>NW_026526821.1:88520299-89720299 GCF_024362965.1 Panthera pardus | reverse complement strand
ACCCAGGAGTCATGTGACATGGCAGCCTCTCCCTGGACTCTGGTTTGGGGCAGGGAGAGGAGCAATCGCCGGAATAAGCGGGGTTCTGTTCTCCCAAGAAGAGGCTGAGGACAAACAACAGGTATTCTTGACCAGAGGGAACGGTGATGTGGCCTAACAGGCCTGCTAGAAGGCTGGGGATACCAAGGAAACTTGGACTCTTCCCTGGCTTCACCCCAGGCAACTCTTCAGGCCCAGAGAAATGTGTCAGCCCTGCCTACCACTTCCACATGTCTGCTCCCAAACCTGGCAACAAGAACTTTTTTCAAGTAGCTCCCCTACCCTCCCTGCAGTTGTTCTTTCTCCAAAACTAAAGAGGAAGTTGGGAGGGGCGCCTGGGTGGCTTTAGTCAGTTAAGCCTCCCACTCTTGATTTCCGCTCGGGTCGTGATCTTACGGTTCATGAGTTTGAGCCTTGAGTCGGGCTCTGAGCTGAGTGTGGAGCCTACTTGGGATTCTCTCTCTCTCTCTGCCCCTCCCCTGCTCTCACTCTCTCACTCTCTCTCAAAATAAATAAATAAGCTTAAGAAAAAAGAAAAAAGGAAAGTTGGGAGAGGAATCTTTTTAGTCTCTTTTTAGCTGATTACACAAGGAGAAATTGTTTAATCTGAGTGGCCAGAGTACGACATTGCATCTGATACAGCCAACTCTTTGCATTTTGATTAAGTGCTACTTGTGGAAATTGCTGAATTGAGATAGTACATTTTCTGAGTCAAGTGTCCTTTTAAAAATAGTGTACATGGGTGCCTGGGTGGCTATGTCAGTTAAACGACCCACTCTTGATCTCAGCTCCGGTCTTGATCTCAGGGTCTGAGTTCAAGCCTCCTGTTGGGCTCCATCCTGGGTGTGGAGCCTACTTAAAAACAAACAAAAAACAAACAAACAAACAACCCCCACTATGTGCAGTTTTCCAGTGGAAAAATCCAAAGCATCCTGAGATAGGTGTTTGCTGACCAAGTAAATCAATCTAAGAGACATTGCCCCTCCCCCAGCCCTCCCCCAGGCCCATTCAGTCCCAAAGGCTCGAGTAGTGCCCCTCTCTCCCCCTATTACACTACCCAACTAGTAGTCCTGGGGTTGAGCTGGCCTGCAGCCTGGGAGGGGACCTGGGGCCACGAAGCCCCACCCATACTCTTGATGGTGGCAAAGAGCGAAGGAATCCAATTCTCTTTCTTGGGAATCCAAATCGGAAAGGGTGAGTAAATACCAAAGAAAAGCTCATGGCTGGTGGAAAGCTCTGGACAAACAAATCTGGGCACTCAAATCAGGATATATGGAGAGAATCAATCTAGGAGAAACGGAAGTTGGAAACATGGCCTGAGAGATGCCACGCGGGGCATTGGCAAATCTGAGTGAAGAGGAAGCCTCCACTAGGGAATAAAGAAAACGGTGATTCTCAATCCTGCTGCGAACGAGAACCACCTGTTTAAAAATACTCACACCTGGAGCGCTCTCAGGTCCATGAGGCAGAGACCAGGCAGTTAAATACAGAAGTGAACCGCCAGGCCCTCCTTAGAGCCGCGTGAATCAGGACCAGCCCCTTAACTCTGCCCCCAAACCTGGGTGAGGCCTGCCCTGCCCTCTCCTTTCAGGTTGCTGCTGCGCCTGCGGCAGTTTGCCAGCTCACCTCCAGCCCCTACCCGGCTGAGGTGGGTGGCTGCCCCGCCCCCTAATTCCAAGGGGTGAACAGTGGGAGAGCACCCATGCTTCCCCTCACACCGCCGGGCTCCCACCTGCCCCAGGAGCAATCCGGTCTTCGGATCAGAGGAAAAAGGAGCCAGGCCTCTGCCACCTAAGACCACCGCGCTCCACGATGCTACCCTGAGCTTCCTCCCGCCCAAAAGGTAAGCCGCCCCCCAACGCCGCACGTGCCATGTGGGAGTCAGAAACCTTTGGCTTGAGTCAGCAAAGTTGGTTTCTTACTTGCAACACAAAGAGCCTTAAGCCACACCACCCATATCTTACAATTCTCCCCGTGCGTAATGAGCCCGACTTTTGACATCTTTTATACATGGATTTGCTCTAATAATGTTGGTAGGATTAAGTCGATCACTAGGCATCTCCTTTCAGGAAATTGATCTCATTTCTCAGGTCCTAGTAAGATACCCTGACACTGAATTTAAAAGAACATGTCTGCACTTTAATTTTGTTTTGTTTTGTTTTAGAAAAGTGTAATGTTTATTAAAGAGAGGCAGATAAGAGGGTACAACTAAAAGATGCCAGTTTCTTCAATCATGTTGACCTTCATTCAAACACGATTTATTCAGAACCCAAGCGTCTGTAACCTTCTGTTGCCTCAGGGAGCAGGGGCACGTCCCCAGCAGTTATAAAAACACAAAGTTCCTCCTGGGAGCCGAATAACCAGCAAATGGATGAAAGAGTAAAAAGTGAGAACAAGTGAAGTTCAAGTAATAATCTTAGCTTTTTTAAAAATAAACTTTTAAATAAAGTTTTTAGGACAGTTTACATAACTTTTTAGAACTATTTTAGATTTACAGAAAAATTGAGTTTCTATATATCCCACACGTTTCCCCTACTCTTAACAGTTTAATGTGGTGTATTTGTTACAGTTAATGAACCAATATTGATATGGTATTACAAATTAAAACTCATAGTTATTGAATAATTCTGTACATTACCTTCAACTATTTCTTGATTCTCTCCTCTGTCCCACCTCCAGTGTGATAACCATCAGCTTGTTCTTTATAGTTAAGAGTCTGTTTTTTGGTTTGTCTCTTTTTTTTCTTTGTTTTATTTCTTAAATTCCATATATGAGTGAAATCATATGGTATTTGTTTCTCTGACTAATTTCACTAAGCATTATATTCTCTAGATTCACCCACATTGTTGCAAATGGCAAGATTTCATTCTTTTTTACGGCTGAATAATATTCCATTGTGTGTGTGTGTGTATGTGTGTGTATCACCTTTTTTAAATTTTATTGTTTATTTTTTAAAATTTTCATCCAAATTAGTTAGCATATAGTGAAACAGTGATTTCAGGAGTAGATTCCTTAACGCCCCTTACCCAGTTAGCCCATCCCCCCCCCAACCCCTCCAGTAACCTGTTTGTTCTCCATATTTATGAATCTCTTCTGCTTTGTCCCCCCTTTGTTTTTATATTATTTTTGTTTCCCTTCCCTTATGTTCATCTGTTTTGTCTCTTAAAGTCCTCATATGATTGAAGTCATATGATTTTTGTCTTTCTCTGACTAATTTCACTTAGCATAATACCCTCCAGTTCCATCCACGTAGTTGCAAATGGCAAGATTTCATTCTTTTTGGTTGCCAAGTAACACTCCATTGTATATATATACACCACATCTTCTTTATCCATTCATCCATCGAGAGACATTTGGGCTCTTTCCATACTTCGGCTATTGTTGATAGTGTTGCTATAAACATGGGGGGTGCATGTGTCCCTTAGAAATAGCACTTCTGTATCCCAGTACCACCTCTTCTTTATTCATTCATCTATCGATACACACTTGAGTTGCTTCCTTAATTTGGCTACTTTAAATAATTCTGAAGTCAGCACAGGTGTGCATACATCTTTTCAAATTAGTGTTTTCATATTCATTGGGTAAATACCCAGTAGCGGAATTATGGGTCATATAGTGATTGTATTTAAAAAAATTTTTTAAGTAAGCTCTAGGCCCAACGTGGGGCTCGAATTCGTGACCCTGGGATCAAGAGTCACATGCCTCTACTGACTGAGCCAGCCAGGCATCCCCTATTTTTAATTAATTATTTAAAATCCACACTGTTTTCTACAGTGGCTGCACCAGTTTGCATTCCCACCAACAGTGCATGCATGAGGGTTCTTTTTTCTCCACATCATCGCCAGCACTTGTTGTTTCTTGTGTTTTTGATTTGATCTATTCTGAGCGGTGTGAGGTGATATATCATTGTGGTTTTGATTTCTCTGATGATGAGTACCTTTTCATGTGTCTGTTGGCTTATTTGGAGAAATGTCTGTTCATGTCTTCAGTTTTTAAATTGGATTATTTGTTATTTTGGTATTAAGTTGTATCAGTTCTTTATATATTTTGGATACTAACCTCTTACGGGATATGTCATTTGCAAAAATCTTCTCCCATTCTGTAGGCTGTCTTTTAGTTTTGCTGATTGTTTCCTTCACTGTGAAGAAGCTTTTTATTTTGATGTAGTCCCAATAGTTTATTTTTGCTTTTTTTTATATTTATATTTATATATTTATAAATTTATTTATATTTATATTTATATATTATATATAATATATATATATATTATATATATTTTTATATATTTATATAAATTATATATATTTATATAAATTATATAATTTATATATAAATTATATTTATATTTATTTTTGGTTTTATTTTTTATTTTTTTAAGATTTTATTCTTTTATGCTTATTTATTTTGAGACAGGCAGAGTGTGTGAGCAGGGGAGGGGCAGAGAGAGAGAGAGAGAGAGAGAGAGAGAGAGAGAGAGAATGAGAATCCCAAGCAGGTTCCACACTGTCAGCACAGAGCCCGACGTGGGGCTCGAACTTATGAACAGTGAGAGCATGCCCTGAGCTGAAGTCAGATGCTTAGCCAACTGAGCCACCCAGATGCCCCTAATTTTGCTTTTATTTCCCTTGCCTCAGGAGACAAATCTAGAAAAATGTTGCTCTGGCTGATGTCAGAAATTACTGCCTATACTCTCCAAGGATTTTTAGGGTTTCAGGTCTCACATTTAGGTCCTTAATCCATGTTGAGGGTTTCTTTGTGTATGGCATAAGAAAGTGGTCCAGTTTCATTCTTTTGTAGGTAGCTGTGCAGCTTTCCCAACACTATTTGTTGAAGAGGCTGCCTTTTTCCCACTGTATATTTTTCTGTCCTTTGTCAAAGACTAATCAACTATATAATTGTGGGTTTATTTAGGGGCTTCCTATGCTGTTCCATTGATCTACGTGTCTGTTTTTGTGCCAGTACCATACTATCTTGATCACTACAGCCTTGTAATACAGCTTGAAGTCCGGAATTGTGATACCTCCACCTTTGTTTTTATTTTCCAAGATTGCTTTGGCTATCTGAGGTCCTTTGTGGTTCCATACAAACTTTAGGATTATTTGTTCTAGTTCTGTGAAAAATGCTGTTGGTATTTTGATAGAGATGGCATTAAATCTGTAGATTGCTTTACAACAATATGGCCATTTTAACAATATTTGTTCTCCCAATCCATGAGCATGGAATGTCTATTTCTTTTGTGCCCTCTTCAGTTTCTTTCATCACCATTTTATAGTTTTCAGAGTACAGGTCTTTCACTTCTTTGGTTAAGTTTATTCCTAGGTATTTTATTATATTGAGTGCAGTTGTAAATGGGATTGTTTTCTTTCTTTTTAAACATTTTTTTAATGTTTTTATTTATTTTTGAGAGAGAGAGAGAGAGAGAGAGAGAGAGCGCGCGAGAGAGCATGAGAAGGGGAGGAGCAGAGAGAGAGGGAGGCACAGAATCCGAATCAGGCTCCAGACTCTGAGCTGTCAGCACAGAGCCCGATGAGGGGCTCAAACTCATGAACCACAAGATCATAATGTAAGCCAAAGTCGGATGCTCAACCCACTGAGCTACCCAGGCACCTGGAATTGTTTTCTTAATTTCTTTTTCTGCTATTTCATTATAGTTTATAGAGATCACCAGATTTCTGTATATTGATTTTGTATCCTGTGACCTAACTGAATTCATTGATCAGTTCTAGTAGTTTTCTTTCTTTCTTTCTTTCTTTCTTTCTTTCTTTCTTTCTTTCTTTCTTTCTTTCTCTTTCTTTCTTTCTCTCTTTCTTTCTTTCTTTCTCTCTTTCTTTCTTTCTTTCTTTCTTTCTCTCTTTCTTTCTTTCTTTCTCTCTTTCTTTCTTTTTAATTTACATCCAAGTTAGTTAGCATATAGTGCAACAATGATTTCAGGGGTAGATTCCTTAATGCCCCTTACCCATTTAGCCCATCCCCCCTCCCACAACCCCTCCAGTAACACTCTGTTCTCCACATTTAAGAGTCTCTTCTGTCTTGTCCCCCTCCCTATTTTTATATTATTTTTGCTTCCCTTCCCTTATGTTCATCTGTTCTGTGTCTTAAAGTCCTCATATGAGTGAAGTCACATGATACTGTCTTTCTCTGACCGACTAATTTCGCTTAACATAATACCCCCTTTATTCCATCCACGTAGTTGCAAATGGCAAGATTTCATTCTTTTTGATTGCAGAGTAATATTCCATTGTATGTATATACGACATCTTCATCCATTCATCCATCCATGGACATTTGAGCTCTTTCCATAGTTTGGCTATCGTCAATAGCTCTGCTATAAACATTGGGGTGTATGTGCCCCTTGGAAACAGCACACCTGTATCCCTTCAATAAATACCTAATAGTGCAATTGCTGGGTCGTAGGGTAGATCTATTTTTAATTTTTTGAGGAACCTTCAAAAAAGTTTTCCACTCTGTTTTCCAGAGTGGCTGTACCAGTTTACATTCCCACCAGCAGTGCCAAAGAAATCCTCTTTCTCCACACCCTCGCCAACATCTGTTGTTGCCTGAGTTGTCAATGTTAGCCATTCTGACAGGTATAAGGTGGTATCTCATTGTGGTTTTGATTTGTATTTCCCTGACGATGAATGATGTTGAGCATTTTTTCATGTGTCGGTTGGCCATCTGGATGTCTTCTTTGGAGAAGTGTGTATTCATGTCTTTTGCCATTTCTTCACTGGATTATTTGCTTTTTGGGTGTTGAGTTTGACAAGTTCTTTATAGATTTTGGATACTGACCCTTTATCTGATATGTCATTTGCAAATATCTTCTCCCATTCTGTCGGTTGCCTTTTAGTTTTGCTGATTGTTTCCTTCGCTGTGCAGAAGCTTTTTATTTTGATGAGGTCCCAATAGTTCATTTTTACTTTTGTTTCCCTTGCCTCCAAGATGTGTTGAGTAAGAAGTTGCTGTGGCCAAGGTCAAAGAGGTTTTTGCCTGCTTTCTCCTTGAGGATTTTGATGGCTTCCTATCTCACATTTTGGTCTTTCATCCATTCTGAGTTTATTTCTGTGTATGGTGTAAGAAAGTGGTACAGGTTCATTTTTCTGCATGTCGCTGTCCAGTTTTCCCAGCACCACTTGCTGAAGAGACTGTCTTTATTCCACTGAATATTCTTTCTTGCTTTGTCAAAGATTAGTTGGCCATATGTTGGTCCATTTCTGGGTTCTCTATTCTGTTCCATTGATCTCAGTGTCTATTCTTGTGCCAGTACCTTAGTCTTGATGATTACAGCTTTGTAATACAGCTTGAAGTCTGGGCTTGTGATGCCTCTTGCTTTGGTTTTCTTTTTCAAGATTGCTTTGGCTATCGGGGTCTTTTCTGATTCCATACAAATTTTAGGAATCTTTGTTCTAGCTCTGTGAAGAATGCTGGTGTTATTTTGATAGGGATTGCATTGAATATGTAGATTGCTTTGGGTACTATTGACATTTTAACAGTATTTGTTCTTCCTATCTGGGAGCATGGAATCTTTTTCCATTTTTTTTATGTGTCTTCTTCAATTTCTTTTATAAACTTTCTATAGTTTTCAGTGTATAGATTTTTCACCTCTTTGGTTCGATTTATTCCTAGGTATTTTATGGGTTTTGGTGCAATTGTAAATGGGATTGATTCCTTGATTTCTCTTTCTGTTGCTTCATTGTTGGTGTATAGGATGCAACCGATTTCTGTGCATTGATTTTATATCCTGCAACTTTGCTGAATTCGTGAATCAGTTCTAGCAGTTTTTTGATGGAATCTTTAGGGTTTTCCATATAGAGTATCATGTCATCTGCAAAGTATGAAAGTTTGACCTCCTCCTGGCTATTTGGATGCCTTTCATTTCTTTGTGTTGTCTGGTTGCTGAGGCTAAGACTTCCAATACTATGTTGAATAATAGTGACAAGAGTGGACATCCGTGTCTTGTTCCTGACCTTAGGGGGAAACCTCTCAGTTTTTCCCCATTGAGGATGATGTTAGTGTTGGGTATTTTGTATATGGCTTTATGATCTCGGGGTATGATCCTTCTATCCCTACTTTCGTGAAGGTTTTTATCAAGAAAGGATGTTGTATTTTGTCAAATGCTTTCTCTGCATCTATTAAGAGGATCATATGGTTCTTGTCCTTTCTTTTATTGATGTGATGAATCACATTGATTGTTTTGCAGATATTGAACCAGCCCTGCAGCCCAGGTATAAATCCCACTTGGTTATGGTGAATAATTTTGTAAATGTATTGCTGGACCCAGTTGGCTAATATCTTGTTGAGGACTTTTGCATCCATGTTCATCAGGGAAATTGGCCTATAATTCTCCTTTTTAGTGGGGTCTTTGTCTGGTTTTGGAATCAAGGCAATACTGGCTTCATATAAAGAGTTTGGAAGTTTTCCTTCCATATCTATTTTTTGGAACAGTTTCAAGAGAATACGTGTTAACTCTTCTTTAAATGTTTGGTAGAATTCCCCTGGAAAGCCATCTGGCCATGGACTCTTGTTTTTGGGGAGATTTTTTATTACTAATTCGATTCATTTACTGGTTATGGGTCTGTTCAAATTTTCTATTTCTTCCTGTTTCAGTTTTAGTAGTGTATATGTTTCTAGGAATTTGTCCATTTCTTCCAGATTGCCCATTTTATTGGCGTATAATTGCTCATAATATTCTCCTATTGTTATTTTTGCTGTGTTGGTTGTGATCTCTCCTCCTTCATTCTTGATTTTATTTATTTGGGTCCTTTCCTTTTTCATTTTTATCAAACTGGCTAGTGGTTTATCAATTTTAATTCTTTCCAAGAACCAGCTTCTGGTTTCATTGATCTGTTCTGTTTTTTGGTTTTGATAGCATTGATTTCTGCTCTAATCTTTATTATTTCCTGTCTTCTACTGGTTGTGGGTTTTATTTGCTGTTCCTTTTCCAGCTCTTTAAGGTGTAAGGTTAGGTTGTGTATCTGAGATCTTTCTTCTTTAGGAAGGCCTGAATTGCTATATACTTTCTTCTTATGACTGCCTTTGGTGTGTCTCAGAGGTTTTGGGTTGTTGTGTTATCATTTACATTGGCTTCCATGTACTTTTTAATTTACTCTTTAACTTCTTGGTTGGCCCATTCATTCTTTAGTAGGATGTTCTTTAGTCTCCAAGTATTTGTTATCTTTCCAAATTTTTTCTTGTGGTTGATTTTGAGTTTCATAGCGTTGTGGTCTTAAAATATGCACGGTATGATCTTGATCTTTTTGTACTTGCTGAGGGCTGGTTTGTGTCCCAGTATGTGGTCTATTCTGGAGAATGTTCCATGTGCACTGGAGAAGAATGTATATTCCGCTGCTTTAGGATGAAATGTTCTAAATATATCTGTTAAGTCCATCTGGTCCAGTGTGTCATTAAAAGCCATTGTTTCCTTGTTGATTTTCTGATTAGATGACCTGTCCATTGTTGTAAGTGGGGTGTTGAAGTCCCCTATTATTATGGTATTATTATCAATGAGTTTATGTTTGTGATTAATTTATATATTTGGGTGCTCTCACATTTGGAGCATAAATGTTTACAATTGTTAGGTCTTCTTGGTGGATAGACTCCTTAATTATGTTATAATGCCCTTCTTCATCTATTGTTACAGTCTTTATCTTAAAGTCTAGATTGTCTGATATAAGTATGGCTACTCCAGCTTTTTTTGTTGACCATTAACATGATAGATGGTTCTCTATCCCCTCACTTTCAATCTGAAGGTGTCTTTAGGTCTAAAGTGGGTCTCTTGTAAACAGCATATAGATGGATCTTGTTTTCTTATCCATTCTGTTACCCTATGTCTTTTGATTGGAGTGTTGAGTCCATTGACATTTAGAGTGAGTACTGAGAGATATGAATTTATTGCCAGTATGTTACTTGTAGAGTTGGGAGTTTCTGGTGATGTTCTCCAGTCCTTTCTAGTCTGTGTGGCTTTTGGTGTTTGTTTGTTTGTTTTGTCTTTTCTCCCCTCAGAGAGTCGCCCTTAAAATTTCTTGCAGGGCTGGTTTAGTGGTCATGAACTTTTTTAATTTTTGTTTGTCTGGGAAACTTTTTTTAAATTTTTTTTAAACGTTTTATTTATTTTTGAGACAGAGAGAGACAGAGCATGAACGGGGGAGGGGCAGAGAGAGAGGGAGACACAGAATCGGAAGCAGGCTCCAGGCTCTGAGCCATCAGCCCAGAGACCAACGTGGGGCTCGAACCCACGGACCGCAAGATCGTGACCTGAGCTGAAGTCGGACGCTCAACCGACTGAGCCACCCAGGCGCCCCTTGTCTGGGAAACTTTTAATCTCTCCTTCTATTTTGAATGACAGCCTTGCTGGATAAAGAATTCTTGGTTGCATATAGTTCTAGTAGTTTTCTACTTTCTTTAGGGTTTTCTGTATCTGGTGTCATGTCATCTACAAATAGTGAAAGTTTCACTTCTTCCTTACCAATTTGGATGCCTTTTATTCCTTTTCCTTGTCTGATTGCTGTGGCTAGGACTTCCAGTACTGTGTTGAATAAAAGTGGTGGGAGGGGACATTCTTGTCTTATTCCTGATCTTAGGGGGAAAACTCTCAGTTTTACACATTGAGTATGATGTTAACCTTGGGTTTTCATATGTGGTCTTTATTATGTTGAGGTATGTTCCCTCTAGATCTACTTTGTAGAGGATTTTTATCATGAATGGATGTTGTACACTGTCGAATGCTTTTTCTGCATCAGTTGAAATGATCGTATGTTTTTTATCCTTTCTCTTGCTGATGTGATATATCATGTTGATTGATTTGTATATATGGAACTACTAGTCTTGTTTCCTGGGAATAAATCACATTGATTGCAGTAAATGATTTTTTTAATGTATTGTTGGATTTGGTTTGCTAATACCTTGTTGAGGATTTTTGCATCTATGTTCACCAGAGATATTTGGCCTATCATTCTTTTTTTTTTTTTTTGGTGTGTCTTTCTGTGGTTTTGTTGTCTGGGTAATGCTGGCCTCAGGGAATGAATCTGGAAGCGTTCCTTCTTTTATTTTTTGGAATTGTTTGGGAAGTATAGGTATTAACTCTTCTTCAAATGTTTGGTAGAGGGGTGCCTGGCTGACTCATTTGGTAGAGTGTGCAACTCTTGATCTCAGAGTTGTAAGTTGGAGCCCCACATTAGATATAGAAATTACATAAAAATAAAAATATTTTTTAAAATGTTTGGTAGGATTCACCTATGAAGCCATCTGTTCTTGGACTTTTATTTTTTGGTAGTTTCTTTCTTTTAATGAATATAACTTATTGTCAAATTGGCTTACATACAACACCCAGTGCTCATCCCAACAAGTGCCCTCCTCAATGCCCATCACCCATTCCCCCTCTCCCTCACCCCCCATCCACCCTCAGTTTGTTCTCTGTATTTAAGAGTCTCTTGTGGTTTGCCTCCCTCCCTTTCTGTTTGTAAATATGTTTTCCCCTTCTCTCCCCCCATGGACTTCTGTTAAGCTTCTCAAGATCCACATATGAGTGAAAACACATGATATCTGTCCTTCTCTGACTGACTTATTTCACTCAGCATAATACCTTCCAGTTCCATCCACATTGCTGCAAATGGCATGATTTCATTCTTTCTCATTGCCAAGTAGTATTCCATTGTATATATAAACCACATTTTCTTTATTCATTCATCAGTTGATGGACATTTAGGCTCTTTCCATAATTTGGCTATTATGGAAATGCTATAAACATTGGGGTACATGTACCCCTATGCATCAGCACTCCTGTATCCCTTGGGTAAATCCCTACTAGTGCTATTGCTGGGTCATAGAGTAGTTCTATTTTTAATTTTTTGAGGAACCTCCACACTGTTTTCCAGAGCAGCTGCACCAGTTTGCATTCCCACCAACAGTGCAGGAGGGTTCCCATTTTTCCACATCCTTGCCAGCATCTGTAGTTTCCTGATTTGTTCATTTTAGCCACTCTCACTGGTGTGAGGTGGTATCTCAGTGTGGCTTTGATTGGTATTTCCCTGATGATGAGTGACATTGAACATCTTCTCATGTGCCTGTTGGCCATCTGGATGTATTCTTTGTAAAAGTGTCTATTCGTGTCTTCTGCCCATTTCTTCACTGGATTATTTGTTTTTTTGGGTGTTGAGTTTGGTAAGTTCTTTATAGATTTTGGATACTAGCGCTTTATCCGATATGTCATTTGCAAATATCTTTTCCCATTCTGTTGGTTGCCTTTTAGTTTTGTTGATTGTTTCCTTTGCAGTGCAGAAGCTTTTTATTTTGATGAGGTCCCAATAGTTCATTTTTGCTTTTAATTCCCTTGCCTTTGGAGATATGTCGAGTAAGAAATTACTGTGGCTGAAGTCAAAGAGGTTGTTGCCTGCTTTCTCCTCTAGGGTTTTGATTGTTTCCTGTCTCACATTTTGGTCTTTCATCCATTTGAGTTTATTTTTGTGTATGGTGTAAGGAAGTGGTCTAGTTTCGTTCTTCTGCATGTTGCTGTCCAGTTCTCCCAGCACCATTTGGTAAAGAGACTGTCTTTTTTCCTTTGGATGCTCTTTCCTGCTTTGTCAAAGATTAGTTGGCCATACATTTGTGGGTCTAATTCTGGGTTCTCTACTCTATTCCATTGGTCCATGTGTCTGTGTTTGTGCCAATACTATACTGTCTTAATGATTACAACTTTGTAGTAGAGGCTAAAGTCTGGGATTGTGGTGCCTCCCACTTTGGTTTTCTTCTTCAATATTACTTTGGCTATTTGGGGTCTTTTGTGGTTCCATACAAATTTTAGAATTGTTTGTTCTAGCTTTGAGAAGAATGCCAGTGCAATTTTGATTGGGATTGCATTGAATGTGTTGATTGCTTTGGGTAGTATTGACATTTTAACAATACTTATTCTTCTTACCCATGAGCATGGAATGTTTTTCCATTTTTTTGTGTCTTCTTCAATTTCCTTCATAAGCTTTCTATAGTTTTCAGTGTATAGATTTTCACCTCTTTGGTTAAATTTATTCCTAGGTATTTTATGGTTCTTGGTGCAATTGTAAATGGAATCAGTTTCTTTATTTCCCTTTTTGTTGCTTCATTTTTGGTGTATAAAAAGGCAACCAATTTCTCTACATTAACTTTGTACCCTGCAACTTTGCTGAATTCATGCATCAGTTCTAGGAGTCTTTTGGTGGAGTCTTATGGGTTTTCCGTGTAGAGTATCCTGTCATACACAAAAAGTGAAAGTTTGACTTATTTGCCAATTTTGATGCCTTTTATTTCATTTTGTTGTCTTATTGCTGATGCTAGGGCTTCTAACATTATGTTCAACAACAGTGGTGAGAGTGGACATCCCTGTCGTGTTCTTGATCTCAGGGAGAAAGCTCTCAATTGTTCCCCATTGAGGATAATATTAGCTGTGGGCTTTTCATATATGGCTTTTATGATGTTTAAGTAGGTTCCTTCTATCCCGACTTTCTTGAGGGTTTTTATAAAGAAAGGATGCTGTATTTTGTCAAATGCTTTTTCTGCATCTATCTACAAGATCATATGGTTCTTATCTTTTCTTTTATTAATGTGATGTATCACATTGATTGATTTGTGAATATTGAGCCAGCCCTGCAGCCCAGGAATGAATCCCACTTGATCATGGTGAATAATTCTTTTTATATGCTGTTGAATTCAATTTGCTAGTATCTTGTTGAGAATTTTTGCATCCATGTTCATCAGGGATATTGGCCTGTATTTCTCCTTTTTTGTGGGGTCTCTGTCTGGTTTAGGAATCAAGGTAATGCTGGCTTCATAGAGTGAGTCTGGAAGTTTTCCTTTCCTTTCTATTTTTTGGAACAGCTTGAGAAGGATAGGTATTATCTCTGATTTAAGTGTCTGGTAGAATTCCCCAGGGAATCCATCTCGTCCAGGACTCTTACTTGTTGGGAGATTTTTGATAACTGATTCAATTTCTTCAGTAGTTGTGGGTCTGTTCAAATTTTCTATTTCTCTCATTTGAGTTTTGGTAGTGTGTGGGTGTCTAGGAATTTGTCCATTTCTTCCAGTTTGTCCAGTTTGTTGGCATATAATTTTTCATAGTATTCTCTGATAATTGCTTGTATTTCTGAGGGATTGGTTGTGATAAATCCATTTTCATTCATGATGTTATCTGTTTGGGTCAAATCTCTTTTCCATATATTTTTAAATTTCTTCTTTAATTGCCTGGTTGACCCATTCGTTCTTTAGTAGGATGCTCTTAAAAAAAATTTTTTTTTTACATTTATTTATTTTTGAGAAACAAAGTGAGACAAAGCATGAGTGGGGGAGGGGCAGAGAGAGAAGGAGACACAGAATCCGAAGCAGGCTCCAGGCTCCAAGCAAGTGGTCCAGCACAGAGCCTGATGTGGGGCTCGAACCCACGAACTGTGAGATCATGACCTGAGCCAAAGTCAGACGCTCAACCAACGGAGCCACCCAGGTGCCCCAGTAGGATGTTCTTTAACCTCCATGCATTTGGAGGTTTTCCAAACTTTTTCCTGTGGTTGATTTCAAGTTTCATAGCATTGTGATCTGAAAGCATGCATTGGTATGATTTCAATTCTTTTATATTTATTGAGGGCTGTTTTGTGACCCAGTATGTGATCTATCTTGGAGAATGTTCCATGTGCACTCAAGAACAATGTATATTCTGCTGTTTTAGGATGAAAAGTTCCAAAAACTTATGTCAAGTTCATCTGGTCCAGTGTATCATTCAGGGTCATTGTTTCTTTATTGATTTTCTGTCTAGATGATCTGTCCGTTGTTGTAAGTGGAGTATTAAATTCCCCTGCAATTACCACATTCTTAGCAATAAGATGCTTATGTTTGTGATTTGTTTGTTTTATATATTTGGATGTTCCAAATTTGGTGCATAAACATTTACAATTGTTAGCTCTTCTTGATGGGTAGACTCTATAATTATTATATAATGCCCTTCTTCATCTCGTTACAGTCTTTAGTTTAAAATCTAGTTTGTCTGATATAAGTATGGCTGCTCCAGCTTTCTTTTGGCTTCCAGTAGCATGATAAATGGTTCTCCACCCCCTAACTTTCAATATGAAGGTGTCCTCCAGTCTAAAATGGGTTTCTTGTAGACAGAAAATAGATAGGTCTTATTTTTTTAATCCATTCAGATACCCTATGTCCTTTGGAGCATTTAGTTTGTTTACATTCAGTGTTATTATTGAAAGATATGGGTTTAGAGTCATTGTGTTATCTGTAGGTTTCATGCTTGTAAATGGGGTTGTCCACATGACAGGGATGTCCACTCTCACCACCATAGATGTCTCTGGTCCTTTGTGGTTTTTACAACACTCACAGAGTCCCCCTTAAGATCTCTTGTAGGGCTGTTTTAGTGGTGATGAATTCCATCAGTTTTTGTTTGTTTGGGAAAACCTTTGTCTCTCCTTCTATTCTGAATGACAGGCTTTCTGGATAAAGGATTCTTGGCTGCTTATTTTTCCTATTCATCACACTGAAAATTTCCTGGCACTCCTTTCTGGTCTGCCAAGTTTCAGTAGATAGGTCTGCCACTACCGTTATGTATCTACCCTTATAGGTTAAGTCCCGTTTATCCCTAGCTGCTTTCAGAATTCTCTCTTTATCTTTGTATTTTGCCAGTTTCACTAGGATATGTCATGCAGAAGATCAATTCAAGTTACGTCTGAAAGGAGTTCTCTGTGCCTCCTGGATTTCAGTGTCTGTTTCCTTCCCCAGATTGGAGAAATTCTCAGCTATGATTTGTTCAACCACACCTTTGGCCCCTTTCTCTTCTTCTTCTGGAACTCCTAGGATATGAATATTGTCCTGTTTCATTGAATCACTTAGTTCTCTAATTCTCCCCTCGTGATCCAGAATTTTCTTCTCTCTTTTCCTCAGCTTCATCTTTTTCCATAATTTTATCTTCTATTTCACCTATTCTCCCCTCCACCTCTTCAATTCCTGCTGTCACTGCCTCTAGTTTATTTTGCACCTCATTTACAACATTTCTTAGTTCATCATGGCTATTTTTTAGTTCCTTGATCTCTTCAGCAGTAGATTCTCTGCTGTCTTCTATGCTTTTTTTCAAGTCCAGCAATTAACCTTATGACTATTATTCTAAATTTGTGTTCAATTATATTGTTTATATCTGTTTTGACCAATTATTTAGCTGTCATTTCTTCCTGGAATTTTTTTGAGGCGAATTCTTCCGTTTCATCATTTTGGCTATTTTCTGTCCCTTAGTGTTTTAAAAGCTTGTTATGTGCCCTGCACCTGTGAGCACTACTATATTAAAGAGGGTTCATATACTGTCCAGGGGCTGGCCCTTCAGGAGGTGTTTTTTGGAGAGTGTTACTTGCACTCTGTTGTTGTGACTTTGATTACTTTATCTCCCTACTCGTAGTGATATTTTGAACCCTCCACTAGATGTGCTTTGATTTGTTTGTTGAAGTAGGCCTGGAAAGGAAAACAAACAAATAAACAAAAAACCCAAAATCAAAAAACCAGAAACACCAGCTGCAAGTAAACAACAGGGTGGAGGTGGTACTGATGGAAGAGGCCTTGTCCCATACAAAGAGAGAAATGACAGGGGCAGAGAAAAAGAAAAAAATAAAAACTGACCAGAGAAATTATTCAGCTTAATCCAGAGAGAGAGAAAGGAGAATAAGGAAGGAGGTGTGGAACAGGTATGAAGAGAATGGATTAAATAGGTCTGCTTAAAGAAACCAACAACCAGAGTAACCAGACTAGAGGAGGGAAGAGATAAGGAGAAAAGGAAGGAAGGCTATATCTGTATAATAAGAATTGTCTGAGAATTAAGCCAGGCAATGCAGCAGTGCTGGTCTGGAGAAGGGGCCGTGAGGTTCCTCAGCATCAATCCCACTCCAGTAGATAAGCAGTTACCAGCTGCAGAGGAGCGTGGTTTGGTGTAGGCCGATCCTGCCTCCACTGTGGGCCCTGCTGTCTGATCCCTGAGGCCCCACCTTGGTGATGGTGGGGAGAAAAATGATGACATCCCAGTGTCTCCTCTATGGACCAAGTGTTCCAAACCACTTTTTGAGCTGTCCTCACTATGCCACAGGCACAAACTAGGCAGTTTATCCCACTCTGCCGACTTCCATGCCCTGGCATTTGGTTAGGATTCAAACTCCTGCTCCACACCACCTAATATATGATTTCTGACTGGCAGGTGCAGGCAGGCTTTGTCCTGTCCCACAGCACTCCATGGAGGGGATCACTTTCTTCTACTGCGGACTGCACCTCTGAACTAGCCAACGAGCCCGGGGCTGGCTCCCCTTCTCCCCAGGTTCGTGATCCAGGCAGCTGGCCCCAGTCTGGAGAAAGCCCCTCAGTCAGAGATTGGATCTTTCTCTGTCCTGGTCTGACATTTTTCTCTTGTCCAGATACAGTCCTATGCTTCCCCAGCCTCTTTTTCTCCTCCTTTTGTCTCTCTGCAGAAGGGGATTCCTCCCCTCTGTTCGTTTTATCTCTCCTAGTTCTCAGTCATGCACCTATGGCCCGTCAGGTTGTCCCAGTGGGTCCCTGGAAGCAACTGTCTCTTTGCTTCCCAGACTCTCAGAGTTCAAAGTCCTTTAGCTTCAACACTGCTTTGTTTGAGAGATGAGGGAACATTGGATCCCCCTACTTCTCCACCATGTTGGCCCCTCCTCTGGTAGTTTCTTGATTACCAATCCAATTTTGTACCAGTAATTTGTTCAGATTTTCTATTTCTTCCTGATTGAGTTTTGGAAGATTGTATGTTTCTAGGAATTTATCCATTTCTTCTAGATTGTACAATTTGTTGGCATATAATTCTTCACAGTATTCTCTTATAATTCTTTGTATTTCTGTGGTGTCAATGATTATTTCTCCTCTTTCATTCTGATTTTGTTTGAGTCTGCCCCCCACCTCCAATGAGTCTAGTTAAAGGTTTATCAATTGTGTTGATCTTTTCAAAGAACCAGCTCCTAGTTTCATTGATCTGTTCTATTGTTTTTTAGTTTTTATTTTGTTTATTTCTGTCCTAATCTGTATTATTCCTTCCTTTTACTATTTTTGGGTTTTTTGTATTCTTTTTCTGCATCCTTTAGGTGTAAGGTTAAGTTGTTTGAGATTTTTCTTGCTTCTTGAGGTATAGGCCTGTATTGCTATAAACTTCCCTCTTAGAACAGCTTTTGCTGCATCCCAAAGATTTTGGATCATTGTTTTAATTTTCATTTGTCTCCATGTATTTTTTTTATTTCCTCTTTAATATTTTGGTTAACTCATTCATTGTTTAGTAGCATTTTATTTATTTTTTATTTTTGTAATGTTTATTTTTGAGAGAGAGAGAGAGAGAGAGCGAGCATAAGTGGTGAGGGGCAGGGAGAGAGAGAGACACAGAATCTGAAGCAGGCTCCAGGCTCTAAGCTGTCAGCACAGAGCCCAATGCGAGGCTCAAACTCATGAACCGTGCAATCATGACCTGAGCCGAAGTCAGACGCTTAACCGACTGGGCCACCCAGGCACCCCTAGTAGTATTTTGTTTAACCTCCAATTTATTTTTGCTCTTTCCAGATTTTTTCTTGTGGTTGACTTCTAGTTTCATAGCGTGTGGTCAGAAAAGATGCATGGTACAACCTCAGTCTTTTTGAATTTGTTGAGTCTTGTTTTATGGCCTAACTTGCAATCTGTTCGGGAGGATATTCCATACACATGTGAAAAGAATGTGTAATCAGAATGTTTTGAACGTCTGTTAAATCCTTCTGGTCCAATGTGTCATTCAGAGACAATGTTTCCTTGTTGATTTTCTGTTTAGATGATCTATCCACTGATGTATGTGGGGTGTTAAAGTCTCCCTACTATTATTATATTACTATAAATTACTTCCTTTATGTTTGTCTTTAACTGCTTTATGTATTTGTGTGCTTTCATATTGGGTGCATAAATATTTATAATTATTATATCTTCTCATTGGATTGTTCCCTTTATGATTATGTAGTGTGTTCCTTTATCCCTTATTACAGTCTTTGTTTTAAAGTCTACTTTGTCCAACATAAGTATTGCTCTCCAGGTTTTCTTTTCACTTCCATTTGCATGATAAATGCTTTTCTATCCTTTCATTTAAAAAAAAATGTTTATTTTTGGGAGAGAGAGAAAGTGCACATGCACCCACATGAGCAGGGGAGACAG
Organism: Panthera pardus; assembly: GCF_024362965.1. Taxonomy (NCBI): domain Eukaryota; kingdom Metazoa; phylum Chordata; class Mammalia; order Carnivora; family Felidae; genus Panthera; species Panthera pardus. The sequence goes on along the minus strand of NW_026526821.1, from coordinate 89,701,087 downwards.
GATTCTAAATGGGCTCTGCACTGACAGCAGGGAGCTCCATGTGGGGCTCGACTTTGTGAACCAAGACACGACATCATGACTTGAGCCGAAGTTGGGTGCTTGACCGACTGAGCCGACCAGGTGGTCCCCACTACTTCACTTTTAATCAGTATGTGTCTTTCAGTCTGAAGTGAGTCTCAGGTAGGCAGCCAGCATATAGGTGTGTCTTGCTTTTTATCCATTCTGTCATCCTATGTCTTTTGATTGGAGTGTTTAGTCCATTTACACTTGAAGTAATTATTGATAAGAATGTATTTATTGCCATTTTATTTATTCTTTTAAGTTTATTTATTTTGAGAGCGAGAGAGTGGGGGAGGAGCAGACACAGAGAGACAGAGAGACAGAGAGAGAGAATCCCAAGCAGTCTGCAGGCTATCAGCACAGAGCCTGATGCGGGGCTGGAGCTCATGAACTGTGAGATCATAACCTGAGCTGAAGTCGGATGCTTACCCAATGGGCCACCCAGGCACCCTGCCATTTTGTTTCTTGTTTAATGGTTGTTTTTGTAGTTCTTCTCTGTTCCCGTCTTCTCTTGCCCTTCTCTCACAGTTAATAATATACTCAGATTCCTTTATCTTAATTGTTTGCATATCTATCACTGGTTTTTGCTACAGAAAGCAATTTTTATAACAAAAACAAAACTACAAAAGTCACAATCCACTTGGCCAACTGAAAGTTACTCTATCCCAAACATTTTGGCAAATACTAAATAGTCACATCTTAGACACCACACCAAAAACAGTGCTCTGGCATTATTAAAAATAAAACAAGTGCCCTGAGTTAGAGGCATCAGAAAGTAGCAGCTTCACCGAGACAGGAGGAGTTTAAAGGAGGACGTTGTCTAGAGAAAGGTTTGGTAGATTTATTTACTTATTTATTACTCATTCATTCATTCATTCATTCATTCATTTTAGGGAGAGCGCAAGCAGGGGAGGGGCAGAGAGAAAGGGACAGAGGATCCGAAGCGGGCTCTGTGCTGACAGGCTGAGTGCAGCGAGCTGATGTAGGGGCTCAAACTCACGAACCGTGAGATCATGACCTGCATTGAAGTCAGAAGCTCAACCGACTGAGCCACCCAGGCACCCCTGGTTTGGTAGATTTATAAACAAGGTTAGGTAGGGAAAGGCTTCTCCACACACATCATTAACCTGTAAGCATGTTAATATTAACTCGTGAAACAAAGGAAGAAAACTTTATAAACAAGCTATTATCCTCCTTTTATTTAACAGATAACTGTTGGAAGAAGAAAAATACTTTGGGTGGAAGTGGAAAGTTCTGATGCCTTGAAATTGTTTTAGTACTTTTTCTAATACTTCAGGCATTGACTAGAGGAACTGAAAATACAAAATACCTTAAACTGTTCAGTCTGCATCCCACATCTTCCCCTGTTCTCAGAGCTGAAGCATACAAACAACGCAAACTAATGATCATACATTTATGCACAAGCCGCCTGCCCCACCCTGTACAAACCGACTGAGCTATTTTCTGAATCAAATTTGCACAACTCTGAAGAAAAAACTTCAAAGAACAGGATGTTTTTCATGGCAGGCTTTTTAGGAGCTAATGTTGACTTTGCCCTGTTTTAGGCTTTTTCAGTGTTTATTTTGCTTTCTCTGGTAGCTAACAGTTTGGTAATGAGCTCATCATCTGGTATAGGAAGGTCAGACTTTTACATCTTTAGTCTCCCCTTCCTTTGGTTAAATGCCTGAAGCTGGTAATCTATTGTTGCTGCAGAGGGGAGAAGCATTTCTGGCTCATTAAAGTGAATCCTCGTGGTGGGGCGCCTGGGTGGCTCAGTCATTTGAACGTCTGACTCTTGATATCAGCTCAAGTCATGATCTCATGGTTCGTGGGTTTGAGGCCCACAGCAGGCTCTGTGCTGACAGCAGAGACTCTATTTGGGATTCTGTCTCTGCCCCTCCCTGGCTCTTGTGCTCTCTCTCTTTCAAAAATAAATGAATAAACTTAAAAAAAATATATCCTCATGGTTTGAGGATCAGCTGATTTTCTTGCTACAATACATGAAAAAGAGAACTGAATTCCCCTGAAGAAGTCTAGATCAAGATGAGTGGCTTTATCAATATCGTGTCAGTAAAGACATAACTCAATTTTAATTGCAAAATTTAAAAAGTTGTGTAGTTGTAAGTCAGGTTGTCATTAAGTTAAATCCACTACATTTCACTTTGATAGCCCTTGTAAATGTAAGCTGGGGCACCTGGGTGGTTCGGTTGGTTAAGTGTCCAACTTTGGCTCAGGTCATGATCTCACAGTTTGTGGGTTCAAGCCCCATGTTGGGCTCTGTGCTGACAGTGTGGAGCCTGGAGCCTGCTTCGGATTCTGTGTCTCCTTCTCTCTCTGCTTTTCCCCTGCTGGTATTCTGTCTGTCTGTCTGTCTCTCTCTCAAAAATAAATAAACATTAAACAATTTTTTAAAAAGTAACGTAACTCACTGTGCTAGGATCTTGAAACATGAGCCATTCAGCAAGCAGGACTCTCTTCCTGCCCCTTTCTGATCCTCTGATTTGAGCTTCTGAAATGAGCCCATAATGTAGACACAAGAAGCTAATTTTCTTGTCTAAAAGCAGGAAGGAAATGAATAAATATTTCTCAAAGGAAAAAAAAGAACATTTCAACCTGACACCTTTCTTCTGACCCATTTAATAGCTGGTTCTCTGTGATCTTGGGGTAGATCTCATTACGGAACATGATTAAACACTGGGCTTTAAACATGACTAGTTTCATTGTCCATCCTCCTGCTTCACTGTCAGTTTAAGAATGCAAGTCCTATGTGGGCAGGTTTTCAAAGTCGGTGAGAAAATTTTATTTTATTCTGGCTAAAGTTAATCATATTATTTTCTAAAGTGAGCCTTCACGTGTATTGCTATTTAAAAATCCCAGTCAACTCGAAAGTGAAGTTTTAAGGATGCCAATGATTTGGGGACACGTGGGTGGCTCAGCTGGTTAAGCGTTGGACTCTTGAATTCAGCTCAAGTCATGATCTCCTGGTTTATGAGATCGAGGCCCGCGTTGTGCTCTGCACTACAGGATTCGCTCTCTCCTTCTCTCTCTTCCCCTCCCCTGTTCTCTTTCTCTCTCAAAAATAAATAAGGAAACTAAAAAAAATGTTAAAGATGTCTGCAATTAAAAAATCTGCCCTTTGAAAAGCAATATGCTGAGTGTCCCTGTGTGATAGTTACTGCCACACTGTATTCTAGTTATTGGCCAGCCTAGGGAAGTGTGAGCTGAATACTGCTACTCTTGCCACAAAGCCTCCAGATGAAACAGAATCAGGGTGGTTGAGAAGTAGACAAGGAGTGTTTGCATATAAATGTGTCTACACAGCAAGAGAACATCTGATCTACTGTGTCAGTTTGGTGGAGAGAAAAGGTCAACTGATGTCAGATTTTAGTAAAAATCAACAGGTTGATTGTTCAAACGTTTCCAGATTCCAGTTGGTTATTTGGGATCAGATAGACATGCCAGCATAATCATGATGAACTGACTGGGATCTTGACTGCGTTAAGGAAACATACAAATGTTTGGTACCGGTGTAAGGATTTTCTCATTTACTCCTTTGCTCCAGGAGGGCGGCATTTTATTTTGTTCATGATTTCCCCTAAGTGGATGAAGGTAAGATTGAACAAACTAGCATAGGTCAATTTATTAAGATACCCAATGTAACATTCTGACATGGTCTAATTTCCAGTAGACACTGTATCTAAATAAGAGAGCCGAAGTCTTCTGCACCCCCATGATGCTATCCTTTTTGGTTTAGAAATAACGCTTAAAAGGTAGAGTCCAGCTTTTTTGTCCTATACGGATGCTGCCAAAAGAAAAAAGGTTTCTCAGATTTCAGCTGACAGCGTTGTAAATTGGCGGCTGGCAGGCGTTCAGTGTAAAACCTCATCTTAGCAAGAGAAGCTCGATTAGAGTCCAAAGTAGCAATGTTTTTTTCTGCTGTCTGTCGCGTGTATGCTCCCGGGAAGGGCCTGACTCCCTCACAAATCGTGTGACCCAGACGCACTCACAAGGTGTTGCGTAAGCGCATTTTGTGACAGGCAATAAACTCTCTAGAGTTCTTAAGGCCTTGCTCCTTGTCCTTCTGAGGACCTCTACCATTTGATGAAGAAAAGCTCTTGCCATTTGAAAGCATCTTGAGAGGAACAGAAAGGGTAAGGATGCTAAATTCTTACTGATTCCCATAGAGAATCACCAGTTGGCTCGATATTCTAAAGGCCTCCCCCTCCCCCCCATTTGGAAACCCCAGTCGTCCACAGCCTCTGTTCTTGTTGCATACATGTGTCTGTGTGTTCAAGCAATAAAATCATTGTGTAACTAGAAAAACAAAGTAGCTGAGAAAGGATGATGCAGAAAAGCCTACTATGTGAGGCCATAAAAATATATACTGTGGGGGCGCCTGGGTGGCTCAGTCGGTTGAGCGCCGACTTCGGCTCAGGTCACGATCTCGCGGTCCGTGAGTTCGAGCCCCGCATCGGGCCCCTGTGCTGACAGCTCAGAGCCCGGAGCCTGTTTCAGGTTCTGTGTCTCCCTCTCTCTGACCCTCCCCCATTCATGCTCTGTCTCTCTCTGTCTCAAAAATGAATAAAAACGTAAAAAAAAAAAAAATTAAAAAAAAAATATATATACTGTGGCACTGTCCCCCCATCCTGTCTCCTGAAGAGAGAGCTGCCTGTAACCATCACAGTTGTGGGGAGAAATAATTCCAGTTTTGTTTTTTTGTGCTTTTTTTTTTTTTTTACAAAGTTTTAAAAGTGGTAGTAAATATCCATCTTAACGCCTTTGGCATTTTTGTCCAAACAGACTTTGATAGAGAAAGTGGGACTGTAACCCTTTTCACTTTCTTTCTCCCAGGGCAGATTCATCTTTAGTTTCCTCTGTGACAAATGGTGTTTCTGCTTCGGCTGCAGAAGGATTCCTTCATTCTTCCCCTCACAGGGAGAGCTTTATAAGTCCCTGCGGTGGGAGGGGGTTCCTCATCATCAGACTCATGGTTAAGGTCCGTGCCCAGAACCTACCCCTGCCTCTCCTGACTCGGCTCCTCTGTGTAACTGCTGCCTGTGTCCCCCTGGGCTCGCGCACCATTGTTTGGGGCTTGGGGGTTTGGTACATTTTACTCTGGTGTCAGGCCTGTTTGCCTGGTGCTGGGAGCCCGCCTTCAGCCTCAGCCAGCCGGGCTTAGTCACGGTTTTTCTATATTTTTGGCCGACGTCTGTTAATTTGTGACCCAAACTGGCTAGGTCTTCTGTCTGAGGATTCTTTTTTTTTTTTTTTTAAATGTTTATTTATTTTTGAGACAGAGAGAGACACAGCATGAGCAGGGAAGGGGCAGAGAAAGAGGGAGACACAGAATGTGAAGCAGGCTCCAGGCTCTGAGCTGTCAGCACAGAGCCCGACGCGGGGCTCGAACTAACGAACTGTGAGATCATGACCTGAGCCGAAGTCGGACGCTTAACTGACTGAGCCACCCAGGCGCGCCTGTCTGAGGATTCTTTAGAGTCATTCTCCATCCTTGTTATGCCTCCTCTTTGATACATCTCCATCCGGATTTCTTTATTGAATTCATTGACTTTCTTTTATTGCTTCTTCCTTCTTTGTTGAGGTGGAAGGTTACTGAAATCGTCTGGTGTTGCACCCCCTGAACTTTCGGCTTTTGAAGCCGCGACTTTGGGGTTTGAATATCATGAATTCACCTAAGCAACGAGCTCCTTTTTCCCTTCGGGAGGCTTATTTATTCTTGGGAACCGCCATAACTTCTTTTGGGTTTGCTAACAGATTTGACCTCTGGTTTGCCTTCTCTGGAATGGGAAAGATTGTTATCAGACACAGTACACTTCTTTGGCTGAGCGTTGTCCTCAGATGTCTCCTGGAGGCTCAAACCCTGACCTGACAGTTTCTATTAGCAGCTGTGACATTTCCCCGATCACTGATTCAACTGCCTTTATGATTCTCTCTGAGAACTTTCCATTGACTGCTTATTGCTCGTTAATCAATCTCTGCACATCTTCAGTGATTCTCCAGTTCTCACCATCCTTCTTGCATCCATCTCTTGTATTTTCTGCAAGATGTTGGAAATAGGAGGATGGTAATATTCACGCAGCTCATGGTAGAATTTCTCAGAATTGATGAGGATTCTTCTTTGTCCTCTGCCGTTGGCGACGCTTTTGAGCTTGTTGGTGTGCCTTTTCTCCAGCTACTTTTAAAAACATTCCTGTCGGCGTTGTTTTCTCAAAACATTGCTGTGCTCTGCCAGTCCTTTTACAGTCTTGCTCAAATCATCTTTTACTTGACTTAAGTTTCTTCCAGCAAGTATGTGTCTTCTGTGCATCGTGGAAGTGCAATTTCCACGCCCGTGCAGGTCTTGAACATAGCCTGCTAACTCTACAGTGATCTGTGAGATCAAGTTCTGGCAGTTGGGTTAGTGCTGCCCGGTGTGACCACTCAGTATGCTCACAGGGTGTAAACATGATGTATGCCTGCATTCTTCTTCCTCCTTCGACTTCTTTTGTGTTGGTATTTGTTCAAAAGATCCTGAGTTGCTCTGTATAGCTGAGGTTAATCTCTGTCCCTTCCCTGACAAATGTGATGTGTTTCTCAAGAATACCAGTTTCCCACTGTGTGTGGTTTTCTGAGTCAAACTGATCCCTCGGGCCCCCTCTCCAGGTGCAGGGGGTGAGAAGGGGTGCTCCCGGGGGGACAGCTACGGTGGGTCCCTCCCTGGCCACACCCATCCCACCCCCTCCTCGTGCATCATGTAGCTGCTCCCTTCCGGGTATCCTCAGCCCCCTGCCCCCTCACTCCTCACCTGCACACCAGCCCTGCACCTTGTGTGCTTTAATTTGTAAATGACCAGGAAGCAGACTTGGACAAATGGAAAATGTAACCTTGTTCTTGAATAGAAGGACTCAACTGTATAAACATGTCAGTTGTTTTTTTTTTATTTACTTGTTTTGAGAGTAAGAAAGCACACATGGGTGGGGGAGGCGCAGAGAGAGAGGGAGGGAGGGAGGGAGGGAGGGAGAGAGAGAGAGAGAGAGAGAGAGAGAGAGAGAGAGAGAGAGAATCCAAAGCAGTTCTCTGAACTTTTCAGTGCAGAGCCCAGAGCAGGGCTCAATCTAATGAACTGTGAGATCATGACCTGAGCCAAAATCAAGAGTCGGTCGCTTAACCAACTGAGCCACCCAGGCGTCCCAAAAACATCAGTTCTAAGTAACTTATAAATTTAATGTGAGTCAAATACAAGTATCAACAAGTATTTTTGTTTCCTGGCACTAGGCGAGTTCATTCCAAAGTTCATAAAGAACAATAAACATGCAAGAACAGCTAGGAAACTCCCGAAAAGAAGAGCAATGAGGGTACACTAGCTGTTGACTAGCAACTAGATGTTAAAATATTAATATTAAATATTACTATTCAAATATACTCAAAATATAACCGCCCGGCTGTGTGGACCTGGTCACAGGTGCACAGCACCTGGCACAGCAGCTGCCAAGAGCAAGGTGCCGAGTGCCAGCTGTGGAGTGAGTGGCTCTGAGATGTGGGGCAGCAGCTTTCGCTCTGGGTTCCAAATGCGAACATGCCGAAGAGTCGAAACGTCTTTGCAGAAATATGTCTCCAGGTGATTAGGAGAAAGTTAATTTCCAGGACTCTCCCTTCTTGGTGGAATGAGCCTTGGAGGTATCAGCTCTCATCTGACCTCGTTCAGAATATTTCTGTTCCCAGAGACCTTTGATTGCTGATTCAGAACCAGTTATTCTGTGTCCTTTAACTGGGAACTCGTGGTATTCCCAGGAGGCACTTCAGTGCCATATTCTCATGGTCTTGTATGGCCTCATGCCTCTTCCTGTGTATTCCTTCACCTTAAATAGCCATTCGTGGATCTACTGTGGTTATTCTGTTCTCTGCATGTCAGTTATGCTTTCAGCCTAGATGCTATTTGGTTCATTATCTAGTCATCTTGATTTTGTTGAGTAGCTGGGATATTCTTTTTAATCTTTTTTGGAAATAGACTGCAATCACTGTCTACCCTTTTATATTGCTTGCAAACGACTCATCACTAGCCTGAATTCTTAATGTTTGTTGTTCTTTGTGCAGTGAAAGTTTTTCTTTGGTTTCAGATAACTTGCCTCGCTGTTCATTCATACTTTTTGAGTAAAATTTTGCTGATCTTTTTGTTCTTGTTGATAATTTATTTGGAGTAATTTTATAGTTTATGTAAATATTTTAATAGATTTTAAAAGGAATGAACTCTCGGTGGTATTACTTGGACTACCATTAGTCTGAAAGCCCCTTCATATTTAAGGAGCCCCTGGGAGGCACTGAGGAGATCATGGGGTAATGAAAGGCCCCACGTGGACTACAGTGGCCCAGAGATGTGAGCTGAGCCCGATTCCACAGCACTCTGTGACAAGATCAGGATGCTGCACTTTATCCTGAGAGCTGTACCAAACGGGGAGCATTGAGGAGTATTACAGGGAGATAGTATCATCTGATTTGGTTTTTAGGAAGATTATCTGGGTAAGATTGGGTTTGGTGAGGTGGGCAGAGAGATGAAATGGAGGCTAGACAGCAGGCTTTCAAAGATCAACACTTGTTAAAAAGCGTGAGAGCACAAATCTTCCCATAGAGCCACCTTGTTGCAAGCTGTGCCTCTTGTGCCCGCAGACCCCCAGGCTGCTGGCCATGCCTTAAATTCTGCTCAGGGGTAGGTTCCTGCCAGTGAGAACACTGTGTATCCATTGGGTACATGGCTCCTAAGGCGCAGAAGAAGCAGGGGTATGGTTGGATAGGGCACAGGCTTTGGTGTCAGACACACCTGGGTTTGAGTCTGGGTTTTGCTACTTCCTAGCTGGATGGTCTTGGGCAAGACACTTAATCTTCTGAAAGGTCTCATGTTTAGACCAAGTCATGAGGCCCTCTTCCCTGGGTCACCAGCTTTAGAAGGCCCTGCTGTGGTCCTCTTCCAGCATGCCCTTGCCCGTGGTGAAGAGGAGTCTATGCCAATGATCAAATGCCCAGGTGGTAGTCCATATGAATGGTGCCTCCCAGACTTGTGCAGTGCACACCCTGTGCAACTGCAATGTGTGAGCTGCTAATAATATTGGCAAGGAGGAGCAGGATTGAAGATACTGAGGAGGTAAAATCCAGACTTGGTAGGTGTCAGGATATGACCAGGAGAATGATGGGACCATCAACAGACAAAGGAAAATATGGCAGAGAGTTGAGACTCAGTTTTTGGTGTGTTAAGGCATTGGCCCTGCAAAACAGCTACCCAAAGCTACCCAACAGCCTGAACTCATGAGGGAGGTCAGAGCTAGACACGGTTTTGGAAATCATCAGATTGGTGTCATAGTTGAGGCCTGGAGGCTTTGTGAGGGCTCAGAAGGAAAGCCTATAGGCCATAGGAAGGACTGAGATGATCCTCTTGGGAGTGTCTCTATTTATCTTATATTGTTTTGTTTTGTTTTATTTTATTTTAATTGCAATAAACATACAGTGTTAAATTGGTTTCAGGTGTACAGTGTAGTGATTCAGCAATTCTGTTACTCATTACTCATCAAGATAAGGTACTCTTTTTTTTTAAATTTTTTTAACGTTATTTTTATTTTTGAGACAGAGAGAGAGCATGAACAGGGGAGGGGCAGAGAGAGAGGGAGACACAGAATCTGAAACAGGCTCCAGGCTCTGAGCTGTCAGCACAGAGCCCGACGCGGGGCTCGAACTCACGGACCGTGAGATCATGACCTGAGCCGAAGTCGGACGCTTAACCGACCAAGCCACTCAGGCGCCCCAAGATAAGGTGCTCTTAATCCCCTTCATCTATTTCAACCATTCCCGTTCCCACCCACCTCCCCTCTGGTAAACATCTCTTTGTTCTCTATGGCTAAGAGCCATTTTGTTTGTTTGTCTCTTTTATATTCCTTTGCTCATTTTATTTCTTAAATTCCATTTATGAGTGAAATCATGTGGTATTTATCTTCTTCTGCATTAATTCACTTAGTATTATACTCTGTAGATCTATCCCTATTGTTGCAAATGGCAAGATTTCATCCTTTTTTATGGCTTAATAATATTCCTCTGTGTGTGTGTATAAAGATGTGGTATGTATGCACACACACAGATATATATCACATCTTTTTAATCCATTCTTCTGTTGATGGGCACAATCTACTTCTGTAATTTGGCTATTGTAAATTATGCTGCAATAAACATAGGGGTGCATATATACCCTTTCAGATTAGTATTTTTGTATTTAGTAGTGTGATTACTGGATCATATGGCAGCTTTATTTTTAATCTCTTGAGGAACCTCCAAACTGTTTTCCAGAGTGCCTGCACCAGTTTTCATTCCCACCAACAGTGCATGAGGGTTCCTTTTTCTCCACATCCTCACCAATGCCTGTTGTTTCTTGTGTTTTTTATTTTATCCATTCTGATAGATGTGAAGTGATAGCTCATTGTGGTTTTGATTTTCATATCCCTGATGATGAGTGATGTTGAACATCTTTTCATGTGTCTGTTGGCCATCTGGATGTCTTCTTTGGACAATTGTCTGTTTATGTCTTTTGCTCATTTTTTTTTTTTTTTTTAAGTAGGCTTCACACCCAGCATGGGGCCCAGTGCAGGGCTTGAACTCACCATGCTGAGATCAAGAGTCGGATGCTTAACCAACTGAGCCACCCAAGCACCTCTTCTGCCCATTTTTAAATTGGATTATTGGTTTTTTTGGTATTGAGCTGTATCAGTTCTTTATATATTTTGGATACTAACTCCTTATGGGATATATCATTTGCAAGTATCTTGTCCCGTTCAGTAGGTTGCTTTTTAGTTTTGTTTATTGTGCAGCTTCTTGTGATTCTTCACTGTGCAGAAGCTTTTTATTTTGATGTAGTGCCAATAGTCTATTTTTGCTTTTATTTCCCTTGCCTTAGGAGACCTATCTAGAAAAATGCTGATATGACCAGTGTCAGGTAAGTTACTACCTGTACTCTCTTCTAGGACTTTCATGGTTTCAGATCTCACATTTAGATCCTTAATCCATCTTGAGTTTATTTGTTGTGTATGGTGTAAGAAAGTGGTCCAGTTTCATTCTTCTGCATGTAGCTGTCCAGTTTTCCCAACATCATTTGTTGAAGATACTTTTTCCCATTGTATATTCATTCCTGCTTTGTCAAAGATTAATTGACTATATAATCTTAGGTTTATATATGGATTTTCTATTGTATTCCATTGATCTATGTGTCTATTTTTACACCAGTACCATACTGTTTTGATTATTTCAGCTTTGTGATACAGTTGAAATCAGGATTGTGATACCTCATTTTGTTTTTCTTTTTCAAGATTGCTTTGGCTACTTGGGGTATTTTGTGGTTCCATACAAATTTTAGGATTATTTGTTCTAATTTTGTGAAAAATGCTGTTGGTATTTTGATAGGGATTGCATTAAATCTGAAAATTTGGGTAGTATGGACATTTTAACAATATCTGTTCTCCCAATCCATGAATATGGAATGCCTTTCCATTTGTTTGCATCATCTTCAGTTTCTTTCATCAACGTTTTATAATTTTCAGAGTACAGGTCTTTCACCTCCTTGGTTAAGTTTATTCCTAGGTATTTTATTGTTTTTTGGTACAATTGTAAATGGAATTGTTTTCTTCATTTCTCTTTCTGCTGCTTCATTATTAGTGTATTGAAATGCAATGGATTTCTGTATATTGGTTTTGTATCCTGTGACCATACTGAATTCACTGATCAGTTCTAGTAGTTTTTGGTGGAGTCATTAGGGTTTTCTATACATAGGCTCATGTCATCTGCAACAGTGAGAGATTTACTTCTTCCTTACCAATTTGGATGCCTTTTCTTTCTTAATGTTGTCTAATCATTGTGGTTAGGACTTCTAGTACTATGTTGAATAAAAGTGGTGAGAGTGGACACCTTGTCTTGTTCCTGACCTTAGGGGGAAAAGCTCTCAGATTTTCACCATTGAGAATGATGTCTGCACATGGCCTTTATTATGTTGAGGTATGTTCCCTCTAGACCTACTTTGCAGAGGGTTTTTTTTTTTTAAATCATGAATGGATGTTGTACACTGTTGAATGCTTTTTCTTTCTTTTTTAAAAAAATATCCCTGTGTCAATGCTTGACACACATAAATCTTGTGGGTTTTTTTTTTTTTTTTAAACAAAATGTTTATTTTTGAGAGAGAGCCAGCAGGGAAGGGGCAGAGAGAGGGGGACAGAGGATCCAAAGCTGGTTCAGTGCTGTGGGACTTGAACTCACAAACCATGAGATCGTGACCTAAGCTGAAGTCGGACACTCAACCAACTGAGCCACTCAGGTGCCCCTGTTGAATGCTTTTCTGCATCAGTTGAAACGATCATATGGTTTTTATTTCTTCTCTTGTTGACATATATCACATTCATTGTTTTGCAAATATTGAATCACCACCCTTGCATCCTGGGAATAAATCCCACTTGATCGTGGTGTACAATTTTTTTAATGTATTGTTGGTTTTAGCTTGCTAATATTTTGTTAAGGATTTTTGCATCCATGTTCATCAGAAATATTGGCCTGTGTTTTTGTTGTTGTTTTTGTAGTGTCTTTCTCTGGTTTTGGTATCAGGGTAATGCTGGCCTCAAAGAATGAATTTGGAAGCTTTCCTTCTGGAGTATCTACTTTAGGTAATTACCCTTTGACCTCACCACAGTGATCCCCTTGTTTTATACAAGCTGTGTGTTAAGGTCCAGATAGGGCACAGAATAGCTGTGTAGTGTGTGGACTGTCCATCTGCCCAATCCCCACTGTCAGTAAGTTACCCTGAATAAACTCTGTGTAAATGGTATGGAGGGGCTTGCTTTGTTTTTTGAGTGCCTTCTTAGTCTGGAGGATAGTTTACTGACCCTCCTCCACCTTCTGACAGCAACTCTAAATGATGTGGTTCTGCAGTACTGATGCTTAAAGATATATTAAGTGAAAAAAGATTACAACAGTATTATTACATTATTCTTTCAAAATATATGTATGATGTTTGCAACCAATGTGTGGTTCTCTTACAGTGGGATTTCAGGTAATTTTTAGAAACTTCTGTCTTCTAATTGTATAAGAAGAGATGAAAGCATAATTATACTTACTCTGGAGTCAGCCAGACCCTGCTAAGGCAGGAATCTCCCAGCCCTCTCCTCAGGCCCTACAAATGCAGCCAATATGACAATGGCTGGGGACGGGACAGGACTAGGTCTCTTTCAAACCCAAACTGTCAAGTGGAAAGAAGCAGGTTACCAAACACAGGGTGATCTTGCTTTTGTAAAACATGCAAATGTGTATGAGGATCCCCAGAGGGCCTTGTGTGCTCAGGCATTTCCAGAGGGTTCATTTGCAAGTGAAAGAAAACGGAGAGGAAAACCATATGAGCCTATCTTCTGGCAGCCTGTTATGATTATGGGCTTTCACCCAGATGCCCTTGGAGAGCAGCTTTCCTATCTGGTGACCTAACAGGATGTTAGCATCCACTAGAAAGAATGCTCAGGTCTTTATGGACTGCTGGCTTGGTTGTCAGTCTGAGACTCTGAATTTCAGTTACATGTTTCAAGCAGAAGGGGATTCTCTTCCATTTACCCTTCTCTCTTTTCCTTTCCCCAATTCACAGTTTCACCTTTTTTCACGGATCAGCCACCACCAGGATTGGCTGGCTGGCTATCTATCTATGTATCTATCTAACTATCATCTACCTACCTACCTACCCACCAACCGACCCATCCATCCATCTATCCTTTTGTCATCATGATAAATGCCTTCTAGTAACCATCAATCTGTTCTCTAAAATTAAGAGTGTTTCTTGATTTGTCTCATTTTTTTTTCCTTTGGTGTTTTTTTTCTTAAATTCCACGAGTGAAATCATATCGTATTTGTCTTTCTCTGACTTATTTCACTTAGCATTCTACTTTCTAGCTCCATCCTTGTTGTTGCAAATGGCAAGATTTCATTCTTTTCTACAGCTAATATTCCTGTGTGTGTGTGTGTGTGTGTGTGTATACCACACCACCTCTTCTTTATCCATTCATCAGTTGATGGACACTTGGGCTACTTCCATAATTTGGCTATTGTTTAAAAATGCTGCAATAAACATAGGGTGCATATATCCTTTCAAATGACTGTTTTGTGGTGGTTTTTTTTTTTTTTTTTATTCTTTGGGTAAATACTGAGTAGTGGAATTGTTGGATCATATGGTAATTCTATTTTTAATTTTTGAGGAAGCCCCATACTGTTTTCCACAGAGGCTGTACCAGTTTGCATTTCCACTGACAGTGTACAAAGGCTCCTTTCTATCCACATCCTTGCAAACACTTATTGTTTCTTGTCTTCTTGACTTTAGCCATTCTGACAGGTGTGAGGTGACATCTCATTGAGGTTTTGATTTGCATTTCTCTGATCAAGAGTGATGTTGAGCATCCTTTCATGGTGTCTGTTGGCCATCTGTATGTCTTCTTTGGAGAAATGTCTATTTATGTCTTCTGACCAATTTTTAATTGGATTGTTTTTTTGGTGTTGAGTTGTATCAGTTACTTATATAGTTTGGATACTAATCCCTTATAAGATATGTCATTTGCAAATATCTTCTCCCATTCCATCGGTTGCCTTTTAGTTTTGTTGATTGCTTCCTTCACTATGCAGAAGCATTTTATTTTGATGTAATCCCAGTAGTTTACTTTTGTTTCTGTTTCCCTCGCCTCAAGAGACCTATCTAGGGAAATGTTGCTACAGCTGATATCAGAGAAATTACGACCTGTGCTCTCTTCTAGGATTTTTGTTTGTTTCAGATTAGGTCCTTAATCCATTTTGAGTTTATTTTTTGTGTATGGTGTAAGAAAGTAGTCCAGTTTCATTCTTTTGCATGTAGCTATCCAGTTTTCCCAATACCATTTGTTGAAGAAACTTCTTCCCATTGCATATTTTGCCTTTTGTTGAAGATTAATTGGCTGTATAATTGTGGGTTTATATCTAGGTTTTCTATTGTATTCCATTGATCTGTGTGTCTATTTTGATGCCAGTACCATCCTGTTTTGATTACTTCAGCTTTGTGATATAACTTGAAATCTGGGATTGTGATACATCCAGTTTTGTTTCTCTTTTTCAAGATTGCTTTGGCTGTTCAAAATCTTTTGTAGTTCCATATAAATTTTAAGATTTTCTGTTCTAGTTCTGTGAAAAATGCTGTTGGTATTTTGATAGGGATTGCATTAAACCTGAAAATTACTTAGGTAGTATAGACATTTTAACAGTATTTGTTCTTCCAACCCACGAGCATGGAATGGCTTTCCATTTCTTTGCATCCTCCTGAATTTCTTTCATTAGTGTTTAATTCTCTGATTAAGTTTATTTCTATTTTATTATTTTTTGGTGCAATTGTAAACGGGATTGTTTTCTTCATTTCTCTTTCTGCTGCTTCATTATTAGTGTATTGAAATGCAATGGATTTCTGTATATTGATTTTGTATCCTGTGACCTTACTGAATTCACCGATCAGTTCTAGTAGTTTTTTTGGTGGAGTCTTTAGGGTTTTTTATACACTGGATCACATCATTTGCAAACAGTAAGAATTTTGCTTCTTCCTTATCAATTTGGATGCCTTTTCTTTCTTAATGTTGTCTAATCATTGTGGTTAGGACTTCTAGTACTATGTTGAATAAAAGTGGTGAGACTGTGTTGTTCCTGACCTTAGGGGGAAAAAAGCTCCGTTTTTCACCGTTGAGTATGTTGTTTGCTGTGGGTTCTTCATATATGGCCTGTGTGTTCCCTCTAGACCTACTTTGCAGAGGGTTTGGATGAACGGATGATGTACACTGTCAAATGCTTTTTCTCCATCAACTGAAATGATCATAGGGTTTTCATCCTTTCTCTTGTTGATATAGCACATTGTTTTGCAAATGTTGAACTTCCCTGGCATCCTGGGAATAAATCCCACTCGATTGTGGTGTACAGTTTTTTAAATGTATTGTTGGGTTTGTTTTACTAATATTTGGTGAGGATTTTTACATCTGTGTTCATGAGATATTGGCCTGTTCTCTTTTTTTGGGTGGGGTCTTCTGGTGTTGGTATCAGGATGATACTGGCCTCACAGAATGAATTTTCTATTTATTCTGTTCTCTTCTATTTTTGGAATAGTTTGAGAAGAAATGATATTAACTCTTTAAATGCTTGGTAGACTTCTCCCATGAAACCATCTGGCCCTGGACTTTTGTGTGTTCGGAGTTTTTTTTATTGATTCAATTTCATTGCTGGTAATTGCTCTGTTCAAAATTTCTGCTTTTCTATATTTGGTAGGTTACATGTTTCTAGGAATTTATCTAGTTCTTTGAAGTTGTCCAAATTGTTTGTATATAGATTTTCATAATATTCTGTTACAATTGTTTGTATTTCTGTGGTGGTGTTATTTTTCCACTTTCATTAGCGATTTTATTTGATGAATCTGGCTAGAGGTTTATCAATTTTGTTGATCTTTTCAAAGAACCAGCTCCTGGTTTCAATGATCTGTTCCATTGTTTTTTTTTGTTTGTTTTTGTTTTTTTTTTAGTTTCTATATGATTTCTTTCTGCCCTAATCTTTATTTCCTTCCTTCTGTTGGTCTTCAGTTTTCTTTTTCTAGCTCCTTCAGATATAAGGTTAGGTTGTTTGAGATTTTTCTTGCTTCTTGAGGTAGGCCTGTATTGCCATCGACTTACCACTTACTCTTAGAACCACTTTTGTAGCAGCAGATTGGCAATCTGAATTAAAAGAGGTAGCCCCAGGCATGGGACCTTATGGGAATGCTCCTCTCCCCAAGGACAGCCATATTTGGCCCTCCCTACTAGAGCTGGTGCTTAGGACCATCAGAATGAAGCAGTAATCAGCCATCCTTTAGCAAATATTACATCAGAAGTGAACAATTTTAATCAGTGTGGGAGGAGTCTCCAAGTTGAATAAAAGGGGGAAAAACAGAAACACAGATGAGAAAAAGGCCATCTCTATCTTGTCCCTTTCTATGCAGCTCTAAAAGCTCATGGCCTTTGAACATTATGCCGGTGGTGACAAGGACAGGCCCTACTGCTGCTGTTAGTGAGGCCTTCGTTGGTGCATCTACAACCTACAGTGGGAGGGTGGGATTATAGGGTATCTCACATACCACAATCTGGGCCTGGTTTGAGGTGAGGGGAAAAAAGGATCCACTCTGAATTTGAGTGCAAAAAATAAATATAAAATTTATTAAAACACCCACAATATTTTAAAGATACCAGGAGTAATACAGTTCACAAACCCAGTTGTTTGTGTAAATTATAATAAAATACAAATCAAAAAAGGATACATACTTGCAATTTCTAGGCACCCTAAATTAAATTTACTGAAACACTGGGGGAGAAGGGAGGGTAAGGAGGGGTAGCTCAGGAGGCAAACCAATAAAGTGGGAGGAAAAAATATTAACAGAAAGGTAAAAATTATACAAAATAAAATTATCAGCATAAATTTACTGTACTAAGAATATCTACAGTTTAATAATACACATCCTATTGCCTTGAGACATTGCAAAAATCTACCATTCATCCATCAACCCCAGATAAACTTCATTTCAAGTAGCCACAGTTACAAAGTCAAGACGGAATATTCAAGTATGGTTGTTAAGTTCACCTCCATTGGAAGCCAAGTAACCAAACAGGAATTCAAAGAGAGAAGAAATAAAACACATCAAAAAGCTACAGGGATTCTAGGTTAAGTCTAATGCATTAATATGCCACAATTATGACCTGCCCTTATTTGTTTTTTATAATTAGAATATGCGAAAAAGAAATGACACCACTCCTGTTTTTCTCCTCCTTTTTCCCCTCAAAAAAACAAACCAACAAAAAGCACTGGAATCAAGAAGATTTGGATGTTCAAAGGAGCCAAATAGTATTTTTTAAATCCCCATGTGAATAGTGATGAGTTATCCCTGAATGACGACGGGTAGTCAAAATGAGAAAAGAGCGCAAATGATACCACTACAAAAAGC
The DNA here is from genome assembly GCF_024362965.1 of Panthera pardus. Lineage (NCBI taxonomy): Eukaryota > Metazoa > Chordata > Mammalia > Carnivora > Felidae > Panthera > Panthera pardus. The sequence continues at coordinate 89,683,011 of NW_026526821.1, read as the reverse complement.
ATCCCTGATATCAGAATAGAAGCGAATGAGGAAGTAGGCCAAATCACTCAGATTCTTAGGCAAAAAGCAACTTTAGACCTTGCATTTCTGTGCCGCAGCCTCTGCTCAGGGGAGAAGCCTATTGCTCTGCTCTTGTCTGCAGCTCTGCGGGAGGAAGGGCTAGGAATGCCAGGACAGGGTCTCACATGGAAACACTCTGCGCACGTGTGGGTGTGGGGCCGTATAACCTATGCTGGGATATGCACCTCAAAAACAATTTTGGTCCAGGGTATGTCGAAGTTGGCCATGTACTACAACAGATGCAGCTGGCTAATAAAGTAAGTTTTGAGGAAGTGATTTCAAATGACAACAATGCCTGAAAAAGCTCAATGAGATGGGCATAGGAGATTCACATTTTATTCAAAAGCAAAACTTACAAAGAGAATGAAATAAGTCAACCCCACTCCTTCCTTTAGATAGTCTGCCATTTCAACTGCTGAAGAATGAAAAATAAAATGACCCCAGATTCTTCAAGGTCAAGTAAGTCATCAGATGGACAACCTGCAGGTATCAGACCTTCAAGGAATCTACTGAAGTTGTCACAATGTCCTGTTTTTGAGGTATTTAAAAAAATTGTGACAGTGGATGACATAAAATGGAGCTTCCGGTTTTCAAAACATCAACTTTTGTGGACCCGAGAGGAAATTTAGAGTAGCACCAACTAAAAAGCAGCCTCAGTGGCGTCAAGTGAGCAAAGAAATCTCCTTCCTTTAGTTCGAACGTGAGGGGTTACCAGTGACAGGCAGAAGCAACACTGAAAGGTTACCAGTGACGGGCAGAAGCAATGCTGGGGCAGGGGCCGTGAAGAGCAAAGCAACAAGCCCACTGCCCACCACGGCGGGGCCAGTGCCAGGGGAGGAAGGAGGCCTGCTCGGAACGCCTCAGTATACGAGTGCCTTGGAGGTCCTCAAAGGTGTCTGCTTGGCACCCTGCAGGTGGAAAATGTGTGTCCTTGGCAATGAGAATGCCTGCCATTTCAGAAGAGGCAGGAGTCCCAGACTCCCCTTCCTCAAAAATGGAAGAAAAAAAAAAAGCCCTTCACCTTTCCTTTCTCATTAGGCCTGAGGGGACAGATGTGTAACCAGAGCACCTGCCAAGCCAGGAAGGCCCACTCCCAGTACAGTTAGGGAGCTGGCTGTCTTCGGAACTTGCCTTTCAGGTTTTGGCCACCAAGGGAAGAGTACTAAAAACAGAAAAACTGCTCAGAGCAGGTTTTAGCACAATAAACAGAGGTCTAAGGAGACAGCACCAAAGGGGGGGGGGGGGGAAGCCAAGAGAGACTGGAGCCCACCTTGTTTTTGGTTGGTTGTGGTTTCAGAACCTTGATAGCACCTCAGCAGGACAGGATCAGGGACAGTCACATTAAAACACCATAGCACCATTTTATTTAGACTATGTCAATTCATAAAAATGCTTCCTAGTCCATAAAACACACTTCAGTAACAAAAGGAAAGAGATTGGTTGAGGCACGTCAGGGACATCACTTAAATTTTCCACCAGCATTGCCTTGGTTTGAGATCTGGCGGTGGTTAAACGTTACAAAGTCTGGCTGGATTTCTCTCCATGAAATCAGGTTACCATCCTACTGATCATCAACCATCCTCACGCCTACTGCTGTTCAGTGCAGAGCACTTAGGCTCTGCTACTTCTGCCCTTGCTTTAGCACTTTAAAAATCCCTTGCTCTGCAAACTCCTGTTTCCAAAAGAGTCTGGTGGAAGGACCAAGAGGGGGCAGGGTATGATCTCTTTCCATGCACACCACGGTCACCTCGGTGAGAGGGAAAGCCGGACCCACGAAGCCAGCGTGTGGGAAACTCAGGCCCTGCCAAGAAACAAACTACAATGACAGCAAAAACAACAAAACCTCAAAAATCCATGAAACAACTTTAGTCAAGATCTCTGATGGTTAGATAACGGTTTCTTGAGCTAGCACCAGTTATTTTGTGAGAACCTGCCGCAAAGCGATTATTTTAAAAATCTCTTAGCACAGAACTTTGCAAGCACTTCCCTTGCATGCAAAAGGCAGGGGGAAACAAAACGAAAGAGGAACCAAATATTCGCACTGCATGTGGATGGCATCTGTGGACAGGGCACACTGGGGAGATGAGGACTCCATCATTTCTCATTGCTATAATATTAACTCTAAAACTTGGTCATGCTGTTAGGTTCTTTAGTTGCAATGGCTTTATTTTTCTTCTCATGATAAAAACGTCTGTTAATCATCTTTAGGACTTAAAAAATGATAGTGCCAGTAAAAAATAAAAATTTGATTTTTCTCTTTAAGAAACCTTCAGCAGCAAGGGGGGGATAAAGAGCTGTGCATAGTTACTTTTTAAATATACGTCTAAAGCATGCTAATTTTAATGACTGAGATTTGAGGTAGGTTATACATGTAGTGTGTAAAAATCAGCATGGGCTCGAGCATAGCAACAGCACCACCTAATTTCTGAAACACCATTCTGAGGGGAATGGGAACATCCAATGGAGACTGCCTCTTGACTCACCTCTCAGCAGCCTATTTGCTAGTCTAGGAATTTATGAACCAAAGGCTGTTGGGGCTGCGGGGACAGACATCACATGCTTTTAGCTTGTATTGGTTTCTCCTTTCATCTAATGGCTTTGCTATCAAAGGGTGACGAGGGGAAGAGTATATTTAACATACATCAGGAAGATTCACACATGCCAAGGATCAGAATCACCTGGGTTACACTCGGGACCTTCCAAACCAACAGCCAACCTGGGGCTTTCCCGGGTCATACAGACGGTCACATTCTCCAAATGTTTCGTAAAATATTGTATTTCTTGCTTAAGATCATTTAAAATGAAGTTTTCAAGGCACCCCCGCATCTACCTAAGCACGGAGTCAAATGAGACCTGCATAAAAGTACGGATGCGATAAGCAAAATAGCATTTAAAGGACCCAACTTTTCCTCAAAACTAGAAAATTAGCATGCTTATTAAAGACTCTGCTTCCTTTAGCTTGTCACACTGAAGGTCAGAGGTTTTCCTATAAATCTGAGTTCTGAATAATTCTAAATCCTGATAAGCTCTTGGGTATTTATTTCAAAAGCAATAATATTTCATTTTTGTCCTGTAAAATAAATGCAACTTTACAGAATATGGTAAAAGTGAAGGATAGACAAAGCACGTTAAATATTCAGCTACTATTTACAATTTCTCCCACAATTACATGTTAAAACATACTTTTTTTTTTTCAAGTTGCTGTTTAAATCTAGGCAAAAGTGCTTAAAAAAATCTTTCACTATTTACAATTAAAACCAGACCACATAAATGCTCAGGACATCTTACAGCGACTCTCCGCCAGTGCTTCTGAACAGTTACAGCGAACAGCCAGCGGGTCGGTTCTCAGCTCTTACACAAGGCACCTGGAAGCTCAGGGACTTGCCTTTAGCATCGTCATCTGATTGTTAAACTCGTTTTACAAAGACCCACATCTGAAAAAAAAAAAAACTGCTCAATAAATATCTGACATTTATCTCAGGGCTTGGTTGTCATTTCACTGTGTGGCCATGATCCCCTCTGTGTGTCCTGATGAAACCTCCCATTCACCACACACATCCACATGGGTAGCTTCATAGGAACTTTGCTAATACCACAGGAAAAACAAACACTCCAGGAAGTCTGACTTGCTGTGGACAAATGTTGCTTCCACCAGTTAGGCCCAGCCTCTCTCAACAAAGTTGCAAAAAGTAAGCACCACATTCTCATTTCAAAGAACTGAACAAATGCACCAGAATTTTAGAACGGGCGAGTTCAAGTGGGTGGAGAGGGAAGGAAGGAAAGGAGAAAATGATCAAATAGAGAAATGGCACCAATTAGGGAGGACAATCATAGCTACCTGCTGAAAACGTTTGACTCCTGCATTTTAAAATTGATAAGTGTAAGCCCACCCCCACCAATGGTAGCATGGCGGGGGCCGGCTTGGGCGTGAGGCCTGCACCACTGTCCAACATGGAAATCCAGGAATAGAGAGAGATGCGTTAACTGCCGTTACACTGGTGTGCTGAGCTCCCGCAGGATGTGACCTGCCCAAGAGTCAAGCAAGTCCCAGCACAATACTACAGCACCAGGCTCTGCACAGCACTGTGCACGGAGGGACGGCACAATGCTGGCTTTTCACAGCTTGGGTTCAACTTCTTGTTTTTAGAGATACAGTAGCCCTTTTTCAGGATCAGCATAGACTCTCGAGCATTTTAGGAAAGACTGCCACTAAGACAAATTCCTTCAGCCCAGTATTCATTGGCTTGTCAACCCCGGTGGAAATGGCTCCTAAGAGCCTCTCAACTCCAGCTCCATCAGGAGGTGCTGCCTAGGGAACCATGACATCATGTGACTTGATAAATAACGGACAGAGAGGATTCAGTGTGGAGACTAGCAAGCTTGAAGCTGTCTACTACCAACCTAGTTTCTGGGGAAATCTACACCAGCATCTCAGGTGCCTGGCCTGGGGTGCACCTGCCCCCCACCCCGTCCCCGATGCCAAGCCGGTGACTGGAAAAGGGACTCCAGCTGTTTTTCTACAGATTCTCCCATCCTACTGGAGAGGACAGAAGCTGTCCTGAGGGATCCCTCCCCTGAAGGGAAGGCGCATCTGTCAGGAGGGATGGACCGGGTGGCTACAAATCTGCACTTGGCTCATGAGGGGCAGATGGCTGAGAGAACCTTGTCAGCTCCCAAGAGGGCCAGGCTCACTGGGCCCAGCAAGACTGGGCAGGAAGGAGCGCTTTTGGCCTTTCCTGCCGATCCTTTACCATTACTATTGTCGCTTTTTAAAAAATCCAATAAATACACATTTTAAATGGAATTTAAAACTACTCCTTTGTGAAAGGACACTATAAACTTTCTTTCCATTATTGTGATATACAAGGATAAAGTTTTAAAAACAAGAGGAAATAAAAGCCACCCCCCCCCCCCAAACAAGGGAGGGAAAAAAAACCCAACGTGGAGATATAAATATTAAGATCACGAAAAAAATCACCCGACAGCCGTAGTTTCTTCTTCAAAGTGCTGGGGAAGTGGGGGAAAGGGAGGGGCGGGTCAGTTCTGAGGTTTGGACCATAAATACATATATATGCATATCTATATATGTATATATAGATAAAAAGACTTCTGCACCCCCAACCCGCCCCCAGGTGTGAGGGCAAAAGCACCACAGAGGCAGCTCGGGCGGGGCCCGACGCTGAGGTACGCTGGCTCCCTGGCACCCTGGCACCTAGATCCAGCGGCTGTAGGGCCCAGTGACCTTCGTGTAGGCGTAGGAGGACACGGTGACTGCTGAGTCTGTGGGCACGGCCAGTGCCTGCCGGGTGGGGACAGTCCCCTTCTTCTCCTTATGCTGAGGCTCAGCAACCATGGCGCCCCCCCATTTGCGCTTCTTCCCGTAGAGCTTGGCCTCCTGCTGGCCCAGGCCCAGCCGGGCGGCCTCCTCCTGCCGCGCCCGGGCCCTCTCCGCCAGCTGCTTCATCTTGGCCTCCCAGAGGGCCAGCCCATGATTGGGCTGGTTGAGGTTCTTATGCTGGTAGAAGACCAGCGAGATGCGGGTGGGGTGGCAGCGGTTGGGTTTCTTGAGGGGCGTGGTGGCATGCAGCTCCCGCCGGGCACACTCGATGAGGATTGAGCCGTGAGCAGGGGCCACGGCCACGCCGCCGATGTTCTCGTCCAGGAAGTTGTGTTCGCTGTCAGACCACAGCTCCTCCTCCTCCTCGGCCCCACCGTTCTTCTCCTCCTTCACCGCCCCCTTGTTAGGGGGGTCCTCAGCAGCGCCCTCCTCCAGGCTGAAGGGATCCCACAGCTTCTCCTCCGACTTCAGGGCCCCAAACAGCTTCTCACTGGAGCCCAGGGGCAGGCCGAAGGACTGCCAGGCTTTGTCCAGCTGGCTCGCCCCCGGGGTTGGAATCCTTCCCTCCTCTCCCTTCAAGGGGCTCCACAACTTGTCTTGGAAGCCAGGACCACCTTTCAGGGCAGAGCTGAAATCCCCGGCCCCAACCCCCCAAGGCTTCTCAGTCAGGCCGGGCCCGGCCAAGGCCGAGGTGTTGTTCCCAAACTTGCAGGGGCTCCACGGTTTGCCTCGGAGCCGTCCTCCAGGCTGGGGGGCTGGCTGCTGCCCCTCCCCAGGGAACAACCCCCACTGGCCATCTGGGAAGTGGGAAGGGGTCAGGCAGCCAGCCCCAAAAGAGCTGAGCTTGTCGGGGATGATCGCAGGGCTCTCCCCAGGATGGAACACACCCCAGCTGCCACCCACACTGTTAGTCCTCTTAGGGGACATGCTTGGGCCTCCTGAGTACTGTCCCCATAGGTGGTTGGGTCCCCCGTTCTGAGAAGCCTCGGGCAAAGGTGTTTTGTTCATCTTACCAGGGTCTCTGGGTATAGATTCGGCCTGGACCAGTGGGTCTACTGGCTCTTGCTTGATGGATCTGTTGTAGCAGTTGGAACTCTGTGCAAAGGGAGAGGGGTCCCTGGATGCTGGGTGGATCTGGGGAGCCTTGGGAAGCAGATACTCCTTGGGGCCTGGATAAGCAGGCTGCTGGTGGTGAGGAGTGGGGTGGTGGGTGTCCGTGGGAACAGCCTGGCCAGGCAGCTCGGCAAACTCAGCACCACCGTAGGCCGGGCTCAGGCTGCTGTGCAGAGCGTGGAGGTCTGGCTTCTTTTCAAAACTGCTGCTGCTGCCACTGTGTCCCCAGGTGCTAGGACCCAGGAACTGCGAGGGGAAGACGGGGTTGCTGGATGGAAAGCCGTAGTAGCCGAATGACGGAAGAGCATACTTGGAGTGGAAGCCGTTGACAGAGGTCAGGCTGGGCTGTGCATAGTAGGAGTGGTAGGAGTACACGCTGTTCATGCTGTACGGGTCGGAAGGCCGGCAGTTGCCCAGCACCGAGTAGCTCTCCACGACTGCGTTGCCGCTGTACTTGAAGGAGCTGAAGTGGTTCTGCGGCTCCACTTTGAGGGAGGGCTTCAGGCCTTGCTGGGAAAGTCCACCCTTCAGAGCCAGGCCTGGGGAACACAGGAATCAACACGGAGAAGGAGCAGAGGGAACCCCGGCCCGCAAAGGCCCTGGGCAAGGGGGCCAGGGGTGCAACCTCCCTGTTCCCTTAGGGGTTTCCCGGCCCCACTGAAGCACCGGGAAAAGCGGGGGCAGAGCCCACACAGCACTTCTCCTCCTCCCTGGCACACCCCCACAAGTCCTCGCTGAAGCCCCACCCCCCTCATGCTGGCCTCTGCAGGACAAGGGTCAGGGGAAATGAGAGCTGCCCCCACTGCAGACCACGTGCCTGAGGCCGTGGGATTCTCTGCAGACGCTCAGGCAGGCTGGAGGAGAAGCCAAGCTCCTCTTCTGCTGGCTCCGCAGGTGCCACCCGCCCCTGCCCCCAGGTACTCAGGCGTCCTGAGGCTGCCGTGGATACTGCGCCGGCTGAAAGTTAAGGTAACGTGTGGTCCACGGGGCGGAGAGAGGCCCTGGACTTTAGTCTGGAGTGCCATCTTGAAGCAGGAAGAGGGGCAGCGAAGGAGCTGTCCAGGGCCACAACCCTCCCCGCCCCGCCCATGCCACCTCTGGTGGGCACCCTCTCCCTACACACCTGGGTCAGTGGAGATGCCGGCCAGCTCCAGGGCCTCCTGTTTGATCTTCTCGGGAGTACTCAGCTTCTCTTTCTGAACCTTCTTCTTCTCGGCTGCCGCCTTTCTGGCTTCCAGCTGCCGCTGGCGGCAGGACTTGGCAGGCTCGGGCAGGCGCCGGACCTCACGGGGGAAGGCGGTGAGCACCTGGATGGCCCCGCTGCCCACCTTGGCATTCTGGTTCTCCTCACTGCCAAACTCGTCTGTGTTGGACATCTTGTACAGGGGGAGCACGTGCAGCTGCTCGTCCTCGGGAATCTTGCCCACGCAGCGATTGTCTTCCTTGGTCAGGGTGCAGACCTGCCCCGGGCAGAGAGAGGGAGGGTACATGGGGTTGGGGGGGCCTGGCACTCAGAGAAAGAGGCTGAGCATCTGCATGCATGACCCGCCCACCCTTCCCCACACAGTCCCAACACCAGCCATCCACGGTTTCTAGAATGTCTAAAAGCACAGCTGTCCTGGTTCATGCAGTAACAGTATCCCCAGCACTTAGAATCTCCTCTACACCTTCAAAGGACATCCATTCACTTTGCCTCCTGGGACCCTCATGTGGCTGAGGAGAAGAGATGACCGGCCCAAGGTCGCATGGCTGGAAAGGGGCCGGGTCAGGCCTAGTGGCCATACTCTGCCTGCCAGTGGAATATTATTGTCACTGTGCTTTATCACCTTGCTGAGCCTCAGACCTTCTACCATTACACTCCTTGCCCTGAACACTCAGCCTCCTTTTGCTCTTAAAATATTTTATTAAAAACTATTATGTGCTGGTTGTAGAAAATTTAGGCCACCAAAAAGGAAATAATAATTATCTCCATAATCCCACCACCCAGAAATAATCACTATAAACACTTTGATCATATATGCATATATACACATACACACAGTTTTTGTATAATGTGATCCTATTTCATTACCATACGGTTTTATAGTAACTTCATTTTTAAAAGATAGTATATTTTCTTATGCATTAAATATTCTCCTTCAGTATGATTTAAGAACTTGCATAATATTATTCTATTGTATCAATGTATTCATTTAATCCCTCATTACTATTAAAACTTGTTTCTAATTTTTTCCTATCATAAACAGTACTTTTAAGCTAAATCTTCTAAAACACGTCATTCCTTAGAATAAACGCTGTGAAGTAAACAGCCATACGTTGCTGCCCTCCAAACTGCCCTCCAAAATGATTATCACATTTTTCACTCATACTGGCTGAAGCTGAGCTTCCATTTTCCTATACGTTTGCTTATAATTTTGCCACTAACTTCTGAAAAACATTTTGCTCATTATCAAAATGTATCGCGTTGGTCCGCATTTCTCTGATTACTAATAAGGCTTAATCTTTTTTTTTTTTTTTTTTTCTGTCAGGTTTACTCTTTAACTCTTGGGTTGATTTTATTTTATTTTCTGTGTTCTTGATGTTCTGGCAGTTGGGGCCTTGACCCTGGAGGGACGTCCTTCCCCGAAGACTAGCTAATTCCTAGAGATAGCAAATGACCCCCCTTCAGGTGCACTCTGATATACAAACTGACCAATCCAGGGCCCACACCCCTAACTCTCTCTTTTTATCAAACTCTCACACACCAAGCAAATATTCCCCCTGCCCCCCATCACTCAGGACCAGGGAGGACAACTGGGGACCACCCCTATGGCCCAGAGTCCACAAACTATTCAAACTCTCCAGTTCTCAGCTTACTTAACTCTGCCTTGCCCACTCCTTCCCACCAAATCTCCAACAACTGCGCTGGGCCACACTCTCACCACTCACTCCTCTGCCTCCTGACCAATCCTGGTGCTTCCCTGTGTGGCCTGGTGGGCACATGCTTCTTGGGCTCTGTGAGTATAAAGTTCGGCCCTCCTGACAATCCTGTGTGTGTCTTCCTCTCTTATCATACTTCATTAAAACAAACCTTGGGTATATTTGAATACAACTCTCTTCTTTTTTTGGTGAGTTTTATGCCTCTTGCCCATTTTTATACTAGACTATTCATTTTTTTTATCATTTATGTAAAGCAATCTTTGTCTATGAAAGTTATCATTCACTTTGTCACTTGTTACAAATGCTGTTTTCCAGTTTGTACAGGCCTTTCAATTTTGATCACGGTGTTTTATTATTGAGCAGAAACTGTACATTTTTATGAAGTCAACCATGTTCATGCTTTCATCTGCAGTTTCCCCTTTGGTGTGATGCTCTACCAAGTGTGTTTCTTCCCAGAGTATGTATGTCTCTTTAGACTTGACCTGCTCTGAGTGGACCCCACAGGCTTTCTGGGTTTGACTGACCACCGGCCCTGCTTCCCATCATTCCCTAAAACCCAATGTGATAAACGACACAGCAAAAGTAAAAAGCAAAGGACGAGATATGATAGAAACTGCGTTCCTCTCCCTAACATAGATACCTTACCAATGTCAACAGACAGCTATCCTTGTTTTTTTAAAAAAGAAAAAAAAAAAAAAAAAAAAAAAAGACATACAGGTAGTCACAAAGATAAAATTTAAATGGGCAAAAAAAAGAAGAGAAAAAGACGTTCACCCTCTCTAGTCATAAAAGAAACACAAATTACAGTGAGATCGTACATTTGCCACTCAGGTGGGCAAAGACTAAAGAAATTGTGAAAACCCTGTGTTGCCAAGTAAGCCAGAGAAGCAGCACTCTAAACCTATAAATGTCCTTACTCTGGGACGTCAAGGGGATTATTCCACCACCGCACCAAGATGAGGTAAGGATGGACCCCCACTCTGGTTTACAGAGGGGGAGTCTGGAAACACTCACTGTCCATCCACAGGGGAAGTGGTCAAATAAATGATGGCAGAGCCATACATACTGCCTTACAACATGTTGAAGTAAGTCTACATCCAGTGACACAGAGAGCTGTCCATCATGCATTCTTACAAAAAGCGGGTCATGGAACAGCACATACATATACTGTGATCACATCTGTGTAAAACTGACACAGCTGTGCACACACGCACATGCATATATTCAGGTGCCCGAACGGATGGTCATTACAATGCCAACACTAGTTAGGTCTCTAAGATTTCAGGCAATTTTTACTTTACGCTTTCTTATACTGTTTACTTTTTTAGGCAATAAATAGTTTAATTAAAAAAAAAAAAAACACTGTTCATTTTGGAAGAGGTTTACTTTTTTCCACTCCAAATGCTACAAAGCTCTGGGATCAAAATAACCTCACTGTGCTCCTATCTCCTAATGTCTCCTCCTCCTTCCCTGCCCCTCTTCTAATCCTGGAGGTCCCTCCCTTTCTCTGTGTGTCAGCTCGAAACCCTCACAATACAGTGTGGACAGGGGCCTGCCTCATCTTGCTTCTAGCCTTGCACATAAGGGAAGGAGGACAAGGTAGAGAAATAAAATCTCGTGCTGGGCCATCAATCCCTGTGTTACACCCCAGTTATACCCAGACTCTGGGAGCCCCCTTTCAGGTGAATTGCCATTGCTTCTGCTTCTTCCACAGTTCCCCGGGGAGCCCTGCCTGCCCAGGACCTAGTTAAAAAGCAAAGAAGAGAGCTGGCATCATCCCTTTGAGGGGGTCCCCACTCAAGTCCAAACCTCCCCTCTTCTCCATCTGCACTCACTCCCCTAGTGACGGCATCTAGCCTCGTGCCTGAAACTGTGAACTACATATTCTCCAGACAGCCCGCTCCCCTGCCTGCTCCACGTGTCCACCTGGACATCTGCCAGGCATCTCAAAACAGAACTCTTCATTTTTACCACCAAACTGGGCTTCTCCTGTGATTCTACATCTCAGCGTGTCACACCAACACTTGACCAGGTGCTCAAGCAAAAAGCCTTGGGTGGCTCTCTAGTCCTTCCTTGTCATATCCTACATCTGTCCCTCAGCAACCCCCGCTTGGCTGGCTGTATCTTCGAGATCACCCAAAGTCTGTCCAACCACCACCCTCCCTACCCTCGCTCCTGTCCAAGCCCTGTCACCTCTAGCCTAGACAGTGTCCCAGCCTAATTGGCTTTCTCCTTTGATTCTCTCCCACTCACCCCATCTCCACATACTTCTTTTCTATCTGCAGGAGCAAGAGAGCACCTCTAACTTTATCAAGGAGACCCTACCACTCCCAGCTTCCCCTCACACTCGGAGCACAACCCACAGCCCTGTCCACCTTCTGGGCTCACTGTGACCTGGTCCCTGCCTGCCCCTGAATCTCTGTGTATGCTGGTCCTTCTGCCTGGAGCACTCCATCCCCAGACATTTGGGTCCCTTACTCTCTTGCTTCATTCATGTCTCAGCTCAGGTACCCCTCCTCAGAGGGACCTTTCTGCCCATGGCATCCCAAATGGTATCTGCTATCACTCTAGCCCTTACCCTACTTCATATCTTCCTCACAGTCTTCAACACTACCAGACACTAACTGTATCACATACTTGGGCAGGGCTTGGTCCATTTTATTCCCCAATATCTACAGCAGCATCTGGGGCACAATAAACATTTGCTCGGTGGATGAATCAAGAATGGTTTGGATTTAAATCCAGTGTTCACAGAGACCTGGAACAGTCTTTAGGTAAGGACTCCAGGTGCCCAACAGACTGTGTTCTACAGCATCCACCTAAGACATGGAGACCAGACCAGCCTGTCCAAGCATTCCGGTCCATGCATTTCTCAGAGAAGTGGGCAGGGGCAGCCAGTATGGCAGGGCACCTCCCAGAGATCTGAGACTCTTGTCTCCAGGTCCCTCCCTACTCTGAGCCCACCTGTCTGCTTAAACCAGTCCCCCTCCCAGGACCATCCCGCAGGGGGAGCTGTGACAGGTCCAGGGTTCCTTACCACTGTGCAGCCGTTGTAGAGGTTATGCTGGTCCTTGTGGGCATGGGCACAGAAGTCCATGCAGGCTGTGACCCCCGAGAAGGGCCGCCCTTCCTTCAGCCCCAGGCGGCAGTCAATCGCTATTTCCTCATTGGTCACCTGTGTGGACAGCCAAGGAGAACTGCTCGTGTGACCTGAGGTCAGTGGCCTAGATTCTGTGCTGAGGAGGCAAAGCTAGGTCTTGGAGGGAAGGAGGTTAAGGACCATGGAGGCCTTGCAGAGGGGCCGCAGGAGGTAGGCTTTCCGGATGAAGCCTCCGTAGAAATTACTTCCTTCTGGGTTAACTCAAGTCCTCCTCACCTCATCTGGGAGATGCACAGGTGACAGGAGAGAGAAACTTGAGCCTCCCCAGGAGAAGCCAGACCAGGAGAGGTGAAAGATTACTATGGGGGGAGGCACGAAAGCAAGGGATAGGGGAAAGATGGTCTGGGACGCAGTTAGCTCGTTGTCAAGAAAGGATCTCATCAAAGACCTACATCACTGCTCTATCTCTAGCTGAGCTTTTCCCATAAGGAGCACAAATGAGCCCACTCTCCCATTTCCTGACTTCAGGGAACACGGACAGAGATGCAGATGACACGTGGGCAGAGAAAAGCCCAAGACCCAGTACCTGGTTCTGATAGGCCTGGGGAGCTAGCCTCTTGTACAGGGGAGCGACTTCAGTAGCCAGGTCCTGGAAACTCTTCCGGAGCACTTCTTCCTGTGGAGAGAACAGCAGTCACACGTATCCAAACCAGCCCCACCTGGCAAACTCTACACACTGGAAATTAACCTCCATTCTAGAACCACCGTTGGGTTGCTGGGAAGGTAGGAAGTGCCATCAGGTGTTTTTACAGGTTCCATCTGGGAGGCATAGGGTACCATGTCTGTTTTAATGTTGGAGACACAGAAGCTCAGGAAAAGCTGTGGCCTGAAGGTCCAGCCATCCTGACTGCTAAGCTACTAGCTCAGTGCCACTCAGAACACATAAAACAGGTTGTTGGTTTTGAGTGCTCAACACCCTAGGTCAAAAGTTCGATGAAGTAGGCAGGTAAAAGCAGGATCAAAAGGTGTGGCTTTTTCTTCTGGTGTTGCAGGCAGGCAAATGAAGGCAGAGAGGGGCGGGTCAAAGTCTAGGCCAGGAATTCCACAGCCAGCCAGGCCCAGAGCCTGTCATGAGCCAGGGACACTCTATTCTCTAGACCTGCACCATTGCATGTGTTATCATGAGCTCTGTGCTGCTTCTGAAATATATATTAAATTGAATTAAAATTAGATAAAATTGGGGCACAGAGAGTCAGCTCTGAGCCTGCATGGCTCAGTTGGTTAAGTGTCTGACTCTTCATCTAGTTCAGGTCCTATCTCACCCTTTGTGAGATTGAGCCCCATGTGGGGCTCTGTGCTGACAGCATGGAGCCTGCTTGGGATTCTCTCTCTCTCTCTCTCTCTCTCTCTCTCTCTCTCTGCCCTTCCCCCACTCACTCTCTTTCTCTCTCGTAATAAGTAAACATCTAAAGTTAAATAAAATTAAAAACCCAGTTCCCGTTTTACGAGCCACATTTCAAGTGCTCAGTGGTTACATGTGGCTCCTGTGCTACACGTTTTTTACAGAGAACGTTTCCATCATCACAGAAGGAGTTCCACTGGATAGTGCTGCCCCAGACAAAGCAGCTGCACCCCAGCTACATTTGGCCAAGGGTTTCAGGTATCCACAGCCCCTCCCTGGCCCTCCCTCTGAGGGTGGCAGGTAGAGCTGGGGGGGCTGTTTCTACAAGGCCTTGAGCACAGACAGGCATGAAGAGTTTGCAGAGAAGAAAGAGGAAGAAGAGAGAAAAAGAAGCAAGTTCATAGAAGTAGAGATGGAAAAGCAAGACCAATGGCTCAGCGGTCTGTCCAGTAGGGTGGCCAGAGCTGCCAGCCACTGCCAGCTGCCTGTCTCTGGCTGCAGCCCAGAGGCTGCCACCAACATGGTAAGCCCACGGCCAGCACAGCACAGGGCTGAGGCCCTTGAGCTCTGGGAAGACCCAGACCTGACTTCACCATTACTGCCACATGGCCCTAGGCAAGCCATTTGCCTCATCTGTAAGGTGAGTAGCAACAGGGCCTACATCTGGGGTGTCTTGAGGTTAACAGAGATGCACACCCGTGAGGTGCTGGCCAGAATACTCAGCACTAAGTAAGTGCACAGAAATGGCAGCTGATAGAACAGGGGAAGTACGTGTGAGAAATTAAAGCAATGCCTTTTCACTCCTGGTCATTCCTAGTTCCTGTGGCCCTGGGGCTCCTCTCTTCATTGAAACAACTTGCTTCCAGGGGAGGGCGGATGCCACCATAGAGAAAAGTCCAGTGTCAAATCAGACTATCAAACTAGCTTGTGCAATAGTCTAAAAGCCAGGCTTTGAGGCAAATAAAGTTCTGCACTTGAAAATGCTTCCTTTTACTTCTGAAAAGCAGGACTGGATACCCAGAGCATAGAAGTTTATTACACATAGGGTAGAAAAACGTGTGCCCCACGGGAGTCCCCACGCCCATGGAAAAGGAGGAAACCCTTCTTGTACAAGGAGCTCGGGGAGATGTGGAAGGCAGAACTGGGGATCAAGATGTTGCCTAGATCCCCACAAAGGGACCCAGTACCCTACCTCACAAGAGCTCAGGTAGTGGGGAGGGGGTAGGTTTGGGGGCAGATGGCAGGGAGCCCAGACAGACCTGTACCTTCTCTGCATTTGGAACTCTGCATGGAGACCACCTCCTGGGATGGCCTTCACAAGCACAGCAACAGAGGGGAAGGGGTAGGGAGGAAGGCAGCCTGACCTGACCGGGAGGCTGCAGACAGGAGGCCATTGTGGACCCTAGTCCAGTGCCTAAGAGACAGGCTAGGCTCCCAGCAAGAAGACAGCAAGGGCCTGGAAATGTGGACAACCGCACAGAGACATGTGCCTGGCTGCCAGGTAGAATGAGGGGCACTTCGGGAAGCCCAGCACTGGCCCCAGAAAGTGGCCGAGGCCTAGAGGCCTCTTCCTGCCATACCTCCCACCCCTACAAACACATCTTAGAAAGAATGAAGAAAAGAAATGACTCTTGAAGAAGATCAAATTCTGGTGAGGAATTTGACCATTTACCTTAAAGAGACTGTTTTAAGCTGGGAGAGTCTGAAATGCCCATAATTGGTTAGGTTTAATTTTTCACTCATCACACCCCTCCACACCACACCCCACATACCTTACTTCCCAGCAAGATAAGGTCAGTTAACAAAATAAAGCCAGTTGCATTATCTGCACATGTGAGTCAGGGTGTGCTAACCCACCCCCCACCACACTACCAGAGACGGGAGGCAGGGTAGGACGAGCCGGAGGGCCCCACCGCTCCGCGGAACTCTGCTTACCTCCTTGGGGTTGTCCCCCACGAGGCGGAACTTGCGAGGCGTCTTGCTCCGAGCGTATTTGCAGCCGTTGAAGTACATGCTCCAGGAACAACCAAAGGAGAAGGAGGCACCGCAGGTGTTGGGGTCTTTGCCTTGACAAGCGCAGGTCCGGCTGCAATACGCATCACACGTTAGGCATACAGACACATTTTTTGTTCGGAAATCGTCCTCCTACATCAGGGGGGAGGTCCTGCTGAGGCCTGGCACCCATGGTCTCCCAGTGACTGGGACCACATCCCTCCCGCCTTTAACTCCTTCCCCAAATTTCCTCGCATAGAGAGTCAGCTCTGAGCAGCCCTTTCTGTTCCCACCCCTGAGCCTGAAGGTCTAAGAATCTGTCTTTGGGAGGGGAGCCTGGGTGGCTCAGTCGGGTTAAGCGTCAGAATTCGGCTCAGGTCATGATCTCACGGTTCGTGAGTTCAAACCCCATGTCGGGCCCTGTGCTGACAGCTCAGAGCCTGAAGCCTGCTTGGGATTCTGTGTCTCCTTCTCTCTGCCCCTCCCCAGCTCGCACTCTGTCTCTCTCAAAAATAAACAAACATTAAAAAGATTTTTTGTGGAATCTGTTGCTGGGAGAAACCCCTGGGTGTTTTGAGGCAAGTGGGAAAAATCTAGTCAAAACCCCAGTAAGGTTTATACTTTGCCTTAACACTAATATCATGACGGGTTCCAACACAGACAACACAATCAGGGAAGTGACATGGGCTACAGAGTTTGAACACGCCTGCTTCCTTCAGGCTCAGGTGCTGACAGGCCTTTAAATAAATAAACACTGACATTATAATCCAACAACTAATCAAACCTGGAAATGCTCCAGATGCCCCTCAACTGGGGAGTGGGTAAATGAACTGTGAGGCGTCCAGCAGTGGCAAACTACTCAGCAATCAGAAAGAATGAGCTACACACCTCCACAGCTGAAGCCCAGAAACGCTACGCTCAGGGGAAAAAGAAGCCAGACTCAGGAGGCTACCCCCCGTATGGTTCCCTCTCTACAACATTCTTGCAAAGGCAAACTCACAGGGACAAGAAGCAAGAGTGGTGGTTGCCACCGGCAGAAGGAAACTTGCTTACAAAGCAGGCACAGGGGAACTGGAGGGGATGATGGAATGGTTATACATCTTCGCGGCGGCTACGTGACTGTAAACATTTGTTAAAACTCTTCAAACGTGGACACCTGAAACTGATACTATGTTGTATGCTACCTAACTGGAATTTAAATACTTAAAAAGAAACCTCTTCAAACTGTAGATCTAAGTAAAAATACCTTAATTTAAGAAGTGGGGGTGGGGGACTCGGGGGCTCAGTCGGTGAAGCGTCCGACTTGGGCTCAGGTCATGATCTTGCAGTCCGTGGTTTTGAGCCTGTGTTGGGCTCTGTGCTTACAGCTCAGAGCCTGGAGTCTGCTTCAGAGTCTGTCTCCCTCTTTCTCTGCCCCTCCCCCGCTCGCACGCACTCTCTCTCAAAAATCAACATTAAAAATTTAAAAAAAAGAAAAACACCTTAATTTAAAAAGTGGCATTTAATTTAAACGCCTTAATTTTAAAAGACCCTAGAGGAGCAGGTTTTATGAATACCACTGATGCCTTAGATTTGTGGGACACTCATGCACTCATAGCTGTTCCACCATTAGAACCTCAGAGTCCCTCTGAGGTTCACCGGCAGAGCCAAGCTAAGTCAAGGGACCCTTCTCTTGCTGGGACCAGAAGAACCCAGGTCAGGATTGTGGGAGAACTTCTTTCATCACAGTCCCGACTGCAGGACAGACAGGGCCCTGGGAGGGGCCAGCGCCGCCCTCAGGGGGGCCCAGGGTCTCCCCCTGCATCTGCCCCCCAAGGCCTGCCAATGGACACTTGGCCCAGCCACCCCAACCCTTGCGCGCCGAGATCCCACCCACGTACTCATCGTTGAGGCCACATCTCCGGCTGGTGGGGTTCCCGTACTTCCGGAGGGTGTCGGTGAGCTCTTGGTAGAGGGTGTCTCCGAGGCTGCGGGGGATGCCCTCCCAGGCCAGGATGAGGATGACGATCACCGCGTTCTGGCAGTGGTGGCCTGCCCGGTGCCGCACCAGGCACAGTAGCTTCTCCTCCAGCGTGTGCCTGCGGATCACCTGCAGGGGGGTGGGGTGGGGAGGGCACTGCTAACTGTGGGAGCCATGCCCCCACACTCCTCTGCATGGGATGCCATACACCCCCCACCTCTGCTGACCAGACCTGGGGACGCAGGTCTTTAGGGCAGTGTCCACAGGATACCACAACCTGGTAATGGCAACCATACAGGCTAAGAGACCGTTACAATTAAGGAATAATAAATACAAAAGTTATTTTTTAAGAGCAAAATAAAAAATATTTACTACAAAACGGAAGTTACTGATGAATTACACAGACTTAGGACTAAAAACACACAGATAAATTGGTAAGCCAAAATATATTCAGAGATTTTTATGTATCTTAAAATATTTACAGAAAAAATGCTGCATATCTGTATGATTTTAATTAAAAAATAAGGGCCTTGGTGCTGTGGAAAACAATTTTGGGTAGTTTCTCCAAAAGCTAAATATGTAATTACCATATGACCGAGCAATGCCATTCCTAGGAATATACCCAGGGTGACCGAGAGCAGGGACTGCGTCAGGTACTGTTCATAACAGCCAGACAGCGGGCACAACACAAGAGTCCATCAGTGGATGCATGGATAAACAAACAACGGAATATTCCCTAAACAAACTATTCCCTCCAAACAACGGAATAGTCCTCAATCTTAAAAAGGAAGAAAAATCTGACTCATGCGACAACATGGATGAACCTGGGTAACATCATGTTAAGCGAAAGAAGCCACACACTAAAGGATCCACACTGTGTGATTCCACTTACAGAGGGAATAGTCAAATTCATAGAGACAGAAAGTAGAACAGTGGCTGCCAGGTTTGGGGCGGAGAGCGTGGGGAATTATTACTTGACGGGTATAGAGTTTCTGCATGGGATGGTGAAGAAGTTTTGAAAATACAGAGTCGTGATGGTTGCAAAACAATGTGAATGTTGGGGTGCCTGGGTGGCTCAGTCAGTGGAGCGTCTGGATTTCAGCTCAGGTCATGAACCCAGGGTTGTGGGATCAAGGCCTGTGTCGGGCTCTGCACGGACAGCGTGGAGCCTGCTTAAGATCCTCTCTCCCCCTCCCTCTGCCCCTCCCTCGCTCTCTCAAAAACAAAACAAGAATGTGAATGTAGTGGATACCACTGAACAGTACACTTAAAAATGGTTAAAATGGCCAATTTTATGTTATGTATACTTTAACACAACTTTAAAAAATTAATAACATACCCCAAACCAGTGAACTATATACTTTGAATGGATACATTGTATGGTGTGTGAATTATATCTCAATAAGGCTCTTAAAGAAAACAAAAGCAAGGGCCTTGGGCTCTGCACTGCTGCCCAGCCAGGTTCTCACCTAACTCTCACACCCAGAACTCTGTCCAAAAAGATGCGGCATGGCAAAGGGCCCGGGAGCTGGGGGACGAGGTGGCTGATCTCCCATAAGAGCCCAAACTAATTCTGTGACCTGATAAGATGAGGGCCTGTGAAGAGGGGAGGGATGAGGGCAGACTGGGAAGGGCTTTCAGGGGAAAAGAACTCAAGGCAGGGGTTCCACAAAAAAGTCTGTACAAGGGGCTTTCATAAGTAGCTTCCTGCTCTAGAAGAGGAGCAGGCAGATGGCAGGGTGGAGGGGGAGAGTGACAGGGAGACCACTAACAAACAAAATACAAACAAAAGTGGATAAAGTGCTGAAGTAGGGCAGTGGGGAATGAAACAGGAAAAGGAATGTATTCAGACTCATTGAGGAGAAAGGTGACCTTGGGACCATCTGACTCTAGGGGATGAGGGACAGGGCAAAGTCTTTTTTTTTTTTTTTTTTAATTTTTTTTTTTTTTAACGTTTATTTATTTTTGAGACAGAGAGAGACAGAGCATGAACAGGGGAGGGGCAGAGAGAGAGGGAAACACAGAATCTGAAACAGGCTCCAGGCTCTGAGCTGTCAGCACAGAGCCCAACGCGGGGCTCAAACTCACGGGCCGTGAGATCATGACCTGAGCCGAAGTCGGATGCTTAACCGACCAAGCCACCCAGGCACCCCAAGGGACAGGGCAAAGTCTTAAACGGACTTCCACTTTTGTGGCACAGGACAGTGGGTGGAGTGGGGGTTGTTTACTGATGAGTTAATTGGGAACACGCTGGGGCTACTTGGGAATGTCTGAGTGGCTATTTCTAGTAAGACCCCAATACACTGGGTCTGGAGGTCAGGAGAGGCCTGGGCTGGAGACGCACTTGGTCATGAGTACAGCAGTGCAGGGAGCTGTCCAAAGAGGCAGCCAGGCAGGCAGTATAAATAAGGAAAGTGGGCCAGATGGACAACTGGGGGTGGTGTGGACCATGGCCAAGTGAAAAAGCACACGCCCCTTCAAAATGGGTAAGCCAGGCCTTCTCTCCATCAACCACTGCCTGATGGGAATCCCAGCCTAGTGCAGCTACCTCTTCCAATTTTAACAAGAAGAAAACAGAAACCTAGATTTTTACATGAAATCTCTCCTTTCAAAGATGTGAGCACCTAATTCAATTTTTAAAATCATGGTAAAATACACATGATGTAAAATTTACCACTGCAGCCATTGTTAAGTGTATGGCTCACTCGCAGAAGTACCTTCACGCTGTTCTGCAGCCGTCACCAGACCTCTGTCCACCTCTACAATGTTCTATCTTCCCAAACAGAAACTCTGTACCCACTTAGCACTCACTCTCCCTTCTCTCTAGCCCCTAGTCCATGGTAACAACCATTCTGCTTTGTGACTCTCTGAATAGTTTGACTACTGGCAGTGCTTCATACATGTGGAGTCATACAGAATTGGTCCCTGGCATAACAGCCTCAAGGTTCATCCAGGTTGTAGCAGAGGTCAGGATTTCCTTCAAAATTTTCAGGGACACGTTAAACAAAATATATCCCTGGCCCATGAGTTCCTGCTCTGAGCCAACCCACAGAAGCATCGGTTATATCATTATTTTTAAAACTTTCTGGGATCAGTAACACACAAACATGTCATTAAGTCATGCAGTATTAGAGCTCCCTGTGCGATTGCCTGGCCTCCGCAGACTGAGCCGGGCACATCGTGAACACAGGTTCACGATCACACATCACAGGTACTGATAAGACAGCAGTCCCTGCCACCAGGGTTTCTGAGGCACTACTGTCAATCTCTGCTCAGTGCCCAGGGTAGGGCACTGGCTAATTAATCGCCCTCACGTGCAACATGTGTTCAGAGCACACAGGGAAACACCTGACCTACCAAAGCTGAGGTTGAGGCCACGTCTCTTTGGTTTCCCAAGTGGCAAACACATAAACGTGATAAGCACAAGCAGACAGCTCTCTGTGGCCACACCCTCACAGGCCGATGGGTACACTCAAAAAAACTATAAGAAAACAATAAAGTGGAGCTCCCTACCCACACTATGAAGGAAGGAAGCCAGCAGGACTGAATGCACCAAGCGCAAAAATCAAAAGGCCAAGGGAAGGCAGGAAGACACCAGTACCTGAGTGTGGCCATACGGATGGTTCATATCCCACCACAGACACAGACAGCACCCCCCCCCCCCCACAGCTGGGCAGGAATCCCCCGTGCACTGAACAAGAATAGCACAGCACCAAAGGAAGCCCACATCTGTCTTCCTACTCCCGGTACTTAGTTCCAACCCTTGGGGTTCCCCAGGAGGTCTGTTCCAACCCTGCCCTCAAGAGGCCTTCAAATATCTGCTTTCTGACCCCTGTTATCTTTACAGACTGGCCCAAGCAGCATCTCCAAGGTTCTTGTATCCAAAGCGCATTTTTGCTGTCTGTGGTGTTTGCTTCTGGCATGTCTCCATTTATTCTGAGCCTTTGGAATGCTACCTGGTCACTCCCTTACTCCCATGCTTGCCGACTTCCATACTCTGTACAAGCCACCTCAAAACCGCAGATTATCAGTGGGCTCCCTGGGCTATCTCACTGCTCTCTTAGATCCTTCTCTCAACACACATTTGCTGGGTACCCATGATGCGCTTCAACTTTGTCCCCCAAGAGCCTGGCCAGGCAAGTCTAGAATTTGTCAGACACACTGCTTTTAGATGAACCTACTGGTTGGGGGTTCAGGCTGTAGACAAAGACATGAACCTGGTTCAGATGAAAACCCAGGCTCTAGATGGGAGACCAGAACAGGCGGTGGGCAGGAAGAACCACAGGAAGCACCATCCACCACAGGCAGCTGGATGCTGCCGCTCGCCCGTAGCCACAGACTACTGCCTGGGTTCTTGACGCCACGATGACACTAAGGACAATCTGCCCCTCTTGGCACTTATGGGTCACTTCCCAGTGTGTGTGTGTGGATGGGGGGGGGGGGGGAAGCAGGGGAAGGGAATGCCTGCCCTTCTCTAACTTCCAAGGAGGTAGAACTCTTTAGATGAGCTCTACCACCAAAACAGATAGGGTATTTGGTGGCTGTGTAGGCAAAAACCAAGAGAAGTCCACTGCACTAAGGGAGATAGCTAGAAAAGAAAAACACAACTCTGCACCACCATTTTCTTACCACTGAATAGTCTATGACCTACCACCATTTGCCCTTCCTATAAAACACCATTTCTTTCCTCTCTCCTTTTATCTTCCCTCGTCAGATACAAGAATTTCCCCACCTCTGGGAACGTGGTCACTATGCATTCCCTTCTATCTGGGCTTTTCTTTCAAAGCTGGCATCACTCACTGGGGTTTGGTGACACCCATGAGCTGTCTCATCTTTTGGACAAAACATCAGGTGCCACGTGTGCTCCGCTCTGGGCATCTGCACACAGACCCTGGAGGACCAACGTGTGAAGACCAAGTTCCTCCCCCTCCATCATTCTGCTTCCCTCTTCCTGCCCCCAGGAACTAAGCTCACTGCTTCACCTGGGCACCTCCTTCCTCAGCCCTGCTGCTCCCCAGGTGCTGCTCCCCAGAGCTCTGGGGCCAGAAATGCATATTCTCTTCTTCGACACCACCTACATAGCCAGTTGTTTTCTTCCCTTGATCCAACTGTTTCTGAAGATGGAAAAGTCCCCAGGCTCCACCTTGTGAGGATCTTCAGTTTCCCATCCAGGACTGTGGAATTCTCCAATGACTACATGGATTAGCAGAAATAAGGGCAGATGCCATGTCGCTGATGGGTTCTCTGAGGGATAACACTGCACCCTGATCAGCCACAGACGGATACAGTCCCCCTCCCACTGTAATACCTATCTTTCAGGAGGGTGGGGACACTATACTTCCTCATACCTGTGAAGGCTCTATGTAGCTCCAGATTCTTTTATTATATATAATTCTGCAATACTGACCGAAAATTGCTAAAAAAAAAAAAAGGTATGTGATAGTTCAGGTACAGACACCTTTCATATTCATTAAAAACAAAGGTGCAAAGGTATGGCGTATACGAGACAAAAACAGCCATGTGCACATGGACACAGGCTGACAAAGGTCTTCTTCCCACCTTCCCTCACTCAGTGAGCTGTATATTCACACAGCCTATTACCTTTGCTCACATGACTCTCCTTGCCAGAAATGCTTCTGCTCTCCCATCAGCCCATTTATTTATTTTTTAAAAGAACGTTTTAATGTTTATTTATTTTCGAGAGGGAAGGTGGGGCAGAGAGAGAGGAGACACAGAATCCCAAACAGGCTCCAGGCTCTGAGCTGTCAGCACAGAGCCCGACACGGGGCTCGAACCCATGAACCATGAGATCATGACCTGAGCCAAAGTCGGACGCTTAACCGACTGAGCCACCCAGGCGCCCCTCATCAGCCCATTTAATGTGGCCCTGTATTTGTGATCCCATGCACGTCACCCTCCTCTGAGAAACAAAGCCTCACATTCCTCCCACCATTCATATCCCTTGACCCTGAACTCTACTGCACTGAGTTCGCCTCTCATAATTGGACCTTGATCACTCAAGTCTCCGTGATCTTATCTCATGTGTCTCTACACCATAAGCAGCTTGAGCACAGGGACAGACCCTTTCATTTTCGAGGCATATCCCCATACCGAGCACCCAGCACAGTGCTGAGCTCACACCTGATGACTTGCTGCTGCTCTTGAGCTTCTGCAGTGATGCTAAATATCTCCTCGAGGACTGGAAGAGCAAGGTCAGAAAACTGTGTGGGGGTGAAACGAGGGTCACAGTCACTGACGCTCCCCTCGCTGGGACACTCAGGCTGCCTTATAGGGAACAGTGGCTCAGAAGTAAAGTAGATGCAAGATTGTCCCCGACCCTGCCTAGAGGCCTAGCTAGTTCTTCTGGACCAGAGATAGGAACGCCACCGGCATATGGAGGGGCAGAGGGGTCAAATGGTGCACAGTGGGGCCCAGCTTTGAGTAAGATGACATCTTTCAGCCTCCCCTCAACCACATCCCTGATCCACGGGGAGAGTATGAACCAAGCATAAGGACTAGAACTTTTCTGAGGCCAGCCCAGGGTGCCAGGGGCTGGTGTTTAGATAAAACGAGGCTAGCTCAGGCTGGGGGAAAATGACCCTAACCAAGCACAGATGCAAGCTCCCACGTTCCCCTGAACAATAAACATGTCTGTTTCCACACACACACCTCTGGCCTGGCCTGCGGTGAGGGAAGTGAGGCAGCAGCCCCCACCACAGGATTGACACTCACCCACTTTGCAATGGGGCAGCCGCGTGAGCTCTTCCCCTCCTTCCCAGTGTAGATGACCTTCTCGATCCGGATGGCTTTCCCCTTCTCTCCATACCTGGTGAGGGAGACAGAAGCCACCATCAGCACAGTGAAGCCCCAGAAGAGAGCAGCTTATGGTAAGAAGGCAAGCCTCAGTGTGCTTCAGCATGGGTTTAGTTACTGTGGGGTCAACAGAGAAGGAGAAGGATTTAAATGTTTGTTCTGTGCTTAGAGCCTCTGGAGACACAGCAGCCACGTACAGGCCCACAGGGCCTCCGGTCCATCTTGCCCAGCTCTGTCTCAGGGTAGAGGGGGTCATCAAACACAGTGTCCCTGATTATTATTCTGAACCTCCAGGGAAGGTACTCAAACCAAAGGCTAAACATGGGCATTTGTATCCAGCCTTGTTAGTGGAGTCACCCTGTTATTTATACAGTCAATAAACAAAAGAAAATAAATGGGGGAAAATCTTACTGTTTTCTTTCAACAATCCCCAGCTGACATTTGAACACGATGAGGACAGAGAGCTGAGGCCAGGGGAAGTGACCCTACCAAGCACCATCTGGCTCCGAGACTGCCCTGGCAGTAAACACACACTGCACACACTCGTGCTCTGGCCCACACACACTCGGGGATTCCGAGACCATCTAATTCAGAAGTGATCAAACTATGGCCCCAGAGCTGAACTGACCTGCCCAAGGCCACACAACTATGGTGCCACAGGCATCGGTGGCTTGAATGCTCCCCAGCCGCTTTCTGGCTGCAGCACTGTAGTCAAATGACTGAAGTTCTCAAGGCCTGAGTTTCCTAATCTAACATGAAGATAAAAAGGGCCCATACTTCCCAGGCTTGGAAGGAGAACAAATTACATAATCCATAGAGATGCACTGTTTAAAGTGTTTTGAAGCTCCTGCGTGAGGGTTAGAGAGCCTGCTAAATATTAATTCTTAACAACATAAGTAGCCGTCTTACTGAACCGTCTTATTTTTAATAGCTTTTTAGCTTCAGGCACAAAATCATATCATCGACAAACAGGGTGATTTGTCACCTCCTCCTGTTCACTCTTCATGCCCTTCTTTCACTCTCTTGCCTCACTGTACCAGCCAAGGCTTCTGAAGTGCTAGTGAGCATCTCTGCTTATTTCCTCACTTGATTGTAAAATGTTGCCAACTATTCATCACTGAGAAGGAAGCTAGCTGAGTTTGGGAAAGAGACAGAGACTGACTTAGTTTGAAGGCATCTTCAAGCCTTGATTTTTAATCAAGAATGGGTTCTTTTTATCAAAAGCACTTTTAGCAACAAAGGACACAGATGACTGTTTTTGTCTTCCTTTGATCAATTAATATGAATGTGCTATTTTAACAGAGTATCTAAATCAAACTATCCTTATATTTCTGTAATGAATCCACTCTGGTCATGGCCCTTTTTAATATACTACTTTAATAGAGAGATATCTCATCATACACACTACAGCTAACATAGTCTCTACAAACACACATAGACAATTACACATACAGGTATCCCTCACCTTTCAGAAGCTCATGTTATGCCACTTTGCTTTTACGAAAGACCTACATCAGTACCTGTTTTTTTGGTAACCAGAAGAAATCCAAAGAGAATTTTTGCTTTTACGAAGAAAGGCAAAGAATGAAAATAGCGTTCAGCGTTCGTTTGGCAACGAGCCATTACAGAGGCAGTGCACACCCCAAGTGGTGCCGCGAGAGTGGCGCCACCAAGCTCCTGGCCCAGGAACTGCACTCAGCATTCCAGCCACCAGAGAGCGGAACTGCGTCTGTGAGCATCTGTGCTTTATCTTGATTTATCTTAAGGTATCAGAAAGCCTAAAAGAGATTATTTTGGGGGGTCCAGGAACACTCAGACGTTTTCCCATATACATTAATGGTAACTGCTTCTTCACTTCATTGCCATTTTCAGTTTAGGAAAGTTTTCAAAGGGATGCTCTACTTTTGGGTAGCGAGGGAGATCTGTATTCCTTTATCTCATCCACTCCACTTCCAGGAATCTCCACACCTCTGAAATAACTGTACAGATACACCAAGAGTTAGGCACAAGGTGTTCCTTGTTGTGCCAACAACTGAAAAATTAGGAACTGAAATATCTAGTACAGAATTGGCTGAACTATAATAAATATAATAAACTTCTGTATGTTGGAAAACCATGTAGCCATTAAAAGGGATTCGACAGAATGCTATGTACTAACATGGAAGAAATTAAGCTGGGGGCTGGAGGGGTAGCGGCTACAAATAGTGGGTACATTATGACTGATCCCATTTGGTTTAAAATCTCTCTCTATATGTGCATCTATAAATGCTGACAAAAAACTAAAGAGTAGACATCAAACTTTTTAAAAAAGGTTTCTTCTGGATAATTGCTGGAAGGCTTTATTCTAAACTTTTTTTAAAAAAGACTTTTATAGACAGGTTTTATTTTGGTAATTGGGAAAGAGAATACATTTTTTTAAAGTATTGATGTACGGTTTCTTTGGTTTCTTGAGTGAAACAGAGCACACTGTCGAGGTGAAAAGTGTTTCTGATAATTAGCACATTAAAATTCTAAGGCTATGTTAGTCCCTTATAGAATGTGTTTGGAGACAGGACTCTGGGGGAGTTTATATAGTGTGGCCTGGCTCAAGAGGAAAAGACCAGATAGTGCTGCTTTTGTTTGGTTCCTGGAAAACTTTCAATTTCACAAACATTTATCAGGAAGTGGCCCCCAAGTGCAAAGCCTGGGTGCTTGGTGTGTCCTGGGGTCCCTGTGGGATGAACAGCCCGAGGCGTCCACGCTGCTCTCACCGAAACAGGATACTGTGTTTCCCTCAGGAGGGTGAGCAGAGGACACTGACACGAGCTCTCTGACCAGTACCTTCCCCCCATCCCACCCATCAGAGGAACACTTTCTGCACTGAACTTCGTATTCAAGAGCAAATAAAAGGGCCAAGCACTCTGATCAGCTAGACCTTTTCTTTTTCTTTTTTTTTCCTGAAGCGAGAAATTTCTCTGTGCTTAATGACAACCAATCAACTCCGGATTTAGCTCTTTTTTCTTAAATGTCTTACTCTCTGGCCTAGCATTAAAATGATATTCTAGAACATCTGAATAATGTTCATTCCTGCATACAGATGAACTCCTAGACCCTAAGCTAAGTCTGAAAAGAATAGGCTGAAACCTTATCTTGAAAGATAACCTGATCATCTTAGCAAGTGGTTCTCAAAGGATGGTGCTGAGATCAGCATCACTTGGGAATTTGGGAGGAATACAGACTCTCAGGTCTCATCCCAGCCCTGCTGGGTCAGGAATTCTGGGGTAGGGCCAAGGATCTGTGCTTTCACAAGCACTACAGGAGACCCTGAAGCACGCTCAAGTTTGATAGCCACTGATCTAAAGTTGTACTTCTTTGGGGTTACCTTTACCACCCAGTAATGAGACTAGTTCCCTAAACTCAGAGGATCTGCTAGCACAGTGGTGATTCTCTGTTTTTAGAATAAACATTTAATGAGCTCCTAGGCTGCAGAGAATCCCCTTCCCAGATAGATGACATGGGGCTCTGTGCAGCACACCATTCTGAGATACGGGTTTGTACAACTGACCACAAGAATGTACATCAGTGGGGACCTGGATTCCCATGTGTGGAACCCATAAATAAATTGGGATAATATTTTAGGATTTGCGTTTGACTGCCCCTCCTTTTTCCAAATCTTTACCAGAGAAGCTAAAAGCACCAACGTCTCCTTGATTTCAGCTCGTTTCCCCTTCCTGACTTTGTCCCACTTCTGGCGGTAGAGTGGTCCTGTAGAGAGAGGGTGGGGGAGACAGCCTGGACCATTCACAAACTAGACCCCCAGCCTGGTGATGTTCACTGGTTATTCATTCCTCTCCTTGTTCCACAAGAAAACTTAAAAAAAAAAAAAAAAATGTCTATTAAGATAAAAACAGGTGATGAAATCAGAGTAAAGGGGGGGAAAAGATGAACGTAATGTTGGTACACAGAATGCAAGCAGTACGGTCTTGTGTGCATTTTTGAGAGACGAGCCTAGAAAATTTCAACATATGAGAAATCAGGAAGCTAATGAAGGTTCCTTAGGATTATGTCAAAAGGACTCAGGAGTGAACCTGAATAGGTTCTCATGGGCCAAAGATGAGAAATTACATTCCTCCCAATAGGGGGTACACAAATCTGGCTCTAAGCTTAACCAGCAGCCAACAAAGATGGAAATACAATCTGTTACATAATTTACAAGGTCCTTAAGATAAAAATAAACCAGCTGCTGAGGAAAAACACAAGTATTCCTGGTCTCGACAGGAATTCCTCCCTTGGATCAGTTTCTGAAGACTCTACACTTGGCTGTTATTTTTAAAGCAATGAGGGGGGGGAAAAAGGACAAATCTCAACTTTATCACTATCTCTTAATCCTTGTTTCAAAACATACTCTTCCATAACTAAAAGTTATTTAGAGAGCTGTCTAGAAATTTTGTAGAACTGTTTCCAAAAAACAAACACAAAAACTGTCCCAGGTCAACTTGTACATGTGACTCCCCTGCAGCCCTCAACCTGCAAATAAGAGCATTGCTATTTCTTACCAGAAAGTCACTGGCCAAAATGCTGCCTGCCCCAACCCTGGCACCACAATGCACATGCACGTTGGCACACGAAGGCACACACATGCAACACACACCTTGTTTTAAATGTTTCGTTCTCACAGCCTCAGAGGTCCACTTTCAAGCAGGCTTGAATTTACAGATTGAGTCTTTGAATGCTTTTCTGATGGGCTACTTTGAATACAAATGTTGCCAGATGGTACAGGACAATTAAGAGTCGTTACGGGAGATCACAGTCCTCTATCCATCTTACCATTTATTGACTCAAAGATGCCAATACAGTTTTTCAGTTCAAATTCACGTTCCCTGCTAGACTGATGACAGGATTCTCTTGGCTCCCCTGCTCAGACAAAATATGGTACCCAGATCTGAGGGAAACTCTAAGCCACTCTGCCTTCCACACATCTGTGTGTATATGATGTATACGTATGAGCAAACATGTTTATGTCTACATAGTCTTTGCCTTTGCTATACTAATGCTTGTTATAAGATTTCCATCAGTAGATGTTGTATGAGACAAGATACCCTATATGTGGTACTTCCCTATAAGCACTAAGTGCTTTCCAGACATCAATTCAGTTTATCTTCATAATTCTCCTACAATGTGTATGTACTTTTACATTATCTCCATTTTGCAGATAAGAAAACTGAGTCACAGAGCAGTAGAGCAACTTACCCAAGGACTCAGCAGGAAGTGGCAGGGCCAGGATTAGACCTTACGTCTAGCTTCAGCGTTCACATGCTCTCAATCACCAAGCTATTTTACCTTTCTGTACATTGGAACTCATAGCATTTAATATCTGCTGTGGACCCACCCATAAAATTTAAAGTCTCTAGCTACACGAGCTGCTTAGAAAAACAAAACTGGGCTGTTATGTAAAAACCGTGTAGTCTTGAGTTTGAATTCTAAGTGTCAATGTAAACTCATGATGTATTTAATCACAATCAAGAACAAAAATAAAAAATCTACACATACATCTTAGCTCTTTCTACTGAAATGGCCTAGAAATGATGAGCACACCTCGTACCAGAGTTTGTTTTCTGAAAACTTTTTCCCCCAATAAAAAGGACCAGGACTTCGTGGATAGACACAGAATGCGAGCCCAGATCATACAGTCGTACAAGGAATCGAGAAAGCTATGAGAGACTCCTGGGATGGTATCAGAACGACTCAGGACACACTGAATAGGCGCCTACTGGCCAAAGAGGAGACATTATATTCTTCCTAGTGGAGGTACAAAATAGCACCTATAAGGTAGTTTTGAAAAACAAGAAAGAAAGAAAAAATGATGTGATTTCCATGAAGTCTTTAGCTCTGACTGTGAACTTATAGGCCACAGAGAGGGCAGAAGAACATGACAATAGCACAGAAAAGCCAGCAGCAAAATTCAGACCTCAGGAAACACTATGGGACACGGAGTCATTTAACCAGACCTCATCAGTAAGAAAATATCTCAAGACAGAGAGAAAAGCTGGGGAGGGGAAGATCTAGAGGGCAGACCAACAGACAGAGAAATCCAGAAGCACTGTGGGTGAGAATCCCATATTCAACCCTCCACAGTCCGGATATCCTGGCTTCCTTTCTGTGTGTGGTCTGGTCAAGGCAATGAAAACGAGAGGTGCTTCAATTCCATGCTCTACTAACAACTTGCCCAGCTCTCCTTGGACATTTGTGCGTCACTCACCGCTCCTCCATGAGTTCCCGGATAGAGGCTACCGTGGGGCCAGATCCCAGGTGAGTATAATATGGACCTTCATCTTTCTCCACTATTTGTTCTGCAGAAACACAGAGTAAACATTATTTGGAGGCATCAACTCAACAACATTAATTTAGCAAGTCAAACCACCAACAGGAAAACTAATGGGCACATTCCAAAGCAGGAAATTTGAGTGGCTTATAAATATGTGAAAATGTGTTCAACTCCATTAGGAATCATTAATACAAATTAAAATCACAGTGAAACACCATAACACACAGGGCATATTGGCAAAAACTGAAGAATCTGGTAAAATCAAGTGTCGTCAAGATTGTGATGTAACCACCCTGCAATTCAGTTTACTACTCTGTGTGTTTAGACTGGGGTAGGCAAGCCACTCTACTACAAGGGATATACACAAAAGAATAAAAAATAATGACTCCAACAGATACTTGGATGCCAATTTCACAGCAGCATTATTCACAAGAGCCAAAAGGTGAAAACAACACAAAAGTCCATCGATAGATGGACAAAATTCGGGGTATCTACACAATGGAATATTACCCAACCAGAAAAAGGAATGAAGTTCTGATACATGCCACACCATGGATGAGCCTGGAAAGCATTACGGTGAAATAAGCCAGACACAAAAGGACAACTATTGCATAATTCCATTTAGATTAGATATCCAGAATAGGCAAGTTCATAGAGGTAAAAATTAGATTAGAGGTCACCAGGGGCTGGGAGGGGTGGAGAAGGAGGACTTATTGCCTCCTGGGTACCGAGTTTCTGTTTAGGGGGATGAAACAGTTTTGGAAACAGGTAGTGGTGACGGTTGTACAATATTGTGAGTGTAGTTAATGCCACTAAAACGTACACTTAAAAACAGTGTACAAAAATGGCAAATTTTATGTTACGTATATTTTACCACAATTTAAAAAAAAGGAATGAAGGACTGACACATGCTACAATGTAGATAAACCTCAAAAACATTATGCTCAGTGAAAGAAGCATCACATACTGTATGATCCCATGCATATGAAACCTCCAGAATGGGTGAAGCCACAGAAATAGAAAGCAGATTGACAGCTGCCGGAGGCTGGGAGGAGGGAAAGAATGTGTGAGTAACTGCTGAGTGAGTACGGGGTTCGGTTTTGGGGTGACGAACGTGTTTTGGAACTAGACAGAGGTGGTGGTTGTCCACTGTAACTATACTAAATGCCACGCAACTGCTTACTTTAAAATAGTTCATTTTATATGACGCTCACTACAATTATTTTTAAAAAGAACAAATTATCGCTGCACACAACATGGATGAATTTTAAATGAATTTTTCTCAGTGAAAGAAACACGACCCAAATGACTATGTAATAGTAGCTGTGGAAAGCAGTTTTGACTGGCTACTACAAGGCTAAAAACAAAAAGAACTTTCCACAAATACTGTGCTATAGTTGGTAAGTTTGTTTTATGTCTAAAGAAAATACAACAACTAAATGCAATGTGGTATCCCACATTGGTCCTTGAATAGGAAAAGGACATCAGTGGAAACACTGACAAAATTCAAAGTCTGCAGTTAATAGTATTGTACCAACACGAATGTCTTATTTTTAAATGCACCGCGATCATGTAAGATGTTCACATTAGGGGCAGCTGGATAAAGGGTATACAGGAACTCTCTGTACCAATTCTGCAACTCTTCTATAAATGTAAAATTATCTCAAAATTAAAAGCTTTCAAAAAATAAAAAAACTAGGCAGCGCACCCCACTTTACTGATTCTGTCCTAGAAGAAATCTTACTTACATGCATCAAAACACAGGTACAAAGATTTTCAGAGCAACACTGTTTGCAACAGTCAAAACTGGAAACCTATAATCCAGCAACAGTGAATAAATACAATGTAGCACAGGCGTGCAATGGGTTCTATCTAGCACTGAGAATCCACAACCTTCCACAACATGGTTGAATACCACAACATCACGGCAAGTGAAAGACACATACCAAAGAACAAAAGCAGTAAGATTACATTTAAATAATATACAAAAACAGCCTCAACTAAACTATACTATTTAAAGGCCCACACAGAGGTGGTAAAATTACCAGGTTGAAATATGAGCTTGCAGACATTCAACGGTTTTTTATCTACAGACAATGGTGATTTTATATGGTTGTATAAAGAAACACAAGAAAATCATTGTCACAAGTTGAGAGAGTTGTTGCCTCGGGAGGGTGGAAGAGGAATGTGAACAGGGCAGGTGTACAGGGATCAAGGTTGTGGTTACACGGTATTCACTTTATACATTTTCATTGAGTTGTATATGAATGTTCTGCATACTTTCCACTATCTATCATTCATGATTTTTTTAATGCAAAAAAAAAAAAAAAAAACCTGTCACACCTATTTTATGCAGAACATTATGCTCAACTTTATGGGGGATTCAAGACGGGATAATAGGTGATGGCTGCCTTTCAAGAGTTTATGATCTACTTGGATAGATAAGATCCACACAGAAGAAGCTACCTAATGGCATTTCAAATTAATGGGGAAAGATGAATTTTTCAGTGCATGATACTGACACAATTGGGGAAAAACTCTGATCCACACTTAATACCTTACCCCAAAATACATTCCAAATAGTTGGAAGATTTAATTTTTTTAAAAAAATATTTATTTACATTTGAGAAAGACAGTACATGAGTGGGGGAGGGGCAGAGAGGTTGGAGACAGAATCTGAAGCAGGCGCCAGGCTCTGAGCTGTCAGCCTAGAGCCTGATGTGGGGCCGAACCCACAAGCAGCGAGATCGTGACCAGAGCTGAAGTCGGATGCTCAACTGACTGAGCCACCCAGGCGCCCCTAGTTGGAGGATTTAAATACAAAAAAAATTTAGACGATGTAAGTTCTGAAAGGAAAACAATGGGAGGTTTTTTTTTTTTTTTGTAAGTTTTTATTTGAGAGAGAGAGAGAGAGAGAGAGAGAGAGAGAACAAGCGGGGGAGGGGCAGAGAGAAGGAGAGCCAGAATTCCAAGCAGGCTCTGCGCCATCAGCGAAAAGCCCGACGTGGGGCTCAAACTCACGAACCCGTGAGATCATAACCTGAGCCAAGGTCAAGAGTCAGATGCCCAAGTGACTGTGCCACCCAGGCACCCCAATGGGAGAGTCTTTAAAAATAATCATGGAAATGGGAAGTCTTCTCAAAGTATAACAAGAAATTCTAAAGCTCCCCGCCCAAACCCTGATAAATTTAACTTAAAAAAAATTATAATAATAACTAACAAAAGTCAAGCTGAAAGACAAACAACACACTGAGGAGAAATATCTGGAATTCATACCAGATAAAAGGCTAATTTCCTTAATATATCAAGAGCACCTGTAGCTGAATAAGGTCAGTAATTCAAGAAAAAAATTTAAAAAGGATAAAAAGGGAAATGCAAATGGCTCAAACACATGTAAAGCTACAATAAGATACCAGTTTTACCCTTCAGATGAGTTACCATCAATGTCTTGTGCTGATGAGGGTATAGGAAAACAGGCAGTTATGGAGAGTAATTCAGCAAAATATTAAAATAACAACTGCACATGAATCCATTTGACTCAGCAATTCCAAAGAATCTCAAGTCTTCTAAGAATTTGTTTCTGGAAATTTGGATATGTACACAATTATACGTATATTCATATATATGAATATATTCATATGTATATTCATATATATGAATATATATATACGAATACTCACTGCATCTTTTGTAATGACAAAATCTGTGCAATGACAAAATGTTCCTCATGATACATTATGTATTCTAAACATATTATGGCATATCCATATAATGAACTACTGAGCACTATCAAAAGAAACCAGGCAGCTCCAGATTTACTGACAAAAAATGACCTCCAAGATATTTTAGGTGGGAAAAAAGAAAGCAAATTTCAATATTGCATGTATAACATACCATAGTTAGTATATACAGTCACACATACGTTAGCATATACACACCACATGCAAGTAAAAACAGTGTTTGGGTTACTACCCACACTAAGTATAAGAGCAAGTCTGTGAAAATGAGTTCAGGTGTGTTCCTGTCTTTAAAAACAAAGCGTGTGGAAGGCTTTCCGGCGATTATGAAGCTGGGGAGATCCTGGCCAGACTGAGGACGTCAGATCTCATTGAACCTTTCCCTGAAGCCCCTCAATAAAACGGTTTGATTCCCTCCCTCCCGCCCCCACAAAAAAGGTTTGCAATGGTGTGTGCAGTCCCTGCGGATGAACTGATGGGACACGCCTACCTCTTGTGGCTGCCACTCGTGGAGTCTCTTCATCCCCTTCATGTCCTGGGTCAGGCTCTTGTCTAAATTATCCTACCCAATCCCACCGGTTAATACACCCAAAACAAAAGTCTGACCACACCACTTCCCACTGATGACTTGGCGTGAGACAAAAGAAAGAACCCAAATTCCAGAGCAGCGTCCACAAGGCCCCTCTGGAGCCGCCCGTGCACAGCGCTACAGCCTGCAGCGTTCCTGGCACACAACTGCGCCGCCCCTCCGTGTCTTTAACGTGCTTTCTCACTGACAACGGTGCCTTCCTTTATTTCTCTCTTTGGAAGAACTCTCCTCTTAAGGTCTAAATGCCACCTCTTCTGTGAAACTCCAGTGCACTTCTCAGGTCCGCTTTCCCTCTGGATTCCCAGAACACCTTGCATACAACGGAAATATCCAGGCATGTATCACAGCACATTTTTATCATTAGCATGGCACAGCAGAACGGACATGGATTTTGCAGACAGGCCTGGGCAAATGTGACGAGTTACCTTCCCGGCCTCTAATACTCATGCCTTCAACTACACAGAGGGCTCCGTGCAGTATTTGGCGCATAATATGAACTCAATAGGCAGCTGCTGTCCAGACTCTGCCAAACAAATTGTGCGACCGTGGCCAAATGACACAACCCTTATGAGCCTTAAAAGCAGTTAAAATAATGTTCCTACATTACGGAGTTGTTAAAGATTAGATGAGATGTAGTCACCTAGTACTGTTCTCAACCGATCAATGCTTAAATGTTTCATGAATGAATGAATATTTTCAAGTAAAGGATTAAAAATGACTTGCTCCAAATATACACTATTTTGAACCATAAAACAGAGAGCCTTACAGAAGGGAACATATGGAGTGTGGGGGTGGGGGGATACCAGGGGAGGGGAGGGAAAGAAAATGTAAGAATGTGGGTGCTGGAGGTAGTGGTCTGAAAGCTCTTTATAGGCACTAGGAGACTACATGGTATATAAAAAGTAGAACATAAGAATTTGCCAGAACTTCTGGGCCCTATTCCAGTTTCTATTATCTGGAAAAAAGTCAAAGTAATGGACTGACTGCAGGATCTTCTACTGGAACTAGAACATAATGTAGCTTTTAGGGACTACCTTCTGCCCCAAATCAGAAAAGCTCAAAACTTACACAGTTAAAGGCAGAGAAAGATTTTCAAGGAGAAGATGTAAACTAAGTCTTGGCAACTCCACCCTAGCAGCTATGAAAAAAGATAAAGATCCAAAACCGAGCCAACCTAGAAACTGGATGGTCGGTCAGGTTTCTCTGGGAAGGCCCTTAGAACACCAAGGGCAGACATAGCTCCAAGTACTAAACAAAAAGCAAAATTATTCTTTCCCTTTTAGAGGTTCATAAGGCAGCCCAAGGAGCCCTTCGGAAGCATTTTCTTTTAATTATATCCTTTTTCCTGTTTTACATATATAAAAAACACATAAGATATATGTACAGGTAGACTTTAAATTATAGAGACAAACAGATCCCTTTCCTGGATTATACGTCTATATCAGGGAGAAGATATTCTATGGAAAAAAACTAAACTTAAAATTAAGTATGCTTAGCTATAAAACTAGTATACATTTACAAACTTAATTATCCTTACATGTTTATATATCCATAAGGCTATATACCTCATTATATATATTTACATAAATATGAGAAAATACATCTCGTTATATACACATATAGATAAATAGATAAATCTCTATATATCTTCTGTGTAGCAATGGGCTTATCCTCAGTTATGGTGGTGGGCAAGTGACAATACTTTGTCAGGTTGGGGGAATGTTCTGCAGAATGCAGTATATACTGTGAATCAGTGACCAATATGTGCTTCTGTTTTTTCATGACAAAATAAGATTTATTAACCTTTTGGTTGTGTTTAATGCTATAACCTTAAATTTAATACGTGAGTTTACCCTATTTTAGTTATAACCTATGTATGGTCTTCTGTCATTTTGTTTTCCGTGCTTGTATCCTTGGTTTTTTTCTTTCCTATCTTTTGTTATAGGTTTTGTATTTTCTATTACTCCCCACCCCATACCCCTGGTAATTTGGAAAAATCTACAGTATGTCTTTAGTGATGCTAAATGTGCTTTTGCAGAGAAAGAAGTTAGCACGCTTACAATTTTTCCCATCTCCTCCTTCATTTCATCTCCTGCTTTTTGTTGGTGTCCTTGTGAACATATTTCTTCCTCTCTATTATAAAAGAGATATTTAATATAAAATAATTTAAAGTATAAGTAAGTATATCACCTTCATTTTAGGAAAGAATTATCACACTTCTTTAAATTTAGACGTCACATTTGAATACATTTAGTGTTCACTACCCGCCCCTTCATAACACAGAACTTCCCCAATCTGTTACTCATCAGACTCATCTCTAGAAAATGTGAGTTCTTGCATATTCGGAAATGTTTCAATGAAGCTTTTATGCGTGAATGGCAACTTAACTGGGTATAGAATTCCTGGGTCAAACATTTATCTTAATATTCCGAGAACTGCAATGCGCATATCCAACAAAAAATGATGTCCAGCATAAATAAAGAACCCCCAACAATCAATAAGAAAAAGAGAAACACAACAGAGAAACAGGCAAATGGCTTGAACAGGTATGAACAGGTATGAAAAGGTGCTTCAACTCATTAGTCATCAGGGAAATGCACATTAAAGCCACAACGAGATACACCTACCACAATGGCAGGAAGACTTAATACTGTTTGCTGGTGAGGATGTGGAGCACCAGAGGTAGGAGTTTACACTGTCACAACCACTTTGGAAAATGAATAGTACCAACTAGAGCCGAACATACACAATTTCAGTGTCATTAGGTATATACCCAACAGAAATATGTAAATGTATACGTGTATGTTCTGAGAGACATACAGAAGAATATCTTATATCGGCATGATTCATAATAACTCCCAAATTGGAAACAATCCGAATGATCATCAGTGGCCAAATGGATAACTGTAGCCTATTCATAAAACTGAGTAGTATGCAGCAATGAGCATGAACAGATCATAGGTACCTCTACACACACATACATAAACCTCATAAGCACGGCACTGAACAAAAAAGTCGTAACATAAAGGAATACATGCACACGTATTTATGGTAGATACCTATGAAATTCAAGAACAGGCAAACTGATCAATGTGGTTTTAAAAGTTAGAAAAGTAGTTACCACCTTAGGACAGGGGTTGGCAAAGTTTTTATGTTAAGGGCCAGATAGCAAACATTTAAGGCTCTGCGGGGCATGTAGTCTCTGTGGTAAGAGCTCATCTTTGCTGATGGAGTGAAAAGGCAGCCGTAGATAATACATAAACAAATGAGCGTGGCTATGTTCCATTAAAGCTTACGGACACTGAAATTCGGGCTTCGTATAATTTGTCAGTCATGAAATATTCTTCTTTTGATATATTTTTTAGG
The DNA here is from genome assembly GCF_024362965.1 of Panthera pardus. Taxonomy (NCBI): domain Eukaryota; kingdom Metazoa; phylum Chordata; class Mammalia; order Carnivora; family Felidae; genus Panthera; species Panthera pardus. The sequence continues at coordinate 89,644,318 of NW_026526821.1, read as the reverse complement.
CCATTTAAAACCATAAACATCATTTTTAGCTCACAGAGAAGAGCCAGATATGGTCTGCAGACCTAGTGTGCTTTCAAGAGTCGGATGCAGGTGACTGGGTGTGGGGCTGCTGAGGGGCTGGAAAAACTCTGTTTCTTGACCTAGATGTGGTTACACAAGTACGTGCCTTTCATAGCACTGAGTTGTACACTTAAGGTTTATGTACCTTCCTATATGTGTTTCAATCAAAGAATGTTTTTTAAAAGTATTTAAGTTAAAAAAAACTGAACATGTGTGACTAACTTAATTTTTCAGTTAATTTATTGGTAGACTATTCTTCATTCTTGAAATTCAGGAAGTTCCTCAGGATCGTTATTTGTTGATTTTTATTCATTTTCTTTCATTTCAGAAAAGTTTTCTATTCTTTACTCTTGCCTTTGATCAGTTTGTTCTAGGCTCTTCACCAGTGATTGCCAGTATTTCTGACAGAATGAATCTGTGTATAGAATCCCTCCCCCTGCCTCTCGTCCGTACCCCTTATCTCCCCACTCTACGGTCATTCCTGTTTTCTTTTCCTGTTTTGGAGTGACCTCCAAGTCCCTCTTCCTCACTGATTTGCCCTTCCTGTAACTCTGATTCCGCTTTTTCCAGCCTCTAGTGCAGCTGTGCGGGCTTTATGCAACAGCACACTTCTGGAATTTAATCCATACATCTTGTGGCTTCTTTGTAACTCTATTCTAGCACCTCACCTTTCACCTCCTGTTTCAGAGCGAACATCTTTTTCAACTTCCTTGACAGTATATATCAGTTCTTCAAGTTTCTGTTTTTTCTAATGTAAGTTTTCATTCTAAATGTTAGAATAATCCCTCCCCTTTTCCCATAGAATCTGAATGGGTTGCGTGTTGGTTGCTTATTAATTCACCTTTCCGTGGAAAAAGTTCATCTCCAGGGTTTCTCCCCTTCGGCACTATAGTTTGGACTAGATAGCCCTGTGTTGTAATGCCCTGCATATCACTGTAGAATATTCAGCAGCATCCCTGGCTTCTACCCACTAGATGCCAGTAGCACCACACCGGCTGTGACAGCAGAAACTGTCCGTGCATTGCCAAATGTCCCCTGGGGAGAAGAGGGGCAAAACAGCCCCTCGTTGAAAGCCACTGGTCTACTCGTTTGTCCCAAAAGACAATGAGTAGAATCTCCTTATTGGACACTGCTCAAATTCTTCCTTACACTTTAAGCTAGAGAACTGGATGCTGTAGAGGTTTCAATTATTAGTTCAAAAGTTCAACAGCCTGAAGGGGGGATGGGAAGAATTGGGGCTGGCTGTGGACTGTCGCAACTGGGAAATTTCATCTCTAGGCACTCGGTTGTTGGGACCAACGCCTCTAAATATACACCTATTTTGTGTGTTGAGGGCTGGGTCATGCTCTGTCTTGATGCTAGGATTTTGGTTCTTTTCCTCATATGGGAGTAAGCTGGTCACTCTGATAAGACATCAAGTTAAAATAAAGCCCCACAGATTGCAGGATTTTTGTTTGGTGGTTCAGCAAATATTTCTCTGTGCACAATGGCCTTTGTTTGGTGCTGCTGGCCCTCGGCTACAAAGCTGGCTCCTAGGATATGGCTTCCAGTCTCTCTGGCCAACTGTCCTCACCCCATACCTCATCCCCATCAGAAGCTGGAATAGGCAGGGAAAAGGGGCTGGTTTGCATCCCCCACTTTCCAGAATGTCTTCTAGATGGATGGTTTCCAGCCCATCTCTCCAAGCTTCAGGGTCCCTCTGAGACTCCTCCAGTGTTTCTCCCAACAGTGGGGGTCATATACATCATATCATCCTTTATTTTAATTCAACTGATCTATCTATCTTTCTTTCTTTCTTTCTTTCTTTCTAGCATTTATTTATTGTTGAGAGACAGAGAGGGACATAGCATGAGGGGGGAGGGGCAGAGAGAGAGGGAGACACAGAATCTGATGCAGGCTCCAGGCTCTGAGCTGTCAGCACAGAACCCGATGCAGGGCTTTGAACCCACAAACCACGAGATCATGACCTGAGTCGAAGTCGGATGCTTAACTGACTGAACCACCCAGGAGCCCCCTTAAATTCAACTGATCTTAAGCTAGCAGACAGCCCCTGGAATTCATGGTTTAAGATTGGGGCTATTTCCAAACTTCAGTTGACGAATTTTCTCTTCTGTTTTTGTCGTTCCTTTCACCAGGTTTCAGGAAAAGGTTATTTTGCTACCTTGCTTTAAGTCATTAATTCTCCTTTTAGTCTCCAACACCGTAGTAGGGTCTTCCTCCTCTACAGAGGTAGAGCAGGGAAACAGCTCAACTCTCCTTAAAGAGAAATCTGTTTTAGGTCTCATTTTGAGCAGTTGGAGCAGAAAGAAGTGAATTTTTTCCCTAAAATACATGGTAGGAGCTCAGGAGAGAAAAATCCAATTTTTGAGAAAATATTGGTTATGTGGCTCCAGGTGCTTTTCTCTGCCCTATGCACTTAATTTTACACTCATTAAGATAGAAAAATATGCTCTGTTCCACTTGTGTACTAGGCTAGGGAAAAAATGAAATGTATTCTTTCTGCTATCTGCAAGAGATACTAAACACAAGAAACTACTCATGACTGCCTAACAGAAAGAAGGATCCTTAATTTCTAAATGAACCTCCCATCTTCCTGGGTCAAGGCATTTCTTCTCTTTATGCCATTGATAGAGACGATAACTGGTATAATTAATGCATAGGTGTCAAGATCACACAAAAGGTTTATGTACTGGTCTTCTTTTTCCAAACAATCCTATATAAATGCCTCAGTTTCCTGTATCAATTTCAGTGTACTTCAAGCTGACCAGATTAAGCTTATAGAACTAATTAGATTCTATTTCCATGACAGTCAATAACCAACTGCTAGCTCATTGCTTCCTGGCTGCCATAAATCCACACAGTGGGCAGGCAGATGGTTGGGCCCTACCCTGGATTAGGTGTGCTAGATGAATTTTTTGTTTTGTTTTGTTTTGTTTTTAAACTAAAATCACAGGTCAGGCTGCCTGTAGGCAGCATGCCAGGCCTGCTGGTTATAGACACGAATACCTTTATAACATGGATACACTCACTGATGACAAAGATTAAAGGGAAGGAGATCGTGCCTAAACCCATCTGACATCTTTGTAGAGTTTAAATATGGAAGTAGAATAAGGTTGACTAGTTAACCAAAAAATATGAAGAGCACTTACCACAGTGCTCAGCACTAGTCTGAATGTTTTAGAAATACAACATTCAGTCCCTGATCCTAAGGAACCTGGGATTTAACTGATGAGACTAGTGCACATATAATAACACATCATGGGGGCCCCTGGGTAGCTCAGTCGGTTGAGTGTCCGACTTCGGCCTAGGTCATGATCCTGCGTTTTGTGGGTTTGAGCCCCGTGTCAGGCTCTGTGCTGACAGCTCGGAGCCTGCTTCAGATTCTCTGTCTCCCTCTCTCTCTGCCCCTCCCCTGCTTGCACTCTGTCTCCCAAAAATAAATAAATATTTAAAAAGAAAACACATATCATGGAAGACAAAGAAGAATTCAGCATTAAATCCTGAGTTCTTAGCCCTCCCAACCTCCCAAACTATATGCTGGTCCTTTAAGCTTCCCTTTCCTCAATTTCCTCCCACCTCTCTTTCACATCTCCTTCACAGTCTCCTATTTGAGACCCTCTAAACGCTAGTATCCTCCCTTCGCACGCCTCTTCTCAATCTATACATTTAACCTGGTGAAATGATCATAATTGAAACTTCAACTGCCATCAGTTTGCTCTAGAACCTCCAACTCACAGACCCACATGGATGCACACCTTCAGACCCCATAGACATCTCAAAGGCTGGATGTCCAAACGTGCTTCCTTCCCAGTATTTTGATTCTTGGTGAATGGCACCACCATCTACTCAGCAACTTCAGGAATCACCTGTGGCTGTTTTTTCTTCCTTACTCTTTTTTTGTTTTGTTTTAAACAGGTACTATTTCTTTTTTTAATGTTTGTTTATTTTGAGAGAGAAGGAGAGCATGAGCAGGGGAGGGGCAGAGAGAGAGGGAGAGACAGAATTCCCAAGCAGGCTCCATGTTATCAACCCATGGCCTGATGCGGGGCTCGTACCCACAAACTGTGTGATTACGACCTGAGCTGAAACCAAGAGTTGGACACTCAACTGACTGAGCAACCCAGGAGCCCCTCTTCCTTACTTACAGCCAACCATTAGTTCTTTTTCCTAATCTTACTCTTATCCACCCACTCCTCTCCTCCCTCCTACTCAATGTCATTCTCTGAGTTCAGGCACTGATTATTTCTTGCCTGAACCACACCTGAGCTTGCAAACTGGTTTCTCTACTTTTGGTATCGTCTCTTCTTCCCCTGAACTCCCCCTCTCTGGCCACTCCCAATCTTTCATCCAATATACCAACTACTTGTATTTCCCCATGTCTTCTCATCTCTACATCTTCATGTGGTTTTTCATGTATTTTTCATCTCCATAATCTTCCTGTCCCTTTGCCTGGAACACTCTACCTTCTTCCTATTAATCCATTAAACTTCCACTTATCCTTTAAAACTCAGATCAAACATCACCTCCTCTAGGAACTTCTGATACTCACCTACCCAAAGTCATATTCTCCACCTTTATGCTGGGATCCAAATATTCCGCTGTCTAAAAAAATACTTAAAACACATAAAATTCCTCTTTATCTCCAACTGAGTGGGGGGGGGGGGGAGAGGGAGATACTTTCTCATAAAAACTATAGGAAATAGACTTTCCATTACTGCAAACAGAGGTAAGTCTCTGTGTCCCCCATTCAGAACTATGGTCTGTATTGAAGCACCCAGTGGACACTGCTACCAACCACATTTTCTGGACAACACTCCCCCCTCACCCAGACTCTCACCATGCTCTAGGCAAAAGGAGAGGTTTTTTCTTGTATTGGCCTTTGGCTACTCCTTTAGGGCAGGATGATCAACTGGATAAAAATACAGCATTTCTGTGAAGGCGACTCCTACCATCTAACTTCTAATCTGCTTCTCCTACAGTTTGATGTCTCTAGCTGTCTGTGGGATGCTCCTCAGAGAAATCAGGACAAGGTTCAAAAGTTAACACAAGGGGCGCCTGGGTGGCTCAGTCGGTTAAGCATCCGACTTCGGCTCAGGTCATGATCTCATGGCTCGTGAGTTCGAGCCCCGCGTCGGGCTCTGTGCTGACAGCTCAGAGCCTGGAGCCTGTTTCAGATTCTGTGTCTCCCTCTCTCTCTCTGACCCTCCCCCGTTCATCCTCTGTCTCTCTCTGTCTCAAAAGTAAATAAACGTTAAAAAAAATTTTTTTTTTAAAGTTAACACAAACCAGTTTCCTTAACCATGAAATGATGAGCAGGTGATCTCCAAGGATGCATTCCCACTAAAAAGTCACCTGAACTCATTCCCTGTCCTAAACTGGCTCTTGTGAATTTCCCCATTTCTAGGGATAGATAAAATACATAGAGCCTAGTTATTGCAGCTCACTAGCTTGTGACAGTGGTATTACAGGATGGTTAAGGGGATCTCAAATGTGTGTCTCAAGATATTAGAAATGTATCAATACTCTCTTCCTCCAATAATTCAATAGAGAACTTCAACTTGTGCTAAGATTCCCCAAACCTTTACATACCACACTACCTTCTGGAGGAAGGCATTTCCTTTCACATATTCTAAATTTATTTCTTTGAAGCTTCAAGGGGTGCCTTTAATTCTAGTATTTCAAGATTTGGAGAATAAGTCCATACGAAGGCCATCCATACCTTCAGAAACTCATAGTCTGTATACAAGGGAAAAACAGTGCTCTTGGTGTTTGGGTTTTTGGTTATCCAGTAAAGCCTATATTGGCCAAAACTTCCGATTTGGCATGCATCACCACATTGAATATTAAGTTTCTTTTGCTATGCTATAAAACCTTTCTATGCTTTTATAAAGTTGTTTGTTATTAGTGCATAATGGCATCTCCAAACTTCACCGTCACTTCCATGGAAAATTCTTCCTTATACTGACCTGCTCTGCACCTACCTACCACAGTTGAGGGGATGAGTTTCTGGAATATGAGATGGTTCCCATCTGATATCAATCCCAGAGTGAAGAGCCTTTATTCCTAACCCTTGTCCTGAGCCCGAGTTCACAGAGACAAATTCTGCCATACTGGTTGATGGAAGCAACAGTCCAGAAATGGGGTCTCCAGATACTTCTGGAAAACAGGATGGCTTTCCCTAGCATGAACCCCCAGCACCTAGAAACTGTTTCTAAGTGAATCCCTTCTTCTTTGCCCCTCTTCACACCTAATACCGCTATTTTACTTAGGACTCATTTCTCAATTAAACAATTTAAGAGTCCAACTGCCTAGGTTCAAATCTCACTTTTACCATGTGCTAGATGTGGACCTGGGTAAACTGCTGAGTCTGAGTTTGTTTCCTTCGTCATTAAGATGGAACTACTGACAGTACCCCCTTCATATAGATACTATTAGGATGAAATGACTAACTGTAAAGTACCTGGCACGGTGCCTGGAATAGAGCAAGTGTTTCATAAATATTATTATTACTATTACCATTACTACTACTACTATTATTATTATTATTATCATTATTATTCTCAATAGCTTCCTAACCAGTTTTCTGCCACAGGCTATTACCCTTCACCAATCTATCTTCCAAGCTACTTCCAGGATACACTGTCAAAACATTTCTTGATTATAAAATGCATATTTTATTATAGAAAGCTCAGAAAACATATAAGGGAAAAGTCAGCCACTGTCTGACCACAGAGACAACCACTAGTGATGTATTTCCTTCCATTCTTTTCCTTTTTCCTTTTTTTTCTTCAAATGTTTTTATTTGAGAGAGAGTGCGCACGCGTGTGCGCATGAACACAGTGAGTAGGGGAGGGTCAGAGAGAGAGGGAGACACAGAATCCAAAGCAGGCTCCAGGCTCCGAGCTGTCAGTGCAGAGCCCAACGCGGGGCTCAAACCCATGAACCATGAGATCATGACCTGAGCTGAAGTCGGTCGCTTGACTAAGCCACCCAGGTGCCCTCCACCTTTTTTTTTTTTTTTTTTTTTTTTTACGTAGGTGAGATGATCATTTATGTACCGTTTAGGTGTGTACGTTGTTTCCAACTAAGCATTACCCCATAATTTAACATTTAACACCACGAGGTAGGTTTGGTTCTAATTCTCTGTTTAGGATGAGATGCAGATAAAACACGAACCAGAACAATAAATGACTGGTGGTAGGTCTCTCCACTCCCCTTATCTCTCACCCACTGCCCCGCCTTCCGGGCTGAGAGGCAACAGCTGCTGGCATTGCTACTGCCTGGTGTCTGTGATGCTGACACTCTCCTCCCTGCTCCTCTGCTCTCCAGCTTCAAGCTGAGACTTGTCCTCTCTGACGGAATGTGGAGCCCTGAGGGTTCGGGTCCACCCCTGTGCTACCGGCCTGCCGGCTTGCCTGCCAGCCTGCTCTGTTGCCCCGAACACGGTGCTCACACACGCCTGCGACTTCAGTGGCCACCGTCTCCCCTCTCCCCATCGGTGTTCACTACATGTTTCAAAACCCAGCCTGGAACAAGAGTTTCCAAAAGAAAACATGACCTCCCTAACAACAACCAAGCCCGGGGTTTCGGAGCGCTCTTGGCTCTTACCGTTTAGCCACATCCATTATGACTGCACAGGCACTGGGCCAACAGCTGTTGAATGGGTGACTGAATATCTTATTGTTTCTGTTGTCTCTTCAAGCAGACCACAGAGTCCTTCAGAGAGGAACCATGTCTCCTAATTTTTATCCTTAACGGTAGTTAGTACAGAACTAGTAATCAACAAATGACTGATGAATAAAGTAATAGCCAATACTTTTCTTCCTTTGTAATACGTATATTTTTACTTCTTTCTCTTGCCTTACTGCACTCAACAGGCTCGGTGACAGCTAACACACTTATAGTGTTTACAATGTGCCAGACACAATTCTAAGTGCTTTATACATTTCAACTAATTTAAACCTTCCAACAGCCCTGGTGAGGGGATACTATTATCTTTTTATTTTGTGCACGAGGAAGTGATGGAGTTAGAATTCAAATTTTTTTTTTTAATTTTTTTTTTAATGTTTATTTATTTTTGAGACAGAGAGAGACAGAGCATGAACGGGGGAGGGTCAGAGAGAAAGCGAGACACAGAATCTGAAACAGGCTCCAGGCTCTGAGCTGTCAGCACAGAGCCCGACGCGGGGCTCGAACTCACGGACTGTGAGATCATGACCTGAGCCGAAGTCGGACGCTTAACCGACTGAGCCACCCAGGCGCCCCAGAATTCAAATTTAAAAAACTAGTTTGATCAAGGGCACCTGGGTGGCTCACTCGGTTAGGCATCTGACCAGCTCAGGTCATGATCTCATGGTCAGTGAGTTCAAGTCCCACATCGGGTGAGCTCCAGCCCTGCTTCAGGTGAGCCCCACTTCTCTCTCTCCCCCTCCCTGCCCCTCGTAGGGTTCTCTCTCTCTCTCTCCTTCTCTCTCTCTGCCCTTTGTTCACTTGCACCCTCTCTCAAAAAAGCAAACCAAAAAAAACCCCCCCAAAAACTAGTTCGATCAAATATCATATCCATATAATCGAATTCAACAAAATATTTCTTTTTAAAATATTTTTTTAATTTATTTTTGAGAGAGAGAGAGAGAGAGGGAGAGAGCGAGCACCCAAAGAAGCTGGGGAGGGGCAAAGAGAGAGAGGGGAAACACAGAATCCAAATCAGGCTCAGAGCCTGACGTGAGGCTTGAACGCACTAACCATGAGATCATGACGTGAGCCAAAGTCAGACACTTAACCAACTGAGCCACCTAGACGCCCCAACAATATACACATATACATATATTAACAATTAATATATATATATTTTTTAATGTTTATTTTTGAGAGAGAGAGAGAGAGAGAACACGCGAGCAAGCGTGAGTGGGGGAGGGGCAGAGAGCGAGGGAGACACAGAATCTGAAGCAGGCTCCAGGCTCTGAGCTGTCAGCACAGAGCCCAACGCGGGGCTCGAACTCGGGAACAGCGAGGTCATGATGTAGGCCGAAGACAGACACTTAACCAACTGAGCCACCCAGGTGCCCCTTAATATGTTTAGTAAGGACCAACTATGGCCTAAGCATTATGTAAGGTTATGTCCTACTCTGCAGAGGAAGAAATACCTAACAATGTACTAAGTATCAGGCAGATGGGACAGATACACACCAAGGCAAAGAAAGAAAAGGGCAAAGGGAAGGGCCCAATTCCTATGATCAGAACAAGCCTCTCCAAAATGTTGAGAAATAAGGAGGCCCCCAAAGGCCTCTCATCATTAAGATCCAAGAATGAACAGGGTTAGCCGTCGACGGGACCACAACCCCAAAACATGTCTGTGAGCATTTGGCAGGACCCTCCACTTCTGTGCACTCTCAGACAGAAATATGGGGGCCAACTTGCCCTTGTTCCCCAAGTGATTCCTTATCTGGAGTACAGGAGTCTGGGGTAGCTGGAGTGGGCAGGACAGCCCAGCTCCTCCTTCCTGACAAGGACACAGCATCCCAACTAGTCACACAATTGACCTAATATTAATTTATTTTAATACACAGAGAACACAGACTTTTTGTAAGACTTGTTTTGTGTATCATAAAATCACAAGAATTTCAACATGCTCCTCACCAGCATCAACGTGCTTTTTGAGCAACATCTGAAACACATCTTTTACGGAACGCTTCATAAATAGCAGAGTCACAGCCTAGCATAGACCTGGGGCTTCCTGATACGTCACTGACCTCCCGAGACAGAAGCTCCCAGGAGCAGTCCTCATAGCCTTCGCTGTGTTTTCACTGGAAGGCAAGGCTCAGAAATGGACCAATTCCTCAGTGCTCTTACCCATAAGGCCTCAACCACCACCTGATGCTAACTATGTTCAAACCCACAGCTCAGAGCTCTAGGCTTTCAGCCTACCCAAACTCATCCCTCCTCCAAATATGTTTTTGGGGACCAGCACCACCAAGGTAGAGACCTGGGCTGTCCTAACCCCATACGTCCTCCTCCTGAGAGGCCCTCCACCCACCCGCTCGCTCAGGCCATTGTTATTTCTTGTTTGGCTCGTGACACCTTTCTTATAGGTTCCCCCACCAGGCAGGCTTTCCTCTCCACCACAAGCCAGAAAAGTCTTTCAGAAGCACAAAGTGACAGATTACTTGCTTTAAAACCCTCAGGAGGTCACTATTACCTATAAGATCAAGTCAGACTCCTGACCTCAGCTCATTATGCTGTGCAAGATCTGGCCCCTGGCTGCATCTCAGGCCACCTTTTGTTCCTACCCACATGTACTCCTCTCCTTTTGCTCCCCCTAGACCAAGAGCAGTCCAAACAAGCCCGACCCCCTCACAGCCACTAAGCTTAGGCCTCAACACACAAGGACCACCACCTCCTCTACGATGCCTTTGCCTCCATCTGGGCGACAAAGCACCTATGCCCACCTCCACTGACATGCCCCATCACTGTCTGTTTCTTTCAATGTCTTTTCCACTAGCGTGTGAGCTCTTTTCTGTGTCCCCAGCCCTCAAGAGAATGACTCGCACACAGTAAACGTTTGCCAAACAACAGAATGAGCCCACCAGGCTTCTCCTTTCCCTGACACCCGGGTGGACTTACCGACACAATCGCAGGTGGGGAACTCAGCCTGGGCTCTCTTTGCAGGTGTGTCCAGCAGACTCTTGGTGGGTGTGTCCAGGTACTTAAGAGGTGACTCCAGGAAGCCACTGAGGGTGGGTGTGAGTGGGTTCTCGGCCTTGGTGGGTGTGGCCTCCTGGCCTCCCTCCTCTGAATGGAAGCAGGTGGTTGAGAGCACAGTCACAGCCCCTGAAGACTCGATCTTGATTTGCTTGGGGGAACGGGTAGAAAAAGGACTCTCGGGGGCTGGGAGACATGTTGGCTGGTTCTCGGGGTCCTGAATGGGCACAGATGGGGGGCCGGGAAGCCCAAAGCTATCCCCGAATTCAGCTTCAAACTGCCGGATGAGCTCTTCCAGCTTGTCATCGGCAGGGGGAAGAGGGCCGGCGGAGCCCGGCTGCAGGGTCACCATGGGGCTAGGGGACCTCATTTCCTGAGTAGGGGGCAGCAGGCTGTCCCCGGAGGGACTAGGTGCAAATAGCGCAAGAGAAGGTTCTGGGGGCAAGGGGACAGCAGAGCCCTGTGAAGCTGGGACAGGGGCAGGTGGATGTGCCTGCGCATCCTCAGAGGCTGGGGACCTCAGCCCTTCCAGGACAATTTGCCGCAGAGGCGGGAAGAGAGGCTGTGCTTCCCGTGGCCTGGACTTCTTGATCTGAATGGGCTTCCGGATACTGGGCTTGATCCCAAGGGCGGCTTTCTCGGTTCCCACGAGACCTCCAGCTGGTGCCAGGGGCTTCTTCTTCTTCTCCTTGGGTGGTCTGTCTGGAGGCCGTGGGGCAGGTGAACTTGGTGGGGCCCACCAGCCCGGAGCAGGAGGCTCCGTGGGAGGGGGGAAGGAGCCATCATGGGCCTGGTCCAGGAAAAGAGTGCGCTTATGGTGAAGGTGCTGCTGCAGGGCGGTCTGGGCCTTCTGGTGGGTGTCGGGCTCTGCGGGTGCGGCGGGAGCCTCCCTCTGGAGCATGGGGGATGGGGACGGGGCTGGGGAGGAAGAGGGCACCTCCACCTTGACCTTGGGCTTGGTGGGCAGGGCCTCAGGCCGCTTGAATACTGACTGGATGTAATCACTGGCGCTGCCCAACAACTGCTCCAGTTCAGCCATGGGGTCAGGGCTTGGGCGGGGCATGGGCCAAGAGCTCCGTGGAGTTGCTGGTGGGGTATCAGTGCCCCAGGCTTCAGGAAACTCTGTCCTAGGAGTTGCTGGAGGGAAGGCAGGGCTATCAGGAGCAAAGGACGCGTGCTCTTCAGCGGGGACCACAGGCCACGAGGGGGCCCGGAGGTAGGACTGGGGAGATCGGAAAGGGGCAGGAGGGGACAAGGCCTCAGGGAGGGGGCAAGAAGCCTGGGAGGAGGAGTGGGAAGGCTGAGGGAGGGCAGAGGAGAGCTGTGTGAGGGCCTCAATGGCGATGGCTGTCTGCAGGCTGATGTTCTTTTCCTTGGCGATGCTCAGGGCACTCTGGGACAGGGGCAGGCCCTCTGGGGGAGGTATCTGGGGAACCTCAGAGCTGAGGAGTGGCCTGGTGCTGGGTGCTGGGAGGCCAGCCTCACCAGAAGGTAGAGTCCCTGGGAGCCTGGGCCGCTCTTCCCCTCCCTCCACGACCACAGACTTGATCTTCCCCTCCAGCCACTCGAGGTAGTCAGGGCATTCTGGGCCATCGCAGTTGCAGTTGGGCGGTTTCATGCCATGCCGAGCGAGGGCCAGGGCCGTCTGCAGTGTGTCCAGGTCTTCGCTGCCAGCAGAGCAGCCCTCGGGCCCTGACCGGGGTCCCCTGCTGTTGTTCCCAGCCTCGCGACTCATCTCACGGTTGAAGGTTTCATAAAGCCGGGTGCTAAGGGCCCCATAAGAGGACACAGCTTCGGCCACAGCCGAAAAGGCCACCAGATCGTGGGCATCTTCCAGGCGAGCAGTGTGAGCTGGGCCTGGGGCAGCGTCCCAGTCGGGCTTCTGGTCTACTCGCCAAGGACCCCCAGTCCCCAGCAGACTGGGTCCAGCGGGTTCTCTAGCACCATTGACCGGCACCCCTGAGGCGCTTAGCTGCCGTGAGTCCCCATGGTACACTGGCCCTGAGTCCATCTGACCTGGAACAGGTCCATCAACTGGGCTGAGCTCTGAGCCTGTCTGAAGAAAGAGAGAAAAAGAGGAAAAAGATGAGCCATAATATTAGAAAAGCACTGTCCTGCTTCACACCATTCAGATGCACACCTAAACCCTGCTTTTCTTGCAAACTCTGTCTCTGATACAGCTTGAACCTGAACTCATCTTCATGTCTCCTTTCCCAGCTAGCTGCACCAACAAAAATGAAAGGTAGGTCTTTAAAAGGTCCTAATCCAGAATTCTGAATGTCGCTCATATCCTTTTAGAGCCTAAGATCAATCACACTGACAAGGCTCCCCAGAAACCAAGCATTTATTAAGGAGTTTCCAAAAAGATCGTTAATTCTCAATAACCAAAGTGACACGAGGACTACACTGATTTTGGTTTTTGTCAAGAGAAAGCTAACCAAGCACACCAACTAGCAATATGCCATAAGTGTGCAGTGTGTGTGTGTACAGGGAGGGAGCAAGCAGCCTTTATGAACAAATGCAGCCTGGACAAGGGGTCAGCCACAGCTTTTCAGTGGGAAGGAACCCACAGTATTTTTTCTCTGCCTGTTACTGTCCTCACTTAAGCCCTGGCTGAGCTCTGAGAGCTGGCGACAAGATGACATTCCCACTCCCAGCCCCAGCCAGGCCCAAGGGAAACACTGATGATTGGACACTGCGTACGCTTAGCACCTCTTGTCGAGCCGGTCATGCCAGTAACAAGCAAGTTGCTATTTGGATGAAGATCCAGGCCTCTTCCCAAGCCCAAAACCATCCCTATACACCTGATACCCAGCAAAGCACACAGAAGGGGGAGGGCATAAAAAGGAAGGAGCCAGGTGGCCCAGCCCAGGAACTTAAAAGCTGATACAAAAATGTGAAATTCAGTTTGCAGAATTCATCCCTCCAGAAAGGAAAGTTCTTCCTTACAATAGAATGCCAACAAAAAAATGTAGGAGGGATGATGGTTTTGGGAAGTCCTCAGTGGATGCTACAATTAGCAGGTGAAATCTTGATGGGGCACAGGATATATACATGGTCTCAAAGTATTTCCTCCAAAATCACTGAGTTATAATAGTAAAGAGAAATCTGGCAGACATCACCTTAACCGAATGATCAAAGTTATCATCACCAATATTGCAACCAACATCATGAGATTCTTGATATGATACACTAAGAAGGTTATAACATCACTCACACACAACTCCAGCCAAAATGTACAACCTGAATCTAAGTATGAGGAAACATCAAATAAATCCAAATTGGAGGGCATTCGAGATAGCACCTGGATTGTTTTCTTCAAAAATTTCAAAGACAAGAAAGACAAACATCTCTGCAAACATCTTCAGCTTACTGAAGACACAGGATGGTGAAATGCATGCTCATGGGTTAGATCTTGGACTGGGGAAAACAGCTTAAACGTACACCATTGGGACATGTGATGCAATTTGAATATGGATGTGGATAAGATCACACTGTGTCAATCTCGGTCTTCTTGACTTGGGATTATTTTACTCTGATTATGTAAAAGGATGTCTTTGTCCTTAGGACACGGACAACACACACTGAAGTATTCAGGGTAAAGGAACAGAGTATCTCTAACAATCTCAAGTGGTTCAGAAAAGTATTATATGCATATAAAAAATATACACATATAAAGAAAATGACAAAGCGAAATGTGAACCATTTTAGTATGTGCGAGTCCCAGGTACTTTTCTTGCAGCCTTTCTATAAACACTAAAATAAAGTGTATTAAACAGTGGGTTAAAACGATACTAGTCCCCGGACTGTCAGACATGGCCATCCTGGGCTCCAAAGCAGTGGTGGGAAGGTGGGATTTGGGATCAGCCCTATGGGAGGTGAGCAGAGGCCCAGCCTATGGTTCCCACCCCATCCTCATCATTGCTCCAACTCTGGTCACTAAGGACTCACATGCTTTTCCAACAGACTTTTCTGAGATTTCCACGTGTAGTTCTCATTGCCAGGAATGCCCTGCCCAGCCTCTGTGGGGCCACTCTAGCTTATCCTCAAACACCAGCTCAATGTCACCTCCTCCCCGACCTGGTTGGCAGACATACCTGTGGCTCCTTCCCCCAGCCTCCCATAGTACCTTGTAGATGCCTCTATTAGCACTTTTCACATGCTCCTACTATTATTCAAGTAGCTGCCTCTCCCACCAGATGCTAGCTCCTTCAAGACAAAGTCCAAATCTTAACCACTTCTGCACCTCCTGCCCACAGCTGCTGCAGTAACACCCTCGCAGCCCAGGGAAAGGCTTCCCATCCCCCACTGGCCACAGAGTAAGCAGCCTTTCCCTGACCATCTCTCCAAATGTGGAACTAGGAAAGAAACCTTTCCCTTAGGAATGTGGTTGATCACCCAGTAGTCCCTTCCCTCCTTCTCAAAACCTAAACTACCACGACAGCAAAGGCTACAAAGTCTGAAGTGGCCAAATTTTACACGCTTCTGTGTAAAAGACAGAAGGAGCATGCATAACCCAGAAGAAACATGAGGGAGTAGCATGGATTTACAAAAACAGTGTCAGGAAGACTAATGCTGTGTGAGCTGAGGCTTCCCCAAAATGGTCAAGACAACTAAAAGGATTTAAAAAGTTATTTTTGGTTTGTGAATAAGAACAAGGAAGGGCTAGGCTGGCGCTTGTGCCTCTGAATTTCCTGGGAAAGAAAATGCTCTTCAGACCAAAAAGAGAAGGGCAGAGTGGACACAAAAAGGAAGGAAAGTAAAGCCAGGATGGGTGGGGAGATTTTAAGAAACTCTAAACTGCAGTTTCTCAGCCAGGGGATCCCACTGATCCATTCCTCAACACCTGCTGGTGATCCCGGAAGAAATATGCCGCCAGGAGAAGGTGTCTTCAGGCGGGAAAAGGGCAGGGATCATTCCCGACTTTAGTCCACTGAGCGAGGTCTGCCCCAGTAAGATTTCTGAATGGGTAACTGAGGGAACAAACCACAAAGAGCCAGGTTCACCAAAGGCCATCAACATCCAACTAATCTGCTTTTGTGTCCTATGGTCATTGGACCAGGGGATGGGGAGACATCCTGCCTCACAGGTCACAAACTCAAGCAAGCAAGGCAGTTCAAGGGCTGCAGGCCAAATGAGCCACAGATCTGTTTTGTTTGGCCTACACAGTATTTTTATTTGTCTTTCCAACACTAAAAAAATAATAATCAAATTTTACACGAAACCCAGATTATCTCGAAGGTCCACACTTCACTCAGCAGAAGAGCAACAGCTACCACTCCAGGTCATGCCCACACTCGCCATCTGACACTGCTTTCTTGAAACCAAGGCCAGGGGTCAGAGGTTACTTATTAATTGCCTGAATTCATGATCACTTCATTCGTTTGTGTTACTTGCCAAGCCCTTGCAGGCATTTGCACTTGTAACTTGGGCTACAGATGTTGAAGTTTCCTAAGATCTGCCATGATCCCTTCGTGGGCCAGAGAATTAATTACAGGGCCAGACAGGCTGGCTCACCACTGGCAGGATGACTATACTCAAACTCAAGTGGTGTATCAACTGGAGGGGGAAGGTCTTTAGTGGTCTGCCACAGGCCTCTGTCCTCAGAACTGTCCTGTTCAACATATTTATCAAGAATAATAGAGAAGGCACACTTATTAAACAGTCAAATGTTGAAAATAAGACAGATCGAGACAGGCTGACTGACAGGAGCCGATGCCAAAAGGTCAACAGGCTGGAGAGAGAGAAAAAAAATCTAACAGGGTAAACAGGGTCTTATACTTAGGCCCCAAATAATGTATGTGCAAATCAAAGATGGCAGCACTGCACATAAAAATGTCTTCGGATGGGGCACCTGGGTGGCTCAGTCGGTTAAACGGCTGACTTCGGCTCAGGTCATGATCTCATGGTTTGGAGTTTGAGCCCCTCATCGGGCTCTGTGCTGTCAGCTCAGAGCCTGGAGCCTGCTTCAAATTCTGTGTCTCCTTCTCTCTCTGTCCCTTCCCCCCTCATGCTCTCTCCCTGCCTCAAAAAGTAAATAAACATTAATAAATGGCATTTAAAAAAAATGTCTTCGGAATCAGGAGAGGTGAAAGACTAGCTGATGATGATACATGCAAAGTGATCATTTGGCAACTTCAATTTTTTTTTAACGTCTATTTTTGAGGGAGAGAGTGAGACAGAGCACAAGCGGGGGCGGGGGAGACACACACACACACAGACACACACACACACACACACACACACACACACACACACACACACACACACACAGAATCCAAAACAGGTTCCAGGCTCTTGAGCTGTCAGCACAGAGCCAAACATGGGTCCTGAACTCATGAACTGCAAGACCATGACCTGAACCAAAGTCAGACACTTAACCGACTGAGCCACCCAGGCGCCCCATGATTTGGCAGTTTCAAAAGGTCTTATAATCAGGATTTTTTCCAACTTCTTTACTACAATCCACAGTAAGAAATGCATCTTACAACACGACCCGTTATGCACTTACATATATGACAAGTTGGACAAATATTTCCCCTTACTAACACACAAATGCCTCCCTCCCTCTCTCTTTCTGGCAGGTTGCAACCTTGTAAATTGATTTTATAGTCCACTAGTGGGTTGCAAGCCATAGCTGGACACATACACAGCCATGACCTGACTGGAGCAGGACCCACAGCACAGGTACTGACAGCCCCACTCTGCCCACCCAGTCCCTACCTGACCCAGGATTTCCCTTGGGGCTACCCCTGAGGGGGCACAGAGCAGAGCAAGCAAGGCAGTTCAAAACCATAGAGGAACCCTTTGGGTTCTAACGAAGATAAATTCATGAAAGTCTTTAAACATCTGAAGTCTGTCAGTAGACTGTTTCGAGTGACTTTAAGCTTTAGAGAAGTGAACTTAGGCTCAACTTAGGCAAGACTTAAAAATTTTTTTTAACATTTATATATTTTTGCGAGAGAGAGAGAGAGAGAGAGAGAGAGAGAGAGAGAGAACGCAAGCAGGGAAAGGAGCAGAGACACAGAATCTGAAGCAGGCTCTAGGCTCTGAACTGTCAGCACAGAGCCCAACGCTGGGATCAAATCCACCAGCTGGGAGATCATGACCTGAGCTGAAGTCTGAGGCTTAAACAACTGAGCCACCCAGGTGCCCCTAGGGAAGACTTTTAAAACTTAGAGATGCAAATGCACTGAATCTTGTCCCCCCTAACAACCAGGAGGCAGCAAGTCCTTATCAATGGAGACTTGAAAAAGGAACAAGACAGTTATCAGGCGATTACTGGCAAAGAGGCAGGACAATGCTGGAGGGTGGATGCTAGTTGAGGCGCTTTCAAAATCTCAGTTCAGAAATACCCCAGCTCTAAACCCTTCCAAGCTCTCTCTCTCAATCCTTGCTCCCCTCTGGGCTCCAGCAAGTGCCACTCCAAGGATGTTCCCCAGTGTCTGCTTTTTGTCTGGACCTCTCAACCAACCCCCAGCTGGCTCCAACCTCTGAGACGTGTTACAAGCCGAGTGAGAGCCAGCTTGTCTCAAACAGAACTGAACTCCTCTCCCCACCTACAACAGCCCCTTTTCCAATTTCCTATTCTTGCCGGCATGCTTACGCTCGCCAATGTTCCTAACCCCAACGTCACCCGTGTTCTTCCAGTGTGCCTGGTCACGAGACCCAAACAATTCTAAGTGAGAACACCTCTCTGTTCTATCTCCTCCCTCCCCATTCCTGTCCCCCTAATTTGAGCCTTGGTGTGTGTGCACACTTTCTAATTGTCAACCTGCCAGTGTCCCCTTTAAGCAACTCTATGTGCCCCCAGCCCCCACCTCAGCCACCATCTCTGTTGCTGATGATGCCTCACCCTCCCTCAAGACTCCCAGCACACTCTCAGGCCCAGCAACTATGCTGTGAGGTAGCCCAGGCCACATGCAAAGGCTACCTGCAGGTGTCTGAGCTGACATTCTGAGAGGTCCCAGCCAATAGCTGCATCACCTGCCAAATGTGTGAGTAAAGGAATCCTTCAAGGATTTGAGCCCAGGGGTCAAGTTACCTCCAAGTTTTGAGCCTCCCCAGCTGAGGCCCTAAAAACATCAAGGGCCAGAGCCAAGCTTCCCATGCCATATCCTCCCTGACTTCTGAATCCAAGGGCTCCATGAGCGTAATAAAATGATTGCTTTATGCCACTAAATTTTGGGGTGGCATTAAAAACCAGACTGTATTTCGGGAACATTAAGAAGTTTATAAGTGAAAAAAGACAGACTATAAACAAATGCCCCAAAGCACATGAGCGCTGTGAAAACAGTGTGGAACACAGGGTGGGGGGTCACTTCTATCCGGGCGGGTGGACAGGGGAGTCAGGAAAAGTCTCATTTTGAGGGCACCTGGCTGGCAAAACTACTCTGCAAAGCTATTCCTGTCCCAAATTTACAGATGAAGAAACTGAGGCTCAGAGAGTTTAAGGAACTTGTCCATGATGCACAGGTAGTAGGAAATAAAGCCAGAATTTAGAATCAGGTCCACCTGTCTCCACGCTTCCTCCTTGGAGGTGTTCAAGTGGGAAGCCATGGCAGACAGGCTGTGGAGGATTCAGACACCTGTTGGGAGAATTAATTGTATGCTCATCACCATCTCTCCCAGCCCTGTGGTCCTTGATCTCGAGGTCATGAATTTTGAGCCCCACATTGGGCATAGAGATTACTTAAAAAAAAAAAAAAAAAAAAAAAGATCTCAACTCAAAGTAACCTTGGGGATAGGCAGGTATTTTGGAGGAGGGGGAGGAGAAGGAATTCCTGGAGGAGGGAGAAGCATATGCAAAAGCACAGATTCCTGAGAAGGCCTGCAGGCCCAGGGAAAGGTTAAGCTGGGGAGCACTGCTTGAGCACGAAGTGTGGTGAGGACAGGCCTGTGGCTCACTGCAGAACTGATCTACCTTTTAGGAGGGGCAACCAAATGTCCCCGTGGAACTCAGACTGTAGGCTACAAGGCCGGCGGCCTAAAGACCAGTTAGGAGACGACACCAGGGTAAGGGCCTGAACTGAGTAAGGCAACAGCAGGGAGATGAAGATGAACGACAGTGATGGGAAGAAATGATTAAATGTAGGGGCAAGAAACGGAACCAAGCGCCCCTGATGAAGTCCTTCTTCACCAGTCCTGCCCACCACAGGGTATGAACCAGACCCCACAGTCACCATGCACAGCCACCTTCTGTTGGGGGATCTCTTCCTGGGAGTATGACCAAGTACACTGCAAGCTCCTGCACTAAAGCTCCCATCACACCTTCAGAACCTGGCAGAGTACTCAGTAGATGTTCAGAAAGATCTGCTGCTTCTTCCTCCCAGGAGCTGGCAGCTAGCAGCCTTGAAAAGAGGGTCTGTGTAGCTCTGGGCAGAGCCGGCAGCGGCTCCTCTACTAGGCACCTGGCAACAACGTTCACACTATACACGCCCGTGAAGCTGCCAGTGCCATCAGGAATACCTTTGTCATAAGTGACTTAGGAACCTGACAACTCATCTTGGAACAGCCTGCCCCAACTCTGCCCTCCATAGAAAGGCCCACCAAAAGTGGGCCCCTTCTTATGGCCTCTTTCCAGGTATAAAACCTCGCCTTGGCCTCCACATACCTACCTTATGTGGAGGTAGGGATCCACATACCCTACCTTACCCAGTCCGTTCCCTGCCTCACAGTGTGACTAGCAAGGCTCTGACCCATCCCAAGCTCAGCCTTGTCCAAGCTGGGGGTGCCCCTCAATGGGGGGACAACAGGGGCTTGTTACTACAAGACAGACTAAATGCCCTTCTCAGATCCAAGAAGAGTCTTAATCCCTCACCCCACTTCATGAAGACTTGCCAAGTGCATCCAGCTCTGCCAGCCCATCCTCACGATTCTAACCCTGAGGGACCCACGTCCCTCCAGTGGTCTAGGAACCTCTATTGGGATTGGTCCCTGTACCCTGCCTGGTCGGGATTCCCAAGGTTCCTCCCACCTCCCCCTTTACAGCCAACTCCTTCTGCTCCCAATTCCCCATAGCTGGTTCCCCCCGACATCTGCAGGTATTCAACAATAGCCTACCCTCCCCACCTGAGGGGCTCCAGAGAAGTATGGAACCACACCCCCAAACATCTCATTTTGTCTAGAACACAGGGAGAGCGGCAGAAAAATACGACATTTTTCCAAGTCTTTTCTGACTCTCAGACTATCAATACACTGAAACCAAATCAGCAATCCCCTATCAAAAGGAAACAGAAGGAAGGAAGGAAGATAAAGACTACCATCTTGAGAGATCAAAGTCCTCGTTGACCATACCATCTCAGGGCCTCTAGGAAAGGAGGCGTCATAAGAGGCACAGAGTCCAGAGGGTTTTCTGCTGGCCGTCAGCACTTACACACCATGTTAGAAGAAACCTGTCTGGGAAGGTGTATCCAGCCAGGATGAAAAAGTCTGCAGTCAATAAAGGCCAGTGGCTGGGAGGTAGGGCCGGTCTAGGATGCATCCTCTACAGTGGAATCTCCAAGAATGAATTCTCGTGGGATTCCAAGACAGTGGTGGCCGCTCCCCACCCAGCTGGCCAGTAGACCCCACCCACCACTTTCCCCGCCTCTGCCAGCAGCTCAGCTCCTCTGCCCTCCAGCAGCTGTTCAGGGGGTTGGACTTCCCAGCTCCGCCCTTTCCCCCAGTCCTAGAGGTCGGCGGCCAAGCCCTTCCTCCCCTCCCCCAATGTCTCATTGCACAGGGGCTGTGTTTATGGCACGCTCCATCTAGAGGTGATCAATTATTCATCTCTTAAGAGGATTCTCCCCTCCTGGGATTTACTGATGAAACAAATCTGTGAGTGGGGAAGGAGACTTTTAGGGGAGCCCTTTCAGGGGATGTGTGTGTGTGTGTGTGTGTGTGTGTGTGTACACTGGCTAGCCCAGTCCCATGTCTGCACTCTCCACACCAAGCTCTCTGCAAACAGCAAATCTCAGGGGTTATGTCTAACTTCTGGAGACTGTCACGTATTGGCAAAGGGTGTTCCTGTATGAGGTGGGGGGAGGCAGTGGCTCTTGTGGTTAGTATGTACATATCAATAAAACACTTTAAAATCTAATTTTGTTTTTCCTACTACAAATTGGATACAGATGCAGCAGATCTCTCAATGGCTGGGATGATGCTTGGGAAAAAGCCGAATTAGACTTGATGACCTCAGACCTAATTCCCTGAACTCACCATATCTGGCAGAAGCACAGGCTGTCACTGTTCATGCCCTCTGCCCCAACAGTAATCAATGTGGTTTCAGGGAAGAAAGGAAGAGAAACTAGGAAAAGTCTAAGGATCCTGATGGAACACTTTTAGACGGGCTGAGCATCACTCTAATTACTGCCCCCTCACTTACTTCCTCCAATCATCATAAACTTCTACAAGATAGAGATGTACCTCCACAGATGAGGACCCTGAACACAGAGAGGCTAAGTAACTTTCCCAAGATCACAAAGCAATCCAGAAGAGCACAGCGATTTTTAACCATTAAGTATTCCTAATCTCACTTCAGGAAATGTAAACAAAATAAGACAATTAAAGAAACAAAAAAGTTACATGTGCCAAAGATTTCCCCTGAAGCATTAACGGTAAAAAATTACAAATACCTTAAGTGTCCCAACAATAGGGGAATGGTTTTAAAGTGCTTTGTTATTTCTTCTTCACAAAAAGAAAATGGGGAATAAACATATGAAAAAAAAATACTCGACTCCATTAGTAATCAGAGAAATACAAAATAAGACCACTGTGAGACTCCATTTTATATTCTCTATATAGCATTTAGTTTTAGCTTAATTCTGCTGGTATACACTAGAGAAAATTCATCAATGTCCAATCATCCCTAGTCTCACCGGCTATTTTTTTTTTTAATATTTTGTCTTTTAAGTAGTGTTTTTTTAGTGTTTATTTTTGAGACAGCGAGCGAGAGAGTGAGCGAGTGGGGTAGGGCAGAGAGAGAGGGAGACACAGAATCTGAAAGCAGGCTCCAGGCTTTGAGCTGTCAGCACAGAGCCTGACGCAGGGCTCGAACTCATGAATCGCAAGATCATGACCTGAGCCTAAGCGGGACAGATGCTTAACCGACAGAGCCACCCAGGTGCCCTTCACTGGCTATTTCTGAAATAAGTACTGATACGATGTCCATAGAATATGTTGTTATTTCTTTTATGAATACTTGTCTTAGGCCTTTTCTTCCACATGGCAACCTTTCTTTGGAAAATAAAGTACATAAATATTCATTCTTTCATCCTAATTGTTATTCTGTACATGTATTAGCATGCCTCTTTAGTTTACTTAGGGTAGGACAGGATGCTAAGATATCACTTGAAGTACAATCTTGGTTAATTGGAATCTAGCTTACTCTTATTTTAATAACTTTATTTTAATAAAATGAACAAGATCTCAAAATGAAGAAAAAAAAGACTGTCTAATTCATATTTTGCCCTCACCAGTTACTAGCTGTGTGAACTTCCACAAGTTAGTTAACCTGTGTCTCATTTCTCTATCTGTAAATCTGGGGTTAAAATTTAACCTCTCTGTGCCTTTGTTTCCTCATCTGTATATCAGGGGTTAATAACAGTACCTAACCTCACAAGGTTGTCATGATTAAACAAATTAACACGTGAAGAACACTTACAATAGTACCAGGTACCTAATAAGCCCCATGAAAGGGTACTTTTGTTTCACATGAAGTGCTGGTGGGGTTTAGCAGGAATTTTTTTTCTCACACACCACTAGTAGAGGGCAAAACAGAAGAACCATTTTGGAAAGGTTTGTGGTGTTTCTTTTAATGGTAAACATACCCATACCCCATCATCTTGCAATTCCACTCCCAGAGAAACTCTGCACACATGCATCAGGAGATGTGTACTCAAGGGTTCATCGCAGCATTACAAATAAAAACCAAATTGTGGAAATACTTTTAAGTGCCCACCAACCAGAGGGACAATAGAATATCATACAGCAGTGCAAACAAATGAACCACAGGAACACAAACAAATCTCAGAAACTACACCGAGTTTAAAAAAAAAAAAAAAAAAAGTAAGCCTCGGAAGACTATATATAGACTACCAATTCTACAAAGCTCAAACAAAAAAATAAAATTAAATGTATTGTATAAGATTTAATAAAATGTATGTAATTAAAACTTGTTTTTAAAGCAAGGGAATGATAAACACAAAATTCAAGGGATTGGTAACCTCTGGAGGTAAAGAAGGGGTACAGGGCTAGGGGAAACACCCAGGTGGTTTCAGTGATGTTGGCAATGTTCTAGTTTTTATCTTGGGTAGGCACTTCACATGTGTGCATTATCATGCTTTATCTGTTTAACGTACGTAAAACACTAGGTCAAGTATGTTTCAAACAATATGTGAGAGTGCTCGCTTTGGTAGCACATACTAAAACTGGATACAGAGAAGATGAACATGCTCCCTACCCAAGGATGACACCCAAATAATACATAAGAACAATTATAATACATACTACTTCATCAGTACATGTATAACTGCTCAAAACAATAAAAAAAATAAGAACGTTTTGGGGTGCCTGGGTGGCTCAGTCGGTTAAGGGACCGATTCTTGCTTTCAGCTCAGGTCATGATCTCAGAGTTCCTGAGCTCCAGGGCCAGGATGTCCAACAGCCTAGCGTTTGCTCGGGGCTATGCTACAAGTGCAGAGCCTGCTTGGGATTCTCTTTCTCCCTCTCTCTCTGCTCCTGCCCAGCTCACGCTTGCATGCTCTTTCTCTCAAAATAAATAAGCAAACGTTAAAAAAAAAAAGAACATTTTTATAAAAACACAGGGAAATGTCTTAAATGAAAAAAGAAACTCAAGAATGTACTTGTACTCATAAATAGATGCTTCCTGAGGGTTTTTATGACGGGGAAGTGTTTATACACTATTTGAAGTGGAAAAACGAAACAAGATTCAAAATATTGCCCAATTTAAGAATTCAGTTCTGTCCACAATGCACGCTTGTGCACACACACAAAACACCAAGGGAAAATACGCAGAAATGTTAACAATGCTCATCGCATGGTAGTATAGAATGGGAATATTTTCTTGTTCATAGTCTCCATAATTCATTTGAAGTATCAGATTTTTATTTAAGGGGAAAGTGTTAGAATAGAGTAGGTACAACACACCTGAAACCTCACACACACTACGCTTGAACAAAGACTGGAAGGGGGCTTCAGGGAGAGGAATTTGTGGATGAAGTTTCCTCTTGCTATTTCTGTTGCTACGGAGTTGTATTACCCATCTCCCCAACACACACACACACACACACACACACACACACACACACACACACAGGGAGGGAGGGAGGGAGGGGGGGAGGGAGGGAGAAAGTAGGAAAAATCCTACAAGATGAGCGCACTCTGAAGGGGAAAACTGGGTGTGGGTGAGGTGGGGTGAGGAGCCTGAAGTTCCCCGCCCATCAAAAGTTCTCTGTAGCTCGCTGTGCTCCCACCAAGGTCCAAGGTAAAGCCCCACCACGCAGCGCCCGCACGGAAGCCTCCTCCCCCAGCAGCGCCATCCTCCACCGGAGCGACCCGGCAGCTGGCGGGGTGCGTGCTGGGTGGGGGCGGGGAGCCCAGTGCAGGCACCGCCCCCTGATCTGTGGCCAACGCGGCCAGCTCTCCCGACGGAAGCCCCTGCCTCGAGCAGCCGGTGGCGGCCCGGCCAGGGGCCAGCGGGGAGGAAATCGAGCCGACCACATCTGAGGCCTGGCGAAAGGCGCAGCAGCTGCCTCCGAAGCCGCCAGCGCACGAGAACCAGGGCAGGACGAAGAGGCGGCTCCTTGGCCAGACAGCAAAACACACACACACACAAACACACACACACACACACGCACACGCACACGCACAGGCATACACGCACACGCACGCACGCGCCCCTCCAGCAGCCGCTGGGGCCATCGGCCAAGCCACGCAGTGCACGTCCAGACAAGCCCCCATCAACCCCCAGCGAGGCTGGGCACTCCCACAGCTCCACCCACCCGACTGCCCATACCCGGTTCTCACCACCCACCTCCCACCCCCAAGACTAAACGTGGAGGAAATGAGAAAGCAAACCCGCCACCACCACAGTCTGCTGAGCACCAACCCTGACCAACAGCCCCATGCACTTTCCCTAAAGGTACCCCAAAGCGTACAAAACCTACTGGCCCTTCAGGTGTACCAAAGGACAAGGCTGATGATGAGAGCAGCTAACAGTTTTGAAGGTCTCGTGTGAAACCGTGGATTAAGCAAGTACTTTCATGTCCAAATGTAACCTTTTCAAGTCTTCCAACAACCCAACATCCATTTTAGTGGATAAGCAAATAAATGAGGCACAGTTAAGGAACATACTCCAAGGCTCAACGCTGGTGAGAGGCAAAGCCCAATTTAACAGCGCAGGGAAGTGTGCATGCCCCTGGCCAAGTTTCTCATCTATTAGAGAACGAGCTCCCTTATGTGCAGGAGAGTCTCACAATCCATGGATTTCAGCCTCCCTCGGACCCCTGTCAAGTGAGTTTGCCCCCAGTCATTCCTTTCTCAAGGACTCAAGAGGCCTTACATTTTTTCATTCAACAACAACAACAACAACAAAAACTTTAAGCCACCACCCAAAAATCTGGAGGAAAAGTAAATTTTGGCAGAGGGGCCTCCAGCCATCAGTCATTAAGACTGACTTCCCATGGTTGGCTAGGAAATGGAAAGGGGTGGGGGTGGCACTGCCACTTAGAAAAGCCTGGTGATGGGAAATTAGGGAATGCAGCTAAATTCTATTTATCCTAAACCCCTGGGGGAAAAAAAAATCACTCAACACATCTCAGTATAAAGTCTCATTTATACTACTTCTTTTTGGTTTCAATGGTAAAAATAAGCAAATAGGTAGATAGGTAAGTAGGCAGATACATGTATCAAAGGCAATAAAGATCCTGCCATCTCGCTCCTAGGAATTCAGGTTTATAAATTTGCACTTCAAAAAATGTTCTCTACACATTAGTGAAAATTGAAAACTCTGGATGAGGGGAACAGTTTGGTACATTATAACACAACTCAATGGAATATTATACAGTCATCAAAAACCATAAAGTATGAACACCAAGGAAATGCTAAAATGGACAGTAAAAATAGAATACCACACTATATGAAGGTTATTACTACAACTATGTAAAACCGTGCAGAAAAATGACAAAAGAGGGAAGACAGTCTTTTTAAAAAGCAGAAACAGCTAGAGTGGCCCCATAGAATAATAAAATTTCACCTACTGATGCCATCAGCACATCATAACAATCACAGCTGTCATACATGCATACATATGTATTAATTCACGTATCCTTCCAACAAACGCATGTTGAGTACTTACAACATGAATGCTACTTTTAGGCACCAGGGACGCAGCAGTGAATGAGCAGTCTCTGCCTCATGAACAGAGACTTTTTAGATGTTTGGATTTGTCTTAGATCTCATTCAAAGGAAAGTTCCTTTAGGACAGACCCGTACCACTATCTCTAAAATGTGTATGGCAGCATTAATCTATGGTATGCACTCTGTGGCTTTGAATAGGTGATGAAAGCATTGAAAACTGATACTAATTACGAGTTTATCTCTGAATGAAGCTGCCCTTTGTGCAGTTACTGTTAGAATATCACAGCCACTCTAAAACTCATTACAGAGCCAAGGAAAACTCTGGTGGATGACCCAAAAGAATAAAGAGAGGTCCTAAAAATAGAATGATAAGAAAGGTAAAGAAGAGGTTCAACAGAAGACGCTGAGGGTGGTGGAAGAACAGGAGTTTCTGTCCCTGAAAAGTGGAAAGTAAGTAAAAACTAGGAGCTCCCATTTCCCAGAGACAACTACAGTTTACATGTGGTGCCTTTTTTTCCTATGTAACATGTACTTCGTTTATAAAATTGGGATCACTGGGGGCGCCTGGGTGGCTCAGTCGGTTAAGCGGCCGACTTCGGCTCAGGTCATGATCTCATGGTCCGTGAGTTCGAGCCCCGCGTCGGGCTCTGTGCTGACTGCTCAGAGCCTGGAGCCTGTTTCAGATTCTGTGCCTCCCTCTCTCTGACCCTCCCCCGTTAATGGTCTGTCTCTCTCTGTCTCAAAAATAAATAAACGTAAAAAAAATTAAAAAATTAAAATTAAAAAAAAATAAAATAAAATTGGGATCACTGAATATATTCGGGGTTTTTAAATTGTTTTTTAATTTCGGTTTTAAATAAATTCGGGGTTTCTTCCCTTACTGTATCATAGGTATTTTCATAGTGTCAACTCTTCTTCAAGAGTTTCACTGCGGACAGCTGCACTGCCTTCCCTGGCACGTTTGTGGGGTACACACACACACGGTGTACGTATATGGCACACACGCAGGGCATACATAGAGCCCCTCAAGTGAATGCCGAGGTTCCCTTGTGTTTTTGTTGCATTCCCATGGCACAGACTGACTACGGGGGTAGTTTCTTTCCTTATCCTCCTGCCTCTGTTTGGGGTTGTGATTCCTCTGAGGACAGGAATGGACAGTTGGCACAAGTCAGGGCTCTGGTCAGCTGAACGGGTAGACGCTACCAGCCCCAAAGGCTGTAGGTAACAACCCTGACAACAAGTAGGATTTAACTCACGTTAGTACAAGCGTTTCATCTCATTTCAGTGACAGTTCACTAGTTATGTCTCTGATCTGCCTTTGGGGAGGAATATTACACAGCCATAAAAAGGAATGATGTCTTGGTACATGGTACAACATAGATGAACCTTGAAAATATCACATTAAGTGAAAGAAGTCAGACACGAAAGGCCACATACTGTATGACTGCATTTACATGAAACGTCCAGATTAGGCAAATCCATAGAGACAAAAAGACTAGTGGTTGCCGGAGAACAAGGATGAGGTAAATGCTACTGAGTAGTTTCTTTATGAGGTGATGAAAATGTTCTGAAAGAGAAGTGATGGTTGCACAACTCTCAATATACTCAAAACCACTGAATTATACACCTTACATGGTATGTGAATTAAATCGCAATAAAACTGTAATTAAAAAAAAAATCTTTTCAAGAAAACCTACATCTCCATTTCTGTAAGAAGCTTCAGGACAAAAGCAGAAACAACATGTGCTCAAGAGAGGATGGCTGAGCTGGTAAGCCCACTGCAAAGGTGAAGGGTAAGGGACAGAAGAATGTCAGGAACCTTAATAGAAACTCTTCTTTGTAACTCTTTCACAAGGATCTGACACTTCCTTTATTTCCCCATTGGGTCACAGTGAAAGTGAAAACAAGGGAGGTCTTAACTCGGGGTGAGTGCTGGTGGTCAGGAGGGGGAGACCACCTTCCACTCCACCACCACACTTAGAAAGGAAAAGCTCTTCAGCACAGCAGGGGCATGGTACCTCCTATGAGGCGCAGAAAGCAGGCTGGTGTGGCCACGAGCTGTGTGCTGAGAAAGAAAGAGATGGCCACTGAAGATGCATAGGAAGGGCCCCCAAAACCAAGAATCACTGACATAAACTCCACTGATCAGCTGAGCAGTCTTAGGCAACAGTCATGACATATAGGTTGGTTCAAAAGGTCCTTACTGAAGAAGGAGGAAAACAAGAATGAGAAGAAGAAGAAAAATTGGGAAAGGGTATCTGCAAGGGGTTGAGTAAAATTAAAGCAAATAAGACAGAGAATATATATTAAGCAATCAGCATGCCCTTAAAAAGTGTAATGCAAAACATTTTGTTGAAAACACGAATCATGTTTTTAATATCCACAATATAAGAGGGTACTGCTACTGCCAGATAACCTTGCAGTCAACTACCTGCTAAGTGTTCCCCCTGTCATGTGAATGACTGCTCTAGAACCTCCCCGGGAGGAGCTGGGGCAGGTGAGCAGGTGACTTACATCCTCAGGCCCAGCTTCAAGACATATCCCGAGCTCCCACTTCGGCTGGAGATGAACAAGTCCTAGCCACCAACCCCAAAACTGCCAGGGGAGGGAGATTAAAAATCACATCCCCAACCCGAGGGTGTCACTCCTCAGAAAGCAGCTGCCGTGCCCCACCCAAGGCCACAATCCTTGCTCCTCAGCTTGTTCTCAAGGGAAAGGCTGGACCAGTTTTAAAGTCCCTCTGTCTCCCCAGCTATGGCCTTGATCTCTGGCCAACACCGAATCAGCTAGGAAAGGGGTGGGGGTGGGGCGCTGTGGCCTAGCACTACAAAGACAGAGGGGCAAAGCCAAAGGCAGAAGGCGGCAGGTGGCTGATGATAAAGTCCTAGCAGCAAGGTATTCACCTGGAGCTGGGGGGCATGTGAGCAGGACAGCACTTCAGCAGAGATACCAGCTGGCCAGCCCCGCTTTTCTAAGATTGTCTTATATAAGCCCTGGATAAGTCATTTTATCTCTAGGCCTCAAATTCCTCATCCACTTTTAAAAAATTCTTTATAAATGTCAGGAAAATCTGAGGATCTGCCCTAGATTGAAGGAGACAAAGAAACCTGAGCACAAAGAATATGTGTGACCTGGGTTTGTTTTTTTTCCTACAAAAGGTTGTGACAATGGGGAAAATTTGAACAAAGCCTATAGATTAGTTTATTAATGTTAATGTTAGTGTTTGTAAAGTCTGTAGATCAGGTCTGTAGCAGTAGTGTATCTATGTTAATTTCCTGAGTTTGATCATGGCACTGCAGTTATTTATGTGATTTTAGAAAATTCACATTCGGGACACCTGGCTGGATCATTCGGTAGAACATGTGACTGTTGATCCTGGGGTTGTAAATTCAAACCCCATGTTGGGTGTGGAGATTACTTAAAAAATAAAATCTAAAAAAAACAAGAAGAAGGGGCACCTGGGTGGCTTAGTTGGTTAAGAATCAGATTCTTGATTTCAGCTCAGGTCATTATCTAATGGTTTGTGAGTTCGAGCCCCACACTGGGCTCTGCACTGAGGGCAAGGAGCCTGCTTGGGATTCTTGGGATTCTCGGTCTCCCTCTGTCTCTGCCCCTCCCCCGCCTGCATGCATGCTCTAGCTCTCAAAAATAAATAAATAAACATTAAAAAAGAAAATCCACACTCAAGTAGTTAGAAGTGAAAGGCATCATGTCTGCTACTTACTTTCAAATGGTTCAAATAAAAATTACAGAGAAAAAGAAAACAAAGCAAATGTAGTAAAATGTTAACATTTGGAAATCTGAGTGAAGAGAATTCTTTGTATGATCCTTGCAACTCTTCTGAAACTCTGAAAGTATGCCAAAATTAAAATAGTTTTTAAAAGAATTATGTTACTAGATGATTGCTAAGACTCTCCTAGTTTCTGTAAAAAGGTAACATTCCCCACATTTTACAGACAAGGAACAGGAAACAGGAAGAGGTCAGCTCCTCAGCAGCAGGAGGGCTCTACAACTAGAGTCTCTGACTCAAGTCCTCCCTCCATCCAACCCCCAGATCTTCCTACCAGCAAGGGACAATGAGCCCCGGACACCACCCCAGATACTGGACAAGAACCTCAGAGCATAAGGCAATTAAGAAAGGGGCCACCTGGACAATGTCCGGGAGGCTGTCAAGAGAAGCAGAAAGCTTCGGAAAACAGACCACCCTGCTCTCCTCCCAAGATCCCTTCCCTCCACATGCACAGGGCACAGACAGTTCCTCTCATGCACACCCCACGGCTAACCAGAGGCTTCAGCAACACGAGTGCACAAACTCCACCAGAACACAGCCTGGACAGACAAGCAGGGCAGCCCTCAGCCCCTCTGACGAAAATAACACAACATCTGGAAATCCTGTCCATCTCCTAAATAAATCTAGGGTCAAGGGGGGAAAAAGAAATAAAAATCACAATTACACTGATTTACTATTTATGCTACCTGTATGGGTCATGGTAAGTATGTACATTAACTATCATTAGTATATAAACTGATATGGGTATAAAAATAGAGTGATTTCTGTGGAAAAAAGTCACAACTGCAGATGTGAAGATTAATGTCAATGAAAACAACTATTAACAGGGAAAAATTCTATATCCTTCTAAAACTGCTTCTATAAATAACTCTTGGTAAATATGAAGGAAATAAGTTAAGGCTCAATCCAAGAAGTTAGAAAATAAAAACTTTAAAAATGTAGGAAAGGAGCACCTGGCTGGCTCAGTCGGAGGAACATGCTGCTTTTGATCTCAGGGTCGTGAGTTTGAGCCCCATGTGGGATGTAGAGATTACTTAAATAAAACTTTAAAAAAATAAAAATAAATAAAAATGTAGGAAAAAGGAATCAGTAGACAGAAATAGTTGATTAGAAAACAAAATGTAGTAGTATTTATAAATGGAATCTAAGAGATGGCTCTCCAAAAGGCCATTAAAATAAACAAACTTCTGGCAAAGCGATCATTTGAAAAATAAAAATATAAATAAACAGGGCTGAGTTGCCTGGGTGGCTCAGCTGGTTAAGCGTCTGACTTTGGCTCAGTTCATGATCTCACGGTCCGTGGGTTCAAGCCCCGCATTGGGCTCTGTGCTGATATCTCAGAGCCTGAAGCCTGCTTGGGATTCTGTGTGTGTGTGTGTGTGTGTGTGTGTGTGTGTGTGTGTGTGTGTGTGTCTGACCCTCTGCTGCTTGTGCTCTCTTTCTCTCTCAAAAATAAATAACATAAAAAAAAATTTTTTTTAAATATATATAGGGGTGCCTGGTTGACTCAGTCGGTTAAGCGTTGGACTTTGGCTCAGGTTATCATCTCACAAGCCCCACGTCAGGCTCCATGCTGACAGCTCAAAGCCTGGAGCCTGCTTCAGATTCTGTGCCTCCTTCTCTCTCTGCCCCTCCCCTAGCTCATGAGCACGCTCTCCCTCTCTCTCTCTCTCCAAAATAAACAAACATTAAAAAACATTTTTTAAAAAATATATATAAACAATGTTGGAAATGTGAAAAGGAATATAACTATTATCAGTAAATAAGACATGAAATGCATTACTAAAAGCTTTGAAAATATTAATGAAAGGACAATTTTCTAAGAAGAGGTAGAAGTATTGAAAGTATCAATCACCAGACAAGTAGAAATGTATCAGAGAACTACCTCCCCCCAAAAGGGCACCAGGCCCAGTAGTTATTACATTATTTTTCTAGCTCATAAAAATGGTGATCTCTTTTATTCTTTCATTTAATTCTCCCAGATCCCTATGAGGTAAGCACTATCTCTCTGTTTCACAGAAAAGGAATCCAAGGGCTCAGAGAGGCTAAAGCATTGTCTCTAAGTCACTGAGCCACACGTGGCTAACCTGGGACTCAATCCCACAGCCTGACATTTCTGGGGTAAAGCCCAGAAAATTCTGTGTTCCAAAATGCTCAAGCACCTCTGTGATCAGCCAGGGTTAGAAACTTCTGGGCCCTTGCTACTTCGAGTGTGGTCCAACAAATAGGAGCATCAACCCCACCTGAAAGCTTGTTAGAAATGCAGAATCTCCACTCTCTCTGGCCCCTCCCTCCCCCACTCAGAAAGAAAGAGAAAGAAAGAAAAAGGAAGGAAGGAAGAAAAAGAAAAGAAAAGAAAAGAAAAGAAAAAGAAATGCAGAATCTCAGGCCCCACCCCAGACCTGCTGCATCGGAAAATGCATTGTAAAGAGATTCCCAGGTGATCTGGATGAACATTAAAATGTGAGAAGCACTGGTCTGTCCTATATCCACCTGCGCAATCTCCTTCAATTCCTTTTAAAATCTGCAAAAACAGTGCCTATTCTGTGTAGCACAACCAAAAATATCAGTCAATAAATCAACTGACAAACAACCGGAACTAGATTTGGTCGTATAACCATGTACAAAAAAAGTGCGACAAAATAAAACATTAAAAAATTAAAAGAAATGTGTAACATTTATCAAGGTCTGATAAAGACTTAATGCCACTAATATATGAAACTCTTACTAACCCATAACAAAACACCAAAAAATGGGCAAAAGAAATCAAAATATATTCACATAGAAGTGCCAATCCAACTAAACACAGCAATAAGAGATTTCAAATGTTATGCCAATTTTTATACCAATTAAAAAATAAAGGTTTTAAAACAAATATGTATTATTTTGTTGATAATCAGGGGGAAAATTAATAAAGACGTTAAAAATTAAAAAAAAAACAACCATATATATGATTGTTCTAGAAACACCAAAATATTAACAGGAATTCTAAGTGGTAAAATTATAGATGTTTCATTTTCTCCATTTGTTTATCTGAACTTCCTAGTTTTTCTGCAATGAATCTGTATTCTTTGTGACAACAACAAAAATGTTTTACCTATTTCCTAGAGCCTGACTTTATTCTGAAATTTAACAGCTTTTACACTTAGTCTCTCTTGGCTTTTCACGAGCCTTTGAACAATATTTGGCCTCTTCACAAATCAGTCTTACAGGCATGTCCTCTCAATCATCAAGTGCTGGAACCCCAAATAAACAGAGCCTTTTTACATTACTCTGCACCCTGGCAATACTCCAACCCCAGTGGGCACGGGAATCGCCTGTAGGAAGGCGGCTACAGATGCAGACCCCCAGGTCCTACCCTTAGAGATCAACCCTGTGTGTCCACAGAGGGGATATGGACACAGGTGGTCCCCCAACTACCTTTTGAGAAGCCCCCCAGCCTGCCAACAACCCTATGGGAGGGTAAGTGCAAAAAAGGGGAAAGTCTCAACTGGTTTAGAAATTGGGTGAACCGAGGGTCTTACAGGTTGTCAGGCGACAGGGTTCTCTTTCCACCCCTCTCCCTGCCGTGTGCGCACACAGGCTTGACCAGTCAACGGTCAGTGCTTCTGCTCTTTAAAGAGGGCAACAAGTGGGCAGGGGTAGGAAAAGCCTTCTCCAACAGGTGAGCTGAAGCCCTGAGGAGCCCTGCGTCGCAGCCTCCCTGCCAGAATGCGCTCTGCTCCGGGAGAAGGCATTTGGAACGGCTCCACGGGTTCACGAAGGTCCATCTGTCAGAGTTTCTGCTCGGCACCCTAAGAAGGCGGCTCCTCCAGAGCTGGCAAAGATGCAGCCTGGCTGCCACGAGGGACCCTGAGACCTGGCATGGCACTGGCGGGGCCCGTGATGACCTCCTGCAGCCCTGGGGCTGCTCCCCTGCCCTAGGTGGGCAGTAGGAGAGGGAGTAAGGCACGGGTGGGGTGGGGGCCCAGGGAAGTACATCCCCTCCCTCCTGGACCTCTTGGGCATCCCTTGGTTCCACTGTTTCCCAGGGGACTCTGGCAGAAGAGCCAGAGAAAGGGCTGCTCTCAGCTATGCCGCCTGAACATGAGAGAGGAGAATGAGCACAGACCACTGGCTAAATGCGAACCGTTCACCGCTGCTGCAAACACAACCTGGTGACACACTGAACCAGATGCACCACGGCTGTTACTGAGATTGGGAAGCTCACAACCCACCTCTAACTGGCGTTTCTTTTACATACACAAGCCGAGTTGAGCCCTCCCCCACCTTCTTTTTAGGCAGGGCCAGAGGCAGGAATCTGACAGCAGCAGGGATTCCCACGCCTCCCAGTCTGTAGCCTGGTGCCCCGGGGAAGGAGGTTCACAGGTCCCGGTGGACACAGCCCTTCCTAGGCAGGCAGGCAGCTCCAACTCCATCCTCGTTCTTGGGGCAGCAGAGACCAGGGACCAGCTCCTATGGCACAAGTGCCATGGGGTCAGGACAGAGGGGCTTGCGCTGGCCAGCTCCATCAAGAGCTAGTGCCTCTCTAGGGGCACCTGAGTGGCTCAGTCAGCTAAGTGTCCGACTCTTGATTTTGGCTCAGGTCATGATCTCACACTTTGTGCGATCGAGCCCCACAGGGGATCTGCACTGACAGCGCAGAGCCTGCTTGAGATTCTGTCGCTCCCTCTCTCTCTGCACCTCCTCCACTCGAGTGTACTCGCATGCACACGTGTGTGCTCTCTCTCTCTCTCAAAAATAAATAAACATTAAAAAAAACCTAGCGCCACTCATTCCCCAATTACAAGTAGAAGCTTAAAATGCAAACGTGATGGGAAGGATTAGCACATTGATAGGCTTTACCTAGAAGACATTTGATGGAAGTCTTAGACTCTGGAGAACAGTAGGGCAAAGAAGAAAGATGCCAGCTTCCTCAAGAAAGGAGACCAGGCACACAGAAGTGGAGCCAATTTCACAAGTGGTCTTTATAAGCTCCACTCTCAGCCTCCATGAATCTCCATCCCCAAAGAGCAGCCGCAGGTAAGTCTGTGTTTTATGCTACCTTCAGGTGTCTGGGAACCGAGGAGGCAAGTCTCCCTACTAGTTAGTACTAATGAGAGTTAATGACAAGTGGGCTGTTGGTCTCAGGGTAATTATAAGGTGTGGGTTCACAGGACTCCTCCCTAATGTCTGCCTGTGGGAAAACAGCCCAGGACCTTCTTTTTGCCGTGGGGATCAGGCAGGTGCCCCATCTCTGTTATCCAGCTCATAGCCTCCAGGCTTGCAGCCAGGGCTGCTTTAGATTCTGCTCCTCAGACTGGCCCAGGTTGTCACACTTTGAGGAGGTGAAGCTCATTGCCTCTCTCATCAATTTGGTTCTACAGCCTTCATTAAAAGGATTTACTGCATGCTAGGCTTTGTGCCAGGTACTGGGAAACGAAATCGAGTAAGAAGAGCACCTCACCACAGAAACTCATATGAGGCCCTAAAGTACTGTTGCAGAGGTACCAACTTCGTGCATGGGGAATGGGGTAATGAGGGAATGAGGGGCTGCTGGCGCCCAGGGAGTGGGAGTGTTAGGGACCGTATCACAGAGCAGGGGACAAAAACCAGAACATTTCCACTATGTAATGTGTAACACAGGGGCACCTGGCTGGCTCAGTTGGAGGAGCATGCGACTCTTGATCTCAGGAATGTGAGTTCAAGCCCCATGCTGGGAGTAGAGATTACTTAACTAAATAAAAAAATTTTAAGAGTGTAATAGAAAAAGTCTCATTCAGTACAGCAATAACAAGACCTACAACATCCTAGAAATGAACCTAATGAGAAGTGTGTAAGAGCCAAAACTTTAAAACTCGGGTGGACACACAAAAAAGACTAGAATAGATGGAAAGATATAATTCCCATTTCCTGGATACAAAGACTCATTGTAAAGCTCTCCACTCTCCCCCAAATAACCTATAAATTCCATGTAATTCCAACAGAAAAATCACATTTTTCACAGAACTTGACAAGTTGTTTATAAACTTACTTGGAAAAGGAAATACAAAAGAAAAGCCAAAAAAAAGTGGAAAAAATGAGTTTTGGGTTTTTTTTAACCCAACTGTTATATAAAAACTGCAGTAATTAAGACAATAAAATACTGACATAGAATCAGACAAATACTTCAATGGAACTGAAGAGAGGCCCATGAGTGTGTAAGGTAGAATTATAAACCATTTGGGAAACTGTAAATATTCAATGAATAAGTTAGAGATAATAGGCTTTCTGAGAAAAATTCAATCCCTATCTTAAATCATATACAAAAATTAATCTTGAACAAGTGACCAAAAAAACATATGTACAAATAGGTAAATTACCACATCATTTATAATTGCAAAAAAATGGAACTGTACATGTCCACCAATAGGAGTCAATTAATTACAACCAACCTGTAAAATGAAAGATTCCACAGCCTCTTAAAAGGCTAAAAGAGACATACTGCCATGGAAGGACATCCTTCCATGGTAAAGTAGTAAGCTCAGATACTCATTCTAAAGTCTAGAAAGATATGTATGAATTATTAATAGAGATTACAATAGGATGGAGGAGAAATAGCAATCTTCAGTTTCTAATTTATATACTTTTATATTATTTGAGTTCATTAAATGGGCATATATTACTTTTACCTAAAGTCCAAAAGTTTATTTTCCATTTGGGAAAAAAAAAGGAGTAATATTACTACTGGTTTCTAGGTCGAACTCCATTCCTTCTCTATTCCCAGGCCTTTACTGTTCTCCATGGAGTCAAGATAAAGGGTAAGAAAATCTATCCCCCAAGGTGTTGCACAGTCTCCCTTGAGTGTAACCCCTGGGCCAAATCATTTCTCTGCTGGCTTCAACAAGTTCAGGCTGAGGTACAGAGGGCTCCCCACCACACCAGACCCAGGTGGACGTGGAGAGGGGAGGTATGCCTTGGGATCACTGTTGCCCTACACCCTGAGCTCTTGGGGGGAATACAGAAATGGAGTTTCAGTGGAGCACTGGAGAGTGTCCTCAAGAGATGCCCACGCTGTTTTTCCTAGCACTATGAATCCCTCTTTTACCCTACTGTCCTCTCCATCCTAGTGCAGTTTTCACAGCCTCAGGACATCAACTGGGCCATATCTTCCAGAAGTGCATGAAAGAGGGACAGAGCAAGACTTGAACCTGCAGCCTAGGCCAGCTCAGCTAGGCCAGGAGTTTGGGTCAAAGTTCTATCTTCCTTCCCGAACACCTCACTGTCCTTAGCTTCTAGCTTCATCTTCTCTGATGCTAATGCAAGAGGCTTTTCTAAATACTACTAAAACTTCTATACGGGCCTAGGATATGCTCTGGTCCCAGGCAGTAAGTTCAAATTGGCTTTGCTTAGGTTAAAAAAAAATTTTTTCCTACAGGTCTGGCTGCTAAGCTGGTAAACTATTATTACTAGGTGCCCAGTAATGGAGACAAAGCCCCTGCAAGTAATCAAGTGCATTGTCTGGCCCTGCCATTGTTCCATGTACAGTGATGCTCCCTTGTTGGAAGGAAAGGGAGCCAGGCTGCATCAGGACTTGGTGTTCTCACACTGGGTGTGCCATCAGCATCTCCCCAAGAGCACTAGCACACATGAAATATAAAAACCTGCAGAAAAGGCCAGTAGAACTTAGAGGAAAAAGTCATATTTTTAAATGTGTCTGTGATTTAAAAAAAAAAAAAGTAGAAAAAATAGAGCCTCTTACAGATCCAGTGGAGAACCTAAAAAAAGCACATACCAAATAAACCTAAGGAAAAGAAGACAACAAAGACCAAAGCAGAAAGTCATCCTTTAGAAAACCAGAAAGTATAAGTGACAGATCTATGTGCTTTTAAATTACATACAACACTTACAAAGCTAAGAAAGAAAAGAGAAAATATACAATGTTAGAAATTAAGAAAGCAAAAAAAAAAAATCACACTGAGGGAACTGAAAAGCAACATTGCACACACATTATGCTATTAAATTTGAAAATATTTCACTTTCATGGAAAACACAAAGTGAACGTTTTATACCAATAGCCATGGCAAGGGGTGGGGGGGTCACAAAGATGCAAAGACCCACCCTTCAAAAAAGGTACCAGGCTCAGATGGTTTCATCAAATCCTTAAGGAATGAAATTACTATTTAAACTGTATTATTTAAATGGTTCTAGAGCACAAAGAGAAAGTTTCACAATCCATTATATGAAGTTGCTATTACTCTAATACCACCATCTGACAATGAAAACACGAAAGGTAAATTATAGGTCAATCTCATTCACAAAAACAAACGCAAAACTCCCACACTGATAAATCAAATCAAGCAGCATGCTAAAATAAATACCCCATTACCAAGTATGGATTATTCAAGGAATGTAAAAATTGTGCAATATTAAGAAATGCGTTAACACAATTCATCCTATTAACAGGCAAAGGAGAAATATTTCACCTTCAAACCATGTTCAATATATTTGATGAAATGAAACATCCACTACTAATAGGGGAAAACTTCTTAAAATGGAATGAGAGAGGAGTCGACACAAAGACCTCAAACAATCAGCAATACCACACTTTATGGGTAACACACTACAGACATTCACATTAGAGTGAAAAGGGAAAAAAAAAATCACTAAGGATCACAATGGCCTCTGCTCACTAAATATTTGCCAAATGAATTTAACATGGAAGGACAGTCTTAGGAGCGAGGCAGTAGTCTACTGACATTGGGATCAGCTCTGAAGTCAGACATCCCTGGCCTCAATTTCAGCTCTACCCCCTCGGGAAACCTCAGTCCTCGGTCACACTACTGGCCTGAATCTCAGTTTTCTATCTGAAAGTTGGAGCTACTACCACCTGCCTCAGAGTTGTCCCCAAGACTGAAAACTTTGCCCCATGCACCACACACATGATAAGCACTCAACAGACAGCATTACAGCTAGTTATTAACATAAAGTGGGCAATAATGCAGTAGGACTCCATTTTTATAAACAACACAAAACAGTAGTTCACTCTTGAACAATTTGAGGTTAGGGGCACTGACCCCCATGCAGTTGAAAATCTGCATATGGCTTCTGACTCCCCAAAAAGTGAACTACTAATAGCCTACTGTGGACAGGAAGCCTTACTGATAACATAAACACTTGATTACCACGTAGTTTATATGTTATATATATGATATACCATGCACTTGTAATAAAGCTGGAGAAAACATTATTACGAAAATCATAAGGAGGGGCCCCGGGTGGCTCAGTCGGTTAAGCACCCGAATTCAGCTCAGGTCATGATCTCATGGTTCATGAGTCTGAGCCTCACATTGGGCTCTGTGCTGACAGCACAGAGGATCCTCTGTCCCCCTCTCGCTGCCCCTCCCCCTGCTCATGTGCTCCCTCTCAAAAATAAACATTAAAAAAAAGAAAATCATAAGGAAAACACATTTACAGTACCATGCTGTACTTACTGGGGAAAAAAACATATAAGTCCACATATAAGTGGACCCACACAGTTCAAACCCATCTTGTTCAAGGGTCAACTATGTGCACAAAGTCTGGAGGAACACTAGTTAACAGCGGTTAACTGGGTTGTGAAATTATGGGCAAATTCCCCTCCTATTTTCTTTTTTTTTTTTTTTAATTTTTGATGTTTACTTATTTATTTTGAAAGAGAGCACACGTGTGCACACATGCCCATGAGTTGGGGAGAAGCAGAGAAAGAGAGGGAGAGAATTCCAAGCAGGCTCCACGTTCAGTGCAGAGCCTGAGGCAGGGCTTGATCCCATGTCCCATTAGATTATGACCTGGGCCAAAATCAAGGATCGCTTAACCAATTGAACCACCCAGGTGCCCCATGCCTATTTCTATTTTCTAATTTCTCCAAAGAACATGTATTATCTGTAAAACAAAAAAGAGAGAACAAAAAGCCAAACAACGATAACAGATTTTTGGATTTAGCCAAGATTAAGGACTGGCAAGCCTAAAGGCTAAGGTGGAAAAGGAACTAAAGGTGATAGGGGAGTAACACAGGGGAGGGGCTGGCAGGCTTCCTCTGCCCTGGGTCCTATCATCAGGAAACCCGCTCGGTTTCAGGAGCACCCACACAGGCATGGAACGATGCTCCTGGCAGAGGACGAGCTGAAGCCCTCCAGGCCCAAGGCCAGCACACCGCTCTGTACCATGCATATCCTGACCTGACTTTGCGCAACGACACAGAAGTTCTGGGTGGTGGGAATGGAGTGAAAGTACTCATTTCTTAAGCCAGATGCTGGTTTTACAGGTGTGTTTACCTTGTGAAAATTCACCAAACTGCATACAGTGTGTACCCTTTCATGTGTATGCTATACTTCAATAAATTTTTTTTTTCATTAAAAACTGAGAGGAGAATACTCTGTTTCTATCATCTGCCACAGAGACTCCCTCTTAAATTCTGGTCTTAATAAATATGAACTCATGGATCAGTTTCATGGAACAGAACATTTAATCCAGTATTTTGTCTGACATGTCTCGTCTTAATCTTTCCAGACTCTATTGATTACTACTAAAATTAGCAATGAACAAGAAAAAAATTCTGGGGCAGTATGGGAGACACAAGAAAAGCCAAACAGGATGAGGGCAGTGGCTTTCACCCTGGACACACATTTGAATCACCTGAGAAGTCCTGAAAAATGCTGGTGCCTGGGCTCTCCTCCACACTAATCACATCAGACTCTCAGGGGTTGGGGTCCAGGCATTGATACTTCCTTTTTTTAAAGTTCCCCTGATGATTCTAATATGCAGTAGTGCTGAGAAACACTAAACTAGCTGAACCAGAGGGACTGGACACTCTCTCAGCAAGTTTAAGCGTGGTCCCTGTCTGTCCTGGTGGAGGCTATGAGGGGAGTGGGAGCAAGTGTTTAGGGGCTGAAGTGCCCTGGCGCCCTCCCAGGTCCTCCTCCATGTCCCAGTTCCCCCAGACCTCAGATAGAGACCAGTGGGGAACAATGCCCCCATGTGAAGGAGGCAGCCTCTGAAGAGTGGGGGAGGAGCTTCCCAAGGGTTGGACACAGAACCCTGGGTTCTGGCCCCCAGCCGAGTGTTCAGAGGGCTCTGGACCACTTGCCAGTACAGCCCCAAGACATGTACCACTGCAACCACACAACCCCAGAGCTAAGCCCTAACTACTACCCAGGGTCCAAATGACACCACTGGGAACCCACAGCTGGAAAACAGGAAACCGAGGAAAAATAACAATTAGAAGAAAGGCCACAGGGCAGAGGTCAGCATATAGCTCAACCATCACATAGGACCTGGCTCTGGGACAAGTGGCAGGGCCAATGAGGAGGGGATGCCCCAGGGCCAACCTGCCCAGAGTTTCCAACACT
This sequence comes from Panthera pardus, assembly GCF_024362965.1. NCBI lineage: Eukaryota > Metazoa > Chordata > Mammalia > Carnivora > Felidae > Panthera > Panthera pardus. Next base: position 89,602,063 of record NW_026526821.1, on the reverse strand, counting down.
AACCTCTGGGGCCCCCATATCACCCTCATGTTGCAAGCACCCTACCTAAATGTGTGAGAGGAACACACATGTCTGACCCTAGCAGACAGCTATCTTGGCCCAGCAGACCCACAGCATTTTATAAGCTCCTAGATAAAACCATGATGTAAGGAGTCCCTGGCCCATACCACACTAAGCAGCCCCTCAAAGGACCTCTCTTCTCAGTCTAGAACTTAGGGATGAGCTCAAACCACAAAGAGCGAGACTGGGGGTGGGCTGAAGCCATGAACAGTGTTCTAGGATGGAGAACACAGCAGGGGAAGAGAAAGGGATGTGTTGCACCAAGAAGAACAGAATGGGCATCTCCAGGGCACAGCCTCCCCCATTCCACTGAAAATCCATCTCTGTGTGCCCACGAGACCTCAGGGTGTAGGGCGACAAAGATTCCACTTGGGAAGGGAGTCTCTCCTCTCTGAGTCCAGCAGAGCCTGGTGGTCAGAGGGAGCTCCATGTACCCAGCCTGAACTTGTTCAAGTGAGCAGAGAAATGATTTGGCCCAGGAGACCTGGGCCTTGTCCCACACTCAAGGACGAAGGTAGAGCAGAGAGTCTGGGGATGCAGAGAAGACTCTCAGCCCAGCACCATTCCAGGGTCTCTGCCTCTGGCAGAGTTACTAACCACCCCCCCCCCCCCCCCCCCAGTTCTTCCACCTTATGCAGAGAAGCCAGCAGGAATCAGGGATGGAAACTTCCTAAGGTATAGGACAGTGGATGGGCAGAAACAGCTCCTTCTGTCTAGCAGGTCTGGGAACCAAGGCCCACAGGCTAAAAGAGCAGAGAAGAACGTTGGGAAGGGGACATGGATGCATGCTGAAGAAGATGCAAAGCAGGAAAACTCAGTCAACAGGGCAGAGAGTTTAGGAGCTCACTGTCAGGGACAAGTTGCAAACCCTTTCAATGTCTTTGTTCCCCTGGCAAAGCCCATGAGGTTAGGATTACATGTGAAAAATGCTTGGAGGCGGGGTTGAGAAATCCAATTACTGAAGCACCAAGGGCATAAGAGTTCCAGGCCACAGAGGTAACCAGGATTTGCTCAGACCCTAATCTTAGTGTCCTTAGGATGTTTGCCTCTTAAGGAATATTTCTGTGGCAAGACAGTGTTCCCTATACTTAGCCCCTGCCCGCGCTTTCCTCTAGGATGAGGCAGCCAGGGTAGTAGGAAATCAATTAAAAAATTTTTTTTGTCTAGCCTTCAGCATCCTAAATGAAGAGGCCAAACATCCTCAGCAGAGAAATAAAACAAACTTTGCAGAGCATGCAGGGGGGAGATGGGATAAACTAGGAGGGAGAGACCCAAACTCATGCAATCAAAAATGCTGGGATGTCTGTCCTTATAGGAAATCAGGGCAGAATTTGTGATCAGCCCTCAGATGAAAAGGGCTCCACTTCTGGATGACTGGGAGCCACCACATGGAAAAAGCTCAAAAGGCAAGGTGCCTTGCCTGAAGCGATGGACCTTTAGTGTCTCGCAGGGCACAAGTCAGCTCTGGCATCTACAGGAAACCTGGCCTCCCCTTAACCATTCTCTTCCTTCAAGGCATGGAGTACAGGCACACATGCACGCACACACTCTTGCCCCTTCAGGGGGCTCCATAGGTTCTGACACTTCTCCATCAGAATCTGAGACGTGCAGAGAAGAAAGGGCAAACAGGAAGCATCCTTATCTACAGAAGCTGGAGAGGCAAGTAAATCTTTCGAGGTACTCAGGAAGAATCTCTGGGATAGCAAGATCTTTATTCTTCCAAGAATCCTCCAGATGAACAGTACTGAAAAGAGGGGAAGTCATGTCCAGAAAGGAGTGGGGGGAGAGGGTCAAAACAGAGACCCTCTGCTCTCTCAGAAGCAAAGTTGAGAAGTAATGCAGTTCAGGGTATGGCCCATAAACTGTTTATCACTAGTCCACAACTCCTAAAGCCATCATAGCGATATGAACCTGCTGCAACATGCAAGAGCATGTCCACTGGACACACCCCATCCAGTGGCTCACAGACCAATCTGAATGGTGAACTCCCAAGGTGAGCCATGCCTGGCACAAGCTGCAAACTCCTTGTACAAAGTAGGACCATGTTTCCATTTGCAACATTTTGGGTGTTAAGAGAAAAAGAAAACTGGCACTTTGTGCCACATTGAGTTTGAGAAAAACTAACTTGGGTAACCCCTTCATTTCATAAAGGAAATGGAAGTCCAAGGATACTAAGTGCCCCCAAGCTAAATGACAGCACCCAGACACCGGAGCAGCGTTGGGAAGAGAGAGGAGAAGAAACCAGACAACTGTACTTCTCAGCTTCCTCTTCGCAGCCAGTGGTCTCCATGGGAACCCCAATGCAGGAAGGGCTGCAAGACCCACACACTCCCACTGAGTAGGGGGCAATTCAGGGTTCAAGGCAGGATGTGCAGACACAGTATTTCAATTCTGCTTTACCTGAATCTCAAACCCAACACATCCATACCCAACACTTTGCTTTCAAAACTAAGCTTTCTTCCCAGCTGTTCAATTCCTGACCCCACTACCCTAATAATCTGTAAGCACCAGATCCCGGAAACACTAACTTACTGAAAACAAGGCTGGTGTGTGGATTCTTCCTGCACAGTCCCTTGAGGTCCACCGAGCCAGTATGAAAGCAAACATACAGAGCTAGGAGCTAGGCACAGCTCGGGGTGAAGGGGTTGGTCAGCCATGTGCAAGTTCACAGCCCCAAACACAAAAATCAAAAGCCTTTACTACATAAAAAACAAAACTTGCCAATGCTGGTTTTCCCCCTCAGAGTTATGAGTGTTGGTGATTTAGTCAATGTCTCTTGCTTCCAATGATATGGTGAAGATCAAATAATGATTTCTCTTTTTTTTTTTTTTTTTCAGGATCTAGTATTGCACCTAGAACATGGTAAATGCTCATAAACACTGAAAGACAAAGGGAAGAAAAAATGGAGATACAGTGAGTGGGGTCACAGTCCTTCTTGGATAGCATGATAATCAATAGATTCTCACCCTCTGAGCCATTCCTGTCCCCTATTTCCCCAAAGGCTTCTTAAACTAACCCCCAAGGAAGTCACCTCCTTCTCAGAAGCTGCACACATGCTGGGAACAAGGGGGAGTCCTCAGCTGACTGCCAGATGCGAGAGTGTGAGAGGAAATGAGGCCAAAAGCCCAAGAGGTCAGGGTGGGAAAAAGAGAACTGGGAGACCCGGAAGCTCAGCCAAACCAAAGCCCCTCCCCATGCTCCCCGCCCCCACCTCCAGCCAGCCAAACCCCTTGCTAGGGAGGGGATTTGGAGGGGAGGGAGGGGACTTGGCAGGACCATAAAGACCATTTCTAGCAGCTGGAGGGAACCCAGAGCCCAGGCTCCTCCTCAGCAAGCCCAGCAAGAGGGCCACCAGAGCCCTCACTGTGATCCCCGTGCCCTGGCAGGCAGGAAGGCTCTCCCTCCGGCTCACTCACACATCTATCCTGCAATGTCCTCTCCCTTCCCAGGACATTCAAAAGTGGTTGGGGTCACTAAGGAGGTGGGGCTCTGAGACTCTAACTGCAGTCCTTATCACGTGGGGTGGGGGAAGCCCTCACTCTCTCCATTCTCAAACTCCACTCTGAAGTCCCCTGTGCTCCATTCGCTTCCTGCACTCGCCTACTTCTGTATCTCCCCAAGTTCACTGCTGCTTGTAAACTTACCTGGGGGGGGCGGGGGGGGGGGAGTTTCCACTAGACGCTCACAAGTGGCTGGAGAATAGGAAGAGCAGGCAAGAAAGATCTAGTACGAATCACCCACGGTGTGTGGATCACAAATCCTCAACAAAGGGGGATTTCTGCAGTGGTCCAAAGGAGAGACAGAAGGCAGAGATCCCGGGCATAGTCCCAAAATAGTTTCCAGACATCCTCAGCCAGTTGAGGATTCCCATGGGGCAGAGCGTGGGAGCAGCGTGGGAGCCCGAAAGCAGGGTGGCCTGGAGCTCTCGGCACTGGGCACTCACTCCTGTCCAGGCTGCCAAGAAGGAGGTGGTGGCAACAGTGTGTGCTATGGCATGTTCCTCGGGATATCATGGGCACACACACATAACGTACTAGCCAGTTAAATGACAAACTGCGTTTATCAAGCTCAACTCTATGCCTGTGAGAGGCATCACTTACACACACCCTACATCATGGATATTCCTGAAACTCTGGCGGGACTGAACGCACAGCAGATGAGCACATTCCCACCTCCTGCTGCATACCATTCACCCATGAAGTTTACCCATCTCACACCCATACTATGGGAGCACAGACTCTGACATGTGACACCCCCTCGTCCCATGTCCCAGAGTCTTGGCCTGAACTCAGAATGAGCTCACACACCAGACACATCTTCCTACACCACAACCTGCTGAGGGAAGAGGATCTGATAAGACTGCCTCATCTGGGTATGTGGGACCGCACCCAACTGGCCACCTAAGAAAACTCCATGTGGGGGAAAGGCAGCACCAGGAAAGGGGCTGGCAGGCGGGTGGTCAGATCTGAGTGCTTTCTGGCAATGCCCAAGCCGAGCCAAGAGGAGGCTAGGATTCTCAGACAGACGACTCAACAATAAAAACAAGCACAGACACAATCTCAGAACTTTAAAAACCGAGCCAGCTCAGGCCCTGCTCTGAGAAGAGGGAAGGAGGAAGACGTGTTTGAAAGGCTTCCTCTGCTTTTGCAAGTAGCCTCTGCCGCATGCCCACAACACCAAAGGTTGAGGTATTAGGCTGGGAGCTTCCAGCAGCACTGCAGGGCCAGCAGAATGCAGGCAGGGAGAAACGGAGAACACACTTGGAAAGAGCTGAAGAGAAGCCATCACTAGGCAGGAGGGGGGTGCTTCGGGGAGTAAACAAACCTGCCAGCAGTCCTTCCTCCCAGCAGAGAGGGAAGCTCTGGCTGACAAGGCCGGAGACACAGAGGAAGGAGGGAGCTGCCCCCTGCCCTGAGCCCATCTGTCCTCATCCCCTTGTCCTGTTTTCCCCAGGGTGGGGGGAAGAACAGGTGCACTCCATGATCTCTGTGCCCACAGCCCTCAATAGGACACACGGTGATTACAGCTCCCCCAGTCAGCAGTGGGAGGCCAGGGAAGGAAGCGGAGGTGGAACCGGGGGTTCTGCTCCGGAGAAGAGAGCGAGTGAGCTCACAGCTCTCTCCTCCCCACCCACAGCACCGCCAGTATCAACCACCCTCTGCTTGCTTCAGGGGCCACCCACTACTCCCAGCCTCACCAAGACATGCCCAGCTCCCCAGGGGAGCTAATGCCACCTGGCTCTTCTTCTTCCCCCAGAACAGGTTTCAGAAGCAAAATTTATGCCCTCCCCTAAGCACTTCCTTGCCTCAAGTTCCTTGGGAGGAGTCCAGGGAACCACCCTGGCTCCTGATCCACCCGGCAGCCTCACCCAGGAGCCCCCATCCCACGTGGGGAAGCAGAGCCCCTCCCTGCCAGCGTCCCCACCCAGGCAGTGAGGCGGCAGGGTGCCACTTCCAGCACCTCCACAGAGCTTCCCACAGCTTTCCCAGGAAGTGGGAGGAGGATTTCCAGGGACCAAAGTCTAAAAGCGTCCAGGGACTACAGCAGCTCGCCTACCTGCTACCCAAGCAACCTGATTCCCCCAGCTCCCCATAGGCTCCATGGGCCAAAGGGGAAAGAAGAGCTGAGCCAGGGGCAGGGACAGGATCCCTCCCTCCCAGGAGAAGTCCCCTCCATACTGCTCCTGCCCAGCACTCCTTCCCCAGCCTCTCTGCTTGGACTTGAGAGGCAGCCACATGAAACTGCCTCCTGCTCAGTTTTCTCCACCCTGGGCCAGCAGAGGATACTGCTGAGTAATCCCAAACACTCAGCGGGTCCCTGGCCCTGAAAAGAGGGGCAAAGCCCAGGGAAACCTACTGATCCTGGTCCTTGCCAATCTGAGAGGAACATCTGTATTCCCTAGTAATGGCTGATACCCCCACCAGATTCTGCCCTGCCCCAAATACCCGAGTCCTGGCCCTCAGGCGATCACATGGAGAAGCTCAATGCCCCCTTCTCTGCTTCCCACGCACCTGGTAACATTCCCTTCCCAGTCCCCCAGACACCAATCTGCACAGAGTAACAGCCGCCCGCCGGATTCCCAGTCATGATATTGCATCAGCCCCCACCCTACCCAAAATATCCTCACCCCCACCACCTCCTCTCATCTCCAGCCATCTCCATGGTGACAGCAGCATGACTAATGACACCCTATCAGCTTCAGACACAGAAGCACAATCCCCCCTCCCCCTGAACCCCCCCCCCCCCCCCCGGGATTTCTGCAGGTTGGATGCTAACCAACCCAGCAGCGCCAGGGACATTCTCGAGAGATTTCCAGAGGCCAGGGTGGGGAGTGGGTTGCATGTCTTAAAAAAAAAAAAAAAAAAAAACAGTTCAACAAACCCAATCCCAACTGCACCCAAACCATCCAGCTGAGAAAGCAAAAAGAATCCAAACAAAACCCACACAGGCCTGAGAATTCATTGGTCGCCCACACCCCCGCCACCCCTCCCCCTCAGCTGCTGCTACACACACAGTGGGAGATTAAGGGATCACCAGAGGAGACCCTTTATTTTTATCCAATCCAGTCAAACACTTCACCCCCACCACACACACACACACACACACACACACACACACACGCACGCACGCGTGTGCGCGCGCGCGCGCGCACGCACACACACAAGGTACCTTGACAGCAGCCCCTTGTCCCCACGGCCCGGCTCCTTCACCAGCCTTTATTTCCACCTGCAAAAGAAGCCAGAGAGACTGATGAGCCCGGCTGACACCAGCAAAGAAGCAAAGTCCTTCTGCTGCACACCCCCAGCACCACTGCAGGGGAAGGAGGAGAATGGGAGGGAGGGGGCCTCGGAAAGAAAGGATAGCAGGGACCATCTTCCTGCCTCCAGCTGCCGCCCAGACTCTCGGTGGATCTGCTCATTCGCCTTCCTGTGTTTTTGTTTTCATTTCTCCTCTTTCCACCCTCCAGAGATCCAGGAGGGCACTGCCCCTCCTCCTGCGTCCTGTCTGGCCTCGTCCCTCCCCGCCCTGCCCGCTCTACCTCGGCCGGCCTCCTCTGGTGCATCGGCCGGCGGGCCTCCCATTATCCCCGCCGGAGCACACGGAGGGAGGCACTGCAGAGGAGGCGGCGGCCAGCTGCCGGCTTGGCTCCCCTCCCCGCCGCCGGCGAGGCTTGTGTGGAGGGGGCGGCGCGCTCGCCAGCCAATCCCCGTGGCCCGACGGGCGGGGGCAGGGCCGCCGGGGGCTGGACCTGCCCAGCCGGGAGGCGGGGGCGCCGCCAAGGGTGCCGCGGAGCTGCGCTGGCTGCTGCCCAGGCCTGCCGCCGCCGCTCCCAGGCCTGCCGGGGATCCCGGGGCACCCCACTTCCTCCCGAGTAGGGGACCCTGAAGGTAATACCCAGGGCGTCTCCTGCATCTCCGGGGTCAGAGATAACAGACTGCGCCTGAGGTCGAGCTGGGGCGCACTGGTGGGATTCCCCCTCCAGCCACTCTCTAAGCCCAGGAACACTAGCACACTGCCTCATCCCGGCGGCAGCCAGGCCGGTGCCAGGTGCTAGGAGAAGAGAGCCGGAGGAGTGACAGCCTCTGCAATCTTCCAAGAAGAAGAAGAAAGCCTTGGCACTATGAACCTTTACCCCATTTTTGCAGATGAGGAAACAAGGCAAGGCAAGTAAAGGAACTTACCCAAGGTGACAATAGCTAGAACACAGCAGGGTTGGGACTCCAAGCCAGGTTCATCTGGCTCTAAAGACCAGACTCTTAACCCTTAAACAGTCCTCCTCCTCCCTCCCTCTAGCGCCCACCTCAGAAAATAGACTTCTTGAAGCCCACCCACACTGCCTGTGGCTCAGACTCATGGAGTCAGCCTTGCCCTCCCCATACACACCAACACCCACAGCTCACCCTAGATCACTCATCCCTCATGCCTGAACATACCCCACCCCATCCAGACAGCCTCCTCCACCACTACCACCACTAGGATGTTTCCTCCTCTCTCAGAAAGGTCATGGATGAAGGTGGCCCTCCAGGCCCCAGAGCCTCCCCAGACCTCAGGACTTTCTATCCCCAGAAAAGGCTGAGGAGGGGAGGTGACCCAGACCCAGAAAACTCTGGCCTCCAGTTCCTGGACTCTGAGCCTTTGAAGCCTACAACACCCTGGAGACTAAAAGGGCAGCAGGAGAACAGAATGGGGAGAGCAAAGTCTTACAAACCACTCCTGGATTTAATTTCCTGGGTATCCCTGAGCACACCCTGCTTCACCCTATCTCCTCCCTGTAGCTGAACACCCCAAAGTTTCCACCTCCTGGGAAGGGGACTGCCACAGACTCTGGTGCTCACACATCTGGTTCGGTTCACAGCTCCATCACGACCTAGCTGCAGCACCTTGGTGCTGTTACTTTACCTGTCTTAGCCTCACTTTGCTCTTCTGTAAAATGGAACTACAAACAGTAGCTAACTCATGCGCGGCCAGGATTCTATGAAGAAATGCAGCTGCTACTTCTTGAGAATCTTACAGATGAAGAAGCTGAGGTCACAGAGGAGAAGTGACTGGTAGGACTAGTTAGGATCTGTGAAAGCCCCTGTTTCAGTGATGTGTTCTGCTATCCGCTCCACCAGAGATGCCCAACTGCTGCGCCCTCCACGGGGCCCCAAGGAGATACTCAGAATGGGATGAGAGAGAGCAAAGCTGGCCTCTGGTGAGGAGACTCCAAAGAGGCACTGCACTGGGGCCTCACCCCTGGGGATAAAGGGCAGCCCTCATGGGCTCCTCCCCAAGGCAGGTAACAAGGTAAAGGCAAGGAGCAGTGTCCTGAGCCATGGCTCAAGATGGAAAACGGCTTCTGCGCCCCGTAGCTCTTACCTTGGCCAAGTCAAGTGAAGTCCTTCCTTTATTCTGGTCCCCAGAACCCCTGGCCCGCCCACCCACACCATACACAGTCTGCTGCTGAATAAGAGTGACTAACACTGCTTGGACAGTAACAATTAATACTGTTGCTGCTGCGGCTGCCACAGTTTATCAAGCCCCTGCTACGTCCCAGGCCCTGTGCCAATTACGCTGTAGGAGCATCTCATTGGACTTATTCCACACACAACCTCATCTTTAACGGAGAAGCAGACTTAGAGAAGTTACTTGCCCATCAACACACAGCTGGTGGGCAGTGAGCTAGAATTCCAATCTATGCTTTTCTCAGTCCAGTTCTTTAATCCCTCTCTCTGCCAATCCTGGGGAAATGCAAAAAGGGATAGGGTCATTTGAACCTAACCACTTCCCTTCAAACTATGGGTCTGAGAATTGTAATGTTTTTCATGCCTCAGAGACTTCTTGAAGCTGCTCCTTGACTCAGTTCCCCTCCCCTTCTCCACCCTCCCCCCACCCCCCGGCCTGGTGCAAGGCTTCATCCAACTGTCACCTCCCTCTGAGGCTTTCCCAGTTCATCTAGCTTCTGTGAGTATGCCCCATTCCTCCAGGGGCCTCACAGCACAGTGCACAGCTTTCCTCCAGCACCAGTCACAACCAAGTGCAGTTATTTATTTACACGGCGGTCTTCCCCACGTGGGCGGGGGCCCTGTCTTCCCCACTTTACTAGGCTCTGCACAGAGCTGGAATGTGCTGAGCTGACTTTCTAGGCAAGGAGGGAGGAGAGACAGGGGGTTGGGCACTGAAATGGAGATGCCACTCTCCTGGTTGACCTTCCCTTTGAGGTCCCCAAGGATCAGAGGGACACCTGCTCTCATGGGAGGGCAGGACCTGCTAGAACTAAACTACAGCTGAGTCTCAGCCAGCACATATCTTCCTCACCAGCCTGCAAGAGCCATTTGGACTGCTTGACCCCCACTCCCACCCCACTGCTAACTCAGTCCTACCCCACCCACAGGTCCTGGCCCACCCCCCAGCAGCCTGCAGATACTCTAGAATAGCCCAGAGTCCCAGAGGCAGTCCACCTGCTCCCATCCCATCTCTGTCCCACACTGGAATGCCAGGGCTCTAAGGAGTCACAAAGGTGCATGCTCCCAGCAGAGACACGCGCCATACCCCCACAATACAATCAACTATCTCCCATCTCTATTGGCCTTTCTACATTTTGGTCTTCTCAGGGACTAACCCAGAGGTACTTGGGACCCCTGGGGACTGAGGGTTCCTCCCCACTTTCTATCATGACCCCAGTCCCACTATACTCCCAGCAAGAGGAATGGGGCTACAGCCCTCCCCACTGGGGAGAGGCAGATGGATTCACTCACTCTCAGAACACACAAATTACCCAATACTGAGAATCTCAGGAACACGGATACCCACAGGCCGGAAACCACACTGATACACAAAGACTAGGGAATGGGGACACATCCAGACATAGATTCAGGAGCCTGTACAGGAACATCAAACAAACATCAACCTTATTGGAGGGCCCCATACTTGGAACATGATGTATCATCTCTTACTTAATCCTCAAAACAAACCAGGGAAACAGGAGTTATTCATGCCCATTCTAAAGATAAGAAAAATCAGTTTACAGGATGGCCAAGCACCTTGCCTAAGGTCACACAGTGAGAGAATGACTGAGCAGGGCTCTTGCCACCCCTTCACTTGCAGTGATACAGTTGGGGCTGCTCTGTGTAGTTCTATGATTTTCGTATCAACTTACCTCTTCTAGAGTTGGCAGGAGGTAGACAGACTTCTCTGGCATAGCCGTGTCCTGAATGAGGTCATTCCCCACAAAGCTTTCCTTTAAAGCTCAGTTCAAGACCCACTTCCTCCAGGAAGCCTTCTAGGGTTACCCCAGTCCTCTGCCAGCTGACAGCACTTCTAATGTTTCTCATTTGACACTTGCTACCGATATTTCTCCCTCTGGGTGTCCTGCCTCCTCAACCAGAATGGTTGGAGTCGTGACTTCCCCAAGCCCCTGAGGGGTTTTGCGCACACTGAAGGCACCTGGAGTCAACTGTGGGGGAGTCACACCCTCGTTTCCTTCCCTCTCCATCACACAAAGGATCCTGCCAAAGAAACCCAATACCCCCTCCACCTTCAGAGCCTATGTTTGAAGTCCCCGGTGTCCACGCATCAATTTCCACCCAAGTAATTGCAGCCCATCACACACATCATCCCCTATATTTGAAACTCTTTGCGGTTGTCATGGGAACTGCCTTTGCCTTCATTCACTGATCAGGCCTCACAATTAGCTTTGGCAGCGGAAGTCTGTGTCAACAGCAATCACAAGGAAGAGGAGGAGGAGGAGATGGAGTGTGCAGTGTGCGGAGGAGAAGGAGAGGAGGAGAAAAGGTGCTTCTGGAGATGCAGCGAAACAAACTGAACCCATGCACCCAGCAATGTCCGAGGGAATACTATCAGAACAGCCAACAACCCCACCACAAGTTTCCATACTAACAAACAGAATGCACCTGCCCCCTCCCCCACCCCAGCTAACAGGTAGCAGCTGTAGCTCTGCCCACACCCTGCCCGCCCTCCTAGATGCTTGTGAGAAAGTCTTGCAGTCTACGAGCCGCATCTGGGTTCCCCCACCCCAAATACAACAGCCTTGGGCCACCAAATGTTCCAGGATCCAGGCAAACAACACGGACCTTAAGAGGTGGTTGAGAGGTGGGACAGGAATGCCGAGTGGTTTAGAAACCTGTGGATAGCGCCCGTGGAAGACTTCCAAGAGGAATTAACACAAAGCGCGTCTTACCTTTCACCCGGAGGACCTGGGAACACCCTCAGGTGGCCCCTTGCTGTCTGTCCGCAGCCTTCCACACCCTGCCACCAGCCATGAGCATTCAAGAAGCATCTCTACACACCTCAAGCTCAGGGACAATGCTCCCTTTCTCCCTTCCTCCTGGAAGCCCCCTTGTCCTTCACATATCGCTACACTGAAACTCTCAGAATCTGTCCCTTCCCCTCCCCACTGAGCCCAAAGGTAAGTAAGGCTCATCTCTGCCTTGGAGGCGTCCCTCTCTTATAGCCCTGACACACCGTACTGTAATTATTTGTTTCCATGCTTGTCTCCCTCCCCAGACTGTGAGCTCATTAAGGACGGAGTAAGCGCTACCTCCTCTTTACCCGCAGCTGAGGCTCCAAGCGCGCGCGTGCCTTGCGCACAGCCAGTCCCAGGCAATTCTCTGAATCAGGCTGGGAAGGCAGCTCGCAGGTCTACAACTCAAAGCAGAGGACATCCTGCCCATCCCCCCACCACTGAAAACTGTGGCCGATGCCAGAGAGAGGAATTGCCCTCCCCCTCGCACTGGGGACGCTGTGAGGCCCGGGACCAAGGAAACATTCTGGGAAGGTGCCTCTCCTCCTTGTCCTAGCACTTAGCTCTTCCCAACACCCCACTCCTTACTGGGGCATGAATCCTTACCCTTGAAGAGCAGAGCAATCAATAAAAAGAGAAAAGTCAAGAGCAAGCTGCTCAGGGTCCTTCCTGCACGAATGGCTCAGAAGTGGAACAGAATCTAGTCCAGTGCCTCAGTATTCGTTTTTGACCCGGCACCTCCACACCCTTCCTGAGGCTTCCTCTGGCAGTAATGAGGAGGGGTGGGGGCCTATGGGGCACAGTGCAGTCTGGCACATACCCCCAAATGACTCTGCCCACTATAATTTCCCTTCCATGTGGAAAATCCAGAATTGCTGCCCGACCAGCAGTGATAGGTACACTACTCTGTCCACGGACTCCCTGACGGGTATGGGGAGGTAGGGCATACTGCACTTGGCTCTTGTACAGGTCAGAGCCAGCAGTGCAGGAAGATCTTGTGCAACCTGAAGCAAGCAGGCAACCCCCAGACCTGGGGTCACCGGAAGGCCAGCCAGTCACCCTACAATGAGCTGCCTGCCCGCTTTCTTTTCTCCCTCCCTCAAAGACCAATACAAACTTAGGTTATCAGATTTCTTATGCAAATGCCAGGAGACAAGGCCACAGAGGGGTGTGTCCACTCCAGGTGTGCCAGCAGCCTCCACCCTGCACGGCCACACTCAGGTAGAGGCCCACGCAGCAGCCCTGAACGCCTCTCCCTGGAACAGCCAGCTGAGCTGCAGCACAGCTCAAGGAAGATGAAGAGGTGCCTTTCCTTTCTAACACCTCTCTTCCTGAGCATCTGCCCTCAACCCACAAGGGAGCTGCAAAGAAGTGATGGGAAGGAGGGCGTGGAAGTAGTGACAACTCCTGAGACCCCTGATGTGGTCTTCCAACTCGCCTGGTCCCCACACTGCCTTCTCCAGAATGAGAGGCTCAACGCTGAGAGGAGACAACAGGCTCAGGGCTAGATGTAAACATGGACAAGGTCCACCAAGGCCGCTGGTCAAGACTGTGGGCGTTAGAGACCACTTCTCCCTAGGGAGCTTCAGAGACAGCCTTTGATGGGGGAGCCCCACCACATTTCTATTGTTATTCTTTCCCCATGGCAGGTAAATAAAACATGGCCCATGCCCTCAAGGAGAAGCAATGAGCTTCAGCGTATGTTAGAAGCCAGGAAAAGCACTATTCATTTCCACACCCTTGACCACTTACCTTAGGGTGGGGACAGGGATCCCAATCCAAAATATCCTTCTGAGAGCAGACAACAGAAACCACGCTTTCCTCAACCCAGATACAGATTTCAGTGAGGGCTCAGAGATCACAGGGAAACTCCATGTTCGATAGAACTTCTCATAGTAATGGAAATATATCTTGTGCTGTCCCATACCCAAGACACTAGCCACTGAAAAGTAGCTAGTGCAACTGAGTTACTGAATTTAATGTTATTTCATTTTAATTAAAATTTAAACAGCCACACATGGCTAATGAATACTATACTGGACAGCTCAGGTAGGGCATATTTCTTAAATTTGGGGAGGCCATGAATACTACTGAGAATCTGCACAAAATCACTGACCCTCTCCCCTGAAGAAACACACCCCTCTACAGTCACATACCAATTGGCAGAAAGTTTCAGAAAGTTCACACTCTATTCCAACCTAGGTCTGCGATTAGGTCTGCGATTGTCTAGATCTTGACCAAAAACTTTTACGGCCTAAGAGAGGTGTTTCTTCTGCAATGTAGTTGTCTAAGGAATACAAAAACAGACCTGATGTTATACTCTACGGTCTTAGCAAGAGACACCAAACATAGAAGTCCCACCTGATACAGAAAGTCCTCATAAAACCCCTGCCAGTCAATACCCAGCCTCTACCCAGACGTGTACAGGTACAGGTACAGGAAATGCACTCCTCTCTCAGGCCTGGCTCTCCACTTCTGGAATAGCTGTAAATGTTACATGATTCTTTTGTCTTTTATCTCTTTTTTTTTTCCAATTAAGTTCTATGCCCAAAGTAGGGCTTGAACTCATGACCCCGTGATCAAGAGTCATATGTTCCAACGACTGAGCCAGCAAGGTGCCCCTAGACGATTCTTTTTTTTCTAACATAGGTTCAATATCCCTGCTTATAACTTCCACGCACTTCCAAAAGTTCTGCACACCCCTCTACACATAGAAATTCACTCCCTCTTTCACATAAGACTTACCTTAGCATTCCTCATTTCCAAGCGGCAGAGCCATTTCCTTCAGTCATCCTGCATGTGGCCACTCTGACAGATCGAGATAGGCTGTCAACAACTCTTTTAGAGTTTCAGCTCTTCTTACTTGCTAGGAAACCAGGGTTCCTTGCTTGTGCATTTTCTCTTTTTAAACAAGCACAATACCCTAGATGTACCCTGATTACATTCCATCAAGTTTGGTTGGAGCCCATTGCTCTAAACTGCCCCAATCTCCTTAACCCCTTGTTCTACCATTCAACTTAATACCTGCACTGCCACCATAAGCACGCCACCCCACCCACCTATCTATCTGACACACCTACTACTCCCTACCTACATCTTCTGAAGACGGTACACATGCCTTCTCCTCCATAAGTCTCCAGACCCTCCCATAAGACCCAAGGTTCTATAAACACACGTCTCCTCTTCACAACCACCACCAACTACTACTCTCTCATGGGCTCCAAGATTCTGAGTCAGGCTGCTTAGCAGCAGACATCTTCTGAGAGCCCTTTCCTGACTATTCTAACACACACACACACACACACACACACACACACACACACACACACTTAAAGGGTTTTATTGATAACTCACTAGACTACAAAATAATGGGCACCAGAAGAACAAGAATAAACCTGAAGTAAATCTCAAGAGGATCTTGTCTCCCTGGCCTGCAGGTAAAGAAATGGATTAGTCATCTTCCTTATTCTTGTTGGCAACTGGAGTTCTCTACCTGTTCATCAAGACTGACTTCTGCCCCTTCTCCAACTCCATCCCCTTCTCCCAGTCACAGAGGCGCTGCAGATCAGCTCCTCAAACTCTCATGGACATACAAATCACCTGGGAATCTGGTAAAAGTACAGATTCTGATTCAGGAGGTCCTAGATAGGGCCCAAGACTCTGCATTTCTAACAAGCTCCCAGGCAATGTCCATGCTGCTGGTCCACTGATCAGCAAAGGAGGATGTATGGTCGTTCACATACTCTAAGACTCAGGCAAGCACTCTGCAGAAGAGCCCAGGTCGGTGCCCATAACCTCAGTCTCTCAACTGCATCAGAGAATTTCCACTCTAACTAAACACCAGATACACCTGGGGTGCCCCAGCCCAACTGGGTTCACCACAGACCAGTTAAATCAATCCCTGGGAGTGGGACCCAGGGGATCACAATGTGGAATCCCTGATCCACGTGGTTGATAAAAAGATTGAACGCGCAGTTACCCCAGTGCCCTCTCTTCAGGATGACTTTAAATCAAAAACCGACCCTCTGATCTGTCCAAGAAGCTGCAGGAGATACCATCATTTATTTGCAGAAATCCAGATTTATTAATTTGGCTGAACTGCTTTATAGAAAGCCAAAGGGACACCCCCACCTCCCAAGGCTCATCACTTGCCTTTCTAGTCTCCCAAACCATCTTTCTAATAATCTGCTCTAGAGCTGTCCAAAATTAACGTCAAGCTTATGCGTTTATCGTTTCCAAAATCTCTTTGAAAAATTGGACTTTTTGCCTGTCTCTGATCTTTTAGTCCTCTTTCAACCATCATAACTGCATAAAAATTGGCATTCTGTGAGCATATGTGAAGGTGTTCGGCAGGGAGTGAATGGCTCAGACTCAGGTTAAGGCAGCTGGCTGGCCCTCCTTTCCTAACCACATACGCTGCGGTCTTTCCCCAGCTCACTCCTCCCAACACGACAGGGGCCCAGTGGCTGCTCTCTGTCACCAGCTATGTACCCGAAGTTGTAAGCCTACACTTCCTTCTCATGCTCGCCGGGAATATATAAAAGACGTTTATTGTCTTGAGTATTTTCCACCAGCCTCAGCACATTCTGGCCACTGTACTTCCTGACACTCCTCTTAAGGGGTCAGGCCACTCCTCAATCTGCCTTCCGTGACACACACCCCCTTTCCACATAAGGAGCATGGTCTTCCACCATCTGCGCTCACACAACAGCAGCCCATGTAGCCACACAGATGGCTCAGTTCTCCCACAGTCCCATCACCTTCCTCCTTGGGGCACCATTCAGGACTGTTCTGTCAGCATTTCCTTTTTAAAGAGCAATCCCATCCTTCCAGCTAACTTCCCTTTTAGTCTATGGGCCTGGGGTTAAAAACTCTTTGCATTTGAAAGATGATTTCTGAAGTCTGTGGTAAATGCCGCTCCTTGCCCAGTCTTCACTCTGGCTTCACAAAGGGGGAAGATGGGGTTCCTTTCTCTAAAGAATTTCATCACTTCTATCTTACCAATTACTTCTCCCTTTTGCTGGTGGGAACTGGTGCCAGCCTGAAAGCATCCCTCCCCACAGCCTCTGTCTTCAGGAACACTGGACTACCGACAGGAAAGGCAAGAATCGGTAGATACTCTGGTATTGTTGAGAGATCCCCAATTTTGAGGTATCTTGTCTCAAAACGGCAATAGAGAGCTGTTTCAGCCACTAAATCCACTTGGCTGAGAGCTAGATGGTGTTTTCACACTATATATATTCCCATTTCTCTTCATTTTTCACCCACAATGTTCTCAGTCATGCTTCCAACCTTCCACACACGTTTTTCCAAACAGGGTTTGTTTGCTTTTTCCATAGTTATTCTCCTACCCTTCCTATCAGGTGCTCACCCATGAGCAATTTCTCAGTCAGGCCCAAGAAGGCCCAAGAAGGCCCAAGACCACAGCAGCTCCTTGCTCCTGGGTGTCTAACCTCCTTCCTCAGCAGAGAGGCTGGCAAATTCTTCCCTCCTTCTGCCTGGCTCCATGGTTCTTTTATAAGCAAGCTAGTAGATGTCTTGAGATAAACACCTAATTTGTATTATATCTTTACAATTACGACTTAGAGATGAATGCAAAATCATTTATGTGTGAAGGTACCACACTGTTTCTGTTTCTTCACCCGTCTCCACCCCCGCAGAGTTGAGGCTAATTCCCAGCCATCTTCCCTAGATGTTCTAGGAATGTGTTGTCACTGCCTTTTGATTACCTACTATGTGCCAGACACTATGCATATTTTAATCTCCATTAATCCTCACAACAACCCTGCAGAGAAAAGTTACCCCATCTGACGAATGAGAAACCAACGCTCAAGACAGTAAGCAGCACAAGGCTTACTTTGGGGTCTGAGGCCTACTTTGTCTCCATACCCACCACGTCCTATCTTCTAATTAGACATCTTCTTTGTGCTACAAGCCACCACTCAGGTGAAAAGAATGTGAAGTCTAACAGTCTCAGACATCAGCCTAGGATCTAAATTCTTCCTGCCACTAGAAAGGAAGACCACGGTACAGGAATAAACCACTTGAAGGTGTTTACCTCACTTTTGGTCCCAGAGAAGCAGTCACCTGGTTCTGGTGGGAGGGCCCTTCCCTGGGAACTGTTTCTAGTCTTAAAATGCTGAACTTCTTTTCTGAGTGAAGGGGCTCCACAGCACCTCCCCCTTCACACACACGCTGCAAAAAAGAGTGAGGAGCAGAGAAACCCAAGATAACGTTCCCCCTTACAGAATGACACAAAGCAGTTGTCAGCTCAAAAAAGCAGGGGGAGGTGGAGACAGGCTGGAGGGAAAAGGTGCCTAGAAGAGGAAATGCCAGGGAGCAGGGATGCAAGGAGATGGACTGGTTCTGAGGAGACTCCTGGATGCTGTGTCTTGTCCCACCTGAAGAATCGGGGCCAAATTCTAAAGTCCTATACCTGAGCCGGGGGAAAAAAAAAACCCACTCTGATGCCAGTAACATGTCTCCCCTTTTCCCAACCTCCCCAGTCCTGGGACTCTCCTGTGACATGGTGACATGGCTGCTCTGATCTAATGGTTAAGGTCCCAGCAGTCCCCCTGGGGCTGGTTCTCTCGGACTCACTCAGGCAGAGCCTCTCGGGGCATTTCTTGGCTCCGCGACTACGCCAGAGATACATTCATTAAATGCAGTGTAGCCTGGACAGTGGTTCCCCTGCTTTCGGCTTTCACGGACCAATAAAAAAAGTTGTGGATGTAGACACTAGTTACCATTTTATATTTTACCAAGTAAAGATTTAAAAAAAAAATAGATTTACTTTCTACCAACACCTTCGAATTGTAAAAGATACTGCATTTTGAGCATCAGTTAGAAAGGCCCTATCCTTAAAACAAGTCAAAAATAGTTTTAAGAAAAAAGTTCACTTCATTGTCCCCTTTCCACGGTTTCTCTAGAAACCAAAGAACTTTGTTGCGGGCCAGCGCTGGTCTATACACCAGTGTGTAGTCCTTCTGTCTTGGGACACCACGGGCCACCAGCCACAGACCCTGGTGGCTGAGATGGGCAGCCATCACCGACGAGCTCTACATGGATATGGATCTCTCAGCAGGGCTGTGTCTAAGCCTCAGCCAACCCAGATCCCTGTATCTTAACCATGATCACCAAGCAGCCCAGGTCAGCAGCTTATGCAGGAGGATGACAGGACACTGGCCTCACTCCCTGCCCCTTTCACTCAGATGTGCGCATCAGTGCCATAAGAAAATCTTAAACACAGTTCACCATGTCCTCTAGTTCCAGGAACACCCAGTTCAGAAAGCTCAGCCCCCCTACTCCTCGGGTTTGATCACGGGAAGAGTGGAGTGAAACAAAGAGGGTGGCAAGATGGGATGGACGCCTCAAGGAAGCAAGCAGAGGAACCAAGCTTTAAAAGTAGACCGAACAACTCTTCCTTACTCCAAAACACCAGATCTCATGCCCAGGAGTGAAGTCTACCCCTGCTCTTCCCCTGCTCCCTTTCAGAAGTGACCCACAGGGCCCTGGGCCAGCAGGATGCCAACTCCCCACAACACCAGCAACATACAGGGACCAGACACTGTTTCCCAGCTGGGGGGGGTGGGTGAGGGGGAGCTGCACATGTGATCCAGATGTCTGCTTTCATCAGAGACCAGGGAAACAGAGCACAGAGTCTGTGGTCCTGGGCCGCTATATGCAGCTTCCACAGGGAGTGGACAAGAGAAAGTGAAAAGGGGCAGAAGACATCCCAGCAACACCCACTTCCCTGCCCCCAACACTTGGAGCTCTCTTCCCAGCCACAGGACCACAGCCCCACCAAGCTCACGGCACAGCTGGGCGCTCAGCGGACAGGGAAATCCCGAGCGCCAGCCGCCAGCCCATCGAAGCCACAGGTGCCCTAGCCCTCAGAAGCGCGGCGGCTCCCAGCCCAGCTGGAAAGGGCTTCAAAGGCCATCAAGCACAACCCCTCCATTTCCCCGGGGAGAAGACAACCCCGGAGAGGGGGCCTGAGTTGTCTGAGCCCTTGGACAAATCAGTGGCGGAGCACAGGAGCCCTACAGACAGCGCAGGCCTCCGGCTCTGTCCAGCGCCAGTTCCGCTGCCTGGAGCGACCTCAAGCCGCTACACCGCTCTCCCGAGCTGCTCAACTTCGCTCGGCCCTACTTCTGCCAACTCTGCGCTATGGAGGCTGCCACCAACCTCGTGCTGGCAGCCAGCCACCAGAATAGAAGGGAACGATGGCCAGTGCAGGGTCACTACCTCTCTGCTTCCCCCTTTCATTTCGTCCCCACTCCTCCTTTCTTCCCTCCATCCCCCTATTCCAAATGAAGGCAGTACTCTTCCCCGGGCTGGACAGTGTCTCAAAAGCACATCATTCATTCATTCAATTAGTATCTGAGTGCCGACTACACATCAAGGAACTGAGCCAGGTCCTGAGAACACAGAGATAAAGAAAAGTCTTAGACCCCAAGAAGTCCTCAGTCCAGTAGGGAAACCCAAATCATGGGTTGTCATTAAATTTCAAGTTCTAATAGGCTCTCCTGCTTTCTGAAAAAAACGGTGGTACTCGAGAAAAGGTTTAGGAAAAACAAAACATCCCATTCATCAGGGCAGCACAAAAGCACCCTGTCACTCCAAATCTTTCTTTCCAAATCCACCCCTTACCTGACACCATCACTCCCATGCCACCCAAGCATTGGTGTGACCTTGAAATACATCTGAGGCTTCAAGTAGGACACACACACACACACACACACACACACACAAAACAACTTCTAGAAATAAGACTGGGTATGTCCTCCATCAAATGCAAACATCAGAGAGGAGCGTGCTAGCTGGAGACCCCCGCTCCGTGGTTACTCTCTTACAAACTGTCAGCAAGACAGCTCCCACACACGGCCCCAGTGAAAGTTAGGCCAAAAGAATCAGAATGGTAGACTGGGCTTAACCGTCTTCAGCAAGACCCTGTGAGGACAGCACCCTCACGGCAAGGGCAGGGTAGCCAAACAAGGGCCAGCTTACCTCCTTGAGAAGCCCCACTTTTTTCTTCAGCACCTCACACTTGCGCAGTTTGCAGATCTGGTGCGTGCGGCGGTTGGTGCAGCTGGTGCAAGCCCCGCAGTTTTCCAGCCGCCGGCACGGCTCACAAGTACCACACCGTTTTCGTTTCTTTCGCCCATCTCCACCCCCTCGGAGTTGGGGTTCACTGCCGGCCATGGGGAGCCCAGGTCCCTGGAAACCCCCTACCATCACCTGGCCCTGAGGGAAGTCATAAAGACCTGGCAGGTCCGGTTGGACTGCCAGGGGCACCTGAAACTGGCTCATGACGCTGCCAGAGGTAGGGGCATAGGTGCCAGAGTAAAGCCACGGTCCAGCTTCCTGCCTGCCTGCAAAGGCCACCACCAGGTCCTTCTTTCCTAAAACAGTCAAGAGTGTACGCGGGTGAAGGCAAGTAGCTCCAGACTCCAGGATGGGTGCCTCTTCTCAACCCCTCTTCACCTCCTCTGCAGCAGTCTGATAGGGCTCAGCTGGGGGCCACTCTCCCAACTGCTGGGGCCCAGGATCTGGGGCAGGACACCAGCAGCGGTCCCCAGAGAAGGGATCATCTTGACTGGGTGGGTTCTTCACCCTCACCCACCCTGGACCCAGGCATGAGGTGAGCAGGTGAGTGTGTGGTGGGGGCTGGGCAGGGTGAGGAGTTTCTCCTCCTGGTAATTGTCCTCTGGGGTCAGGATGATGGAGAAGGCAGCGCTGCCTAAAAGAGAGACAGAAAGAGGAAGCGCATCACTTGAGGCTCAGGGACAACTTTCACATGTTACCTCTTCCTGCTTCTGGAAGGAGAGAAAATGGGGGAAGAGAAAGGGCTTGCTCAAATGAAGTCCTGCCAGAACCTCTGGCAGGGCGCACCAGCACCCGCTCCCTGCCTGGGGGAGGAGGCCTAGCGCCTGATGGGGTGCTGAGGGAACCTGCTCAACGAATTTAAAGGGGTGGTCAAGGTGAGATGTCTAATAAAGTTGTCCCCCGCCCCACCCCCACGGGCTTGGGAGAGTTTCACCAAAATTCCCACACACACCCCTCACTGGAGGTCGCTAGGGCCTCCCCAAGGGAGCAGAGCTTTCAAAATAAAGTTTGCTGAGAGCTTCACTCAGCGGGGCTGCCCGAGCGCCCCCGGCACGGAAGCGGCCTGGACAGGGGCGCGCCCGGGGTAGCCCGCGCCGGCCGCCCCGCCGCGCCCCCCGCCCGCCGGCCAGACTGGGGAGTGCGGCCCGCTCCGACGAGGGGGCGCGGGGAGGGGGGCGCGCTCCAGCTCGGGCCGGGCCGCGCGCGCGCCGCCGCTCGGGCTCCTTTGTTCTGGGGCCTCGGCCGCTCGGCTCTGGCGGCTCCGCAGCCCCCGCCCCGCCCCGCCGCCCCCGCCCGGCTCCGCTACACTGTGACCCGTAGCACCCCCGCCCCGTCCCCCGCAACAAAGTAGCGCCCCCCCCGGCCGGCCCCCGGGCCGTCCCCTCCCCCATTCCCCCACACACCCCCCCCGGGCCGGGCCCCCCACGCCTCCCCTCCCCCACCCCGGAGCCGGAAAGGCACCGACTGCACCGACCTGCCCGCCGCCTCCGGGGCGGAGCGCACAAAGGGGCAAAGTTTCCCGGCCCGCGCTGCCGCCGCCACCACCGTCGCGGCCGCCGCCGCCGCCTGGGGCGCCCGCCTCACGGAGCGCCTGGCCGGGCCGAGCTGGGCGCGCGGAGCCCCCCGCCCGGGCCGAGGAGGGGACGGCGCAGGAGGAAGGAAGAGGCAGCGGCGGCCGCGGCGGCAGCAGCAGCAATGAAGGCGTCCGCGGGACTCCCCGCCCCCCGCGCGCCGCGGCACGTGCTCGCCCGGGGACTCCCCCGCCCGGGAGGGCGCGCACGTGCGGCCCCGCCGAGCCCCGCCGGCCCCGCCGCCCCCTCCACCGGGCCGGGGGCTGCGCGAGGGGGGAGTTCCCGCGGAGGGGGAGGGGACGGAGCGAGCAGCCTGCGAGCGGGTGGCGGCCGGGCCCGGCTCGGCCGCCGCGCCTTTGCACCTGCAGTACCTCCCCACCCCCGCGTCGGCCCTCCCAGGACCCTGCCGCCCCCTTCAGGCTAGTGGCCCCCGCCCTCCCGCGCTTCTGCAGCCCAGGCGGGCCGCGCGGGGTGGGGCACGCGGACCTCCTAGCCTAGGCCCTCGGCCGAGCCGGCCCCGGTGTCCCCACTTCCTGCCGCTCCCTGCGGGCCCGAGAGGTCTGGGACGGCCCCGGAGCCCCCGGGGGCCCTGAGCTCCGGGCCTGACTGACCCCCCTCTCCCTGCTGCCGCTCGCTCATTCCGAGGCAGGACAATGGGGGACGTCGCGCGTTTGCGTACCGAGTCAGCCTGGCCGGCAAGGAAAGGGTACCCGGGGGCAGAGGCTGCGGGCCGGCTACGGGACACCCTCGCAGGGGTCACGGCCGAGCGCCGTACTCAGGCGGACCCCAGGGCCCTGCCATCGCGAGCCTCCCCCGCGCCGCGCTCGGCTCTTTCGCGTCGAAAACAAAGACTAATCCGATACCCCCGCCCTGCCTCCCAGAGGAGGGGGAACGGGCGCGTCGCGGAGGGTAACGGAGGAGGACAACGTTCAGGAGGGGCTCGGAGAGCCTATGAAGGGGGCCGTGGTGCAACCAAGCCCCATTACCCGGTGCAGACACTTTGAGAAGTCACCCCGGGCTATTTTCCAGGCAGGGGACAAGGGACAAGGCACAAGAATATTTCCAAGTTGCCAAACTGCCCGTTCACTCTGCTGCTTTTTTTTTTTTTTTCCCCTCACCTGTTGTGCAGGCCAAGTTGAAATTCCAGGTTAGATTAATTCAGCTCCACCCATCTGGCCTGACTGCCAGGCTGGTGCCCGCAGCTGCCTTCCACCTACCTGGGTTGCTGGAGAGAAGGGTGGGTCTCTAACATACACACACACACACACACATACACACACACACACACTCGCGCGCGCGGGCAAGTTCTGGCAGAAACAGCCATGGGGCGGACTGGCCTGACCAGTTTGGGCGGTGCTCACAGAGCCAGGTACCTGGCAGGCATCCCTGCCCGGCTGAAGCTAACAACTCAGCCAGAACTGGAAAAAGAGCATTCGGCCGGCTATTTAGAAGAAACAAAAAAAGTAACTGATCTCAAGTAGCGCTGTCCAGAAAGCCCTAGGCGGTAGGAGAAGCCGGGGTTCTGCCTGGAACTTCCCTCCTCCTCCCAGGCCCTATTTTGACAGTCTGCTCCAGTGGCCAGGTTGTCAGTTGTGGGTGGGTGGGGAATATGGCTGCAATACCTACTTCCTACTCCCGTGTTACAGAGGACTAAAGAGTTTCTGTTCAGGGAAGTAAGTCTAAAACTGAGAAGAGATACTTAGTGTAATTTTCAATCAAACATGAGAACAGGTTGTGGACTTGCAATTGTCACTGTAATGAATGTTTAATGTTTTAAGTAATTTTGTTTTAATAAAACTATATATATTAAAGAAAATGTAGAAAATACAGAGAATTAGAAGACAGACATCACCAAAATACAACCACGTTTAACCATTCTCTATAATTCTTTCTAGCCTTTTCTATTTGTAGATCGGTTTCCTTTTTTAAATTTTATAACAGTTGTATGCACACTGATTACACAATTTTCTGCCCTCTTTTCACTAACGTTATAACATGAGCATTTCCCCATTTGTTATACAATCTCCAGACAGACCGTGTGACAATTGGGTTGAAGAGGTGGCTTAGGGACAGAGAATTCTGGGTTCCAGACCTGGCTGTGCCATTTGCTAGCAGAGTGACCTTGGACAAGGTACTCACCATTTCTGAGACAATCCAAGTAAAGTACTTGGCCTAGGGCTTTCTGGACAGCACTACTTGTGATCAGTTAGTTTTTTTGTTTCTTCATAGGGAATAATAAATGACAACTGTTATTGTTTCATCCATAGAACAACCTTGTGAACTAGGTATTATCATTAAACTCATTTTACAGATAAAGAAACAGAGATTAAGTAACTTGCCCAAGGTCACTCAGCTAGTAAATGGTAGATTCCGGGGGTGTCTGGGTGGCTCAGTTTGTTGGGCATCCGACTCTTGATTTTGTCTCACGGCTCCCCAGATCGAGCCCCGAGTTGGGACCTGCACTGACAGCACGGAGCCTGCTTGGGATTCTCTCTCCCCTCTCTCTCTGCCCCTCCCTCTCTCCCTCTCTCCCTCTCTCTCTTTCTCTTAAAATAAATAAACTTTAAAAAATGGCAGACTCAGAATTTGAGCCTGGCATCTTTCTGTATTCTGAGCAATTTACTGTGCCAAATAACTCTTCACCAGCTACCTGAGAGGGTTGTTTCACAAAGTCCTCTGGCTTAGTTAACTGGATGAATGCTGGCGCCATTCACCAATACAGAGTATGGGAGGAAAGATACCTGGAGCCATCCACTTGGAGCTGAGGGGGTGAGGCCTGGGCTGGAAACACACACACACGTGAACCCCATTGCTGAGTAGAGTGTAAGTGAGGCCTCAGGTGTGGAGGAGCTCATCGGTAGTGGACAGGGAAAGTGGGAGGAAAAGGCAGCCAGGACAGAGCCCCAGGGAACACCAGCTCATGAGGAAGAGCAGTTGACAGGGGATCAGCAAAAGAGACTGAGAAGGAGCAGCCAGAGAGGTGGGAGGGAAACCAGGCCCAGCCCAACACCTGCCAGTCATTTTCCGGACTGCTTCTCCCTCTGGAACCCTGCACTTGGACAGTCTCTGTTTGCTCATTCCCTGTGCCTGGGGAAACCCCTTCCCACTCCCCCCACCCCCACCCCCAGGGTTCCAGCTACTCCTTCTACCTGCCAAATTCCCACCCATCCTGCAGGTCTGGGCATAAATGCCATTTCTTCCATGAAACTTTTCCCAGCTCCTCAGATTCCAGAGCTCCACCTACTCCCCACAGAAGTTTGATGCCCCCCCCTCCTTACAACAGTTATCTTATCAGCATTGTAATTGTTTGCACATTTCCCTCCCTGTTACTATGAGCTCCTGGAGGGCTGGGACCTTGTCTTTTCACCTTCGTAACCCTAGACTTAGCATTCAATCAATATGTGCTGAATGAAGAAATGAGGTCAGTAGAACCTGATCAATGACATCCCGGTGACACCGAAGACCCACAGGCTTCCAGGGTTTTTGTTTGGTTTGGTTTTTTCCAGCCTGCCGTGTCGGGTCTTCAGCCCCCTGTGCTGCCGGGGTTGTTCCTTCCTCACACAGCACGCAGGGCGGGAGAGCAGCTGGGACGGTGGCGGAGGTGCCCAGCGGGCGCCTCTCTCTCTGGCAGAAGCATTGAGCTAGAGGCAGTGGTTGGCTAACTGTGGTCCCCAGATGCAGTATCACCAACACCTGGGAACTTGTTAGAAATGCAAGCTCTGGGGCCCCACCCCAAACCTACTCTAGCAGAAACTCTGGAGGTGGGGCCGGCGCTCTGTTGTAACAAGCCCTTGGGGTGATGCACGCTCAAGTTTGGGAAGCACTGGACTAGTAGAAGCGGTTGAGAAGCAAGTTCAGCGCCCAGGCGGCGGCCAGGATCAGGCCCGAGGCGCTTAGAGGAGGTAGAGCGAGAGAGGCTTCTTTTTATTAAGCAGCGTGGCGGGCCCCACCCGCAGCGACCGACGACTGAGCCTTTTTAGGCCACTGCTCCGGTGAGGTCAGGACCTGGCTGCTGCAGCTGCCCCAAGGGTTAGAAAGGGAAATCCCGTCGCGAAGGAAACAAGCCCAGTGGACGGCCAGCACTGCGAGGTTGGCAGGGGGCGTTTCCCTTTGGGGATGGAGGTGGGGCTGGGAAATAAGGACTTCCAGCTCCACTGAGGAACTGCGGTCGATTCAGCACGAGCGGGCGGGCAACGAGCACAGGAAGTTGAGTTGGAAGTGCCGGCGTAGTTCTTCTGGAAGTCACTTGGTGGAATCAACGCTGCTTGTTGGTCGTTTGCCGAACCTGTAAATGATTGCATGTGACTAACCTCCTCTGAGATGTTTGATCCTGCTCCTTCTCTTTAGCTAATAAGCAATTTGCCCTACTTGAAGAAGCAGCTTCGTACTGCGGAACCTTTTGCAGAACTGTAAATACACAGCCACGTCCATCCACGCCTGGGCTTGGTTTTGAAGATTAAAGGAAGTTTATTTGCTTTGGGATGTGTTTCTTCTTTGGTCATGTATTGGTTAAAAATATTATCAGCTAATGTTTGCATAGAGCTTTCCCTTTTCAAAGCACTTTCACGTACATTATGGTTCTGTCGGCAGAGTGGCTAACACGCCAAATGCAAATGTTACTTTCCTTTTCTTTCTGTGACACAGCTTTTATTATTATTATCACCATTTTACAGATAAGGGAACTGGGACTCAGAGAGGTAATTTGTCCAAGGTCATTCACTACTAAGTGGCAGAACTGGGCCTACGATCGAGGGCCTCTGAAATTAGCCTACCAGTGCCAGGGCTGATATGGGGCAGACGCTGGCATTTTGCTCTTGGGGAAAGGGAGATGCATTACTGGATTGCTTTGGACATGCATGGGTCAGTGTGACATGTGTAGGATATCTAGACTAGGTTTTTGAGTAGCTCAGCAAATGCTTTCACGTTTTATTTCTGTGACTTCATTTTGAATTTAGGTGGAATCAAATAGACTAAATAACTCGCAAGGAGAATGCATGGATCCTCATCATGATGGCAAAGAGATGAAATAACCTGGAAATCTTCCAACTTAAGGGGGCTGGGCAGAAGGGTGGGAACTTTGGCTCTGAGACTCAGGTTGTTGAATACCCAACAGGGATAAAGACCTCGATGCTCCCCGACCCAGACCTTGATTTGATGGGATGTATCAGTCAGGGTCAGTTTGGCTTTGATGTAATAACAAATAATCCCCAGATCACAGTGGTTTGACATAAAAGTTTATTCCTCGATCATGAAATGTGTCCATTGTGGGTCAAGAGGAGCTCTGTTTCCCACAGCCACCCAGGGACGCAGGCAGCTGGAACTGGACATGCTGCCTCCTCGACCCTGAAGGCAGGAAGCGAGCACGGGGCAAATCAAGCACTAATTCTCCAAGTGCTCATCTGGAAGTAATACAAGTCACTTCTGCATTCATTTCACGGGCCAAAGCAAGTCATGAGGGGTTGGGGAAGTGCAGTAGGTACAATGCTGCCATGTGCCTGGAAGCAGAAGCAAAAGTACTTGGTTAGCAGCACTCATAACTAACACACAGGGAATAGTGTGTGCATGTGACGGGGATGTGGGGTCTCTAAGGTAGGTGTAAATGCGATCAGTTCTGTCCATTTCATGAGGGCAGGCATGGAGGCTTCTGCCTCCTGGGGACATATACTTGAAATTCCCAGTCGATTGGTTGTCATTCCTCCCACTAGAGAACTAGATTCAGAAATTTAGACCAGGGTGGAAGAAATCTGACCCGAGGGAAGCCTGGTGGAACGGATGAGTGGCAGTGGGGCAAACTCAGTAGACATTAATTTGTAAATTGAGACAGAATCCAGCAGAGGAAAGGACTTGGGGTATATGTGTCACCAGGGGCCTGACAGCTAAAGGAAAGTTCTGAAACACCACAGCTTCGGCAGAAGCATTTCCTGCCTTCTTGCCATTTCACTCCCACTCATCCTTCCTGGCTAAACTCGGGTGACACCCCAGGAAGCCTTTGATGGTCTCTCAAGACTGAACCTGCCAATCACATCATTAGTAGATTTAGTAGATTTGTCCCATCTACTGTGCTGTGGACAGGGACCACATCTTGCTCAGTGCTGGCTGCGGTATGGGGGATGTATTAGAGTCTCAGCATGGAAGCAGAGAAACCAGCTGGAAGGCTGTTGCAGAAACCCAGGTGAGAAAAAAAATCATGGTGGTCTCCATTAGGGTTGTGGGCTGGGGATGCAGAGATGTATTGGAGACAGATTTAGTGACTCACGTCAACAGGATAGGGATCAATTATATGAGGGCACACAGAGGAGGTTTCTGGAAGAGCAACAGGGTGGATGGTAGCACCAAGGGGCCCAGAGGAAGAGCGGGTGGCTGAATGAAGTCAGCAAGGACATGTCCATTTGAGGCACATGTGGGACATGCCCAGAGACCCAAGCAGCAGCATATATATGGGGACTTGAGGTTCAGGGGTGGGGGAAATTGGCTGGACCAAGATCTTATTATCTACCTCCTGGTTAAACTTAAACATCAAATCCTCCAACAAGGTCAGCCTTTTTAAAAGGACTTAGTAAAAAACAAAAACAAACAAACAAACAAAACCATGTAGAGTTGGGGAGATGAGACCACAGAAAATATGTGCAGTATAAAAATCATGAAATTCCTGAGCTACAAATCTTAAGAATCCAGCCAGAGTGATGCAGAGGCTTCCTAAAAAGAGCTGAGCATCCCTAAAAGGTTTCTTCATCATCACCCTGTTTGTCCCATTATCTTGTTTCCATATGTTGTTCCCATTCCATCTCTGCTGGACAGGAGCCTGCTCACTGTCCTGAGACCTGAACTGGAGATCACCCCTTTCCTTATCGAGGCTCCCCCTTCCCCATATCCTTTGTGGGTGAGGGTCAAGCCCCATTTGCGGGAACTGTGCAGTGCAAGGGGACCAAGCCTCAGAGCCCCCATCATTCCACTTGGCCATTGTGCACCAACCCCCCCCCCCCCACACACACACACAAAACCTTCCCTTTCCCCAAACACTGAGATGTTCCCTCCGGGTGCCTGGGCTCCATTTCCACTCCTCTAGGTTCTGGTTTGTGACTGTGGGCAAGGTGATTTCCCTCACCCAGCCTCCTTCTCATCTGTAAAAATGGGACTTATGCTAGCTCCTTTGCAGGTTCCTTTGCAGAGCATCAAATGAGCCACACTGTGGCAATGTCCTATCTCGGACCTTGTATGTAGCAGACGCTCAGATGGTCTCCTCCTTCTAAGCCATCCCATCCCCTGATTCCTCTGCCCCCTTCACAGGGAAAGGGTCTTACAATATTTTAACTATAAATAGCCATGGCAACCAAAGTTAAAATTTATACAATAATCAGTAAGGATATTATGCATTACCTAAGAGAATGGAGGCGATGATGTGTAGGTGCCCAGGCACCCGGCTTGGCATGGAGCAGGAGACCTTCCTCAGCCTCCCCAGCTGGAGATGACAGCTCTCCAAACACCTCCTTCCCTACATATTCAAGCAGCCCTAGGGCCTGCCACCTCCACTCTAAACTGTCCAGAACTTGTCCCCTCTCTCAGGCTTCCCGCGGCTCCCCGGCTCTCACTCCCGCTTACCTCCTTGCCCTCTCCCTGCGGTTGCCTTTCTCACAGACGTGGATCACATTGCCCTGGATTCCGACCTCCTGGGCCTGGCGGTTTCGCCAAAGCCCTGGAATTGAAAAGACCAGGCGCCTGGGCCATCCTGCAGCCAATCAGGAAAAGCTTCAGACGCTTGCCAAAGTGTGATCCGTGGACCTACAGCAGCGGTGCGATGAGTTTGTCAAGAGGGCAGACTCTCAGTAGGCCCCAGAGCTGCTCATTCAGTGTCTGCACTCTAACAAGACTTCCAGGTGATTCCTAGGCACCCTCAAAATTGAGAAGCTCTGCGTTAGAAGCCTTTGGAGATAAATGGGCCAGAGGTAAAAAGGACGCAGCCGTGCCCCATGGAGCGGGAGAGGCGATCTTGGGAACACCTGCACTAACGGACTGAGTCACTCGAGGTCACGCTGGCACTGTTCCTGGGGAAGTATTCTGGATTGCCAACACTGTACTATTTATCTGCTAAGCCAGGGAGGGGGTATGAGCTGATGCCTCCCTCTTCTTGCCATTCTTTAGGGTTGTCCTAATGGAGGCATGACTAGGCCATGACCCACATCCACCTGTCATTTGGCCACTTCAAACCCCAATAAAACATGAATTTGAGCATCCGACTTTTGGAAAGCAATCTAATTATTTATAGTGAAGCAAGAGTCCGCAAGACAGAAAATAGGTGTCAAGGCAGAAAGAGGCCACAGGGAACAGATTGGCCACTCAAACAAAAACATGTAGTGGGCTAAGGACACCTGAGTGAGGCAATGATGGGCACTTACCTGGGCCTGCCTGGATCCACCAGCCCAAGAGGAACCTCACAGCTGCTAGAAAAAGGAGGAAGAGGAACCATGACGTGCAGGAAGCCTGGGAGCAGCCCACAAGGCCTGGGTGAAGAGCTTAGGTTTCTAAGTACCTGCTGATTGCTATAGAAAAGTCAATGCAGTGGGTTTCTTAGAAAGTATCCCTGGGGCCCAGGGAAGAGGCTGCCCCTTGGCCATGAGAGCCTCTTTGGAGGGAGGCAGGTAAACACCTTTATGTGATCTACCAGTTGTGCGACGTCTGTGTACTGCTTCCTGTGGGCACGCCTGGGACGCAGACCCCAACATCACCACTGAAAGGAAACCTCAGGATCAGGGATGTCAGATTTAGCAAACAAAAATACAGGGCATCCAAGTTAAGTTTGAAGGTCAGAGAAGCAACATAAAATTTTTTAGTGTAAGTATCTACCAGATACTACATTCCAGAGCAACCCTGCTCAGGTTTAGAGTCTGTCTGTCCCCAAGGCGGGAGACTAGGAGAGGCTTGGGTTGAAAGAAAGTCTCCACCTAGGGCCCAGTTGTACCCTCCTAAAACCTACCCTATTTCTGAAATCAGAGAGAAAGCAGACTTTGTTAATTTGTGGGTGGGGCAGTCTTTTGCGAGAGGCTATGCATACTGTTTGCTTTTAAATATTTTGACCTACTGAGGCACCTGGGTGGCTCAGTAGGTTAAACCTCCAACTACAGGTCATGATCTCGCAGTTTGCGGGTTCGACCCCCACGTCCGGCTCTGTGCCAACAGCTCAGAGCCTGGAGCCTGCTTCAGATTCTGTGTCTCCCTTTCTCTCTACCCCTCCCCTGCTTGTGCTCTGTTTCTGGCTCTCTCTGTCTCTCTCAAATAAATAAACATTAAAAAAATTTAAATGTTTTGCCCTACAAAGATGGGAACAACCAACATGTTTTTTACATTATCATGTATCCAGTGGGGTAGTTCAAAGAATGTAAACTAAAAAATATTATAGTTTTGATCATTTCAAGTCAGGTTCCTGTAGGAGATGGACTGGTTTTCTTAGTCCAGACCAATAAAATCCTGCTTAACCAGAAAAACTGCTCCTATGTAAGCAGGCTTTTATTCATTGAGACTTGTAGAAGAAACTGTTGGTAACTATTTACCTGATCAAACAGTCTAAAGGTATTTCTGAGCATAAAATCAATAAGCTCTTGTGTATGTCAACAACCCAAATTAAATGATAAATTTAGGGAAAACAATTACAAAACAAATGAATGGAAAAGTGTTATATACTTAGTATGCTTCATATGTGAGAAAAAAGATAAACACCCAAAAGGCAGGGTAAGGCAAAGGACATGAACATTCACAAAAGAAGAAATACAAATGACCAATAAAGATATAAAAAGTCCAGCCTCATTAATAATCATAGCAAACTGACGGATCACAGAATGAAAATACTTAATTTTGCAAAGACTGTAACAATTCTCTTTCCCAATTCTCTTTACACCGAGGGGACCAGCAATTCATGTACCCTTTTGGGAAGCAATTCAGCAATGTTTATCAACAAATTTCATAAGGTTTATACCCTCCAGCTCATTAATTTCACTTCTAAGAAAGTGGTGCACAGAAATGTAGGTACAAGGATCTTCATAGAAGACTTAC
The DNA here is from genome assembly GCF_024362965.1 of Panthera pardus. Classification (NCBI taxonomy): domain Eukaryota; kingdom Metazoa; phylum Chordata; class Mammalia; order Carnivora; family Felidae; genus Panthera; species Panthera pardus. The sequence goes on along the minus strand of NW_026526821.1, from coordinate 89,569,537 downwards.
TTATAACAACAGAAAACTAGAAACAATCTAAGTGTCCTATATTAAAGATTGATTGATTTATAGGAGGTGAGCCCATTAAATTATTATGCAGCCATTATAATGATTTTACTGATTTTATTTTATTTTCTTAAGTGTTTATTTATTTAGTCCAATGTTAATCACTATTAATGTTGGGGACAGTATATTTAAAAATCTTGTCTGCTTTCACATTAAAATAGTGTTTTTGAAAACTATTTGGCAACATTGGAAACTATTTACCATATGCAATCAAAAGAAAATATTAGTATATATTACCAAAATTTGTAAGTAGATATGTACAAAGATTAGAGGAGAATACATCAAAATATTAACAATGGATCTCTTGGCGATTTTTTTCTTCGCCCTACCTTTCTTCTAAAATTTCTACAAATAAGTATTATTCCTACACTTGAGAAATAGAACATTATTATTGAAAAAAGACAACTGGAAAGCGGGTCCTTGAGAAAGAAGGAAGCAGATCCGGCTTACTAACAGAATGATTTCAGTTTTGCCCATTGCAGCCACCTGGAGAACTCCAGGAATACTGGTGCCCAGGCCCCACACCCAGAGATTCTCCTCGAATGGAGCTGGGTGGGGACTCCAAGCCTCATGTCCTTGGCAACATCTAGCCACACCTGGGCGAGGTCTAATGTTTGGCCAGGCTGGGAACCACTGCTTGCACAAGCCATCACACGTTTCTGCAGGAGTCTAAACTCTGTGTCTGATGGAGGAGGAACTGCAAGACCCGGTCTCAAGCCCCATCAGTGGCCCGCTGTAGCTGTAGGCTTTTGGCAAGCCATTTAACCAAACCTTAGTTTGTCTGTCCATACAGTGGGAATTTTTAATGCCTACCACAAGAGTCGGGGTATGGCCTAGAGGGAGGGGGTAAATGAGAAAGGTCTGTATAAAATAGAAAACATATAGAATGAGCTCTTTGTGAGAACCTGGAAACTCAAATGATAACACTTATCTTTGATCAATGAAATATCCTTGGCAACAGGGGAACCCGTGTAAATAAGCGGGTTTGTTTCTAAGCTCTGTCAGTCTTGTAATTTGCCTTGATTTGGAGATTCCGCAGGCAGGTGCTGTCAGATGTGGATGCCCGGGACAGTCTTAGCCTAAGGGCTCATGGCCAGTAGACAGCAACCAATAGATCTGAGTTGGTTCAGACCATTTGGTCATCTTGCTTTGAGAGGTGGCTGGCTTCCAGAAGCCAAAACCTTGTTCTCATGAAAATGTGCCTTTGCATTTTAAATAAATACCGCTTCCCAATACATGTTTCTTATTTAACCGTCTCCTTGGGAGGTTGCGTGGCCATTGCTTAAAATGTCTTGGGAATTCCTCTTTTGAGATTGCCTTTGTCTAAGCTACATTTTTTTTCTGGGTAGTTTCAATCAGTGAATTCATTCTCTATCCTTTGGAGAGGAGCTTAATTTTAGAAAGCAGTCAAAAATATCTTTCAGAACCAAACCTGATGATTAAGATGGCATTCAAACCTAGAGAAGACATTTCTTTAAGTGAAGAGGTCACTCTTAAAGTACACGTGTGCCTATTTGCTACCCAGTGTATTCCCAGCACCCTGCCCAGTGCCTGGGACCCAGATGTTCAACATATTGCTGTTGAACGGTAAACAGAGCTTGGCTCTCTACTGGGACCCATAAACTGGCTCCAAAGGTAAGTGTGAAGGCTTTGGACCAAAGCAACCTATATGGGATTAATAACATTCTAGCCTGTATGCTGATTAGAAATTAGTCCCTTTCTTTGGTAAGTATGCTATGTATATACCTTATGCATTTGACTAGAGAGAAAATGTTGCAGTTTCTTCCCCTTGTTGGGGCTAATACTGGATTTCCTTTCCTAAGGCAACACTAATCAGCGACACTGGGCAAATTCAAGCATTTTTGGAATTATTTTTCATGCCAGCCCAATCCACAAAACAACCAAGCATGGTATTTGGTAGTTACCAAGGGCAATGCCTGAAACAAAATTCACGTTTTCACACGAGGATTTCAAGACACTGACATTAATCCAGACTTGCACATTAGCGAAGGTCCACACCTCCGGCTTTAATGAATTTGAGGAGTGTGGAGTTAGGCAACTCATAGCCCAGAAAGAGAGCATCGTCTGAGAGTTTGAACTCCTGGGCTGTCCCAGCTCCACAGCTAACTAGCTGAGCAGCCTGGGGAGAACATTTCACACTTCCCCCACTTGGTCTTTATGTCCTTATCTTTGCAGTGATCTTGCACTCTTAAAGTCACCTTATCTATGCAGTTATCTCCACTCTTAAAAGTCGCCAAAGCTAAACTGAGAACCTGAAGGCTGACAAGGGGTAAGAGGACAGGTGGAGAGCAGCAGCCACCCCCGTGGAAGGTGATGGACAAGAAAGCAAGGTCCTGCTCAGCTAATGGGGGGACTTTTACAGTAGCAGAGCCAATCTCAGCTAAGCCAGAGTCCCTGCTCTGAAGGAGAAAGAAAGCCAAAGCCAAAGCTCAACTGCTTCTGGCAATGGAACCGTTTCCAGGAAGGGAACACACAGGTCATCTGAGGTCAAGTTCAGGGCACGCAGCCAGCCGCCAGGCGGGAAGGAAGCTGCAGTGAATGCCTGCTTGCCTGCTCTCCAAGTCTTTCACCTTCTGAACACAAGTGCTGTACCAGCCCCTTTGCAGGTCTCCCAGGGGACCGCAGAGGCTCCTTCCAGACCCAGGCCTTCTGGCTCTGGCCTCACAGACACAGCCTACGCAGAGGTGCTGAGAGGAAGCAGGTAGGAGACAGCGTGAGCAGTGGAGGTTCGCTGGCCTGTCTTGTCGTTGTCCTGCAGAGAAGAGGGGCCCAAGTGCTCCATTTAAAGCATTTGAGCATTCCTCATCCACTGTTGCCCTCCCCATCCCCGGAACACACAGGACACGCTCTCAGCTCTCTGCCTTGGTCCATGGTGTTAACTCCACTGTCTTCCAGCTTCTGCTCTACAAATCCTGCTTTCGTGTAGTGCCCAGCTCATATGCCATGTGACCCATGCAGTTCCCTTTGCTGGAAGTGGCACCTGTTGTAGACTGTCTTGCGTCACACTTGAAAGGAAGCGTCGTCTCTCCCCGTTTGGGACCACACTGTACCCACTCTTTACCATCACATTATGCCTATCCCTTCCTTTGCCCATGTTGCTTACCTGCCTGCCATCATGTTCCTCACCTCACCACCCAGGGCTCAGCTCAGCTAGACTCTCTGAAAGACTTTCCACCCACAAAGACCTAGCAGCCCCACTTACCGAGTGGCCGCTCTGTGCCCAGACGTTTGTCTACAGTATTTCTTATCCTGAAACACCCCTGCAAAGCAGGCGCAAAGATAGTTTCACTTTCAGACTTCAGGAAAACAGAGGCTTAGAGAGGTGCAGGAACTTGTCCAAGATGCATGGCTGGTTAGTGGCCGAGCCAGGATTGGAGCCCAGGTATAATGCCTACACCTAAACCCCCCATCTCTTCCGTGCTACTTTTTCATTCATAAGACAAATATTTTGAACTTGAGGCTATACGAACCTTGGAGATCACCTTTCTTGTTTTCAGAGCAAGGAACCCAAGGAGTAGAGAGGCCGGACGACTTGCCCACCCCATTTCCTCATTCCTTGCATGTGCTGGCACTGGGGACCCAGGAACCATCTATCCGCTGCAGGGGCCACCAGTGCCAGGTAACATTCTCTGGGGCTTCCAATTGCAAGCCTCCTGACACACACCTGCCTTGCAAGCAGGGCCCCGAAGGAGGCAAGAGAGAATGTTCCAGCAAGCTTAGAGCCACAGGATTATTAGTTCAGCTGTATACAATGGTAAAACCCCAAACAGCAGTGACTTAGGTTTATACCTTTCTCATGTAGAAGTCTGAGGAGGGCAGTATGGGGCTAATGCTGCTGATTAACCCACCCAGGGCCTGAGGCCTCTTTTGTCTTCCGCAGGTCCCTCCTAATGAGGCCCTGCATGGTCCCCAGTGTCCCCAGGATCACCTGGCACAGGGGAGTCTGAGAGCAAGCTCAGAGGGCTCACTGCCTGTCTTCTACTTGTACCCTTCACACCGGCAAGGCAGCTCTGAGTCTGGCTGGGGCAAGCATGCTGCAGGCAGCATTAAGGGGTAAGAGTGTGGGGGACATTTCATTGCTTAGTCCAAGGGGCCCTTCTCAAGCTCAGCCTACTTCTTGTCTTCTCCCCTTCTTCCTTCTTTCCATCTGTCTAATGTTTATCGAGTTGTGCATTCCTGTGTGCCAGGCACTGGAGGTACAAAGAGAGATAGGCGCATTCTGTGCTTGAACAAAGAGATGAGGAAATAGACCATTTTAATGCTATGTGGCAAGGGCAACCATAAGATACATGCAAAGTTAATGAGCTTTGTGCTCAACAGGAGCACAAAGGCCGGACCCCTGACCTTCCCCCTCCCAGCCAGGTAGGAGGTCAGCAAGGGCTTCCTGAAGAAGATGCCTGCTGATGAGACGGACCTGAGAAATATTAGGGGGCAGTAGCTAGCCCCAGATGATTGCCTGGATGTTGGGGGTGAGTGAGAGGGAGGAGTCTGACGCTCCCAGTTTTCTAGCTGCAGTGGCCGGAGGAGTGATGGTGCCACCATGGGTACAGAGCACACAGACCTTCTCCCATGACAGTGCTCTCTTGCCTTGGGGAACACCCCCCAGCTTCAGGTGGCTGTCACCTCCCCTGTACGACCCTTTTCCATTGCTAAAGACATGTACATGGGCCCTTTTTATTGTAAAGGTTTTAGGTCAAGTGCCCTTGGGAGATGAAGTCCCCTCGACCCTGGTCTAGTCAGATGCAGGAGCATAGTCTGTACCAGGCAGCCTCCAGGCCAAACCAAGCTGATTTCCCAAGTGTCACCTGAGCCTGCTGTGCCTCATGGAAGCTTTGGCTCTAAAACACCACCTGTAGTGAACATCTGCCACTTTGTGAAGAACCAGTGAATGAATCCCCTTCCTGTGTTTGGGGACTTTCCCACTGTGGTTGGAGGTAGAGCTGGCCTCACACAGTGAAGATGAAAAGTCAGATACTATCTGACTCCCTTGCAGCTACCTGGCATGTCAAGGACATGTGGCCGAGACTACAACTACGATACACCTCCCAGAGTCTCAGGGCTGTGAGGATCTTTGTGTGGCAGAGGCGGTTACAGGGGGATCACTTTCTCCTAACAGCCATGGTGCACACTCTGGGACCTTGCAAATGACAGGCCTGAAGCTTGAGCTTCAGTAGGTTCACACTAGCTTGCATCTGTTTGCAGTTAAGGACTGTGACAATTCCTTGGCAGGTGATCAGTCCAGCAGGGTACATGGCTAGGGCAAATGCAGGGGAGAGGGGAGCACAGACTTTGTCTGGAGGACAGTGAGTAAAACCATTCAGCCAAACAGAGGATTCTTTCACAGGGTGGAAGAAGGGGAAGATAAGGTTGGAGAACCCCCAAAACCCCAAGTAGCCTGGTCATCACCTTGTAAGAGGCACCAACATTTTTTAAATGAACTTTTATTTTGGAACAATTATTTATTATTTATTTATTTTTAAATGTTTATTTACTTTTGAGAGAGAGAGGGAGAGTGCGAGCAGGGGAAGGGCAGAGAGAGAGGGAGACGGAGAATCCAAGCAGGCTCCACAAGGATCCAGTGCAGAGCCTCCACTGGATCCAAGAGGATCCAGTGCAGAGCCTGATGCAGGCCTTGAACCCACGAACCATGAGATCATGACCTCAAAAGTGACCAAAGTCGGACGCTTAACCGACTGAGCCCCAGGCGCCCCTTGGAATAATTATTAAGTAAGCTAAATGCCCAATGTGGCGCTTGAACTCATAACCCAGAGATCAAGAGTCATGCTGTACTGACTGAGCCAGTCATGTGCCCCAACTTTAGAGTAATTATATATATATATATATATATATATATATATATATATATATATATATATATTTTTTTTTTTTTTTTTTTTTTTTTTTTTTTTAAGTAAGCTTCACACCCAGTGTGGGGCTGGAACTCACCACCCCAAGATCAAGAGCCACAGGCTCTACTGATTGAGCCAGCCAGGGGCCCAGGAATAATTTTAGATTTACAGGAAAGTTGCAAAGATAGTACAGAAAGTTTCCTATCTCCCCTGATGCTAGTAACATCTTGCATTGTATGCTACATTTGTCAAAACTAAGAAGCTGATACTGGTATATTATTATTTACTAAACTCCAGGCTTGATTTGGATTCCACTGTTTTTTCTGCTAATGTCCTTCTTCTATCCCAGGATCCAATCCAGGATACACTTTGCATTTAGATGCCAATCTTTTTACAGGAGAATATTAAATATGATTAAAGCTGTTTTAGGAGAATCGTCTGATGGAACATCCAGGTTGGAACAGGATGTAGGGTAGAAAGGCATTTGTAAAGGCATTCCAGAACCTTCACCAAATTTCCAAATGCATCTCAGTGCCTGGTGCCTGAAGGGGCTCACCACCTTGAAGGTGCAGTTGCCAGGAAGAGGAGATCTGGGCCACTGGAAGCACGTCTGCCTGCTCAGGACCCACTGGGCCAAAGGCACATTTAGGATGCACCTGGGGGCCTCCACCCAGCAGGGTTAGCAAGCTAGCAGTTCTTCCTGCCTGGGCAACAAAAGTGGACTGGTACATCTGAAAAGGCAGCCAAGGAAATGCATGCAAGTCTCGTCTTGTCTCCCTTAACCAGCAGTCTGTTGTGAAAACAGAACAGACTCCGGAGTCAGGAAGGACCTGGGTTTGAGTCCTGGGTTCACCACTTACAGCAGGACTCTGCGTGAGTTCCTGAACTTCCCTGAGCTTCAGTTTCCTTACTGGTAAAAACTGGGATCTTAAGCCTCCCTCATAAGATTAATGAGAGGATGATGTAACACTTAAGAAGGGTTCACTAGGGCATCTGGCACACAGTAGGCATTCAGCAATCATCAGCTCCCTTGACAACTTGAGGATGGGATCTGGGCTCAGAATTTTTTTTGCATATCCTTGTAGTGCTTAGCACACAGAAGACACTTCATAATTTGGTGACCATACTATGGAGCTCACAAATCCAATGGCCCCAGAAAGGGCACAACATGTCTCCACTTACATCATTCACTTATTTAGCGAGTCTATATCGGGCAAGTCTGTATCACCAAGTAGCAGTAAATAGAGAAATGCCAGGCACTGTGCTAAGTGACCAAGACATGGTCTGTGTCAAAAATGGCAAAGCCCATTGGTCTCCAGACAACTTTCAATCAGGTCTGGCACATGGTCGGACATAGTTGAATCAGCAGTGTGTCCAAGAGCACAAACACCAGTTCCTTCTGGGTGGTGCGAGGGAAGAGCCTCACAGAGACAGGAGTAGACTTGGGACTGGCAGAATCAGTATCCCTTTTGGTAAAAAAAGAGCAGAAGACGAGAGAGAAGCATTGCGTTATGTGGGAAACACAAGATGTCGTCTGGACCCACGGGTAGTCCTGTGGGGTTTAAGGTATGAGTGGTGGGAGGTAAACTTACAAAAACATGGCAGCTCTAATACTTCCACACAGGAAGGGCTGGGGGGCGGCTGTCTGGTGGCAGGGGCTGGCAGAAGACCTGACTTGAAGCTATCCTTTTACACAGCAGCTACAGGTTTTCTGTACAGTAGTCTCCCCCTTATCTGAGAGGGACACGTTCCGAGATGCCCAGTGAAAGCCTGAAACCACAGATAGTACTAAACCCTAAACATACTCTATTTATTCCTACACATACATACCTGTGATAATGCTCGATTTATAAAGCAGCACAGTAAGACATTGACAATAATGATTAACAAATTAGAACAATTATAACAACATACTGTAATAGGAGTTTTGTGAATGCCCCTTCTCTCTCAAAATATCTTATTGTGCCGTACTCTACGCTTCTTCTTGTGATGCTGGGAGATGATAGAATGCCCACGTGATGAGACGAAGTGAGGTGAATGACAGGCATTATGACACAGCAATAGGCTACTATGGACTTTCCCTCAAGACGTCAGAAGGAGGATCATCTGCTTCCAGAACAATGGCTGACTGCTGGTAACTGAGCTGCGGGAAGTGAAACTGCAGATAAGGGCCGGGAATAAGGTGAGGTGGCCTGGGGAACAGATGGTCGCTGGTAGTAGCAATGGGCGGGCAGGGTAAGGAGTGAGCATCGTAGCCACTCCTGGCATGGCCATGCGAGGAAGGGAGCCATGTGACCGCTAGGAAAAAGGAGGCGGGGTGAATGCATTTGGGGGAGTCGACTGCAATGCCCACTACACCTTCAACTAGAGAGCAGACAATGAGGTGCAGGAAGACTTGAGAGATTTCAGAGATTGAGAGATTTCAGAATTTGGTGAGAAAGGGATTGGAAGAGAGCTGGAGGGCAAGGATGACTCCAAGGCTTCTAACGTGGTCAACCTCGTGAAGAAACAGGCTTTGTTGTCCCGGGGGAGGGGGAAGGGGCAGGGTGGGGTGAGAACTCTGTTTTGCACACACTGAGCGGAAGGGAGATCCAGGTAATGACACCCAGAAGTCCACACGGATCTAGCTTTAAACGTCACCCTCCAGTCTGGGGTTTGCTTCAAAACAATCTGAGTGGTGGGTTGGCTACAGGTGACACAAAACTGGCCCTGAATAAATAACTGAAGTGGGTGAGAAAGTAAAAATTAGCTCAGACTAAGAAAACAAAAGCCGTGCTACCATCTCAGGCGGGGAAGACGGCACAGGTAAGGCCAGCTACAAAGCTGCCATGAAACACTACTCCTCCCAAGGGCACGCTGCTGCTAAAGTGTCATAACCACCCCCTTCTTTGCGTGGCTACTGCTTTCTGAGTCACTGAGCTCACCTTGTTCTCTGAAATGATGGACCGTCAGAAAGTTTGCCGTTTGAAATTTTATCAGTAAAAATGAAACACCCTCCTGTTGCTGGGAGGATCTAAGTCACTTTGACACAGAGAAACGGTCTTGATTTGCAATTCAGGTTTGGAGCTTCAGATAAGGGGCTTCTGAACACAACATTCACTTTGTGCTTTTGAAGGAAATGAACCTGGGCCTGCAGTGCAGTTCAGACCAGGCAGGCGTTGACTCCCGTATACGGAGACCTGCTTTTCTCTGAGCCTATCAAAGCACTGCTTCATTTACATTTTTACCTAAACTCTATCCTTCCCCCAGATCCTTTAATTCTCTTTTCCCGTTTGGTAAGACACCCATAGTTACTCTGGTGAGGTCCCTTTCATCACAATGAATTAATAAATCTGGTTTTGTCAAACTACAGGCTTGTTTCTGGTGATCTGAGGCTGATTGGGTCTGTGTAATGGGGATACAGTTCTTTGCACTATTCCCTCTGCTATTGCAAATGATTCACATTTTCCACGTTTCCAAGTTCTTGAGAAGTACTCACCCCATGATAACAATAGGAGCTATGATGGTGTTTGAGATCTCTGCAAGGGTGAGTTAACAGCCCTCCAAAGACATCCACACCCTAACCCCCGGCACCTGTAAATATGTTACCTTAATAGCAAAAGGGACCTGGCAGATGTAGTTAAGGCTAAAGATCTTGAGATGGGGAGAGTACTCTGCCTTAAAGCAGAGAAACTTTCCTGGCTGTGGTCAGAGAGAGATGTGACCACGGGAGAAGGGTCAGAGACGTAGTTGCTGGCCTTGAAGATGGAAGAAGGGGACACAAGCCACGGAATGTGGGAAGCCTTTAGAAGACAGAAAAGGTAAGGAAACAGATTGTCCTCCAGAGAATCCACGTCAGAGTTCTGACCTACAGAACTAGAAGATAAACTTGTGCTACTTTAAGCCAAATTTGTGGTAACTTGATATGGCAGCAAAAAAAAAAAAGGAATACAAGATCACTCAGCACAGTGGGTAAAGACAGAAATGAACCAAGGGTGCCTTGGGGACGCCAACACTTGAGAGGAGAGGAGGAAATGAGGAGTCAGCTAAGGACACAGAAAGGGAGGGACCAAATAGCGGAACACAGAAGAGACCAAGGAGAAAGTTCCAAGGAGAAAGTGGTCCAGATTTAAACTGCCCACTCCTTAAAAGTGAAGGCTGAAGGGTAAGCAGTCTTGCAGTTTTAAAGCACATGTTCTTCCCCTGCTTCATCGTCCTGTGATTCTAGCATTTTCATAAAATAAACAGCCTTTCCCCTGAAACCACCACCTTCTCCTTTCATGCTAAACGCCGGAGAGTTTGAGAACTTTCACAATCTCAATTCACATTACAAACCCATCAAGGTAATATTCCGGTTCGGGAAGAGTAGGTTTTACGACATCACAAGTGAGAATGAACTCTATTTTTATGTGCTAATCTAAGTTATTTGACGTTGGAGCACAGCCTAAATGGGAGTGGGACAGTCACCGGCCTGGTGTGACTGTGCTGTGCTGGGTCTCTGTGTTTAAACACTCCTCCCAGACCTGTCCCTCCTCGAATGCTAAGGTCCTCATTAAAACAGTCTCTCTAGACCATCTCACTACCAATTTGGAAAATGGCAAATTATTTTACCCAGGTAGACTGTCCATGGTGCTATCTTACAGAATATTCACATTCTTTTTTTTTTAAGTTTATTTATTTATTTTGAAAGGGGGGAGGGGCAGACAGGGAGGGAGAGAGACAATCCCAAGCAGGCTCCGTGCTGTCAGCACACAGAGCCCAATGCAGGGCTTGATCCCATGAACTGTGTTAATATGACCAGAGCCAGAATCGAGTCGGGACACTTAACGGAGTCACCCAGGCACCCCCGGAACATTCACATTCTGAAGGGCAAAGTTTATGCAGGGAAAGAAATGCTGAATTTCTAGATTTTCAGGCTTTTTCTAAGTGAAGAAGGTGAAGGATAGGAGCGTATTCCTAAATTCTAAACCCACTAGTCTTATGTGGTTTTGAGAAGCTGGGCCTAATGCCTCATTCTCACACAAAGACATTGCCACGTGACTTTTTCTCTGCCTGAATACCCTGCCCCATTAATTCTTCAGAATTCGGAACAGTTGCCACTTTCTAAGGGGGGGCTGTCCCAGCTTATGTTGGCTCCTTCTGCCATAAGCCCCCACGGAACACCCGTATGTTTCCTTTTGAACCGCTCACCACATAAGCAATTACTTGTCTGCTCTTTCACCCTCACCATCCGATGGCGAATTCTGCAAGGTAAGGACAGCCTGCCTCCGCTGTGCTGTTATCTCCTTGGTCTCTAGCATACAGGAGATACTCACAAATATTTGATGACTGATTAAACGAATGAAGGGTGGGGTCCCAGTGCTCTTATTCTGGCTTTACATTAGTGGTTCCTGAAAATGTAAATGGGAATTAAACATTTGGGCCCCTCAAAGCTAACGAACCAAAAGCACCGAGTTTCTAAAACATACCTACCATCCAATGTTCATCCCTGGTCTTGTCCAAAGCCTGAAGCGGCAAACAAACACAAGAACAAGGGGGTCGACAACACTAACAAGAGAATTCAATGGGAAAAGAGAATCATCTTTTCAACAAATGGTGGGACAACTGGATATGTGCATACAAAAGAACGAAGTCAATCCTTACACCACACACACAAATTAACTCAAAATGAACCACAGACCTAATGGAAGAGCCAAAACTATACAACTCCTGGAAGAAAACTTAGGAGCAAATGTTTGTCACCTTGGATTGTTCAAAACTTTCTTAGATGTGACACCAAAAGCCCAAGTGGCAAACTAGACTTGGTCGAAATTCAAAACTTTTGCGCTTCAAAGCACACTATCAAAATACACCCGAGGGAATGGTAGAAAATATTTATAAATCATGTCTCTGGTAAAAACTTGTACACAGAATATCCAAAGTCTCTTACAACTCAATAATAAAAAGCCAAATAACTGAAGAAAGCATAAAGGATTTGGGTATTTTTCCAAGGAAGAAATACAAATAACAAATAGTAACATGAAAAGACGCTCAATATCATTAGCCATCAGGGAATGTAAATCAAAACCAGGATAGGATACTAGGACGGCTATAATCGAAATGACAGCAAGTTTTGGCAAGGACCGGGAAAGACTGGGGCCCTCATTTATCGCTGCAGAGAATGTAAAGTGGTGCAGCCACTTTGGAGAGTTTAACAGTTCCTCCAGAGTTACCATTTGACCTGGTAATTCCACTCCTAGATGTATATCCAAGAAAATTTAAAATCCAAAAATCTGTATATGAATTTTCATAGCATTATTCGTAACAGCCCCAAAATGGAATCCACATGTCTATCAATAGATGAATGGATAAACAAAATGTAGTATATCCATACAATGAAATATTTCGTCACAAAAAAGAACGATGTACTGATGCATGTTACAACATGGCTGAACGTGGAGAACCTTGAAAGAAACCAGTCACAAGAGGCTACCTATTATGTGATTCCACTTACATGAAATCTCCAGAAGAGTCATATCTAGAGACAGAAAGTAGACCGGTGACTTCCTAGAGCTGCACTGGGGTGGAAGAAGTAAGGGTGATGGGGAACAGGGAGTGACTGCTACTTGGTTGGCAATTTTTCTCGGGGTGCTGAAGACATTCTGGAATTGACTATGGTGATGGTTGCTCAACCCTATCAACCATACTAAAAACCACTGAACTGTGCACTTTAATTAGGTGAATTGTACGGTACGTGAATCGTATCTCAATAAAACGGTTAAAAATTTAAGTATGATAAAGAAATGCTGTGCTTCCATTTCACGACAGCATACATTTGTCAGAAGCCAATCTCACACTCATTTCCCCAAGCATAAAGAGAAACACAGGTTTCTGTCTCCTGGGACGCTGACTTCTGAGCTTATTCGTTTTCCTGTGTGCCTGCATGACTGTTAAGGGCTCAGTGCAGGGATTCATGGAGGTGCAGGCTTCTTGCAATGGAGCATTTCGATTCTACAGAGCCATGCATTTTTCTCTTGACAATAAATTGTCCCTGGAGCTTGAAGTGCAGCACAAAAAATTCTTTTTCCAGCACAGTCACTCCATTAAGATCACCTGAAACTCACTGGGTATATTTAGGGCAGGCCAGAGTGCCAGGATGACTGAATCCTAAATGCAAGATGCTGGGACTTTTGGGCTCATGATTTGTTTTCTCCCTCCCTCCATCTTCCTTTGGCCCAGGTTCTTCAGCTCTAGCACAAAGGTCAGAGCACCCCACACCCCCAAACAAAAGTGCTGGATGGGAAGAGACAGGAGCATCCTGGAGTTCGGGTTCCATTCTCTAGTGCTGGGGGCCTGCACTGAGTGTCCACACTCTCCCGAACCTCTGTACTTCCCTCCTTCGTGCCCAGGGCAGGGCTTGGATGGAAGTCCTGGGAACAATCCCAGCCCAAGCGCATCAGAGGGAACAAGTGAGCACACAGGGAAGTCTAGGTGGTGAAGGATTCAGGAGAAAAGCTATGGCTGTTCTCAGGTGAAAATGGCTCATCTAGAGGGAGATTCAGAGCGGGCACCAAGAAATATGCACAGGGATAAACCAACAACTGGATTAACAGAATAAGCAAAACTTCCACTTTATTTTAGAAGCCTTTGAGACATAAAAGACAGTAACTGCAAAGTCGAAGGCTAACCCAAACCATGCACCTGAGTGTCAGAGCACTCTAGGGGCAAAAGGCGATGGAAAGGTGCATGACTTGGGATTTTTCCAGCTTTAGAAACTCAGAGAGCCAGAACATCCCGGGACTGGTTACAGATTATTTACAAAGGTGTTTACCTGTGCGAAAGAGAAAAACCAAAAGTTATATTTCACATTTTTAGCGCTCTACAACAGTCCACCCACACTGCATATGTAGCCGAGCCCACGAGGTTTTGTGAGGAAGGGAAAATAGGCATGGGGGAGAAATGGGACCTGCTCAGGGTCATACAGTATCAAGTGGCAGAGCTGGGAATAGAATCCATAAATTGTATTTCCCCAGTTCTAAAATACCTTTGAGGAGGAAGTTAGCTGGGAAGTCAATTATTTAACAATTATTAGCCCAAATACTTTAGAGAATAGGGATTATATTTGTGACATGTACAAGGTCCCACGGGCTTTGGAGTGTGAAATGCAATTTGAAGCACAAAGCATAAGACCATCATTCTGAAGTCTGAAGCAAAGACAAAAGTGCAATAAAGGAAAATCACGAGATGCAGGAGTTAAGATCCTCCCCACCTTTTTCAAGAGTTCTTCTTGTTTGGTTTCTTCTTCAGAAAAATCATCATTGACATCCAATACCAGCACTGGAATGTTCAGCAGAGCCTCAAAGTGGAGCCTTGTAAGAAGCATGAACGTTTTAGGGGACAGAAAAAAGAAAGCTGAGCCAACCTTCACATACTCACCAAGTCTTAGTAATCCATAGAAGAGATCTAAAGTCACATGGCTTCTCAATGAAATGGCATGTAAATAGCAATTTGAAAAAGAGTTTAATAAAGTTGGCCAGAAAGAGGAAGGCTGAAATTTCTCTTTAGTCTTGAAATGGATACGGAAGGTCAGAGCCCTACACATTTCAAGTGGATAGCATGCCGAGCCCGAAGGAAGGAGAGGCCAAAACTAGGACTGTCAACTTAGTAAGAAGGACAATTTCTCCAGAAATTTTCAGACCTTCACCCTGAGCTAACTATATCACTATCCTCAATCACAATGTTCAATCTAGGGGAATGTTAAAAAACAAAAAAGGTGAGAAACAGAATCTGATAAAAAGTCTCTTAGCATATACAGATTACATCTAACATTTAAGTTTCTGAGTTGGATAATGCTTGGCATTTCCAACCACTCGGTACACTCTCAACCTTCTTATGGGGCTGCGTGCTGAACTCATGTTTGGGCAACTGGCTTGTAGGGAGGCAGGTGTCTGTGTGGTGCTGCCCTCTTCTCTGCTTACCTGGTTGTCTTGTGAACAAGCCAGGCTTCGTGTTGACTGTGAAGCTGCTCGAGATATGCCAGCTCAATTCCTTTCTCCTCTTCCCTGGCCCTGTGGTGTAGTCTCTTCCAGCAAACCTAAAAGACAATCCCCAGGCCCTGCTGAGCTCATGTGTTATCCTGGCTGTGACAATGCAGTCCTCAGGGGCTCTCTGACTCAACTCATGATGTCTATCCTGAGAACGGTAAGCCATGACTTTGCTTCTACTGTCTGGTTTTCTTATTCAATCACAGGGTAATGGCAAACTTCATCAACCCTTTTTTTTCTTCTTCCCAATCCCATCCAGGAAGTCCCTAAATTCTCTTTAATCTCTCTCACCTCTGTCCTAGTCAGGTCCTTATCACCTCTCACTCAGATGGTGGCAAGAGCCTTCTGGCTCTCTGCGTTCTGGAGGCGGTGAAGTGCATGGGAACAGCACAGGCCTTAAAGTCAGAAAACCCACAATTCGATTCCTGTCTTCGCCTTGTACTAGTGGTGCAAGCTCTGTGGGCTTCCCTCTCCTCCCCTCCACTCACCCCATGGGGAGTTGGTGAGGACTCACCAAGGTAAGGCATGTCAAGTTCCTGGCCAAAGCTGCTCTCTCCTCCCAGTGAGACCCCTCCACCCACCCTTCCTTAGTGCTGCAGGAGAGTGGCGGTGCGCTCCTTGCTGCGAACACTTCCCAGGCTCGGTACTACCTACAGCCACAGAGCCCCAGGTTCAAGGAAGCATGAGGAGCATATTTACAAAATGGAAAATCTGAAACACGACTTTCATATCCTTTCACTCACTGAGTCTGCAGCAGAATGCAAACTCTGCCCAGGTCGAAGATAAAACAAAGAAGTAAACAAAAAGTGAGGCTTAAGACTAACTCTCCTTCCCTCCCCCTTTCCAGAGAGTGCATGATTCCACTCTGCCTTCACCTGGTAGAAAAGTCTGAAGCACACTGGCCCAGAGAATGTCTTCTCCTCCTTTACCTGTCGCACAAGGCCATCCCAGATCCTGGCCACCCCTCCTACCTCTCCACCTTCATCCTTAGCACCTCCCTGGACTCAGTGCCATTAGCCAGATCGGACCCGCAGGACAGGCCGAGCTCTTTACCACCTTGAGACTTTTGCTCCCAATCTTTGTTTTGCCTGATTGCTTTCCTTCCTCTTTCCACATGGCAAACGTTTCATCATTCAATGTCACCTGTCCTGGGAAGAACCGGTGGAGTAGCCCACTGATCTAGGACTACCCTCTTTCAAACACTTAAAAAACTTTATCCCAAATGTAAACTTTAGCTGCAAATGAAGCACACAATACTCCCAAAGACGCACAGAGTCCTTGCTGTTTCCCTCTCGCTCAGCCCTTCCTCTAAGGGAACGAAATCATGTAAACAAATTTCATTTATGAGCTTATGTCCAACTTTTCAAACTGATTAACAGAGACAGATCTGACACGTTAATACTTCTAGCACCCATTCCTTCTCGCCAATCTTTTCCCCTAATCAACTATCATCCCAAACTTAGATGAAGTCCTTGTCCTTGGGATTTTATAATTTACTTAGACAATAGGTAAACCAACACGCAAAACAGTGAATCAAGTGCTAAACTGTGAGCTTTGGATCTTTCTTCAGTGTAGCAGTTCAGATGAGGGAGGGAGCAGCTGTGCCTCAGAGTCAGAGAGGTGTTCCCTGGAGGAGGCAGGGCCCCCCCCTTTACTTCTAGTACCAGCTCCTGAGCACCACTCGGAGAGCCGGCGCTGTGCCAGGCCCTGGGGAAACACAGGCCGCCGGTGGCATTTCAGCTGTCTCAGGAGACAGAGGGAGGCGTGTACAGGGAGCTCTGAGAGCACAGCGGCTGGGAGCCAGAGCCTGTCTTGTTCAGGGCCGAGCGCTGGGCTGGCACAGCCAGTGGTCAGTGAAAACTCTGTTGCCTGCCGCCGTTCGCTGAGTCCATTTCTGCCCTCGTCTCCCTGGCTCTGTTAACCTTTTTCTCCTGCTTTCATCTTCTCCATTTCTACTTTCTTTCACCGTGAACCTGCTTTCTTCTTCCTCTTTCTGCCTATACACCCCCCCATTACTGCTGATGGCTTCAAGACATTTCCCCTTGTTCTCCTCCCTTCCCCATCACACAGCTTTACACCCCCAACTTCTAGCTGCCCAGTTCTCGATACCACAGCAACCAATGTTAATTTTGTATACTTTCAGAAATATTTTATGCATATACACATTCTTACCACCACTTTTTAAAAAAAAACACCGTACTTGTAAAAGGTGTCCCACTACATCCCCTGTGCTGGCTTTTCTTCACTTAACAATTAGTGTTTTCCCATCTTTTTTATGGCTTTAGAGTTTTCCAATGTATGGATAGAGCACAATACATTCAACTGATCCCTACCGATGACCACTTGGGTTGTTTCCAATAATCTGTTATTTACAAACACTGCTGTCTTGCACATGAGCCATTGTGTCCATTTGGGAGCATATTTATGGTATAAATTCCAAGGAGCATGATTAACAGGTAAACTCCTACTTCAAACATTCGGCAAAATTCTTAGTTTACTGGTAAGGCTACATCAATTTTTTTTTAAGTAGGCTTCACACCCAGCACGGAGCCCAATGTAGGACTTGAACTCATGACAGTAGGATCAAGAACTGAGCTGAGACCAAGAATCAGACGCTTAACTGACTGAGCCGCCAAGATGCCCCTCAACAAATTCTTTTCTTCAAAAGTCATATGCAAGCAGTGCTTTAGACCTGTGTCTCTTGATCTCAGTCCTCACAAAAGGACACACCTGAATGTAAGAAGGGCAGTGTAGCTGCACACAGCAAGTGGGGACCTTCTTGCTGATCTGCCCCCTTGACCAACCACCGCAGGAAGAGAGGCTGCTTGGACACTGGACTGTGACCGCTAGTGGGCCTGGCCACTCTACTTCCCAAGCCCAAGCCTGGGTGCCACAGGTACCAGGAAATTCCGGCATACTAGCTCCATGCTGCCGACAGTCCCCGGCAGGGCTGCACTCTCTTCCTGATTCCATGGGGCTGGGTGGGACACTGAGGAACAGACATTTCTCTTTTGACTGTTTTTTAGGTTGGCTTGCCTGTGTTTTAGAATTTAAGGAAGAGCAGGTAGAAAGGAGCAAAATGCCCTACTGAGGTCCATCTTACATGCTCTAAACTCAGTATTTCTTTCCCAGGGCTTTGTACTACAGTATTGGGCACTCGCATGGCTTTTCACATGCAGACGTGTTCACGTCTGTTCTCTTCCCTCGGATATGGTCACCTCTGAATCTCACAGGAGGGGGTCAGGGGTGACTCTGGGGAAGGATATCAGCATTCCTGGGTCTCTGGCTCTACAACCATCAAAAGACCATCAAAATCCACAACCAGTCTTAAAGTTTTTCTGCTTTTTCTACCATTAAGTTGCAAGAAACCTTCAAAGCCCCTCATTTTTTTTCAACAACCCCCCTCATTCCACCCCTGCTGAAGGAGCTCAGTTAGTCTCTCCAGGAAGGTGTGTCAGTCATACCACCACCACCGCGGCCACCATCATCACCACCACCACCGTCACCATCACTTCTCACAGTCATTCCAAAGGGCACAAGCAAGTGAGGAAGACTCTTGCTGGCCTTTTCTCCAGCTCCTGCAAGCCTGTGTGATGGGCTCTCCTACCTATCTTCTGACTGCTCCGTCTGCTCTCAGGCCTGCCCCTGTCCACAAGGCTCAGTCCCATCTCTAAAAAGCATGGCCTCTAGAAAAAATAAAATAAAAAAAATAAAAAGCATGGCCTCTAATCAGAAAGGAGCTTTCCTCCTAAGATTATGCAGTGTATCTGGTATTTGACTATACATTACATATGTCTCAAAAGCCGAGAGCAACACACCTCTCAAAAAATACCTCCAGCCTTGACTCAGAATCCCACTCCAGAAGAGCCCTTGGAGACCACTAGTCTCAGCCACTGGATTTAAAAGACAAGGACCCCTCCAGGGGAAAGGCGTCCAGGGTCACTGTCGGTCAAAGACTCTCCTTCCTGGTGCTCCTTCTATGATATCACCCTATTGCATACTAGGCTGGCTCCAGGGTCCAAGTCAGAGAGTCATAAAATGTAACTTCTGTAGTCCATTCTCAAGGTTCAAAAGGCAGCTAGCTATAGGGGCGCCTGGGTGGCTCAGTCGGTTGGGCGACCGACTTCGGCTCAGGTCATGATCTCGCAGTTTGTGAGTTCGAGCCCCGCGTCGGGCTCTGTGCTGACAGGTCAGAGCCTGGAGCCTGCTTCAGATTCTGTGTCTCCCCACCCTTCTCTAACCCTCCCCTGCTCACGCTCTGTGTCTATCTCTCAATAATAAATAAACATTAAAAAAAATTTAAAAACAAAACAACAACAACAACAAAAAGGCAGCTATAAATTACAGTAGTATCAGGGTGAGGTGAGGAAACTCTCCACTGCATCCCAGCATCCTATTCAGGAAACCATCAAGACCACCCCAGACTCTGATGGATGACCCAGTTGGAGAGAAGGGAAAGTTGAGGCAACGGAGTACAGGTGACCTGGTCAGAGGAGCCAATCTGCAAACCCTGGGTGATAAAAACAATTCCCAATTTTCTCTGTGTTGTTACTCCATTGAGAGAGTCCCTTTCAGTCATTTGCTTTAGCCCTCTACTGCAGAAGCCTGTGGGAAATGGGGTACTCGATGCCAGAATGGGAGGGTGTTTACCCTCTACCCACCACGCTCCAGATAATACCCACAATCTAATTTCTCCAACCAGAAAATCAGGGGTTGGAGAATGTCACCTCTCAGGTTTCATATGGCTGGGAAGCTTAAGGCTTGAAGTTCTGCATTACCTGGGGAGTAGCCTGGAGGTAGATGAAGCCATGTAATTTGACCCGGCTGGCAAACTCCTGCAGGAGAAAAGAATGCCAGTCCTGATAGATATGCCATTCGATGTCACTGAGGGAACCATTTTCAAAAAGATTCTTTGCAAAGATATACCTGGTTGGAAATGTAAGTGGGATTGGGGGAGGGGAGAAGAATGGGAAAGGGAATAAAAGGCAAAAGGGAGAGAAGCAGAAAAATCAATAACCAACTTGTTCCACGTCTGTTCAAACCACTTAACCTTTCTAGCTCCTCATCAATCTTTAAGAAATCTGAATTCTTAACCTAGATCTCCTTCCTTGTCCCACAGCAAGATGGGAAATAGCATCTAGACTTTAGAAGCCAAAATCACAGCTCTCCAACAGGACTGATCCACTGGGAGAAAAGGGGCACTGGAAAAGAATATCATTGGTTGCTAGCAATTTTCCCTGTTGGAAGCCAGTCAGAACATACAGCATATGGTGCATGAAAACTGAAACTTTTGAGATTTCTCTATTATTATTGTAGCAAGCCTTCAAACAAAAAACCAACCTAGGGCTTGTGAGGGCTTCTGAGTCTCCAAGGCTGCTGAGCCATCCTCTCATACAGCTAACAAGCGGAGAAGGAAACGTACTGAAGTGGGGTCACCCATGCAGCAGGAAATGCATTTCTCACTAACTGCAGTATTACCAAGAGAGCAGACCTTCCCCCAAGCACACATGAGCTCTTCTTTACTTGTTTCCTCTGTTGCTGAGCTTCTAATCCAGGTACAAGGAAGCTAAATCTAAAAATCAAGCTAGCTTGAGCCTTGCTTACTGCCACAACAAAAGGAGCATCTGGTAAATAGGAGATCAGAGCTAACAAGAAACCCACTGCTTCAGAAGGGTCAATTCTGCTTTCAAACGTCAGGCATCTTGATACAAAACACAATTTACATCCTAAACAGTGAACACCAGTTTCTAAGGCAACGCTTAGCAACTGGCCACTTCTGGGAAAATGAAATTCAGAATCCTTGCGTACGAATGGCCCAGGGAAGTATACACCACAAGGCCGCAAGTGTTGCGATTAAAAGAATGGGCTGCAGTGTCACATTCCTGAGTGTGAGCCTGGCCCCCAAATTCATAAGCTGTGTTACCATGGGCAAGCCATCAAACTCCCTGAGCCCATTTCTTCCTCTACACAAAGGGGTAACAGTAGAACCCAACTCAGAATTGTTGTGTTGACTGTTTGTAGGACAAGGTGCTTGCTGGAGTGACCGGTGCATAGTATTCAAGACATCGTAGTTGTTACTATACCTACTTCTTTGCTAGGCTGTAAAGAAATTAATCTGGGAGCTCCAGAAGTCAACTCTCCCAGTCTGGAATGGTTTAGCTATGGTCTAGCCGAAGGCGACAAAAAGATGACTTCTGTAACTCAATTTCTGAAAAATATTTTCAGCTTCGTCACAATTTAGAAACTAAAATCTTATAAAGAGAAAAAACATATCTGTTATAAGCCTTTACGAGGGATCCTCATCTTTCTTGAGGATGAGCACTTCTTTCTCCCAGCTGGTGTTGATGGGGAGAGAGGGAGAAGGTTGGGCTAAGGGAGGGAACTACTGCATGTAGGTGCCGCAAAGAACAAGCGTAAGGACCCAGGCATCAGGGCCCCTGTTCTAAAAACACATGCTTTTGTTCCTTTTAACTCAAACCAAAAAGATTTAGGTTTCTTCCTCCCAGTCGTCCTCTCTCCCAAACAATTTGTGTTCCTCCTTTGAGACACACATCACACACGTGTGCACGTGTGCAGTCTCAGAGTCCCGTTAGAGTAGGATTACCCTGAAGGAAGGGACTGGGTCTCCTTTGCTCACTGCTAAGTCCCAGGATCCAGCCTGGTGTCTGAACATACAGGGATTTAATAAATCTGTGCTTGAGCAAATGAATGAATGAATGTTTTCAAAATGTTTATTTGAGGGAGAGAAAGAGCATGCATGTGAGCAGGGGAAGGGCAGAGAGAGAGGGAGAGAGAGAAAAATCCCAAGCAGGCTCTGCGTTGCCAGCATAGAGCCCTGATGTGGTGGGACTTGAACCCATGAACTGTGAGATCAAGGCCTGAGCCGAAACCAAGAGTGGGATGCCCAACCTACTGAGCCACCCAGGTGCCTCAAGTGAATGAGTTCTTTAAATAGGGGAAAGGGTCTGGGGGTGCCTGGGTGGCTCAGTCGGTTGAGTGTCCGTTTGACTCTTGATTTAAGCTCAGGTCATAATCCCAGGGTTGTGGGATCAAGCCCCGTGTCAGGCTTCACACTGATCGTGGAGCCTGCTTAAGATTCTCCCTCTCTCTCCCTCTACTCCTATCCCCTGCTAGCACACGCTCTCTAAAATAGAAAATTAAAAAAGGGGAAAAGGCCTAAGTTACCATTAGGATTAAATGAATTATCTTTTCTACCTCAAAAATGCCCCCCTCTGAAGAAAACATCTAGAATGTATAGCTGTCTATAGCAAAAGCAGTTCTCATCTCTTCCTTTACAAGTAAATGTTAAGATCTTATACCTTCTAAACCAAGTATTCTTTTTTCTGAGGGGGTCTCTCATATGCCTACTTCACTAAAGGGCTGGAAATAAAAAAAACCCATGGTGAACATGTTTCCAAGCAACCAGGGTTGTTGTATGTAAGTCATCTTCCCAGTCCAAGAGGCATGGCTTAGGAAAGGGGAGAGAAAAATATACAGTAGTATACCCAACAAATGAAAAGAACCAAAATCTACAGCCCAACTACCTATAATTCACATATTTAGCTTTTATAAAGGGTAGGCTCTCTCTCGCTCTTTTTAATTTTAATATTTTTGAGAGAGAGAAAGCACAAACGGGGGAGGGCAGAGAGAGAGGGAGACACAGAATCCAAAGCAAGCTCCAGGCTCTGAGCTGTCAGTATAGAGCCCAACGTGGGGCTCGAACCCATGAACCGTGAGATCTTGACCTGAGTCAAAGTTGGACACTCAACTGACTGAACCACCCAGGTGCCCCTTAGTAGGCTCTCTCTTGGGGTAGAGAAGGAATATGTAGCCCGTATCTTGCACTGTTTTGCATATCTTGCATGACATATCTTGCAGCGTTTCGAGATATTAAAAATTACATGACATTTACAAGTGTACCCGTAGTTTTTTCCTACATGAGGCTTTATGGAACACCAAGAAGTAGAATTGATTTGTCTAATCTGGAAGTAAATGGGTAACTATTTCTTACATCTTCAGAAGTAAATGGGCAATGAAAATGTAGCATTTTTCAGGGCTCCTGGGTGGCTCAGTCACTTATGTGTCCGACTCTTGATTTCAGCTCAGGTCATGATCTCACCATTGTGAGACTGACCCTGCGTCGCACTCCGCACTGGGCATGGAGCCTGCTTGGGATTCTCTTTCTCTCTCTCCCCCCCCCCCCCCCCCCGCTGTGTTCTCTGTCTCAAAATAAATAAATAAACTTAAAAAAATTTAAAAAGAAAAAAGAAGCATTTTTCAAAGTATACTTTTCAAAAACCACAGCAGAGCAGGGTCTGAGCAAGAGAAAACATGCGGTGCTGAGCACGGGGCCTGTGCCCAGTGGAGGGCTCGGGGTCTTACCTGTCACTGTACACGGACCTCTCAAAGACCTGTACCGCCTTCTTGGACTGTAATTGTTTCTCAGGAAAGGGCTCCAGCTGTACTTTTAGGCGGCTCATAAAAGAACATGTCTGGAATGTGTAGGACCATCGTGCTGGTTCCTGGTACATCATATCCAGCAAGTTTCCCAGATTTTGAGCAGTGTAGGCCTAAAGGGAAATTACAAAAGAGGAGAATTTCCTAGAAGGTACATTTACTTCATGGTGTTTGCTCCCCACACCCATGGTTTAATATCAATGAGGGAAACAATTACAGAAGTTTCCTTCTAAAAAAATGTAATCATATCCCCCAGTTTATTCAAAGCCACATAATCAAGGAAGAGATTTTCCTACCTGATTAGGAGAGAATTTGAGAGGGAGAGGACATGCCACCTTCAGCATACCAGAGAAGAGCAGAAGAAGAACCACATGCAGAATGAGCACATTCACTGACTGGTTTGTGGAGTCTGTCTGATGAAGAGTTCTCCAACAACAACTACTTGGAATCAAATCTTTCCATTGTAACACTATGTTGCCTCTCTTCTGAGCTTCCATCCCTGGCTATTTCTTTCTACAACTCCAACCCAGACAAGGAAGCAGCGGATTATTCGAAAATCCAACTAACCAACCAAAGAGAATTCTCTCTCTCTTTCCCTCTCAATGAAGGGATTAAAACAGCCAAGCAAAACCTTCCTCCTCCATTCTAGAGACTTTATGAAACATATTTAAAGACCCCTACGTGGCACGTGCAGGTGGGAACATGGGTCAGATATTCGAGAGCCCTGATTCTTTCCTGGGCTCTGCCACTGACTGGGCACAAAGTGAATTTTATGCAAAGCCCTTTGGCTCTGCATTCACTCAACTGCATTACCTGAGGGCCTGCATGGATGAGACGCTACATGGGCTCGATGGGCTCCATGCTGTAAGGGGTTCAGAAAACAAAACTAAGATTTATTTTCAGTGTTCACTATGTTGTTATCTCATTTAATCTTCAAAACAGCTTCATGAAGACGGAACTATTGTTATGCTCATTTTCCTGAAAGGCAAGTCCACTCAGAAAGGTTAATTAAGTAACTTACTTGTCCAAGGTCTCAAGGTGAGTAAGTGCAGAACAGGGACTCAAACCTGGCTTCCTCTAACTTCATTCTAATGTTTCTCTATATAAAGATAAGCTTGGAGGTCAATGATACATGGAATTTCCACAGATGGAAATGGGGATTAAGAGAGCATTTCGGGGGGTGCCTGGGTGGCTTAGTCTGTTAAGCGTCTGACTTCAGCTCAGGTCATGATCTCGTGGTTTGTGTGTTCAAGCCCCACATCAGGCTCTGCGCTGACAGCTCAGAGTCTGGAGCCTGCTTCGGATTCTGTGCTTCCCTCTCTCTCTGCCCCTCCCATGCTCATGCTCTGTCTCTCTCTGTCTCTCAATAATAAATAAACATTTAAAAAAATTAAAAAAAAAAAAGCATTTGGGTGGAGAGAAAGATATAGGAGGTGTAAAAGGTTAGACAACCGTAAGTGGTCCAGTTTGGCTAAGGATCAACCCTAGATTACACAGAAGGCTCCCAGCTCTCTGAAAGGCTTCACTGGGAGCAATGCAGGTAAAGCAGAATGGATCACAACATGTTTTCCCTCCTTTCAATCCTCCAATCCGCAAACACACAGCAGCCTCACAAATGGCTCCTGGTTACGAGCTGGAAGTAGAAGCAGGGGGATGAATTAGAATCCACTTGAGTCTCTGATGGTGTCACCAGAAACTGTAGGGAGCCCTTGGGGTGTGGCACAGTTACCAGACTGCGCAGAAGACCACTGAGTGGAGCGAGCTGCTGTGAGTACAGATGTACTAGGTGGACCAGGTGGGAGCTATTCCACCGGCAGGCTTTGGGCTACCAAAGGGAGGCCATTCCAAAACAAAAAACTGTACAGGGTCTACACCATTTCTGAAAGAACCCACCTCAGCTACAGAACAAATGCAGACATCCCTTCAAACATAGAAACAAAGAGAGGGAAATAACTGGATATAGAAATATTCAGCAATTCAAAAGGAGAAAGCCAATGTGTGTGCTCAGGACAAGCAGCCCCTTAGGAGACAGAGCTGTTGCCAGAAAAATCTCAATGAGAGTTAAGGGACTGCCACACTGATAAGAACAGGCTGTCATTAAAAAAAAAAAAAAAAAAAAAAAAAAAAAAGGAACAATATGAAAAGAACATTCTTAGAGGAGAAAAACGAAATTGCCATAACAAAGCACTCAATGAAGATGGTAACTAGCACACTGTATGCTGCAGTAAACCTAATTAGTGAATCGGCTCAAGAAATTGTCCTTAAACTAAGAGAAAAAAAAAAAAAAAAAAAAAAAAAAACAGAAAAGGATGACAGAAATGAAGACACGCAGGGTAGAAGGAAGAGATCCAGTATGCACTGTCGTATCGTGGCAGGGCTTTTTTGAGCCTCTCCTTGTCTTTCCTCTGGAAAGATAGATCAGGATGTAATGTCACCTGTGTTCCACCTTACAGTAATTAATATGATTTTGTATCAAACAACTTTCCAAACAAGAGCTAAAATGATCCAGAACTCCACAGTACCTGTAGCTCAGACAAAGCTATCTAGGGAGATGATTTTCCTTCTTATGAGACAAGAGTCCACCACAGGGAGGGGAAAAGCCACCCCCAACAAAGAGATGAGCAGAGGAAGACCCCTACTCATAAGGTGTGCGTCTCCCTCTCATCAGATTTCATCATCACTGAGAATCGCTATCTAATAGAAACATGTAGGATCTCTAGGTATTTGAGAACAGTTTAAAACCATGGAACAACTAGGAGTTATAGTAAGAAGGAACTGATCAGATAGAAAAGCTAAAACTAAAAAATTAAAGAAAAGCTCTGAGACATGAGACTTTCCACCAGAGAAATTCACTGAGTACCATAAGAGATTTCATATATATTTACATATATAGCTTTCATAAGCATAAACACACACACACACACACACACACACACACACACACACACACGAACCCATAGCTGGACCTATCCTGCCAAAATGTCGACAATTCATAAAAATAAAACAAAAACCTAACAAGGGGGAATCACACAAATTACTTATTTAAAAAAAAAAAAGGGGGGGGGATCAGGGACACCTGGGTGGTTCAGTCAGTTAAGCATCCAGCTCTGGCTCAGGTCACGATGTGGTTGGTAAGTTCGAGCTGCGCATTGGGCTCTGTGCTCACAGCTCAGACAGAGCCTGGAGCCTGCTTTAGATCTGTGTCTCCCCCATTCTCTATCCCTCCCCTGTTTGCACTCTATGTCTCTCTCTCTCTCTCTCAAAAATAAACATTAAGGGGCGCCTGGGTGGCTCAGTCGGTTAAGCGTCCGACTTCAGCTCAGGTGATGATCTCGCGGTCCGTGAGTTCGAGCCCCGTGTCGGGCTCTGGGCTGATGGCTCAGAGCCTAGAGTCTGCTTCCAATTCTGTGTCTCCCTCTCTCTCTGCCCCTCCCCCATTCATGCTCTGTCTCTCTCTGTCCCAAAAATAAATAAACGTTAAAAAATAAATAAATAAAAATAAATAAAAAATAAACATTAAAAAAAAAATTAAAAAAAAAAAAGGATCAGAACCATATAAAATACTTCTCTACAACAGAAACTACCTTTCATATTCCAGAGCAAAAAAACAGACATTTTTTAGACAAGCAATCACTCAGAAATTATACCACCCACATACCCCTTCTGAAAAAAATTCTCTAAAATATATTCCAACCAACTGAAAAATTACAAAATGGGAAGATGTGGTAATGAGAAAACAGTGGTCAGTGATCAACTGGTAGAACAGAGTGAAATGTAACTAAGGAACTATTATTTAAATGGGTATAAAACTGAGTGCCAAATTTCTATTGTTAAAAGAGACATTTCACAATGGAAAAGCATTCAGGATCTACAAAATTTCAGATAATTTTAATATACTGGAGAAGAAGATAATTTAAAAAAGTAAAAAAGTTTTGTTTTGGTTTGTTTTTCCCTTTCACAGAGACTCCACTAACATTAAAAGATAGGTTTAAACATGTACATTTTTATGTTTATATATTTGGGGGGGGAGGGACAGAGAGAGAGGGAGACAGAGGATCCGAAGCAGGTTCTGCACTGACAGCAGAGAGCCAGATACAGGGCTCGAACTCATGAGCCATCAGATCTTGACTGGAGCTGAAGTCAGACGCTTAACCGACAAAGCCACCAGACTCAACAGCACATGTACATTTTTAATTTAAACGTTTCCGCTGTTAGGATAAAAATGGTATGTTTCTCGTGTGACTAAAGGGGAGAAAAATGAAAGAGAATATTAAATATAGCAAAAAGGAAAAAAAAAAAAAAGATGAAAGCATAAAATAAGGTGATAGAAGAGAGAAAATACCCAGGAAAGGCAAACCCTAACACTGGGTAAAAACTAAAAATCCTATTTGAAAGAAAAATACCTAAAACAACACAAACTCTGAATGATAATTGAGAAAGAAACAGTTGTCCAGTAACTCTACCCCCCAAACAGCACTGGATCCATATTATTTAAAAAATGATTTCTATCGTACCTTCAAAGAATAGATAATTCCTATGCTAAAACAGTATAAAACTTCTCAATTCATTCATAACCCTAATGGTAAAACCTGTTAAAAAAAATAGCAATACCAATTAAATATATAAATATACATGCAAAATTTCAAACAACCTAGTAGCAAATTAATAGGACAGTATACCATGATCAAAAGGGTTCATTCTAGAATGTACAAACGGCACCACTATCAAATCTATTGACTACTACTAAGAGATTAAAAAAAGAAAAACCCCATGATTATCTCACTAGGTACTAAAAGGGCTTTTGATGAAAATTCAACATCTGATCCTGAGGAAAATGTTACTATCCTAGTAATTAGAAGGGCACTTGCCGCACATGATCTACTGAAACAATTAACCATCACAGAACTGAACACTGATGCGCCAGATGTCGTTTCATTAAAGACAAAACAAGATAAGGCTAACTAACTGTCAGTGCTGCTACAATTAGTATTGTTCTGGAACTTCTACCCAATAAAAGAAAACAGAAGTATGGATATCGGAGAACTCTTAACTCTTACAAATGAGCAGTTTTTAGAGAAAACTATTATTTTCTAAAACCTCAAGCAGATAAAGCAAAAAAAAAAAAACAAACCAATAATGTTACAAAAATTAAGTCACATGAGACAAATACGGTTAACTGCTTTCCTTCAAAACAGTAATAACTTTGAAAAAGATGGGAAAACAGATCCCAGTCACAATAATAAGAAAATACATAACCACTCAGGAATAAACTAAAGAAGAATACTATTATGAAAAGTAAATAACGACTTGGGGGGAAAACTAGCCTCGTATAACTTTTAAAGTCACACAGAGAGCAAAATAAAACCATAAAAGAGATAGAAACATAGGCAAAGATTTTTATAATCTCAGATTGAGGCCTTTTTAAACTTTAACATCAAAGGCAGTAATTACAAGAAGATTTTATTACATAAAAACTTAAAAGCATTATATGGCAAAACAGATCATATATAAAGATAGAAGAAAAATGACCAACTGGGGAAAGTATCAGCAATATAGGACAGAGTTGAGATACTTAACATACAGTGAGTTCTTATGAAGCCATTACAAAAATGTGAAGATCTCAATAGGAAAAAGAAAAGCAAGAGGTCTGAATAGACAATTCACTAAAGAATAGTAATAAATGATAACATAAAAAAGATGTTGAATTCATTGGTAATCAAAGAAATGTAAAACAAAGTAACACACCATTTTCTTGTCCCTCATATTAGAAAGGATGAAAAACAGTAACACCCAGTGTCGCCAAAAACTATGGGGAGAGTAGTACAACTTTTCTGTAGGAAAATTCTGTAAAGTATATATAACAAGTGTCAACAAGATGTGTAATTTCTGGACATCAAAATTCCAATTGTAGATTATCCTAAGAAAACACAAAAGTGCACAAAATTTAGCTATTAAAAAGAAAAAAAGATGTAGCTACAAGGATATTCATCATTGTAACACTGCTTATAACAGGAAGAAGTTAATACATGTAATATTATGTATTAAATTAAGTCTTTTAATTATGATATTATGCAGTAAACTGCGATCGTTAAAATGACTATGAAAGGAAGACCTTGTATATCAAAAGCCATGCAGGTAACAATTACAATTTTTGCTTAAAAAAAAAGGAAATGTATATATGTTTTAATACATTAACATAGGTGTATTAACATATTAACATAGGTGTATATAAATATATACATTTTCTCCTCTTTAGAAAGAAATCTAAAAGAACAAAAATGTTAACTATTTCCCTCTGGATAATGGGACTACGTGAGTATTAATTTTCTACTGCTGCACAACAAACTGTGCCAAAGTCTGGTGGCTTAAACAAAAAGAATGTTCATTATCTCAGTTTCTACGGGCAAGGAATTGGGGCACAGCTTAGCTGCCTGGTTCTGCCTTGGAGTTTCTCAAAAAGTTTCCGTCAGGATGTTGGTGGAGGCCAGTCATCTGAAGACTTCAATGGGGCTGAAGGATCAATCCACTTCTAAGAAGACTCACTCACACTCTGTTGGCAGGAGGGGACTCAATCATCCCTTGCTTCATGGGCCTCTTCACAGATAAGGCTGCTTCGTGACATGGCAGCCGGCATCCCCAGAGCCAAAAGTGATCAAGACAGAACAAAGTGGAAAATACAATGTCTTTTATGGTCTACCTTAGAAAGTCCCACTGTATTCCTGCTATATTCTATTCATCAGAAGCAAGTCCCTAAGTCCAGCCCACACTCAAGGAGAGAATTTGGGTCTACCTCTCAAAGGAAAGCTCATCCACCGATTTGTGGACGTATTTTTTAAATCCCTGTAACAGGTGACCTGCGGCATACTCAGAAAAAGATAGGTAATTTATTTTCTAAATGGAAAGCTAATTTCATAAATACTCCCGCCCCCCACACACACACGAAGAGGCAATTTAAAAAACATATATCCACAATAAGCATGAAGTGCCTGCCTAAAGAGGTAATACAATTCTGAGTTCGAATAACAGAAAAATGGCACCTGAAACAAGTTCTATATTTTACCATTTAGAGTACTACTTTTAGTAAATTCTAACCAGAAAACTAACAAAGTGGAGCTTATTGCCTAGACAAAGTTACTTCGGAATGAGGAAGAGTCTGGAGGAAAATGGTGTTTGGCTTGAAAGACTCACGGAAGAGAAAGAGCAAACAAATCATTACCTTCAACTATATGAAGCGTTGTCATGTGGGAAAGTCAAAACACTTAAGAGGCAGAACTTGAATCAATGAGTCAGAGTCACAGGGATGCAAAGTGGCTCATACAAGAACTTTCTAACAATTAGAGTTGTTAAAACCCAGAACAAGCTGCTCGGCGAATGTTCCCAGTGGCTGTGGGAGGAGTGTGTGGAGACTGAGGCAAGGTGGTGCCATTCCCTGGGCTACCTCTGAGGTTCACGTCTAACTTGGTCCTTCCCTACTCACACTGATGTGGCTGGTGTTGAAACCAAACCTACGGCCTCTCCCAAAGCAGTAGACGTGACACTGGGTCCTACGCCACGAGGCATAAGTGAAATGCACCGCGCTTGGCATAGTAAGTGGCAGAGTGTGCCTTATAAACGTCAGCTATTACTTCTGCATCGACTCAGAGTGTGACAAGATGTTCGCTAAGTCCCTTCCAATTTCTCAGACTTCATAAATAAGTTAAGATCACTATAATTAACTATTAATAATCCTGATGGCCAGCTTCAGTAATACACTTAAGGGTAGGAATGACAAAGCCAGGATGGCTGGACATGCTTTGGGAAACCACAAAGAACAGAGGCAGTCACTTATGTAGACATGTAAAAACCACAAAAATCAAAACTAAACATATTCAAACAAATCATATCCTCTCTGGCACATGCGGTCTGCTTTCTGGAATGAAAGTATTTTAAAACAGAGACTCAAACTGGGCTATTTCACCAACTCAGAGCAAATTAGATTATTACAATGAGTTTATTCACCCATGCCTGCCAACTACCCACCACAACTCAAAACTTACTTTTTGGGTGCCAGCGGCCTGGACATTCTGCCATGTTGCTACAGGTTCTGTAGCTATGTGCCACTCTGGGTAAGTTTCCGTGAGTAACTTCACAAAGGTGGACTTTCCCACAGCTGCAACGCAAACAGCACGTATTGGGACACTTCCCAAATGAGGGCTGAAGGAGAAGCTGCTACTAAACTCTGCCACAAAGACCCAACTTAAGGCAACAAGCACCAGGTTTCCCAATTTCAAAACTCAGTGCCATACGACTGTCCGACGGCCAATGGATAGGTCAGGCCCTGCTAACCAGAGTCGCCATAAGGAATACGGGCATTAGGGAAGATAAATACCCTTCAGATATGACTTGCAGTTTTAATGCTTCAACCTCCCAGAGGCAAACTATTTAATAACCTTGAAAAATGTAAGACTACCAGAAGTAGATGAAATCAGCTACTTAAGTTGTAATGCGTGAATCATATTCTGTGACTGTAAAAACTGCAAGTTTTTCAAGAAAGAAAATTCAGATGATGACCCTCATTCGCTCAACAAACCTAATCAGTATTTACCGGAGTGCTTACTATGGGCTCAGGACTATCTGGCACTGGGGTACAGTGATGAACAAAACATAGGATGGATTCTGCCCTCACAGAGCTTGCACGGGAGACACTAAACAAACACGGAAGTAACCAATAACAAATGGTGTTGAGTGGTCGGAAAGAAAAATGCAGGACGGCTCTAATACAGCACAGGAGACCAGGGAAGGTTCCTCTGAAGAAAATGTTCTCTGAGGTAAGAGCTGAAAGGTGAGGAGTTAGTCAGGCCGAGGATGGGGGAAGGGTATTTCAGGCAAAGGGAGCCGCATAAGCAAGGGCTGGGGGGTGTGGGGGGACCTGGTGTACGACAAGACAGAAGAGAAGCCTGTGGCCTAGAAGAGACATGGTCAAGCAAAGGCTCAAGATGTTTGGAGGAGCAGGTAGGCAGGCTGGACCAGATCAGGCAAGACCTCGTAGCATGGTAAGAAGTTCGAATCTAGGGGCGCCTGGGTGGCTCAGTCGGTTAAGCGTCCGACTTCGGCTCAGGTCATGATCTCACGGTCTGTGAGTTCGAGCCCCGCGTCAGGCTCTGTGCTGACAGCTCAGAGCCTGGAGCCTGTTTCAGATTCTGTGTGTCTCCCCCTCTCTCTGCCCCTCCCCTGTTCACACTCTGTCTCTGTCTCAAAAATAAATAAACGTTAAAAAAAAAAAATTAAAAAAAAAAAAAAAAGAAGTTCGAATCTATTCTAAGAGCAATGGGAAATCTGTGGCAACGTATTTTAAGCAGAGAAATGAAAAGATTCCATCTCATTTTTTATTTATTTTTCTTTTTTTTTTGAGAGAGAGAGAGGGAGAATGAGCGGGGAGGGGCAGAGAGAGAGAGAGAGAGAGAGAGAGAGAGAGACAGAATCTGAAGCGGGCTCCAGGCTCTCAGTTGACAGCACAGAGCCCAATGTGGAGCTCAAACTCACAGACCGTGAGATCGTGACTTGGGCCGACGTTGGACGTGCAACCGACTGAGCCACCCAGGTGCCCCAGATTCCATCTCGTTTTTAAAAGATCACTCTGCCAGCTGTGTAAGAACAGACCGTTAACGGGGCGTCTGGGTGGCTCAGTCGGTTAAGCGTCCGACTTTGACTCAGGTCACGATCTCGCGGTCACGATCTCACAGTCCGTGAGTTCGAGCCCCGCGTCGGGCTCTGGGCTGATGGCTCGGAGCCTGGAGCCTGCTTCCAATTCTGTGTCTCCCTCTCTCTCTGCCCCTCCCCTGTTCATGCTCTGTCTCTCTCTGTCTCAAAAATAAATAAACGTTAAAAAAAATTAAAAAAAAAAAAAAAAAAAGAACAGACCGCTAACAGAAGTAGCCACACCAATTAGAATATAATAGTAGCCTGAACCAAGGGATGGCAGAGGACGTGGAAAGTTGTGGTTGCTTTTGAGAAATATTCTGGAGATGAAACCAACCTAGTACAACAAATTATCTTTTTCCATTTACACCAATGTCTGGCCTATACCTTCCTGAGCTCCAGACTCGCTAAAGGCCCTCCAGACACCTCCGCTTGGATGTCCCACAAATACCTCAAAATCAGTCTGCTCCCTACATGAAGTCATCATCATCCCCACCAAAATGACTTTCTTCCCATATCCTGGACCCGGGTATGGCAGCAGCATCCACTCACTGTCAGGGCTTGTCCCTCCTCTGCCAAACCTCAAGTAGCCACCAAGTCCTTTTGCACTTGCCTTCTAAAATTTCCCCATCCCTCCTTTTCTCTCCATTCCCACCTCCAAGCTCATCAGGCTCTCATCTCTTGCCTCTCTGACTCTGGCATTGCCCTCTTTAATCTATCATCCATACTGCAGCCACACTGAACACAAAATAACACTGCTTAAAACCCTCTACCAGCTCCCTATTGCTTTTGTGACAAAATCCAACCCTTTAGCATGGTCTACGCGACATAACACCTGCATATACCTCTCTGGCCTCAGCTTCCTTCAGGCACCCTGAGCTCCTGCTGACCAAACTCCAATCATGCCATGTTCTTCCCTGCAAATGTGATTTTGCAAATGTGCTCCCATTTCCTGGAGCATCTTCTCCCCTCACCTGGTCAACCCGCTACTCCATTTTCAAGATTCTGCTCAGATGTACTTCCTGCACGAAGCTTTTCCAGACCCTGACTACTCTGAGCTAGATCAGCTAATCATCCTTTACACTTGGTCTGGCCTTCTGGGTAAGAATCTGTCACTGCAATTGTAATTCTGTTTCTGCAGGTAGAAGATGGGGCTCCTCTAGGGCACACAGAGTGGAACTGGAACCACAAACCAGCATAATGATCTGACTGAGTGAAACATTTAATGGAACCAAGAGAAGGAAGGGAGGTGCCCTTCAAGTCAATTCTATCAGCCACCCAGGGTTACTGATCAGGCGTGAAGGGATTGTCTCAGAAGAGCCCACACATCCAACATGTGCCATCGATTACACACCACTCCAACTCCTGTCTGAACAACACAGGGTAAGAACAAACATCGTGAACCTGTGTGTTCTGTACAGTCACACTCATCTCTCAGTTCCACCTCCACCCAGCCCATGCGTGCCTTTGCACATCTGCCCAGCCTCTGCTCTTCCCACACTTCAGTGAATAAATGCCTTCCCCTGCTCTTCCAGGCCTGTGTCTAAATCCTTTCCCCTACCAAGGCCAAGGCCCCACCTCTTCCATGGGTTCAGAATGTCTCTAGTTCACATGGAATTTCTACCATATGGGGCAAGTGAATCAAATAAGAAATATTTATTAACTGCTTAAAGTATGTTTAGGGGCGCCTGGGTGGCTCAGTCGGTTGAGCGTCCGACTTCGGCTCAGGTCACGATCTCACAGCTCGGGAGTTTGGGCTCTGCGTCGGGCTCTGTGCTGACAGCTCAGAGCCTGGAGCCTGCTTCAGATTCTGTGTCTCCCTCTCTCTCTGCCCCTCCCATGCTCATGCTCTGTCTCTCTCTGTCAAAAGTAAATAAACATTAAAAAAAATTTTAAAAAAATAAAGTATGTTTAGCATTCAATTGTTTTGATTGCTTCATGGGTCTTACTTTTGGTTTCCTAACAGGACCTGACTCTCTGGGGTTGGGACCCAGGAATCCACATTTGTAAGTATGCCCCAAAGTGATCCTGATGCATACTTATATTTGAGGTTGCTGTCCATTACAATCTGTTCAAAATCAACAGAGGTAGTTTTTGTTTTTTTTTTAATATAGGTTCTAAAACCACATACCAGACTACTGAATAAAAGCCTACAGGCTTATCATGAAGTACCTAAGAGACTGACAGGAATTACAAATTGGTTGAGTTTATATATTATCAAATGTCTGCCTGCCCTAAAAAGTCTCTAGCTTAAAATATTTGGCATAGATGGTCAATATTTAGATCGCAGGTTGTTGATTAAATCTAGAACATGGTTCCTGCCTATCAGTGAAAAGCTATTTTAATTAACAGGAAAAGATTAAGGTAATTGAGATGGCTGGGATTAAGTGACTGTTAGAATTAAATGCTTTAAACGTTAAAAACAATCTAAAAAACTATTGCAGATGGACAGGAAGGGCCCTCAGGGTTAGAAAATGTCAAATTCACCTCTGAGATCAGACACTATTAGTTCATCTAAGGGCAGTCAGGACTCTGAGAAATCGACTCAGGCCATTTAAGCACACAAAACCCAGAATGGCAACAAATTTGATGTAATGGGAAATCTACAGTTCCAATTACTGGAATAATTACACCAGGACAACAGCTCTACCCTGCATCCCAGTGCCCATTCGAAAGCTTCTGGAAAGTCAGTTGAGTAATCAGAAGCTGGCTTCAGCAAAGAATGACAGTAAATGGTGGTGGCAGGTCCTAAGAGCTGTGCCATCCATGTTGCTCTAGGGCTCAGAGAGCCGGGGTCATTTGCCATAGGGCAGTAGTTCTTAAAAGCATGTTCTAATGGAACTCAGCTGTGCCAGGCATAGGCCACAAATATGGAATAATTTTAAAAGATAATTCAGTTATATATTTATTTTAAAAGCACACACAACATAACTTTTTTTAGTGATATAATACCTAATCATAACAGGTTTTTCTTCTTCCTGCTGGGGTTTTGGGTGTTGTGTTAGTTTTTTTTTGTTGTTGTTGTTGTTTTTAAGACAAATGTTTTAAAGTGTTCCAGGGGCTTCATAAGAGTGGTGACATCTGCTTCTTTCCTGCTACATTGGCCTCCTCCTAGCAAGCAGAACACTCATGTCCACCAAAAGCCATTCCTCTTTATGCAACACTGGGCAAACAAGAAAAAGTCCTCCCTTTGTCTGGTCTCTGTGCAGAGCACCAGCTTCTTATGATATCATTATCACGATAGTTGGATCCCAGGTTCACTGTTATCTTTCAATATACTCTTTAATATCATGAAATGTGGGAGGTATCAGATCACAGAATCAAACCTTCCCTTCAGGCCTTGGCTATTACTGAACTTTACTATATGCGCCATGACTTGAAAAAGGGCGGAAGGTACTTTCTTAGAGTATATTAGTTCAACATGTTGATTTTTATTAGCACCAAGACTGTCATTCCACAAGCTGCACCAAAGAGTTCTCTTGCTAATGTCCATCTTTTCCTTTCTCTCTTCCACAAATTTTTCTATAAACTATGATGCCTGCTATTGCTACATTCTGCTAAAACCTAGCAGTCAGAGCGTAATGTCCAAAATAATGTATTATTTTAAATTTAATACAGCTGTATTTCATGTGAGCCTCTTAAACATACCATCACCTCCAAGCATTTTCCTCTCCTGAACAAAATGAAAAACATGGCAAAAATCCAATTCTGAAACCTTTTACCAAAAAGCAAACAAAGGCAATATATATAAAACCGTCTATCTTAAACACAAAAGTCTTCCAAAGAAAATTGAAAGCCTTTACTTCAGGAACTGCATGTGATGCCACATTCACCTCTCACTCACTCGCTCACCAGATGTTTATGAGATGTTTATGGAATCGCTACTAACTAGTAGGTACTATAAAATGAACTAGGCTGAGATCCTGCCCTCAAAAAGTTCATAATCCACCGGTGAAACAAAGTACCTAGGTTCAGAAAGGCTCTGAGCCTAAAAGCACGCTGGGCAAACGTAACAAAAATCACTCAGCAGGCTTAAAAGAAACATAATACACTTTTGCCCTCATTCCTTTTAATGTTTTTCCTAGGGAAAACTATGTTTACCAAAAAAAAGTTGCTCCCAGCTCCCAGCAAACAATCCGAACAATCCAAACCACTCTGTTCAGCATGAGACCTCACTGGTCTGGAACACCTTCCTCCCCCACTTTGCCCACTACAGGATTCATCCTTTCACTCCCTCCTTCTCCGTGAAACCCTCCTGAACTCTCTCCAGCTCCACGTCACCCGGAGGCAGAGCTAATTACTGCCTTCTCTGATGTACCAAGGTATTACGTTGTAATTATTTGTTGACCCATCACTCTCTCCACTTGCTTTTTGAAGACACAGACTGGCCTTGTTCCCTTTGCATCCTGAGTACCTAGCCAGGTCCTAGGAATGGAGATGGATGGAACGAGGCGAATCACAGAAACAAACACTCCAATATACAACGTTTAGAATAAATAGTCTCTTTTCCGCTAGGATTCTTTACCCAGTTGTTTACACGCAATAAAAGCAAAAGATGAGCATTAGTGATGTTAGAATGCAGGAAACATGCTATTAGGGAAGCTCTCTCCGCTGCTTTATATACAAGCCTCTAGACTGTAAAAGTGATGAAGTTTCTTCTGCTTCGGTTGGGTCTTTGAAAATCAAAGTGAGAATGGTCTGAGATCACTCACTGCCAGTATTTCATATGGTAATCCTTTGTTCAACTGAGGTTTGTAATTACAAAATAACTGGCTTTGGGAGGCAATAATATACCGTAGCCATGAATACACTTAGAAGATAGGCTAAGTATTTCTTAGATTTTCAGGCATTGTTCAGGCACCAAGTTTCTGACGTTCCATCACACATGGCAGATGGCTTCACAGCTCATACCAGACACATGAGCAGGGTGTCTGCACTTACAGGATCAGATCAACAAGACTTGGAGCAGCAGGACTACTAGAAAAGCCCCTCTAAACATATCTAACTTCAGTCAGGACAAGGGTTTACCTTCCTCTATTCAGGTTTCCTGGATGGGTACTCATTTATTTGGGGATGCCACCTGTGATTAGAGAACAAGCTCAGTCCTGACTAGGATTGTAAAGCAGTTTGACATATTCCTTCCGTGGGCACCAGTGACTACCTTTCACGTGGATGTCAAAGCACAGGAGCCAAACATGTGGTCAACACTGAAAGAATACAATGGGTCAGGCAGGGGTTAAGTGCTGGTGATGCCAAGATGAGCAAAACACCAAGCCGCCAACCCAGGGAAGGTCTCAACAGAAGTCAAGTGCTGCAGCATTTGTGGGTACAAAATGTTATGGGAGCACACAGAGGAGGCAGTGACTAATTCCGCCTGAGGACAGTCACCAGGCTGTGTGGGGTGATGGAGAGTTGTAGGAGGTAAAACCAGAAACAGCCAGATTAGGGTCCCCCAGTCCACTTGTCATTAGTCACACTTTCCTTGGGCAAGTGCATCCACTTCCAAGGCTTCAACAGCTACCCCCACCATCAACAACTTCCATACCTGAAAGCTCAGTCCCATCCCTCTGGATTTCAGGCACATGTCCTAATCTACCCCAGAACATCTATCTCTGTATGCCTCAGAGGGACCTGATAACTAAACATGTCACTCTTACCTCCCCAGACTTCCTCTTCCTTTATTCCCATCTTCAGTTTCCGGTCAGTGTCCAAACTAAAAGCCTCACTGTCATCTTCTACACTAGAAGTGGCCACCTAGTCCTGTCAATCTCACTTCTAAGAATCTCTCTCAAATGACTCCATTCTTCTCAGTCCTTCCATTCCCTCTGTCCAGGCCGGCATCTTCCCACACTCCCACTACTACAACAGCAGCCACAAAACCAGTCTAGCTACTCCAAATTCTGTTCCTGCTCATTCACTCAGAGCAATGATACAAGACACTGTGGGTAGTGCAGCAAACAAGACATATAAAGAAAGTGCCTGTTTTATGGACCTTCCTATTTGTTCATTCTGGCCAATTTCTGTTTTAAAATTAATCTGGTTGTGACACATCCCGGCCTCAAATCTTCGGACCCTCCCCCGCACGGTCCCTCTACCAGCATGGTCCACAAGGTTGTTCGACATCTGGCAAGTCTACCCTTCCACCCTCTTGTTCTGCCACACAGGTACATCCCTGTTATTAAAACCGCATGTTTCTTCAGGCTTTGCCTTGGCAAGTGTTACTTCCTGTACCTGGAACATTCCTTTCTCATCTCCCCCTTGGGAATTCCTACCCCAGAGATTCTGAGTTTCCATGCCCAAGCAAACATGGCACTCATCACATGGTACAGGAACGATGTTTAGAAGTCTGCTCCTCCCACCTGGCTATGAGCTTCTTAAAGGACAGGAACTGTATCACATGTGAGTCTACCCTCATAGCACATATTCGGTAAGTCTCGGTTCAGGAGAAACCAAGGCAGAAGCACATCCATCTACAAAGGTTAAGAAGCAAAGGTCAGGAAAATTGGTCAGGAAAATCAAACTTCACCTCATGGCCTGTCCAAGTACTTCTTTTGTGAAGTACTTTGGTACCTCTGTGGGCTCTGAGAACAGAGCTTCCCTTAGAGGCACGTTTCCCAAAGGCAGAACATCTTGAACACTGTCAGGACCCTCCCTTCTCAATCTTTTTGATGTTTCTGATTTGGCTGCAGAAACACACACAGATGTGGTGACTGATCTCACTTTAAACTCATGACCACCAAGTCCAAGTGGGTCCTTAATGCTGCCTAGCAACTCTCTACATTTCTCTTGCTCACTCACTAGACTAATTCATGTCTTGCCTCTCTCCTCACACTCACTCTGCTTAGCTGACCCTTCTTCCCGTTTCACTGAGGAAACAACCAAAAGACCTTCCCCAAGTTCCCACCACACCTACTCGAGTCAGTACTCATTTATATTGCCACGCACACTGTTCCGAGGGATAAACTCTGCTCCTAGCTTAGGCCAACCTCTCTCCACTTCGGCAAGAGATTCCACTCCTTACTTACTAAAATCACTCCAGTAATTATATCCTGTCTCCTGCTTCACGAATTTTTTTGCCCTCTCTACTAGACCATTTCCACCAGCTTAAAAATATGATCCAATACCTCTTACAAAAAAAAAAAAAAAAAATGGAAACAACCCCCTCAAACCTTCTTCCCATTTCAGCTACCACCCCATGTCTCCCCTTTCTAAGAAAACTTGTAGTTGTCTGAATCCATTGTCACCTCCCATTCTCCTTGAACCTATGCCAATCAGACTTTCACCCCTACTGCCCCTAAAAACCGTTCTTCTCAAGTTCACCAAAAAGCTCCATTACCTAAACAGCATTACACAGTTGAACATTCCCACTCCCCAAACACCTTCTTCACTTTGCTTCCAAGATATCATTCTCTTCTGGTTTTTCTCCTACCTCAGTAGTCATTCCTTCTCCGTTTCTTTTGCCTGATTCCTTCTTCCATCTAACTGCCCCATGGCTTAGTCCTTTCCATCAACACGACAAGGTCTCCTGGCTTCAAATACCATCTACATTTATACCTCCAGTCCAGGGAGACTCTGAACTCCAGACTTATATATCAAACTGCCTCATCAACATCTCCACTCAGATATCTACCAAGCATACAAAAACCTAACACGACTAAAGGTAAAATCTTGAAACCATCCTCTGTGCTCAGTCTGTTCTTCTCGTTCTTCTCCCATTTATGAAAATTTGGAACTCCCATTTTTCGAGTTGCTCAGGCCAAAATGATTGGAGTGATCACGGACCTCTCTTTACCTCATACTCCATCCACATCTGCTACTAAATCCAGTTTGCCCTACCTTAAAATGTAACTGGAATCCAACTGCTTCTTACCACCTCCACGCTCACCACCCTGTTCGAACTCACTGCAACTCACCATTGCAATAACCACCTGACCCCTACTTTCAACATATCAGCTAAAGTCACCTTCTTATAATTTAAGTCAAATCATGTCACGTGACAGCGCAAATCTTTTCCAGTGGCAAGTAGAAGTCCAACATGGACTACAAGGCCTATGCAATCCAGTCACTCCTTACCTTTGGACCTCATCTCCTCCCATTCTCCCCCTTGCTTACTCCACTCCAGCCACAACAGCTTTCTTCTTGTTCCCTGAACATGCTATCCACCTTAGGGCCTTTGCACTTGGTCTTCCCTCTGCCTGGAAGAGTCTCCCAGTTATCCACATGGTTGCATCGCTTTCTTCTGGTTGTTGCCTCAACGTCACCTTCTCAGTGAGGCCTGTCTTGACTAACCTATTTAAAACTGCAACCTCCCTCAATCTCTCACCCCTGAATTTTCTCCCATCACATTCATTACTATCTAATATATTGTTTACTTAATTCATACTGTTTATTATTTACCTCTACTAGAGTTCCGTGAGAGCTGAGATTTTTATTTGTTCTGTTCAGTGCTATATCCTCAGGGTTAAGAACAGTGTTAGCATATGGAAGTTGCTCAAAGGGTTATTTGTCGAATGAATAAAATGAGAAATTCTCAGTTGGCTTCTAGGCTGTCTTCAATTTTCAACACTTATTCAGCACCTCAGCAGGTAAAAGCATCAAGTCAGAACTTATTAACGTTAAACTGAAGCAGGGGCGTCTGAGTGGCTCAGTCGGTTAAGCGCCCGACTTCGGCTCAGGTCATGATCTCACAGTTTGTGCATTCGAGCCCCGCATCAGGCTCTGTGCTGACAGCTCAGAGCCTGGAGCCTGCTTCGGATTCTATGTCTCCCTCTCTCTCTCTGTCCGTCCCTCCCCTGCTCATGCTCTCTCTCAATAATAAATAAACATTAAAAAAAAAAAAAAAAAAACGAAGTGTTATGCTTTCATTTTGTTTTTTTGGTTCCTTTTTATCTAAGATACCGGGTCTCTACTCTTGTAACAGTTACTTTTAAAACATGTTTTAAGTTTAAAAAGTGAGTTTCTTCTAAGAAAAATGTTAAATTATATGGGACTAGAAGAGAGACATGGTAAAATTACTCTAAGTGGTATCTGAATGACTGAACTTTAAGAACTCTCAGGGTAGGGCTACCAGATAAAATACAGGACGCCAGTAAATTTTAATTGTAGATAGATAATAATTTTTTCTAATGCATGTCCCAAATATTGCATAGGACACACACACACACTAAAATCTGAAATCCTATTTTAAATGGCACTTCACCGCCCCCCCCCCCCCAAATCCGACATCCCTATTTTAGGAGAACAAAAGAAATTACACCCTGCTCCTTGTCGCATTCATTGCGATCAGAACAAGCTGGTGGAACTCCTGGCTATCTACGGACTTCGTGACTGTGGGAGAGTACTGAGGCCTGACATCCTAAAAATCAAAGAGGCCTCTTTGGGAAGGGAAAGGCCCCGTCACGTCAGATCGCGGGGGCAGGGTGGTCTTGGCCCAGCTCCCTTTCCCAGCCTTTCGGCCACCAGCTCGGGGGAGGCAAAGGCTTGGCAGCCACTTTCCGGCCCTTACCAATATTTCCTTCGATGGAGAGCTTTCGAGGCCCGCGCTTCGCGTGCATGCCCCTGGAGGGGGACACGCCACCGATTCGGCTCTGAGCCATGGAACTGGAAAGTGCTCGCAACAGCCTTCGAAGGAGCTGACCCGCGGTCATCCCACCCACGACTCGCGCAATTATCACTTCCGCCGATAGCACTTCCGCCCCCGGCTCCGCTGTGCAAGCGCTCCGGCGCGCCTATGACGTCAGGAGATCGCCGAACAAGCAGTGGGTGGAGCTCAGCTGGCCGCGCGGGGAGGGGCCGAAGGGACCCCTG
Source organism: Panthera pardus (assembly GCF_024362965.1). Lineage (NCBI taxonomy): Eukaryota > Metazoa > Chordata > Mammalia > Carnivora > Felidae > Panthera > Panthera pardus. The sequence goes on along the minus strand of NW_026526821.1, from coordinate 89,526,666 downwards.
TGTTCTCGCGAAATTTGTAGCAAAGCAACGCTAGGTGGAAAAGACTTCTATTGCGGGGGTGCGGGAGCGTTAGTAACTGCGGTTGTCTGGGTGGCTTGCCTTCTCGCTGTTTGTCGGAAGAGCAACATTGTGAAAGAGACATACGCTCAACAATCTCCTCACCTTTGTATTTTTGTGTAACTTTCAAATAAGTCATAACTAAAGACAAAGTAATTGTAATTTTAAACGAGTTTTTTCCAGGTGTTTGCTTTTTATTCTAACTTGGGTAGAAATTGGACTATTTTAAGCAGGAAAATGACGCAATCTGATGATGTACACAAGTTAACTTTTTCCCATTCACGGTGACGCGCAGCACAATGCTGGCACATGACTGAATAAATCAACAAATTAGTTCATTACATCCCACCTCTTATTTTGTCTCTTGAATGAAATAAACGTTCACTCTGTCGATTTGCACAGCAGCCAAAAATCCCATTAGGATAAAGTGGGTGGAGGCTCAGGATGTGAGTGGAACTCGTTTAAACCGTAGATTGGGCTCTGTGGGTGTGAACCACGGCGAGCGTGAGCTGCAGGCCAGCGTGGGGCGGTGGGGAATCTGAGTGGGATTTGTAAAAGGATGAGCAGAGCCAGAGTAGAGAGAGACTTGGCTGGTGTATAAACCTGTAGTCCTGCCGTCGGTGGAGACCTGTGCTCTGTGGAGGGTCAGGGACAGTTCTGAGCTGCTGCCACCCGGTGAGGCCTTGACTGGCTTTGTCCTGCCACCACCACCCCGTTGTCATAACGATCTCAGAACTAACGAGTTATGAAATGTTGTCAGAGGGTATTTCCACTTTCCATCGTTGAAACCACAAGAGTCAAACCAGGAGTCCCAACAGTTAAAACGGCCTTCAGGCAACACCTTAGAGAGGGGAGGTTTTAGGAAATGGGGATCAGATTGCGAGGGGTTGGGGAAGGGTTCGTGGCTGGGACACCTGTCTTGCATAACAAGCACGGGACCTTTTCTTATACTGATGTTTATATGAGATGATTGAAGTGATGTTCATTTATTAAGCACATTATTTTTAAATATAGATTATAAATTTATTTAGGATGACCTGGATGGAGCACTGATAGATACGGGAACAGCTAAAGTCAGTCCCATCCTCTGCTCCTACTCTCACAGGCACCTCCGTGTCAAATTATTGCTTGCATTTCTTTAGCTATGTAAACTCAGACTTGGAAAATATTCATCCAAACAAGTTTCAGAGGCTCTCTGAGCCCCCAAGGTTTCCCTGCCCTCACTGCCATCTGGGATATCGGGAAAGTTAAATGATGATGTTGTCGGCCACTTTAGGTGCAGACAGGCAACTAACCTGTTCCTAAAAGTTATTATTTTTTTAGACTTTATAGTAAAGTGTAATAAGTAGTAAAGAAAAGTGCATGCATCATAAGTGTACAGTTTAATGAATTTCTCACAAACCTAAAATGTTCCTTGGATTCAGATAAAGAAATAGAGCATTGTTAGTAGCTCCTGAATCCATTTGCCCTGCCAGTTACTACCCACCCCAAATAATCCATAGCCTGACTTCTAAGAGCAGACAATAGTTTTGCCTGCTTTTTAGATAAATGGAATCATATAGTATTTCTTTTATTCAACCTAATATCTATGAGATTTATCCATGCTATATATGTAGCTGTAGTTCATTCTCATTTCTGTGCAGTATTCCAATATGTCACTATACCACTATGTATTTTCTCCATTCTACTATCGATGGACATTTATGAGTTTCTAGATTTGGGCTATTATGAATAGGGTTGCTATGAATATTCTGAATATGTCTTTTGGTGAAGTTAAGCATGCAGTCTTCTTGGGTAATACCTGTGAGTGGAATTGCTATGTGATAGGTTATTTGTATGTTCAGCATTAGTAAATATTCCCAAATAGTAGGTAGTTTTTATAGTGTTTGTCCCAATCGACTCGCACCATCATGGGTGAGCGCTGTGGTCATCTTATATTCTTTTTTTTTTTTTTTTTTTTTTTTTTGGTCATCCTATATTCTTAACAACAGTTGGTATTGTCAGCTTTTTCATTTTGTCCAATATGCTGTATATAGTTTTCATCTGCATTCTCCTGATGATTTACGAAGTGAAACACTCTTTCCTATGTTTATTGGCTATATCGGTAACTTCTGTTTTGGAGGACCTAGTCAACTCCCGTGCCCACTTTTCTATTGGCTATCTGTCTTTTACTTACTGTTCTTTGTTCATTCTGGATATAAAGTCCTTTATGAATATTTTCTCTCATTCTGTTCCTTGCTTTTAAAAAGCTTTCAAATTTCCTTGGTGTTCACTATAAGTAAAAAACTAAAATGGCCTAAATTGCCTGTCAGTTGTCCCAATATCAGTGATGACCCCTCTATTCCCTTTTATTTTGTAGTGTTCATTATTATGTTATATCATGGATTCATATCTTTCTTGGTCCTAATTCCAAATTCCCAAGAGAGAGAATCTAATTGGCCCAGCTGTGCCCCAAATGAAGGTCTCATGGAATGAACATGAGTATTTTGCCCCACCCCGTGCATAAAGAAGGAAGGCAATTAAAGGGATCATCATGAGCAAGGAAGACACCCAAAAAGGTAGGGATCGGTCCCTCCTGGAAGGAGCAAACAGGGTGTTTTCATCCCCCCTCAGGTGATGGCCAGAACACAAAAAGCAGCAGTGTCTTGGTGAACAGAATTACATCCTACTTGTCTACAGGAATGAGGCCGCTTTACGCTCCTAGAGTTTGTCAGATATCTGCTGGGATGTATGAATAAGGGTTGATTACACTACACGGACTCTTGTCATTCAGCATCCATTTCTTCACCCAATTTTTGCCGAGCATCTACTATGTTATCAGGCACTCTTTCTAGTCCTTAGAGTACAGCTCTGAAGGATTTACTGTTTTCAAATGTTTGTAAGTGCTATTGTGACAAATAGATACAGACCCATATTACAAAAATGCTACAACATAGCCACAAAAAATAAGAAGGTAAACATATGCCAATGTGACCCTGACTTTCTTTTGCTGCTTGGATGTCTGGTCAGTTATAGTCTCATCTACATCGAAGATTTTCTAATGTGCTAGATGATGCTAAGTCAGTTTGGTTAAGCCGGGAAGTATGCTTCTAGAATCCTCTCCTGACAGGGCTTTGAGTTAGAGTCGGCCAAAAGAGGCCCAGGTGTAAGATTCAGAAGGCAGAGCCTTAGCCATCGTCTGGGGAGATGTCTTTCAGATACTGTGACAGACAGATGAGTTTACAGAGAGATCCCAGCTTGTCCTCAAAGCCCTAGTGTCTCCTTCCTGATCATCCTACAGTTGTTTCCAGAACTTCACTTCCCCAGCTATTCCCACCTTCAGGTAAAGTCTCATTCCTATAATAAACCCCTTCTTCCCATAATGTGCATGGTGGCTCTGCTCCCTTGAATGCACTCTGACTGATATACCTAATCATAAAGGGAGGCATTTAGGGAGCGGTTAGGAGGCATTTAGGGAGCAGTTAGATAGCCAGGGGTGAGGGTTAAGAAAGATAATCCACAAGCAGCACTTACCTCCCGCCACACAGTTACCACCCAGTACACATTACGTGATAAGTGATGGCTGCCTTCGGCTTGGCCTTCTGTGCCTGGGACATTATTGCTATATTTATCTTGAGTTGATTTCCTGATGTATTTCGTCTCTCCTCAAGCCATTGTAACCCACCCATGTCCCCCTCACTATCAGCCCATAGTTGTCTTCCACTGAAGACTTCTAGGACAGCACTTCTTGAAGTGGGGCAAGACTGGGTGGGGAACAACCAGTCAGCTTCCCTGTCTTTCCCCACGTGGAGATTCTGATGCACCCCTCTGCAGCAGGGATGGTCAGTGCTCCACATTTCCTCAGATCCTGTGTGTGTGTGTGTGTGTGTGTGTGTGTGTGTGTGTGTGTGGCTGCCCTCTGGCCTCCTCCCCTGGCTCTCTCTCCCAACAGCCAGTTCTGGCAGCTTTTCTTTGCAATACTGCCCTCATACTACTGAAGCCCTTTCCCAGCACAGGTGGAAAGCCTGGGACTTTACCTCCCCTCCTCCCCCCCCCACCTCCCCCCCAGAGTGCATCTTCACTCATCACTGATAGGCTAGTGTGAAAGCCCACTTATATCCTGTCAGGCTTTTACACCCAGCTGCCTGGGAATCAGGGTGAGGCCACCCTCTGGGGGACTTTGAGAGCTCCCCTGCTGCTCTTCCTCTCCATTTTTGTTCTGCTTCTCTGATTCTGCTCACTGGTTTCCCCTGTGAGCGCTTCCTTAATAAATCGCTTGCCTGTGTAGCCTTACTTCAGGGTCTGCTTCTGGGAAACCTGTCCTAAAACATGAGTCCACTAAGGATTTTTGCAGAACATGCTTCTCCACCCCAGAGGACAAGTGTGGGGATGGGGGAGGAAGAGTGCCTGCCATTGAGGTCTGTGCACCTCCACCGGGGTCCACTGTCTCCAAGTAGGTGTGTCTGGGAAGGCTCCCAGCCAAGTGGGATCTGCTCAGGGGCGGCAAGGATGGGACTTGGGTAGGCAGAGAGGGTGAAGGGTGCGCCAGGCAAAAGTGGGGATCTAGTTCTGCTATTAACTAGCTAGGCGGGTGAGTTAGTTTGTAAACTAGCTGTAAAATGGGAATGATACTGGTACCGGCTAGTAGTGTTATGGTGAAGAGCAAATGAGGAAATCATCATAAAGCCCTTAACCTAGGGCCTCGTGTATTGTAGGCACACAACCAATGTTAGCTATCATTATTATCTCTTACTTTCTCGTAGTACTCTGTGGGTGCTTCCGTTTCACCTCAAATCATTGTCTTGCATATGTCTTCTCTCACTTTATGCAGTGAGACTTTGATGGGCAGGAATCATCTTTGCTGGATACGTAAATTCCATGTGGGCTTACCCAGTAATAGCAGATGCTGAAAATTCAGTCAATACTTGTGAAATTAAACAGAATCGACCGAGGGCAGAGAGTGGGGAGCAAGTAACAAAAGAGAAAGAGAATGAGAGAGAGAGAGAGAAGAAGAAGGAGGAGGAGGAGCAGAAGGAAGAGGAGAAGAAAAAGGGGAGGGGAAGAGCAAGAAGGGGGAAGGGGAGAAGAAGAGGAAGGAGGAAAGGAGAAAAAGAAAGAAAAACATATTCTTCCTAAGAATGTTGCTCCTTTCTTAGTTAGCTTCAGGGCAAGATACAGCCTAATGCTCAATAACAAAGGACTTCATAGAGACCTTAAGCCACTATGACCTTCCTCCACACAAGTTCAAACATTGGGTTTGAACCATTCATATGCCACACCCTATAATCCTTGTGTTTCTCTTTGTGTTCATGTTCTCTGTGTCTTGCCCTTGAGTAAAAGGATGTACGTCTCTGAAAGCTTTTGTTTCTTAACACGCCCCCCCCCCCCCAAGAGTCATCTAGCCCTCATTCTTACTCATGTTGAAGGCAAAGGAAACAAGGCAGTAGAGTGAGAGTACTAGCTTTAGAGTTAGACACACTTGGATTTTAATCTTGGTTCTGTGGTCTTCAGCAAGTCCTTAACTTCTCTAAGCCTCAATTTCCTCATCCATAATATGGGGATATGTGTATCTCACAGGATCATTGTGTGGATTAAAAATAAGGTGTGAAAAGTCCTTAGCACCACGTAAAAGCCCAGGGGGGAGGAGAGAAAAAGCCCCACGCAGAGAAGTAAGGCTTGCAGGTTTTAATGTTTCATGATTAGTAACAGAGCAGTCTCAAGGGGATCCCCAGAGAATCTGTTCTGACTTTAGAAGCACTTCCTGTGGACAATGGAGGGCCCTGCCTCATCATACTCAGGCTTGCTGATCCACATCTGCTGAAAGGTGGAGAGAGAAGCCAGGATGGAGCCTCCAATCCAGACTGAGTACTTCCGCTCTGGGGGAGCAATAATCTGCGAAGAATAAATGTGGTGAATCACCGTCAGTCCCCAAGGGAAGAGCGAGGTGGTCTGGGAATCCTCTCATTACAGAGCGGGCTGCCCCAGGTAAGGACAGCGGCACGGTCAGAAACAAACAGGGTAAACCTTGTGGTAGATTAGATTGTTGCTCAAATCTTTGTCCCTCCCTCTCCCCCCCCCCACCCCGCCCCCATGGGAAGGATGCGTTGCTTCACCCTGTGGCTTTGGTCTGGGCCTTGTATTTGCTTTGACCAATGGGACTTAGGCAGACGTGATACAAACGGGAGCTTGAAATGCGCTTCAGGCATGCAGCCGGGCAGGCTCTCTTGTGCCTCTGCCACCTTCAGGGGAAGGGCTTCCCTCGAGAAGCTGCTGGCCCTTCAGCCTGGGCCCCACAATGAGATATGGACCTGACCTGAGCTGGCTAGACCTGCAGGGCTGCCTAGCCGGGCCTGACTTAGATTGGCCGACTCCCAGCTGACCTGCAGATGCACAAGCAACAAACACTTAGTGTTATGTCCCTGGGATTTCACAGTTGCTTGTGCCTCAGCCATAGATGACCCATGCAAACACCTGCAGGGAAAGTGCTGCTCTGTTCCTGCCTGGAGTTCGGATGCAAGGGCAGCTCAGCCAGTCTGAGTCTTCCAATCCCGAGCCAGCCTGTCCACTCACACCCTGTCTTGAGCTTCATCTGTCAACAGCCACTTATATCTGACAAGTTCTCAAGTTCATACACACACGGTTCATCCTTGCCCCTGCAAGTCCTGAGCTTAGCCTTTAGAAATTGGTTGTCCTGTCAAACAATTTTGAACTCCACCTAAAGGCAGGTCCAGAAAGACTGCTATTAAAGGGTCTAAGAATTCAGTGCTAGAAGAAACCAGACACTGGATTTTTTTTTTTTTTTGTCTACTTAGGCTCTCTCTACATATTTCCTAAATTGCAGAGATCATGGAATTGGAGAGGAAGAAGAGTCTTTAGAAGTTATCTTATTATTCAGTGACAAAGGTCACTTGGTCACTCTTTGGACTGACACCTCAAGGACAGCATGGCCACTTTATTGCTGTGCCACTCTGGTTGTGAGAAAACACTGGGCTGTCCTGGGCTGGTGTCCTTGGTCTCACATCTCTTCTTCCACATCCTTGCAGCCTGTCTCATCTCCCCAATTCTTCTGTACAAATCCTGCTGTCCAGTTTGGCTGGGGGTGTTTGTCCCTGCATACACACACCATGGGGAACCTTTGTGCTCTGTATTTTTCCTGCTTCAAGTGCCCTTTCCCCTCCTCTTGTCTTATTTAAGTCACCCTCCGTGATCATGTCTACGAATCACTCAGGGCAGTGGCTCACAAATTGGGATATGCATCAAAACGCTGGTGTTCGTTTATCGATGTAGGTGATGGGACACCCCAAATCTGTTGAGCCAGAATCTGGGGGCGAGGCGAGGTGTGGGATCCTGACACATGGTCCTGGTAAAAAGCCCCTGCCCCGGCCCTGGCACAATGCCCCCGGTATGGCAGGCCTTAGTAAGTACGGTGGCTCCAGCGGCTCCCGGTCACCTACTCTGCTTCCCTGTGCTGAGCACCATATGCTAGAAAGGGGGAAGGCCTAGGGCAGCCCTCCTTTGTGAAAAAGGTTCTTAGAACACATTTCCTCAGATCAGGCCTACTCCCAGAGACCAACTTGACTGTGAGACTTTGTAACTTTTAATCTATTCATTACCTGTATTCAATTCCCAACTCTTTTTCTAAACCTGCTGGCAGCAAATCTCCTCGAAGCCCTAAAAGCTCTGTATGGCTGCTTGGGGACCAGAGGCTGGGGAGAAGCAGAAGACAGGTGGGCCCCTGTTCTGATGAGGCCTGTGAGGTGAGCCGCCCTGGTGAGCAGCCACATGGGGAGGACCGGAACCAAGAGGAGACAACAGATCAAAGGCTGCCCAGGAATCAAGTGATGTGTCTGTGAGTGAACCAGCAGCCTGACCCACGCCACACTTTCTCTCCGAAACTTTGACCCTCCTCTGGGGCAACACAGCCCTTTTAAAGTCTAAAGATGCTGTAGTATTGCTTCCTTCTTTTCTTTCCCTCTATTTCCCTCCTCCTGATTGCATCCTCAACTCCCTCAATATTCTCGTCATCCCAAGCTCTTTCACCCCCTTCTCATGTGACATCATGTGATTACATTTGAGATCCCATGCTAAACATGTCTCCAGCTCACCAGTGCCCAAGGAGCATAATCCCCTGAGATGAAATCTGCCCTAGACCAGGACGATGCTGAGCCCAGGAGACCACCAAGCTATGGGCGGGGCAGACAGACTTGGAGCATCTCCCAAGTAGGCAGGTCTTTGGGACCTTTGTATTTTCCCAAAGGGTGGAGGGAACTGGGACAGGACCCACCTTGATCTTCATGGTGCTGGGAGCCAGGGCTGTGATCTCCTTCTGCATCCGGTCAGCAATGCCAGGGTACATGGTAGTGCCCCCGGAGAGGACATTGTTGGCATATAAGTCCTTGCGGATATCGATGTCACATTTCATGATGGAATTGTAGGTGGTTTCATGAATCCCGGCAGACTCCATGCCTAGTACAGGTCATAGTATCTTGTCAACATCCATCACGTCATAAATACCCACACTTCCAGCTCCTCAAGTGACCCTTCTGTTGGTGCAGCCAACAGTACTAAGGTGCAGACCTTAGTACACACCCTTAATCGCCTCCCAGGATTAGACCTCTAACTGGCCTTCGGTTCTTCCTGTTCTGACTGACCTGTCACATTTATCACCCAAGATACATTTCTTTTTCTTTTTTTTTTAAGTTTATTTATCTTGAGAGAGAAAGAATGCTAGAGGAGGAGGGGCAGAGAGAGAGAATCTGAAGCACAGGCTTCTGTGCTTCTGACAGCACAGAGCCTGATGTGGAGCTTGAACTCACACAGTGTGAGAACATGACCTGAGCTGAAATCAAGAGTCAGATGCCTAACCAACCGAGCCACCCAGGAGCCCCACCCGAGATATATTTCTAAGGGAACATTCCACTGTGTCGTCTTTTTTCAAGCCTTATTGAGCTAGAATTCATATATCATAGTTTTCATCCCTTTAGAGTTCAGTGGCTTTTAGTATACTCACAGATTGTGCAAACTCTAATTTCCAAAACCTAATTTCAGAACATTTTTAACACCCCAAAAAGAAACGCTGTCTCCATTAGCAGACACTGCCATCTCCCCCGTCACCCCTTGCCCAGCCCTAGATAACCACGAATTTATTTTCTGTCTCTATAGATTTGCCTGCTTTGGGCATCTCACATAAATGGAATCATGTAATACGTAGCCTTTTGTGTCTGGCGCCTTTCACTTAACGTTATGTTAATGTTAACATTTCATATAATGTTTTCAAGGTTCATCCATGTTACAGCCTGTGTCCGTTCTTTATTCTCTTTTATTGCTAAACAGTATTCCACTGCATGGATATACCCGTCATATCATCTTTGACAGCCCCCTAACCTACAGGTTACATCTAGCTACCTTAGCCTGGCACCAAGACTTTCCACAGTGAAAGGCCTGCATGCCCAACCAGCTCGTGCCCACCTACCTAGTCTCCCCCACCTCTAGTAGTTTTTCCATGTGACAGAATTTCACACTGAGGTTAGAGGAATCTTCCTAAAATACAAACCTGACCCTACTACACTGCCAGCTAAAAACTTGCAGGGATCTTCATTGCTAGTATGATTAAACACCATGCTCTTTGTGGGGTCTGGCAACTCCTTCCAGTTTCTCCTGTGTGCAAACACACACACACACACACACACACACACACACACACACACACACACACCTACTTCTCCCATCATGTCCCAAATACAACATAACCTTTCACACCTCCATGTCTTTATAGGTAGCCTTCCATCCTCCTTGCAGGCCATTCCCATCCTGCACTCCTTCCGTCCCCAGATACCATCAAATGATACTCATTCTTCAAGATTCTGTTCAAATGTTCACCTTCTCCAAGAAGCCTTCACTGATTTCCTAGGCTTCTATCACTTTGTGCAGTTGGTATGTAACACTACACCATCTATCAGCATTTGCTCACAGGCCCATCTCTTCTTATACACTCCTCGAAAAAAGTAGTTGTCCTTGTATTAAATATTCTCTTATTTAATCCTTGTTGTAACCCTATCTAGTAGGTACTATCATTATTTATACTTTATAGATGAGGAAACTGAGGTTTGAAGAAGGTAACGCATCCAAGGTGACGGGGTCTGAAGGGGCAGAATCAGGACTTGAGACCAGGTCTGCCCCCAGACCCATTCTGTTTACCACTGTGGGTTTTGGTCCCAGTGACCTAAATGTTGGGCCATCCAAGAAGTGTTTTGTGTATTAACCTTATTCTTAGTTTTATGTTATATTCCCTATTCTGCTTTTCCTTTATTTTGATTTTCCTATACTTTTATTTAAAATCAGATTTTATCGGGGCACCTGGGTGGCTCGGTCAGTTGAGTGTCCGACTTCGGCTCAGTTCATGATCTCCCGATTCATGAGTTTGAACCCTGCATCGAGCTCTGTGCTGACAGCTCAGGGCCTGGAGCCTGCTTCAGATTCTGTGTCTCCCTCTCTCTCTGCCCCTCCTCCACTTGCACTCTGTCTGCCTCTCTCTCTCAAAAAGAAATAAACATTTAAAAAATTAGATTTTATCTAGTTGTATTGTTGATGTGTTTTTGGTTCTTCTTGGAAAAATGTGGGCTATGTATAAACCATAAACAAAGTGTGCATGGCTCCTGGTGTTTCTCCCTCCGTCCCCCCACCCCTCTACCTCACCCCCCCATCCCCACTCTCGATTAGCAGGGACAGTGGGCAACACCTCACCTATGAAAGAAGGCTGGAAGAGGGTCTCAGGGCAGCGGAAGCGCTCATTGCCAATGGTAATGACCTGCCCATCTGGCAGCTCATAGCTCTTCTCCAGGGAGGAAGAGGAGGCTGCTGTGGCCATCTCGTTCTCAAAGTCCAGGGCGACATAGCACAACTTCTCCTTGATGTCTCGCACAATTTCTCGCTCAGCTAGTAAGAGGAGAAATGACAGAAAGCAGATACTCTGTTCTGTTAGTTTGTCCTATTTTGATCTCCGTGAAAACCTCCTCCTCTACTCTGAATTCATTCTTAGGATAAATGTTAAGTTTTCATTCCTCTTCCTAAAGTGCAAGTTCAAAATCTTGATTCCCAGGCAAAACTTCGCATGGGCTTTTCTCCTTGCCATCTTTACTCTGCCGTGACAAAGCTACAGGCCTTCCCGAGGGCCTTACAGGACACATTTCCAGCTAGATGTAGGAGAATCTGCTGTGATCTTACAGAATCTAGGAAGGGCCCTGCCTAAGATCTCCTCTTGTCCAGGGTGGCCACTGAGGCATGACAACTTCCCCTTAGAAATTCAGACCTTATTTATTCCATGTTCCTCAGACAAACCACAAATGCCCCTAAGAAACAAAATGCATCATCAGATTTTTGCTACCATTTAGCACTGTAAAAACCATCTCTGATCCTGGTGTGGATGTGGACAGAGGTAGCAGGTCCCTGGGGAAGCAGGGAATGCTCTGCACTTAGGAGGGTTTATCGCCCTCCCAAGGGCATCTTGGTTGGGAACCTTCCTCCATAAATAAGGCCGCCTTGACTACCTGGTCCTGTCCAGAGGCCCAGCCCCAGCCTAGGGGCCTCCTCATCTATCCCAGGAGAGTTTGAGGGCAGGGGGCCACAGACTTCTCATCAAAGAACACCTGGTCCTAGATCAGATTTCATTCTGAGCTCAAGTGAGAATCAGGGAAGGGGCTGGATACCTGTGGTCACAAAGGAATAGCCTCTTTCTGTGAGAATCTTCATGAGGTAGTCAGTGAGGTCACGGCCAGCCAGGTCAAGACGCATGATGGCATGGGGCAGTGCGTAGCCCTCATAGATGGGGACATTGTGGGTGACGCCATCCCCCGAATCCAGCACGATGCCTATGGACAGAGGATAGGACCCATGAAAACTTCTTGTCTTTCATCTTTCTGGGACCAGTTGCCAAATGATCCTCAATTACCATACTTTTCTTTAGCAGCTAAGAAAATTCACCCACCATAAGGATCAATAATAATATTTTTTGTGTACATCAATTCATTCTCCAAAATGAGAAGGTAGCTTTCTGGAAGGCAAGTAAAACATCTTCCCTTCTTGTATTCCTTAAAACACTTTCATGGTAATGCATACTTGTCAGTGTGCATCTCAATTGCACATTCTTTAAGGAGACTGGATAATTTGCACATCCTGCTGGCATTAAACTAACACATATGCACAGGCATGGAGAATGTTAGATCTGGAAGGGACCATAAAAACCATCCAATTAAAAAAAAATAACATTCTTGACTGATGAAACTTATTAAACCATGGAGGGAAATGAGCTTTTCAACACGATAATAAATCTCAATCCATATCATAATCTATGGAGAAACACTAACATTATTATTGTATCATTATTATTTAATACAGTCGAGGATGTTCTAGCCAATGCAATATGACAGAAAATAGAAATAAGAGGTATTATCAAAAAGAAACAGAATTGTCATTATTTACAGATGATGAGGCTGTACACCTAGAAGACCCAAGAGAGTCAACTGAGACATGGCTAGAGCTAATAAGATGGCTCAGTAAGGGCCCGATACAAAATAAACATCCAGAGACGGGTAGTTTACACTTGTACAAGGATGCTGATCACAGCATATTTTATAATAAAAAATAAAAACTGGAGACAACCTAAAAGGCCAGCAGTAGAGAAATGGTAAAACAAATAAGTGAATTATAGAACCATCATACATTCCCCATCACTGTCCTTGTCATCAGCAGTGAAACAATCTTTTTATTTTGCCTCTCCCCCACTAGACCATTAGCTCTGGGATGGCAGGGCTGTCTCATTTGTCACTGTATGCCCATGGCCTGGTGCAGTCTTTGGCACCTGGTAGGGAGTAATGGGAAATGTCTGAAGAATGAATGAATGAATGAATCAATCAATCAATCATTCATTGAATCAATGAATACTTGAATGAATGAATGTTGAACAATTTTCATGGAAGTTATCGAGTCCCCATTACAAATTGCTCTATCTTGAAGTTCCTTCTGTTTCCCTGAGCACCCTTCTATACCAAGGGCACATACATGTCCACCATCACAGGCGCATGAGCAGAAACATTCCAATACTGCTAGAAAGTGTATTTAAGCTCAGGGACTGACTGCTGTGAGGGAAACAGCCCTCGCTTGATGTACTTGTCATGCTTCATTCACATAAATTCTTGCCAGCTCTACTGGGTAGACCTGAATGCATTCCACATGGGCTTCCCTTCTGTTATCCCTAAGCAGGGTTTTCCCTGGACTTTGACTGTCCCTTTGATTCTTCTGAGCAGGGATTTCTGCAGGAGCCCAGCTTTCTCTACAGCACCTGCCCCCCCACATCAAGTCAGGAAGGGACCAGATTACAGGCTGCTCACCTGTTGTGCGGCCAGAAGCATAGAGAGAGAGCACAGCTTGAATGGCGACATACATGGCAGGGACATTGAAGGTCTCAAACATGATCTGAAAGGACAATGAAGAATGAAGGATGATCTGGCAGAAATCACAGCACCCCTTGGCTCACAGGATGGTTTGTAACCTTATTTAGGGCAAGGGCTGTGCTATTTACACCACCCCACCTCCCATAGGGCCTGACATAGACTACACACATAGCATGTCCTCAAAAATTTTTGCTGCACTGATGTGTGAAAGGGAGAAGGGATCCATGCTGCTTTCTTGTGTCATGCTTAAGACTTCTTGGCCTCTTACCTGGGTCATCTTCTCCCTGTTGGCCTTGGGATTTAGGGGGGCCTCTGTGAGCAGGGTGGGGTGTTCCTCAGGTGCTACCCGCAGCTCATTGTAGAAGGAGTGGTGCCAGATCTGGTTGAGACAAAAGTCAAATGAGGTGAGGAGTCTCCTATAAAATTCCACTGGCATGTACATGCTGGGGGAGCATGACACAATGTCCACAGCATGGGATGGGTCTGAAGAGAAGACTGTCAGTCCTGGGAATTTCTGCTTAACCTTTGGCGTTTACATTCCTTTTCAACAGGGCCCTAGACAGGACTCAGATCTGGGGCCAATATACTTAGCGTCTTGATTATTTCCATAGGAAATTCCCTCCTCTTTACTCTTCTTCTGTAGAAGAAGAAGACCCATTGCATCTCTCAGTATTCCTTGCTTCCTGGCTTCTGGCTATGCTTGGCGGATGGAAGACATCAGCAAGAGGCTGGAGAGTGGGAAGAGGGAGAGAGGTCAGGGTGTTTCTCCAAGCAATGGTGTGGCTCACTGTGAGCCCGGCTCCTATTGGGTGGCTCCTCTTCCAGCTCTAGTGACACTGCCCCTAACCCACCTTTCAGGCTTAGGGTGTAAGAGCTTTCCTCTGTTCCTAGTACTTGGGTGCCTCAACATCTCTTCCTGGTTCCCTCCCCCTGCTCACACCTCTCTATGGGAACCTGACAGATATGCTTGAACTGTCACTGTCTATTACTGGCCAGGCTGGTGCTTTAGAGCAGGGTTTCCCAACCTCAGCACTTTGACATTTCAGGTTGGATAATTCCACGATGTGAGAGGCTGACCTATGCATCACAGGATGTTCAGCTTTCCTGGCCTCCACCCACTAGATGCCAGTAGCACCTCTCCAGCTATGACAAGCAAAAATGTTTCCAATCATTGCCAAATGTCTCCCAGGAGGCAAAATTGCTCCTGTGGAGAATCACTGCTTTAGAGGAAGCTATTTCTTCTCACCGTGTCCAATGATCCAAGACAACCAAATAGGACTCTACATCTCAGAGGGATTCAGCAGAGTGGCAGGGACATAGGGCTCTGATTTCCTCAGAGGCGGGGCATAGGGTCATTTGCTTCCATTGCACCCATATATTTGTGGACTCCCGGCTTTGTGCTAGGATGGTGCTAACTGTAGTGAGGACAGATATGAAATCAGACATGGTCCCTTGATCTTGGTTTCAAGGCCCAGAGAGGAGTAAAACACCCAAGAAGACAAAATAGAAAGATATATCCACATTTTGAGTAAAAGAGGAGGCAGTTCATTATCTGGGGGATTTGAGTTGGCCCTGCAGGCAAAGGAAGGTCTCCAGAGGCTGAGAAGGGCATCTGAGGCAGAGGACATGGCAGAAGCCAAGGCCCTGTCTATGTAAGTTTCACAACAGAGATATGAATGGCAATGAGTCTTAATTGAGTGATGTCAGTATTTCTTCAAATTTGGGCCCCAGACGCTTTATCACAGAACGAGCTGGGGTGACTGCTGTTGGTGCAGGTTCCCAGGCTGGACCCCGGGTCCAGGAATCCGAATCATGACTGTTGAGGCCAACTACCTGCACTTCATTTTCACTTAACTTTTTAGAGCTTTTACAAAGTACTTTAAAACTTAGAGATGTTGATAATTTTAAAATTATAGAACTATTTCTAAGAGGAGTAAAAGTCTCCCACATTTCCATCATCTAATAATAGTTAACACTTTGGCTTTTTCTTCTTACTAATCTTTCACCTTTGAGCATTTTCAAATTTATTACTATCACGACTTATTTATTTCATGTACTTGTATTTATTTATTGTTACACTATTTTTATGTTTTTACATTCAATCTTGTTTCCTGCCACTGTTTGGTGAGTGTAACATAAATAATTTCTTTTTTCATAGTAAATATTTCTTTTTAATTAATTGAACATTTATTTTTAATGCTTATACAACATTTCATCATATGCTATCGTATATTTAATTGTATTACTGTTCATGGTATCTTTGATTTTTGTTTATAAATAATCCTATCATAGCTATCTTGCACATATTGTATTTTCCTTTTTCTATTCAGGGCATTTCGAAAGAAAAGAATTTTAAAAGTGGAATTACTAGGCTATTAGCATGGTGATTGGAAGACCTTTTTAAAAAATGTATTTATGAAAGAGATGGGGGAAGGGCAGAGAGAGAGAGAGGGAAAGAGAGAGAGAGAGAGAGAGAGAGAGAGAGAGAGAGAGAGAGAGAGAGAGAGAGAAAATCCTAGGAGACTCTGCAGCACAGAGCCCAACACGGGACTCGAACTCACAAACCATAAGATCATGACCTGAGCCGAAATCAAGAGTCAGATGCTTAACCAACTGAGCCACTCTGGCACCCCAGAAGACCTTTTCATTTCTTTTTACCAACAAAGAGGCTAAATCACTCTTTCCTCCAGAATAAGAAAGCCCATTTTTCCCCTACCTGCATCCAGGGTTCTCACTCTTAATATAGGAAATAATTTGGTAGGGAAATATAATACCTCATTGTTTTACTTTGACAATTTACATTTGTTTCAAATGAGTTTAAGTGTTTTCAGATTTGCAACTTTTTATAATTTCTGTTTGGTGGATTATCTGTTCATGTCCTTTATTTATTTGCCCAGTGGAGACTTTGTATTTTTAGTCATCAATTTACATTGGCTGTTTATATTAATCTTCATTGCTCTTGTGAATTTTTTTGCAACTTATTGTTTGCCTTTTACATTTGGTTATGTTTTTCACATACTAGAAGCCATGATTTTTTGAAAATCACATTTGTCATTTTTTCCCTCTATGACTTCTTTCACCAGAAATTTGATAAATGCTCATGCTTACTATGCTGTATTTCTTTACCATTTGAATTTTTATATTTAACTTTTATATTCAGTTTATATGTGTTTGGTGAAATGGTGTATGGTAGAGGCCATAAAGACTTCCCATCCCCCAAATAACTCATCAGTTGTTCTGGAATAATTTGTTGACCAACCCTGTTCTCCCTTTGGTGTTCAAAGTTTCATTTATCATGTATTTCCTCTTTACCTTTGTGCTAGTACCAAACTATTTTAATTTGTATACTATATTATATTTTAATATGTGAACATGGCAAGCTTCTCATAGTTTTCCTTACTCATTGTGTTCTCATAAATTTTGCCTTATTTATTTCTCCAAACGTACGTTATTTATGATTACCCTGCAGAATTAAAAATTGTGATTTTTTTTTTTTTTTTTTTTTTTTACTCAAACTCATGGCAGCAGAAAGTAGGATGGTAGTTACCAAGAGCTGGGGGTGGGGAGACAGGGAGATGCTGGTCAAGGGGTACAAAGCCTTCATGCAGGATGAATAAATTCTGGAGATTTAATGTATAGCATGGTGACTATAGGTAACACTACTGTCCTGTGTATATGAAATTTGCTAAGAGTGTAAATCCTAAGTGTTCTCAGTACGAGGAAAAAAAAGTCACGATGTGAGGTGATAGGTACATTGATTAGTTGGAATGTGGTGGCTCTTACATATATAAATGTGTATCAAGCCATCAGCTTGTACACCTTAAATATATACAATTTTAGGGGCGCCGGGGTGGCTCAGTCGGTTAAGCGGCCACCTTCGGCTCAGGTCATGACCTCGCGGTCCGTGAGTTTGAGCCCCGCGTCGGGCTCTGTGCCGACAGCTCAGAGCCTGGAGCCTGTTTCGGATTCTGTGTCTCCCTCTCTCTGACCCTCCCCCGTTCATGCTCTGTCTCTCTCTGTCTCAAAAATAAATAAATGTTAAAAAAAATTTTTAAAAAATATATATATACAATTTTAAAAATTGTGAGTTTTTTATTAGAAAGGCAATGAGCCTATAAATGAATTTGGGAAGATTTGACAGCTTTCCCCTATTCTATTTTTCTTTGAGGTGTATAATATATGTTCAGGAATTTCTTTAAAGAGGTCACACATTATTACTACTAAAATAATTACTGCTAAAATATTTTTATACCAAAATATTTTGTCTATTATGTTTTTGAATTGGATTCTGTTAGATACTATGAGTAATAGATGCCATTTACTGAGTACAGTGTTCCATGCCTTGAGGTCATACTGAGTACCTAATTCAGTCTCCAAAGCAACCCTAATGAAGTAAGTATTTTTATCTACACAAATGGAGAAACTGAGGCTCAAAAGGAAGAACCCACTGCCAGACCTCCCTGCCACGGACTCCAGGGTCTGTGCTGTTAGCCACTGCACAGCGTAAAAGCTTCACACCCCAAATAACTGAATCTGGGATTTAGACAAGAGTAGAGTGTATTACAGATTTCACAGCAACATCCTCCTCTCTGGTCGCAGTCTGTTCGATAAGCATTCTATGGCACTTCAAAAGGCACTCCTTGCAAAAACAAGGATTCTCAGACAAATGTCAGCAGAACATATCAAAAGAATATTAGGAAGGCTCTGTTAGCATTTCCCACACGTGATTTTGTTGATCACAAACTACCATTTAAAAATCCCCCCCTTACCCCTGCATTTTCTTGCGCACACACGTACACACACACACACGTTTCTAGAAACCCCTAGAGAGTCCTACTTAGAACTTTCATTAGAGAATCATCATAACGACATGGCATTAATGCAGCTCCCTGAGGTCATGACAGGAAAAAATGAAAGGGAGAGAAGCCATTTGCCCCCGTAGAGGCAGCAGCAGCATTGAGCACCTGCTAGAGCGAAAGCTGTTTGAAAGGATGAAGCTGGGCATTAGGTAGGACAGGTCCTCAGACCCCAGACAGGGAGTTAGGAAGCTACTGTCAGTTAATGAGGAGCTACTGAAGCTTCTCGAGAAGATGAGGGACACGATCTGATCTGTTTTTAGGAAGACTGGCTTTGCAGCAGTGCAGGGAATTCACTGGATGGTGAGGCTGGAGACAAAGAAATCAGGAAGCCATTGCAGCCGTCCAACGAGAGCCATTGGCAGCCCCACGGGGAGTGACCAGGGGGATGGACGAAGAAGGAAGGAAGGATATGAGACACATCTTAGAGGCACTTTACAGGACAGAGGCCTGTGGGAGACGAGGGTCATGACGGTGCATTATTATACCAAAAGGGGGGAGTCCACCAATACCTTCTCCATGTCATCCCAGTTGGTGATGATGCCGTGTTCAATGGGGTACTTGAGAGTTAGGATCCCTCGCTTGCTCTGAGCCTCGTCCCCGACGTAGCTGTCTTTCTGGCCCATTCCCACCATTACACCCTGTAATGCAAAAGACAAGGAAGAAGCAGATTGGCTGAGGGCTCCACTTAGGGGGATCTAGGCACTGGAGGGGCTGTGAAGAAGGATACAGATGGGAAAGATATCTTTCTTCCTGGAGACAGGACAGAATGAGACATGGGTGAGGCAGGTACTGATGAATGTGGAGGTGGCGTGGAGAGAAGGGGGAGGGTTTCCTGTGGGCTCATCTCTCTTCTCTCTCCTAAGACAACGTCATTTTCCGAGAGAGCAGGGCCTTCCATGCGCTTCTTCCCTCACTTCACGCACACAGGGCTCACACTTGCTCTCCTCAGATACCCTCTGCTTACATTTTGACGTCCCCACATCTTGGCTCCTGCTCTTCTCTGCATATGAGGAGATCCTCCGTATCCTCAGTTTTCCCTTTTCTGCAAAGCCTCTCTTCCCTGGTCCCTCCACTCATATTTAATCTCTCCCTCCTTTGTGCTCCTCCTGGTGAAATATTTTGCCTCTGTTGTAGCCTGTGATCTCAAGTTAGTTCACAGAGTGTACATTTCTTAAAGGCAAAGTTCTTATTTACTTGCAGGTATTTTTTACAAGTTTCTTCCAAAGACTTAAGCCAAACATAATACCATCCCTGCATGCCTGGGCTATGTTGGGTTTAGTCCTGGATATTTCTATTTGAAGGGTCTTGCTCTGTTAGTTAACTGGAAGCGAGTCCCCCCCCACCCCCAACACATGCACTCACAAAGCTCACACACACACATACACACACGCGCACACACACACACGTCAGGTAGTCTCCACCATGCAGCGCTTCCTCCTAGAGGCTCAAAGCCTTGGGTCCAGATGAGCACATACCTGGTGGCGAGGGCGGCCCACGATGGAGGGGAAGACAGCCCGGGGGGCATCATCTCCAGCAAAGCCAGCCTTGCACAGGCCAGAGCCATTGTCACACACGAGCGCAGTGGTCTCCTCTTCACACATGGTGAGTGTGGCCGAGTGAACCGGGGGCTGGAGCACCTTCGGGGCAGGGGGAGAAGAGAACTAGTCAGCGCCTTGTCAAAATCATGCTGGAGACAGGCTTCTTGGTTCTGAAGCTTGACTCCACCTCCAACCAGGGCCCAGTTCCACGAAGAGCAGACATGGGCCTGAACTCCCACTCCCTGGCAGTTGGACTTCTTCCCTGGAGCCTGCTGTCCCGGGCTGGATTGTGTCCCCACCGCCCCAAGTCATATGTTGAAGTCTTCACCCCCAGCGTGTCAGAGCAGGACCATATTTGGCAATAGTGTCTTTAGACAGGTAATTAAGGCAGAATGAAGTCAATAATCTAATATGACTGGTGTTCAATGGGACTAATCTAATAGGATGGATATCTTTATAGGATGTGGACATTAGAAGCGGCTCGGGGAGGAAGGGCAGCCTGAGAGGAGAGAGGATTCTGGACAGGAAGCCCAGTCCCTGGCTCTTTGGGTGGAGAAAGCAGCAGTCCGTCCGCTGATGCTCATCGCTGCATTGGGATGGCTGCAAAGTGGTGAGGGAGTTCATTTTTCCCACATCTGTTGCAGGTTTTCTTTCTTTCAGGGAGGCTAAAATACAACAGCTGACGACTCGTTGGCGCTCGGTGACAAAGAAGAAACAACAGAAGCTCAGGGGAGGGTGTGCAGACTGCCCCCTGGCCTGGGGGTCCCCCAGGGGGACAGGTGGAAGACAGAAAGGCCCTGGGCTCAGGGAGGTTAACTCTCAGCAGTCCAGGAAAAACAGGTGGCTGCTGAGGAGGAAGGCCCCTGGAAGCTTCATTCAGAACATTTGACCACAGGCCGGGAAAGGAGATAAATGCTATGGAAATCTGTGACCCTGGCTCTTCCGTGACCTCACATCAAAGGTGGACAAAGCAAGGAGGAGACAGAGACACAGGCTTGTGAATATGAGGTCAGAAAGGCAAAGTCGAGGCTGAGCAGAAGGTTAGTAACACGCTTTAAGGCTAAAAGGAAGCTCTTCCCTGTTACATTCAAAGCAGAGTGGACACCAGGGAAGAAGCTGCTGTGACTTCCTGGAATCCAGCTCTGCCTCTGTCCCTGTTCCCCCTGGGGTTCCCCATGGCTATGGATCAAGTCCCAGCCCTCTAACTCAGGCCACAGAGCTCCCCAGGGTCTGGCCGGGCCTGTGTCTCCAGGCTCACCTTCCCTCTTGCCCCCTCTTGGCCTTCTCACTCTGCCTATATGGACTTTCTTTCCATTCTCTGAACTGTGTCATCTTCTCTCCCTGCCGGACCTTGAGACGCAGGGTCTGGAGCACCCTTCCCTCACCTGTTTGCTAGTCTAACTCCTATCACCTGCCAGGCCTCTGCATGGACACTGCATTTTCATGAGGCCTCTCTGGCCCACCAGTCTGTCAGTATCCCCTCTTCTTGGCCCCACAGCACCTTGAACTTGCATGAGCAATGATCAACTCTGCATATCCCGGCTCGTTCATAGCTCTGCAAAGGCAGGAGCTGGGTCTGTCCTGTTCCCCCCACGATTCTTCAGTGTGCCCAACACAATATCTGGCACAGAGTGTGCTTTTAAATGTTTGTCATCAAAATGAAGGAGTGAATTAATCAATGGGAGTCAAGGAGAAGGATTTTCAGAGTAACAAAGATAGACCAAACACTGGTAAGAGGAACTCAAGGTGTGAGATGAGATGGAGATTGAAGGACAGCACCCTCCCCTAGCTGCTTAAAACAATAGTTTCTGGTCTGAGCAGTTTCTGGACTGCAGAGAAGATCCTAACTTCCTACCATGTTAGAAGAGTGGGAAATGAAGGGATGTCAGAAAACTGAAGATGGGCAAAGTTTGTTCTAATGTTCAGAAAGGGAAAGAAAGCAGACTTCTCAAACATCAGTTAATCTTGATATGCAAGGTAGGCAGGTTTCCAGAAGGCACTGTTAAAGAAGAAAGCATTATTAAAGAAGCAGTGATTTCTTATAATTACTAAGGGTTTACCAAGAACAAATGTTGACAGAGTGACAGCCTCCCCTTTTTCCCCGGGACTGCTGTGGGCTGGGAATGCAGAAGAAGGTGGGAGACCTTGGACCTTAACTTGATCATGGCATCTGACGAGGTCTCCTGTGATATCCCTATTGATAAAGCCATGTGGGCTGAACAATAAATGAGTTAGGCATATTTACAGCTGCCTGAATTACTGTCACTGAAAGGTGTTAATTAATGAGTCAACATCAACCTGGAGGCAGCAACATTCCTCCAGGCTCCACTCTCAGTCCTCTGTCACACATTTTTATAAATGCGTTGGATGAAAATATGGGGTACGTGCCGATCAAACTTCCAGAGCTGGAAGAGAGTATAATATTAAATGTGTTGGATGGAACAATCAAAACCCAAGATGATCTGAAAAAACAGAGAAAATGAGCCAAGTCAAATAATATTAAACCTAACAGGGTAAATACGAGGTTTTGCACGTGGGTCGAAATAAGCAAACTGTGATAGCTCTTGTTTAGCATCTGTAAGCGAGACATGGGGTCTTGGGAAGAGGGAGCAGTACTCTGGGGCCAGGCTAAAAGCTAACACCACCTCTAGCTGGAACACCAGGTCCGATGCTTGCCCCCTGCCCCCTCCCCGCATCTGGCAAAGGTGTGGGGAGGTGGGTTTGCATTCACAGCGGAGGTGTGCCAAATTGCACTGCATTTCAGAAGGGGAATTCGAAAATCCTTGTCCCCGGTCTTAAAAATGTAACTTTTGACTCCACAAAGGCACTTCCAGGATTTTATGCTTGGGAAACACTCATGGGTGAATGCAAAGATTTGGCTACGGGCTAGTTTATCACCGCTTAAAATAACCAAAATTAGAAGCCACGTAATATCAAAGGAAGTTGTCGAATAATAAATTGGCTTGTAAACTAACTGCCTGAAACCTTTGTATAATGGGGAGAGCAGAATAGTTAATGCAACAGAAAAGGGGTGAGCTGCATTGCTAGGTGAAACATACCAGTATTGTCCATGTTTCCATTTTTGGTAAAAATGTATTTTTAATTTTAAAAAATGTGGGGCTCTTCACATAGATTATCTATTTAATCCTCATAAAAGCCCCAAGGGAAAATGTTTTTATTTCTATTTTACAGATTTGGAAGCCAAGTCTCAGAGAAGGGAAAGAACTTGGCCCAAGTTCTCAGTCAAGAAGAGGCAGGGCTGGCATCAACTCAGAACAGGTTCCAAAGCCGGAAGCTTACACCTTCCTTAGTGAAACTGTCCTAACTTCTCCATGTTTGGTGTTTTTGCCTCTGTCTCTCCATCTCTCTAGAGCCGTTGGCAGCAAAAGGCCGAAACAAAAGGATCTGTGTTCACTTCTCTTTCTGAGCCTCTGCACCCCTCCTATGCCAGGACTAAGTCTGGGTTTATGTTTACAGCCCTCAAGACTAACTCAGTGCTTAGCAAACAGTAGGTGCTCAATAAACAGTGGGTGACCCCCACCACCACCCGAGTGGCCCCTTTCCAGATCTGATCTGCCCTGCCCCTGGGATCCCTGGGTCCCCACAGTCCAGTCTCCTGACAGCTTGCTCACACGGGCCTGATTTGAATCACAGGGAGACAGTTTTCTCTTCACAAGCTGGTCGGCTACCAGTTGTGCTGCCCTGTTCTAGCAGGTGGTCCACCAGGAAGGGAAAACCACCTCAAAAGCTAGAAGGTGGCCGAGAGGAAAAGCTGCATCTCTGTGACTATCTCCCTCTGGGGTCCCCTCAGCATCCCTCTCTGGTGTGATTTGTAGTTCAAGCCTGTCTGGCTTTTCAATGGACCCTTTTGTCTCCCGCTGAGTTCCCCACACACGGAAGGAGAGGATTGGACTTTGTTTCCCAAGCTGAGCAGCAGCTGAGACAAGCCACAAAGCAACTTAAAGCTGTCAACAATGCCATTGTGCAGCACTTTAGCTGGATTTAAATCTGCTTTTTGAAGTCAGAACCAAATGAGAAGTGACAGAGGTAAAGACAGGGGTAGGGCTGCTGGCCTGGAGTGGGGCCTCCACGGGGTCCCACACTGCCTGGGAAGAAAGGTTTCACCATGAAGCCAGGCTCTCCTGGAATGTCTTTGCCAAGAGAAATTCTAGACCTTTCTCAGCTGCTTGCTGGTAATCTGTGACTAGGCTTGAGTGTGTCAGCTGAACCAAAGCCAAAGTCACTGTGGTTTCCCGGGGTCACAACCATTCTGTGCTCACAGAAAGCCAACAGAATTATTCTGGCTCTTTCGGCACATCTGGTCTTCACTGAGGATTTCAGAGTTAGAAACCCAGCTCCACCCCGCCCCTCAGGGTGGTCAAAACCCAAAGACATAATGGGTGCCAAAAAATGTGTTCATTCACTCATCTCCCTGGCCACCCTCAGGCAAACATGAGGGCAGAGACGTTAGCCCCCCAACCTGTCACTCTGAAGGAGACAAGATTTGGCTTCAGAGTTCCTTCCAGCTTCCCTTTCTTTCCCCTTCTCCTCCCTCAGGGTACCCCCTTCCCATGGCCCCTTCCCCTGAATCCCCCTCTGGCCTTCAGTTTCCTGGAAAGGGTAGCATCTGTCTCCTGGGATTGTGAAGCAAATGAAATAATGGAAATGTGGGGCACCTGGATGGCTCAGTCGGTTGAGCATCTGACTTTGGCTCAGGTCATGAGCTCATGGTTCATGAGTTTGAGCTCTGTGCCAACAGCTCGGAACCTGGACCCTGCTTCAGATTCTGTGTCTCCCTCTCTCTCTGCCCCTCCCCCACTCATGCTCTGTCTCTCTCTCTCTCTCTCAAAAAAAAAAAACCCTTAAAAAAAAAAGAAATAGTGGAAACGAAAGTGCTTTATAATTGTAAATCAGGATCTGCAAACTAATGCCTGTTTTCGTGGGCCCCACCAGCTAAGAATGATTTTGACATTTTTCAGTGGTTGCAAAAAACGCCACAGAATAATACTCTATGACTTGAGAAAATTATATGAAATTTGAATTTCAGAGCCTATCAATAAACTTTTATTGGAACACAGCCACACCTGTTCATTTACATACTGTCTATGGCTGCTATCCCTATGATGGCAGCCTTGAATAGTCGCCACAGAAACCTTTAGACTTGCAAAGCATAAAATATTTACTATCTGGCCTTCCTCAGAAAAAGTTCGCCAAACCCTGTTGCAAAGGGCTGCAAAAATCATAGTTCTCATGACCTCTCTTACTCTTCTCTATCAGAACTTGCTCCCATAATGAAGTCTGTCATATTGGAAGGAGTTGAACCATCCACTTCACAAATCAATGATTACTAAAGGGAAGACTGAACTTACACCACTTTCCAAAGGCATTTTCATTTCAGTACAAAATGTAAGTCCTAAAAGGAAGGCCTCTCAGATGGTGGGACCTCAAACAATAGTTGGAGAAATATTTTGCAGTGAGGGCTTCAAACGACATTAAGCAGCTGCCTATAATAATCTGCAGACACACATATCCATACAATTAGCCTGGCAGAGAGAAATAATTTAACAAAAAACACTCCTGCGGTGGAAAATTCCAGCAGCAGCAGCACCTCTAATCAACTTTGTTATCTTGACTTCGTTGGTATACTTAACTAAATTAAAAATGACTTCTGGTTAGTAATATTTCTTATACTCAGGAATCTGCCGTTTGGGCCTGTTCTTTTACCTGAGCCTCTCTCTCTCTTGCTCTGCCGGATCCGCTCAGTCCAGACCCCTCTCCAGGGCTCTAGAAGACTGCCTGCAGGGCATCTATACCCCAGACCCCTAGCACCTCGACTCCACCTCCGGGACTGCGGCCTTCATCACCATCCTCTACTTGGAACCGCCCGAGAGAGAAGAGCACCGCCCACTCTGGAGGCCACGCCCAAGACCCGACTCCTCCCACTGCCCTTCCAACCAATCCTGGGGTCTTGTATTTCTGATTCCGCGCCACCGCGGCGCTCCAGCTCAGGGCCTCTGCACACTCCGGTAGCGCTCTCGCCCTGTTCCAGTCCACTCTCTTCACCGCTGACAGAGCAGTCCCTTCAAAGGGCAGATCTCTTGCCGTCACGCTTCTGTGGTCCCCCATTGCCTAACCCTTTAGTGTATGAAGCCTTAGTAATCCAGCGCTGCCTGCCCCTCTGTTTAAACTGTCCCTGCTTCCTGTCTTGAAATCTAATTCAGTGGAGTTGAGCCACTTAAACAGTCCAAAGACCATGCTTCCCTGATTTGGGGACTAATCCTACATCAGTACCCAGCTCAGGTACCCTTCCTCCAGGAAGCCTTCCCAGATAACTCCAGGACTGGGTGACGGCCCCTCCCCCGGGCTTTATCTGTTTGTTTGCTCATCTCTCCTAGTGATTGCAGAAGCCTCTACACTGTCCCTAAGGAGCAGGAGCCTGACACATAAAAAGTACTCAATAAATGTTGGTGCAATGAACAAAGGGAAGGAGAAAAGAACTCTAGCCTCAAAGTCATGATGTCATACTGCCCATTTGGTATCCCAGACCTGGCATGTAGTATCACATTGCTCATTGCATTTTCTCCAAGTACCTATCCATCTCCACCAGAGGAAGCTCAGTTTCTTTTCCGCTCAAAGGCTAACCTCAAAGTCTAAACTTGTTCGAATAGTAAAAAGCAAGCCCTCAGTGCCTCCCTGTGCAAAGTGTGGTTCCAGAACTGCAGCTTCAGCATCACTTGGGAGCTTATTAGGAATGCAGATTATCAGACCCCACCCCAGCCTACCGAATCAGAATCTGGGGTGGGGTGGAGGACAATCTGTGTTTTAACAAGCCCTGCAGGTGATACTTAAAGCACTCAGGGCCAGGCCCTAACAGTGTTGAGCTGAGCACCCTATAAATGTATTATCTCATTTAATCCCGACAACAACACTGCCAGGTAGGTATTATTACTCCCATAATACCAGGTAGGTATTAGCACTCCCATTTTACAGGTGAGAACATTGGGGTCACCAAGTAACTCTGGCAGCTGGGCAGTCTGCCTCCAAGGGCTCCACCACTGCACCAAGCTGCCTCAGCCACAAACAGATGTTCACAACTCTGATCACAAAAGTGGAAACAGCCCCTTGGTCTCATTTCCCTCTTAATTATTTGTGCGTGCATGTGTTGCAGGGGATCGGAGGGGAGGATGAAGGCATTGGTAGGTGGTTTCACAGCTGGGTGTGAGCCTTTCGGGCAGGTCACTTAACTTCTCTAGGCCTCAGTGTCTTCAGAATGAATTAGATGACTGTCATGTTCCCGCCAGCCCTAAACCTGCATGATGCCACAGGACACTTGCCCGTGCCCCAACCCTGAGTTTCCACATCCCCCAATGACCCTGGAGCCTTCAAGGACTGAGAAAATTCTCAATTCATCTCAGCCAAGCATGAATCAGAGGAGAGTGAGACCCACAAGGGGACTGAAGAAAACACACTTCCATTCCCAACACAGACATCGCATGGATCCTGGGACCATTGTTGGCTTTGATTCAAATACCCCGAGAAGAAGCTGTTTTCCTGCAAAACATCCGCTTCCCTAAAACAGCCTCTCAGACATTCTGAGCCATGACAGAGGACATGAGGTTATAGATCTGCAGTGGCCCAGGTGAGCAGGGTGAGTAGAGACCACAGGTGTTTTATCCCACCCGCCATCCAGTTGCAGGGCTGTCCAGCATGCCCCGTGCCCAGAGATGCCTTTTCCTGGAAGGCAGCAGCATGCCCGGAGGCCCCACTGCCCACCGAGCGCCTTGACATGTGAGCTGGGCCAGCGTCACGGAAGCCAGGCCAATCTGGAGGCACTTCCCGCACCCAGGAGGCCAGGCAGCCTCAGAAAGGAAGGGATGGCAGAAGCTGTGTGTGCAGTACTCACCGAGTATACGAGAGGTCCTTCTCCCAGTGACGGAGAGCTGGTGTGTCTTTGGCATAAATACCAGAGCAATATAAAACCCCAGAGGCGGATCTTCTTTAAACAGAGTCCCTAAAAAGGCCAGCTGACGGTGTGTTAACAATATTACCATATAAGGTGGTTTTTTCAATAAATCGGCCTAGGGGGGGTGGGGAAGGGGGCTGGGTAGAGTGAATTATCATTTGAGAAATGTATGCAAAAGGACTCCAGTGGCAACAGCCCTGGTGCTGGCGGATTTGTTCCTTTTATGCTGCACTTGCATCAACAAAACTCACACCAGGCCTTATAAGCTGCCCAGAGTGAGGCCAGATACAACTCTGCTCCTGGAAAGAGAACCATACCAAGAATGGCAGTGGGCCTCCTCCCTCCACACCTCCCTCCTTAGGCCCTGCTGCCTGCAGCCCCCCCACCCCACCCTGGGTCGGCCTGGGACACCCATGCTGTGCCCCAAAGTGGGTGCAGTCGTGCCTTGTCTGGTGCAAGCCCAGGACAGTTAAAAGCTGAAGGGAAATGCCATCCAGAAAGATATCCTGTGTGCCCTCCTTACCCGCTGCCCATCACACGAGCTACTAAATGCTGGGCTGAGTCAACCTGGGTGTCCCAGGATACCTTCAGCCACCTCTGGAACTTCACTGTCCCCTATCGTTTCCCTTACCTTGCTGGATTTCCTCTGTTGGTCCCTAAATTGGGGGAATTACAGACCAAGGGAGCTGTCTTAACACACCTGATAAGACTCACAGGCTTGTAGAAGTTTCCACAGTCCTGCGGTTCTTGCTCTTCTTTTCATAATTCATGTACTCTCCCTGGATAGCTGTTTCATTGCCTACACTACCAGCCATCAGCTCTGTCCCAAGTACCCTCTGCTCCCATATTCCCACAGTCCTCACACCTGATGTCTAATCCAGACTGAAATGACCAAGTGCCTATTGGACATCTCCACCCAGATGACCCTCCAAACCTGAACTCCTATCCCCTCCCTTCACGCTACTGTGCCTCCTGGGTTCCCTACCTCACAATCTTCCCCTTTGGTCCTTCAGGCAAGAAACCCCAAGTCAGTCTAGACACCCCACCTCATGCTCTGCAGCCAACTGGGCTCCCTTCCCGGTGGCCCTCCCCTCGGAGATGTCCCTCAGCTCTGCTGCCTCCCTCCCACCCTTGCTGGCCCCACTCTGCTTCAGGCTCTGGTCCTGACACAGCTTCCTGACTCTGCCCCATCTTCAAACCCAGTGATTCCCAAGTGCCCCAGCCTGACTGGAGGGCAGTACCCAGATGACTGGGTAATCCGTTACAAATGCACATTCTCATGCTTCACCCAAATGGATGGAATCAGAAACTCTGGGGGTGCCCAGGATACCTACCCTTCATCAGAAGAAGCGTGCATCAAATACCTGCTTAAGGCGTCCCCAGGAACATTCCCCCACCCCCACCTGGTGACTCAGCCCAAGACTAAGGAGCTTGTGGGGGGTGGGCAGCAGGTGAGCAGGGCACACAGGATTTCTCTTCCAGGTATGAATGGCATTTTCCTTCAGCTTTTAGCTGTACAGACGGGCACAACCGCACCCACTCTGGGGCCATCGTATGGGAGTTCTACATGATTTTGGGTGACCTGGTGCAATGGACTGGTGCAGGTCTGTCTTCCTCATTAACTGAGGATTAACAGAAGTGTAGATACGGAGGGGGAAAAAAAACCCAGAGGATAGGTTAGGGAAGGCTTGACTTGAGGGCTTGTGATTGTCCCCTGTGGAGAAGGGACACTGTAGCCATCATGAGGTATACTTACCTTTTGACAATTAAACTGAGTGCTTAGTGTGAAGTCTAAATCCAGGCCCCATGGGAAGTTTTCCCCGAGCCTTTCAGGTTCCTGGAAAAGCCCTCACTAGAGGATGGGGCATGCAAAGCAGCGGATAAAGTGGGAGCTGTCCAGCAGGGACAGAGTGCTGTCAGTCCTCACTGGCCGAGGCAGCTGAGAGCTAATGCCCAGGTCGTGAGCTCCTCTTCCGAGTTTCCCTCCTTGGGTGGGGACAGGGCAGTAGTCTCTCTCACCCTGATCAGGAATCTAAAGGGGCATCGTTTCCCTTTGCAGTGTCAGGGTTGGCTCTGTTTCCTTCTAAGCATTTAGCACTGAGGCCAGACATTCACACCTTGTTGGCACAGTCAGCTGATAAACAATAAAGAGTCTATGATCCAAAGGGGTTTGTTGTGATTCAGGGTCCAAAGAGCCCAGAGATCACAAAGGAATGCTATCTGAATAAATTGAAGCTCTTAGAAAATTCTTAGGGAGGTGCAGTCTGCCTTGACTTTGATAGAGAGAAGGAGGGGTATGGGAGGCAGGAGGCTAGACCAGGTACTGGAGGTACTCAATTTTTTGTAGTATGAGGAAACCCACCCTGAAGATTTGTTTTTTACCCCTCGTTTCAAAAATCAATGCAAAAAACCTCAAGAGTACAAAAATGTGTATTTTAGAAAGCAAACATCTCCTGCAATCTCAGACCTGAATCAGAGATGACCACAGTTAACAGTATGATGTGTATTCCTGCTAATTTTTTTTAGATTTTTCTATATTTTTATATCACTTCATAAAAATAGAATTATAACATGTTTTTACAACTAGTGGGGGCAGAGAGAGAGGAGGACAGAAGATCAGAAGCAGGCTCTGCACTGACAGCAGTGATCCTGATGTGGGGCTTGAACTCACAAACGGGGAGATCATGACCCCAGCCAAGGTCGGAGGTTCAACCGACTGAGCCACCCAGGTGCCCCTTTACAATTGTTCTGAAACTGGCCATGTTCTCTTAATATTTTTGGATGTCTTTCCAAATCAGTTCAGGTAATTTTTTAAATGTTAGCATAGTTTTCTGCAGTAGGGATATATTATAAATTATTTAAACATATCCTATTGATGGGCTCTTGGGTCATTTCCAATTTCTTACTTACATAAACATCGCCGAAATTAGTAAAACTTTATGTGCTTTCATGTGTGTGTATCTATATGATGATTTTCTTAAAGCAGAATTATTTGATTAGACAAGAACATTTGAAATATTGGTGGAAACTGCCAAACTGTTTTCTGAAAAGGTTGGACAAGTTTACACTCCTGCCAAGAGTGTCTGAGACCACTTCCTTCTTCACACACCAGACACTGAGTATCAATGATGTTTTTCAATTATTTTTTTGGTCCATTATATTTGTTTATTACATTTGAAAACGTGCTAATCTTCCTATGACTCTTCAGCTTAGAATTGTTTTCCCGCCTGCTTATAAAAGTAATACAATGTTTTTTTCTTTTTTAAAGAAAAATTGGAAATAGATGTTTGCATCTTGTTTGCGTTAGTGGATAGTTGTCCAGCTGAGCCTCTCTGGATCTCCTTGTGCCCTAAAGAACCATCTTTCAAATTTTTCCCAATCCAAAAGGAGAAACTTAGCACCTTCTTGTTTTATTTTTTATTTTTTTTTAAGTAGGTTCTATGCCCAATGTGGGGTTTTGAACTCCCAACCCTGAGATCAAGAGTGGCATGCTCTACCGACTGAGCCGGCCAGGTGCCCTGGCACCTTCTTGTTCTAAAATTAAAATGTAAGTTTTTTTAATAACTAATGAGAATGAACTCATGTGGCATTTATTAACTTTTTTCTTTTTTGGTCTTTCTGAGAGTGGCTGGTTCATGTCTGTCTATTTTTCCATTGGATGGTTCACTTTAATCAATTTAAACTTTAATAAGAGTTCTTGGTACATTTCATCAGTGATTACGATTAGCCTTTAGCCTATCCCATCGGTTGCAAATATGTATCTTTCTTCCAGTTTAACATTTGCCTTTTGATTTTGTCTGGCAGCATGCACCTTATTGGCGTTTCTTTAATCAGAGGTCTTTCCTTTTTGTTGTCTGTATTTCATAACATTCTCAGGAAAGCTGGGTGCTTCTTTTTTTTTTTTATTCATTATTTTATTTTTAGTTGTGGTAAACTCTACATAACATTAAGTGTACCATCTTAAACCATTTTTTTTTAATTTTTTCAACGTTTTTTATTTATTTTTGGGACAGAGAGAGACAGAGCATGAATGGGGGAGGGGCAGAGAGAGAGGGAGACACAGAATCGGAAACAGGCTCCAGGCTCCGAGCCATCAGCCCAGAGCCTGACGCGGGGCTCGAACTCACGGACCGTGAGATCGTGACCTGGCTGAAGTCGGACGCTTAACCGACTGCGCCACCCAGGCGCCCCCATTTTTAAGTGTACAGTTTAGTAATGTTAAGTATATTCACTTTACTGTGCAAATGATGTCCACGACGTTTTCATCTTGCAAAAATAAAGCTCTGTACCCATGAAACAACAACTTTCTCTAGTCTCTGGCAACCACCCTTCTATTTTCTGTTCATGTGACTTTGACGACCCTGGGTATCTGATGTAAGTGGTATCATACAGCATTTGTCGTTTTGTGACTGGCTCATTTTACTTCGCATAATGTCCTCAAGGTTCATCCATGTTGTAGCATGTGTCAGAATTTCCTTCCTTTTTAAGGCCGAGTAATATTCCATTGCATGTACATATCACATTTATTCATTCATTCATCCATTGAAGGACACTTGGTTTATTTTTACCTCTTGTCTACTGTGAGTAATGCTGCTATGAACATGAATGTACAAATACCTCCTCAAGACACTGCTTTCAATTCTTTGGGGTATATATCCAGAAGTGGCATTGCTGGATCACATGGTAATTCTATTTTGTTTGTTTTAGGAACAACCACAGTGTTTACCACAGCAGCTACACCACTTTACATTCCCACCAACAGTGTACAAGTGTTCCGATTTCTCCACATCTTTTGAGAGCAGCCGTCCTAATGGGTGTGAGGTGATATCTCTTGTGTCTTCCAAATAATAATAATAATAATAACAACAACAACAACAACAACAAATATTTATTTATTTTGGGGAGTAGTTTTAGGCTTACAGAAAAATTGAGCAGAAAGTACATTGATTTACCATATATCCCCTACCCCTCCACACACATAGCCTCCCCCACTGTCAACATCCCCAACCAGACTGGTACATTTGTTACAATCGATGACCATACACTGACATGTTATTATTGCCCAAAGACCATAGTTTATATTAGAGTTCACTTTTGATGCTGTGCCTTTCATAGGTTTTGACAAACGTCTGATGACACGTATCCATCATTACAGTGTCATACAGAACAGTTTTGCTGTCCTAAAAATCCTCTGTGTTCCAGCCATTCATCCCTATTCACCCACTCCAACTCCTGGCAGTCACTGATTGTTTCATTGTCTCCATAGTTTTGATTT
Organism: Panthera pardus; assembly: GCF_024362965.1. Classification (NCBI taxonomy): domain Eukaryota; kingdom Metazoa; phylum Chordata; class Mammalia; order Carnivora; family Felidae; genus Panthera; species Panthera pardus. Next base: position 89,493,547 of record NW_026526821.1, on the reverse strand, counting down.
TCCAGAATGTCATATAGTTGGCATCACACACTATGTAGCCTTTTGATTTTTTATTTTATTTTTGTGAATCTTTTTTAGATTGGCTTTTTTCACTTAATCATATGCATTCAAGGTTGCTTCATGTCTTTTTATGGTTTGATAGCTCATTTATCTTTAGTAAGGAATAACAGCCCCACTGTCTGGATGGACACACAAGTTTATTTATCCAATCACCCACTGGAGGACATCTTAGATGCTTCCCAGTTTAAAGCTGTTCCAAACATCCTTGAGCAGGTATTTGTATAGACATGAATTTTCAACCCATTTGTATACCAAGTGGTGTGACTGCAGGATGATACAGTGAGGGTGTGTTTAGTTTTGTAAGAAACTTCCAAACAACCTTCCACAATGGCTGTACCCATTTTGCATTCCCAGCAGCAATGTCGGTCCATATCACTGTGGCTTTGATATGTAACTGAGCACTTCTTTCTAATGTCAAAAAGTTTCTTCCACTTGGGAGTTGTTGATCTTTTCATTTCTTGTGGGGAAGGAAATAGCAAATATAATTTATTCAGACACTCTTTTGCCATTTTCTTTTTGTCAAACTAGAAATTCATTGCTTTTCTTCTGATTAAAAAGGAATACTCACTCAAAACATTTCAGGGGAAAAAAAAGTATAAAGTGGAAAATGAAAATCCCCACCATGCAGAAAGCCACTATGAATTAAACTCTTTGCAGACATTTTCAATACAAATACACATTTAGAAAAATGCTATTGTACTGTACACGCTGCTTTATAACTACATAATTTATTTCAGTTTTTATTATTTTTCATTTGCCACTAGAATATTAGATCCAGGAAGGCAGTAATTGCTTTTACTTTTTTTCTCTCACTGCTGTATCCCTTGTGACTAGAGGAAGGCCTGACATATGTGGGCACTCAATAAATATCTGTTACATGAAGAAATAAACAAATCCCACTTTTATTACCTAACACGATGTCTTGGAATTTCTTTTTTCTGTGTCCATAAGTATATATATTTTCAGCAACATCTATTTTACTGGCTGTATATATTTCAATGTATTTCTTGAACCAGTCCTTTTCTGACTGGCTGTCTAACTAGTTTCCAATCTGTCATTATTATAAACAATACTGCAATAAGTATGTTTTTACTTATGCTTGTGTACCTGTGGGGTTATCTCCTTGGATCATTCCAAAAGGAGAAATTTCTTGGTCAAGTAGAATACACATTTTAATTATAAATCATTTTGCTGCTCAACATCACTCATCATCATGGAAATACAAATCAAAACCACAATGAGATATCACCTCACCCCTGTCAGAATGGCTAACATTAACAACTCAGGCAATAACAGATGTTGGCAAGGATGCGGAGAGAGAGCATCTCTTTTGCATTGTTGGTGGCAATGCAAGCTGGTGCAGCCACTCTGGAAAACAGTATGCGGGTTCCTCAAAAAACTAAAAATAGAACTACCCTACGACCCAGCAATTGCACTACTAGGTATTTATCCAAGGGATACAGGTATGTTGTTTCGAAGGGACACACGCACCTCAATGTTTATAGCAGCACTATCAACAATAGCCAAAGTATGGAAAGAGCCCAAATGTACATCGATGGATGAATGGATAAAGAAGATGTGGTACATATATACAATGGAGTATTAGTCGGCAATCAAAAAGAATGAAATCTTGCCATTTGCAACCACGTGGATGGAACTAGAGAGTATTATGCTAAGCGAAATTAGTCGGAGAAAGACAAATATCATATGACTTCACTCATATGAGGACTTTAAGATACAAAACAGATGAACATAAGGGAAGGGAAACAAAAATAATATAAAAACAGGGAGGGGGACAAAACACAAGAGACTCATAAATATTTAGAACAAACAGAGGGTTGCTGGAAGGTTGTGGGAAGGGAGATGGGCTAAATGGGTGAGGGGCACTAAGGAATCTACTCCTGAAATCATTGTTGCACTATATACTAACTTGAATGTAAATTTAAAAAATAAATAAAATAAAAAATAAAAAATAAAAAATAAATCATTTTGCTAAGCCAGACCTCCAGAAAGTAATTGCAATTTATTCTCCCACTCAAGTACAAGAGTGTTCATTTCCTTTTTTTTTTTTAATTTTTTTAATGTTTATTCACTTTTGAGAGAGAGACAGAGTGTGAGCAGAGGAAGGGCAGAGGGAGAGGGGGACACAGAATCCGAAGCAGGCTCCAGGCTCTGAGCTGTCAGCACAGAGCCCGACGCAGGGCTTGAACTCACAGACTGTAAGATCATGACCTGAGCCAAAGTCAGACGCTTAACCAACTGAGCCACCCAGGTGCCGCAAGAGTGCTCATTTCCTTACAACCTAGCTAAAGAGCATCAAACCTTTTAATCTTTGCAATTTAGTAAGTAAAAAATAATGCTATCTTGGGTTTAAATTTGCATTTATTTGGTTATTAATGAGCTACACATCTTTTCTTGTTTGTTGTCAATATGTATTAGGTTTTGTGCATTTTTAATTGTTATTAGGGTGTTTAATCTTTTCTTATTGATTTACAATAACTACATATTAGAGATATTAATTAACCTTTTGTATATTGTGAATGTTGCAAATATTTATTCTTAGTTTATCATTTTTTCAAAAATTATTTTCTTGGTATTTTCCAACCAGAAGTTTTACTTAAATTTTTTTTAATTGAAGAATAACACATACAGACAAGTGAATTTTAAGTGTGCAGTGAGTCTTTACACCCACGTAACCACACCCAAATCAGATTTTCATGTAACTTCTCACAGTCAATAATCCTCCCAAGATAAACACTACTCTGATAAAGTTTTAACTTCTGACATAAAAATATCTGCCTTACCCTTCATGGTATGTACCTTTGGGCCATGTTTAAAGAAATCATTCCTCAACTCATAATTATGTAAGTATTCACCTACATTTTATTCTGACACTTTTGTTATTTCATATCTTATATTGAAACTTCTACTGAATCCCGCTGAAATCTATTCTAATATAAACTATGAGATAGGTTCAGACTTTCCTGTCTTCTCTGTTCCCCCAAGAGCTACTACCCAACACTATTTGTTAACTAGTCAATATCACTTACAAACCAGTCAACACCATCTCCGTGATTTGAAATGTTCTTTCTGCACTCTGCTTTCTTCCTTTATCTGCCTACTTATTTCTGCGTTAGCACCTCACCACTTTATTTATTTGTTTGTTTGTTTGTTTCTTTTTCGAGAAAGAGAGAGAGCGTGCAAGTGTGGGAGAGAGGCAGAGGGAGAGAATCTCGAGCAGGGCCCACACTCCTGATGCGGGGCTCAATCCCATGACTACAGGATCATGACCTGAGTTAAAATCAAGAGCCAGATGCACAACCAACTGAGCCACCCAGGCATCCCTGTATCTCACCATTTTAAATTTTTTTTTTAACGTTTATTTATTTTTGAGACAGAGAGAGATAGAGCATGAACAGGGGAGGGGCAGAGAGAAAGGGAGACACAGAATCGGAAGCAGGCTCCAGGCTCTGAGCCATCAGCCCAGAGCCCGATGCGGGGCTCGAACTCACGGACTCACAGACCGTGAGATCGTGACCTGAGCTGAAGTCGGATGCTTAACCGACTGAGCCACCCAGGCGCCCCTATCTCACCATTTTAAATACAGCTCTAGGGGTTTTTTTGTTTTTGTTTTTTTAATTTAAATCGGTGGGGGTTTTTTTTGTTTGTTTTTTTTAATATGAAATTTATTGTCAAACTGGTTTCCATACAACACCCAGTGCTCCTTCCAACAGGTGCCCTCCTCAATGCCCATCACCCACTCTTCCCTCCCTCCCACTCCCAATCAACACTCAGTTTATTCTCAGTTTTTAAGAGTCTCTTATGGTTTGGCTCCCTCCCTCTCTTTTTTTTTTTCCTTCCCCTCCCCCATGGTCTTCTGTTAAGTTTCTCAGGATCCACATAAGACTGAAAACATATGGTATCTGTCTTTCTCTGTATGACTTATTTCATTCAGCTCTAGGTTTTAATATATGCAGAAATAAATATTGCATTGTTACTCTCTTTCAAACATTTCTTGGTTATTACTGTTTATTTGTTCTTCCAGAAAAACTTTAAAATCATTTTGTGAAATTCTTTCACCAAATCCCCCCTAAAAAATTTGAGATCCTAACTGGAATTACACTGAATTTTATACTAATTTATATACTGTTTATATCTTTATACTGTTGGACTTTCCACTTATGTCTTTCCACCTATTCAAAACTTTCTTTATCTTCCTCAATAACATCACCAAGATTTCATCATATAGGTCCTGCACAGTTCTGTTTTCCTTAACTAGGTTTTTGTATTTTTATTTGCTACTATCTGTATATGTATTTTTTAAATGTTTATTTTATTTTTGAGAGGAAGAGAGAACAAGCAGGGGAGGGGCAAAGATGGGGGACACAGGATCCCAAGCGGGCCCCACTTTGACAGCAGCGAGCCCTATGAGGGGCTTGAACCGACAAACTGAGAGACCACAACCTAAGGTGAAGTCGAATGCTTGACTGACTCAGTCACCCAGGCACCCCTATTTGCTACTACATTAACATTTTTGTCATATTTCCTTTTTAATGCTTATTTATTTTTGAGAGAGAGAGAGAGAGAGAGAGAGAGAGAGAGAGAGACTGAGACACCACAGTGTGAGCGGGGGAGGGCCAGAGAGAGAGGGAGACACAGAATCCCAAGCAGGCTCCAGGCTCTGAGCTGTCAGCACAGAGCCCTATCGGGGCTCGAATTCACACACCTTGAGATCATGACCTGAGCCAAAGTCAGACGCTTAACTGACTGAGCCATCCTGGTGCCCCATACATTTTTGTTATATTTTCCAACTCATTACTGATGTATAGGAAATATAAACATTTTATTATGTACACATATATATTATACACACATTATCTAGTCATCTTAAACTCATTAGTTTGAAGTTTTTCTTTCCTAGGTAGATAATCTATCATCTGAAAATATTTATTTCAACCAATATCTCTACCTTTGATTTATTTTCTTATTTTTATTACACTATTTAGAACTTTCAGAACAATGTTTAATGTTTTGCCCTTACAAATGGCATTCTTGTCTTTAATGAAAATGTGTCTAGTTCAGTGTTCTTAACCCATCCCCTCCAACCTTCACAGGTTTTGGTTCATTACGTCTGAGGGGGGGATCCAGGTGACTGTGCTTTGTTAGCTACACAGGTAATATTGAAGCATCTTCTTTCCCAATACAACACTGAGGACCCTACTCTAGTATTATTCAATATAATTTGCATTGTTTTTCATCTTAAGGACATATTGCTCCATTCTAGGTTTAAGAGCTATTCATTGGGAGTTGGATTTCATAAAATGCCCTTTTCAGCATCTCAATGATCCTCCCACTAAAATAAACTATGAAAACATACCTGTTTGTAGTCACCCAGAACTACCAAAGCAGGTAGGACATAAAAGGCCAGTCTTCTGGAGAGAGGAATCTCATTTGGGCAAATCTGATATTCTGTGCCATCTTCCTCTGGAGACATCCTTCCATGTTAGAGCAGCAAAGGGAAGAGACCAAGAAGTGGCTCATTTGGTTGAGTGTTCGACTCTTGATTTTGGCTCAGGTCATGATCCCAGGATCGTGGGATCAAGCCCTGCATCAGGTTCTGTGCTGAGCACGGAGCCTGCTTAAGATTCTCTCTCTTTCTCTTTGACCATTTCCTTGGCTCGCAAGCGTGCTCTATCTCTCTTTCTCTCTCTCTCTCAAATTAAAAAGAAGAAGAAGAAGAAGAAGAAGAAGAAGAAGAAGAAGAAGAAGAAGAAGAAGAAGAAGGAGAAGAAGAAGAAGTTGATCAAAAAGCAATGTGCCTAGCTGGCTCAGTTGGAAGAACATGTGACTCTTGATCTCAGGGTTGTGAGTTCAAGCCCCATGTTGGGTGAAGAGATTACTTAAAAATAAAATCTTTAAAAAAAAAAAAAAGAAGTTAAGCAAGAAGCAGTAACTAAGAGACTAAGAAACGTATCAATGTTTTTGGCAGACTTATGGGGCTAGGGAGTTCAGAGCCACCGTAGGGAGGGGCCTGTCAAACACTCTGTGCTTTCTTTCCACTGGGACCTGATGGTCACCTTTATGTGTCATCTTGGCTAGGCCACAGTACCCAGATATGTGGCCAAACATTGATGTAGGTGTTTCTCTGGAGGTTTATTATTATTATTATTATTATTATTATTATTATTTTAGGTTTATTTATTTATTTTGAGAGAGGGAGAGAAAGAGAAGCCAAAGCAGGCTCTGCATGGTCAGCAGAGCTTGAACTCACAAATCATGAGATCATGACCTGAGATGAGATCAAGAGTTGGACACTTAACTGACTGAGCCACCCAGGTGACCTTCTCTGGAAGTATTTTAAAGATGAAACTAACAGTGGGGTGCCTGGGTGGCTCGGTCAGTTAAGCGAGTTAAGTCAGTTAAACGAGTCTGACTTCAGCTCAGGTCCTGATCTCGTGGTGTGTGAGTTCAAGCACTGCATCAGGCTCTGTGCTGACAGCTCAGAGCCTGGAACCTGCTTCAGAGTCTGTGTCTCCCTCTCTCCCTGCCCCTCCTCCACTCGCACTCTGTCTCTCTCTCTCTCTCAAAAATAAAATGAATATTAAAAAAAATTTTGTATGCATCTTGTAAAAAAAAAAAAAGAAAGAAAGAAAAGACGATACTAACATTTAAATCAGTAGTCTTTGAGTTATGCAGAGTATCTACCACAAAAGGGATGGGTCTCATCCAGGCAGCAATGACCTTAACAGAGAAGACATCTTCCTGGAAGAAGAGAGAAAAAAGAAAACAAATTGTAAGTGGTGAGCTTATACCCAAATACACCAGTAATTACACTAAACTTAAATTGAGTAAATATTCCTACTTAAAGATAGTTTGGATATTTGATGATATCAAACTGGTAATTCACTACTTACAAGAGATGCATCTTAAATACAAAGATTCAGTAAAGTTGAAAGTAAGAAGTACTAGTCAAAAGAAAGTTATACCAATATGAGACAAAGTATGTTTTAAGGCAAGGTGTAGTCCTGAAGGAAAGAGACAGCAGTCTACCAGAGAATGTAACAATTCCACATTTGTATGCACCTAGTAGCACTTGTATGTACACACACACACACACACACACACACACACACACGGACAGAGAGAGAGCAAAAATTAACTAAACAAAAAGGAGAAATGGATACATTTGCAATCATACTGGAAGTAACACAACTTTCTCAGTAACTGATAGAACAAGGAGATAAAAAAAATCAAGAAAGATATAGAGTATTTGAATAACAGGATTAAATCTTATCTGGTACAGACTGCTGAGTGAACATTTTTGTTTCCCTGAAATTGTTGCTATGGCCCCAAATGCAAACAATAGGCTCTAGGAGATGGCCAGAAATGGAACCCAGCACCTCCCCCAGGGCTGACTGAGAGGCAGCTCAGCCAACTTACTTTCTGGTGTCCTTACCCCCAGGTGTCTATGTGGGAAAGGCAGAGAAAGAAGTAGACTGAGTCTTCCCAGCTGAGTCCCCAGCCTTGGGGAAGAGCAGTGACATAATGGATTCTTCGATTATTCTGTGGAGAAGGACGGCTGTATCCCCGCAAGTAAGGGGGGATTCCTAGAGGACAGTTTGGAGGATACAGGTGCCCATAACAGTTTGCATTTTCCATTTGGGTGTCTACTGGGGCAGTGGCTGTACTGATCTGCCTTGAGCCCACCTGAAGATGCTAGTGGGATGGCAATAATAGGGCAGACAGTGGGGAAGTGTGGAGCAGACTGGACACCCTCAGTTTTGGGGTGTCCTCTTAGGACCAATGGGCACAGGGAAGGTGGTTGGACTGGAGTGTTCTTGCCAATGCCCAACCCAAGAGAAAGAATGTGGGTGTATCACTGGAGAAGGTGGGGATAAGGGAGGATAAGAGTATTTGAACTAGGCCAGACTTCCCATATCAAGGAAGTGTGAACTTGGGTGGAATGGTGCGGTTTGCACGGGACCCACGGGAAACTCCACATGTGATCGTTACGAGAAAGCCAGCATTTGACAGTCGGTGCTAAATGGAGAAGTAACAGCCAAAGGAGAGAATGTTGAAATCTACCATACATCTAAGTAAAAAGACACATGTCCTTCCTTTTCCCTCTGGGATGACCCTGACCCTGGAGGAATTAGACTATAGCCCTTTAGACTTTCTAAGTGTCTCAACCTTGGGCTGGCCTGGGAAGTCCCCCAGGATCCCCGTTATTTCCTTTATTTATTATCAGGCAGTGCCTTCCTTTGACTCCTACAGTCATCCTGTCCTTCCCATCAACCCTTGGAGCGTGGTGCCCCAAGTCCCTACCTTCATCCTCAGATAGGAAGAGCTGGAGGAGAGTTATAGTGGGGCAGGGACGGGGGGATGGATGGGACTAGAGGGATTGATAGCCTTCCTGCTAGATGGTTCTTTTAAAAGTCAAGATCTCCCTGACACTCGGACCTGCCCACCCAGAAGGGTGGCTTTTAAATGAAAGCAGGAACTGTCCCCTTTCATTTTGTGATCAGGGGCTATGGTTTCCCTGGGGTATTAGGATCCTCTGCCCATCTCTCTAGGCAAGAGAAAGATGTTTCCCCTGTCCCCAAAGTGTGATTCACAGCAAACTATTGGCTTAGGCCTCATCGTTATTACTATGATTGTTATTATCAATACTGCCCCTTATTGAGTTGCGTCTATGTGCCCCAAATTGTCCTAAGCCTCTGTGTGTATGCATTCTCTCATTTGCTCCTGGTATTATTCACATTTCATAAAGTTGAGGACTTTGAAGCTGGAGAGGATAAGACACTTATTGAAATGACATAGCCAGTAAGTGAGGAAGCCAGGAATCCATCCCAGGTCAGTCTGGCTCTGGAGCCCGCTCGTAACCTCAGCATTACGTCCTCCCCTAGTGCTGAGGGGAAAAATATACTTGCAACCTGGGATTAGCTGAGAACTACTAGAAGTGTCCGAAGATGAGGTTCTCTCATCACAACACTGTGCAGATAATTTAGAATCAGTCTTAATTTCAAAATGCTATAGCAAATGCAGGTCCTGCTTATCCTACATTTGGTTTAAGAATTCTTGGCTAGCTGAAATAACCTTTAACACATCAAATGAAGAAGCTGTGAGAACCCAAAATAGAAAAAGGCCACTCAGGACCTCATAAAAGTTAAAGTTTAGAATACATTTTTTCACCGTCTTAAAAATACTTTACTTCAATAACACCTTGTGGTGAGAATGGACTCTGGCAACAACAGCAGACTCGGGAAGGTTTTGAGCTGTTATTCTGGAAACTGAGTTTGTGTGGGACCAAACACCTGGGAAGTTCACTTCCTCTGGCTTTCACGAAACAAAGTCAACTGCCCCAATTTTTATAAATATGAGGCTGATCTCTGACTAGAGCCCAATTCACTGCCCAGACAATTTAAAAACTTGATCTGAATAAAGCACCCATGAGCAACTTTTTGCTTCTGGAGTTGTTAATACTTCTCTTGAACAATGGGCTCCCATCCCCAGTTTTATTGATTGTGTTTATTATTTATTTTTTTACTCTTTGGACTTAGCTGTGTTGAGCTAAACCCAGAATCCAGTTTATCTTTCTTGAGTGAGAACAACCTGGGCATCCTCTAACTCAAATTAAAAGTTGATTCGTGGGGTGCCTGGGTGGCTCAGTCAGTTAAGCGTCTGACTTCAGTTCAGTTCAGATCTCCCTGTTCGTGGATTTGAGCTCCACCTCAGGCTCTGTGCTGGCATCTCAGAGCCTGGAGCCTGCTTCGGATTCTTTGTCTCCCTCTCTCTCTGCCCCTCCCCCACTCACACTCTGTTTCTCTCTGCCTCTCAAAAATGAATAAATGTTAAAAAATTTTTTTAAAACGTCGATTTATTAATTCTATAAAGCTCTGTAACAAGTGGTGAAAATCCAGGATTCTCAGATGAGAATTGGATATAAGGAACAGATAGGCTTTAAAAAGCAATTCCACCACAGGTCACTGCTATAATTTTTGCCCTACAGTGGCAAGAATAATATCAAATTATCTGCAACTTTTATTGACCTTTCCTCAGTCTGGGCCATGGACAAATTGATTCAGCACTGCTATTCCACTTCATGGGCCAGAGCGGTGGGGGGAGGACAGTTTTCCTGAGGGCTGATCCAGGATGAATTCTGACACCAGTACTTTTCCACTCATTAAAAAAAAAAAAAAAAAATTGATACTATCTTTGGATGGGCCGGTTGCATAGCCCCTTGCTATTAAAAAAAAAAACAAAAAGGAAGGAAGATATTCTTTTTTACTCTGATGACAAGGGCTTTATTTTCCTAGACAAAGAATGGTTTGTATATACAACAGACCCTGCTAGCCAATTATGGAAAGAAAGAAAGGCTACAAGATCAAAACCTTGAAGATTGGTTTTGGGTAGGTATTCCCCATGTAGGTATTCCCATGTTTTTCCCAAGTTCACAAATAAGGAGACAACCACATAGTCCAAATTTTGACTCCCCATATTGGCTTGTACAGACACCCTTTGTGGTTACTGCCAGTTCCTTTCCTGCTGTGAAAGGGGAATCGATGTAGTAAGTGACCCACAGGCTGTCTTACTAAAACTTTGGTGAGCTGTGTTAAAACAAAACAAAAACAGTTTGAAAGTTGAGAGCCTCAGATCTTACTCGGCCACCAATAAAGATTGGCGGCTGCACCCCCAAGCACTTGCCAAAGATTACAATTCCAAGTTCACTGTCATTAAATATTAAAATGTCACTGAAAAGGAACTTGGAGTTGTTTAAAATTCATGCAGTCCACCATCTAGGTTAAGCTAGGTTAGCAGACAGCTAGTTGTTTGGGCTGAACTATATACTGCCCCAATGCCTGCACCCACCTGAGTTCCAGCAGAATTACTTCCTACTATATATTGTGCTTTACTACATATTGTACCTTACTATGTTATATATATAATATGTACATATTTTACTGTATCTTGTGCCATCTTTTACATGGCAAAACAGAACACCCTATTGTGTTGCTTGGGTTCATTGAACACATTTTAATATTATTTGTGACATCACACATCATGTGGCTCGTCTATACTGGGAATGTAAGTGATCACAGATTACATTTTTTGCTCTATTACCGGATCCATGTCGTTGCGTCCTTGTATGCTATATTCACTTGCCCCCATGTTCAATCGATTTATTTTCTCTTTCTAATATTTTACATATCCTGGAAAACCTTTCTATTGGTATCTAGAGTCTGGGGACTTGGCACTTAGTAGGCATACGGTAAATATTTATTGAAAGAGTTAAAGGTGGAGTACAAATAAATTATAAAGAGTATGAGTTAAATTATAAAAGTAGAGGATAAATAAAGTGAAAACATTCATCTCTTCCTTGCTTGGGTCCCCTCAACACCCATACATGAAGTGGCTGCCCATCCTGTGTATGCTCATCAGTTAGGAAGATATTGCTCTCGTGCTATTTTATGGGAGTACGGTTCCTTTGTCTTACCCCATTATTCACTCCTTAAAGACAGAGAGCACAGCATTTACTTCTGTGTACTTTGAACAGTGCTCTGCACAAAGTAGGCGCTCACTAAATGCAAATTAAATGAATGAAAGATTCATGGCCTGGATGTGTGACACGCCTTTTTGGGAGTGAAGGGGTCACTACCTCATAATTTTGGTGCTATTATCTAAAGCTTGTAGCACTTGGTGTTTCCAGTTCTGTCTTAGTTTGCTCACCTTAGGTCATACTGCCCACAGTGGTGAAGGTAGGCCCTAGCTTTTTCTCCTAGGCACCTGCTGCAGACATCTGTTGTCTTTGCTCGCCCAGCATCCACTCCTCCTTCTACTCTTGATGTCATCGTGATTTTTCTTTGGAGGATGAATTCTCCCCTACTCTCAGTGCACGTGGTTCACATGGTGTATAGGCACATGACTCAGGACTGGCCAATCAGAATATTCTAACCCCCTGGCCCTGGTGATTGGTCCTAGGATGAAGTCATGACCAAACCCATGACCCAACAACTCAATTCCAGGACTTTTTTTTGGGAACTTTTGGACACAGAAGTTTTCTTTTTCTTGTTGGACTCACCAAAACAATAGTATATAAACCTATATAGTATATAAACCTATAGCCATCAAAGCTACCATATTAGAAAAACTTACTTAAATGAACAAACACTGAGTATATAAGCCATCAAAGCTACCACATTGGGAAAACTTACTTAAACAAACAAACACTGAGTATATCCTTCAAAATGAGTCTCGGGGCATTTGGTGGAACCTGGCTCATTTGGTGGAGCATGTGATTCTTGGTCTCTGGGTTGTGAATTCAAGTTCCATGTTGGGTGTACAGATTTTAAAATAAAACAAAATCTTTAAAACAGGGGCACCTGGCTGGCTCAGTCAGTTAAGCGACTGACTCTAATTTCGGCTCAGGTCATGATCTCATTGTTCCTGAGATCAAGTCCCACGTCAGGCTGTGTTGACGGCGCAGAGGCTGCTTGGGATTCTCTCTCCCTCTCTCTCTCTCTGCCTCTCCCCTGCTTGTGCTCTGTCTGCCTCTCTCTCAAATAAATAAACATTTAAAAAGAGATAGAATCTGGGGTGCCTAGGTAGCTCAGCGGGTTAAGCGTCTAACTTTGGCTCAGGTCATGATCTCATGGCTCATGAGTTTGAGCCCCGCATCGGGCACTGTACTGACAGCTCAGAGCCTGGAGTCTGCTTCGGATTCTGTGTCTCTGTCTTTCTCTCTGCCCCTTCCCTGCATGCACTCTGTCTCTCTCTCTCTCTCAAAAGTAAATAAACCTTAAAAAATTAAAAAAAATAAAAAGACAAAATCTTTAAAACAAAACAAAAAAATGAATCTTGATGACAGTGGGCACTAGATCCAGCTGTGCCTGAACACCAGTTTGAATTGAGCTTTCTGCCAGTGGAATGAAAATAGTTCAGACTAACACAGGATTCCATTCTCATTATATGGTTTCTTCCTAGGCCACACTTAAGTTCCAAAGGCCATAATCAGAGGCCTTGTGCTTACACAACAACACTAAGACTGGGAACTAAAATATTTGTATAAACTTATCCTGAGTCTACCGTGGTTCAATTAAGAATAATATAAGGGGTGCCTGGGTGGCTCAGTTGGTCAAGTGGCTGACTCTAAACCTCAGCTCAGGTTGGGATCTCAGGGTTGTGAGTTCAAGCCCTGTGTCGGGCACTGTGCTGTGCATGAAGCCTACTTAAAAAAAATTTTTTTTAACTCCAAAGCCATGGGAAAAGTATAGAACATTAGGCTGAGTGAGACAAATTCTAGACACAGATGTTTAAGCATGGCAAGCAGAGCCGTTAAGAGCTGTTCAAGGTGGCAAAGGCACCAGTGCTGTTTTGAAGGCAAGGAGAGGTAAAGAGAGGAGACTGCCAGGAATCGGGAAATAACCACAGGGAATGGCTGAGGAATATCTAAGAATAGTCTTACTTCCTTTAGTCTAGGTGATGTTTCCACTTCTTTCACCCACTAATAACCCATTACTGTTTCTCCAACACAAGTAACAACCTACGTTCTCACTCAGGCCCAGGAAAAAGACAAAATAACCCTTTGGCCATTGCAGGAGTTCTTTTTTGGAGAAGAGTGAGATGGGGAAAGTAATCCTTGCCTAGGAACTAATCACAGAGACCTGCTGAGCCCGAATGGATACAGAGGACTTCTACAGGCCAAAAGCCCAGTTCTCTCTTCTTTAGGTCAGTTCTTTCTCAGCTCTCCACCCTCCAGGTTTTGTCCAAAGATCTCTGCTAGCTCTTGCAGGCAAGGTTTATGTTGAATGGGTTCCAGTAGTGAGGTCATCCTAATGGAAGGTTTCCATATATGACATGCCTCTGCTGCTGCGCCCAAGAGCATTCCCAAGGCCCTTTCACTGATGCTGTCCAAGAATAAGATCTTGGCCAAATTCCCACATTGAAGGGGCAGTGGAGCTTTGGTTTCTGAAAATAGCAGGCATTGTCCTTTTTGTTCAATTATAAAAGCAATATTGTTCTCCACAGAATATTTGGAAAATTCAAGAAAAGGATAGAAAGGGAAAAAAAGAATAATCATGCTATAATTCTCTCATCTGCAGATAACTAATATTAATATTTCGGTGTGCTTCTTTCTCGTTGTTTTATGAATACGTGTATCTATGTATGTTTTAGGAAGGCAGTATTGCATTGTGGTTAGGAGTATGGGTTTGAAAGTCTGATACCATTCATTTAAGGTTCTGTGGTCTTTGGCAACTTCTCTCTTTAAATCTTAACTCCTTCAACATTAAAGTTTGCTAATTTTTAAATGAGTCTACCACCAGGACGATATTGCTTTAACTTACGGGTTTATAGTAAGTTATCTAGTAATAAAATTTCCCCCAACATTCTTCTTTCAATTTTCAAAAACGGTTATTTCACTTATTCCAGATTAGTTTTAGACTAATATTTCCAAGTCTTAAAAAATGAGGTTGTTATAGACTTGCATTTTAAATTTACGGATCAATGAAAAAAGAATGAACATCTTTGAAGCACTAAGTCTTCCCCTCATGGAATATGGCCTATCTGCCTTCCCGTTTATTTTCTTCATGTCCTTCTGCAAAGCTTAGTAGTCTTCTTCCTGTATGTCTTGCACATTTCCTGTTAATTTTGTGCCAAGGTATTTTATAGTTTTGGTTGCTAGGATGAATGAGATTTCTTTCTCTCGGTCACAACTGGTGGCTTCTTGTGCTTGGAAAGCTATGTTAGACGTTTTCAGGGGACGACTGCTGCTCTCGATTAGGTCTAACCATTTTTCAGGATTGATTCTCTCTAGATTTCTAGGTAGATACTTAGTTTGCAGCTAAAACTTGTGTTTCCTTTCCAGTAGTAAATTTTTTATCCTGCTTCATTACATCGGCTCGATTATCCTTTCAGGATACTGTGAGAGAATAGGGGTTGGAATGGGTCTGTCTTATCCCTGACAACATTATTTCTTTATTAAGAATGAGGCATCCTGAGCGTGTTGCATCACTGTTATACACAATATTGTACACCTGCAACTAATGTTAAGACTGTATGTTAACTACGCTGGAATTAAAATTAAAAAAAAAAAGAATGATGCTGGGTGTTCTTTCAGATTTATGTTAATAAAGCTTCTTTTTTTCCTAATTTATTAGGGGAGTTTCAAAAATAAAGAACAAGTGTTGATTTTCATCTTCAAATACTTTATTACCCATGAGAGACTCTTGAGTCTGGTTTTTTTTTCCTTTGACCTACTTCTGTGAAATGTGATATTAATGGATTTCTTTTATGGGGCCATCGTTATCTTCTCAACCAACTCACCAAATGCATCAGGGCTCTGGAGCTGGATAGATCTGGGCTGCCTTACTAGCTGAGTGAGGTATTGGGTTCTAAGTTCTTTTTTTTTTTTTTCTTTGAGAGAACAAGTGAGAGAGCACGCATAAGCAGGGGAGAGGCAGAGGGAAAGGCAGAGGGAGGGAGGGAGGAAGGAAGGGAGGTAGGGGGGGGAGAGAGAGAGAGAGAGAGAGAGAGAGAGAGAGAGAGAGAGAGAGAGAGAGAGAGAGAATATCTTAAGCAGGCTCTACACCCAGCACAGAGCATGACATGGGGCTCAATCTCACAACTGTGAGATCATGACCTGAGCCAAAATCAAGAGTTGGACACTTAACCGACTGAGCCACCCAGGTGTCCCTAATGTGTTCTAAGTTCTTTTTTTTTTAAGTTTTTTCTTAATATTTATTTATTTTTGAGAGAGAGAGAGAGAGACAGAACATGAGTGGAGGCGGAGCAGAAAGAGAGGGGGAGACACAGAATCCAAAGTAGGCTCCAGGCTCTGAGCCATCAGCACAGAGCCCAATGTGGGACTCAAACTCACAAACCATGAGATTATGACCTGAGCTGAAGTCAGATGCTTAACCAACTGAACCACCCAGTGGTTAGAACCCTAATGTGTTCTAAGGTCTAATGCATCACGGGATGGACAATAAATGCTGGTAGTTATTGTTCCTTTACTATAAGGATACATTCATTAGTGCTTTATTTAGGATTCTATATTACTGAGTGCAGTGTGAAGTGTGTATATATGTGTGTGTACATGATTAGGTTGTGTTCATAAAAATGAGTTATGTTGGTTTTCTTATTTTCCCATGCTCTACAACAGTTAAAACAGCAAGAGATATTTACACACCAAAATCCACAGCAGCACTATTCACAATAGTCAAGAAGTGGAGGCAACCCAAGTGTCAATCAATGGATGAGTGGATAAACAAAGTGATATATACACACGATGAAATATTATTCAGCCTCAAAAGGAAACTCTGACACATGCTACAACACGGATGAATCTCGAGGACATTATGGTAAGTAAAATAAATCAGTCATGAAAAGACAAATACTGTATGCTTCCATTTATATGAAGTATCCAAAGAAGTCAAATTCATTAAGGTGGAAAATAGAAGGGTGGTCGCCAGGGAGTGAGGGAGAGGGAGGAAAGGAGTGATAAAAGTTCTGGAGATCTGTTTCACAAGAATATGAATATACTTAACAGTCCTCAACTGTACACTTAAAAATGGTCAAGATGGCAATTTTTATGTTATGTGATTTTTTACCACAATAATCATTACTTTAAATAAATGGGCAAAATTCTCCAATCAAAAGACAGAGTGACTGAATGGATTTAAAAAACCCCAAGATTCCTCTATATGCTGCCTACAAGAGACTCACTTCAGATGCAAGGACATACACAGATTGAAAATGAAGGGGTGAAAAGAGATGTACCATGTAAATGGAAACCAAAAGAAAGTTGGGGCAGCTATACTTACATCAGACAAGATGACTTTAAAACAAAGACTGTAATAAGAGATAAAGGGCACTACATAATGATAAAAGGGGTCAATCCAACAAGAGAATTTAACATATGTAAATATTTATGCATGCAACCTGGGAGCATCTAGATATATAAAGCAAATATTTTAACAGACCTACAAGAAGAAATAGACAGCAATACAATAATAGTAGAGGATTTTAATACACACTCACATAATAGATCATCCAGATAGAAAACTGATAAGGAAACATCGGCTTTAAACAAAACTGAGGCCAGATTAACTTAACAGATATATACAGAACATTCCATCCCAAAGCAATGGAATACACATTCTTCTCAAGTGCATATGGAATACTCTCCAGGATAGATCATATATTAGGCCACAAAACATATCCTCACAAATTTAAAAAGGCTGAAATCATACCAAGCATCTTGTCCAATCACAATGGTAAGAAACTAGAAATCAATTACAAGAAGACAACTAGAAAATTCACAAATATGTGGAGATAAACAACATGCTACCAAACAACCAATGGGTTGGTGAAGAAATCAAAAGCAAAAGCAAAAGCAAAATATACCTTGAGACAAATGACAATAGAAATACAACCTACCAAAACTTACGGGATGCAGCAAAAGCAGTTCGAAGAGGAAAGTTAGCAGCAAAAAATGCCTACTTCAAGAAACAAGAAAAATCTCAAACAACCTAACTTTACACTTCAAGGAACTAGAAAAAGAAGAACAAATGAAGTCCAAAGTTAGTAGGCAAAAGAAAATAAAGATCAGAGCAGAAATAAATAGAGACTAAAAAGACGTAGAAAAAAAATCAATGAAACCAACAGCTGGTTCTTTGAAAAGGTAAACAAAATTGATAAGTCTTGAGCTATATTCACCAAGAGGAAAGAGAAAAGGTTCAAATAAATAAAATCAGAAATGAAAGAGGAGATGTTACAACTGATATAACAGAAATACAAATGATCACGAGACTACTATAATTACATATCAACAAATAGGGCAAAGTAAAAGAAATGGATAAATTCTAAGAAACATACCATCTTCCAAGACCAAATCAAAGAGAAAATCTGAATAGACTAATTACTAGTAAGGAGAGTGAATCAGTAATTTAAAAACTCCCTACAAACACAATTCCAGGACCATACATCTGCACAGGTAAGTTCTACCAAACATTCAAAGAATTAATACCTATTCTTTTCAAATTCTTCCAAAATAACAGAAGAGGAGGGAACATTTCCAAACTCATTTTACAAAGTTCAACATTACCTGATACCAAAACCAGACAAGGACACATCAAGAAAAGAAAATTAAAGGCCAATTTTCTGATGAACATAGATCCAAAAATCCTAAACAAAATATTAGCAAAGTGAATTCAACAATACATTAAAAGAATCACACGCCATGATCAAGTAGGGTTTATTCCAGGGATGTGGAGAAAAGGGAACCTTGTGCACTGTTGGTGGGAATATAAATTAGTGCAGCCATTTCTGAGTATTTATCTGAAGAAAATGAAAACACTAGCTCAAAAAGATATATGCACCCACCATGTTCACTGCAGCATTATTTATGATAGCCATCATATGGAAACAATCTAAATGTTCACTGATGAACAGATTAAACAATATATACATATATACATATACATATATATATATATATATATATATATATATATATATCTTTACATATACATATATATCTGTAATGGAATATTATTCAGCCACAAAACAGAATTTTTAAATTGTAATATACACATAATCATTTACACATTGTGAAATACACACACACACACACACACACATGCACAATACACAATGGAATATTATTCAGCTATTTAAAAGAATGAAATCTTGCCATTTAACAACATGGATGGAACTTGAGGGCATTACGCAAAGTGAAATAAGTCAGAAAGAGACAAATACCATATGATCTCACTTATATGTAGAATCTTAAAAAACAAAACAAGCTCATAGGTACAGAGAATAGATTGGTGGCTGCCAGAGGAGGAGGAGGGGGGGGTGAGTGAAATGGGTGAAGGGAGTCAAAAGATACAGACTTTCAGCTATAAAATAAATAAGTCATGGGGATATAATGTACAATGTGGCAACTATAATTAATAATACTGTCATCACAAGAAAAAATTCTAACAATCTATAGTGATGGATGCTAACTAGACTTATTGTGGGGATCATTTTGCAATATATATACAAATGCCAAATAAGTATGTTGTACACCTGAAACTAATATAATGTTGTATGTCAATTATACCTCAATTTAAATAATTAATTAATTAAAATAAATCAGAATGGTGATATGATAAAGAAAATGGCATGAGAATTACCTGTTCCTTGAAAGTTTGAAAGAACTCATTCATAGAAGCATATGGAGATAATACTTGTACACTTTTCTCCATTTCTTCATTGATTATTGATCTTTCAGGTCTTCCACTTAGCTTAAGATAATTAAGACAATTTTGGTTTCATTCACACTTATAATTTTTTTTTACCAGAAAATCACCTATTTCACTAAGTAGCAAATTCATTAACCTAGTTACACATAGTACTTTCTTATACATTTGTTGTATACCCTTTTTCATTTCTAATTTTGTGTTTTTCCTTTTTGACTATTTCATTGTTTTTTCAAAAAATGACATTATGAATGTATCTACCAATTCTCCTATTTTAAAATTCAATAATTTCTGCTATGGTATGTGTTTCTTTTCTCTTGGCTTTCCTGGTCTATATATTTTGTTCTTTTTTTCTCATTTGAATCAAATGCTTGATTCATTTTTTTTTAATTCTTTCTTATTAAATAGTGAAAGCACTTAAAGTTCTAAATTTCCAACTCTGTACACTTTGTAGAAATTCCAGATGTTCTCACCTATGATATTGCATTATCATTCATCTCTAAATAACTAAATGGCTATATATGCAGATTTTATTCTCATGTGCTTTCCTTCTTTTACCTTCTAAGAGGTAATCTTCTATGATTAACTTGTGAATTTTTAAATCGTACAATCTTTAAAATCAGTATTCAAAACATATGCACATTTACTGCTCTGTTCCCCCCAACACCTCCAAAGATGTCCCACTTTAGTAGCCGGGTGACTTTGGACAAGTCTGTGTACGTATTCCTATCTTTCTGAGTGTCAGCCACTATTCTGGGAGCTGAGAATACAAGGGTGGACAAGACAAAGTTGCTGTTCTCAAGGAGTATACTTTAGATACATAAGCTAGAAATAAACAAGATGATTTTAGCTAATGACAGTGCTACTCAGAGAGTTAAAGGAAGGTGTGGTGGAGTGATGGGGTGGAGGCGCTTTAGATGGGGTTGTCAGGGGAGACCACTGCCAACTGCCACATCCCATGAACTCATCTTGGTCGTTAGCCCAGAAAACCCCTCCTGAGCCATTTGGCGCCATGCGACTCCACTTGTTTTAAACTGTTGCCTTCCTTGGCTTCTGTGATAAGATAGTGGTGCCGCTATCTCCTGGTCTCCTCCTGCCTCTCTGACCTCCCCCCTTTCAGCCTTCCTGGCATCTTCTCTTGACTACCCAGAGAATGGAGCCTGTTGGGCAGGATAACCATCTGTCCTGGCAGTTGGAAGAGAGCTCAACTGCTGGCTCCCTCTGCTGAGAGCTCTTGCTCATATTCAAACCTTCGGCACAAGGTGACACTGGGGTGGCAGCACAGGCCCCAAAAGCAACATCTGAGGCAAGGCATTAAGATGGCCTCCCACAAAGTGGAGACAGATCTTCTCAATGAGGGCACAGGTCCAGCTGGCTTCCTAACACACAATTCAACACCAAAGTCTCTATTTCAAGGAAGGGCTAAGCAAAAGAAAGTAAGGAAGTGCTACACTGACTGAAAAAGGCACTCAACACAGTGCTGGAAAACAAGCATGATCCCTGCCCTTACAGAATTTACGTGAGTTCAGACACGACCTACATAGGAAGACAGTGAGAAAACACTGCGAAACAGCAAAAAAATCCGCAATCAAGTTACGGGAAACAGCCTATAAATGCCACTGGAGTTCAAAGAAGGAACCCTCGGAGTGAATTTACCAGTGAGAGAAGGAGCTAGAGGAGGCAGAACTTGAACAAAGACCTACAGGAATTAGGTTTGATCGCCAAAGAAGGACACAAGAGCCCATGGCTGTGCAGTGCAACCGGCCTGGATTCTGGATCCAACAGGCACAGTGAATGATACTGGACACAGCCTATAAGCCTACGGCCCCGCTTCTAAGCCCAAGTAGGCTAAAGTCAACCCAAAAACTCAACCCTGGATTAAGGAACGCAGACTTCATGAAGAGGGTCAAAGTTCTCTTCCTCTTCTTTCACCTCAAAAAGTAGCTGGAACAACCAAGTGGGAGGTTAAGCTATTTGGAGCCTAGGTCCAGCCAGTGATAAAGAATGCGGATCTGGCTCAAGAGTCTTCTAGCTGGAAGTCGTGTGGTATAAAAGTCTAGTAGGTAGAAGCAACATTTCTGGAGACACCAAAAACAGGTACCTTCAATCTTTATAGCATTTTACGGCTCTCGGGCTTGCACATGGATTTCGTTTTGTCTTCATTTGGGGTAGGCGTTATCAGGCTGACCCCATTTTATAGATTTTTTAAAAAGTCTGGGAAGTTAAGTGACTTGTGGGTGAATAAAGAGCTGGACCTAAAAGTGAGGTCTTAAATGTTCGGAGTGGCACTTCCTCTCCAGAGAATAATGTCTCAGTGGTCCTGATCCAAACAGGCCTTCTCAGTGCCCAGGCCAAGCTCCTCACAAAAAGAAATGAGCTTTGACTCAGAAGTTCCACTCCTGGTCACAAGTGTGAAAGATCCTTAGACAAACTGGTCTCCAAACCCAGGTGGCGTTAAAACGCTGAGATACCGGGGGGAGGAGTCAGGAGACACAATACCAACTGACAAATGTTTTTTAGGAAACAACTGGTTTGGTCCTAAAACTGTTCTCAAAATCTATTTGAAATAGACCAAAGTTGCAGGATTCACTGGGATTCCACGCCATTAAAGCTTCATTCTCAGGGGTCGCCATTTCTCCCAACCCCCACACAAAAATTTTTTCCTTCCACCTGGACAGCTAAAACCCTGAAGTAGCAATCAACAGTCAAAGGGGGTAAGCATCGTGATTTTAAAATTGGGGGTGCCAAAATGAAATCTGAGACCCTAGCCTCTCAAAGCAACAAATATCCACCACACTAGCCCCACTAGGGAATGCTTCTCCCCATGTTGCCTTTTAAGGTGACTGCTACCCGACAAAGCAAGTGATTTCTTTCTTAAAGGCTTAAGTGATTTCTTCTTCCTCTTTGGTGATGTTTAACGGAGTACGTGAAAATGATCATCTGAAGAAACAGCCCTGCCCCGAATCCCAGGAGGACAGCTTCCCCAGAGTCTGTCTGCACCCAGCCCATGGCACTTGGGAGGGTCTATGCCTCTGAAGCCAACTGGGAAGCAACCAGACACTGCCCTCCCTCCCTACTCAGCCCAGACCAGTATGCATGGTGCTCCTTCCTATGGCTTGGGAGAGCAGAAAGTCTTTCAGGAGCTCAGGAATCAGTCTCTCCACTGAGCAGTTGCTACTTTTTCAATATAAGCTGCTTTCCTCAGGTTTCATGGTCTGGTTCCCTTTTATTCACAATATGGAATCCTTTCCCCTTTTCCCTGCAACTCTGGCTCCTTTTCTCTTTCATGCACCTGCCCTGTCCCCCTGCTTCCTTGGGTGCTGGATTGATACCACATCTCTCCCCCAGAGCTAAGGAGAAGAGACACTGAAATCACCCTGTGCAGAGTGGCTACACTGCAGCAGGTGCAAAGGGGGCATTTACTGACTGGTTTTCTGCTCCTGGGCAGCCTCTGAGATTTCTTGTACACAGGTGCAGAGGCAAAAAAAAAAAAAAAAAAAAAAGGAAAGAAAGAAAAGAAAAGTGGCCATTTGGTAAAAAGTAAATGATCAATGCAGTTGTGACACATGACATATTCAGTTCACTTTGTTTCAACAAACTTTTGTAGAATGCCCTTGAAGTGTAGAGATGGATAAGAGAGCTCCCAATTCTTAGGTATAGTGGCCCCTGAACTATGACTCCTGCAGTGCTTTTCAACCCTGGCTGCACCCTAGCAGCTTTAGAGACCAAAAGAAAAACAAAACAAAAAACACTGTCTGGGACCCCGCCCCAGAGATTTGGAATTCATTGGTGTGGGGTTGAGCACAAGCATCAGTAGTTTTTTAATGTGTATTTGAATGTGTAGCCAGGGACAAGAGCGTTATGTGGCCATATGCAGAAAGTTCTGAGTAAAGGCTAAATTTAGGTCTTAGGCAATGCAAAGATATTGCAGGTTTTGGAGCAAGAGAGGAAACATGAGGATGGCTGTAATATGGGAAGCTTCTCCTGACTGTACTGGGCAGAACAGACTGGAGTCAAGAAATACCAGAGAGAGAGAGAGAGAGAGAGAGAGAGAGAGAGAAAGAGAGAGGGAGAGAGAGAGAGAGAGAGAGAGGAGAGAGACCTGGTAAAAACCTACTATTGCACTAGTCCAAGTAAGGGGCAATAAAGCCCTGAGCATGGAAAGAAAAGGATGAATTTCCGAGAAAGTACCAAACTGGGGCAATTACAGGACTGTTAAGGCAAGGTGGAACAGCCCAGGCTGCCTCTGGGGCCGCTGGAGGGAAAGGAAGGCAGTGATAGGACAGGCACTCTTCCTCCTTCCCAGAGTCACTTGGCCCCATGTTCCCACTTACACTGGAACTACAGAAAAAAGAATTTCTGATACCTGGGAGTTAAGAACCCAACAGAAGAAGAATATAGAGACTTGGTTCTTCCAGGGGAAAAGTTCAAGGACACTAACCTAAGTGATAAAGAACTTAATATATTCAGGACACAAAACTTCAAAATGAAGCCAAACTTCATACATTTGCAGAATTTTTCCTATAGAATTTTAATATAAAAAGAAACATGTTTCTCTTATGCAAGGTATTTACCCTCTTGCTGTCACCTGAGGGGTCACAAGCAGTACCATTATTTCTAGGCCACTTTACAATGCTAGGCTCAGCTCATAGAAAGGAAAATATAGAATCAACTGCAGTGTCAAACCCCTTCCTAAATGTTGCCTGAGTCAGAAAAGAATAAACAACATCATAAAATCGGTAGGGTGGGGTGGCAAGGGAATGTAATCATTCATTTGGTATAACCTGGCACTCCAAACAAAGGCTCTATTATCTTTAGCTGAAAGCTTTTAGGGCATACAGAGGAAGTAAATGGGATGACCCACTTGAGACAACACCAAAAGAACAGAGAATTTCACAGCCCTGGAAGATGCAACAGGCAGACAAAAACCACTCAACAGTTCACTGTGAACTGGGACACACCTTCAATACCAGCACAGCTCAAGTTCCATTTTCCCCTCACCTTTCCCCAAACAACCAGACCTTTCAGTTAGCCTGTTTAGACAACACTTGATCAAACAGATCACTCTAGAGCACACACACACACACACAAAATAAGTTAATGGTTATTTTATTGTAGAAGAAAAAATATCCTGAAATATTTGTTAAATAACAATACTTCCTGACAAAAATCATTCTTCAGGGTTTTCAAGCCCCACCATCTGGTCAAGGTGGGCTGTCCCTCATCCACGTAATAAGCTTCATTAATATTGTCATAAACCACAGAAAAACCCAAAGATTTTCTAAGTGGCTTCCAAATTTCTGCAGAGATGCCCTTAAAAATTCCAAAGGTAAACAATAAACAAGTTGGCAGAGAAACCAGAAGGCTAGCTGAGAAGAAAAAAAATGTTAACAACTGGTGAATCTAGAACAAAGGGTATGTAAGTGTTCACCACACCATTTTAACAACTTAATTTTTTAATTGCAGCCAGACTGAAAAGTTGTCTTAGCATGGTCATGCTATTCTCCACACTTGCCTAAGAAATACAGCCAATTATTTTTTTTCAAACCAGAAATAGAAAATCAGTTTTCCCCCAGGTGATACTCACTTTCAATTCTGTCTAAAAAAGCTTTCAGAGCTTTCTGGAAAGTTTAAATTAAGGGGCTACAGTACACTGGTATGGTTTTATAATTCTTGGGAGGTGTTCAAGTCAAGTTCTCATCGAAGGTCTGTGATGGTCACTGCTCTGTCCACAACAGTCACATGGCTGCAGCTCTACAACAGGGAAAAAGAAAGAAAGAGAAAGTCCTAAAAAATTCTAAGAAGTCATTTGTTTAAAACTTACTTAACATGCTTATTCTGACCAGTGGTTCCCAGTCTGGAAGCCAGGCTGCTACTTAAATGGCAGTTATTGTAAGGGGTCTGGGAATCAGTAACTTTCTAATCCCTACCTGTACATAGCCTGAATCAATGTGGGCCCATATATCTTCATTCACTTTTCAAATGAATGTATATTCTAGAGACGTTCACAAAATACACACTTATTTGAAAGAATTGCTGAGTTCATTAGTTTTTTGGGGGTCACTATGTCAACCAGCTAATACAGCGTACCCACTGACACATGGGGAACGCTTACTTTTGGCATGCAAAGAGGCCTTTATAACAGAAAACCTGGGCACTTTTCTTGTAGCCTCTGTTTCATCATCCTGGTACCTAGACACTTATTACATTCTAAGGCAGACTGACCTATTTTTCAACAGATCTGTCAGAAAGTGCTTTCTCATGCTCAGCTGAAAACTCATTCCACGAGGTCTTAGTTTTAGTTCTGGGAGTCCTATGAAATGCACTCGATACCTTTCTATACAACAATTCTTCTGAAACTTAAAGCCGGTTTTCAGAGCCTCCCTGAGGTTTCACTTCTAAACATCCCCAGTTCCTTTTATGTGACAAGGTTCTGAGTCCCTTTTCCATACTGGTCACTTTTTAATGAACCCAAAAGAAATAACACCCCACAGCCAGGAAGGAGTGAAGCAGCCTATCACATTAGATTTGAGGGGCAAATTGAAACATACTGCTCTAACAGCAACTGAAACTTTTTATTCACAGAATACAACTTAGGAAAACAAGCTTCCTAGAAGGGTCATAAAAATCCCTATTATTTAAGCAAAATTGCAAAATCAAATATATTTTACCTATCTTAAATGGCTTTTTTCCTTTGAATTCAAATCCCTTATTGAAGTACAGGCTTAGCAACTGGTGTTGACGAAGGGAAAAAACCTAACATTTAACAAGCCAGCTCCTGCACCAGGTGCTTTCTGGATATTACTTCATTTAATCCTCTCAATAACCCTATCAAGTAGGTATTACCATCACTGTCATTCCCCTTTACAGATAAGAGGCTGAGGCCCAGGAAGATGAAGTCTGATCAAAGTCAGACAGTCCTTCGATGGCAGAGCTACGACTCAAATCCACTGCTATCCCACACTGCTTCCCATGTATGTCCTTATTGGGAAGATTTGCAAAGATAAGTGACGAGGCTGATCTTCTATGTGGGTCAGAAAAGACAATGCACCTCATCAGCTCTGACCGTCCTCCCTGCTTGAAGCACAGCCCTGATTTCTTCTACACAGATACATACGCAGAAGAGAGGTGGATCCTTGCTGTGTGGATGAAATCCTTTCTGGCGACAGGAGGAAATCTCCTCTAGTCCGTGGTCAGTTAGTTTAAAGAATCCAGTTCTGCAATAAGAAAAAGCAGGCCCAAATCAAGCAAAGGTGTCTACCCAGTCCCAAACACACACACAGAACTCATTTTGAGACAGCTTCAAAACTATGCTGGCACACAGGTCTCTTTTCTGGTGAATGAATCAGAGTTAGGGAATGACTCATCACTGCCACCACACTAGTTTTGCTGGGAGAATTCATAGTAAATAACAGGATTTAGAATGAAAAAGAATTTAACTGAGATAATTTGTTTGATTTTAAATTCTCTAATCTGACATCAGTCTTTTGAAATTCCCATTGCTTCAAGTCAAACACTTCAAATTTCTTATGTTCTTTTCTTAGAAAAGCATTGAAATTGTTGCTTTGATATCTTCTTTTTTTTTTTTTTTTTTCAACGTTTTTTTATTTATTTTTGGGACAGAGAGAGACAGAGCATGAACGGGGGAGGGGCAGAGAGAGAGGGAGACACAGAATCGGAAACAGGCTCCAGGCTCTGAGCCATCAGCCCAGAGCCTGACGCGGGGCTCGAACTCACGGACCGCGAGATCGTGACCTGGCTGAAGTCGGACGCTTAACCGACTGCGCCACCCAGGCGCCCCCTTTGATATCTTCTTAAACAAGAATAGTAGGAGCATCCGGATATGGTGCTTAAAAGGAAACCTTTTAGAACAGCCAGTTAATACCACAGTCTATATACTTTACACAGAACAAGGTCTTCCAAATAGAGAACTTTTCCTTGGAGGCTTTTCCCCACTGTCTCCTTGTAATGCCCAGAACCACATCTATGTACTTACTCCTGGAACTTGGGGGAGCAAACAATGGCTATTGACTCTGGCAACATCATCTGGTAGGAACAATGAGTGTGTAGGTCAACACTGGAGAGGAAGGCGGTCTGCGTGGGATGAGTCTGAGAAGAGGAAAACATGTCTGAGACCCTCTGAGTGAAACAGCCAAGCCTGGCCCATAAAGGAAACAGACCCAAATGGTTCTCAATAGCTGGCCACAATCCCCTCACAAGCACAAAGTCACTGGCAGCCACAAGGGGGTATGTCTGAAGTTCATTACTTTTGAGCACTGTAAACAAATATAGGTTAACATGAGTATGAGAGGAAACTCATAATTTCTAATTGATCATCAAGACTTATTTGGCCCCTCACAAGCTCTCTCAGGGCAATGGAGGGTCATCCATTCTGGAATAGATGGTATATGCTGTCCAATATTTCAAAATGATAAAAGTCAAGGACTTAACAAACCACAGTTGGATGAACAATTCCTCTTCCAGACAGAAGTGTTAAAAGGTCAAGAATGAGTGTGGAGCTCTACAGGCAATGACAAAAGCTGTCCTATGGCTAAAGCATACCATCCAAGGATAGGAGAAGCAGGGGACAATAGTAGTTACATCATACAAAGGACCCTATCTTGTTTGGGAAAAGGACCAAGATACTGAAATTTGAGGGTAATCAGTTAAAGCACCATCGAAATGTACATTCAGTTTCTATTGTTTTCAATCATTTAATGTTTTATTGAACACATTCTTTGTATACAAATGAATAACCATATAATGCCTTATGTTAATCTTAGAAGGGTGTGACTGTAGAGAACAAGAATGGAAAAAGACGACCCAATATGACTCAAAAAGACCACCAACCTTCACTGACAGAAAGCACAGAAAATAAATAAGTGTACTTGATCAGCATTTTCAAACCTGCCATGTACAAAATGAAGCTCCTGAGGAGCCAGTCAAAAGCACAGGCTCCTGTGCCCCACCCCTAGAAATAGCCATCCTGAAATTTAAAAAAGCCATTCAATGATTCTTATGTGCAGCATCATCTGAGAAGCACCACCCCACAGAATGCTGTGACCAGCTCACTGTGGAAGAGGCCTGCAGGACAGGAACGTGTTAGCTGAGTGCTGACAGCAAATCCACATGCAGATCCTCATGGGGCAGGTAAGAACTTTGGTGACTACAAAGGAAAAATAGTTTCTACCTAATAATATGATCCTACAGACTGCTAGGGACAAAAGGCCTGTGCCAACACCTTTCATCCCACAGTTAGAACAAAGAATTTTAACTGGGAACAAACGAGGCCATGGAACAAGCTGATCCAGGCCTCTGATCTAAAGTAGAAAGACAATATAGGGATACATAGAAGCTCAATAAATAATTGTTAAACTAAATCAAAAAACCCTGTCTTGAGTCTCTATTCCCCTCTATTGTGCTTTCTCTTTCTCCTTCCCTTAACAATTGGATTTCTTGAAAAAAATAGTTTTGTCCATCATGCTGGAGACAGAGGAAGGCATTTTTATGAAGAGAAAACAATAAACCAAGGGAGCAGAAATGAACAAGAACAGCAGATGCTGGGGGCAGCCTCGGTGCCTGGATGGGAGCAGAGCAGCCATAGGACAGGGATACGAGCTAAGGCAGGGCTGAAGCCAGATGAAGGAGTCTCCCCAATACTGGACTGGAGGCTCACACAGTAGTTGGTGATCAATACATGACCATACAAACTTTTTGACCCGGGAACCTGATTTTACAGCTGGCAAAGTGGAGAAGGAAGAACTGATCTTCTGCATAATGCTCTTGCCAATTTTAAGATCTGAGCAAACCTTACAGCCTGCTTGTTTGTTTGTTTTTAATCTCCAGTTAGGAAGGAATGGCACAGAAATTATCATAGGGGAAAAGAGCTGAAATACTATAAACTTCGGCTCTAAATTTGTTCCTAGCTGAACCCTGATTTAGAAATCCTTTTATTCATTTGCGGCTGAATTCTATCTGCAGTCTAAACCGGGATTATTCCAAACTTTCCCCCATCTCCTCCAGTTCCTAAAACCACCCGTCTCCCTCCTGCCAGGCAGTGAATCTAGACTGCAACACTGTTGAATGAAAGGAATTCCGTCAACCCCTCCAAACAGACCTCCAAAATCTCTGTATCTTTCTTTCCTCCTTCAATTCTGTCTCAGAGGGATGAGTGTTTTCTCCCCCATATGAAGATGAGCCCCCTTTTTGTACTTTTGATTTAATACTTTCCTACCTCCGCATTCCCTTGTCTCTGCCCCTTTACATCTCCTCTCCTGGCTCTACTATGCTCCACTAAGCTCTGCTGGCTCACTGGGTGTACAAACATATTGAAACAACTACATACAAGAATGTAAGTAAACCTTGAAAATGTTGAGCAAAAGAAGCCAGATACAGAAGAATATGTATCATATAATTCTATTTATATAAAGCTCAAAACCAGGTAAAACTAAACTGTTGAGTTCAGGGATATGCATTTAGGGTAGTAAAACTATAAAGAAAGCAAAGGACTTGTGGAAAAGTCAGGAGAGAGACTGCCTGTATCAGAGGGGAAGCGGACAGGGCAAGAGCATGGGGGTGGGACCATGCCTCTCACAATGTTCTATCTCTTGACCTGCGTCATGCACGTACACAGATGTTTTGTTTCATGATTCACTGAAATATCCATTTACCCTTATGTACTTTCTTATATATTTCAAATACAAAGGTTTCAAAAAAACAAAATCAAAACACATGTTCAAGCCTTTATGGTAAAGCATAAATCAAGCAAATATTCTCTCAACCTGGCTACTCCTTAAGCCACCATCCCATTTTCTTCCTTTCCCCGTGAGCTAAACTCTTCAAAAAATTGGTGTGTAGGGGTGCCTGGCTAGCGCAGTTGGCAGCGTACGTGACTTTTGATCTCAGAATTATGGGTTCGAGCCGCATGTTGGGTGTTAGAGATTACATAAAAATAAAATCTTAAAAAAAAATTAGTGCCCATCTCACCGTGACCACATCCTCGATCCCCATTACTTCTTAAACGTTTGCGGTGCTCTTCCTCCTCTGGCTCTGTGCCCTGCTCTCACGAGCCTCTTTGCTTCATTACCAACTATTCCCTGCGCTCCCCTGGGTGGCCTGCCCCCAAGCTTGCTCTCCATTCTTCTCCAGTGCCAAGGCTTCTCAGGTCGGCTCTATGCAGAGGTCTCCCAGATCTCTTTCCCACCTTGACCCTGCCCCCCAGCGCCAGCCACACTGCCAACTGCCTGATAACTACCTCCACTGACAAAATGTCTCACATACACTTTAAATTCAACATGCTCAGAACTGAACACACAATTAGCCCTGCTTCCAAAGTAAGCTATCCTCCTGGAGCCCCTGTTTCTGCTTATGGGATAATCATTGCCAGCCCTGTGAGTCAGGCCTGCTCTCTGTCATCACTGGCTTTTACTCATCATCCTCTCACTCATTCCCCACATCCTCTGAAATTCAACATTCATCTCCTTCCCAAATTCAATGTCATCACCCTAGCTCTCATCATTAGATTTTATCAGCATGCTAACCTCTTAAATGATCTCCCTGCCTCGACCTACTTTAAAACTGCCTTTATGTTAGATATACTAAAGAATGGCTTTGATCATATCATTCATTGCTCTACTCAAAAACCTTTAAAAGTTCCCCACTTACTAAAAAGCAGAACTATTCTGCCTATCCACCCAAGATCCTCCCCCCAAGAACACTGCTCCAATGTATCACATTAAAGCCTATTTATCTACTACGATTCCTGACATAAACCCCAAACTGGACCTCAACGTCTTAGGAACACAGTCTGCTTATTCCAGCGCTGCCCCCTGCATATGGAATTCTCTCTTAGCCTATCTTGTCAAAATCTTAGTAAATCCTGCCAGGTGCAGTCCTTCCCTCCTCGATTTGATTGTGCTCTTTGTACTTCTCGAGGCACTTGGCACATTCTGCCTCCCGGGAAGACTTGTCTCTTTGTCTAATCTACTTTATGAGACTAAAGTCGTGTCTTTCTCAAATTTGTATCCCCAAGCAGATAAGAAAAAAGTTCTCTACTTCCCATATACTATAATGGAAGATACACAATAGAAGGCAAGTATTAATGTCACAGAATGAAGAAAGGACAGAGGCACAGGGGACTGCCTCCCAGGTCAGTATTTCCCAAATTGTAACATACAGGTATGTGTAATCTCCCCAAATCCAGAAATGAGCTGACTTGCTTGTATGTAAGCCTATCACACAACACGAAAAGTAGCTTGGTTTGTGGAGTGACCGGCTGAAAAGGAATAGGAAGGAAAATGCAGAAATACTCTTTAGGGATAGAATTACCTTTTACCTAAATATCACCAGAAGGCTACAGAAGACACTTGAAAATCCACTATATTAAGGACCCTACTGGTTTACATAAAGGTGTATGCTGCTTTATGCTTTAACAGAGACCAAATGCAAGCATTTGAATTAATTAACTTCCTTGGTTCATTAAAATATTTTCAGGATATTTTCAGGAACACCATTTGTATGAAGTAGGCAGAACCTCCACAGTCAATATCCACATATACTCTAGGCCAGCATTTTATCACCATTCACACTCACAAGGAAGCTGGGACTTTAGGGAAAGAAGTTCATTTTCATTAAACCATTTTTTTAAAATGAAGAAAATGAAAAAGCCCTAAGTAGTTCCCAGAAATCAATACTGGAGTGGAAGCAGTCAAGTATGCTAGGAACGTCAAGTCTGCATCTGAAGGAGGGAAAAACCTTCATCTAAATAATCTGCATGCAATTCACTTTGCTCAAAGAAAGAAACAAGCAGTGTGTTTACAACATGGTGAGAGAAGAGAGGACTAACCCTCAGAGAGCTTGGAATTGCTTACATGAATCCAGCCCAGTGTGATGAGACCCTGCTGATCCTGTATGAGGAAAAGTTCTTCTTCGTTCTCGGTGTTGCAATAATCAGACCCGGCACTTTGCTTGGGGATGAGAACATGGGTAATGGTGAATTCATTCCTCATCTGTCAAAGGAGAAAAACAGCCTGTCACCACTCCCTGGCACTTGTGCAACCCCACGTGGTCACAGCTGTGGTAAGTTAAACATCTATACAAGCGAAGGCCCTTCCCACCCCAGCAAGAGTCCTCGTGCTCCTTGAGTCCCTCACCTCAGCGGTTCCCAACCTTAGCTGCTCACGTGCACTGCAAAGGGCACTCTGCAAAGCCACAGGTGCCTCTGGCTGCAGCCACAAGTGTCTGCCTGTGATTCCCAAGAAGCTCCAGGATAGTACCATTTCTCTTCTTTTGCTCATGTCTAGGGTAGCTTCCCTCTTACTGTTTCTCTTAGTCCTTCTCATCCTCAAAGGCTCAGTGTTAGTCTATTGCCTTCACTCATTTATTCATTCAGTAGTTAGTAATGCGTTCTTCAAGTGCCTCTATTCAGTGATCTTTCCTTCCTCCCAACTCATAGTGCTCTACTGCGTATACCATTCAGCATGCTATTTCTCTTTGGGGGTGTAGCTCCCATTGCTCCAAAATGCTTTGGTAGGTTTTGTGGACGCATGCTGGGCTCATAGCCTTACATATGTTATATTCCCAGGCCTACCATAAAGCAGGTACTCAAAAACTGATATATAGGTAACGCTGACTCTTGGTCTCCAAGTTTAGAATTAGCTATTTCTTACTACTAGAATTAAAATAATCAGTTCGATTCAAGGGACTGAGAAAATCAATGAAATGCAAGGTCACCAAATCCAAAGTAACATTGCATTATGCTATCCATGGTTCCTTCTGCAGAGGGATCGTTGCAAAGAGTAACTGACCCTGGATATCTTCTCTCAGAGTCACAGGAGGCCAAGGGGGAAGAAACAGGCTCAGCTCAGGAAAACGTTTGTTTTTTACCAGTTTTCCACAGAGAATTCCACATGTCTCTACTCCCCGGGCAGTGTTGGCACTGGCTAACTGGAGGAACTGCGGGCAGAGCCTCCCAGGCACCACCACATGGCGCAGTCCGTCGATTGTAGGAGCTGTAATGGAGAAAGGAGAAAAGTGTAAGACCACAGGGAGAGGCTTCCCAAGCAGGCCCCAGAGTAGGCAGTCCTGGGAGGGCAAAGCCAAATCACTGGGGTTCCTCGAACTATGGGCAGTGAGTGGGGATCTCAGCCTAACGACAGAAGGAAGAGGGTTGTGGGCACAGCCATTGCAAGTACATTACTTTAAGAAAACAGCCTTTAATCACTCAAGACGAGGGTAAACTACTATTTAAAACAAGTTCTTGGGGTGCCTAGGTGGCTTGGTCAGTTAAGCATCTGACACTTGATCTCAGCTCAGGTCTTGATCTCAGGGTGATGAGTTCTATCCCAACACTGGGCTCCATGCTGGGTATGGAGCCTACTTAAAACTAAAACAAAAACTGAAAAACAGAACAAAACAAACAAGTTCCTGAGCTATCCAGGAATTCTCTGTCACAGTCTAACACAGAGGATAAAAAAAATAACCTCCTCATTCCACTGAGCTTTTATTTTTATTTTAAGTCTTTTATCTCAGATAAGAATATTGGAGAGTACGACTTATAAAGAAATACACCAGAGATATCCTGGGTAACAGAAAATACTTTGGATAACTATTTAATGCTGAATTTATTCATTTAGAAGAATGCTAAAGTGCCAAAACAAAACCACAAAAAACACATTCTGGTCCTCAAAAGAGGCATGAATGCACGGAGCAGCTTATAAGCCTGGTTCAGAATGCCAAGGATAGGCCCAGCCCCTGGACACCACGGAGAAGCCCTGAGAGAGAGAGCCCACAGGCTCAAATTAGGGGGTGTTTTTCATGGTCACTTTTCATTTAAAAAAAAAAACAAAAAGTACATGGGGTGCCTGGGTGGCTCAGTCGGTTAAGCGTCCGACTTCGGCTCAGGTCACGATCTCACCATTCATGAGTTCGAGCCCTGTGTCAGGCTTTGTGCTGACAGCTCAGAGCCTGAAGCCTGCTTCGGATTCTGTGTCTCCCTCTCTCTCTGTTCCTCCTCCACTCGCATTCCATCTCTCTCTCAAAAATAAATAAAAATTACAAAAAAAATTTTTTTAAGTGCAAAAGGATGTTCTGTTTCTGCACACTCAACAGCGAGCTCTGAATTGCTGGAGAGGTAACAAACCAGGGACCACACAGTCACATGATAGTCTGATGACAATATCTGAGGATTCTGAATTAAGGCTTGGCACAGTCCTTTCCTTTCAATTCCATAATCACTTCCTGAGTGCATTCCAGTGCATACACTGTGCTTAACCTCCAGGGAACACAAATATGAATAAGACTCAAGCCCTAACCAGTAAAAAGTTAAAATCTAGTTACTGAAAAATGACTACACTATCAGGTAAATGATGTCAACTGCATTACAGATAATAAGAGCCCTGAGAGTTTCAAGAACAGAATCAATTTCATTGAAGGGAAGGAGACCTGGCAAAACTTTAAGATGAGCAGGGAAGGCAGAAATAGAGAAAGGAGATTTTCGGTTCAGGGCAAATATTAACACACCTCTTTGGATAAGCTAGTCCAGGGGCTGCTCCGGGAACATGAGAGTCCAATCTGACTGGAGCACGGAATACATGTGAAGGAAGAGGCAGTGGTGGGAGATTAGCCTGCCAAGTACGTGGGGAGAAACCTAAAGGCCAGGCTTCGGGGTCTGGCATCCCTTGCCCACTCTCACATTGCCCTTTGAAGTGGATCTTCTGCAAAGCTGACTTCCTCATGTGATACTTGAAATTCCTTCCCCAAAAGATCTATTCTAATAATCAAGGTATAATCATCATTTTGCCACTATTGTTATTTTCTCAGATAGGCAAGCTTTGGTGAGAGGAGGAAAGACTGCTAATAGCTGTTATGACTAGACTGAATTATCGCTGACTACATATAGTATTTACCATGACCAAGCTCCTTAAGGATTGGGAACACTTCCAGGGCAAACAGCATTCGGTAACCCTTTTTCACTTTTTAAAGGCCAACTGCTGAATTGTAAAGTGGCGCTATGAAATTTCCCTTCCAGAGAACCAACAGTGGTCTCTGGTTCATTGAACATTTCGAGTCTCTATATAATCCTTA
The DNA here is from genome assembly GCF_024362965.1 of Panthera pardus. Classification (NCBI taxonomy): domain Eukaryota; kingdom Metazoa; phylum Chordata; class Mammalia; order Carnivora; family Felidae; genus Panthera; species Panthera pardus. The sequence continues at coordinate 89,458,160 of NW_026526821.1, read as the reverse complement.
AAAGCTGAGGGTCTGACTTTCAAGGACATTGTGAGCTCTTCCGAATATCAACCTGGTGCCAGGTAAGTTACACGGCTTAAGCAAAGGCCACCTTCATACTATGGCCAGCGTGACAGGACACAGTATGGCAATACCGATCAAAGGGGCTTCTGTGACCAGAGCCTGATGAGTGGGATAATGGATGTAATCTTAGGCAACCTCCTCAGAATGACACTCTGTTTGGCTGCCCCTGAGATGGAAGAGGGCACGAGCAAGCGGACTCACTACTTTCTGAGTTGCTCAATGCTCCAGGTTTCAAGGACCTGTCCACCACGGGTGGCTTGGCAGGCCTTCCCGCCGTATTACAGTCCGCAGGCTGTGTGGACGTGGCAGGTACAGCGGGGAACACATCTGGGGAGGGCTTCTCCAAGTCAGGCACGAGTGGGCCCCCTAGGCCAGGGTCCACCTTCCCAAACTCCTGCACGATTTTCAGTCGCTCCTTTTCCAGCTCCTGGTTCCGGATCATCTCCTCAAAGGCATGGAACTGCTCCTGCTCCAACTGCTGCTGTTTCTGCTGTGCCACCCTCTGCCTCTCCTTCTCCAGCTCCTGCTGGATGGCCACATTCCGGGCAAGCTCTTCCGCTTCCCTCTTCTGCAAAGAAAGGAGTTAGGCTTAACAATTGACACCTGGATGACTTCACATCTCAGGGGGGACAAGGCTTTGCGGCAGGGATTTCCTAAAGCGTGCCCCTGCTCTGGCCCAATTTCCCAACACGGAATCTGTGCCTCCCTCGGCAGCTCATGTCTGCCCAAGTGGTCACCGCTTGTGTCTACCAGGCCACGGCAGACCTACTCTTCAAGGACAGTGACGGTCCCGACCCCCTCAGTACCCTTCCCCAATGGCTCTTACTAAGACATTTTCTTCTTAACCGAAATCTTGATGCAACTTACTGTTCGCGCTGCATAATCTGTATCAGACACAGTCTTATTCTCTAACTCTACCATGTATACATTCTGTATCCGAAGTAAGGGGGTCTTTGCAGAATTTTAACCCAAAAGGAAGCCTCCAAAATTTAGCTGGTGACTAGCTCAGTACGAAGTGACATTTTAAACTAACAAGAAACATCAAGTAACAATCACCCTCATTAAGGTTTTCACTCACTCGGTACCTTAGAAATATATGCCTCATAGCTGTTTACCTCTCTGCTGATTTTCAACATCAGAGTCCAGAACAGGGCTCAGCAGAGCGCTACAAAATAATCTGGAGTTGCCAGCAGTGCGAATTTCACATCTGACACAGACCACAGGCAGTGCCTTGGGAGTTCTCCACGTGCTCTAACTAACTCTTCCTAACAAGAAGCATTTGAAAATAGCTTGAAAAACAAGTATTATCAACAGGTATAACCAAATGTGAATCAATACCCCAAAATTCACTGATCTAAAAACTTACGTTTCAGTGAAATGTTTCACTGCTCTTAGGTTCTCCCTCTAGATATAGCACATAAGCAACAGATTTTCTGTCCCTCAAATCACCCTCCAGGACAAGCAGGCTAAATATGTTAGAATCCTCAGCCTAAACACTTGTGTTCTACTTGAGTTTCTTGCCTTTGCTGAAAAAAATAAACTATGACACTAAAATCACAAGACCTGTTAAAATATCATATCGCAATCCTAGGGCACAGCCTAAGAAAGCAAAATAATTTCCTTTTTATTATATACTTACCTTTTCTTCATTATATTCTGTATATTCTTTGGTATATCGTTTCAATAGCTCTGCCTTCAGCTCTTCTGCTTTGGGAAATGCAATCTCCTTTAACTTCTGAGACACAAAAATCAAAAACTGAGAATTAGGATAATTCCTAGCTAATGAAGTAGAGAAGTAAAGTGACTTAAGACAACTTGGCAATGGCAACAACGTTTCCAAAAACAATGCAGAATACCCCCTACTGTCCCATACCTGCTACTTCATAACTGATCTGGTGAAATGGCCTTATTCCCCGTTGCCGGATTTGATGCTCAGATGCGGACACCACTACTTTTACCTTGAAGTTAGTCTGTGCTGCTTTGAAGCTTTTAGATGGGCAACAGTGAGAGTGAAGACCCACCTTTACTGTGTCTTTCTTTTCAGGAATGACAGCCAATTTGTAATCCCGATGCTTTGGCAGTTTCTCAATAAAGAGCCTAAAGGAACGGATCAGAATGATTATCATGCAAAGAAAATGTCCAACAGACTCTGAAGCAAGGCGACTCCCTTGTCCTGCACCCACTGCAAGACGGGTTTCCAGACATTCAGGGGAGGGATAATACACACCCAGTGACCATGTTCCCCACCCACCTCCAACCCTATGTTTCCCTCCTCTCCCAAATTAGGTGCGCAGGAAGCACTAGACTCCCACAACTAAAAAGATGAGGGGAGAAAAGCAAACCTACCTTGTGCCCAAAAATATACCTCCAAAGAGATTCTTTTCTTATTACAGTGACAGGCTTCCAAAGGAAAGGGCCTCTGTCACAAATTCTTCTTCAAATAACAGTTTGGCAGCCAAGGGCAGGAAACCCATGTTCTATGATTAGCCCTGTGACCTTAACCTTGGCTTCTTTTTCTTTGGGATCCATCCTCCTTCAAAGCAGAATATTCCTTGCATCATACTAAGCACTAAGATGCTTAGATGGTACATGTGTTATGTATATACTATGTGCATGTTACGTTGTAATTTGCATTATGGTCCTGATAAAAAGTTCTTAGAGAAATATAAGGGCTAGATTTTCTCTTTACATTTTGTCCCTGGCTGTAAAGCTCAGTGGGAAAAATATTCACAGATCTCTAACATTAATGATGTCTATGTGGGGACAGTAAAAGCACAAAGAAGTATTTGTCACAACTTGTCACAACCCAAAGTAGCAGATTAAGAATTCCAAAGCCAGAAGACCAGTTCCAGAGTCTGCTCTTCTAACCACTGTATCACACTGCCTCCACATGGTCCTGGAATGTCCAGAACTGTTGGGGGGGGGGGAGGGTACTGAACAAAGACGTCTTTTAATAGAAGTACGTTGTAATATATACAAGCTAAGGCCCAAAACAAATCAATTGAGGGGAGTTTGCCCACAGTTCTAAAATACTGTACTAGAGTTGGGACTAACTGACTCTTTTCTACTTTCTGCCCACGGGGAGTAAACAGAGGAGGACAGCTCAGTAAGGGGAAAGAAGATGACCCCCACGAGAGCAAACTCCTTTTGTTTTTTTTTTTAATTTTAATGCTTTTATTTAGTTTTGAGAAAGAGTGGAGGAAGGGCAGAGAAAGAGGGAGACAGAGGATCCGAAGCGGGCTCTGCGCTGACAGCAGTGAGCCTGATGCAAGACTCGAACTCAAGAACTGTGAGATCATGACCTGAGCTGAAGTCAGATGCTTAACTGAGCCATCCAGGAGCCCAAAGCAAACTCTTTTCATTTTTTTTATTTAAAAATTTTTTTAATATTTATTTTTGAGAAACAGAGCATGAGCAAGGGAGGGGCAGAGAGGGAAACACAGAATCCAAAGCAGGATCCAGGCACTGAGCTGTCAGCACAGAGCCCAGCGTGGGGCTCAAACTCACGAACCATGAGATCATGACCTGAGCCGAAGTTGGACGCTTAACCAACTGAGCCACCCCAAAGCAAACTCTTTTTAGATGAGCACTCCTCCCTTGGTTCTATACTAGGCACATGAAATTTTTATTTCAATCCAATTTGACAAGACCCTTCAGCCAAGGATGAATTCTAAAATCAAAATGATTCTAAAACACTTCCCTTTGGGTTCATGAAAAAGATATAAAAGTTTCCTTGAAGTCTATATTTAAAATAAATACAGATTTGTTTGTTCACCAATAGAGTCTTGAAGAAGATGTTGAGATAAGTAAGACTAGTTCTTGTGTTCAAGAGACCTATAATTCAATGACTCTCCCTTGGCCCTAAAGACCAAGGTACCTGTTCATAACTTTAGCAGGCTACATGTGCTTTGTATGAAAGCCCGAATCAGCCAATATAGTACCATGTCGTATAAACACCACACTTTATATTCACTTGTGCTATCAGCCTGAAGAACTGTGAAGTCCCTGAGGCCAGAGATTCCTGTGTCTTGTGCTTCTTTGCATGTCCCTCTAAAGCTGGGACAGTGCCTGGGTGAACAGGCACTCAATAAATATCTGAGGAATAAAATGGTCTTAAAACCTTTGAAGGAGCTGAGTAAAAAAACCCAAAGTATAAAAAAGTACATATAGTATGCTATCTTATAAGTATGAAAGGGGGAAAATTCTGTATGTGTACGTACACATACATTTACTTCCAAGTACACAGTAAGTCAGGAAACTAAGGAAAGTAGACAGCAGGGGAAATAGAGCAGATGGGACAAGAGTGGGAGTGAAACCTCTCACCATACGCCTTTTTCTATCATTTTGATTTTGAACCATGCAGTGGAATCTAGTTTATAAGATGAAACTTCTAGAGCTGTACATGAATACGTTTCTCTTGTTTCCAAAACTGTAGTCAATTTTCTGAATGGGGAACATACAGGCAGAAGGGTCTCTTGAAAACAGAACTGGCAACGTTGCCCATTGCCTGTACAGGAGTCAATAGCGCTCAGCGTTTAGTTCGCAGCCTGCCTGGGCTCAAATCCTGGCTTGGCCATTACAAGCTGTGTGAATTCCAGCAAGTTACTCAGTCTCACTACCCTTCTTTATATGTATGTGTGTGTGTGTGTGTGTGTGTGTGTGTATGTATATGTATATGTGTGTATATATATGTGTATATATATATATATATACACACACATATACATATATATTATATATATACATATATATTATATATATACATACATACATATATTATATATATATATGTATATATATATATAATATATATATATATATATATATGAGTTATATATATGGAGACAAACTAGTACTACCTGATAGGGTTGCTGTGACACTTAAAGAGATTAAAAAAAAAAAAGTGCTGAGCACAGTGCCTTGCACCTAGCCAACATCTACTATGATTGCACTGTATGCTATATGATTGTTTTTCACTAATAAATAAACAAAAATTGTGAGCAAGAAGAACAGATAAAGATGTGAACACCAGGGCTAGAAGTGTTCTAGGTGTAGAATACCTGTGGCCCAGAGGTATACTGTTCTCTGGGTTAGATCTGGTTGCAGCCTAGAAAGGGAAACGTACCAAAGCAAAGATGTGTTGGCAAAAACACAATCAAAGCAAACTATTAGGACGATGGGGATAAAAAGAGATATGCAGAAAAGGAAACACAAAAGGTAAGTATATGAAATGGTATTCAACTTTACTTATAATGAAAGAAATTCAAATTAAGATGAGGTACCATTTCCATATATCAGATTGGCAATGGCTTAAAGGTTGATTATAACCAGTATACACAGGGTGTTGGGAAATGGGTGTCCTTAGACACCCTTAACGGGGCTGTAATTTGATAATACGCTGTATTATCACAGGACAGTAATTTTCTTGGGGGTGGGGAGGGGAGACAACTATTCAAATTTTAAAATTTGTATATCCTTTAAACTCACAATTCCACCTCTAGGAATTTATCGTACACAACAGTACAAAGATATAAGACTATTCAATATAGCACTGGTCATAAAAGTAGAGAAAAACTTAAATGAAAACTTAAATGCCCATCAATAGGGGAATATTTAATAAATTATGCTGCACTCAAATGTGAAAAACAACATAATCATTCACTCATTCATTCGACAGATATTTACTGAGCATCTACTATGGGATCAGGCATTACTGTAAAGGCTGGGGATTTGGCGATGAACAGTCATAAATCCCTCCCAGCAGAGGGTGTGCATTATAGTGGGGGGAACAGACAATAAAACAAAACAATATATATATAATCAATGCCAGGAGAAACTCATTAATAGGGAAGGGGAATAGGAAGTGACAGGAGAAGGAGTAAGATTTTAGGGCAGCTAAGGAAGGCATCGCCAAGAAGATGGCATTTAATTAAGGACTGGAAGGGAGGAGGCCATAAAGAGACCTGGGACAAGACCGTTCCAGGCAGAAGAAATAGCCCTGAAGAGAATGAGATGGATCAGTATGTCCTAGTATGGAAAGATATGACTGCTAAGAAAGCAAGCTGTAGAACAGAATATATTGTATGATCTCATTCAAGCTTTAAGAAAAAAAGGATAAACGTGTGAGCCTATGTGCTTGCACAGACATATACATTTTCCTGGACACACAAGAAAGGACAGTGGTCACCTCTGGGGGATGTGACTCTTCTTTTTGCTTTAATATTTCCCTCGCTGGATAGTTTGAGAAAAAAACTAATTTAAAAAGCCAAGCAGAAATTCTGTAACGTGGATGGCTAAAAGACTCTCCTCTTATTTCTTCCTATCTTAGAAGTTACTGAGCAAAGTGAGCACGATCACAGATGAAAACCCTCTTCAGTCTGTAAGCCCCAATCCCAATGGAAAACATTGTCAATGCAGGTGACAGACGACTTTCAGAAAGCAGGTCTGTGTTATAGGAGGTTCACACAGCAGACGAGAAGTGCCTAAGTCCTCTGTAACTCCCTTCTGTGTAGCCTAGTCAATGACCATAAAAAGCTGTGAAAGAATTCACCGCCTGGATTATTGTCTGTGCTCATCATGAAAATATGTACTGATTTAATATGCTGAAGATCCTGCTATACTGGGGTCTGCAAAAGGCAAAGCATGCCTACTCTGGGGGGGAAATGTGCTTCAGATCATTAAGATGCCTGAACTGCCCAGGGAAAAGAACAAACATGCCTTTTAAAATCCGGAATTGAAGTACCCACAAAAGGTCTAGAACAATGACTTGCAATAGTGGGGGAGGCAGAGGAGTGGTGAGGTAGATGCCTGCTCCCTTCCCTCCTCCCTCCTCAGTAGTAATAATTGCCAAAGTGAGCCACTGTTACTGACAAGAATCTAACCAAGTAAAATGCGGTGGGAAAACAGACTGAGAATATTAAGCCAGAACTTTTTTGCAATTCCTACAGCTTGTCAGTTCACAGAATCAGAATTAGGGTCTTGAAGATACCTGCAAGAAAAATGAAGGTAGCTACACGTTTCGCTTCAGGTCAAGCCAATCCAACAAAGTCCCAAATTAAACTCCGAATCTAGCAAATTAAGTAAATGAGCTGCTTCATGCCACCATCTTCCCACTGAGCTCTCCTCCAGGGCCTACTTCATCATATTAAATGGTCCTGTAAGTGGGCACCATGTGCAGGGACAGACTCCCCATATCGATCTTGCCGTTAACATGGATATTCATGTCACTCAAAGCAACCCCAAGTCACAGAACAATATCAATTTAAGTACTCTTAATCCTACCCCCTCTTGCCTATTCAAGAGTTTACTGCGATAGTTAAACTCTCTTTTTGTGCTGTACCATCAGCCTCTCCTTCTTCACAGGCTCCTTTCCATTAGCAAATAGTATGCTCTAGAATCTCCCATCTTAAAATACACACCACACATTCACATACTCCTTGTCCCCCTTCAATTACTTCCTCATTTTTTCACTTCACTCTTCCTACCAAACTCCTCGAAAGAGTTATCTATGCCTGGGCTTGGCAAAATACAGCTAATAGGTCAAATCTGGTTTGCCATCTGTGTCTGTAAATGAAGTTTCGTTGGAACACAGCCACACCCATTCGTGCATGTGTTATCTAATGGTTGTTTTCACACTACAAGACAGAGGTTGTGACAGAGATCAAATGGCCTGCAAATCCAGAACTATTTACTATCTGGCCCTTTACGAAAATATTTGCCCACCTCTGGACGGGACTCACGGTCTCTACTTTCTCATTGTCCACTGACTCTTCGGCCCACTCCAATCTAATGTCTTCTTAGTCCTTCTGGTGAAACTGTTTACCAAGATCACCAATGACATCACGACACCAAACCCAAAACTTCACCCATCCCATCTGACCCTTTCTCACACAGCCTGGCCACTCTCCTGCAAATACACCATTCTCTCCTGGATTTCCTCTTGCCTCTCAAACCTCCCTTTGAGTCTCTTCTGCTGGCCCGCCCTCCCTCCCCAACCAACCTCAGGTCTCTTCTATAGTCTTTTTTTTTTTTTAATTATTTTTATTAAAAATTTTTTTAATGTTTTTATTTTTGAGATAGAGAGAGACAGAACATGAGCTAGGAAGGGGCAGAGAGAGAGAGAGACAGAATCCAAAGCAAGCTCCAGGCTCTGAGCTGTCAGCACAGAGCCCGACGCGGGGCTCGAACCTACAAGTGGTGAGATCATGACCTAAGCCAAAGTCAGATGCTCAACCGACTGAGCCACCCAGGAGCCCCTATTCTACAGTCTTATTATTAAGCTTTCTTGATCTTTGAATGTGTCAGGAATCCTTCTGGCATCTGATGAAGCTCATGGACCCCACAGAATAATTTTTTAAAGATATAATACAAAACATAAAGGATTACAAAAGAAGCCAATTCTACTGAAATACAGTTTTCAAAATATAAAAATTGTAACATGTGCTTCTTTATTAATATATTATTAATACATTTTTAAAAGGATCTAACTGTGGCTTCAATAACAGTACTGTAATTCAGAAGCAGTGGCAAGTGTTAAATGCTATTTCGAGGTATCAGCATCAATTGTAATGTGATATAAAAATAGTGATTTCTATTGGTGACATTGTGAATATTATTATTACTGTGCAAAATTGAAGGAAATGCTGAATTTCAGTTAGAGGTTAGTGGAAACAAGAAAAGTTTTTCCCAACCGAATTCATGGAGTCCAAATTCTACCTCTGAATCCCTGTGGGGTTCCTGGACCCCAGATTAAGACCTATATGCCAGAAGATCTCAGCGGTTCTCATGGCTTCAGAACCGTCTATATGCAGGGGACTCCTAGGTTTGTATCTCCAACCCAGACCTCTCCTCAGTTCAGACTGGTACATCCAACTTCCTAAACTTAACACCTTAACATGTCAAAAAAACCAGGCCTGAATTCTTGAATATCCTCTCTACTCAACCCCTTTTCTACACCATTCTCCCCATCTCAGTGAATGGGCCAGCACATCCTAAGTTACTCATGGCAGAAACCTGAGATCAACCTTGATACCATCATCCCTCCCAAACTGTCAGTAAGTCCCATAGACTCTACCTCCAGAATACAAATCCACCTGCTTCTTTCCATGCTGCCACACTCCAAGCCATCAGCCTCTCTCTTAAATTGCCATTAAGAGTATCCTAACTAATCTCCCTGCCTTCTCTTAACACACCCTTCAGCATTTGCAACATGGCAGCCCCAATTTATATATTCAGAATATAAGTAAGATTAGGTCATAACCTCTCTTAAAACTTAAAACTTTGCAATGGCTTTCTAACGCTGTCAAGATAAAATACAAACTCCTTACCGTGGTCTGCATGATTCTGCTCCACCTGCCCTCAGCCTCATCTTATTCTCCCCCCTTCAACTGCTACCCTCCAAACATGATGATCTTCTTTCAATCCTTAGAACACACTAAGGTAATTCCTACCCAAGAGCTTCTGAATGCAGCTACACCTGCTTTAAACATTCTGGTGTATGCTCTTGGAATGACCAACTCTATGGCATCCTTCAACTTTCAGTTTAAATCTTACCTTCTCAGACAGACCTTACTCTATTTGACACCCTTGGTTATTCTCTGTCACAGCACTCTCTTTGTTCCTTTCACAGCATTTGCCCTACTTTGAGACTAGATGTTTATTTGCTTACCTGTTTACTGTCTTCTCCTATAACTAGAAAGGTACACCAGTAAAGGCAGGGGCCATTTTACTTCTTATATATCCAAGACCTAGAGCAGTGCCAAGCAGGTAGCAGGTGTATGCAATATATATTTGTTGAATGAATATGGCCTGAGGGCAAGGGGCAACAGAATCCAGAAGGTCCTTCAGAAAATACTTGGTAGAGTGATTCTGTGATTCTACTTAACTTTCTCAATTATGATTCTTAGAAGAATTGTGCCCAGGGGCCTCATTCTGGAAGAACTCTCCACAAAATCACTGGAAATATTCAGGAGTATTATTTCTACTAGCAGCAAAAGAAAGGGACAGTAGTCACGGAGATTTCTCGGGAAAACAAATTTTGTGCCCATTGTGCCAAGGAATAAAAAAACTCATAATAGCAAAAGAGAGGCAAAATTTATAATTATAATTATATATTATTATTACATACAATTATAACTCTATGAAACTTTATCAACACTAAGGTCACACAACAGGGCACGATGGCATGGATGGACTGCACGATCTCTGAGGACACAGGCACTACTTCTAAACTTAAAATAGACAACAGCAGTCCCTTTTCTACTAAAGGGACTCTAAAATCACAGTACGAATCCCAGGAAGTCTGCTTCTGTGCTAGTTTTCTTTAGAGTACTGGTTCTCAACCAGGGCAATTTTGCCCCTTAGAGACCATCAGGTAATGTCTGGAGGCATTTCTGCTGCCGCAATTCAGTGAGGGGGAGGGGTGCTACTGGCATCTAGTGGACAGAGACCAAGGATGCTACTAAACACTCTACAATGCACAGGGCAGTACTCACAACAAAGAACTATTCCACCCCAGATGTCAATAATACCAAGGTTGACAAACCCTGCTGCGGAGTAGTATGGGATCAAAAACTTAACATGATACAATTGAATTACATTGATTACTTTTGGGAGGACATATAAGAAACTAGTAAGGGTGACTATCTCTGGGGAGGGGCACTGAGATTTTGGGGAAAAGAGAAGTGATCGGGAGACTTCATTTTTAAATATATATATCCTTTTGTGCCTTCTGAATTCTCCACCACATGTACATGTTACCTTTTCAAAAAATACCTAAAAATAACCAAAAGTAGTCAGTGTGGCTCAACACTATGGTCTCAACTCTAGCTTCAACTCACAGAACATTACCAAAAAAAAAAAAACAAACAAAAACAGGGCCTATGTTGTAGACCGAATCCTGAATTAAGAGTTAGGAAATCTGAGTTTTGTCACTCTAAAGTGTGGAACAAAGCAGATCACTAAGCCCAGAGTATGTTTCCTCACATGTAGAATGGAAGGACAATGTGTCCTTTCAATGCACACACAGCTATGAAGATCAAATGGAATAATGCAGGTGAAATACCTTAGGAACTATGAAGAGCCATACACACACATTATAGTTATTATTTTTTTAAAGGCCTTGGTATTATTATAAAAGAACAAGACCAGAGATTATAAATGAGATCCTTTAACAGTATTCCCTTCCTAAATTAGACATCGTTTCATTATCACTGGGGATTTAGAAGTTGTCCCCTGTTAATTATACTGACATCTATTTATGCTGCCTACCCTAAGAAGCTAAGTACCTCAAGGGAAAGGTCTTATGATGAGTCACATGAACTGTAGGCGGTCAATACTTATTTGATGATTTGCGTGACTATAATAAAGGTTAAGAAAAACCTTTTTCTTGAATCACTCAATTTGTGACAAAATAAGTAGGGGTGAGGAATTTTGGCTCTGCTACCCCTCAGCAATAATGCTATGATTAGCTGCCTCAATAGAGGACAGGAAAAGCACTCATCAATACAAAACATGTGTAGTTTAACCATCATCTCCCTTGTCTAACAGCTGGGCTATGTGGGCACAGGCCAAAAAAGCTAGGTCTCTTACTCATGAAATCACTGAGTCATGAAAATAACACTTTCAGTACTCATGACTCTTTATGTCAAGGACAGTCGGTATGTAGGAGCTGCCTGCAAAAATGATTAATGCTAATGATGTTGTAAAGTTCTCTACTTTTAGCAATTCTGGGCAGAATAAATGAGCACATGAGCAGAATGAGTGAGGCATCAGTCACCGGAAAAGAAAAAGGAACCTGGAGGTGTCTTACGTGATATACTTGTTATAGAGGATGAAGGCATGTTCAATGTTGCCTTCCTCAGAGTAAATGGATGCCATTCGGATAATCTCGACTCCAGAGCGGAAGTACCGTCGGGGTGGAATGTCTTCATTTATCTCCACTGCACTACCCATCTGGGAGAGAGCCCTCACCCGGTCTTCGGGCGGAAGGCTCACGTCTCCATGGTCAGACATCAGGACCAAGAAGTTCTGAGACAGAAAAAACAGGTGGCATCAGCACCATGGTCCCCATCACAGCCTAGTACACAGTAACTGGTTATCCCACAAACTTCTACCTTATGAAGAAATTAAGAGAAAAATACCATATGCTGTGGCTTGTATCAAAGAAAGTCTCCTTCCTACAGGAAAGCTGAGACCCTCAAGGAAGCCCACATCACAATGACAGAAGTACTGGCAGACTCAAAAGCCTACAATCTCTGTGCCATAATTACGTGGTACAAGGAGTAAACTATAATGGGTGTTCGGTTCTACTCTTCAAGTTAATCATTCTCTCTACCACTAGGTGGCCCTGCCATAAAAGGAAGGATGGTATCTTATATTTTTGGCATTATTTCTCCTACCGGCTACCCATTTCCATCTACTCCAGTACCTGACATTGTATGCTCAATGAACTTTCATGAAGATTTTTAACTGATTTCAACTTTGATCATTTGTATTTAATGAGAGTAACTGACATTTTTCTATGGTGTACTTTTTCACATCTGAATACAAGGTGAGGGGAACTGGTCTGGGAACAAACGCTCACAATCCTAGTTCTGCTCACCAAACCACTATTCCAGTCAACCCACAACATCATTCATCACATCAGGGTAAGGAATTTAGATCTAAACAAAACAAAACAATTTACTCAAATCTATCTTCAAAGACTAAGCATTCTTCAAACAACAAACAGGCACAAAGGTAACTGGGAATGCAAAAAACAAATCAACAAAAACCCCAAGAGTTTTCCCTTCCTGTGTTTCAAACCGCAGTAATTCTACAATCTTTCTAGATACTCTGCTGTTAGAATCAGATTCCAACTTCCAATCAGATAACACTCTACCATCATTTTCAAAAAGAATCTGGGTATTTGTTACACATTGAATTACAGCACACCCTAGCCAGCACGTTCTGGTATATACAAACTGTATATACTAGAATTCAAGGCCCTAAGTCTACTGGCCCCATTTTGTTTTCGATCTTAAATTTGCTCCTTCCCAACAGAGATCTTTTTCCTCCAGTCAGGATTCTGTCCTGGATTCTGTCCAGAAATCCACACATTTGTTTCATTTGTCTAGCCACTGCTTTTCTGTTTTCCACTCCAGTCCCTCCCCAAGAGGTCTCTCTTGGCCAATTCTATCTCTAGGTCACACTTCCCCCAAGCTTCCTATCTAGACACCCTTACGAGTAGTCCAAAAGCTGTGCGGACGACCAAGGATGCAGAGGCATTCCATCTCCCCAAAGCCTTTTTAGAGGCTCAGAAAGCTGCTAAAACTTTCCTAGGTTGCCTCATTAGTAAACTCAGTCCAGAGCCCATTAAAACCAACTGAAGCAGAGGATGCTTGTTGCGCCTCAGTAGCTTTGAGAAGAGGATCTTTAGGCGGATGGAACCCCCTCCCGAGGCCAGCAGTACTACAGGGCTGAGCAACACTCCAAAGAGGAGATGCGGCACCCGCAAACAAGGGGGAAGAGAGGAGGAGATCTAGGGAAGTAGCAGGAATGCGCAGAGGTGGTGTATTCAGTAAAGAGGGACCTCCTGACACCTGCTTGAGGCCCGCTTCTTGAAGGCCCTCAAACCCAAGCTGCCAACCCAGGGCAAAATTATCCAAGGTTTTCGGGTCTTTTGAGCGCGGCAGGCGGGGATGCACTGGGCCTGGCTGGGACAGAAGCCATCAGTGGCCTCGCGCGCGGCGGACCGGGCAGAGGGCGCGGGGGGAGAAGGCTGCAGGCCCCACACTCACGGCGGCCGTTCCCTTTCAGAGTCCGAACAAGCTCAGTGGCCCAACCCCACCCCATTCCCAGGACCCTTCCCCACCTGTCCCCGCGGACGACACTCGGAGCTTCCGGAAACGTCACATCCGGCGCCCGCCCCTCCCACTCCCGCTGATCTACTCATTATACTCTCAGGAACACCGGATCCAGGGCGGCAAGCTGGTGGGCGGGGCTAGAGCCGCCACCTGCGAAAATACGACCAATGAGAAGAGGGCTCCACGTCGGCCATCTTGGTAAAGGAAAAGCAACAAGGAAGAAAGAGAAAGCCAAGTAATTAAAGGAACCAATGGCCAAGCTAACTTATGTTTTTAGAATTAAAATGATTTGGGATCGAGTTTCCTGCCAGATAGCCCCCATACCACACTCACACAAATTCACAAATCAACATTCAAGGAGGGAATTACTGATTCAAGTACCTGGCTAAACTGACCAGGGTTTCTAAATCCATGAAAGAAAAACTTCTTAAAACTTCAGCTTGCTTTTGTCACTACCTACACAAAATTGATAGTGTGAGGTATCAGGCTTCTATTGCCTAGAAAAAAACCTTAAGATCAACTTTTTTTTTTTTTTTTTTTAACGTTTATTCATTTTTGGGGGGGGGGGGTGGTACAGAGAGAGCAGGAGACACAGACTCCAAAGCAGGCTCCAGGCTCTGAGCTGTCAGTACACAGCCCCTCACAGGGCTCCAACCCACTAACGGTGAGACCATGACTGGAAGGGAAGACGGTTGCTTAACCAACTGAGCCACCCAGTCACCCCAAGACTAACTTTTTAATGTTAGAACACAATTTATTGAAATCAAGTGTTTAGTTTACAAGGGTCACTGTGCAAATCAATGGAGCCACAAAGATCTGTATGACACAGTTCCTGCCCCTACAGCCAGGACAGGCAGTTATTCACACCAGTTATTTACACCAAACAGTGGCATATTCTGTATACAGATGTGTGTATGTATGAATATATGCACAGTCTCTTTCCCAAGAGGTTCTTCAAGCCTGCTATTCATTTTCTCTCAGGAGACTTTTTATATCACCACTCTGAAACTTTGTGCTCTCTGAGGATACTTTACCCACCAAATTTGGGGACCCTGTCTGTAAGTTCGTTAATGTGATGACCTGACCTATCCTTCAAAGTCTAGCTTAAAGCCCCTGCACGGGTATTAGCCCTTCTACCAGGTCAGTGTCCGGATCTCTAATTTCTCTGGCCCTCTGTTGTGTATCTGTGTCTGGGATTTTCCCAAAGTGATTCTATGTGGTCATTGGCTTTCCAGACTTAGGGCTGAAAGCACTTGCCAGATTCTTTCTCCCTTAAAGCATAAATAGGCATGTCAGGGGCACCTGGGTGGCTCAGTCACTTGGGCGGCTGACTACAGCTCAGGTCATGATCTCATGGTCTGTGAGTTCAAGCCCCGCATCTGTGCTGTCAGCACAGAGCCTGGAGCCTGCTTCTGATTCTGTGTCTCCCTCTCTCTCTGCCCCTTCCCTGCTTGCTCTCTGTCTCTCTGTCTCTGTCTCTCTCTCTCTCTCTCTCTCTATCTCTCAAAAATAATAAACATTAAATAGGCATGTCAGTGCAAGGATCCACTATCAATTTTCCTGGATCCTCTGAAGATAACTCTGGGAAGACAGTTGTAAAGGGCACTATTCTGTCTTCAAAACTCTTTCTCTACTGACTCTTTCCTTTCAGAATGTAAACATAGTGGGTAGAGCCTAAAGAAATTGAGGCACTGAGGGTGCTGGTCATAGTGAAGGCATACAGTGCAGTTGGACTCTTGGCAGGAGCGAACACAGGACAAAATCCAACACATTCAATCTCTCACTCAGTAAATATTTGTTGAGTATCTACTATGTGCCAGCTTCTGTTCTGGTTGTTAGGGATACAGCAGTGAACAAATCCAGTAGGTGGATATTGTTATGGTGCAAGTACAGGCAGAAGCAGAGCTGGTGGGGTGGGGAACAGGGGCAGCTGCTGCCATTAAGCACCGTTTCCAAGTGGTGGTTTTTCTTTGTAATGTTTAATGTAACAAGTTAACAGAGTTTACAAACATGCTATATGTTAAGACTATGATGAGAAGCCTTTAAGAAGCCATGAATGGGAAGCACGTAAGAGAGGGGTGCGCATAATCACAAACACAGCAACCACCACACACAGGTTGTCCTTGATATTACAAAGGAGATATACCCAGGTGATGGCAATTCTTAAGATAATGGCTGAGAGGATGTAGTAAGCAGGATCTGGTTCATTCAGGAAGGGAATCTGTAAATATTGACCAATTTTTGGCCTCTGGGGCAACTGGTCAGCACTCTTGGCTTTAGAGGTATCAGAAACAGCAAGTAAACCCTGGCCAAGGTGAACATCTGACATTCTTCATGACATTCCTGATTAATGGGAAAAGCTACAAACTGGACGATTTTGTATGTGCATCCAGGAAATTAATGCTACAAGAATTCCGTTGGTTCTTGGCAAAACTGAGGAGGACTCCTGCCCCAAAGATTGGAGGCTAAGCATCAAGCTATTCTGTCAGCAATTAGGCTTCGGCAGCTCACGTGGAGGGCCAAGGCCAAACTAGGAAGTGAGGTGGTCGTTCTTTCTGGTGCCCAGATGTACCTAGTCAGTACATTTTCCCTGAATATAACATTCTCCACATGACCTCGTGCAAAGTTCGGTGTCACAGACTCCTGCCTTCCTGTTTGTTTATTCCTAACTGCTCATTCCTGGGTAGCAGCAAAAGTCTCCTAAAAGGCAAAATTCTTACCTCAATATATAGCTTCAGGGTAGAGAGAAAATGTCCAGATGGGCTTTCTGGGAAAGATAAAAACAAGGAAGACTCTAGGCACGTATCACTTGCCTCCTTGTTACCCCTGTGGTGAGTCACATACCTAGAGGGGCAATCTCACTAATACAGGAATGCCATCCATTCTTACCTACTTCAGTGCAATCTTACAGCAGCAGCTAATACGCTTTTATAACAAAAATCAGGTTCTGTTGCTCCTGGGTTAAAAACCCTCCAATTACTTCCCATGGCACTTGGAATTAAAAATCCAAACTCGGGTGGCTCAGTCAGTTAAGCATCTGACTCTTGATCTCAGGTCAGGTCTTGATCTCAAGGTGGTGAGTTCGAGCCCCACATTGGGGTCCATGCTGGGTGGCACCTACTTTAAAAAAATCCAAACTCCTCACCCTGGTTTATAGAGTGACTTAGTCCCTGCTGTCTCTCAGACTTCATCTTCTACTCTCCCTCTTGCTTATTGCTCTCCACCACACTGTCTGAACATCTGCCATTCCATTGCACAGCTGTTTCCTCTTCCTGGACTGCTCTTACCCTGATTTTCACTTGGCTGACTCCATCTTAACATTCACTTATCAATTTACATGTCATGTTCTCTGACCACACACTCTAAGTAGCCACCCAATCACCCTCTACCACTCACTCTTGTTTTAATTCTTTTTGTAGTCCTTACCACTGTCTGCTTTGGTCTTTTATGGTCTGGATTGATTATTGTCTTTAATTCCCCCCTAAAATATAATCTCCAGAAATATAGGAGCTTTTTTTTTTTTTTTTACTTGTTCACACATGTAATCCCAGTACCTAGAATAGCTTGGGGACCCAGAAGACACTCAAGAAAGATTGCTGAATGTTCAAATATTGTTTTTTTTGTTTTGTTTTGTTTTTGTTTTTTTTTTTCAAATATTGTTAAAATAAATGTTGTCTCACTGTCCCCAAAATTAATTACAAGGATGGGTGGCCAATTATAATGAAATTAACAATGAAAAACAGTGGCCATTATGCTCTTGGGACCAAGTCTTCTCTAAAAGGCAGTTAGGACTAGGAGCAGAGGGGAGCCTGGGTGGCTCAGTCGGTTGAGCGTCTGACTTCAGCTCGGGTCATGATCTCGCAGTTCGTGGCTTCAAGCCCTGCATCGGGCTCTATGCTGACAGCTCAGAGCCTGACGCCTGCTTCAGATTCTGTGTCTCCCTCTCTCTCTGCCCCTCCCCTGCTCATGTTCTGTCTATCCCTCTCTCTCAAAAATAAACATCAAAGAAGAACTAGGAACAGAAAACCTCCAAGGCTAGACACCTTCATTAATTGAGCAAATATTTATTGAGCATGTATCATGTTCATGAATCTTATGTCAGGCAATGAGTCTACAATAACAACAAGAAAAACTCAGTTTCTGTTGTTTTAAGGCCCTCATGGATGAGAGCCCAAAGCCATCAGAAGAGAAAAAAAAAATCTTTAAAAGATTAAGTTTCTCGAGGGGATTCTAGGTGAACTCCATGCACTGAAACACTGAAGCAGCCTATCTTGAGCATTGCTAGGGAATGGGGGTGATTTGAAAGCAGAAATGGAATGTGTACTAAAGACAAATTGTTCACAGCTAAAATTTTTGCTGTGAACCCATTGGGGATATAAAATGGCAAACAGAATTTTAAAAGTAAATACTTTTTTTTTTTTTTTAAGATGTAGAATGTAGAAAGAAGTGTTCCCAAAAAAGGGGGGTGGAATGCAGCAAGTGTACTGGGATCTTTAAAGCTTACACATTACAACATACGCAACGTTGCACATGCATGCGAATTGTGTTCCTTTTGAGCTGAAGTTGGAATCACCTGATGAAGTGGTGTTCCTTGAGAAGACAGCTGTGGTAAAATTGGTAACATCAAGCTGAATCTGAGGATTGGAGCGCCACCTATAGTTTGTTTGAAGACTGGTATCTTCATTGCCAAGAAAAACGTCTAGTTGGGAAAATGAGTTTTATGCATGCTTGAAAAGGCTTAATGTGTGTGTATTGTTATAATTAATGCTTAAATCTATACATAAGGGATCAATTTTAGACATATTTTATTCCTTTGGTATTTGTTAGTTAACTGTGAGTTATATAATTTGGTTCCTAATAACCCAAAGCCTTTTGTTTTAGGTTAAGATTGACAATCTGAAGATTATAAATTTCAACTAAGGCTAAATCACATAACAAATTATAGGGCTATTTGAATTGGACACTTTAGGTTGAGGGATTTTATCATTTTGTATTTGGTTTATACATTTCTTTGCAAAAATACTGCCATATAACCGGCACTATAACTTTGAATGGGAGATTAAAAATCGCATGCCCCTATGTTTATACTCTGAAAAGTATCCATTCAGTCAATCAACTAATATCTACTGTGTATTCACTATGTGCCAAACATTGCTCAAGGCCTTGGACATATATCAGTGAATAAAGCAGACAAAAAGCAGAAATCAATGCCCTCAAAGATCTTACACGTTAGTGATAGGTGAGGGAGTGATGGATTATAAACAATGATCATAACAAACAAGTAAATTACATTGTATGTTAGAAGATTCTACGCGCTATGGGAGAAAATGGAACAGACTGAAGGAAAAGAGAAGCACAGGGAGGCAGTTGCGATTCAAATGGTGTAGTCAGGAAAACCCTCATTGAAAAATTTTGAGTGAAGACTTGGAGGTTAAGAAAAGCATTCCAGGCAAGAAAGAGCAAGTGCAAAGGCCCTGGGCCAGGAGCTTGCTGGTGTACATAAGGAACAGTGAGGCCTCGGAGTGAGTGGAGTGGAGATGAGCAAAAGGTGCCATAGCAGTAGGTCCTGTAGGATAGGAGTCAGAAAACTATGTTGTGACTCGTCTTTGTAAATGAAGTTTTATTGGGACACAGCCATGCCCATTTGCTCACATATTTTCTGTGGCTGCTTTCCTGCTACAACCGCAGAGTACTGAGGCAGAGACAATCTGGCCCACAGAGACAAACATTACTGTCTGGCTCTTTATAGAAAATGTTTGCTGACCCCTGATGTAGGTTGGATCTTATAGGCCATTGTGGGGACATTGGGTCTGACTCTGAGAAAAATGGGAAGCCATGAGAGGGCTGTCACAGAAGGAAGACAAGATCTGACTTATGTTTTGAAAGGATCATTAAGGTGACTGTGTTGACAAATTTTAGAGAGGCAAGCGTGCTAGCTGAGAAGCCAGTACGGACTGTGTTCATAAGGTATGCTGGGATGCCCCCAGGATGCCACAGCAAATTCATCAGGGTGTAGCGGGATTTTCTAAATTTTTGAAGGGTTCACAGCAATACTTGACATCTGTCAGACACCATGTGAGCTTCCAGCTAATGGGTGGTTCACAGTTTCAACATTAGGTCATGCTATTTTCCTTTCAGTGCTGTCATATCTTTCTGAAGCTGGGTTTTCGGCAGTACCTGTAATAAAAAGCCAGTACTCTTTGAAAATCAATGTGGAGCAGGAGATGAGGCTGGCAGTGTTCGACTTAACTCCGAGGTTTGAGATGTTGTGCAGTGCCCAACAGTCACGCACCCTCCATCAGCAAGTAAATGTGCTTATTTAAGAGTGAAATTAGAATATCTTTCTTTTCTCCTACAGCTATTATTTTTCAGAATAATAGTCAGTTGTTGGAGCATCGTCTTATTGTACAATGTGCTGTGTTACTGGAGCATTTTTCCTGTGGCTGCTCTAATGAATTGCCACAACCCGGTGCCTCGTAAAGCAGAAATTAATTTTTTCACAGTTTTGGAGGTCGGAAGTCTGAAACGAGTGTCACTGGGACAAAATTAAGGTGTAAGCAGGGCTACACTCCTTCCAGAGGCTCTTAGGGAAGATTTCATTCCTTGCCTGTTGCAGCTTCTTGTGACTGTTGGCTGTCACACTCCAATCTTTGCATCCATGGTCGCCTTGCTTTTTCCTCTGCTATCTGTATCAAATCTCCTTCTGCCTCAATCTTCTCAGGACACACGTGAAGGACACCTGGCTGACTCAGTCAGCGGAGTATGCATCTCTTAAACTCAAGAGTCATGAATTTGAGCCCCACATTGGGCATAGAGATCATACATATATAAATGCACATATGTGATTGCATTTAGGATTCACCTTGCTAAGTTGGGATAACCTCTCCATGTCAAGATCCTTTTTAAAAAATGTTTCTTTTTGAGAGAGCAAGAGAGAGAGCATGTGCAAGGCAGAGAAGAGGCAGAGAGAGGGAGACAGAAGATCTGAAGTGGGCTCCGCACCGACAGCAGAGAGCCCGATGTGGGGCTTGAACTCAGGAACCGCTAAACCTAGGCGTTCTTCAAGATCCTTAACTACTCACATACACAAAGATCTTTTTTTCTAAATAAGGTGGTGATATTAACAGGTTTCAGAGATTATGACCTGATCAGCTTGGGTGGCCATTATCTAGCCTACTACAGGCATAAATCCTTACTACCTTTTTGGCACCTAACTACTTAATAAATGGGACTGTTAAGTATTTCTTTGAGCCTATAGGTGAGACACCAAGGGCTCTGTGAATATATAAAGTTTGAGAGCCTCTGAATTAGGAGGCTCTGCCAATAATCCAGACAGGGAATGATGGGGGCTTGGACTTGAGTGGCAATGGAGAAAAGCGGTTGGAAGTAGACAAGTTCTAGATACAATTTGAAGGTAAGACAGATGGAGTGTGCTGACGTTCTGGATGTGCAGTTGGAAGGGAAAGAGAGACCGCAAAGTCTCTTTATACTTTTTCTGGAAACAGAAATGAAGATGAAGAAAGCAGTGCACGGACCAGAATTTTTGCTGGGGACGCGTGCAGACTGGTGGTTCCGTTTTGTACATGTTTAGAGAAGTAATACAAAAAGAAAGAAAAAAGGGAAGGAAAATACGTGCATTCCCAACTAGGGCCTGCTGCCAGACCCTCCACCTGCTTACTCTACTCTCATGGTGGTCAAATGTCCCTCCACCCATGTTTTGACTTCTAATTCCAAACGTGGACTGAGCAAATACAGACATGAGGTTCCATGTTAGACAGAGGAGACTTAGAAAGCCTTGTCCGAGCCAGAATCCTAAAGAGGATAGGGCAAATTGGGCTCTCCTTTGAGGAGCTGAAAATTACAGAACCCCCAAATTAAAAATAGTTATGCCAAATGATGGAGTGGAATTTCAGAAAGACGAGGCAGCAGCGTAGTTTTTGAATCTCCCCAAAGGCTTTCATGGAAATAGATCAAAACCAAAGGCCCACTGGTAGCATTTACCGTGAAATTAGAAACTCCCCAAAACAAAAGGGTGGGTGTAACATAAGCCCTAACAGTTGCTTTTTTCCTTTTTTGTTAATGCCTGACTTAAGCTTTGATTGCCTGTTCATTTCAAAGAGGCATCCACTTCAAAGACAGCTACCCCAGTAAACACAGTGCTAGCCATACATGGGATAAATAGCCAGGCCACTTTCCCCCAACTGAGGCTTCTTTGACGTAGAAATCTCAGTCAATTTCAATAACTGACTTTTGGGACCACTTGTCTTTTCTTTCTCCCTGTGTTTTAAATCCCCACTCCCATGTTTTCTGTTTTGTTTAAGGAGGCTACACACTTAGCATGGAGTCCAACCCAGGGCTTGAACTCATGGCCCTAAGATCAAAACCTGAGCTGAGATCAAGAGTCAGACGCTTGACTGACTGAACCACCCAGGCACCCCTTTTTTAAGTAGGCTTCATGCCCATCCACTCCTATTTTAAATTCACCACTAAGGACTGAGCCCTTGAAACCCCAGGCCCCCACCCTTGATCCTGGTCCTGATTTGAACCCCTGGTCCCAGTACTCTGTCTCTACCTGAGACCTCACTGTGTGGCCCCAGGTGTACTGTGTAAGGAATAAACCTCTATTTTTTCAAACATTCCTGGTGGTTGCTGCTAAAGGACATCTTGAAATTATAGTAAGAACCAGAGGACTGATTCAACCACATTGGTTACTGACAGGCTGAGACCTACACACAACAATGGGGAAGAGTACCATCAACAGGCACAGACTTGCCCGCTTCTGGTGTCTGCACCAGAGGCAGTCGCAGACTGGAGGAAGCATCTGATGGCCTTGAGGGCAGGAAGACTTCAACCTGCCAGCAGGTACTCACTCGCAATTTGAGAACAGCAGCTGAGACCTGGTGGTGCAGTCCTGTCCACCCACAAAGTGAGGAAGTACAAGGAGCCCCAGAGGGGGTCTAAAGGACTGGGGGTGCTCTTGCCCTGCCCCACCTCTGTCTTGAAATGGAGCAGCCCGAGCTCCCTTCCAGATGTGACCCACCCAGAGGAGAAACTTCTCACAGCAACAACAGACACAAAGAGAAATGTCTTGATAAAAGTCTGGAGAAGGGAACAGAGCCAGGAAACCTCAGAAAGAAGCCATCCATTTTTGAACGCTACATTCGGAGAAAACAAAAAACAAAAAACAAATTCTGTGAAGTTAGGAAAGTGATCCGCAACCACAACTCCTTTTCAAAGTGCATTAATACTGATTTCACTTAAAAAGCGGATAACAGAAATGAGATTGAGATCAAGTCCTACACAATAGAATGGTGGGGGGTCTCCACATGTGGGACAACAACCAGGTGGAAGCCGGTGGCACTGGAGGTGAAAGGATTCACCTGAGGCAGAACAAAGGCGATAGAAGTGTATTGAACACATCACAAGGGAGCAGTGGGCAGGACAGCAAAAGAGAGACTGTCTGCAAGGAGACAGTGTGTGGGGGCTGTATTTAAAAGGGGAAGGTGAGGAGGTATGGAGACATATGGAACTTTTCCTTTTTGCTAACTGTGCTTGGTTGTAAGTAGCCCACATGTTAGTTAGGGCCTATGGATATTTTGATGTGGGTCACCTGATGGGCCAGTCTGTATTCAGCCCAGGGGTTGGAGGTCACTGTGGGCCCTTTTGTCTCTATTTCGCCAGGTGGTCACTGTGGGCCCTTTCTACATTCCATCACTCAAGCCTGTTGTCTAAAAGCGGCCTCTAAAGGTAGCATAAGAAAATGAGAATAGCATCCCTTCAGAAAATGAAAGCAAGTCCAAAAAGACAGGACCACAAAACAGATCAAAATTGGAACATGCTATTTCAAAACAAGCTAAAAGATGGGGTCCCTGGGTGGCTCAGTCAGTTAAGTGTCCAACTTCAGTTCAGGTCATGATCTTGCGGTTCACGGATTCGAGCCCCACACCGGGCTCTGTGCTGACAGCTCAGAGACTGGAGCCTGCTTCAGATTGTGTCTCCCTCTCTGTTTCTCTCTACTCCTTCCCCACTCACGCTGTCTTTCTCTGTCTCAAAAATAAACATTGAAAAAAATTCACAACAAGCTAAAAGATATTAGAAGGAACAACGTAAAAGATGAAAGAATGTGGAGTGAGGGAGGGAAGGAGAGGGAAGTTATTATCTAATAGCTCCAGAGTTTCTGTCTGGGGTGATAAAAAAGCTCTGGAAATGGTATTTGGTTTTTGTTTTATCTATTTCCATGAGACGGCTGGGGACATCCAAAAACTATGCTGCTGGTTCCATCTTTCTAGAGTCCTGTTCAATTTTTTGACATAATTATTTTAAATGTGGTTGGTGGTGATGGTTTCACCTCATCATGGATGTGCTTAATGCCACTGAATTGTGTACTTAAAAATGGCTAAATTGTGTACTAAAAAATGGTAAATTTTGTGTTGTGTACATTTTACCATAATAAAAAAAAAGATGAAAGACCAACATAAATCAGAATTAGGAGGGATGATAGAGCTCAGGACAGAATTAAAAATAAAAGAAAAAATCAGAAATAAAGACTTAAGTTAAAAATAATACAAGAGTAAATGAACATAATGGATAATGCCTTAAGAGAAACAAATAAGAAAAGTGGGAAACTTTTAAAGATGAAAAAGAAGATAAAAAGAATTCCAGAGAAATGGCAAATATAAAAGGTAGGCAAAAAAGTCAGGACAACTCTGAAGAGAGTAATACAAATACATACAAGAAGTTAGTATGCTCTAAAAGTGACATTCTAAATCAGTGGAGCAAATTAGTCAATACATTGTGATACATTCATGTTGAGACAAATGGTTTCTCTAGAAGGATTCACATACAGTGTGGCAAAAGTAGATGTCTCTAAGGGGGCAGGGAAATGGGCAGCTGGGTATTTCCATTGAATACCTTTTGTACCTTGTTCTGTCATGTGACTTTATTACCTCTGAATTCTGACTGCCTGAGTTCAAGCCCCAACACCCCCAATTGCTAGCTCTTAATCCTGGGCAAACTTTTGACACTCTCCAAGCCTATGTCATTATCTGTGAAGCGGAGTGAAGAAACTCTCAATAAATGTAAAATACTAGCAGAAACAACCCAAATCTCCACCAACTGATGAGTGGATACACAAATGTTGCAGAGTCGTGCAACAGAATATTATAGTCATAAAATCAATGAAGTAGACACACTAGGACATGGATGAACTTTGAAAACATAATGCTAATTACAGAAGTCAAAGGGCACATATTGTACTATTTCACACCTATGAAATGTCCGGGGAAGGCAAATTCAGAGAGACAGAAAGATTAGTGGTTGCCAGTTGCCAGTGGAGGGGGGGAGAGAATGAGAAGTGACTGCTAATGGTCCAGGGGGGTTCTTTTTGGGGTGATGAAAATGTTATGGGTTAGATAATGGTGATGGTTGTACATGCTTGTAAATGTCCTAATGACACTGAATTTATAGTTTCAAAGGGTGAATTGTATGGTATGTTAATTATATCTCAATACAAGATGATTTTTAAAAAGCAAATTACCATAAAAAAAAATAAGCAAATTGCCAATTTTTCCGTGGTGATTTTCCGTTGTCCCCATCCCTCCCCTCCCCCCACTCCATTCCCTTTCCTGCCCCACCCCCTCCACGCCCTCACTCTCTCTACCCCCCCAATTCTTTCTAGCTGTCCCACCAAGTCCTAAGGAGCACCTCTAGACCTTTGGCACCTGCGTGCTACAGCCGTTGGAGCGCTACTGAGTTCCCTCATGTGCCCACCGCTCTTACCTTGTGGGAATGGACCCCTCCAGCTGATTTTCCTCCTGCGCTTCAGTTGGTCAGTTTTAGAGAAAGGGGCACGCACATCGGCGTCGATGGAGGACGACCTGGCAGGCCCCCCTGGTTAACGTTTAAGTCCCTCCGGAAGTTTGATCTCGACCACCATGTGACTTCCGGATGCTCTGATCTGAAAGCCGGGTTGGCCATCTGCTGGCGCTTGCTAATACTGAAGGCTTTGGAGGCATATATAAGCCTCCAATTGAAGCCTCGTTCCTCTGCCCGCAGTGTGACCTAAGCCCATTGCTGAATCTCACTAGTAAAGTGGCACAGTTGTACTAGCGTTGCATGTCGTTGTGTTGGTTAACTGAAGTAGTGCGTTCACCGGCCTGGTGCGTAGGTGTTTAATAAACAGTGATTTGTATCCCAGGCCCTGTTCTCGGCGTGCCTCTTGCTTCTCGGCGGGCCTCCTGCTACAGCAGTTGGCTTGGCTAGGCTCCAGTGATCAGCTGCCCCCAGGATAAATGTGAGCCCTTGCCATCCATCCAGTAGATGGATGATTTGTACTTACCTTACCCAGCTATAGTCATAGATGGATAGGACAACCCAAACATTTTGGAGGTATGTCTTGAATCTCTTGTTTTCTAAAATACTATAGGGTGGACATGAGATGTAAGGCCAGCCTCCACGAAAGGCTTTACATTTATTCTGGTCAGCCTAGACTGACTCATCTCCTGTCATCTTCAATTCTATTTATTCTTTTAACCCTAACCTCAGACCCTGCTTCTGCCATTTCCCCCACTCCTGCTTTTTATAAACCTAGAAAATCTCTCCCCTTTCAGCCCTCGTGGCCCTTCCTCTTTTCTTCTTATCCCCTTTCCCTTATTCTTCCATCCAACTTTTGGTTCTTTCTCATGCAGACTTTTATCCCGACCCCCACCAAAGAAAACCCCCAGTTAACAGTATCTCAGAACTAAAAAGTCTTCTTTATTTCTCATCTATTAATTATGTTTATTATGTTTTATTAAGTTTTAAAATACATCTGAATAAATAGAGAAATTTATATCTATCTATCTATATATGGATAAATGGCTGGTACCCAGAGTGGTACCAACAAACGTAGCAGCTCTTATATTGCATAGCCATAGTATCGAGCAATTTCCATATCTTTTTCCCTCTCAATGAAAAACTGCACTTTCCCCAAAGAGGTGTATTTGGCTGCATTCTCACGCTCTTGTTGAGCCTGCCGCTTCATGGCCTCTCGCTCTGGCCTCTGTTCTTTTGTGATGGGCTTCGACATTACTGGCTCGGGAACATTGGGTTTTCTCCATGGAATAGGTTGAAGGCAGAAGTCTTGGAGTAGAAATTGATTGTGAGGTTTGGGTGGGGACTGGAGTTTGGTCACAGCAGTAGGAATGGGTTCCTGCTGGAGAGAGGTGCAGGATGACGTTTTGTAGGGTGCAGGTCTGGATGCAGCAGAGTGAGGGACACTAGGCCGGGTAGGGTTGGTCAAACCTGGTCGGGTTGGATTGGTTGAAATTGGCCGAGCTGGTCTGGCGGGACCTGTCAAGGAGACAGGGGTTGGCCGGGATGAATTGACTGCAATAGGTTGAGCTGAGCTAGTGGACCCTGGCCGGGCAGGGTAAGCCACAGCAGACCGACGTGAGGCCAGAGAGTGTGGCCTCCGAAGAACAGGTCGAGCTTGAGGCTTCTCCAAGGTTGGAAAAGGCAAAGGCACCAACTTGACCTTCCCAGGAGGTGGCAGCTCATACTGGGATGGAGATGGACACTCTGTGTCAGCACCACTGTCTTGTTTCTGGACTTTGACTTTATTTTTCTCAGGACCTTTACCCTCACGTGGGGTATCCAGCCATCGTTTGATAACTGGGGATGGCTGGGCAACTTTAGGGTTGCTGGAGTTTCCCAGGGCCCAGGAGGAAGAGAGTCTGATTTTCTTATCACTCTTTTTCCCCAGCGCGTGAAAAATCTGTACGGACTCCAACATGTGCATGCCTAGGCAGCTTCGAGGCTTTTTAAAGGTCTCTTGGCTAAACTCAGGTTGATTTCTCCTCCGCTTCATCTTGGGAATGGTTGGCTTCTCTTCTGCCTTGACTGTGTTCCCTGACTGCTTACTCTCTTCAGCTTTCTTGGGGTTGTTTTCTCTGCTCCTTTTGGTCTTTTCCTGCCCATGGCTCTTAGTTTTGCTGATCCTGCTGGATGCAGCTTTCTGAGATTTGCTGTTGGAATGCTTAGCTGCATTCACACGAGCCCTGTCACTATCTCCAGCATTGCAAATAACCACTTCTCCCCCTAACAGGCATCCTGGGTCCTTTGGCTGGATTTTGGTCTTGGGAACACCATTAATAGTCTCAGCAGCTTTGTGTTTATTCTTCCTGGCTTGATCAGAGGACAACTTTATGACACTTGACTTTTCTTGCACTTCATTCAACTTGATGATTCTGGTATCTTTGGCATTGATCACCTTGGGACCTTTGGGTTGATCAAGGTCGTTCAAGGAATTAAAGAGCTGGGGAAGATGAATATCCTCCACTAGAGTAGTGATGTCTGAGAAACCACCACTAGATTCAATCCCATTTTCAAGGGTCCCTTGGTCCTCAAGACTCATGCCATTTTTTCCCAGATCAGTGTTTTCAGAACCAGACTGCTCCTCTTGGCCAAGGGGATCAATGCAGGCCAGGAGCTGGTGAATATCAGGAATTTCTAAAGGAAGTAGTGGAGGATCTTGATTTTCTAATGGGATCTGGTAGGCATCCAGAGGCTTTGAAAGCTTGGTTTTAGTATCATTCAAATTCTTATTCTCAGTTTGTTCCTGGCTTGGAGCTGGAGGCAGTGCCAGCAGATTACTGGAACTCTGGACAGGAGCTATCACTGAGATGTCTCCAAGCTCAGGAGGTGGGTTGCTTTCAAGTACCTGGATATTTCTGCTACTGCAGGACTTGGGGAATTCTGGAGTTTGTGGCAGACAAAATGTCTGACTTGGAGATTGCAATCCCAGGGAAGTCTCCATCCCCAGGGAAGTCTCCATCACTACAAAGAAATCAAGGAAGAAGTCATTCCCTGGTAAGTGAGATGCTCCCCCAGACACCAAGACAGAAATCATGCACCTTCCAGCAATAGGCAAGGCGGTTCTACCAGCTCTTCTTAAGGATCATGGACAGAACCCTGTGCTAGGAGATAGGAGATGACTTCTAGTTCTTACCAGTGATCATTTGATGTCATTGATTCTTGCTTTTCTTTGTATTTTATACAAAGTTTAAGTAAAATAAGAGGCTAAAGTGGTTTTTAAATTATTAAATGTTTCTACAAAGCCTATAGAATCCTTGCAATTCTCCCCACTTTCCTTAGAGAATAAGAATACTTCACACCATGGACTAGGAGAGGGAATGGAGCTCTTTCTGATAAAATATATAAGGATAGATTCTTTGCCTGCTTGCTTTGGACAGCATCTCGGAACACAAGGTCTTAAATCCTGGTGTAAATTAAGGAAGTGAGGGAAAGTTAAACTGGCACTATCACAATAAGAGTTCCGAAATGCTTTCCAAAGAGACTGAAGCAATAGATCAGGGAAGGGAGTTCATTACAGTGTGGTAGTACAGGAGACTGATCAGCTAGGGCAGTGAAAAGTGTGGTAGCCCTTGTGTATGCACTTGGGGTCCTTGTACCTGTAGCATAGATGGCCATTTCAGTGTCCCACCTTCCCACCCCTATTTAGTGTTCTTATACAGAGTCTGAAAATGGAGGGCACTGAGTGAGGGTAGTGGTTATTAAAGTCTCAGGACTTAAATTCTGCTTCTCTGTGGATTCACTACTACTTGGCTGAAGATTTGACCCTGTTTTTGAATGCCGACCTTAATTCTTTCCCTCTTGCTATTTCTACTCACCTTGAAAACTTGTTTCTGTGATAGGTTGAGCAGATACAGAGTAGTAGATTCCAGAGGTGGAGGCTGGTGGTGGGACATTTGTGGGCTGAACCTCCTTTAGTACCATGACCATTTCTGGTTGGGGGGCAGAGGCCTTACTTCCCATGTATGACACAGAGCCATAGGACTGCAGGTAGGGACCAAGTTCTCCAGACAGTAGAGGTCCCAGTGTGCCTTGATTATAGTAATATACCTGGCTTCCTTCCTGGTAGGGAAGTGATAGGCTGTGTCCCCGATTTGGAATCTGAGATGGTGTTCCCTGAACAAGGCTGGCAGAAAGTGATGGATACAGAGGGACCATGTTATTGGCCTCTGAAGTTTTATCATACTGGGCTGCCATAGATATGGAAGAAACCGCCGTGTCCTGGTCAGTGACAGTCACAGTGAAGTCTCCAAGTGAAGATGACTTCTTTTCAGTGCTCCCTGTGCTATCCCACTCAAAAATACCTGGATAGGAAGCAGCTGAAGTGGAGATCTGGCTCTGGGCAGTAACTCCAGACAACATAGTTGTACTGGAATGTTGGTAAAGGTAGGCACTACCCATGAGTGGCTGGAAAGAAGTGCCAGAAGCTGATGGCAGTAGCCATGCCGAACTGACTGCTGGAGCAGAGACTCTGGAGAAGCTGTAGACACTTCCTGCTAGGGAAGCTGCATTGCTCACCACAGGGAGAGAGAGCTGCAGAGAGTTTGGAGTTCCAAGTAAAGATGGATTTTGGAAATTTTCTGTAGGGAACAAGAGGGTTATGAAGAATCAGGGAGATGGATCAATTCTCACTATGTTTGAGGAAACATATTATCTTAAAGTTGTTGCTACCAAGAAGCCTCTAATACCAATAGTTGCTGAGATACCAAAAATCAAACCATTTAAGATGGTTGTAAGGGCTGAAGTAGCTTGGTAGGTACCCTTCTATATCAACTGCCTGTGCTCCCAACTTGGGCACAGATGTGTGGAAGACCCAGGTGGTGTGCTTCGTACATCATTCCATAAGCAAGAAGCAACCTTCTCCCTGCCCTGTCTTTCCCTTGAGCCTACACCAGCTCACATACTGTTTCCTAGAAGTGTTATCCACTCACATACTGTTTCCTAGAAGTGAAGCACTTCCATCTTCGGAGGTCCTTAGAGAACCTCTGTTCTATATTCTCATTTCACGAGTGAGGAAACTGAGGCCAGGGAGGTCAGACTGACTTGTTCAAGTTCTCCCATTATGTTAGGTCTCATTACCAGGTTATAAAAACTAATAATCGTGACATCCTTGCCAGGACCCTACTCTGAGCATTATGCTGCCAGAAACCAGGAGAAATACAATGAATGTAGATCCTCCCCCGTTAGAAACTGATACAGCTATTACCATTGTAATCTTCAGGGTCTTGTTTTGCTTGTGCAGTTCGCATACAGCTCAGTCCAGCTGGTAAATTCAAAGGGTCATTCGTGGGGCTCCTGGTTGGCTCAGTCAGAGGAGCATGTGACTCTTGATCTCGGGGTTGTGAGTTTGAGCTCCACGTTGGGTATAGAGATTACTTAAAAATAAAACCTTTTTTTTTTTTTTTAAGGGTCATTCTTCTTAAGCCTGGTTTCTGATCCTACCTCATAATGACTACCTGAAACTAAGTTTCTCAAAAAGTGCTTTTTGATAGAATCAAGTTATTTAAGCTGTCTCTGTGCTTCAGTTTACTCATCTATAAAGTGGTTGTAATAGTAACAACAACAATGGTAGTAGTAATAATTCGCACATGAATAAAAGTGATACATTACATATGATTTATATGAAGGAAGATATGTTCTGAAAAGACAGAAAAATCATGAAAAACACACATTACAGAACTAAGAAGAAATATATAGATATTAATGAAAACTGGGATATGTAGCAAGCATCAAGGCATAATAAGTTTACTGATATAACAAGTTCTTTATCATACATACAATATTACAGAAGCGAATATTGCCTACCCAATTTTGCTGAATACTACTAAACAAAATGGAGCCCACAACAACAGAAGGTGATTTTGAATGAATTCCTAACCAGGACATACAGACAAGGATAGATCAGTAAAAACTGCATAACAAGCAGCAAATGCCATAAATGTGAATGAATAGGTAGCCACAACTTTTGTAGACAAGTATTACAATGAAATCTGGTACAAAGCAGAGAGGAAAATAAGTGTAAAGGAATTGTTACTGCACTCAGTCCCATTTTCCCCAATATTACCCAGCAAGTAACAGATACTAAGTCTAATACAAATGTATATTTCAATATAATCATATAACAAAAGGAAGAACATTTAAAAAGCATCATGAAGGTTTTTCTATTTATCTAAAAATATATTTTAATCATCTTCAGCATTCAGGAAAATGTCATCCCTGAAGCCTATAAAAAAACACCATCGCTGAAATCAAACAAACAGACAAAAATGTTTAATGTAAGAAAACCCAAAGGACTCTACAAAATTGTTTTAGATAAATGTGGAATTAGGGATGTGGGGCTTGACTTTTCTTCTTAGGTTGCTGAGCTATGAAAACAGATGTGTGCTCCATGTTGGGAAGAAAGTAACTGAAAAGATGAAAGGAAGCCTTGACTTGGAACCTACTTATCACACAAAGGAATTAGTCCTTATGATTCAGTCTAGGAGATACCAATTTTTAGATAAACTGAGTCTTGTTTTTAATAGGCAAAACACCTACATGGCTTAAAAAAGCAGAATGAAATAAAACTGAATATTCGGTTTCCTCCAGCCTCTTAGATACCCACTTTTATTAAGTTCTTGGATAAGAAGCATCATTTCTTTTTTTTTTTTTAAGAAGCATCATTTCTAAAGCATATTTCTTAAAATGTTTACATTCAAAACTTTTCAGTGCCATCTGTGTTCAGAGAGGCAATACAAAAAAGCAAGCAAACAACAACTGAGTACGACCTTTCTGTAAGTTGCTTTTCCTGGTGATGCCCAATTCCGGCCTTACTTTCCTTCCTAGTCTCTTAATGTAAGTATTAGCTAAAATCAACTTTGTTTTGCCCTGCTCTAAGCAGATTTCATTTTATGCTCTTTCTGCTTTAATTTAAAATCTTTGGTTTCCTTCAATATTCCACCCTAAACTACCTCTTCCCCCACCCTCTCCCCTTGAGAGCGCCTCTATGCTCTTTCCTTTCATTCTTATATTTTCCCCTCCTCCTTGGTTCCTGGTAGCCTGTGCTGAGGGAAACAATCCTAAACTTCCTTACCTTTCAAGACTTGCCTCCCTAGAGCCCACTCTCCTCCATCCTCTTTTCCTGTTTTCCCTTTACACCTACATTAGTTAGAAAACACGTGAATTTGACTTTTTGAGCAGCACTAAATTAAAAATACTAAAGTTAAAATATTAGTGGAGGAACTGTTAACAGATGAAATATCTTGGTAAATGTTGCTAGTTTTCTACATAACCTAGGTTTTCTCTCTTTCTGTTGAAACACTCTTCAACAAGCCTCTGATTTCATTTTCGACATGGGTGCCTTTTAAGACTCAGTATTAGAAAAGAAAGGGACCAGAGAGAACAACCAATCTAACATCCTCATATAACAGATGAAGAAAAAACAGGTTTCAGGAGTCAATGACTTGTCCAAAGTCACACAGGTAATAAATGCCAAAGTCAAAACTGAAGTGAGGTCTCCAGAGTTTTAGTTCAATACTTTCTCCCATGATTCTATGCTATTTTGAATCTACTACTACATTTAGGGGCAAAAATAAAATCTAATGAAAAACTTTTAAGTTTCTTTCCTTACCAGACATGGTCAGAGAAGAGGAAACATCAACTCCGGATACAAGGGATGAGGAGACAATACTGGAGGATGTCTGAGTGGCTGAAGCCGAAGAGTGCATGTGTCCAGTACGAAGGTCACCGGTCACTGGTCACTGGTCACTGGTCACTTGCGATGATCCAAATTTATTTACAGGTGACTCCATGGAAACCCCAAGATTCCACCAGGTGGTGGGGGTTTGGTGGGAGAATGATGTCACAAAGCAGGCAGTTTAAAGGTACGAGGTAGCCAATAGGGAGGTCAGATTCCCAACAAGAAGACGGGATTGGTGGAAGGAGTGGCAGGAGAACTAAAACAACACCTAAGTGGTACCTAATCCTATAAGACAGATGTGATAGTCTCACTTTCTCTCACATTCTTATCTTAGGGAAATCATCTCAATGTTTCTTAGAGGTGTTCATTAATATAACGAACTAATAGTTATTCATAGTCTATGTATTATATTTTATCATCTGTATTCTACATTTACAATTATATATCCAGTTAACTAACATCCTTAGAAAGGAAAGGCACATCTAGGTTGAACAATTAAAGGGGCTCTGAAATAATATTAGTGGATCTGATTAGTAAACTTACTGCAGCTTTTAAGAAGCAAAGGAAGGAATTAAGGAATTCTTTTTGTAACTTGGTTAAAGAGTAGGGTGAAGTTTGTTCAGTGCTTCAGTGAAGTTTGTGGGGAACAATGTGGTGCAAGGCTCGTCTCCTTGAATCCTACCTTCCTTGGACTGGGCTGTGCTGGGCAAGGTTGAATTTAGATCTCTCTTCTCCTCTCCTTCATCATAGGCATTGTTTGTGGGAGGGGTCTTGATCTTGCATTCTTACACTCATGGATGTTACTTCCTGTCAACCTCCAGCAGCAGGAGTCTTTTGTTCAGTGCCTGATGCTTTGCAGAATGAATTCTGCCCGTTAGAAGCAAATACCAGAGAGTCGGAAGACACAGATGATTGCAGATCTTTCCTTTTCCAGCATTTGGTTGCAATTCTTTTTGCCCATAATTTGCTCCCTCCATCTCTGGGCCACACAGGCATCCTGCAATCCCATCCAGCTGTTTTATACGTGAGAGGCATTCCGGGCATTCAGGGTACTTTCCCTTTCTCATTCTCACATAAGTGTATCCAGTGTGGCAGTTACCATAGCCTCTTCCCCTCTTGCAAACAGCCACTGTAGAATCTTGGGCCTCTAGGATTCTCTGCCTGCCATGCTTGGGTGCAAGATCAGGCAAAATGAAGAGTACAATAGTTTACAGAAAGAAGAGGACATTCATTGAGAATAGGGAACATGCAAAGTGAAAGGGTACAGGAAAAAAGAGCCTCGTGTGGATTTTGGGTTTCTGTGAGAAACAAGTTGACACATTTTGGCCTCATTTTATAGTAACAGAACATGCAATTATATACATATAAGTGTAAATCCGTACTTATATATTAACATAATATTGACACAACAATGATAATATCAATGCATATATAATATATTGATTATAATATAACTTATATAACATATGAGTATTTAATATCTTATATTCGTTAAATAAATATATTTATTTATGCAACTAGATAGTGCAGCATTTGCCATGAATTCTGTACACTAAAAAGAATAATCTTAAATATATTTTTTCACTTTGTTTTGTGTCATATTACCTCATTTATATCATTGATCGGTATGTTCACAGGATATAAGTTGTTTTTAAATGCTCCATTTTTTCTATATTTTTTCCCTTGTATTTTTAAGGTATCCAGCATTGTAAGACATATCGCATGTTTTTCTCTTGATGATTCTTTTGAAGCATCATGAACTAATCAACCTGCTGGATTTTGTGGAGACACTTAAAAAGGGTCCATGAGAAAGGCCCTGTGGTGAGTCACACTGTGCACCCAAGCATAAGGAAGATGTCTGCAGCCAGCTGGAACTGGCCTGGATTACCTCTGTTTTTGTTCCCTGGGTTAGTACTTTTCTTACTAACCACTTTTGTCCCTGTAATGAAGTGAGTTAGTTCTGAACTGCTAATGCTTTTTATGTGAAGTAAGCTGGTTTGGGGGAGGAAATCTATGGATCAAGTCATTTTCCTCAGTGGTAAGCTTTTAGGAGTGCCCAGATCAGCCTACCTATGGACTTTTCTGGGCCAAAGAGTACCTGTGGCCAAAGAGTAGGAGGTACGTGATAGAAGATGCCAAGAGCCCACAAGAAGATAGCTCACAGGTGGTACCTCCAGAGACAATGTTTCATTTATAGGCCTACTTTTCCTATTATGAGATATGAGTTTGTTCAGTGATGGGGGATGATGCTTATCTGAGAAGAAATTGTGAGGGGTGTTGCAGCATAGAGATATGGCTTAAGCTTATAAATGTTTTCCAGCGTTTTTTTCTCTAAGACTCATACCTCAAATAGCCTACTTCTATGATATTAGTATATAATGTGAGGCTAACAATATATAGGAAATAATAGGCAAGCCAGACCAGTTTCTCTTTTCTCTATGTTCCTATGGAAATCAAGGGAATCTATAGCTACTGCAGGTTAGGGTGAGTGCTGTAAGGTTGGAGGAAGTGTAGTAACACAAATTGTGGTAGCAGTGAAATATTTACATATTAAAATATCTAGTTCCAACATTCAGTTCTACTTAAGCAGACCCTTAGTTAGGCCTTTCCTGGCTCCCAGCCTCTCTATCTTCTCTCCAGATTTTCAGCCATTTGACTTAACCTACAGAATCATCTTAATTTCTAAAATGGAGGAGGAATAACCTAAAAAGCTTTAGTCAAACACTCTGGAACTTAGCATCAAGCCCTATCCTGACCTAAAGTCTTATATTTGTGGTTAGAGTATGGTCTTATCCTATAGACCCTCTTCCTGCATTTTGCAGACATTGGGATAAATAGGACTTGTCTTGGTGTAACATATCCAGTCCATCTGCTACTGCTACTGCTCTCCTTTACTTCCCCTTTTGTTACTTTTTGACTGGGTTAAAGACTAGAATCCCTCAAACACCAAAGGTTTGGTACCTGGGGCCCTACCAGATACTAGTAGATTTTGTTAGTGTCAACTACTCAGCTGTTTGGTGTTCCAAATATCCCTTGCTCCTATATTTTCCATTCCAGTATACTACATATCTATTAAGGCATTCTTTTCTTTTCTTTTTTTTCTTTTTTTAGAGACAGAGAGTGAGTGGAGGAGAGGGGCAGAAGGAGAGGGAGAGAGAAAGAGAGACGGGGAGAGAGGGAGAGAGGGAGAGAGAGAGAGAGAGAGAGAGAGAGAGAGAGAGAGAGAGAGAGAGAATCTTAAGCAGCATCCATGCTCAGCACGGCCTGATGCAGGGCTACATCCCACGACCCTGGGATCATGACTCAAGCCAAAATCAA
Organism: Panthera pardus; assembly: GCF_024362965.1. NCBI lineage: Eukaryota > Metazoa > Chordata > Mammalia > Carnivora > Felidae > Panthera > Panthera pardus. Next base: position 89,421,407 of record NW_026526821.1, on the reverse strand, counting down.
GAGTCAGATGCTCAACTGACTGAGCCACCCAGGCATCCCAAGGTACTCTTTTACCTCATGTTGGACCTACTCCCATCCAAAGGCCTACTCTTTTCTAGTTCCCATATTTTCTGGAAATCCTGTTATGCCTACATCTGGATTTTCTTGCGTGAACTATAACTGAGTTTGTGTCTTGTAGCAAATTAGAAGTGCAAGACCAGGGGTGCCTGGGTGGCTCAGTCGGTTGAGCAACTGACTCTTGGTTCTCTTTAGTTCATGATCTGACAGTTCGTGAGTGCAAGCCCCACATTGGGCTTCATGCTGACAGTGCATAGCCTGCTTGGGATTCTCTCTTTCCATATTTCTCTGCCCCTCTCCTGCTCACTCTCTCTGTCTCTCAAAATAAATAAATAAAATTTAAAAATTAAAAAAGAAGAAGTGCAAGACCAATATACCTTATGGTTTCTGATAGACTTGCGTCACATTTTATATATTCTCATGTCTGTAGATATATGTACCATTCATACTTTTTGGCCACTGAATGCCTATTGAATATTGTTTTTTTTAAAAAATAAATTCCAAAAGAATATTTTATGATTTAGCACCAAATTTGAATGTGTCTATTTGTAAGTTTGCAAATATGCTGTGCTAACTTACACCTTTTCTTTTTCCAAATAGCAATTTGCTAATATTGACCTGTTTTAAATTATGTGTAAGTTTTCCGAATTGTAAATGCTTGTGGATTGAAACTTGATTAGAATATGACTGTCCCAGAAACATTAAAGATAGTGATCTTTTTATCCATTCATTTGATCATTTATTCAATAACTCTGACCTTTCTGGCCCTCAGTTTACCCAGTACCAGACTACTAAGTGTATGTAAGACACTTTCACAAGTTAGAAACTAATGAATACAAATAAAAAATTAGCTATTATAATTATCTACAGTTTAACCTGGAATTAGTACTCTAGTCTGTCTCCATACCTACTGTAGGACATGCTGTCCTTTTCTGTTTAAATTATAGCAGAATTCAGACTTTTTCTAGTAGGTACAGTTCCCTATGCCTGACACTGTGTGGAAATCTTAGACTTGAGCTTCCACTCCTGTCTTTCAGTCTGTTTGTTTGTTGTATTTTCTAAAACCCTACAGACCTAAGGTCAACCTCTAATGTGATACCTGGTGCATGATAAGAACCCAATAAAAGTTTCACTGTGAGTGGGAGTGTAGGTTGATACAATATTTTTGGAGGGTAATGTGGAAGTATCCTTCCAAATTTTAATCCAACATATCATTCATTCCAGAAATTGTACTTCTAGGGATTTAGATATAGTTGTATACATATATAAGGGCATTCATACTGCAGCCTGTTACAGAGGACCAAAAAAAAAAAAAAAAAAAAAAAACAAACACCTGAAAACAATTATTGGACTGGTTATATACATTATGGCTCTTATAATCAATGAAATACTATGCAAAGCAGGCATTAAAAATAATAGAGTGGATGTATGCATAAACTGACTGGGAAAATCAGTACCCAAGATATACTGTAGGATATGTATACTATACTGCTTTTGTACAAAATGAAAGATATCCATATATTTACAAATAAACATATATATATATAATATATATATATATAATATATATTATATATATATATTATATATATATATATATATATATTATATATATATGTACAATAAGTATGAATGTAAGCAGTTGGAAAATACCTGGAAGAACCACACAAGGAACTGGGGCACTGGGACTTAACCCTCATTCCATGTCCTGTACTATTTGAATTCTGGTGTCTACATGCTCATCGAACCTGCGCTACCGACCCCCAGCTTAGGAGGGCACTGTCGCTCTCTGACTCCTGTTTACTACTCAAACTTCTCCGTCAGCCAGCGTGGTGACGTCATCACGACTGTCGGTGGCGCGTGCGCAGTTGCAAGGGGCCTGGGAACTGCGTGGGTTGCTGCCTAGGCGCTTCCGCTCCGGGATCTTGTTCTGGCACCGTAGGCGCTGGACTGGCGGCTTTGGCTCTCTTGCTGTTGGGTGGGAGGCATCTTGGGGCCTACATGAGCCAGTGGCATCATGCCCGCGGCGGCTGGGGCCAAGGACGCGCGTACTCTGGACGTCGCTCCACCAAGAAGAGGGGCGGAAACCACGTCCCGGAAAGGTAATCTGCCCTGGCCCCTGGGCGTGGCCCTCCACTTGGGCGCTCGGCGGCCTGGGCTCCATGTCTTGTGGTCTCTTACCTGTATCTGTCCCCGCGACGCGCTTGGCCCGTCCACCCAAGCTGGGAGGCATGGATCCTCACGCTGCTCCGCCCACAGCAACTGGGTTCTGATTTCTCCCCCCATTCCGTTAAAAGCGAGGCTCTGGCCATTGCTTCTCTGTTAAAATGCACAGGAATGGCTTTTCAAGATGGGACTGACTGCCAGTGTCGGGGACACCCCTTAATTACCAAATTGGAGTCTCCCTCAGTTCCTCGAGCTGTGTTGTTTTGACACAGCAAACGTGAGTAATGAGGACCAAGTTTGAGTGGAAAAAAAACCACCAGTACATCCAAACTTTCCTCCGAAAAAGTTGATTTATATTGTTTCCAGCAATCACAGAGGGCATAGGTTTGCTTCCTAACACGTTTCATTTGAAATAGCTTCTTCTGTGCAAATGATTAATTTTAAGACTTTGCTCATGTGTGCATTGAACTCTTTTATTCCTTGAAATCTTCCTTTCCTCCCATCTCCTACATCAAGTCCCCTTCATTTTATCTCCTGAATATCTTTACTCTGTCAGCATCCTAATACAGAACTTGCCTGATCTATTGCGGTTAGGTCCTAAGTGGTGTACGTATATCTAACTCTTGTCTCTTTCCAATCCATTCTTCACACAAGAAGTCTTGTTATTTATTTTTATTTTTTTAAATTTTAATGTTTTTTTTAATTTATTCTTGAAAGAGAGAGCATGAGCGAGGGAAGGGCAGAGAGAGAGAGGGACACAGAATCTGAAGCAGACTCCAGGCTCTGAGCTGTCAACACAGCGCCCGACGTGGGGCTCGAACTCATGAGCTGTGAGATCATGACCTGAGCCGAAGTTGGACGCTCAACCGACTGAGCCACCCAGGCACCCCACAGGAAGTCTTTTTAATAGACTAGTTGGACTATTGCCCATAAACATCAATCAAAAACATGGTTTTAAGAATAAAAAGAAACTCTTTACCATGGTCTTTAAGAGTCTGCAGAGACTAGACTCTTCCCTTGCTTTTCTAGCCCCATCTTGTGCCACTTCTGTCCTCGCTTTCTATGCTTCAGCTATACTGAATTCACCTTAGTTAACTAGCTCATCCTACAGAAGTCAGCTCAAATATGACTTCACTGTGACTCCTAACGTTATTAAGTGAAGTTCACAGTCCCTTTTCTATCAGGTTTTCTTTTAAAATGTGAACTTGAAGTTCCCTACTGACTGCATTTGATGGCACCAGTTGTGTAAGGACTGAAAATAAACTGTCAAGTCAAAGAATTGAATTTAAACTTTTAATCAACAGCTATACAGTAATGACACCAGAGTATTCAGGACTGGGCTAGGTTTTATCGGGGATACGAAAATACTGGACAAGTCTGGTTTTCGATGTTCCTTATTTGTTGAGACCTGTGCACTGTTTTGTTGCCTGTGTCTAGAAAAGTATAAGTTGTTACTAGGTGGGGTTGAGTCCATGGAACAGCAAAATTCAAAGCAGGGAGAAGAGGGGAACGTCTGTGTGGGCTATGGTGTCCATTTACAAGGAGCCATCATTCTATGCTGGGGTACAGGCTAACATAAAATTCGGCTAACAAAAAATGTATTAATAGGTGGAAAGACTATCTTCCAGTTGGACAACGGATGCCTGGGACTCGTTTCATTGCTTTCAAAGTTCCTTTGAAAAAGGTAAGCAAAAGTTAATTCAGTATTCTTTCACAAATCTGAATTCATGATATAGAATGCTGGTTCTCAACCCTGACATGCTCCATCTTCCCTTTTTTTTTTTTTTTTTTTAAGTTTTTATTCATTATTTTTTATTTTTATTTTTTTAGTAATCTACCCAGTGCAGGGGCCAAATGCATGACTCTGTGGTCAAGAGTCGCTTGCTCTTCTGAGTGAGCAGCCAGGCACCCCTCCATTTTCCCTTTTTAATAACAAGTACGTTGTGTATCCCCTTTAGTATCCTGAAATAGTTATAGTTAAATACTACTTCGCTACTTAATTTTAAAGAAAAAAAGTCAACCTATGCTCTAGTTATAATGTAAACACTAAATAAGATAAAGTAACTTACAGTAAAGTAATATGTAATTAATTTCAATATGTAAATGTTTGGGCATGACTATATTAGAAATAAAAAAGTAGTTGGTTACTTGCAGCATGAATACAAACACTGCAAATGCAGACCGATCTAGGTGGGTTTTACTGCCTGTCAGAAATTTCCATGATAGTGAACAGCTCTTAGTAGATTTTCAAATAAAACAAAGTGCAATTTTTACGTGACTGAAACGTGATTACTATCTTGGAAAATGCAATGTACTTTAAAACTCTGCAGAAAACCTCTTGTGTTTATTTGTGAAATGGAGTTAGGTTCTAAGGCTTAGACAACTATGCGCAGTTTTTCACCTATATGAGGTGTTGAATAGGACATTCAAAAGTCATTCAGGTGTGAGACACATTTGTAGGACTGTTCTGAATTTGGCAAGATTTCTAGCATCTGTGACCCCCATTTACTAAATGGTAGACTACTTCACTCCCATCATCATAACTAAAAAATAAAAAGCCCTTGATTAGCAAGGTCGCGATTTCAGCATGGAAACTCTGAAAACTGTGTCTTTGTTAGAACTGAGGAAGGAATAGGTGAGGAAAGCATTTGACCAATATAAAAAAGGTAAGAAGAGACTCATGAAACTGCCCGGCATAGCATGGATTGGTTTCTGGAAAAGCCACTTTGAATGTGTTGAGATTTTATTTAATTTGTGACTCATAGGTCAGGGTTCCTTTTTCATCTACTGTGTCAGTTCTTCTGCATCTCTGGACTTAAAAACTAGTCTTCTCATAAAGATAATCTTATGGCTCTTATTCACATCCATCAACACCAAGCATAATGTTTGGCATATAGTAAACGTTAACAAATATTTATTGAATGGACATTCCCAGCCCCCATTTGGAGCTGCTGCGAATTATCTCCTATATTCCTCCTTTTCTCTGTGCAGTTGTCCTGATTCCTCAACTCCTTACCCAATGGTCTCTAAAAGTGGATTCCCGAGCTTCCACAAGGGCCCCTGCTTAGCCCCTTGCCTGAAAGTACACCAGCAAGGTAGACAACAGGAAGACTCTTCTGTTTCCCTTCCTCCACACAGCCACAGATCTTTCCTGTATGATGTCATGACAAAAAGCCTCCTCCTAGCTCTGTATACTCAGGTTATCTGGCTCAGCATTGGGATTGTTTAGGCACTGTACAGGGGATTACAGAGCTGCATACCCCCCCCACCCCCCCCGAGTGCAGTTCCTTTTCATGCTGTAGAGTTAGGCAGCAAAACGTGACATTGAGTTCCTGTGTGTTTTATGGAAGTCACCCAAAGAAAAGCAGTCACTTGACAGTCACTTCTTATGCATACTGGAATATGAAATAGAGTATGTCAAGTGTCACATGAATGCCATGGCAAGAAATACCTAGGAATTCAAAGGAGGGGGAAATGGTAACAGACAGGAAGGCTTTCTAAAGTTAGTTGTTGTTCACATGACTGGACAGGATATTTGATTCATCAGCTCCAAGTCTGCAAGAAGCTTACTGGAGAGATTATATGCCTCATTGTAATTAATATACTCTTCAACACTTTTACAGTTTTACATGGAAGACTTAATATCATCAAACTGGCAAATCTTCCTAAGTTAACTTATTATAAATTTAACATCATCTCAAATAGATTGATTCTAAAACTCATAGAGAAAAATAAACCTAAATAGCCAGGAAAATTCTGAAAAAGAAGAATACTGGGAGAAGGGGATCATGGAGCCCTGTCAGATAGGAAGCTGTGTTAAAAGTGTTGAGCACAGGCAATTTTTAGGGCAGGGAAACTATTCTGTGTGATACTGTAAGTATAAACACGTGTCGTTATTCTTTGGTCAAAACCAGTAGACTGTACAACACAAAGTGATTTGTAATGTAAATTGTGGACTTTGAAAACGACATGTCCATGTTGGTTCATCGATTGTAACACATGGACCTTACAGGTATGGAATGTCGATGGTGGGAAAAGTTGTGTGGGGTAAAGGAGAGAGGGTGTAAGAAGAAACTCTACTTTCTGCTCAGTTTTGCTCTGAAGCTAAAACTGCTCTAAAAACTAGTCTATTAATTTAAAAAAAGTATGTGACTGACATTTGAATAACCAAACAGATCAATGAGCAGAGTAGGTGAATAAGCCAAATATGTAAAAGAATATTTAGCAATAGAAGCCACCCTTCATATAGAGAAGTATTCAGGAAGTATTTAGAAGTAGTTATAGATGCGCCAGGTGGAGCCGAAGATTTGCTGGACAGAATTGATGCAGTCTCTGCCTTCTGGCAGTTGCAGTCTGGTTAGGAGATCAACATGAGACAAGTAAACACAGAAATAAATACATAGAAATGAGCTTACTTTCTCCCGCCTCATCTCTGGAGGAAAAGATTGTAATCTAGCTTATAAATTCCAGCAGAGTGGAAACTTTTCTTTGAATCTCATTGTGTGTTAGCATCACAGGGCTTGAATAAATGGAAAAGGATTTTAAGCACATGTTTGCTTTTTCTTTCATTCTAACAGAGTTTTGAAAAGCACCTTGCTCCAGAAGAACGTTTTTCCCCCTTGGATCTTTTTAACAAACTCCAAAAACAGAATGAAGAACTTGGACTGATTATTGACTTAACATACACTCATCGCTATTATAAACCAGAGGTAAATGGAACCTTTAACTGAAAAGGACCGACTTTCCAATACGATAATAATTCTTAGTAATTCAGTAGTTATCATCTTACACTAAGGTGAATCCTGGCTTATTTTCACGGGTAATAGTTCAAAAAAAGGAAGTTAACGGTTTCCTTAAGTACATATTTCTAATTGGTGTCTCAAAATGAGATTAAAGACATGAATTGAACTGTAATGTTGGCTCTGTGTGTCTTAAGAAATTCTATAAGCTTCATGTTCCATATTTTGAAAATGAAATAAATTTTTAGTAAGAATAGCAGCCTAAAAGAAAAGAAGTAAATATCCACTAGCACTTATTTTAAGCAGTTGACTGAGCGTGTAAACATCATGGTAAAAGACCACTATTAGCTCTAAGTTTTATGCTTTCCTTTCCCTAATATCTCTGATAAAAAACAGAACCCCATATAATCTGTTGGCCCATGTGACATATCAGTGTGAGGGAATTATCCTTCTGACCAATTTCATGGCCTTGGACGACAGTAACACTAAACGTTTATTAATACTTGTAGGGGGCCTGGGTGGCTCAGTCGGTTAAGCATCTGACTCTTGGTTTTAGCTCAGTTCATGATCTCACGTTTTGTGAGTTCGAGTCCCGCATCGGGCTCTTTGCTGGCAGTGCGGAGCCTGCTTGGGATTCTCTGTCTCTGTCTCTCTGGCCCTCCTCCCCTGCTCATGCTCTTTCTCTCTCTCAAAATAAATTAAAAAATTTAGAAAATAGATTTGTAAAACAGTTTGCCATCTGAAAAGTACTTTTACATACCTTATCATAGTTAATCTTCACAACAGTCCTTTGCTGATGAAGTATAGTAGTTCTGGTATCTGCTGAGTGCTTGCTCTGCGCTAAGCTCAGAGGATAGATGATCACAACTGCTTATCTTACAGATGATGAATCTGAGGCTCAAAAAAGGAAGAATTGACACTTAAATTCAGTTATTCCTGTTTTTGTGTGTGTGTGTGGCCAGTTGTACGTAAATATCATTTTAACCATTCATAAGTGTCTAATTCTGTGGCATTAAATACATTCACAACATTGTGTCACCATCATCGCTGCCTATAACCAAAACTTTTTCATCATCCTAAACAAAAACTGCACTCATTAAACAATCATGTCATTTCCTCTTCCTGCGGAGGTAACCTGTATGCTACTCTCTGGAGTGGAACCATACAATATTTGTCCTTTTGTGTCTCACCTACTTCACTAAACATAATGTTTTCAAGTTTCACACATGTAACAAAATGTCATTCCTTGTCACGGCTGAGTAATATTCCATATTTTGTTTCTCTCTTTACATGTTGATGCACACTTGAGTTGTTTCCACCTTTTGGCTACTGTGAATAATACTGCTGTGAACATTGATGTACCAATAGTTGTTCAGATTCCTGCTTTCACCTCCTTTACATGTCTAGGTAGGAGTGCAGTTATTGGATCATATGGTAGTTCTATGTTTAGAAACCTTTGAGACCACCAAACTTTTCCAGTGTCGTTTTTTGCATGTTTGTTTCTTGGTTTTAATGTTTTATTATTTATCTTTGAGAGAGACAGAGAGAGAGAGAGACACAGAGACAGCATGAGCAGGGGAGGGGCAAAGAGAGAGGGAGACACAGAATCTGAAGCAGGCTCCAGGCTCTGAGCTGTCAGCACAGAGCCTGATGTGAGGCTTGAACTCAAGAACTGTGAGATCATGATCTGAGCTGAAGTCGGACGCTTAACCAACTGAGCCACCCAGGCACCCCTCCAGTGTCATTTTTTAAATAATTACCACAACTTTTAAACATACACAGAAGTAGGCATAATACTGTGGGCATTCATTGTACACCCATGAACTCATCCAGCTTTAATCTTTATTAATTGATGCTGTCGGGTTTCATCTGTACACCTTCTGGTTTCACCCCATTCCATATAATTTTGAAGTATATCCCATGTATTATATAGCATATAATTTCACCTGTACATTTTTTGTATATATATTTAAAATATACGACTTTTATTCCTTACTGTCATTATTTAACATCAAATATCCAGTCAGTGCTCAAATTTTCAGTTCTTCTAAATGTCATAAAAATGTTTTTTAAGAGTTTGAATTAAGGGGCGCCTGGGTGGCTCAGTCGGCTAAGTGTCTGACTTCGGCTCAGGTCATGATCTCATGGTTTGTGAGTTCAAGCCTTGCATCTGGCTCTGTGCTGACAGCTCAGAGCCTGGAGCCTGCTCTGGATTCTGTGTCTCCCTATCTCTCTCTCTGCCCTTCCCCTGCTTACACTCTGTCTCTCTCTCTCTCTCTCAAAAATAAATAAACATAAAAAAAGAAAAAAAAGTTTGAATTAAATCCAAATAAGATTCACCCTTTGCTTTTGATTATTAGGTCTCTGAAGTCTTATTTAATCTGTAAGTTCTCCTTCCATGTCTCTCTCACATACTTTTTTTCTCCCCCCTTGAGTTTTAATTTTTGAAGAAACCAGTTTGTTCTGTCTAGATTTGATGATTTCCTCCCCATGTGTTAACATATTCTTCAGTCTTTTATTTCCTGTAAATTGGTAGTTGGACCCAGAGGCTTGACCAGATTAGACTTATTTTTTATTTTTTTTTGCGAGACAGTTTCATAGGTTATGATGTGTTCTTCTGTGGAGACCGACCTGTAAGTGATTATCTTTTTCTGTGGTATTACAGTCACTGATGACTGATACCCACATGCATTAATTCATTTGGGGCTTCAAAAATAGTGAATTCTGTCCCTTGTTCATTTATTAGCTGGGCATATTTCTATTGAGAGAAGCTTCCCTCATCATCTGTATGGTTGCCTAGTTGTAGAGGCATGTGCTTCTTTCCTTTTATTTAACAGGTGTCAAAATAATGAGTTGATCCACTAATATCCTCTGATGGTGACCAGTGAGTTTTATTTATTTACTTTTTGTACCATTTTGGACTTCAATGAAGTTATTCTCCTTGAGGCACAAATTGAGGCCCGATCTTTGCCCAGTTGGAGCTTCTCTGAGTATGGCTCCTGAATATGACATCAGTTGTTTGTAGGCTTTTTCTGTGATCAGAACTAGGAAATATGTGTTTGTTTTTAATATAAAATAAATCATAGATTCATGCTGGTACTTCCCATTTAAAGTCAGAACCATAGGATTTTCACTTAACCTCTTCTTTTATTGGTATCTAATTTCTCCTGCCCCTGAGAATACCAGCTCTCAACAGTGCCTGAAATTTGCTCAGTCTCACAGTTCAAATCCAAGTTTTTCTGACTCTGTTCTACTATTCTACTTAAATCACAGCGGCTTTATGACTCTCAAAATACAAAATATTAAGTAGAACTATTCATATAATTTTTAGTTTTTATGCATTCATTTAAATGGACTTGGCTTTCAGTTTTGTATCCTATTGACTACCCATTCTGTAGGTTTCATTTCTTTTCCCCCCATTCTGTAGATTTACTAAAAATCAGATGATACTTCCTGGTTGAAGCAGCTTGGGAAAAAATGTCTTTTTTATCAGAATTACTGATAAACTATGTTTATTGTAACCTCTTGGTTTATATTCTGGCTTCTCTAATTTTTAATTCTTTACTTACAAATGAAATAATATGCATTTTCATGGTTTTGCCTTATAGGACTTACCAGAAACTATTCCTTACTTAAAAATTTATACAACTGGGCATCAGGTGCCTGATGATGACACTATTTTTAAATTCAAATGTGCTGTTAATGAGTTTTTGAAGGAAAATAAAGACAATGGTGAGTTTGTTGTTTTTTTTGTTTTTTTTTTTTCCCCTCTTACTTGAACATTGGTATGCATATTGAATGGGGTTGGAATTTTTAGTTTTAACGTTAGGCCTGTTGTGTTTGATAATGTTAAGGTAGAAACGTCAGATGGTGCTAATAGAGTGAGCTTTTCCTTGTATGGTCACAAATAAACAATTTAGTTTGAAAAGTAGTTTTAATGAAAAATGTGAACTAGCTTACTCATCTCTTTAAAACTTTTGAATGGGAAATACATAATAAACACATTCTTTTATTCATTGGTTCAGAGGTAAGAGTTGCGGGGGAAAGGTTAAGAACTGATGTATTGCGTCAAAGCGTATGGGAGTGTGGCTTGTGTGACCTTACACTGAAAACAAGGGGGAAAAAATCTCAACGTCTTAGGGTCTATAAAAGAGACACCAGGGGCGCCTGGGTGGCTCAGTCGGTTAAGCGTCCGACTTCGGCTCAGGTCATGATCTCACAGTTCGTGGGTTCGAGCCCCGCGTCGGGCTCTGTGCTGACAGCTCAGGGCCTGGAGCCTGTTTCAGATTCTGTGTCTCCCTCTCTCTCTGCCCCTCCCCCACTTGCACTCTGTCTCTCACTGTCTCAAAAATAAATAAACATTAAAAAAAAAAAAAAAAAAAAAAAAAGAGACACCAAAAGGAAAAGGTTTGGAATGAGACAGACCCCTACAGGCAAAGCAAAGTGCATCAGTGCAGTGGCATCCTCATCATGCATATTTAAGATGTTTCTGCTGTTTTTCCACTTTGGATACAACTGAGGAAGGACACTACCACCTCTTATTCAGACAGGAAGAACTTTAAAAGGCTGGTGTTTCGTATTTCTGCTTTAAGATCTACCTTACTCTGTTGAAAATAGATCTTATTAAGCTATTAGTGTCTTAATTTTAAGGATACACTTAACTATTTCCGGCACCTGGCCATCAGAAAGAATGTGGTATTTGCTATATTTTAAGACTGAGGAATCTTTTGTCTTTGAAAAGCCACCGACCTGCAGGAAAAAGTGTTCATTTTGTTCTCTTTCTAAATTTAGCTTGAGGAGTGTATGCTTTATTACATAAATATGACAGTAAATATTCCACATATGTACACATACACACACAAACAGGAAGTAGGGGAGAAAGAATAGAGATGCAGGTGAGAAGATAGGGGCTGGGAGATGACAGATAGAAAGAGACAAGAATTTTAAGATAATTTTTCACACTGTAACGTGGTTGCCTAATGCAGGCATTAGCACTTAAATATCTTAAGCCTTGTTCCCAGATCTTCCCTGTACTTTAACTTTAAAACTTCATGGGCTTGGCCTTGCTTCTGACAGCCACGTCATTTATGGAGGAGGTAAATAATCTGATTTATATTAACTTATGTCAGAAACATGACTGTGTAAGATGTTAGGGTGCAGCGGCCAGCCTACTCGCTGCTTCAGGGCTCCTCTGTGTGGAACTGTAGATAGTATTCCATCTGTTCTGCGAGGGTTAGAAGATCCGTATGAGTACACGTGAACACGTTTGTAAATCTTGTTTGTTCACGTGTTACACCATGTTGGTCTTCTGCCTGTATGGTGCTGACTTCACTCTGCTCTCTGCTCTAGCAGTCTTGGGACCTTGTTTATGATCCATTTTGTCTACCTCTGTTCTAAGCGTCCCCTCCCACAGATTCCAGGCTCCCTGAAGAAGAGGAGGACACTACACTGTCCACCCCCTAGAACTGGTAGAGACTCAGAAAATAAATGGAGTCAGTAAACACTGAGGTTTGTTGGTAGGGCATGGGATACAGAGGTGATAGCATTCTCTGTTCATTAGAAACTTCCCTAGGAAGATAAACATGTGGTAATTAAGACAATGGATTAATTATAACAAAAGAATTAAGTGCAACAGGAATATGGAGGAGAGGTTGAGGAAGGCCTGACCGAGGAGACAGGAGCATTTGAGTTGGGCTGTGGGGAAGAGGACTTTGCCAGAATGAGGAAAGGACAGCCCAGGTTTGGGGAACAAGTGCAAAAGGCACAGGGCGTGAACTTGTGCCGGGGAGCGGCAGCCTCTGGTGTGACTAGAGGGTCGTGTGAAAGGGTATAGAATTCATATGTTCATTTTCAACAGGTATTTACAGGACACCTTCGAAGTTGAAGGCACTGTTCTGGGAAGCAGGAACAGAAGAAAGCTCTTGCTCTTTTATGCTTTGCGTTCTAGTGGGGGAGAGGGATAAATAAGTAACTCTGAAATGTCAGATGGTGAGAAGTGCTTTGGAAAAAAACAGATAGGACACAGAAGTGAGGGAATGTGTTGGGTGATCAGGGGAGGCCTCTCTATTAAGATGTCATTTGAGTAGAGCCTTAAAAGGAGTGAGGAGCCATTGGATATTTGGGGGGTGGGGGAGACAGAGTATTCCAAAGCAGAGGGAATAGTAGGTGCAAAAGTCCCTGAGGCATGACTGTGCCCAGCATGTTTGAGGAATAGGAAGGAGGCCAGTGTAGCTGGAATGCGGAAGGTGTGAAGGCAGAGCAGTAGAAAATGGGATCTGGGAGGTTGGCAGGGGCAGGAAGAGGTGGGTCACGTAGGTCCTTGTAAGTCCTAGTTCAAATTCTTGTGGGCTTACGGTTCAGTTGGAGAGCCAGGTTGATGGTACTGTTTATGAAGAGTTCTAAATGCTGTGTTAAAAGTTTGGGCTTTATTCTGTGCTAAATGGAGGTTTTTCAGCAAGGGAGCAACCCTGCGAGTTTGTATTTTAAGTTAACATCTTCCATATGGAGAATCACTTGAAATAGATGAGATTTAGAGGTAGGGAGGTGGTCACCCAGGCAGGGGAGGCCATGTGCTTTCCTACCAGACACTTCCTAGTCACAGACATAAATTTTGCCGAGATCAACTACACGTGATTGTTTTTTATTTAACTTCTTACATAGTTTAAAAATTTTTTTTTTAACATTTATTTATTTTTGAGACAGAGAGAGACAGAGCATGAACGGGGGAGGGTCAGAGAGAGGGAGACAGAATCTGAAACAAGCTCCAGGCTCTGAGCTGTCAGCACAAAGCCCGACGCGGGGCTCGAACTCACAGACCGCGAGATCACGACCTGAGCCGAAGTCGGCCGCCCAACCGACTGAGCCACCCAGGCGCCCCCTTATATAATTTTTTAAATGATGGACTAAGAAATACTGTGGCACAGTTGGAAAAATCTTAGACTTGATCCTAGTCTTTGTTCTCTCTGCCTGCTGTGCAGCTTGGCCTTACATCTCCAGTTCTCACTTTTTCTTTCTTTTTTAATTTTTCTAATGTTTAGAGAGGGAGAGACAGACAGGGCACAAGCAGGGGAGGGGCAGAGAGAGAGAGGGAGACACAGAATTGGAATGAGGCTCCGGGCTCCGAGCTGTCAGCACAGATCCCCACGCAGGATCCCCATGAACCATGAGGTCATGACCTGAGCCAAAGTCAGTCACTTAACCGATTGAACCACCTAGGCACCCCCGTTCTTGCTTTTTTCATTGGAAAATACTGACAGTGCTGCTCAACCGGGGGCTTCACGGGCACATAGACTGTGGCATGTGTGGAGCAGCAAATGACAGAGGAATGGAAGCGCTTTGGGAACTCATGAGTCCCACCCAAACTATTCTTTTTAATATTCAGCATCGAAAGTAAAGCATTCCATTCATTTCACTCAGAAACAAATTTCATTTTTCTTGTGGCCTGTTTTCTTTTTCACTCCCGTTTTCTATATTTAATCAGTTACTGATAGGCATTCTAGATTAAGACAGCTGGGTTCGTCTTGGTGCCATTTTACCTGACCAGGCCATCTCCAGTTTACACGACTGCATGTAAGAGGGGTGAAGCAAAATTTCCCAGACCATGAATTTTGACTTTATGTTAGATGATTCTTTATTAGTGTGTTCCTAAAATTACTCACTCCTCATCAGTTATTCCTTTTCAGGGTAGTGGTAGTGCTATGGTAACTAATATATGGTACTCTAAAGAAAATTGTAGAACTTGTTTTTAGTGTATCTACATCACCTATTTAACTCTGTATTCCTTGTTTTGTAGACAAACTTATTGGTGTTCATTGTACTCATGGTTTAAACAGGACTGGCTATCTCATCTGCAGGTGAGTTGCCAACCCCAAGAGACAGACTGTGTTTAGGTTGCTTCGTGTACAATAGTAGGTGCAAGCCAGTTGCAAAAAATACAGTCAGCTTTGAAATGTATGAAATAGAAAGAAGTCTTGCTCCCCACCCAAAGATTACCACCAGTAATAAGTGAATATGTATTTTTTCAGACTTTAAAAATGCAGACAGATAATAAGCATATATGTGTAATTTAACGGTATAATATTTAGACATCCTGTTTTATAATATAACATGGTGAACATCTTCCTGTGAAAGTATTTGGGAACCTCATTCTTAAAATTTTTTTTAAAATGTTTATTTTTGAGAGAGAGAGCACAAGTGGGGGAGGGGGAGAGAGAGAAAGAGGGAGACACAGAATCCAAAGCAGCCTCCAGGCTCCGAGCTGTCAGCACAGAGCCCGATACCGGGCTGGAACCCATGAACCACGAGATCATGCCCTGAGCCAAAGTCGGAGGTTTAACTGACTGAGCCACCCAGGTGCCCCTCATTCTTTTTTAAAGGCTGTATTGCTTTGTTTACTGATGAACATAAAAGTCAGAAATTCTTGATATTTAAAACATTGAATTATTGAACATTCCTATACGAACAAATTTGAATATATATGCTATTTTTTGAGATAATTTTAGTCAGAATGGAATTTCTGAATCAGAAGTTGATGCTTTTATGCTTTTTGAGGACTGCTGCACTGGACTGACTTCTATTTGTTCATTCAGAAAGCACTTACTGAGCATCTGTTATGTGTAAGCACTGTGCTAGACGCTGGCAGAAAGACTTGAGAGACTTGACTTGGCCTTCGGGAACTCTAACAAGTCTAGAGAGAGAATAGACATGCAAGAATCACACAAATGCATGTGGAATTACAACTCTGACAAATGCCAAGAAGGAGAGGGACATGGTTCATGGAGGGCATATTAATAGGGAGGATTTGACTTTAGCATGGAGATTACAGAAAGTTTCTGTGGGGATGTTGGAGCTGATATCTGAAGGATGATGAGGTATTAACCTATTAGGGACTCTGGGGAGAGAATTCTGGGCATAAGGAACAGCAAGGACCGATAATAGGAAAGCGTATGCTGTGTTGGAGGAACAAGCCAGAGAGGCTGGGCCATGGGAAGTATGGTGTTAAAATGGAGCTGAAGTTCAAAAAAAAAAAGGTAGCGGGGAGCACCTGGCTGGCTAAGTCGGTAGAGCAAGTGACTCTTGATCTCGGGGTCATGAGTTTGAGCCGGAGGGGCACCTGGCTGGCTCATTCAGAGGCGCATGTGACTCTTGATCTTGGAGTCATGAACTTGAGGCTTACGTTGGGTGTAGAGAGATTACTTTCACTTTTTTTTTTTTTTTTTTTAATTTTAGAGTGTGCAAGCAGGGGGTGGGGGCAGAGAGACACGGAGAGAGAATCTTAAGCAGTCTCCACACTCTGGGGCGCTCAACGTGGGGCTTGATCTCGTGACCCTGAGCTGAAATTTGGATGCTTATCCGTCTGAGCCACGTCGGCACCCCGAGATTACTTTTTTTTTTTTTTTAAGTTTAAAATAGAGCTGTAGGGGCATCTGGCTGGTTCAGTCAGAAGGGCATACAACTCGATCTTGGGTTTGTGAGTTCAAGCCCCATATTGGATGTAGAGATTACTTAAAAAAAGGTTTAAAATGGAGTGTGGGGAGGAACTAGATCATGCAGGTCTGTGTTTAAGGTTTTAGACTTGATCTTCAGAGTAATCGAAAACCATTGAACTTTTTTTTGTTAAGGGTGTGGAGAATATAATCAAATTTGGATTTTCAAGTGATTATTTTGCCGAGTAGAGATTACACTGCAGGTGGAAACAAGAAGATAGGTTAGGCTTTTGTAGAAACCAGGGCATGATGGTAACTTGGACGAGGGTGTGGTGGTCATTTTGGTAGAAAGATGTGGACATATTCTAGAGATACTCAGGTAATATCATCTTTAGGATTTGTGGGTTGAAGATGAGGGTGAGGAAGAAATGGCTGACAGTGGTGGTGACTCCTAAGCTTCTGGCCCTTTACAGTTGGTTAGATAGCATTGTTTAGATACAATGTTAATATTTTTCCCAATATGTTTTTTCCTATTTGTTGGTTCCTAATAAATACTCTGTCACATTAAGTAAGTCTTCTGTTTCTAGTATATAAAACATTTTGATCAAAAAGGACTATTGTATTTTATCAGATGCCTTTTTAACAAGTACCAATTTGGTCCTGTATTTTCTTCTTTCACTTACTAACTAAATTGTTAATTACATTAATAGATTTTCTAAAGTTGGGTCATCCTTGCATCCTTGGAATGAAGTCTTTTTGTGGTCATAGTATATCATTCTTGAATAATTATTGGATTAGATGTGCTGATACTTTCTTAGGGTTTTTATATCTGTATTTGTAAATGAAATTGGACCTCTTTTGAATAAACTTGATTTCTTTCTTCTTACATATAAATGACTCAATTATGTTGTTTTGTTAGATATTTGATTGATGTAGAAGGCATGAGGCCAGATGATGCAATTGAATGTAAGTATGAGTGTTGTCACTATTTTTCCCTTTTTATAAAAGTTGAAGGTGGAAATGTAGATGTATTTCTCAAATTTTGGAAAAAAGAAATGTTTGTAATTCATTTGCTGTGACATAATACAGTCTTTTGCCAAAAGTTTATAAAGGGATGTATCTGGAAATAGTGAGGTATTAACAGCTTGAATAATTCGTCAGTGGATTTCAGCTTTGATCTACTTTCTCTGTAAAAGACTTGTTTTTTGTACAGTTATTTCTAACAGTTCATCCACTCCTCAGTATTCAATAGGTGCCGTGGACATTGCTTGGAAAGACAAAACTATATTGAAGACCTTCAGAAGGGCCCCATCAGAAGGTACGTTGCATTTTTTATGTGAGGTTTGTGGTTAGGGAGATATGTTTGTAGATTATTTCAGCTGTACATATCCACTCTCCCTGAGGCTTACTTACTTGCTTGGGGAATCTAAACAAGGAGAGAAGTGGGGGAGGATGGCATTGTTATTTTCATGGACCAAAATGTAGTTACTAAATTGGCTACTAAATTTGGAAACCAGTAATACCGTGTGGAAATGTTCTCTTTGAGGAGTTGGGATTCCAGTGTATCCAGATCAAGTGGTTTTGAAGCCGCAACACATATGATGGAACCAGTCCACACCACTATTAAGTCTGTTAACCAAGGACAGAGGTATAACCTACATCAGACCCAAGGCTATCCAGTACCTTCTTGGCATTTCCACAGCCAGACCCAAGATCTGCAGCAGTCAGTAAGGTATCTCTTCTGTCTACTTTTCTGGAATTGAAATAGAAATTTATATCATAATTTAGTGCAAACACATAGCAATGGTGAGGAATTGATGTTTTCTGGATGATCAGTGTCAACCAGGAGGTATCATTTGCTCCATATTTTGCATTTAGAGCTGAAAAATCAAGTACAAGATGGGGGAATATGTGACTTTTCAGAGGCAGTTGAAAAATGCCTTAGAAAATTTCATTGATTCTAAACTTCGTTTAAGCCAACAATTTGATGTGATTACCAAAAAGGATCTTGCATTCTTAGGCTGCATTAATAGTGGTAAAGTTTACAGAATAAGGAAGGGTGTTATTTAAGAGTAAATACAGATTATAGAGAAAGTAGTGAAACTCCAGTATGATATATTTACTGATCTTGCTTTTGAAACAATTAAACTTCAATCTTAATTTTCCACATTTGTTACATGTCCCATAATTAGAATTCTATACTTTATAACTAATTTACATATGTATTTAAAGTGAAAGCAGCTTCCTGTTTTTAAAAATAAATACCTTATTCTGTCTCATGTCAACTCTGCCAGACTTGGGGAGAAAGTATTTGATTAGAAAAGTGTGGGCATTTATCTGTGTAGGGAAAGTGGAATGGCTCCTGGAAACCTACCATGTGCCAAGGTGTTGTGGTAGGTAATTTAATTACGTTGTCTTAATTTACCTTGAAAACAACCCATGAAGATGGAAGGTATTGGCTCCATTTTATAAAGAACTAAGAAATCCAAAGATTAAGCAACTTATCTGCTAAGGTTATACAGGTAGAAAACAGTAGAGCCAGAATATCTATGTATTATTTTATAAAGCTTATTATATATTTTATTAAACTAATAATAATTAATTGCTTTTTTGTTTGTTTGTTTGTTTGTTTAAGAAAATTTTCACAGAATCAGAACGTTTCCCAGAGAGGCCATATCCCTCCTCCTGGGCCCCCTGGAGAGGACTATTCACAATTGAGGTACTCTTGGAATGTAATGCCAAATGCCAGTCAAGTAGCCCAGAATAAAAGGTGGTATCCTGGCACTTACTACGGACTATCCTATCCAGCCTATTGTGGATGGACCGAATGACACAAACCTATCCTGGAAATCTCTCTGTGGATAGAGCAAGACTGAAGACAGCTGGAGTGACTTTTTATAAGATCAGATCAAATGAGGTTTATAATCTGCTTCATTCCTCCCTCATGTGTTCAAACTTAAGGAAAAATTACATTGATACTTACCTCTTTGATGAGAAATTTGCAGTATTTACAACAGTAAAGGAAATAATCTGTCATTCAGTCTTAAGTTTTTTTAAAGAAGATGATATTTTAGAACTGATAAAGTAATAAAGAATTTCTCTCGTGAATTATTTTTCAAAAATTCTGTTTTCTTGGGGTGCCTGGGTGGTTCATTTAAATGTCTGACTCTTGATTTCAGCTCAGGTCATGATCTCACAGTTTGTGAGATCAAGCTGTGTGTTGGGCTCTGTGCTGACAGTGTGGAGCCTGCCTGGGATCCCCCCCCCCCCCCCCCCCCCCGCCTCTCACGCTCTCGCTCTCAAAATAAATAAGTAAAACTTAAAATTCTGTCTTCTTTATCCATGATTTCCTTCTGACCAATTTTGTGATAGGAGTGTATGTGCAGAAATTTTTAGTGTTCTTCTCATATTCTATTAATGACCCAATCATTAAGGGTATCTTTTTTTCCCCCTAACTGTTCAAGATTTCTGTTACCATCTACCTAAGAGTCCAACCATCTCCTTAGAACCTAATCACTACTTGAAATTAGTAATTGTATTTTTGTGATTAGACATTTCTTTCTTTGGAAGCCTGTTGTAGGATTTGACCAACTTCTTTCACTGAATTGTCAGATATGCCATCTAACACAGGAATGGGTAAACTTTTAGGAATTGACTATCAGTTGGGCAAGAAACTGATTGAGAAACCAGAATGCTGGGGAATTTGCCTGACAGGGTAATTGTTATCTACTGAGTAGAACTATTTGGAAAACTGGAAAACTTTTATAGACCATAAAAGTTCTTTAATGAACAGAAGAGGATACAACATTTAAAGCCTGAGATATAGGAAAATTTGTAGACGACAAGCATGGCTCCTTGTGTTATTGCTTCTCTGTTGAACATAAACCTACTGGGATCTTTTTCCACTGGCCTCACAGCAGAGTGGTGCCTTGATCTTGACTTCTAAGTTCTTTTCCGCTGGTATACCTCTGGAACATGCAGATGGATCACTTGGGAGGTGTTAAATATTCTGAGTTGCAAAGAAGCCAGAGACCTTAGTTTGCTCAAGAAAGTGCCTCACTAACATGACATCCAAGCCTCTGTAGATACTTGGTGAATACCTGGGCGACCTGGCTTCACTTTTTTAAAGCCTCTGACTTTGAAGATTTGTATCCTAGAATGTCTCGTGCTGCATGTGATAGGTATTTTCTTTATGCTCTTTTACATACCAACATGTGGAACCTGACTCTCAGGAAGTGCTCTTCTAGTTCAACCACTGCCCTGGCCCATGTCTAATTAGCTCAGTCGGGCTGCTAACCTTCATCTAAGTGATGGCTCATGACAGGTTCCTGTGCCTGACACATGTAGTTCTTCTTGCTAAAAGGTTATTCTTGCAGAATTGTTCCCCAGGATACATCATGAAGGCTCACTTGGACTGAAATTGGAGCAAGACAACTGGTGAGGCGTGAAAGAACAAGCAGGGGCAGGTATGGGAATCCAGCTTCGCTGATAGTTTTCCTTGGAAGCAGTTTCTAAGGAGGACATTGCCAGCACAAGTGCCATGATTATAAGCACTGCTACCTTCGAAACATGTGACCCTATCATGCCCTCTGTCCCCTTCCCTTTCAGTTGTCAACATGGTTTGTTAAAAAAATATATATATATATTAGTCTCCGTTTGCTATCTCATGTCTCATTCTGCACCACACTAGAGTTGTGGCTTCCACTCGCACCGCACCATCGTTAAGACCTCTGGCAAAAGGGACCAGCGACTCCCTTTTTTTTCAGAGGTCTTCAGGGGCCTTTTAAGCTTTTAGAGTTTTCATTTTTATTTTTAAAAAATGTATGAGTAGTTTAAAATTCAAATAGTTCTGGGGTACCTGGATGGCTCAGTCAGTTAAGCATCCAACTCTGGACTTTGGCTCAGGTCATGATCTCGCGATTCGTGAGTTGGAGATGGTTCGTGAGTTTGAGCCCTACATCAGGCTCTACGCTGACAGCACAGGGCCTGTTTGGGATTCTTTTTCTCCTTCCCTCTATGTTCCTCCCCCTCTTGTGCCCTCTCTCTCTCAAAATAAATAAATAAATTTAAAAATTAAAATAAAAAAATTCAAATAGTTCTACTGAGATTACCATGGAAAAGGATAGTTCCCTGTCTGCCCTACCCCTGGCTATCACTCCCCAAACACTGAGTAGTTTTGCATTATCTTCTAGTATTTGCCTCCATGTTTAAATACTATGCTTATTTAGCCACTTGTTGATTTTTCCATTTGTGATACTACCTGTTACCCTCCCGCTGTGGAAGATGAGGATTTAGTTCGTGCACATCACTTACCCACATGCACACTTCTAGTCCTTCATCTCTTCAGTATATTTCCCAATTTATGGTTCAGTCAATATTCCAGGTTCATGTTTACTAGGCAGCTGTTGTTCACCTCTGAGCCACAGCATGCCGGGATTCTGTTCCTCTCTTCTATAGCTTCTGTCCTCATTTTGCCTCGTTTGTTTGCTTCTTTTCCCTGCACCTCTTACTGGTTCATCCCCCAAATCCCAACACCACTGTAACGTTCTCATACGGATATGATAGATGCAGATCCTTTTTTGCTTGAAATCTTTCCTGGAGCCCTCTTGGTCTTTTCCAGGTTGGATGCTATATTCATGTGCTCGGGCTGCCTTAACAAAGTACCAGACTCGGCAGCTTCAACAACAGGAATTTATTTTCTCACGGCTCAAGGGGCTAGACATCTGAGCTCAAGGTGCCAGCAAGGTTGGTCTCTTCTGTGTTTACAGACAGCAGTCTTCTCCCTTTGTCCTGGCATGTTCCTCCATCTGTGACTGTCCAGATTCCCTCTTCTTATAAGTACACCAGTGGTATTGCATTAGTGCCCATGCTTATCACCTCATTTAAACGTATTACCTCTTTATTTATTTTTAAATATTTATTTATTTTGGGCAGAGCACAAGTAGGGGAGGAACAGAGGGAGACAGAGGATCATAAGTGGGTTCTGTGCTGACAGGCTGACAGCAGCGAGCCCAATGTGGGGCTCGAACCTACAAACTGTGAGATCGTGACCCGAGCTGAAGTCAGACACTGAACCAACTGAGCCACCTAGGTGCCCTGACATATTGCCTCTTTAAAGACCCTATCTCCAGGGGCACCTGGGTGGCTCAGTCAGTTAAGCATCTGACTCTTGATTTCAGTCAGGTCATGATTTCTTGGTTCATGAGTTCGAGCCCCATGTTGGGCTCTGCACTAACAGTGTGGAGTCTGCTTGGGATTCTCTCTCTCCCTCTCTTTCTGCCCTTCCCCTGCTATACTCTGTCTCTCTCAGAATAAATAAACATTAAAAATAATAATAAAGACCCTCCAAATCATATTCTGAGGTCCTGAAGGTTAGGGTGACTTCAACATTTGAATTTGTTGGGAATGGGGGGATGGCACAACTCAGCCCATGATGGGAAGTTTGATAGTTCTCTATATCTGGAGCATAGCTGTTGTCCCGGGATTTCTTTTCACTGTCATTCTGGTCATTTCTTATACCCCTCTTTTATTTCCTGGGTCCCATAGCTGAGACTTTCATGGTGCACTTCCCTGTTTGGGGGAATATATCCCTCTATAGCTTCCCAGGGAGAGTTAATGGGATGTAAATTTTTCAAGACTTTTGCATGTCTGAAATGGGTTTTATTTTATTCTTCAACCCCGTTGATAATTTGCTAGGCTATAGACTTGTATGTAGGCACTTTTAAATGCATTTACTCATTGTTTCCCACATTTTGTTGTTGCTCTTGAAACCCTGTGTTCTGATTCCTGAACTTTCATTTGTGACTTGTAATTTTTCTCTGTGAAAGCTTTAGGATCTTTACCTCAAATGTCCTGAAATTTCATGTTTAAAAATGTGGGTTATTTTAAAATTTGCAACACTATATACTTAGTGAGCCCTTTCAGCCTGGCAAGTTGTATATATCAGTCCTGGGAAATTTTCTTTCAGTTTTATCCTTTCTATTTCAGGAACTTCTATTAGTTGAACATTGGATTTTTTTTTTAATGTACCTCCAAATTAATTATTCTTTTCCTCTTATTTTCCATTTTTAACTTTTTGGATTTTTTTTTTTAATCAGGAGAATTTCTTCAGCTTTATCTTCTACCTTCCATATATTATGTTCTGAATGCCTTTTTTTCCAAGCACTTTTTTTTTAAATGAACGTATTCTCTCTCTTCAAAGTTATCAATTATTTTTAGGTTCCTTCTGTTTCCTGAATCACCTGTTTTCTTTTTGTTTGTCTGTTTGTTGATGCCTGTCTCTCATATTAGAGGTGTTATTGAAATATTTGGTGACCTTTGCCCATCTTTTTGTACTTAAGATTGAGGCCCTAGCACACCTGGGTGGCTCAGTTGGTTGAGCATCTGACCCTTGATTTCATCTCAGGTCTTGATCTCAGGGTCATGAGTTCAGGACCCCTGTTGGGGTCTGTGCTGAACATGCATCCTACTTAAAAAAAAAAAAAAAAAGATTGAAGCCCTCAAAACTGATGGCAGCTCTGGTTGTCTCATGGTGGAGTTGTAATAATGTCAATTTGCTTTTTGTTTACTTTCCCCTTGCCACACGCATTTAGATTTTATTTTTCTCCATTTGACAATAATTTTATTGCTCTCTCTCATCTACCATTTGGTATCTCTCCCATTCTCTTGTGAGTTTTTAATCAGTAAAAATTTCTTTACTTTCATTTTGGGTAGGAACTATAGATACAGATAGGAGTTCAGTCCAGCCAGTATAATGAGCCTCTGTTGCCAATAAAACTGGGTTTGGGGTTAATCCTCAGTCTGGTAAGCTTGATTTTTATGCATTATGTCCCAGGAGCATGGGCCATTGAGCGTCCTAAGTCATGATTTGGCCCTGTAATGTCAGCCACAAGCACTCTTGATGTGGAGGGAGACCCCATCTAGGAACCTGTCTGAACCACCTTTCTAACGTAGTTCTAACAACTGCCCCCAGAATTATGTCCTGAAAACAAGCTCATTGTGTTATTCCCCTTTTGGAAATTTTGGATGGTCCTGGCCTTTGGAGTCCACGTCCAACTCCCTGTCAAGGCCTTTTGTGATCTGACTCCGAGCTGATTTTAAAACCTCTGCTAGGGGCGCCTGGGTGACTCAATCGGTTAAGCGTCTGACTTTGGCTCAGGTCATGATCTCACAGTTTGTGAGTTCGAGCCGCACATCGGGCTCTGTGCTGACCACTCAGAGCCTGGAGCCTGCTTCAGATTCTGTCTCCCTTTCTCTCTGCCCCTCCCCCACTGGTGCTTTGTCTCTGTGTCTCTCAAAAATAAATACTAAAAAAAACACAACTCTGCTATATTCTACTCCATTCTTCAGTGTGCAATTTCCTGAGTACATTCTGTTGAACATTTATGGGTACCATGTCTTTGTCTTCCAGGTTGTTCCCTTGCCTGTAATGGCTTTGCAGCGTCTATAAGCAAATCATTCCCTTTCTTGAAGCCCATCTCAGTAAAGTCTTCTCTCCCAACTCTACCCACTATTGAATCATTCCTTTTCCTACAAGGTATCTTGTATCACTATTTAGCATTCATTTCATTTATATCTCTTGTTACATGACACACAGGTTCCAAGCAGTCTCAGATTCCCTCAATCCCCTCTTCCTTCATGAAGGTGCCATCTGGGGGCACTTGCATGGCTCAGTTGTTAAGTGTCTGACTCCTGATTTCAGCTGAGGTCGTGATCTCATGGTTCATGAGTTTAAGCTCCGTGTCAGCTCTGTGCTGTCGGTGCAGAGACTGCTTGGGATCCTCTCCCTCTGTCTGCCCCTCTCCTGCTTGTGTGCTTTCTCTCTCCCAAAATAAATAAATAAACTGAAAAAAAAAAAAAAAAAAAAAAAAGAAGGCGCCATCTCCCTCCTGGTCCACACTCTCCTTTTTTGCCTTGCCAGCAAACTTTATTGCATTCCCTAAGCTACAAGAGCCCAAGTTACACTGGGCCTGCACGGCCCTTACAGCCTCTACACCAGCCCTCTCTCTTATGTCATTTATCCACTTTAGAGTTGCAGGAGATGCTATACTGCAGGCCACAGGATCTGGCTTTCTGAGCTGCCACGAAGGGATCAGAAGAGTGGAGGAGTCAGCTCCCACTGTGGGGAGCCTTAATTAATGGAACACAGAGGACAGGAGGGAGCCTGGCAAGCAAATTTCCCCCTCCTTTGTCTCCTCTGTGGACTACCGTCAAGAAAAGTTTTCCTTTCAAGCCTTCCAGAGAAGTCTAGCCCACGGAGTGAACACATATGCCAACAACCTGTGTGTCTTCCGGCTCACCGTGAAGTCTGCCTATACGGCAGTCCATTACCTCACATTGCTTTGCCTCTTTCCTTGCTTCACTTCCCTTTTTTCCTAACCCTAACAGTCTGTTCGCGCATATCCCACATAAAACATCAGCACTTTAATCCTTGCCTCAGGTTTTGCTTTCCAGAGGACCTAGGTAAGATACTCAAGCATTTGTTAATAAATTTGGCAGTCACAGTTTCTGTAGTTTTTAATTTTTTTTTAACATTTATTCATTTTTGAGAGAGAGAAAGCATGCAAGTGGGGGAGGAGCAGAGGAGGAAGCTCTAGGCTCTGAGCTGTCAGCACAGAGCCTGATGCAGGACTCGAACCCACAAACTGTGAGGTCATGACCTGAGCCGAAGTTGGATGCTTAACCCACTGAGCCACCCAGGCTCCCCAGCAGTCACAGTTTTTAACCATTGTTCAACCATACATATGAGAATGGGAAGTACCAGAGCTCTTCCACTGATGTGACATTGAGATCCTATCTTTAGGAATATAGAAATGTCAATTATATTCAAGTTAACAATTTAGCAAGGATAGTCTACCGACTTATAGGTAGGCATTCATTTTGGAGGTAATTTTCACATGCCTTGGGAATAGTTTTTGAAGTCTTGGTGTCTTCAAAACCCATTTATTCACATAACACTTCCAAGATTAGAATCATTTTATCAGATGGAAACAGATATACCTATTTATACAAGATACAGATATGCATATTTATATACTGCAGAGGAGAACAAGGTTGATAATCTTGTGAAAGTTCTCATTTAACCAACACCAAATTAGATCTTTTGAACTAATTTCATGATAGTGATCTCTTCCCCTGCAACTGTAGTAAAGGGATCTTTATCTCTGAAATGACTTAACAGTAAAATTCATCCTTTTTTCATGTACAGTTCTATTAGTTTCTACAAATATACTGTTTTATAACTACTACCACAGTTGAGAACCTTGCCATCACGCCCAAAACTTCCCTCATATCATTTTGTAATTAACTTCTCCCACCAACCCTAGGCCCTGACAACTGCTGATTTGTTTTGTCTCTGTATTGTTTGCCTTTTTTTAGAACGTCATGTAAGTGAAATCAAACAGCATGTAGCCTTTTGGATGTGATTTCTTTCAAATAGCATGACGCCTTTGAGATCCGTCCATGTCATCGAGGGGGATCGATAGTTGATTCCCTTTTTGTTGCTGAGTTAGTTTTTTATTGTATGGATATACCACAGTTTGTTTATCCATCTACCAGTTGATAGACTTCCAGTTTTTTACTTTTGAACAAAGTTGCTATAAACATTTGTATAGAGGTTTTTGTGTGAACATCTGCATTTATTTCCCTTGGAGGGAGACTGCTGCTATGAGGTCAGCGCGTGTTTAATTTTAGAAGAAACTGCCAAATTTTTTCAAAATGGCTGTACTATTTTACATCCCCATCAGCAGGGTATAGGAGTTCCAGTTGCTCACATCCCTACGAGCACTTAGTATTTATTTATTTTTTTATTTTTTATTTTTTCCAATATATGAAATTTATTGTCAAATTGGTTTCCATACAACACCCAGTGCTCATCCCAAAAGGTGCCCTCCTCAACACCCATTCCCCCACCCTCCCGTCCCTCCCACCCCCCATCAACCCTCAGTTTGTTCTGTTTTTAACAGTCGAGCACTTAGTATTTAAAGTGTACAACTTGATACTTTTGATATGTATATAATCATGAAACCCTTTCCACAATTAATATAGAACATATCTATTACCCCAAAGTTTCCTTGTGCTGCTTTGTAATTTCCTTTTTCCTTTGATGGAAAGTCCCCCTATCCAAGCAGCCACTGATCTGCTTTCTATCACTGTAGTTTTATTTAAGTGGAATCATACAGTATGTACTATTTTTAAGTCTGACTTTTTTTATTCAGCATGATTATTTTGAGATCCATCCATGTTATTGTTATGGCACAATAGTTGGTTCCCTTTTATTGCCAAGTTGTAGTCCATTGTATGGATATATGATTTGTTTATCCATTCACTTGATGAACATTTGAGTTGTTTCCAGCTTTAGGTGGTTATAAATAAGCTGCTATAAACGGAGCGACTTTTCTTTAAATGTCTATTTTTAATCAACTTTATTGAGGCATAATGCATGATTTATTGTCCATAAAATGTATTTTCTAAGTGTATAGTTTGATGAATTTTGACAAAGTCATACTCCCCTTATAACTACCACTACATGAAGAAACAGAACATC
Organism: Panthera pardus; assembly: GCF_024362965.1. Lineage (NCBI taxonomy): Eukaryota > Metazoa > Chordata > Mammalia > Carnivora > Felidae > Panthera > Panthera pardus. Next base: position 89,393,475 of record NW_026526821.1, on the reverse strand, counting down.
GACAGGCTTCACAGCAAAGATTCCCTTGGCGTCCTTTCCAGTCCATCCAGGTCTCCCACTCCTCCATTCCCAACCACTATTTTGCTTTCCAGTCAGTCTAGAATAAGTTTGCAATTCCTACAGTGTTGTAGAAAAGGGATCATTCAGTAATATATTCTAGTTTCTTGCTTTTTTTTTCAGAGGTTTTTAGATTCATCCATGTTGCAAATATTGTTGCAAGTATCAGTAATTTATTCCTTTTTGTTACTATTTCATTGTATGAATTTACCAGTTTGTCCGCTGATCTGTTCTTGGGCATTGGGTTGTTTCCAGTTTTTTGCTATTAAGAGTAAAGTTGCAGGTCACCTGGGTGGCACAGTCTGTTAAGCATCCAACTTCGGCTCAGGTCATGATCTCATGGTTTGTGGGTTCGAGTCCCACATCTGGCTCTGTACTGTCAGCACAGAGCCTGGAGTCCACTTCAGATTCTGTGTCTCCCTCTCTTTGCCCCTCCCCCGCTTGCACTCTTTCTCTCTTAAAAACAAACATTAAAAAAAAAAAAGAGTAAAGTTGCTATGAACATTCACGTATTAAACTTTGTTAGGTACGTGTTTTCCTTTCTCCTGGAAAATGCAAAGGAATGAAATGCAAAGTAAATATACATTTAATTTTTTAAGAAACTACCACACTCTTTTCCAAAGTGGTTATACTATTTTATAAAATTCAGATCAGCAATATACGAGGATACCAATTATGTTTGACAACACTTATACTATCAGTCTTCTAAATTTTAGTTGTGTGGGTGTGTAGTAGTAGCTCATTATGTTTTAAATTTGTATTACTCTGATGACTAATGATGTTGAGCATCTTTTCATGTGTTTATTGGCCTGAATCACAGATCCTTTATAAAGTGTTCAAATTTGTCACCCATTCTTAATTAGGTTGTTTTCTCTTACTGAGTTGTAGGTGTTCTTTATGTACTCTGGATACCAGTCTTTTGTCAGAATATCTTTTAGAGGGCAGTTGGGTGGCTCAGTTGGTTAAGTCTAACTTCAGCTCAGGTCATGATCTCAGAGTTGGTTTGAGCTCCACCACGAGCTCTCTGCCTGGAGCCTCTCTACCTCAAAGCCTGGAGCCTGCTTTGGATTGTGTCTCCCTCTCTCTCTGCCCCATGCCACCCCCAGCTCATGCTCTCTCTCAAAAATAAATAAACATTAAAAAAAATTTTTTAATATCTTTTACACCTATATATATTCCCACTGTGTTCAAGCCCATGCTTCTCTTTACTATCCCTTAAGTGGGGGAAGGCCATAAGTGTCTCAGAGCCTTTGAACTCTCTTTATTGCCTGGAATGCTGTTCTCCCAGTTAAACAGACCTCCTCCAGTTACTGTTCAAAGGGCCCTTTCTGGTGAGCTCTTAACCATCCTATTTGAAATAGCAATACCCTCGGCCAGGCATTCCTCCCTTTCCTTTATTTTTTCTCCATAGCACATATCCACCCGACCGGTTTATTTGTTATTTACTTGCGTAAATTTACCTGTTTTCCTGTGTAAAGTATGGACCAAGATGAACCGGAACCATAAAAAACATGGAAAATAATTATTTGCAGCCTCTCTTAGAGGCTGATACACTTAGAGACGACAAATCTCTGAACCTGCTAGAAGCAGGAAGAGGTTGATTTCACCAACGTTCTGTCACCTCTTAAGTACCCAAAGCAAATCGCGGTCCACTCCAGAGCTTTCCTAAATGACCGCACCGTTGCAAGAAGGAAACAAGTTCCGTCCGTCCCCGAAAAGAACTGTAGCTGAGATGAATGTGGAGTTCATCCTGGCCAACACTGTTCTTTGCACAAGAAGAAACCGATGTCTCCCCCAACGCCAAAACGCGTTGGAGAAAGGCTGAGACGCGCCCTGAAACCTCAGCGTCCGGCCCGCGGATCCTTACCGTCCCCATAGCCGGAAGTGACAGATGGGGCCCTGGCTCCCATTTGCGTCCGCCGGCGTCTCTCAGGCTGGGGAAGGAGCTTCTGGGGAGGGACTTGCGCGGTTGCGGCCCAGCTTCCGGAAAGTGAGGGGTTTGTTTCCGAGGGGAAGGCCTTCCGGGAGGACCGAGAGTGCGCAGGTGAGTCCTCTCTGGCAGGGCGGGCGGAGGGCCAGCACCGGGGGCTCAGTACGGCAGTGACAAGCTCATGCTCTCTGAGTGCTACACAGCTGAATGAGGACTCATCAAACCGATGAAAAGGGCTGAGGAGCACGTGTAAGAGGGCCTGAGACCTTGGTAAATGGACTTTTTAAACGGAGTTGAAGGGAGGGAGGAAGAAGTCAGGGGCTGTACCTGTCGGAGGGGCAGAGTTGGGGAGCGAGCCTGGGCATTTGAAACTGGGGAGGCCACTGGGCTGTAGCGGAAAGACCGCGGTCTGGAGACAGGTGCGCTGGCAGCAGCACAAGGCGAGAGGGCTGCGACTGGAGGGTTTGAAACGCCCTGCCATTAAGTGGGAGCTTTATCACAAGAGCGGCGGAAGGACGAGATATGGTTTACGTTTTGAAAGGATCGGTCTTACTGCCAGGTGGAAGTTGGATGGTAGGAGGGCTGGAACTGCGAGGCCACCACCCCTAGGAGGCCACAGCTGTAGTTGAGACATGCGGCCTGGGCTGGGGGCAGTGGGTACTGGGGAGAAGTGGACGGGTCAAAATGGTACTTAAGAGGTAAAGTCGTCAAGACTAGAGAGTAACTATGGGAGCTAGGAGTAGGACTCTGGATTTGCTGTGATTGAGAGCAACGATGATTCTAAGTTTCTGGCCTAAGTGAGGGAATTATGTTTTGACTTTTGCTAGGCCGATGAGAGACCATAAGGCGGGCTGAGGGCAAAATATAAGCTAGCACACCCCCACCCCAGTGGGATCTGTGTGACATTCCATGGACACTCCTGTCTACCCAAGAACAAAGGAAAGGACAAAACAAATGGTTAAACTGATGAGTCTCTACCAGTTTACTAAAGAAACGTAATCCCATCAATAGCCTAAAGTCCTGGAACTCCCTGCTGTCTTAATGTTAATGATTTGCTAGAGGGGAAAAACAACAACAACAACTTAGTTTGACAATAGCTAGGCCTCCCGTAATCTGTGAGTCTTTAGCATAAGAAAGTGTCTGGAAACTTCCCTTCTGACTTTACCTCCCCTAAACTCATAGTATGTAACAAGCCACTCTTCACAACCCCTGTGCAGCTGTTTCTGCCCTGGGTTCCTGTTCCCATGCTTTAATAAAATCACTTTTGTACCAAAGACATCTTCATGAATTCTTTATTGACCATCAGCTGTGAACCCCACTATCACCCCAAAACCTCATCAAGGGGACCTTTTTTCCCTAGGAAAAAAACCAAACGGAAAGTTTTTTTCCTTGCTGATTATCTGTACTCTTATTTTGTGTGCTTACTGTAGAAAATTCAGTGCAATTTTTTTTTTTTTATAGAAGATGATAAACGTTACCAATAATCCTGCCACCCAAGATGGCCATATTTTGGTGTGTTTCATGTTTTTGTTTTCTGTGTGCATCTTTTTGTGTAATTGGGAATGTATTCATTATATTTTTCTGTATCTATCTTTTCCCCATTGGATGTTACTATGACAATAAAGATTGAACTGCTGTGTGCCAGGATATTATTCACACATATATTTTTTATCCTAACAAAAAGTCAGATGTAATTCCACCAAGTCTGAGATAACTTTTTGGTGTATCTTCCTTTCAATATTTTTTATGCTCCTTTTTGAAAAGCCCACAGTTTATGCCACATTTTATGTTTTGTCTTTCTTTTTTTATGTATTTTTTTACAATTTATTTTGAGATACAGTATGCATGCCAGTGGGGGAGAGGCAGAGAGAGAGGGAGAGAGAGAATCCCAAGCAGGCTCCATACTGCCAGGGAGGAGCCTGATGTGGGGCTTGAACTTAGGAACTGTAAGATCATGACCTGAACTGAAGTCAGATGTTTAACTGACTGAGCCACTCAGGTGCTCCTGTGTTTTGTTTTTCAATCAGATGTTTTTACTTAATGTTATTTATTGCTATTTCACACCAATTAACCGGTCTCCAAGATGACAGTTTTTAATGCTTGTTTAGTTGCAACAATCTGTTATTTGCTAGTTTGTTTTCAAATTTTTGCTATTAGGATGATGAGAGGAGCATCTTATTACGTAAATTTTCAGGTTTCTAATTATTCCTTGAAAAGAGTCCTAGAAATGGAAACTACCAAGGATAACATGAACTTACCAAATTGCCACCCCCAAATAACTTACTAACACTTTGAAATTGTTTTAAAGATACTTAGTTTTTCAGTTCAAGGATATGGTTGTCTTTCTAGTTAGTCAAGTTGTCCTTTATGTTTCTTTTATGTCTTTGTCCTTTCCTTATTAAACTTATGTCTAAGAAAAGGCCTGTATTGATTTTTTAATAATTGTACCCCCTCCTGGGGCACCTGGGTGGCTCAGTTGGTTAAGCATCCAACTTTGCCTCAGGTCATGATCTCATGGTTCGGGGATTTGAGCCCCACATCAGACTGTAAGCTGACGGCTCTGAGCCTGGAGCCCGCTTCAGATTGTGACTCCCTCTCTCTCTGCCCCTCCCCCACTTATGCTCATGCTCTCTCTCAAAAATAAATAAAACATTAAAAATAATTGTACCCCCTCTCTACTTAAATGTCATGTGTGAAATGAGTATCTTTGAGTCAAGTGTTGTACTTCAATAAAATTTTCTTAATATTTGTGTCTAGGTTCTGCTAAAATATACATAAAATGGGAAGATCAGAAAGCTAAAAAGGCTAAGTTGGAGTGAGGTTTCGTTCACACCATAAGTAATCCGTGGCCTAAAGAATTCCTGCCATTCTGCTTCTACTTGTCTGTTAGAGAAGCTGCTCCTCAGCCATGCATCAAAGCCTGCCTGCCTGCCTGCACAACCAGAGAAGCAGGCAGCAACCTTGGTCTTTCAGTAAAGGAAGCTAGGAACAACTCAGCAGGGTTGGTAGACATCTCATGGGGATGCCAAATGTGCTTTTGGGATGGATTCTTCTAGTGTAACAGTTCTGTCATCTTGTTATATTTGTTACTGAGGATGTTTATTAGTTGAATTATACCATTAGCTTTTAAACAGATGAAGTCTTTTGGTCTTTTAGAATCGTGCTTGTCTGTGAAATGCAGTTAACGCATCAGCTGGACCTATTTCCCGAATGCAGGGTGACCCTTCTGTTGTTTAAAGATGTAAAAAATGCTGGAGACTTGAGAAAAAAGGCCATGGAAGGTGCTATTGATGGTGCATTAATAAACCCTAAGGTGGTAAGTACAAGTAAGAACAAATGAGCTATAAAGGGGCATTTAAGAATATGTTAATTAAAAAAAATTTTTTACGCTTACTTATTTTTGAGAGACCGAGAGACAGAGCATGAGTGGGGGAGGGGGCGAGAAAGAGGGAGACACAGAATCCGAAGCAGGTTGCAGGCTACGAGCTGTCAGCACAGAGCCTACTGTGGGGCTCGAACCCACAAATCAAGAGATCATGACCTGAGCCGAAGTCGGATGCCAAACCAACTGAACCACCCAGGCACTCCAATAATATGTTAATTTTTCATGATGTTACAGGTTAGCCTAAAATTGTCATCTTTGGATAAATAGTTCTTGTCTAAACTGTGGAGTCAGATTGAGCCAACCTTGAATTTAATAGTGAATAGAAGCCAAAGTGCTAGGCCCTTCCCAGGAGATATGAAAGGTTGTATTCTGACTCTGATGTAATGGCAAATGCCTGGAGCTTCATTTACTCATTTAAACTAGAAAAATCTCTGCAGAGGAGGCATCCATAGTGGTTAAGAGCACACACTGTGGAACCATGTTACTAGGACTTAATCTCAGCTCTGCCACTTATTATGACTTTGAGCAAGTGGTAGGCAACCTTTGTACCATGTTTGCTCTGTTCCTGCCATTGTTCTAAGTGCTTTCCATATACTAACTCACTTAATCTTCACAACAACCCTATGAAGTAACTACTATGATTATCTGCATCTAACAGATAAAACTAAGGGATCTGCCCAAGGTCCCTCAGTAGGAAGTGACAGCTGGGATTCAAACCCAAACATTCTTTGCTTTGGCTTCCTCATCTACTGTGTGTGAATAATACTACTGATTTCATAGGGTAGTTTTAAGAATTAAAATAATACAGGTAAAGTGTTTAGACTATCGCCTTTCCCCATATTAGTGCTCAATGTTCTTTAAAAAATTTTTTTTTAAATATTTATTTATTTATTATTGAGAGGGACAGAGCATGAGCATGGGAGGGGTAGAGAGAGGGGGAGACACAGAATCTGAAGCAGGCTCCAGGCTCTGAGCTGTCAGCACAGAGCCCAACGCGGGGCTTGACCTCACAAACCACGAGATCATGACCTGAGCTGAAGTTGGACGCTTAACTGACTGAGCCACCCAGGCTCCCCCCAATGTTCTTTTTTAAATTTTTACTATTTAAGTTCCTTGCAGCTTTAACATTCTATGATTTACTGAACACCCAGCAATTTTGAAAACCTAGTCCATAGAAACTGTGATGAAGTCAAACAGCCTGACATTGGAGTTACCAAGAGAGAAGGCATGTGTCTTCCAAGTGCTCCAGATTCTCCGTGTGTAATTCTTTATGTTCTCTTTGGTAGATTGTTGATCCATTTCAGATACTTGTGGCCTCAAACAAAGCAGTTCATCTCTACAGACTGGGAAAAATGAAGACAAAAACTCTATCAACTGAAATTATTTTCAACCTTTCCCCAAATAACAATGTAATTAATATGGATTTTACTTTATTTATGTTGATTGTGTTGTGCTAATGTGTGTTCCCCAGTGTTGGGCTGTAATAGTGAAGAGTGTTCTGGAAAGATTGAGGTTTAGCACTGCCTCTTCCTAGACAAATAAGCTTTGGAGTCACTTCACATAGGAATAAACAAAAATTTAGCTACATTAGATGAGGATAGTTTTATCTGTCCTTCTTACCATATAGGGTCAGGAAGATCCCTCTAAATGATATATAAATTTAAATGGCAAAACATTAAGCATGGATATTTGTGTGTTACCATGCACATCTTTTACTCTCCCTATAACTCCTTAAGGATAGAATCCATGTCTTTTCCATATACCAGAAGCCTGCCTGGTACGTGGAACAGCCTTTAACACAGGCTCACTCATATACCCAGGGCTCAGGAAGAGTTTGTGGTTTGAAATACCGGTAGTAATCAAAGTTATTGAGCTAAAGATATTCTACCTGTGGCACATGAAAAAAATAAATTTTGCTGATGAAGTTTTAGTATTACTACTACTATTAAGAACACAACCAGGTACTAACATCATCCAAAGGACAATTAGGAAACCCGCAGCATGGTTTAAAATAATGTTTGAAATTTTATAAAGTTTATAGAATGCATGATAATAGAATTCCTCAGTACCTGGAGAAAAAATTACCAGATAATTATAATTTCTTTGACATCATTTGAAATAATTTGAGAAACTTCACTTCGGTAAACATCTGCTGGGCTTGTCCCTCTTACAGTTACGGTTCTAGGGCAGGAGAAACATGTTCCTGAGGAAGGCAGGTAAACAAGACAGAAATCCAAATGCGCTAAGATAAGTGACATAATGGGAATAATACTTCAAACCAATGGAAACAGCAAAGAAGCAACTCCTGTAAGGAGAAAGGATGACATTAGTGACATTAGTGTTGGACCTTGAGGGATGAGGACACTCCAGGCTGAGGACAAAGTTTGAGCATAGGAAAAAATGTATGAAATGGTGGACACCCATATGGTCCAGTCTGGGTAGAAGGTGGGTGTGCATGGCTAGAGGGTCACTTGGGGCCAGAGGGAGGGAGTGTTGATGTTAAGAAACGCCAAGAAGTAGGCTTGATTGCGCAGGAATAAGGTGCAGTTTTGAGCAGAGAGTACTCTAGAGGCAGATGTGGTGGGTGTCAAGAAGGGTTGTTGAAGAGAAACACTGTAGGTAGAATCATTAGGATATGAAAAATAAGAACCTGACCAAGGAAAAAGGAGGCCCATGGGGGGATGTTTCAGACACAGAAGCTACTGGTTATTGTTTGTTGTTGTTCTTTTCCTTAGATTTCAGAAGCTTTGAAAAAATTTGGTATCTCAGCAAATGACACTTCAATTCTAATTGTTTACATTGAAGAGGGAGAAAAACAAATAAATCAAGAAGACTTAATATCTCAGGTAGAAGGTCATCAAGTTTCTCTGAAAAATCTACCTGACATAACAAATATTACAGAAGTCAAAAAGGTTTGTAAATCTGTATTTTTACAAAGTGTGATAGATGAAGAATAATACTGATGTTGTTTGCTTGTTGATCACTGATCCTTCTGGTTTTTGTTTTTCTTTAAGAAAGGTTAATGTAATTAAAAATTACTTGAAAAATAGTTACAGATGCAAAGAATTAGAAGATGCTGGATTATAGGGGCGCCTGGGTGGCTCAGTCAGTTGAGTATCTGACGTCAGCGTCATGATCTCGCAGTTCGTTGAGTTCGAGCCCCGCATCAGGCTCTGTGCTGACAGCTCAGAGCCTGGAGTCTGCTTCCGATTCTGTGTCTCCCTCTCTCTCTGACCCAACCCCGTTCATGCTCTGTCTCTCTGTCTCAAAAATAAATAAACATTAAAAAAAAATAAAAAAAAGAAGATGCTGATTTATGTAAAATTTAGTTAGAAATTTAGTTGATAAAAGCATTCTTTAATTAAGAATAAATAACTTCAGGGATGCCTCGGTGGCTCAGTCAATTCAGCTTCTGACTTCAGCTCAGGTCATGTTCTCCTAGTTCCCAAGTTTGAGTCCTGTGTCAGGGTCTGTGCTGATAGTTCAGAGCCTGGAACCTGCTTCGGAATCTGTGTCTCCCTCTCTCTCCCTGCCCCTACTCTGCTCTGTCTCTCTCAAAAATAAACAAACATTAAAAAAAAAAAAAGAATAAATAACTTCAGAGGCACGTTAGTGGCTCAGTTGGTTGAGTGCCCTACTTTTGATTTCAGCTCAGGTCATGATCCCAGGGTCATGGGATCAAGCCCTGCATTGGGTTCTGTGCTGGGCATGGAGCCTGCTTGGGATTCTCTCTCCCACTCCCCTGCTTGTCGCTCGTGCTGTCTCCTCTCTGAAGAAAAAAAAAAAAAGTGCAGAATACATTTTATATTTATTTTACATTTCAAATATACTGTGTAAGCTTGATCTTTAATATCTTGACGTATGCTTTAAAAATTGGTACAGATTCAAAAAAAAAAAATAGATTCAGTTTCTATGTGTAGAGGGTTATTATCATAACTAATTTAAAGGGAACTTTTGACATAAATGATGAATTGCCATCTACTTTATATATTTTAATCACATTCGTGATTTGTGATTTCATGTCATTATCCCAGTAGTTGAATGATAAATAATTTCACTTATATATGTTTGTATAATGGAAACTAGTAGTGCATGAATATATTAGCATGTCATAATTCATCTTTTATTTTCACAGATATATAAACTGTCTTCACAAGAAGAAAGTATTGGAACATTGTTGGATGGTATCATTTGTAGAATGTCAACAAAAGATGTTTTGTAAAATGACAGAAATATTAAGATTTTTCATAAGAAAACATTGATTTTTCTTTCTTGATTATAAAATGTGTATGTTCAGGGAACCTGAGTGGCTCAGTTGGTTAAGTGTCTGACTTCGGCTAAAGTCATGATCTCGCAGTTTGTGGGTTTGGGCCCCACATCTAGCTGTATGCTGACAGCTCAGGACCTGGAGCCTGCTTCCAATTCTGTCTACCCCTCTGTCTCTGCCCCTCCGCCACTTGCACTCTGCCTCTCTCTCTCTCTTAAAAATAAATAAATATGCCGCTCTGGAAAGCAGTGTGGAGGTTCCTCATTAAATTAAAAATAGACCTACCCTATGACCCAGCAATAGCACTGCTAGGAATTTACCCAAGGGATACAGGAGTACTGATGCATAGGGGCACTTGTACCCCAATGTTTATAGCAGCGCTCTCAACAATAGCCAAATTATGGAAAGAGCCTAAATGTCCATCAACTGATGAATGGATAAAGAAATTGTGCTTTATATACACAATGGAATACTACGTGGCAATGAGAAAGAATGAAATATGGCCTTTTGTAGCAACATGGATGGAACTGGAGAGTGTGATGCTAAGTGAAATAAGCCATACAGAGAAAGACAGATACCATATGGTTTCACTCTTATGTGGATCCTGAGAAACTTAACAGAAACCCATGGGGGAGGGGAAGGAAAAAAAAAAAAAGAAGAGGTTAGAGTGGGAGAGAGCCAAAGCATAAGAGACTGTTAAAAACTGAGAACAAACTGAGGGTTGATGGGGGGTGGGAGGGAGGGGAGGGTGGGTGATGGGTATTGAGGAGGGCACCTTTTGGGATGAGCACTGGGTGTTGTATGGAAACCAATTTGACAATAAATTTCATATATTAAAAAAAATAAAAATAAAAATAAATAAACATTAAAAAATTAAAAGAAAAAAACAGGGGCACCTGGTTGGCTCAGTTGGTTAAGTGTCTGACTTTGGCTCAGGTCACGATCTTGCGGTTCGTGGGTTCAAGCCCCACGTCAGGTTCTGTGCTGACTGCTGACAGCTCCGAGCCTGGAGCCTGCTTCAGATTCTGTGTCTCCCTCTCTCTCTGCCCCTCCCCTGCTCATGCTCTGTCTCTCTCAAAAATAAATGTTAAAAAAATTTTTTTAATTTAAAAAAAAAAAAACGTGTTCAATTATGGAAAATTTTAAAACAGAATGGTATAACAAACCATTCCTAGTCCTCTCTCTTAATATCTTGAAAGATAACCACTGTTGCTATTATTTGTTGTTGTTGTCTAGTCTTCGGTTTCTATTCAGGTTTATTTTTATTTAATTGGAATAACTGGATTTTTACTAGGTTCTTGCCTTAGTGATTTTATATTCATCAGCTCATATTCCTGCCCTTACTTCTGGCTAATCTAGTATTTCCCTTCCAAGCCTCCCGGTTCCAAGTATTTTACATACAAGAATTTACTCATCATAATGTTATAAACACTTAATATTACCACCATTTTACACCCAGGAAACTAAAAGATTATAGAAACAATAACTTGCTCAAGGTCATAGAGCTAGTATAAAGCCATGTTTTATTTTATTTTTTTTTTTTCAACGTTTTTTTTTTTTTTTTTTTTTTAATTTTTGGGACAGAGAGAGACAGAGCATGAACGGGGGAGGGGCAGAGAGAGAGGGAGACACAGAATCGGAAACAGGCTCCAGGCTCCGAGCCATCAGCCCAGAGCCTGACGCGGGGCTCGAACTCACGGACCGCGAGATCGTGACCTGGCTGAAGTCGGACGCTTAACCGACTGCGCCACCCAGGCGCCCCTAAAGCCATGTTTTATAAATGCTTTGGGTTTTCTTTTTTCACTTTATATTTTGATCGTAGCAGTCAAGACAGGCTTGGTCAGGGGTGAGCAAACTTTTCTGTGAAGGGCCAGATAGTAAATATTTTCGGCTTTGCAGTCCATAACGTCTCCACTGTATCTACTCAACTCTTGCTATCATAGTGCAAAGGTATCCACAGACCATAAATGATGAGTACGGCTGTGTTTCAGTGAAACTTTATGGGCAAAAACAAGTGGTGGACAGGATTCGACCTGAGGGCCTTGCTTTGTGGATATCTGGGTTAGGCTAGGCTTTGATTACAGTCCCTAAAGCTCATTGGCTTCACACGACAAAAATTTGTGTCTTGTTCAGTCTACATAGCCAGATTGTGTGAATCTGTAAACAGTCAGGATAGTGACTCAGGAACCCAGTTTGCTTATCTCATGTTTCATTCTCCAAAGCCAGTTACATGGCCCTGCCAACCTCACAAGGAACGGAGAAGTGTGATCTTGCCCCATGCTGGAAAGCAGAGAGGTAGAAGTACTTAGTGATTTCTATCATGATCATAAATAATAAAGTACATATGTACATAGCTAACATTTCTCGTGTGCACTGTGCTTAGCATTGTATATGCACTACCTCATTTAGTCCTTACTACAATCCAAGAGATTTTTTACCAGCAAGAAAACAGATTTAGTCTCTGAACTCCATTTCTAACCTACAGAACAACTGACAATAATACAGTGAAAGTCCATGTACCTTTCAAGTGAATTCACTACTTGTTGTTAACATTTTGCTACATTTGCTTGCTAGTGCTCTCCTGAGCTCAGGTTTGTGTACACACACACACTTTTGCTGCAAGATTTGAAAGTGAGTTGCAGACATGTTTCTTCAGCCTATGGTGTTTATCTGTCATCTCAGTCTCTAATCTACAACAATCTTGTTAAGAATGATGTTGACATTTTTTGAAGAGTACCTACCCTAGATGTCTTTCAAAATTCCACACAGTTTGGATTTGTTCATGATTTAAGTCAACTTAAATATTTTAGATTATGTGTCCTTGCCATTGCATATCATCAGGAGGCAATGTCAGTTGGCCCTATTATTGGTGATACAAAGATTGGTCCCTCGGTTAAGGTGGTGCTCCCCCAGACATCTCCATTGCAAAGACCTCTCTTCCCCTGCCCGGGATTAAAACTCCAATCTATGTGACCCCAGATCCTAACACCTCAGTCCACTGTCCCTCCCTTGCCATCGTGCTCACATTCTTTTTATTGATGTGTAATACATCACATACATGCTTCCTCTATTTTTATGCACTTACGTTGCTTTCAATGTTTCACTTCACTTGCAAATAAACATTTGTACATGGTTCTCTTTAGCATAGCTTCTCTACAGTGGAATTATTGGGGATGAGGAGTTGAACTCATTAAAGGCTTCAGAGCAGAAAGGTGCCATTCTGCACCCCCCGTTGCAGCCACTTCCCTGCTCTTGGCTTTGCCGAAGGCAGCCACTCTGCAGTCACACCACAATAATGAGGAAAGCATAACCTAGTTTGGCCGGTCTTAGAATAAGCAGTCTGTAGTCATCGAATTTGCCTGTCATTGATGCTTTCACAGTCCTTTGTGCCGCTGATCTCCCATGTTCCCCTCCAGATCTCTCTTCACCTTTACCCCCTCTTCTCTGTGTTCCAGGTGGCTGACCTGTATGTCAGCAAGGGATCTCTTGGCTTCTGCTTGGGTGTGGCCACTGGGAGGCCAGGCCGAGATTGGAGAGGGGAAGAGAGTGAGGCCTGGGTATTTATTAACCTGACCCCTCCCTGTAAGGTCAGGTGCACTGGCTTTGTCCCTGAACCTTTCAACTCCTGGGTCAGGCTCCTGTCACCTCACCCTCCCACCTGGCTTCAGGCCTCTGGGCAATAACATACCTGGCTCCCACACCATCTCTCATCCCCCTCTACCCACCCACACCTTCAGAGTTAGTCCCTTTCATCATCTGCATAAAATTTGCTGGAGTTACCCTAATTTGAGTGTTGGGGCCTGAGACCTTCTCACTTTCTCAGAGAATTGAAAGGTTACAGAACATTTCTGTAGAGCTGGAATCACTGACCTAGGATTTCTGTGCATCTTACCAAGGATGCTCTTACCTACTTCTTTCCCCTTGAAATGATTTGCTACTATTTTCTTCCACTCGTCTCCTTTAAGTGATGAGTTCTCAGTAAAAGTTCAGGGCATTGGCCTGATGTTGGGTTACTGGGAGCCCCGACGAGAGGTTAGAGGAGATTCTGCCAACTCAATTAAAATGTAATTGAATTGATTTTCTCTTCTCCCTGAGACTTCCAAAATGTAATGCCACTCATTTACCATCATCCATCTCACTGGCCCATTTCTGGGCTGCGCTGGTATAGTAGGGAATGTGTGTCATAGATGTAAGTGTGGGGTTTTAGTGACATGTTCTCCAATCCACAACTCTTGGAATAACAGTGACTCTGTGAGGTCTTGGGTAGGACATCTCTCAGCTTTTCTGGCCTTGGTTTCCCATTTGCAAAATGGGAACATTAATAGCAACCTTTGTCCTTGGTTGTCATGAATATCAAATAGCAGAGCATAGGAAAATAGCTTCGTCACAGTGTCAGGCATCTGATTTCTCAGTGAATAACAACAATCTCTTCCCTTTATGTACCAGGCAGTATTGCTGAGGCAGGTAGTAAAATAAAATAGGGCTCACTACTGGTGGAAAAGTAAAACAGTGCAGCCACTTTGGACAACATGTTGGCAGTTCCTCAAAATGTTAAACATAAAATTACCATATGACTCAGAAATTCCACTATGGGTATACAACCAATAGAACTGAAAACAGGTGCTCAAACAAAAACGTGTACCCAAACGTTCCTAACAGCACTATTCACCACAGCCAAAAGGTGGAAACAACCCAAATGTCCATCACTGGATGAATGGATAAACAAATGTGGTCTATCCCTCCCATGGAATATTATTCAGCCATAGAAAAGCAATGATGTACTGATACATGCTACACCATGGGTGAACCTTGAAGACATAAAGTAAAAGAAGCTGAACACAGAAGTTCACATATCACATGATTTCATTTCAATGAAACATCCAGAAAGCAGGTTAGTTGTTGCCAGGGTCTGGAGAGAACAGGTGGAGAGAGTGACTGCACAGGGGCAAGGGAATTCCTTTTGGGATGTGAAAAGGCTTTGGAGTCAGAAGTGGTGGCCGTATGACACAGTGTGTGTACAAAATGCCACTGAATTATATACACTAAAAGTTAATTAAAACATGAACTAATAGAATAAGCACCTCTGCCTTACCTTTAGGAGTTCATGATCTTAGATAGGTCCCTCTAGGCTCTCAGATCCGGCTGAGGCAGAGCCAGGAAGATTCCCAAACCTCTGTTTCATCATCTGAAAGCAAGAGCCTGGAGCCTCAGCCCACTCCAGGCTTCATCTTTTACACAGAGAATGAGCCACAGGCCCTCCATCCAGAGACAGATGCTGCCAGCATCTGGTATGATCACTCAGACTTTTCTGTCTGCATGCTTGTGTCCGTACATTATTTTCAGGTTACATTTTCACCAAAATGAGTTAAAACCTACGGCTTTATAATCCTTTATTTCTTGCAGTTATATTTTGACTTTTTTTTTTTTCATGTCAATAAATCATGATCATTGTTCATGGCTGTGAGGATGAAAAGCCTGTATGTAAACCAAGGTCACTGGGTTTTGAGGATGCTACAGAGGACCAGAGAGAATACAGAGAAAGAGAATGTGGGGACAGACCACAGACCTTTGACCCTTCAGCTTGACTATGAGGTTTTTGACTGGTTAATAGCAGACTTGGTAGGAAAACTCAACTGTACTTTGGAGCTCTCTGTCCCCCGTTTTGATTCTTAGTTCAAATGTTACTTAACATTGAAATGTTTAAATATTAAATGTATGAAACAAATGTAGCAAATACGCATGGCTCACCACTCAGATTTCACGTTAAACTCTACCCTTCTGCCAAAGACCCAGAACCGTCAGCAGTCTCCATCCACTGGGCCTGGATCCCAGCCTGCCCGTCTTTGGTTTCTGATCAGAAGGCCTCAGGATGGTACCACCAGCCCCAGTTATGATCTTTCTCTCCAAGTCTGTCTCTCTCCAGCATGCTCTAGAGGCTCTTGCCAGAAATGTGACTATCATCTCTGACCCCTTCCTCATCCTCATTCCCATCTCGATCATTACAAACTCCTGCCGTTTCTGTCCCCAGATGCACCTACAGGTGGGCTGGTTCTCACCATCGCCTCACTCTGGTCCAAGTCACCACTTACTCTTGTAGGGCCTCTGCTAGCCCACGTGGCTTCCTGGTGAACACAGAACAAGGCACCCCTTTCATACAGATGCTGCCCGATGGATGTACAGTTCAGTGGGAGTCATGTCTTTGAGCAAGTAAGAAATAGGTACCTTCTCCTTTGGCCAGACTCAGCTCTGGGGGGGGGGGGGGGGGGGGGGCGCTGACGGCTTGGTGAGTGGAGCAGCGCTCTATTTTTGTTCCCACTAGCCCTCCTTGGTCAGAAGCTCTTGCTTGCATCCTGCATATCTCTACCCCGAGGCTCCTTTATCAGCTGCGGTGCCGCACTAGCCCGTGGGGGGCGGGGATTGCGCGCTTCCACGGTCTCTTCCCATTCACTCTCCACCTGTAGCCACAGCAACACGTGCACGCGCCTGCCTAGGTTACTCCCCAGCTAAAAGCAGACCAATGGCCTCCCGTCGCTTTCGGAGTAGAGTCCAAACTCCACAACTGGGGCACAGACCTCACACGCACCGGCCCTTGCCACCCTCACCGCTCCCTCCCTCTCTCCGTGGCCATGTTGGCCACCTTTCCCTGGAAACCTTGCCTTTGTTCTGCCTCAGTGTCTTCACGCCTCTGTTCCCTCAGCCCAAAACGCTCTCCTTCACTCAGCCCTGCTCAGGCCTACCTCTCCTTCTGGTCTCGATTTAAGGGTCCTTATTAATCCTCTCTTGCGGCCCGCCCCTCTCCGCCCAGCGCGCGTCACAAGTGTGAGAGGTGGCGCGCGCCGCGCAATCCCCGGAATCTGGCGAGGAGCTTCGAGGACGGGAAACCAGGGTCTGCCGGGCGCTGTGCCGTAGCCCAATCTCCCCCACGGCGCGTGGCCGGATCATCATTTGATGACACTACCGACAAATGCTTGAGTAGATAGATCTGTGGTCTCAGCTTCAGGAAGCGGTGAGAATATAGAGGGAGGGGCTTAGTTGGGCCGCAGGGTGAGGGCACGTGGGGAGAGGAGCAAACTCAGTTTGGGGAGGGAAGCAGCCCCCTCGACAGCATATCCGTTCCACGGAGAAGGGATTTTCTGTTTTTCCCTTTTTTAGTTCACCTCAGCGCAAACTATTTAACAGCTGTGATGGCACAGCCTCTAACGATCGAACACACACCAGCTGCACATGGTACTGGTGCCCATTGCCGTGTGTCACTGTTGCTCATAGCTGAAGAGGACGCTAGGCACCTAGTAGTTCCATCATACTTAATAGTACTGTGAATGAATAAATGAACAAACGAACGAAGATGGAGCCTAGTGAGATGAGTGCAGGGAACTGCCCATGGTCAGTCTTCCTCAGACCAGGTAACGCCTAGGCAGGGAGAGCGCCCCTTGTGTGCTCAGCCTGGACTCTAGCTCATGAAGACAGCACACGGTGAGGCCTGCAACCCCAGGCTTCTAGGAGCTGTGTGGAGGGGCTGAGAGTGGACACCAGAGCACATCAAGGTGCCTGCTGGGAGATACTCCAGGCCTTAACCACCACGGGAGGAAGAGTGAAGGCCATCTGCAAGGGCAAGGCCCCCTGAGCTGTTCCAGACCCCGCTCCCCCACTCCAGGCCGAGTCTCTGATGATCACAAGAGTGAGTGGAGAATGCGCTTCCTGCTCGGTCAGAGCCCAGCCTCTCAGGTGCAAGAACCAGCCAATGAGGTGGCCATCCAGGGAGGGCCTGGTCCCTGGTGGTGGAGCAGGCCCTGGGCAGTCTCTCCTGGATGCCAAGCAGAGGCTGAGAGCAGAGGCCACTCCGAGGCTGCTCTGGACATTCAAGGCCGTTGTGATAGCAGGTGAGAGGATGCGGGTAGAAAGGACAGTGTTTGGAGAGAGGCCTGGAGCCCCAGACTCTCCTCTGGATGTCCAGGCTGCCCCTTTTTTGGTGATTGACTCTTACACAACCCCAGCAGCCTAAAAATTTGCAATCAAGGGGGAAGGAGTCTTTGTTGAAACTTTTACTTGGGAACACAGGATTCCTACAATGTATGGTTCCTGGAGAGGGACCGAAGGTCTGGGGACACATGGTCTGGCTGCTGCATGGTGCCGCCCCAAAGTGCCAGCAAGCTAAGTGAGCCAGTAAAAGGGGAAAGAGGGTGGAGAGGAGGGTATTTTGTATATCAGAGCTTTGATGTTACTTTATTAAATCTTCAAAACAATCCCAGAAGCCAGGTTTTTACTTGATCCGGTTCTACAGATGAAAAAAACAGGTTCAGAGAAGTTAGGTGATATGTTAAGGTCACACAGCTAGAAAGGGACAGAGCCAGGATCGTATGCAAATCGTTCTGACCCTACACTTTCTCCCATTGGCTGTGGCCTACATCCTTTTGGGCAAAAGCAGAAAGAAATGCCCATGAGCAGGGGTCTCCCCCACTCCTGGGAGGTGGCAGAGATGGGACACTCATCTGACTTCCTCTCTTTTCCCCAGGGTGGCCCGGAAGGTGTGCAGGGACACTTAGCTCTCTCTCTTTCTCTCATGGACTTTGAGATTCAGGCTCAGCAGTCTTCCATGGCTCCTTATCACATCCGCAAATACCGGGAGAACGACCGCACACGGGTCCTGGATGTGTTCTCCCAGGGAATGAATGAGCACATCCCCACCACCTTCTGCCACATCCTGAAGCTGCCCCGAACCCTGGTGCTCTTGCTTGGGGTGCCCCTCACCCTTTTCCTGTTCTCTGGCTCCTGGGTCCTGGCCCTTGTAGCCAGCCTCATCCTCCTTGCTGCCCTGAGATTCCTCTCCAGATACCCCTGGACCAAGTTTATAGCCATGTCTTTGCGCACAGATATGTCTGACATCACCAAGACCTACTTGGGTAAACCTGGCTCCTGCTTCTGGGTGGTTGAAGCTGAGGGGCAGGTGGTGGGCATTATGGGCGTTCTGCCTGCCACCCTGCAGAAGGAGAAGTTGCAGCTGCTTCACCTGTGTGTGGCCCCAGAGCACCGAGGCCAGGGGATAGCGAAGGCCCTGGTCAGGACTGCCCTCCAGTTCGCACGGGACCAGGGGTACAGCCAAGTCATCCTCATCACCTCCCTGGTGCAGCACTCGGCCAGGGCCCTCTACCAGCACATGGGCTTCCAGAAAACGCACCAATTCTTCTCCTCCATGATCTGGAGGCTAGTCGCTATTCCTACAGTTGGCTTTGTCTACCACCTCCCCTCTGCTGGGGCCTCTGAGGCACAGGGTCTGGGAGGGGGCCTGTGATCTGGTTCCTTGTGGCTCAGCCCGGAGAGGGCCAGCTCTGCTGAGGTAGCAAGCAAACCCCAGAGTCTCAATGTGACAGCACAGTGAAAACTTACTGCTCGGTCATGTGGGAACCCAGTGGAGTTGGCGGTGGGTGGTCCCCTCATTCAGTCTTTTGGGGTTGCTGCTGTTTCATTTACCTAGTGCCATGAGATGTTGCATTAAAACAAACTAATGAAATAAACTAACGCCAACGCATATTTCTTTAGTTCATGCGTCTGTGGTCAGCAATTTAGGCTGGACTTGACTGGCAGCTCTTTTGGTCTCAGATAGCCTAATGCACATGTCATGGGGTGGGCTGGAGTGACAGGGCCACTGGGTCCTCTCATTTTCCAACAGGCGAGCTCAGCCATGGTTTTAAGGTAATTGCAGAGGGGCAAAAAGTAAGGCAAATGCTTCTTCAAGCTTCCTGGGTGTCACATCTATGACATCCCAGACCCGGGGAGAGAAATGGGCCCTGCCTCTTTAGTGAGAGGAGCTGCCGGCACACAGCAAAGGGCCGAGGAAGACGGAGAGGATAATTCTGTGAGAGGGACTGGGGCCGACGGTGCCATCAGCCTGCTTTGGCCCCCATCCACTGTCTACACTGAAAGGGAAGAAGACAGCCTGGGACAGAGAGTGGGATTTTAAAACGGGCCAGCCCACTGGCCAGGCCCCAGTCACATGTCCTGAACAGGCCTGAAGAGAAACTGAGAATGTGTGTGTCTGGCCAAGAGGAAATGGGATTGCTGAGTTTCCCAGACCTACTACACCTGGGACCCTGCCTCCTGTCCCCAAGTGCTCAGAGACTCAAGATTTTCACAGAAGCCCCAGGTATGACCCTTTTGTCCCCAAGCCTGTGATATAGTGGGGCTTAGGCCCCATGCTGGTGTATGCAGCCCTATGCACTTTGCCCAGCTAGCCTATCATTGGCACCGGTCTTCCCCAACCCAGAGGCTGAGTCCAGGGAGCCAGTGAGTCCCCTGATGACCCAGGAAGTCCAGGCACCCTTTCAGTCTGGGTCTTGTGACACAGCGGTATTTGGGGGCATCTCCCATTCTGGCAAGGTGCCTGCTCATAGCTTATCTCCTGTGAAGGGTCAGTCAGGCCACAAATCAGGCCTGAACCTGCCAACTGGCATTGTTACAGGCACATTTTACCTAACTGGGGACCTTCCATCAAATGAATGGGGTGACTGCAAATACTCATGTTTTATTGCCCAAGACCGTGGGCCTCAACTGTGTTGCCCTCCATTCAGTCTCTTTCCTCTCTGGCCTTGGGTCACGCTCAGTCCCTTCTGCCAGGCATTCTACCTCCTCCAGGCCTGCTGCCTTTGTACCTTCCCTGTGTATTTCTCAGAAGACTGGACCGTCAGAATCTCCTGTTACACTGTGCCCCCCACCCCGTTTTAAATCAAGCTTCTGTTTCCTCTCAGTTGTGTTCCAGCTTCTAGTTAATGGCAGGGCCTTGGGCCCAGCCTCTCTGAGGGGTAGGAAGAGGAGGGCACCAGCCCTCACCAGCTGTCCTAGGCTCAGCCATGTAGCCCTTCAGGAGGAGTTCCCAAGTGGGCACCAGCTGGTGCTGGAGATGGGGGAGGTCCACAGTGGTCCCAATGCCTTGAAAGTTTTCTTAAGTGACAATTAAATGGTTTTGCTCATCCCAGGTAGACATGGTCCATGCCCTCCAGGGGCTTACAGGCCAGGGGATGGATGCTGAGAGACCAAGGAAGGAGCAAGTGCAGTGATGTTGTCATAAGTGTGGGGATGGTGGAAATACTGGACAAAGAATATCAAAAGGACACCTACCCCAGAGACTGGGGGAGGGTCTCCCAGAGGGGGCAGGGCTTGTGCCCCTGAAAATTTGGAACCAGGAATGGAGCTTGCCCATCACTTGCTCCAATTCCCTGCACTCACTATCTCAATCACCCTGAGGTTCTTTCAGTTCTTTCAATAAACCAAAGCTGTCTTTCTGCTTAAGGCCTCCACACATGCTTCCTCTGCCTTCCACCTCTCCCACCTATCCTTTGTTTGAAAAGTGCTTCTCCACTTTTCAGCCGAGTGGCAGGGGTAATTGGGTTGGAAAGATAACTTCTGAGCAGGTAAGAAGCAGTTCATCCTACTTTTATTCTGGCAGTTATTGCTGTCTAGTCCCTGTTACTCAAAGGGTGGTCCCCAGATCGGCAGGACATTGCCTGGAAGCCTGTTAAAAGAAAGTGTGAATACAAAGCTTATTACGCACACTAGATTGGTATTAGCACATCAGTATTAATGCAACATGGTGGTCACCCTCCCATGAGCCTCTGGCTCCACCTCAGGCGGAGGAAGTCAGGAGACCCCTCTGCTCCCTATTGCCTGTTTCACAGAGGGTGCTCTAACAGCCAGGAACAGAATCCAGGCCCTCCCTGGATAATAACGCCTTTGCTCATCTTCCCCAGACAGGATCCACACTCACGGTCAGTGGAGTTTTAAGCAGTGCTTTTCTGCAGAGTTCAGGAAAGGGCCTCAAAGCCGTAGAAGTGAATGTGTCTGCATTTGTGAATTGCAGGGAGGGTATTTAGGTCAAGATAGTGGGCTAAGGATAATGGGAAGTTAAACTGGAGCTTCAGACCAAGCACCAGATATGACAGATAAGAAATAAGATCTGGGACCCAAATGTGGAAATTCCAAAGGGGTTACCAAGACAGTTTAGGGGGTTAGCAGGAGTTGGGGGGAAGGCGAAATGGAGAGTGATGGCTTAATGGCTGCCAATTTTCTTTTGGGGCAATGAAAATGTTTTGAGTCTCGATATAGGTGGTTGTTGGGCAACATTGTGAATGTACTAAATGCCACTGACTTGTACACTTTAAAATGATTAATTTTGTTATGTGAAATTCACTTGTAAAGAAGTTTGAGAGATTAAAAAAAAAGGAAGAGTTTAGATGGCTCTAAAACCCAAAGGGAAGATACAAAAGATTGGAGAGAGCAGAGATGCTGAGAGGTCATTATGGAAGTTATGGCTAGCCAGCAGTGAGTCTGCCCCAACCAAGCCAAGGGTGGGCAAGGAGCCACCTGCGACCCCAAGCCCACTGACGGAGAAGGCTTGACACCTATGTGCCCTTCTGCTGGAGAAAGAGCTGATGGTTGACACTTTCCTGAGGAATCTAAAAGTCACAGTCAGTGCCTATGGGCCTGGAACTCTGGTGGAGATATGATGTTGCTGACTCTGTCGGTGAGACAGAGGAGGAGGGAGGAGGAGGTCAAGGGGAGCGGGAGAAGGAGGAGGGGAAAGAGGAAGAGGAGGGAGAGTGGAGAAGAAGGGGCAGAAAGAGGAGGAGGAAGGGAAAGTGCTTTTCCTGAACTGGGCCAATGGGAATGCAGGCAGAGTTGAGGCCATGGCTTACAGGGAATTGCAAAGTACAGATTTGTGACTTGTGCAAGGACCCCTTTGGGCAAGTGTGGGTTTGTAGAAAGTAGGAAGGAGGGAGCATGTGGTCCAAGATAGTTTTACAGGTCAGTGACTTGGACCCAGCAGCAAAAAAAACCCCTAGAATGCTGACTCTAAACGTCCCTTCACCTTTTTTCAGCTAATAAGTTATTTGTTCAATCTGAAGGATGAGGTTTTATTCTGAACTCAGTAAAATTTTAAGGACATCAAGGTTTCCTTTTATGTAACAGTGGAGCTACTGACATGAGTTTGGTCAAAGTAGGTAAATTTGTTTTTTGGTTTTGCCTGCCATACACATGCCTCTGCCTGGCACATGCACATGTGCACATGTGAGTTGAGAACATGCGGGAAGGTCTGCCGGCCTGTGTTCCTTCCCCCTCTTCTTCCGCCTCTTCTTCTCGTATTTTTAATACTGTGATAGAATATACATTACATAAAATTTACCATTTTAACCATTTTTAAATGTGTAGTTCAGTAGCATTAACTATATTCAAAATGTCATGCAATTATCATCACTATTTGCAGACTTTTTTCAATACCCAGGAGAGAAACCCTGTACCCATTGAGCAGTAATTCCCCACCCCCCTCCCAATCCCTAGCAACCACTATTCCACTTTCTGTCCCTAGGAATTTGTCTATTCTAGGTGCCTCATTTAAGTGAAATTGTACACTATTTGTCCTCTTGTGTGTGGCTTATTTCACTTATCATGTTTTTAAGATTCATCCATGTTGTAGCATGTATGAGATTTTCACTACCTTTTGAAGGCTGAGTAATATGTGTGTGTGTGTGTGTGTGTACACACACACACATTTTATTCAACCATTCATCTGTTGATGGGCATTAGGGTTGTTTCCACCTTTTGACCAGAGTTAATTTGTTTTTAAAACCACGCAGGAAAAAACAACATTTAATCTACGGGGGGTGGGGGGGCGGCAGCATTGTGAGCATCAGGGAGGTTCACAAATAAATTTTACATGTATTACAAGCCATGTGGTTACCATCTGAACAAAATCGGTATGAAAATGCTCAGCTCTGTATACTGGGGATAACCTAATTTAGATTTTTGATGTGAGTCTTGTTATATGAAGTTTTATTTTATTTTAGTTTTTTAAATGTTTATTTTTGAGCAAGAGAACACAAGTAAGGCAGACAGAGAGAGGGAGACAGAGGATCTGAAGCGGGTTCTGGGCTGACAGCAGCTAGCCCAATGCGGGGCTCCAACTCATGAACCGTGAGATCATGACCTGAACGGAAGTCAGACGTCTGCTCAAATGACTGAGCCACCCAGACACCCCTACAAAGTTTATTTTAGAACAACTATGCAGGAAATACATACTTGTGATCAGGTGGCAGACTGGGGTTTTAAAGCCAGCAGCTGACTGGACAAAATGGCATCGACTTTGAGCATTAGAGGAAATTAAACAGGGGCACTACCACTGCAGGCCAAGTCACCTAGAGCTATGGTTAGAGAAGGCCCATAGGGGAGAGCAGAACCTGAAGCTTCCTCTCTCCAGCCAACACCTCCCCTATGGGGCCATCTTAACTCACTGGGGTGGAAAGCAGAGCAGAGACGCACCAGCTGCTTGAAGTAGATGCTCAGTGAGGTAGAAAAGTGCCCACGGGAAAAAGTGAGCACCCTCATGGCTTTGTGGGTCTAGGAAACAGGAGGGAAGAGCAAGCACCCTCATGGGGGGCTGGAGCTCTGATCCTACGAGAAGCCTGGGGGTTCAGGGGAGTGATGTTTGGCAGGACAGTGGGTCCCCAGCAGAACTCTCTCCATGGGGCATTTTGAGAGGTGGGAGGGGAAGAGGAAGGGGTCTGTTGTCTGTTGGGTGCAACAAGGGGGTGGGTCCCTTTCCCCAAACCACTGAAGGCACGAGTAGCTTCTCCCTGGAAGCATCAAGAGGCAGTCTGGATCCTTAATGATGCTGCATAACCTTGCTATCTTTGAACCTGAACTTCAGTTGGATATGAGGGACTCCGTGGGCGTGGGAAGCTGAACGGCAGCACATACCTGCCTGATGAGAGGCTGACCAGAGAAGGGTGAACAGGACCAGGTCACTGGGGGCTTGGTGCTGCCCACCACACACATTCCTATCTGGGAGGTCACATAGGCCGCCCCTTCTCTCTGACTGCTCCCCTATCAGCATGCCCTTCATTTTCTTTCTGTCATGTATTTTCAAACTGCTACCTTGTTTTCCTTTCAAATGATTTCAAGTGTATTTTGTCCTCACTGCTGACAGTTTGTGGTTTGTCTATTGAATTATTTTAGCTTAATTTTCCTTCTTTTAGGCTTTGTGACCATTCTTATTTTCCCTCTTCTAAAAAGTCTGTTCTATGTACACTATCTTAATTTATAAACTCCTGGCTTCATCACATATTTTGAAAATTATTTTATTTCTTTAAAAAAAATCATGCCTTTAAAAATTTCTCTTCTGTTGACATTTATTTATTATCTTTTGTTTGTTTGTTTCACACCCAGTGCAGAGCCCAATGTGGGGCCTGAACCCATGACCCTGAGATCAATACCTGAGCTGAGATCAAGAGTCAGATGCTTAACCTAGTGAGCCTCTTGGCCCACCAAGGACCAACACTCTGTTCCCCCTCCCCCAGTCCCTAGTAACCACTATGCTACTGTCTCTATGATTCACCTGTTCTACGTACTGCTTATAAATGGATCATACAATAGTTGATTTTTGTTTATTTCTTTTTTCCCTTAACTCTCAATTACTGCTTGTAAACTTCTATCTTTTTGGATTTTTATCTATTTTCGTTGCATCCTTAATTTAATCAAAATTTGTTTTTGTAACAATGACTTTTACTTTGTTGTGCCGAGAGGGTCACTTCATACAGAAGAAGGCTGGTCTTGTCCTCCCCTCCACTTCTCTTTCAAGTTGTCTCCTTGGTGCCCTTTAGTAGATCTTCTATTCTTTTCAAGGCTAGCTTTCCAAAGTCTCTCTGGATGACTTGAGACAGATTCAGAATTCTTCCAGTGCATTTAGCACCCTTGGGTTTCCCTGATGTGACTTCCTGATATAAGTGGAGGCTCTCTTGGTCTCATCTCCCCCTTTCCCTGGTTTCAGGTTAGGCTGCCCCAGACCTCCTATTTTATTTTAAAATAAAATCTTTAAAAAAATAAAATTAAGGAAACAATGGCTTTGAATGACACACTGGACCAGATGGACTTAACAGATATATTCAGAACATTTCATCCTAAAGCAGCAGAATATACATTCTTCTCCAGTTCACATGGAACATTCTCCAGAATAGACCACATACTGGGACACAAATCAGCCCTCAGCAAGTACAAAAAGATCATACCATGCATATTTTCAGACCACAATGCTATGAAACTCAAAATCAATCACAAGAAAAAATTTGGAAAGATAACAAATACCTGGAGACTAAAGAACATCCTACTAAATAATGAATGGGCCAACCAAGAAGTTAAAGAGGAAGTTAAAAAGTATATGGAAGCCAATGAAAATGATAACATCACAACCCAAAACCTCTGGGACGCAGCAAAGGCAGTCATAAGAGGAAAGTATATAGCAATCCAGGCTTTCCTAAAGAAGGAAGAAAGATCTCAGATACACAACCTAACCTTACACCTTAAAGAGCTGGAAAAAGAACAGCAAATAAAACCCCAAACCAGCAGAAAACAGGAAATAATAAAGATTAGAGCAGAAATTAATGCTATCGAAACCAAAAAAAACAGTAGAACAGATCAATGAAACCAGAAGCTGGTTCTTTGCAAGAATTAACAAAATTGATAAACCACTAGCCAGTTTGATCAAAATGAAAAAGGAAAGGATCCAAATAAATAAAATCAAGAATGAAAGAGGAGAGATCACAATCAACACAGCAGAAATAAAAATAATAAGAGAACATTATGAGCAATTATACGCAAAAAAAAAATGGGCAATATGGAAGAAATGGACAAATTCCTAGAAGCATATACAACTACCAAAACTGAAACAGGAAGTAACAGAAAATTTGAACAGACCATAACCAGTAAAGAAATCGAATTAGTAATCAAAAATCTCCCAAAAAACAAGAGCCCAGGGCCAGATGGCTTTCCAGGGGAATTCTACTAAACATTTAAAGAAGAGTTAACACCTATTCTCTTGAAGCTGTTCCAAAAAATAGAAATGGAAGGAACACTTCCAAACTCTTTCTATGAGGACAGCATCACCTTGATTCCAAAAACAGACAGAAACCCCACTAAAAAGGAGAACTATAGACCAATTTCCCTGATGAACATGGATGCAAAAGTCCTCAACAAGATATTAGCCAACTGGATCCAACACTACATTAAAAAAATCATTCACCACGACCAAGTGGGATTTATACCTGGGATGCAAGCCTGACTCAGTATCTGCAAAACAATTAATGTGATGCATCACATCAATAAAAGAAAGGATAAGAACCTTATGATCCTCTCAATAGATACAAAGAAAGCATTTGACAAAATACAGCATCCTTTCTTGATAAAAACCCTCAAGAAATTAGGGATAGGAGGATCATTCCTCGAGATCACAAAAGCCAGATATGAGCGACCCAACACTAATATCATCCTCAATGGGGAAAAACTGAGAGCTTTCCCCCTAAGGTCAGGAACTAGACACAGATGTCCACTCTCGCCACTGTCATTCAACATAGTATTGGAAGTCTTAGCCTCTGCAATCAGACAACACAAAGAAATAAAAGGCATCCAAATCGGCCAGGAGGAGGTCAAACTTTCACTCTTAGCAGATGACATGATACTCTAGGCGGAAAACCCAAAAGATTCCATCAAAAAACTGCTAGAACTGATTCATGAATTCAGCAAAGTTGCAGAATATAAAATCAATGCACAGAAATCAGTTGCATTCCTATTCACCAACAATGAAGCAACAGAAAGAGAAATCAAGGAATCGATCCCATTTACAATTGCACCCCAAACCATAAAATACCTAGGAATAAATCAAACCAAAGAGGTGAAAAATCTATACACTGAAAACTATAGAAAGCTTATGAAAAAAATTGAAGAAGACACAAAAAAATGGAAAAAGATTCCATGCTCCTGGATAGGAAGAACAAATACTGTTAAAATGTTGATACCACCCAGAGCAATCTACATATTCAATGCAATCCCTAACAAAATGACACCAGCATTCTTCACAGAGCTAGAACAAATAATCCTAAAATTTGTATGGAACCAGAAAAGACCCCGATAGCCAAAGCAATCTTGAAAAAGAAAACCAAAGCAGGAGGCATCACAATCCTGGACTTGAAGCTATACTACAAATCTGTAATCATCAAGACAGTATGGTACTAGCACAAGAACAGACACTCAGATCAATGGAACAGAATAGAGAACCCAGAAATGGACTCACAAACATATGGCCAACTAATCTTTGACAAAGCAGGAAAGAATATCCAATGGAATAACGACAGTGTCTTCAGCAAGTGGTGCTGGGAAAACTGGACAGCGACATGCAGAAAAATGAACCTGGACCACCTTCTTACACCATACACAAAAATAAACTCAAAGTGGAGGAAAGACCTAAATGTGAGACAGGAAGCCATCAAAATCCTTGAGAAGAAAGCAGGCAAAAACCTCTTTGACCTTGGCCACAGCAACTTCTTACTCAACACGTTTCCGGAGGCAAGGGGAACAAAAGCAACTACTGGACCTCATCAAAATAAAAAGCTTCTGCACAGTGAAGGAAACAATCAGCAAAACTAAAAGGCAGCTGACACAATGGGAGAAGATATTTGCAAATGACATATCCAATAAAGGGTTAGTATCCAAAATCTATAAAGAACTTATCAAACTCAAGACCCAAAAAACAAATAATCCAAGTGAAGAAATGGGCAAAAGACATGAATAGACACTTCTCCAAAGAAGACATCCATATGGCCAACTACACATGAAAAAATGCTCAACATCACTCATCATCAGGGAAATACAAATCAAAACTACAATGAGACACCACCTCACCCCTGTCAGAATGGCTAACATTAACAACTCAGGCAACAACAGATGTTGGCGAGGACACGGAGAGAGAGGATCTCTTTTGCACTGCTGGTGGGAATGCAAGCTGGTGCAGCCACTCTGGAAAACACTATGGAGGTTCCTCAAGAAATTAAAAATAGAACTACCCTATGACCCAGCAACTGCACTACTAGGTATTTATCCAAGGGATACAGGTGTGCTGTTTCGAAGGGACACATGCACCCCCATGTTCACAGCAGCACTATCAACAATAGCCAAAGTACGGAAAGAGCCCAAATGTCCATTGATGGATGAATGGATAAAGAGGAAGTGGTGTATACACACACACACACACACACACACACACACACACACACACAATGGCATATTATTTGGCAATCAAAAAGAATGAAATCTTGCCATTCACAACTATGTGGATGAAACTAGAGAGTATTATGTTAAGCGAAATTAGAGAAAGACCAATATCATATGACTTCACTCATATGAGGACTTTAAGATACAAAACAGATGAACATAAGGGAAGGGAAGCAAAAATAATATAAAAACAGGGAGGGGGACAAAACATAATATGGAGAACAAACAGAGGGTTACTGGAGGGGTTTTGGGAGGGGGGATGGGCTAAATGGGCAAGGGGAATTGAATCTACTCCTGAAATCATTGTTGCACTATATGTATGTACACACAATGGAATTATTAGCCATAAAAAAGAATGAAATCTTGTCACTTGCATGTATATATATGTATATGTATGTACATATACATACCACCTCTTCTTTATCCATTCATCTATTGATGGACCCTTGGGTTGCTTCCGTATCTTGGCTACTGTAAATAATGCTGTAATAAACATAGGGGTGCATAGACCTTTTCGAATTAGAGTAATTACTGGATCATATGGTAATTCTATTTTTAACTTTCTTGAGGAATCTCCATACTGTTTTCCACAGTGGCTGTACCAGTTTGCATTCCCACCAACAGTGGGGAAAAAGGTTCCTTTTTCTCCACATCTTTGACACTTGTTTCTTGTGTTTTTGATTTTAGCCATTCTGACAGGTGTGAGGTGATACCTCATTGTTGTTTTGATTTACCTAATGATGAGCAATGTTGAGCATCTTTTCATGTATCTGTTTACCATCTGAATGTCTTCTTTGGAGAAATGTCTGTTCATGTCTTCTGCCCATTTTTAATTGGAGTTTTTGGTGTTTTTTGTTTTGTTTTTTGGGGAGTATGTGCATGTGCGCATGTGTGAGGGCGGGTGGTGTGGGTAGAGGGAGAGGGAGAGAGAGACCTTAAGCAGGCTCCACTCCAGTGCAGAGCCTGACTTGGGGCTCCATTTCACAACTCTGAGATCATGGCCTAAGTTAAAATCAAGAATTGGACGTTTAACCAACTGAGTCACTCAGGTGCCCTGGATTATTTGTGAGGTTTTTTGATGTTGAGTTGCATAAGTTCTTTATATATTTGTATACTAACCCCTTATGGGATATGTCATTTGCAAATATCTTCTCCCACTCTGTAGGTTTTTTTGTTTTGTCAATTGTTTCCTTTGCTGTGCAGAAGCTTTTAATTTTGATGTAGTCCCAATAGTTTACTTTTGCTTTTGTTTCCTTTGCCTCAGGAGACATATCTAGAAAAATGTTATGGCTGATGTCAGAAAAATCACTGCCTGTGCTCTCTTCCAGGATTTTTGTGGTTTCAGGTCTCACTCACTTCCATGGTTTTAACAGACTTGCGTGGCTCCTTCTCCATTGCTCAGTTTTAGGCTTGTCTGTGGACTAGTTATAGGGAATTGAGGTCATGTTGACACCATGCATATGCAATTTTCCCCTTCCCAGCCCCCCAAAGTGGTTAGACCACCAGTCGGGGAACATCAATATTCTGTTTATTTTAAGCTAAGCTACATAGTAAAACTATGATTGCTTGACCTTTTATATAGATTTTTTTCTTTTCTTTTCCTTGGAATTAATATTTTTTTGTTGTTTCGTTTTCTATATAGCATCACCTATTCAGCCAGCCCCAAACTCTATCAGATGTTCAAACAGATCCCTATGACATCAAGGTGCCTCAGGTAACCTATCAGTTAGATCTTCCTGAAGCCTTTCCGAGAGGCTCTGGCCTCAAATCTGGACTGATGACCTGATGTGCCATTCAACAAACCTTTATTGAGTCAAACACATGCTACGCATTGCTTTAGGCCTGGCAAAATAAATTGATCAGGCAGTGCTGATTCCTGCCTTCCCAGAGCTTACTATTTAGTAGATGATTCAGGAAACAAACTCTGTGCCCATTGTTTTCTATTCCTGGTTATTTTCTGGGGTCTGGAGCTAAAGCCTGCCTGTCAAAACATAGCACCAGGCGTGTGTCTCCTGAGTATGTCTCTTGCTCACCAGTTTCCTCCCTCCCAAAGCTCTCAGCTTCTAAGTTAGGGATCAACAGTGGGAACTATATGAACACTTTCCCACCTTTTCTCAACTGGTCCCTGTCTCATTAAATGAAGCCAGAGTGGGCATTTAAAAAAAAAAAAAAAAAAAAGTTTGTTTATTTTGAGAGAGAGACAGAGTGTGAGCAGGGGAGAGGCAGAGAGAGAAAAGAGAGAGAATCCCAAGCAGGCTCCATGTTGTCAGCACAGAGACCAACGTGGTGCTAATTCTCATGAACCGTGAGATCATGACCTGAGCCGAAATCAAGAGTCAGACACTCGGGGCACCTGGGTGGCTCAGTTGGTTAAGCATCCAACTTCGGCTCAGGTCATCATCTCACGGTTCGTGGGTTCAAGCCCTGTGTCGGGCTCTGTGCTGACAGCTCAGAGCCTGGAGCCTGCTTCAGATTCTGTGTCTCCCTCTCTCTCTGCCCCTCCCCCATTCATGCTCTGTTTCTGTCTCAAAAATAAATAAACATAAAAAATTTTTTAAAAAAAGAGTCAGACACTTAACGACTGAGCCACCCAGGTGTTCCATAGAGTGGGCATTTTTTAGTCTAGCTCCATCTGCCCCATGGCTAGTTGAGGTTCTGGACTTAGATCCTATTGTTAAACTGTCTTGTGTGGGGAGCAGTGGATTAGGCTGGATGAACTGTGGTTCACAGAGATGAGAATGGGTCAGGGATCCTAGGAATATGTGAATCTAACCATGCCTCCCTGGAGATATGCTGGACCCCAAACCCCATGCATAGCAATAATAAGACTACCCGGAGTAAAGGCACCAACATCAAAGCCTCAGAGCCAACAAGTCCAGGGACAGAGAGTGAGAAATACACCACACACACAGGGAAGGAGACAGGGGGGAATTTACTCCAGTGTTTAAGGAGGAGTTGGCTTGGGTTATCTGGTATTTTCTTGCCAACTATGGCTCCCCGAAAAATGCAGAAGAGAGGTGATAGGGCTAGGGCCAAGGACCAAGAAAATGAAGCGCCCACACCTATGTACCTTGTGACTGTAATACCCTTAACATGTAGCCCAGTCATATTTGGAAAATGACCCTGCCTTGGGGGTGGTAGTAAGTTTTCTTAGACCAGGAACTTCATCGGGGCAGTTGCCAAGGGGCAAGACTTATGGAGATAAGAGTGCCCCCTAGAGGCCAATAATGTTAGCTTTAATTTTTGATAGTATTCAGAACCACTCTGCAACTCCAGAATACCACCAGTATTCATGAGTATTTAGCGAGAAATTTGGAAACTGTTATAAGTGAGGCTTCACAGCCAGTAAAAATAAAACTAACACTGTAGATTAAAATCACCCAAACACCCCAACAGGTAAAGATGAAGATCACATTAACAGTTCAGGGTGGCCTAACTCTTTAATGACTGGCCAGAACAATCATTTGGGACACAAAAATGCATTGTGATTTATAGGTAAAACATTCTGCCTTCTTCATACACTCTGTCACCCCACACTGCATGTGCTGATGGTCATGGGAGGCCTCTGCTTGGGGAGGGCAGCAACAGAAGGTGCCCTCAGAGAAGAGAAGTGGCTGAGGAGGCTTACCCTCTAGGAGGAAGGAGGGCAAGTGGGTTCTCAGGTTAGGTGTGAACCAGATCTAGGAAGAAGCAATTCAAGAATGAATCCCCATGACAGGTCAGAGCTGGGGCATAGGTTCAACCTGGGCCTTGCCTTCTTGTACCTATGCAAGAAGAAAAAACAAAACAAGAGGTTCAATGTCCTCCCAGGCATGGGAAAAAAAGCACTTTCAGAACAAGTTCCTGGTATGGGGAGTGGGGTATGGGTAGCTGGCAGAGGGTAGGAGCAGAGCATAGCCATAGTGTGGCAGCACCAAGTAGTGACTCTGGCCTCTACCAGTGACTGTGGCCTCTACCAGGTGCTCAGCCTGTACTGATGAAGGCAGAATGGCGGGGGTGGGGGGAAACCACCCTGAGCTCTGGGGGCAGAACAGATGCTGGGAGAGGCACCAGGATTACCTATGAGGCCAATGCTTGGGTTCTGCAGGCAGCACTCAGCCAAGGAAAACTGCAGCTGGGAGAACTCTCAGCACCCCTGCCCCATGCAGGGCTTTGATTCTGCACCCTGACCATGTAGGGCCTGGTGGCCTGGGAACTACTGTTCTAATGTGAAAGCAAGTCTGTGGAATCTAGTGGAGATGCTAACAGGCTCTCCCCAGGGCACTTGTAGTAGCATTTCCAAGCAGGTGTGTTCTGGGGCTGGGGCTGGTGGCAGGGGGTGAGGAGCTGGTGGCCAGCTGCCACCAGTGGCTTCCCAGGCCCTGAACCTAAATACTTTGGGAAGGTACCTAGATGACACAGCTTGAGGCCGTAAGAGAATCCCACTCATTATTTCTAAGCAGGCTCCATCCTGCCCGGTTTCCCTGCAGACCCAGGTTTCTAGGCAACGATCACTTTCTGTTTATATTCTGAATAATAACTTCCAACAAGACATAAAACAGTCATAATATTTGAGAGCTGAAAGGGGGCTTGGAGGTTATTAACCGTCTCATTTTACAGGTAAACTGGCCCAGAGAGCTTAATTACCTTGAGCCTTCTTCATCGCCTCCTTCTGGGTTAGGAAGGGAGCCTTGGAGGCACCAGTTGAGCTATGCTCGGTGGCAGGGTCTGCTCTTTACCTCGGCTTTGGCGGCAGCTGGCTCCTTACTGCCCTTCTGGGACTTCCCTGAACTTAGAATGAGGCCAATTAGTACCTTCTCCCCCTCAACTCTGGGCCTTAGCTGTAATTCCAGGCCATAGGATTAATTAAATGCTTTATGTACATTACCACACTTATTAACTCATGCTTTTCATAAGTGGTGATCCAGGTTATAAACGTTGGTTCCACGTGTGATGATAAATGATCTGAGGCTTCAATCCTGAAAAGAGGGTGGCTGGAGCTGGAGGGAAAATCCACCAAAGGCTAGAGGCCCCTGGGAAGCCGGAGTGAGGCTACGAGGTGGCTTTGGACCTGAGGTGCCTGGTCTGCTGGGAGTGTCTGGGCATGTCCAACAGGTACCCTAACCAGACACCCTCTCCACAAAGCCCACGGCAGAGTCTTGTCACATCCTGCTGTGTTTGTAAAGAAAGGCCACATTTCATTCCCGCAGTCTATCTCCCTTGACTGATGCTTTTAGATCGAGACCCCCATCTACCCCAGGAGAGACACTGCATAGCTCCCTGCACATCTCTAGATGGTAAAGAAATGACTCTTCGCTGCTTGCTTTACTATGACTCAATCAGAAGTTATTTATTTTCTAAAAGTACAAAAACACATACAAAAGGGGACTCATTCCTGGCTAGAATTCAGAAATGATACCATTGTGACAAACATCCCTGTGGCAAGCTCACAGCGGACAAAGTATTGCTCCCAAACCATTCATAATCCTACTCACCATTGTTACTACTTCTAAATTACACATGGAAAAAGAGTTAAGTTTTATTAAACCAGACTCATAAAAGTAAGGATTGTGCTTCTCCAGGTTGACAAAATATAATTCCAGGAAAATATTCTTATGTCAGTTCCAGGGAACTTTTCTCCCCAAGAGCTGATTGGTCACTTTCTGTGGAAGAAAAGAAAGAGAAGTTAGATACTCTTGCTATCAGAGGCAGACAGCCACCCCAGACATGTTGCTGAGAGACCAGTGAGGTTCTACCCAAATCTCATTTATTTTCCCCAGCTACAGAAACTATGGTAATTATGCAAAAAAAATTTTTCCTGAAGTGTTAAGGAAACATGATGTATATAATCAGTACCTATTATGTCTATATAGATACAGATCATTTATGATCTGGATAGACTCATCCATCCATCAGTTCAAACATACAAGTACAATGAGAGGCCTGGCCTGTGACGCTGACACACTGGCCGGGCCATGCGGTGCCTGGGGCCCCCCTCCTCGAGGGGCCCTGCCCAGCCCAGCTCCAGGTATGCTCCAGAAGCAGTTCTCCAATCCCACATCGGTCTGGCATAAACTCGTCTTTTGGATTCTGACTTTCAGAGTCCTCTGGCGGTGAAGTGAAGGGGTTGGGAAGGAAACGAGAACAGTGAAGGATACAGACCTTCGGGCACGGTAGCTCCCTAGCTTCTCAAGGAATATATTGGTAGCAAGTCCCCCCGCCTCTGAGGGTCTGGGATTTGCATTACCACTGATTCCACTGGGGCCATGGGCAGGAAATGGTGGTGGCTTCCAGGCTCCGACTCCCCAAGTTGTCAACTCTTATGCCACACTTGGACATTTTCCAGTTTATTTTACAAGCTTTAGAGGTATCTGATTTACCAATAAGGGGCACAAAACTACCACTGGGGACTCTAAAATGAAAATTCAACAATACTGATAGATTTGGACATTTCCACCATTAGTCCTAAGTATGGAATTTAGTTTCATTCCAAATGTATGCCTGGAAGGTGCCTCTTTTAGATTTGCCTTTTTAGATTTTTAGATTTGAAATCTAGTCACAGATGCCTTTACCTTCCAAACCTCAGCAGTGGTACAATACATTACAAGCTTAAGGCTACTCCCCAGATGTAGTTAATTCAAACAGGTCAGATGTGTTTCCCTCAATTTCTCTTTCCCCTGATAAATCTGATGGATGCTGCTCAAGGACTAGCTGACCTTCTTGAATAGCTGAGCTCGTAGCCGGTATGACTTATATTCCAATCTTCTCTTCTCTTCTTCTCTCTTTCTCTGCACTTCTGGAAGCTGCTCATAAATCCTTAGGAATGGTGCCAGTGGGAAGATAAAAAGCAGTGAGGTTACCCGACCATGGAGGGACATGATCTCTTCTCCCCCATCTCCCTAAGTTCTGCTGCTTTCAGGGCATTCGGCTTTGTAGGCCTGCTTCCTGTTAGACACCTGGACACGAAGAACCTTAGCTAGGGGTGTTCATGATCTGGGAGGGGAAAAGATGAATAAAAACATTAAGACATCCTGCTTATAGGGACTACGTGGAAGGGAATACTGGTGCAAACAGGCTACATGTGGAGCAGTGGGTAACACAGCTAGCGGTGACTGCTAGCCAGCTTTCTAGTTGGATGAGTGGCTGGCCCAAGCAAATGTGGGAGTGGAGAATGGGGAGGTCTGTTTTGGATGTGG
Organism: Panthera pardus; assembly: GCF_024362965.1. Lineage (NCBI taxonomy): Eukaryota > Metazoa > Chordata > Mammalia > Carnivora > Felidae > Panthera > Panthera pardus. Next base: position 89,357,575 of record NW_026526821.1, on the reverse strand, counting down.
TGGAGATGATCACTAACTGCAAACACAGTAGTGGAGGGCAGGAATGAGACCAAAGAGGAACAAACGTACATTTTTAAAAGTCACTGTTGATGAAAACCACAATGTGGTATCACCTCACACCTGTTAGAATAGTTATTATATTAAAAAAAAAAAACAAAAACCAACAACAAGAGATAACACATGTTGGTGAGGATGCAGAGAAAAGGGAACCCTTGTGCACTGCTGTGGGAATGTAAATTGGTACAGCCAGTATGGGAAACAGTATGGTGGTTCCTTAAACAATTAAAAATACGGGGCGCCTGGGTGGCGCAGTCGGTTAAGCGTCCGACTTCAGCCAGGTCACGATCTGGCGGTCTGTGAGTTCGAGCCCCGCGTCAGGCTCTGGGCTGATGGCTCGGAGCCTGGAGCCTGTTTCCGATTCTGTGTCTCCCTCTCTCTCTGCCCCTCCCCCGTTCATGCTCTGTCTCTCTCTGTCCCAAAAATAAATAAAAAACGTTGAAAAAAAAAAAATTAAAAAAAAAAAAAAACAATTAAAAATACAACGACCATAAGCAACCTAAGTGTCCATCAACAGATGAATGGATAAAGAAAATGTAATATATTATTATATTATTCAGTCATAAAAAAAAAGGAAATTTTTCCATCTGCAACATAGATGGACCTTGAGGACATTATGTTAAGTGAAATAAGTCAGAGAAAGACAAAACTGTATGATCTCATTTAACATGTGGAATCTAAAAACATCAAACTCATTGAAATAGAGACTAGGATGATGGTTGCCAGGGGCTGGGGGCCAGGGAATGAGGAGATGTTAGTTAAAGGGTAAAAACTTCCAGTTATAAGAGGAATAAGTTCTGGGGATCTAAGGTACAGCAGGGGGGCTCTAGTCAGCAACACTGTATTGGATACTTCAACGCTGCTCTGAGAGAAGACCTTTAATGTTCTCACCAGAACAATAAGAACACTGCCACCACCACCACCACCAAAATAGAAATAATATGAGGTGGAGGATGTGTTAACCAACCTTAGCGTAGTGAACATACTGCCGTATATACATGTGTCAAATCATCACATTATATACCTTAAACTTATACAATGCTATATGTCAATTAAATCCATGGCATTCTCATGATCAGTATAAGCACATCTCTGATTAACTAATTGCTAATGCATGCAGTGGCCCAAAATTCAACAAGTATAAAAAGGCAAAAAAGTTAGTCTTTGTCTTACCTTTGTACTCCAGTGACTCAGCTCTTTTTCCTAAAGGCAACTGCTATTACCAGTTTTTTTGAGTATCCTTCCAGAGATATTCTATGCATATAAAAGTATATGCATCTATACAGACACTAATACTTTTTAAACACTGCAAATGGGAGCAGTGTACACATGCTTCTGAAACTTGACTTAAAAAAATTTTTTTTAATGTTTATTTATTTTTGAGAGAAAAAGAGAGAGAGAGAGACAGACAGACAGACAAAGCATGAGCAGGGGAGGGGCAGAGAGAGAGGAAGACAGAATCTGAAGCAGGCTCCAGGCTCTGAGCTGTCAACACAGAGACTGATGCGGGGCTCAAACTCACCAACTGTGAGATCATGACCTGAGCTGAAGTCAGACGCTTAACCAACTGAGCCACCCAGGCGCCCCTGAAACTTGACTTTTCTTTAAGCTTAACTTAATATATCTTGGAGAGTTTTCCATCATTTCTCACTGTATTGCATAAATTCCTAGAGATGGGATTTCATGGATAAAGGGTAATGCCCCAAATAAATATTTTATTTCAAATATTCATATCTTAGATTTTAGATATCTTTATTTATATTTAGGTTTCTATCAAGGACAAGCCTGATTAAGCCATGCAAATTAGTGGGGGTTCTTTGTATCTTTTGTATCTGACTCATCCATACCAATCTGCCATTTTTCTTTCCTTTTTTAGTGCCATTGGTGAGAAACTACTTTCACAACTAATTTTCTTTCTTTTTTTTTTTTGTTTTTGAGGAGAGGAAGAGTGTACATGCACATGCAAGTGGCGAAGGGGCAGAGGGAGAGGCAGAGAGAAAGAGAATCTTAAGCAAGCTCCACACTCAGTGTAGAGACTGACTTGGGGCTCGATCTCACGACCACGAGATCATGACCTGAGCCAGAATCAAAAGCTGGACACTTAACTGCCTGAGCCTCCCAGGTGCCCCTCGTAATGTTTGAGCATAATGCCCTTATTCTGGGGGCAAGCCACAGCTCCTGATCATTTGGCCGGATTTGTACTTTTATATAATTACTCTTATTCTTTTGGCCTTACCGTTTAGACCTCTGAATCATTTCCTTCTTTCCAATAGGCCTGTTCTTTTGGGCATCCAGGAAGCCTAAGCAAGAGAAGAAGGGGTTTTCAGTGGGTAGTGTCTTAATAAGGAAGAGTGTGTTGCTCAAGAACTGGGAGAAGTTGCTGCTAGGACTCTGTGCCTCTACCTTGAGCTTGACAGCAATGGGTGGGGAGCAAGGGCCAAGGCCAAGGCCAGGGTTAGACTACAGGGACTGTGACAGCAGCCAGAGGCTCCTGAAGACACAACACTGTGGCACAGACTAGACACTGGCTGGTTTATAGGTAAGGCTGTGATGAAAGCATTAGATAGCACTTTGTAGTTTTCCCAGCTTTCATGTATTATATTCCTGAGGTCTTACACCTAGCAGAATTGTCAGAGCACACAGTTGGGAGCCAGCCCATTTGGGTTCAAATCCCAGTATCAGGTATATCATCTTGGGCAAGGGACTTAGGCTCTCTTTGTCTGTTTTCTCATCTGTAAAATAGGGATATTAATAGCATGTACCTCAGAGAGGTGTTATAAGCTTAAAGAAGAACAGTGCCTGGGCAAAACACATAAAGTTTACATGGCATCATCATCACCACCACCACCACTACCCCGCCACGAGGTAGGCAATCCTGGAATCAGCGCCATCGCTGAAGAAACCAACATTATACTTTTGGAACTAACTTGCTCCCAGAAACACAGCTGGCTTACAAAAACCCCATTCTCATGGCACTCTTTGGTTTCCAAGCTGCAGTGGCAGGGCAAGAGTACTTGGGTTTCTCTGGATCACGAGAGTGCTGACAGCTAAACCGGGCAGGTTCTGCTACCTAAGGAGAGTTGAGTCTCAGCAAACAAAAAGTCCATTTCTGTCCCTGTAACTGGGCTGGCCTTGAGCCGTGTTCCCTGGCGTCAAGTGGACTTTACCCTCTCCAGCCAGTAACAGGAAAGTGAACAGGCAGAGTGTACCTCTCTTCAGGAGCCGGCGTGTTGGGTCCTGGCAGCCTTGCCATTCTCTGACAGTGTTGAACAGTGCCTCCCGCTCACTCTGTAACATGTTCTGTAGTTTCCTCTCCTGCACTATTAACTTCAGACGCTTTATTCTCTCCCCAGAGCGGGAGATGAAGTCGGGTCTGTGAAGCTGAAGAGATTCCTGAGGAGGAGAAAAGGCCCCCAAACCTCACATTAATGATGCAGTTTGTTCTCTAAGGGCCTAGAAAACAGTACCTGCCCAACAGTGGTTTGAAGAGCCTGTTTCTAAAGTGCAGAAAATATCTAGAGTTGAAGAATAATCTAACAACTTTCTGCAGGGGAGAGCTCCAGCAGGTAAATCAGAGGGATCAAAGGATGCCTTTGGAATAAACCAAGAACTAAGACTGTGGCAGTTATAACTCTTCCAAATGTTGACAGGCTAGAGCCCGGCCCATTGTGCTATTTTAAATTTTCCCTTCAAACAAATATATTATTAAGTAACATTTCGTTCAGCTCCCAAGGTACATATAAAGAAGGGACTTCCTGCCTTTTAAATCCTGTGCTAAGCAGGAATGGGAGTTACGTAAATGGAGGAACAAACATCAGGCCTCCAGAGCGCTCCACATGCAGATGTCTATGAGCCCAGTGGGCAGCATCACAGCCCCCTCCCTTCTATTGCCTCGTCCCAGGTTCAGAGGGCAATACACAGTTTAGAATGGTTAACAGTAAGTCAGCCTTTGTTTAATGATGACAGTGGGAACAGATGAAATTCTAGAAGTGCCAGAAATGAGGGTTAGGAGACTTTTCTTCAGAAGGCCAAATCACACATTTAACTTCTTTGTATCTCCCCTCCAGCACCCGCCCCCCCCGAATCCCCACCTTAAACATGGCTAAAATGAACTCAGTGTCGCTGCACCTGTAGGGTTGCTTTCACAAATGGCCTTGGGGGATCTCTGCCTGGGCCTGCTAGTGACCCGTGGCTGTCCATGTGCTGCCCCTGCCAGTTCTGTTCCCGCAGTGGCTCTCTCCACGGTTTGGTGTTGGTTATTGGTGCAAACCAGCAGATACCAGGGCCATAAAGTTTGGGCAGGTTTTCCTTCTTAGGACCACACTTCACATTTTCCACAGGAACAAACCATGAAACTCCTATGGGAAATATTTTTAAGAAAGAAAAAAGATTTTTCGTTCTTCTCACCAAAGACATGTGCATAGCATAGGCTCTCAGGGGACTCAGCCGTCAGAGACCACCGCGATGCCCTGGAGTTTGCATAACTACAGGTATGACTGTAATTATAGTGCTAGATACTTTGAAAATTTGCCAAGGTGGTGCTGGGGGTGTGGGGAGATGGGGTCAACACAGAGTCATTAGAAATAAAGAATCTTAGCATCGCAAGAGACTTGAAATTCACTAGTTCTTTTGCTACAACACTGGAATTAAAAACTGACCTTCACTGCAACTCTGCTTGTTCTTCCTTAACTTTTTATCCCCAAGATAACTGGTGAGACGACTTTTCTCTTCTATTTTTTCTTCTGACCAAGAAGTCACATCGCTGTACTCTTCTACTCTAGCCTCGCTAGAGCTTGGAGTTGGGAAAGTCATCCCAACATCTCGAGTGTGTTTTTTGACACCATTCACGATCTCCAAGTTACCTGAGGGGAAAGATCCACAGATATCCTGGGAGCAGCCTTGAGACTTAGTTGGCATGTGTATTCAATTCAGTAAACAAATACTTTTTAAGTCTTCAAAAATGCAAGCTACTGCCTCCTCTGGGTGGTGTAGAGGGGTGTGAGGGACAGAGACAGACAGGAGGGGAGGGAGGGAAAGTGGAAGAAGAAAGGAAGGTTTTTATTTCTTAGTCAGTTTAGATATTAGAGGGAAAAAAATCACTCACATGGATTCAATGGGTAAAGGATTTTAGTTCTGATCCAAAGTGAGAAAGACACTAAATGCTTATAGTCCTCCTGGCAGTCACCCAGGTAAGAAAGAGGTTGACAGATACAAAGACAAGACTGGAGGAGGAAAAAAATCAAGGGAGTTTACTTCTCTTATATAAAATCAAAAGATATAGAAAAACATAAGTGAAAAGCCTCCTTCCCACTCCTGTTCTCCATTCATTCAATTTGCAACCCCCTGGTTCCAGAGAATTTTTTGCACACATTCAAGCAATTTTCTTCCTTTATTTTTAAAGCACTTTGTGTTTTCTTTTTAATTATCTCTGTTGGAGATCTTGCCATATTAGCAGAGAGAGAGTTTCCTCATCCTATGTCTTGTTATATGGATGTATGATAATTTATTTAAACATTTGGCTATTGATGGACATCTAAGTCAATTTAAATTTTCTGTTATAATAAACAATACTTCAATGATTAATTCTGTCCACTTGTCATTTTGCACACATGCACAATATATCTATAGGCTAAATTCCAAAAGTAAAAGTGCTAGATCAAAGTAATTTGAATAGAAACTGCCAAATTGCCTCATGGGGGTTGTACTACCAACTTACATGTATGAGTACCTATTCCTTTACACTTGTGCCCAGAAACTTACTACCAAACTTAGATTTTTGCCAGTCTGATAGGTGGCAAATGGCATTTGAGTATAGTTTTAATCTTCACTTATTTTATTGTGAGGTTGAGTATCTTAATATATGTTTAAGGTCTACTTGTATTTCAATGGAAATGTTTAAATTCAAGTAATTTACCTGCTTGTACACCCTTGTTTAACATATGTACATTTTGCTTGTTGCAAAGGGTGGGGCTTGAGCTCCAGAAACTACTGGTAGAAGATGAAATAGAATCAGAAGAAATCACATGGTTTGCCACCTGGAAAAACAAAAGAGACCCTGTTAGCATTACCTGCAGTCAATGGCATAGTCACCTAAAGGATAAAGAACACATACAAGCTACCAAGAGCCCTTTCTAATTCAGTTCTACTTGTTGGGATAAAGTTGCTCTCCAGAAAGCTTGTGACAATGTGAACATGTTACCATATAATTTATGATAGGGAGGTGAATGCTGCTATGGTTGGATAAGGGTCTGAGCTGTCTTAACAAGGTAAGCCATAAAGAGTGGGTATGTTCAGGAAATACGAATCAAAACCACAACGAGATACCACCTTACACCTGTCAGAATGGCTAACATTAACAACTCAGGCAACAACAGATGCTGGTGAAGATGCGGAGAAAGAGGATCTCTTTTGCCCTGCTGGTGGGAATGCAAACTGGAGCAGTCACTTTGGAAAACAGTATGGACGTTCCTCAAAAAATTAAAAATGCAACTACCCTACAACCCAGAAATTGCACCACTAGGTATTTATCCAAGGGATACAGGTGTGCTGTTTTGAAGGGGCACACGCACCCCAGTGTTTATAGCAGCGCTATCGACAATAGCCAAAGTATGGAACGAGCCCAAATGTCCATCAATGGATGAATGGATAAAGAAGAAGTGGTGTATACACACACACACACACACATATATATATATATATATACATACATACACACACACACATATAGACAATGGAGTATTAGTCAGCAATCAAAAAGAATGAAATCTTGCCATTTGCAACTATGTGGCTGGAACTAGAGGGTATTATGTTAAGTGAAATCAGCCAGTCAGGGAAAGACAAATATCATTTGACTTCACTCATATGAGGGCTTTAAGACACAGATATATGAACATAAGGGAAGGGAAGCAAAAATAATATAAAAACAGGGAAGCGGACAAAACATAAGAGACTTAAATGTGGAGAACAAACAGGGTTACTGGTGGGGTTGTGGGAGGAGGGATGGGCTAAATGGGCAAGGGGCATTAAGAAATCTACTCCTGAAATCATTGTTGCACTATATGGTAACTAATTTGGATGTGAATTGAAAAAATAAAATTAAAAATAAAAAAGAGTGGATATGTTCACAAGACTTGAAGAAACTCCAAAGAGGATGCTAGCCAAAGATTAGCCTGGTGGGTTTTCAGAATGAAATTCTAACTTGACACGTGCAAAACAATTTTGATGAGAGATAAAGAGGGCCAGGAATGACTAAAGAGGTGCTGTCCAGTAAGATCAGACTCAGATACTTATACATGGGTAAATATACAAAGAGCTGAAAGGCCCCATGAGAAGTCCTGAATAACTGGAGTATTGCAAAAATTATTAAAGAGCCCAAAAGGCTTTTAAGTTAGGTTCAGAGCAAATAGAGCAAAGAAGGGTAACTTCATGGATTAAAGTGGATGGTGGAATGCTACTGAATGACAAAAAGATTATCAAAATGTAGTATAAAACAGTATTTCTTAAGCTTGCTCGTCACAACAATCTCCTGGAGGATGGGTCCAAACTCAGAACAATGAATTGGAGTCTCGAGGGGAGGGGTCTGGGCATCTATATTTTGAATAAATGCCAGATGCTTGTCTACTTAAGCAATTTTGGTAAAGGTGAATTGACAGCCAACTCAGGAAAGGAAACAGGGTGTCTACTCCTCTGAACTAAATAAACTATATCCCAGGGCCTTCAGGAGACTTGAAACAGTTTCTTTCAGAAACTTGATACAGAGCACGTTAAGTTAAATGACCCGGGACAGGAAATGTTTTGATTTTCAAAAAGATAAGCATTGCAAACTGGTGGGTTTAAGAATGATGACATATAAAGTGCTAGAATGGATCACCAATCTAATCATTTACAAGCATTTAGAGGTCAAAGAAGAGATAAGCACATTTCAGGCAGTGCTCAAGAGCAGGAAGAACAAGCCTTGCCAGATTAGCCTGGTTTTTCTAGTAGATATGGTCACTGATGGGTAGACCAAAAGAATGTGTGGTCAAGGACAGCTAGAGTTGATTAAAATGACGAGACTTCTCCTGACATCTTTGAGGGCAAGATGGAGTTATGGGGGTTAAATGATAAAATAAGTTGGTAGAACCACAGGTGGTTGAAGCATTCTTACCCAAATATTATGAAAACAGAGAGAGGCCTTTATTAATGAGTGGTATGTCTTGCATTCAACAGCAAATATTTACTAAGCACCTATTGTGTCCAGTTACTTGATTTGCTCTGGCTATTCCTTCTTAACATTTTATATATCAGTGTCTTAGAGATATGGGAAGCAGGAGATTTCTTGTACAATGCATATCTGGGAGGGCCTAAATGACTGTCAAGATCCAAAATAATAAACAGGAATGATGGGCCAAATCCAACAAGGGATCATTGTAAAGCCCTATACATCAGGCAGGAGGAATGGCAGCAACTTTGATACAGTAGGAAAAGCTGTGCATCTGAAGTCCAAAGGCCTAAGCCAGTCTCAGATCTTCCCTTTATTAGCTGTCTCTACTTGCATAATCACTGCACTCTCTGTGCCAGTTTACCCAGCTCAAAAAGGGAGCACTTGCATTTCTGAAATTACAGAAGTGTTAGAAAGAACAAATGATTTAGAATATAAGTTGTAAAAAAAATATAAAAGTCATATAAAACTGAGACTATTGTGATGTTAAAAAAAACCAAAACGTATGAATATGTGGTGAGGAAGGTATGACTGACTGGCAATATACTACACCTTCTCTGCAGCTGTAGGAGGTACTGAAATGGACTGACTTTCAGGAAAGATTAAGTATAAAAAGCAAAGTATGCTGCCAGGTCTGTGGGGAAAAAAAAAAAAAAAAGGTCAAAAACATATGCAGGTATTTGCTTTCTTATTGATAAAATACCCGTGAAAGAAAAGAACCTACATTGGAAAGGAAGAAGTACAACTGTTTTTATTTGCAAATGACATGATTCTGTCCAAATAAAATACCAAGGAATCCATAAAGAAGTATTAGAACTAATAAGTTTAGCCAGATTATAGATGTAAGACAAGATAAAAAATCAATTGTATTTCTATATTCTAGCAATATGCAATCTGAAAATAAAAATTAAGGAAACAACCCCATTCACAACAACATCAAAAAGAACGAAATATTTAGGAATAAATTTAACAACAGAAGTGCAAGGCTTACATGCTGAAAACACTGGCGGAAGAAATTAAAGATCTAAATAAATAGACATTCCATATATGTAATTTAAAAATGGGCTAAAGACTTGAATAGATATTTCACCAAAGAAGACAGAGAAGTATACTTTTCATCAGTATATGAAAAGATGTTCAACATCATCAGTCATAAGGAAAATACAAATTAAAATCATAATAAGATACACTTCACACCCACTACTATGGCTATAATAAAAAAGATGGCTAATACTAAGTGTAGACAAGGAAGTGGAAAGATAAACTTTATATACTGCAGGTGGGAATGTAAAAACATACAGCCACTTTGGAAAACACTTTGGCATTTTCTTAAACATAAACTTCACACATGACCTGGTAATTCTAATTTTCTAATTCCAAAAGAAAACATATGTCCATACAATAACTTTTACACAAACATTCATAGCAGCATTATTCTTATCCAAAATAAGAAACAATCCAAGTGTCCAACTGGGAACTGGGTAAACAAAATGTGGTATATCCATACAATGGAATACTAATCAGCAATAAAAAGGAACTACTGATACATGCTACAACATGAATGAACCTTGAAAACATCGTGCTAAGCCAAAGAAGGCAGATGCAAAAGACTACATATTATATGATTCTATTTACATGAAATGTCCAGAAAAGGCAGAAGGCATATTAGAGGTTGTCTGGGGCTGGGAATGTGGATTGATAACAAGCAGGTACAAAGGACCTTTTTGGAGTGACAGAAATGTTCTAAAACTGGGTTATGGTGATGACTACACAATTCTGTAACTTCACTAAAAATAACCGTACACTTAAAATGGATGAATTCTATGGTATGTAAATTATACTTCAACCAAGCTGTTTTATTTTTATTTTATTTGAAAAAAAATTTTTTTAATGTTTCTTCATTTTTGAGAGAGCGAGAGAGCGAGCGAGCGAGCACGAGCAGGGATGGGCACAGAATCTGAAGCAGACTAGGCTCTGAGCTCTCAGCACAGAGCCCTATGTGGGACTTGAACTCACAATCCGTGAGATCATGACCTGAGCCGAAGTTGGATGCTTAACCTTCTGAGCCATGCAGGTTCAACTAAGCTGCTTAAAAAAAAAATCTCTGTGAAGATACGCAAGAACTAGTAACACTGAGTAGCTCTGGAAAGGAGAGCTAGGTGTCCAAGGAACAGGAGTGGGAAGGACACTATCAAATACTCTTTTATACATTTAAAATTTTGTATCATGTGATTGTATTATCAGTTTAAAAAGTGAAAATAAAACAAAAATAGTGAAAATAAAACCGAGAAGAGTGTGGCAATAGAAGTTTCATGGCTCTGGTGAGCTCAACAGAAGTAAAACATATGTTAGGACATAGAAATGTTCTAGCCACAGAAAGGAAGGTGATAAATCTGCTCTGTCAACATGCTCTCACCATCTGAAGCACAACACGCTTAGTTCAAAGAGACATGTTTAAAAACAAGATATCAGCAAACTTAGTAGACCCAGGAAAGCTGACAATTTATAGGAAGTGAGGTGGGGTAAGGAAGCATGACCTGTGAAAAATGGTTCAGAGTGAAGACCTGAGAGAAAACACTTTTGGGAAGGAAGCAGGAACCTGAGAGGAAGAAAATTAGACCTATTTTCTGTGCCTTCTGAAAACAGAGCCAGGGAGTGCAATGATCGCAGGTTTTGGGTCTCTAGAAGTTAAGACCTTCAATAATAGAGTCTCATACACATGGACAAGCTGCTCATGCGCAGTCAGGGAGCGGTGGAGCTGTCCGCAAGCAGAGGCTGGAGTGCCCTATGGTGCAAATGCAGCAGAAATGACGGTCCCTTCAAGCCCCAGTCTCTTCAACATCCATAGTATACAACCAGTCATGGTATGCACCAATGGGTGTAAAAAACACATCTACATCGGGTTCAATGGCGAGCCTTGGTGTGTGTGTGTTTCTAGTTCAAATCTCTTTCATGATAATTCCTATATCATTCCCTATAAAAAGTAAAATATTTAAAAATAGAAAATAGTCTAAAAAATATTCCCTCTCAACAAAACAGATTTAGTTAGACCTCTAGGATGGTGAAAATCAAAAGGACAGAAAAAGGCAAGTGTTTTCAAGGATGTGGAGAAATTGGAACCCTCATACACTGCTGGTGGGAACGCAAAATGGTGACAATACTTTAGGTAACACCCTGGCAGTTCCTCAAATGGTTAAATGTGGAGTTACCATATGCTCCAGCATATATCCGCTCCCAGGCACATGCCCAAAAGAAATGAGAACATACGTCCACACAAAAACTTGTACATGAATGTTCACAGCAGCCTTGTTAATAATACCCCCCAAAATAGAAGAAAGCCAAGTATTTTTTTACTAAGTGGATGAATAAAACATGTAATGGAATATTCATACAATGGAATATTATTTGGCAATAAAAAGTAATGAATACACTGCTACAATGTAGATGAACCTTAAAAACATTAAGCGAAAGAAACCAGTCACAAAATACATACACATACAATACATACAAGCCAGTCATACATACAATACATACACGTGTTGTATGATTCTATTATATGCAATGTCCAGAATAATCTAGAGAAAGTAGATTAGTAACCACAGCCAGGGGCTGGGGCAGGGGTAAGAGGTTGGGAGAAATGCAGGGTGACTTTGCTAATGAGTACAGGGTGTTTTTAGAGGGTGTTGAAAATGTTTTAATATTAGATTGGGGTGATGGTTGCACAACTCCATGAATAATACTAAAACCCACTAAACTGTACACTTTACATAAGTGAATTTTATGGTATGTGAAAAATCTCAAAAAAAGCTGTAAAATGTTTATTCACTATGCAAACTGAAATAATGTAGATTATGAAGCCTTACTTGGAGGAAAAAGCTTCTCATATTTTATGGTCCCACATCTTGTTACTAAAGCAGTGATACAAGAGCAATGAAAGGGGAGCAACAGTGTCATTATCATACAACAAAGCATGAACAAACCCAACAAAAATGTGGGCACTGGATGTTGTAGGCATGATGTAGCACTACACACGCTAGGGCGAGGGCCAGTGCAAACCGTCAGAATCATGCAATCATGCCATGTTGACTTCCACACTGAGTCACAACAATCATCTCATGCACAGGTCTCACTGTGTCTCACAATCTGTGATGACCTACCAAGGGACTGAACATCATTTTTGCTGAATTCATTTACAGATGCTGTTGGTAAACCACAACAGTTATTCTCCTTAGTCCACGGGAGAGTCTCAGGCATCTCCTCAGATGATTCTGTCATCCCTCAGTGCCTGCGTGTGAATCAGCCCACTCAGTCCTCTACAGTGAGGCTTACAATGAAAAGATTTAAGTGACTACAAATCAACTGACATTATCAACCACCATGGTTTATGCTTTCTGTCGCAGAGTCTCAGAAGGAGATACATGCTGTCTGGCTGCCTGCTTCTGTTTTACTTTCTATTATTATGATAGCAAACTCACCTGCTGATGTCTTATTCCACAACAGGAACTGCTACCATCTCAGAGATGTGTCAGGCTTTTTGTAATACTTTTTAGTTTAATTAAAATCTAGGTGGGATTCGTTCCCACATTTATTGATCAGAGACATCTTCAGATAGACCGTCTTCAAAAAAGCTTTTCAATTAAAAATTGACCATTTTTTTAGAGGGGGGAGAGGCAGAGGGAGAGCAAGAGAATCATGGCTTGACCCCATGACTGTGAGATCACCACCTAGGCTGAAATCGAGTCAGACGCTTAACCCAACTGAACCACCCAGGCACCCACCAAAATTACTTTTTTTAGGTGGAAATTGAGCTTGGCAAAACATATCCAATATTGGAGGAAGGCCATGTCTTCTTTCATGACCCTATATGGCTATTCTTCATATAGGCAATTTGTTCCTGTTGACATTCTGCCCGTCAGATGACTGCTAGGAGATGTTTTTCTTTCAGAGGAATGGGTTTATGCTAGTTAATTTATAACCACTGAAGTTTAGAACCAGAGGTACACACTGATAAGACAGAGTCAAAGTCATAACTACAGTCTATGGTACCAAAGGACAGTCTCTTCTTGTGAAGTGTTTTTTAGATATATGCAGATCAAACTGTCAACTGTTGTTTCAATAATAAAATTTACCAACCAGGATAGGGTGATACAATCACAAAGTGTCTGTGTAAAACACAACATTTTGATATAGATTTAATTTCTAGAGACAAGATTCAAGTGTACAAAAACAGGAATTCAGGTGGTAACTGTCTGTTAGTCACCTTTAGAGAATCAGAACAGGTCATTTATTTCTGCAAGTCTGGCAGATGGTAACTATGAAAAATCCTCCTTAGAAAATTAAAAAGGCACTGTGCCTGGCTAATAGATCCCCAGAAAGTTTTTTTTTTGGTACATGAGTGAGTAAAGATTGCAGAGCCAGAATGATTCTGCATTATGCCCAAATTCAAAAAATGGCCATGAGACTTGATGGTTAAAATATAATGGAAGTACCATCATTAGAACTGAGGTCAAGAAACTCTAACAGCATAGTAAAGTTCCCCAGATAATGGCAAGACTTGGGCTAGAAAGAAAGAAAACAAACAGATCTAAAGTCCTCAATTAATGTAGGGGAAAACCTAGAAGGTTAACAAATGATTATGAAAGTCTTGTGCAGGGCCGTAGAGCAAGAGGACAGGGGTCCCAAAGAATTTTCTATTAGGTTTGAAAACTTACAGTCTGGAAGTGGCCCCCTTTTTCTTCTCTGCATTCTCTCAAGTATCTTTCCTCTTGGATTTAATACTCATGAGGATTATAATCACCTTTACATAAATGATTCTAAAATCTTTATTTCACTCATGACATACTCATGAGGTCAGATATATCTATATTTTTTATTTTCACTTGGATGTTCTGATCTAACTTCAAGTTTAATAAATGAAATTCCTTCATATTTTGATCAGAATTAGTTTCCTTTTCAGAGCTCTCCATTTTGATAGAGTGTTCACATATTATTTCAGTTGTTCTGGGTAAAAATTTCAGAAGAAACATGGCTATTAATTACCAAGTCCAACTGATTAGAGTCCAGCTTAATAAAAGAATGTTAGATTTTTATAATAAATTGTGACTATCACTTACTTATTTAAAAATATCTGACAATTGGCTAAACATCTGGAAATAAAATTATACTCACAGAATAAATTCCATGTAGATTAAAGATTTAAATGCATTAAAAAATATTTAAAAAAACCAGAAGAATTATTTTTTTTAAATAATCTTGAGGTTGGGAAGATCTTTCATAGAATGGAACAAAGAAATAAGTTGAATACATAATACTATTACAATATTAATAAAATATAATCTTGAGAATAGGAAAAAAATCTTCGAAGAAAAATGGACAAGGGATATAAAAAAGTAACCCTCAAAATAAGAAATGTAAATGGCAATCCCTGAAACCTAATGTTAAAAAAATGCATTTTAAAGCAATGAGTTTTTCCACACATCAGATTAGCAAATATTAAAAAGACTGATACTACCCGTAGTTGGCAAGAGAGTGAAGAGACACATATGCTTATACTTTTTGGTGGGAACATATATTGTGACAAATTTCTAGAGGGCATGCAGAGGGCTTTAGATTACAGAGAGTCTTCACGGGGCTCTATCTCACGAACCATGAGATCATGACCTGAGCCAAATCTTAATTGACTGAGCCACCCAGGCTTCCTGATTTAAAACTTCTTGATCAATTTTCTTAATTTATAGTCTCCTAGAAAATCATCCATCTAAATTTAGATATATATCAGCCTAAAGTTACATACAGTAGTCTTTTTGAAGGAAACCACTTCAGTCTGTGGTTACACCCTTCCATCTTGCTTATGTTTTCCATGGCCAGGATAACCAGAGATTTGGTCTACTGGTTTTTTCCAAAGAATCAGATCTTGGTTATATTGATTAGTTTTGGGGATTGACATTAATTTATATATTTTCTCTTTTTTTGTTCTCATTTTTATATTTATTTTATTATTATTATTTTTAAATGTTTTATTTATTTTTAAGACAGAGAGAGACAGAGCATGAGCAGAGGAGGAGGCAGAGAGAGAGAGGGAGACACAGAATCCAAAGCAGGCTCCAGGCTCCAAGCTGTCAACACAGAGCCAGGAGTGGGGCCTGAACCCATGAATTGCGAGATCATGACCTGAGCTGAAGTCAGACACTTAACCAACTGAGCCACCCAGGCACCCCTATTTTATTATTTTTTAAAGTTTATTTATTTTGAGAGAGAGAGAGAGAGAGAGAGAGTGCAAGTGGGGAGGGACAGAGAGAGAGGGAGAGAGAGAGTCCTAAGCAGGCTCTGCGCTGCCAGCACAGAGCCAAACATGGAGCCCAAATCCACAAACTGCAAGATAATGACCTGAGCCAAAACCAAGAGTCAGATGCTTAACTGACTGAGCCATCCAGGCACCCCATATTTATTATAATTATTAAAACTTTTTCAAAATTTTCATTTACTTACATATTTTTATTTAGATTTTTTGTTTGTTTCAAGTTTTTATTTAAATTCCAATTAGTTAACATACAGCATAATATTAATTTCAGGAGAATTTAGGGATTCATCATTGACATATAACATCCAGTGCTCATCACAAGTGCCCTCCTTAAAATATAGTTCCCACTTAAATTACTTCTTGAATTCCTTGTTTGTTAGTCTTCTTCCATACTAGAAGACTTATTTCAATTATTTCCTAATTGAACTTGTTTAGAATGTTTTAAAATTATCTATTTAATGAAAAAAATATATAGTTGTTAAATTCCAACTTTATTACCTTGTGGTTAGAAAATATAAGCATAGTTATTAGTCTTCTACTTTGGGGCTTTATCAACATTTTGCCTAAGTAAAATTAATTTTTGGAAATATTCCATGGGCATTTGGAACAAGTGTGGAGGCTGTGTTTTGGGAATGAAGTTTTATATAGATATTCTAAATCACACTTGTTAATATTGCTAGTAAAATCTTTCATATCTTTTTTTATCTGTTACATGTCAATAGCTGAAAAAATCAATTAAAGTATCCCACTTTTGTACTTGTCACATTCTATCTTATAACTGCATCTGGCTGAATGAACAAATGTATTCTGGTTGAAAGTACGGCAGTAATTCTGGAAGTCTCTAAAAGACTCTCTCCTCCTTTGACATTTATAGAGGGGATAGGGTAGATTCTCAAGACAAGTAACATTTAATTAAAAATGGGGGGGAAAGATCCTTGGTATAGAAATTTATATATATACTTTTTATTAAATTTTTTTAACGTTTTGAGACAGAGAGAGACAGAGCTTGAGTGGGGGAGGGGCAGAGAAAGAGAGGGAGACACAGAATCCAAAGCAGGCTCCAGGTTCTGAGCTGTCAGCACAGAACCAGATGCAGGGCTCAAACTCGTAAACTGCGAGATCATGACCTGAGATGAAGTCGGCCGCTTAACCGACTGAGCCACCCAGGTGCCCCTAGAAATTTGTATTTCTAAATCTTCTGGCCAAACTAGAAATTACTGGCAGAGAAGTGGAAATATAGGGATTTCCATGCATTGCAGTTAGGATATGAACTGGAAGGCAGTTTGGTACTAATGTAGGAAACTTATATAGCTTATGATCCAAGAATTCCACTTCTGGGTATATATTCCAAAGACAGTCTCACACAGATCCAATGGCGGGGGGTATGGACAAGGGTGTGCACTCCCATTTTTCTGTGGTGCTGGGAGTCAGCAGCAACCTGGGTGCCCATCACAGGGAAAATGCATCAGTAAAGTGGTAGATGCACTCAATGGAGTATTATGCAATGATCGGAAACCTGATTAGATGTACATATAGCAATGTAGATAAATGTTAAAAACATAAAAAATATAATGCTTATTGAAAATAAGAAAAAAATGATATGGCTTTTATATAAAATGAAGACACATACGCACATAAAGAATACACATTTTGTAAGAGCTCTTGTAAGCCAAAATATATTTATATAACAAGTTGCCTATGGAAAAATAGGAATGAGGATGCAATGTGGGGATAAAATTTTAAAAGTGAAGCCATGACCCTAGGAGCATATTCAACTCAACCCTCAGAACCTAAGGTTAAAAATTTGTTTTACTTTATCTTGCCATATTATGGTATATAATACTTTTCTGATCCTATTCTTCTACTCTGCTTCTAGAAAGATTTATTATGACTAGATTGGAGGTACAGATAGGTATTTCAGGCAGACACTAGAACAAAATGAAAAGCTTGAAAATCCTCCTTTCCAGCTCGTAGCTAACATTCTGTGTTCGTTTGATTAGATTGGCTTACCCCACTTTTTTATTAATGTCAAACAAAAACAATTTTTATGGTGCCTTATTAGAAAATATGTTTCTTGTAAAGTTATATCAAAAGACACAGAACATTATAAAGGAAAACATTTATAATGCCACAATTTTAAATAGTTTGTTAATATTTTGTTCCAGTCACACACATACATGTATATATTAAATATATGGCTTTATATCTTGCTTTTGATCTCTTAATGTATAATGACACTTATTTTTGGGTTCCAAGAATCTGCTTTTGACTTTTGTTTCTTTCCATATATGAGTGTGATTGTAAAGACTGGTGTAAAATCAGCCTGTTATATAAAAGTCTATTAATCACTGGTAAACATTTACTAAATATTATAAAAGCTCTCATTTGATTCTCTCATGGAGGCCTCTTTGGTAGTTTGTGTTGTTCATCTGCCCAACTGCTGGAAACATGGGCAACTGGAGGTAATGAGAGGTCAAAAACAGAGAAATAATTCATATTCACTTGATAATTGACTTTTCTTTTTTTGTATGGGCAGTAGTAAACTACCCTTCTTCTTGGACTCAAGTGCACAACCAGATATTGAGAAAAATAGATGGGGAAAGAAGGGAGAAAGGAAAAAGAGAGGAGAGAGGGAGAGGAAGAGCATGTATGTGCACACAGACATAGCAGGAACATGACAGAGAGGGAGGAGGAGGGGAGTAACCACAGAAACAAGAGACACACAGCAGAGACAATAGGACAACAGACAGCATGGGGGTGGGGAGAACAAGTGTATGGAGCGTGGGTGCACAGAGGCAGAAAGAAAGAAGAGAGAAGCAGACAGAGCACAAAGATACAGTAGTGAGAGGGAAACATGAACTTCAGAGACTGAGACAGATTGCACACAGTGGAGAGAGGCACAAAGGAAGTGAGTCACAGAAAGGAGATGACGGGTCATCAAAGGAAGAGGGGAAGGATGGGCAGGCAGCTGCTGTTATCCCCTTATATTGACTCCTAAACCCTTATCTGTACAAAGAATTAAAAAATATCCTGGGTACACATGTTTAAGAGAAAAAATTACCCCTAAGGAAACCTGGGTTAAAGACATGGTAGGTAGCTCATAAAATAAGAAGTATAAATGGTCAATAAACACACACACACACACAAATAAAAACTTAGTGGATGTAAAGAAATGTAAACAAGAACAGGCCTGATTGGC
This sequence comes from Panthera pardus, assembly GCF_024362965.1. NCBI lineage: Eukaryota > Metazoa > Chordata > Mammalia > Carnivora > Felidae > Panthera > Panthera pardus. The sequence continues at coordinate 89,338,819 of NW_026526821.1, read as the reverse complement.
AGACATTAATAAGAATGTTACTTGTAGGTATTGACCAAGCTATAATTATTCACTACTGGTGAACGAATAATTGATTCAATATTTAAGGAGGACAATTTAGTAGTGTGGATTAAACACTTTTAATGCCCAGAAACTCCAAATTTAGAAATGTATCTTGAGGAAATAGAAAAATTCATAAAGATATAAGAGGACTACTCATCAAAGTGCAGGTTATGATAAAGAAAAATTCAAAGCAATTTAAATACCTGCCATTAGGGAACTAATTAGACAAATACTATACTTCTACAATGGAACTCATAAAGTCATTAAAATGACTACATGTCTTTTTATTAAAATAATTAAAAAATAAAATGATGTCTATGATATATTAAGTGTACAGCTTCAAAACAACATATATACTGTGATTTCAGTTTTTTGACTCATTTCTATATATAAGCATGATTGTAAAAACTATAAAATATAAGAAATATTGGTTAATATGTAATCAAACATTAATAAAGCTCTTGTTTCATTCTCTCATGGAGGCCTCTTCTTTTGGTATTTAGCTACAGTAGAGCATGGGCCTAATGAAATATATCCAGGATCAGCAGTGGGTGTGTGAATCATAAAATATAAACCTGGAAGCTCATTTGTGAAAATGTTAAACATGACTCTTTCAGAATGATGAGACTTATGATTTCCAAGGTCTTTATATTATCTGAATTCTTCATATTTAGTTACCTTTTTACCTTTATATTCAAATGAAATAAAGAGATATCCTTTTGACAAGATATTTGGTAATAAGAGCAAGATATAAAGTGGTAGAAGCATCCACAGAAACTATCCTGACTGGCAAGTCCTCCACAGTCCATAATGAGGAAAAACATAAGCATGGTTCTAGTTGAGAGGAAGGAGTCTACAGAAAAGGAAGAAATTGAATATAGGAGACACAGAGAAACACTGAGAAAACAGATGAATGGATTTTAGAAAATATGATAGCACACTGACAGGCTTAATGAACCTCTTCTTCCATAAATGAAACACAAAAGCAAAAAATGAAAAGAATATTCAGACCTAGGGAAAGGACTCAACTCATACCACAAAATTGCAGAAGTAATGTCTATAGAAAAAACTGGGACTAAAATTAAGAAGCCATCACAAAGCTCTTCCTACACAAAGGATCATGCAAAAGGGTAAAAGGAAAGTCCATTAAATTCAAAATACTGCACTGATCTCTCAGGGAAGGAACTGAGGCAGTAAGTTGCTCAGAAGAAAGAGAAAAAAGAGAAATATCCCAATTGGAGACACGCTTCTAGTGGAAAAAAAAAAAAAAAAATAGCACCTTCTGCCATAGCCAGAATGATTTACCAAATACCTTCTTCTGGCCAAGAAGTCAGAAAAAGGTATGGGAAATAATCTCCTCAGTCTAAATATCTTAGTTGCATTACTAACATTTACTAGAAAAAAATAAGGCCCAGCCATTTCACTGACCACATGACAATGCCATGAAACCAGTCATCAGCTGACTCTAAAACAGTACAATAAAACCCCAAGGGCATGTCCTATAGAGCTAGATACTTTCCTTACTTCCATACTTGGTAAAGTGGCCACCAGTTTCCAACTTTTTTAACAATGGCAAAGAAAAATGTCACCTACTATAGCTTTCCAGAGTCCTAGAATTATCTACTATCCCCTTGCTTTCCCAAACTCTGAGAGGCAAAAGAAACAAAAGCCATACACAATTAGTCTTCAGGTTCGTGTCCTGGGAAGAGGATTTGAAGCAGTATCTTGCAAACCGGTAATAAAACAGTACAGAGATTTCAACCACATTCTTTGTGGGTACATTAATGGTTCCCACAGAACTGCTGACAAAGACAAGTAATAGGAAAACAAAAGACAAAGATATATGTAAATATTTTATAGCATGAAAGCAGAAGAAAGGGGAAAAAAAGAGAAAGAAGTAATTCTGCAAGGTTTACCCATTTCAGCCAATAAATAATTTGTGCTCTCACTCTAAACAAAATTAAAAAGAATATGGACCTAATGAAATAGACCCAAGATAAACTAAAATAATAGAAGGAGATTAAGAGGCAGCTGACAAAATTAACACAATTTGTCAATTAATGAGTATCTCCTTTGTGTTGGAGAACAAAAGACAGTCACTAAAGAAGAAAACTGAGGACAAAAATAATAGCATTAAACTACAATAGAAAACAGAAATTTTATAAAAAATTAAGAGAACTTAGCCAGTAGATTACAGATTGAAGAAGTCTTTTGAAATGAAAAACAGAAGACATGAATAGACATGAGCGATCACCTCACATCTGTCAGAATGGCTGAAGTCAACAACACAAGAAACAACAGGTATTGTCCAGGATGTGGAGAAAAATAAACCTCTTGCACTGCTGGTGAGAATGCAAACTGGCACAGCCACTGTGGAAAACAGTAAAGAAGTTCCTCAGAAAGTTAAAAACAGAAATACCCTAGTAATTGTGCTACTGGGTTTTTACCCCCCAAATTATAAAAACACGAATTCAAAGGGATACATGCACCCCAATGTTTACAGCAGCATTATCTACAATAGCCAAATTATGGAAACAGCCCAGTGTCCATCAAATGATGAAAGGATAAAGATGTGGTGTATATATAAACACACAATGGAATATTACTCGGGCGCCTGGGTACCTCAGTTGGTTAAGTGTTCGACTCTTGATTTCAGGTTATGATCTCACGGTTCGTGAGATCGAGCCCTGCACTGGGCTCTGTGTGAAGTCTGCTTGGGATTCTTTCTACCTCTCTCTCTGCCCCTCCCCCACTTGCACTCTCTCTCTCTCTCTCTCTCTCTCTCTCTCTCTCTCTGTTTCTCAAATAATAAACTTTTAAAGGGAATATTACTCAACCATAAAAAGAATGCAATCTTGCCATTTGCAATGATGTACATGGAGCTAGTAAGTATTATGCTAAATAAAATAAGTCAGTCAGAGAAAGACAAATGCCATACGGTATCACTCATACGTGGAAGTTAATTAACAAAACAAACGAGCAAAGGGAAAAAGAGAGGCAAACCAAGAAACGGACCCTTAACTATAGAGAACAAACTGATGGTTACCAGAGGGGAGGTGAGTGGGGGGATGGGTTAAATAGGTGATGGGGATTAAGGAGTGTACTGTGATGAGTACCAGGTGATGTACAGAAGTGCTGAGTCACAGGGTGCCTGGGTGGCTCAGTCAGGTAAGTGTCCCAACTCTGGGTTTTGGCTCAGGTCATGATCTCATGGTTCGTGAGTTTGAGGTCCGCACCAGGCTCGGCACTGCTGGTGTGGAGCCTGCTTGGGATTCTCTCTCTCCCTTTCTCTCTGTCCCTCCCCTGCTCACACCACCCCCCTCCAATAAATAAATAAACTTAAAAAAAAAGTGTTGAATCATTATACTGTACACCTGCAACTAATATTATATTGTATGTTAACTAACTAGAATTTAAATAAAAACTTAAAAAAAAATATATATATAAAGAAATATAACTCGGTACTAAAATGACAACCCAATTTAAAAATCTAATAGTCCTTTTAAAGATCTGAATAGACATATCTCTGAAGAAGATATACAAATGGCCAAAAGGTATATGAAAAGATGTTAATCAATAGTTATTAGGGAAATGCAAATTAAAACTACAATGGGATACCATTTCATATCCATCAGGATGATTATAATCAAAAGACAGACAATACCAAGTGTTGACAAGAATATAGAGAAATTGGAATATGATCCTGGTGGGAATGTAAAATGGTGCAGCCACTCAAAAGGTTAAACATGGTCCAGCAATTCTATTAGGTATATACCTAAGAAAACCGAAAACACAGTTCCACACAAACACTTGTATATTAATGCTTATAGCAGCATTTTTCATAATGGTCAAAAAGCAGAAACAACCTAAATGTCCATCAATTCATGAATAAACAAAATGTTTTATATGTTTGTGGAATATTATTCACCTGTAAGAAGCAAGGGGTATTGATTCATGCTACAAAATGATGAACCATGAAAATACTATGTTAAGTGAAAGCCAGACACAAAAGGCCACATATTACATGATTCATTTGTATGAAATGTCCTGAAAAGGCAAATCCACAGAGACAGAAAGTAGATTAATGGCTGGAGAGCGGAAAGAGGTAAGAGAGGCTGAAAAATGACTGTTAATGGACATAGGGTTTCTTTTTGGTGTGACAAATATGTTCTGGATTTAGTGGCGATGGTTGTACAACCTTCTCTGAATATACCAAACACCGATGAATTATATATTTGAAAGAGTAAACTGCATGGGATGTGAATTTGATTTAAAAAAACTTTCAACAAAGCAGGAAAGAGTATTCAATGGAAAAAATACAGTCTCTTTAGCAAATGGAGCTGGGAGAACTGGACAGCAACACGCAGAAGAATGAAACTGGGCCAACTTCTTAACACCGAACACAAAAATATATTCAAAATGCATGAAAGACCTAAATGTGAGACAGGAAACCATCAAAATCCTACAGAAGACAAGCAGTAACCTACCTCTTTGACTTCAGCTGCGGCAACTTCCTACTTGACATGTCTCCCAAGGAAAAGGAACAAAAGCAAATATGAACTATTGGGACCTCATCAAGATAAAAAGCTTCTGTACAGCAAAGGAAACAATCAACCAAACTAAAAGGCAACCGACAGAATGGGAGAAGATATTTGCAAATGACATATCAGATAAAGGGTTAGTATCCAAAATCTATAAAGAACTTACCAAACTCAACACCCGAAAAACATAATCCAGTGAAGAAATGGGCAGAAGACATGCACAGACACTTTTCCAAAGAAGATATCCAGATGGCAAACAGACACATGAAAAGATGCTCAACATCACTCATCATCAGGGAAATACAAATCAAAACTGCAATGAAATACCACCTCACACCTGTGAGAATGGCTAAAATTAACAATTCAGGGAACAACAGATGTTGGCCAGGATGTGGGAAAAGGGGAACCCTCATGCACTGTTGGTGGGAATGCAAACTGGTACAGCCACTCTGGAAAACAGTGTGGAGGTTCCTAAAAAAATTAAAAGTAGAACTACCTTACAACCCAGCAACTGTACTACTAGCTATTTATTCAAAGGAGTGCTGATTTGAAGGGGCACATACACCCCAATGTTTACAGCAGTGCTATCAACAATAGCCAAATTATGGAAAGAGCCCAAATGTCCATCAACTGATGAATGGATTAAGAATATGTAATATACACACAATGTATACATATACATACAATGGAATACTACTTGGTGACAAAAAAGAATGAAATCTTGCCATATGCAACAATGTGGATGGAACTGGAGGGTATTATGCTAAGCAAAGTAAGTCAGAGAAAGACAGGTATCAGATGATTTTACTCATAGGTGGAATATGAGAAATTCAACAGATGAACACAGGGGAAGGGAAGGAAAAATAAGATAAAAACAGACAGGGAGGCAAACTATAAGAGGCTCTTAAATACAGCGAATGAACTGAGGGTTGCTGGAGGTGGGTGAGGGAGTGGGTTAAATGAGTAATAGGCAGTAAGGAGGGAACTTTTTGGGATGAGCACAGGGTGTCCTATGTGAGAGATGAATCACTGGGTTTTACTCCTATATATTATAACTTGAATACAAATAAAAAAATAAAATAAAAACATCAGGAGACACTAACCAATACTGAGACATACCCTGGGAAAGTAAACTAAATTCAAAAAAAATGATAGGAATCCAGGACCCCACAGGAAAAATATATCAGGGTTGCCTCTGACACAGAAACATTAAATGCTTGTGCCCCGAAAAAGGGGAGTAAAATTGACAGATTTTGAGTTAAGGATTACTATCCAAAAGTTTTATATCCAACCAAGTTGTCTGTTCTTACATAAAGAGATAGTCTCAAATTTGTAAGAACTGAAGAGATGCTCAGTCCTGAACAACTGTTTAAAAATCTAGCCTAACAACAGAACAATTTAAACTAACAAACTCATAAACAGTTCTATGAAAAGATTCATGGTAAATGCTGATCCTGTGTTTAAAAACATAACTAATATAACATGGTGATTTTGCTTACAATATGGAAGTTGTATGTTATAATTCTTAAAAATAAAGCTGGTCAACAGAGTAGTTAATACTACGATAATGAACTGAGACAAAATTCACAAAATACAATATTGGCAAGTTGGGGGAAGTATGTGTGTGTGTGTGTGTGAGTGCAGGTGGGGAGAAACTGGACAAGTACAACCAATTGTTTAATTTTTCATATGATGGAGTCAACAGATACTATTTCATATCCGAGAGTGATGAGAGAGTGGTTTTAGCAGAGTATTTAATGAGATTACATGGCTGCTAAGTTGTCAGAAAAACAATTCAACTCAAAGAAAATCATACAGCAATGAACAAAAAGACTGGAAACAGCAGGAAATCCTTAAAAATGATAAAATACCCTGAAAAACCAAAATAATTTTGAAAAAGAAGAACAAAGCTGAAGGACTCACACTTCTTGATTTCAAAACATACTACAGTACTACAGTTAGTACTGGCAAAAAAGCAGACAACTAGATCAGTGGACTAGAATAGAGGGCCTAGAAATAAACCCTTGATCTATCCTCAAAGGATCTTTGACTCTTGATAACATGCCAAGACTACTCAAAGGGGAAATTTCTCTTCAACAAATGGTGCTGGCACAACTAGATATTTACTTGCAAAGAATGAAGTTGAGCCTTACTTTACACCATCCAAATTAACTCAAAATGGAGTGAAGGCCTAAACATAAGACCTAAAACCATAAATCTCTTACAAGAACACATAGGGGAAAAGTTTCATGCCACTGGACTTGGTAATGATTTCTTGGATATGTCAGCCAAAAAAAAAGACAAAAAAAAAAAAAAAAGACAACAGGGACTGCATCAATATTAGATACATCTGTGCATCAAAGGACACAATCAATAGAGTGAAAAGGCAACCCACTGACTGGTAGAAAAACTTATAAATTATATATTTGATAAGGGGTTAATGTCCAGAATACATAAAGAACTACAACTCAATGACAACATTTTTTTAACCTGTTTCAAGAATGGGCAAAGGACTTGAATAGACATTTCTCCAACAATGATATAATAATGGCCAATAAGCATATGAAAAGATGCCCAATATCACTAATCGTCACAGAAATGCAAATCAAAACCACAATGAAATACCACTACATACTTACTTGGATGGCTACTAAACAACAACAAAAACATAAGTGTTGGCAAGGATATGGAGAAACTGAAACTACTGCACATTGTTGGTGGGACTATAAAATGGTACAGCTGCTACAAAAAAGTATGGGGGTTCCTCAAAAAATTAAAAATAGAATTACCATATAATCCAGCCATTCCACTTGCAGACATATATCCAAAAGAATTGGAAGCAAGGTCTTGAAGGCCTATTTGCACAACCATGTTCACAGTAGCATTATTCACAATAATCAAGAAGTGGAAGCAATGTAAAGGTCCATTGAGGGATGAATGGATAAACCAAAAGTGGAATATTATTGGAATGGAATATTATTCAGCCTTAAAAAGAAAATCATGTCATACAGTACAACATAGATGACCCTTGAAGACATTATGCTGAGTAAAATAAGCCTGTTACTAAAAGATGAATAATGTATGATTCCACTTATATGAAACTATCTAAAATCAAGTAGAACAAGGGGCTCAGGGAAACAGGGAATTGTTGGGTTTAATGGGTACAGAGTTTCTGTATCATAAGATGAAAAGTTCTGGAAACTATTTCACAAGAATGCGAATATACTTAACAGTACAGAACCTTACATTTAAAAATGGTTAAGATGATAACATTTTGGTCATGTTTCTTTTTTTTTCACCACATAAAAAGTTCACTTGCCTCAGTCTGAAATGGAATTTTGTATAATAAACTTTTACTTAATAAATTTATCAGAACAAGAAAAAATAATAATAAAATTTAAACCAAACATATTTGTTATAACTTCAGAGTTAGGTAGAATAAATTCACCCCAAAAGAAAAACGCTCAAATTCAGTGGGGAGAAAAAAGTTAAATGCAACTAGATGCTACTTACACTTGAGCAAAGTGACCCAGTAAAGCTAAAAGTAGAAGGATGGGCAAAGAGAAACTGTGCAAATATAAAGTTCTAAAAATTGCATTGGATGAAGTAGAATCAAAGACAAACATATTAAAAATGGAAAATAAAACTTACTTTGAATGCTGTATGGTACAATTCACAGTGAATAAAAACGTATCATGAATGCTTATGTGCCAGACATAAGATAAACATCTACATATAAACCTTTAATTACCACAAAGATAAATCAACCTTCGAATATGTTCTTTTAACTTATTTTCCATTTCCCATTTATTTGCCATCAATATTTTAACCTTATGTGTCTATGCAACTCTTGTGCATGACAATACCATAGTTTTTTTTTTAAAAGTAAGCTCTACACCCAATGTGGGCCTTGAACTCAAGATCCCAAGATCAAGATCGTGTTGTACCAGGTGTCAGCTAGGCACCTCTATATACTCTTTGAAGTGCTTAACAGACCAAGGAAACCAACATTTGGAAAGAATATAATCAATAAAGGTGAATTACTAGATATAATTAAAATGTCATAATCTATATGGAGACTCCACCTCCTTTATAACACCCTTGGAGTACTTGTTCATACATTAAGCCACAAAGAAAATCTGTATATATCCTTAAAACAGAAATAGAACTGAGTACAATCTCTGATCATAATACATTAAAATTATAAGTTCATATGTAGTGATAATAAAGTCAATCTTACAAAAATACCAAAAAAAAAAATTATCCCCTAAACTTTTCTCTTGGTTGAAACAGCAAATCCAAAGGTATAATTACAGAACATCTAGAAAGTACTACAAAAAAAATACCACAAATCTACTGGATGTGTATACCTCATTTCCACTTGGGGATCTAAAGAGTTGAATAAAGCAGCCCTCCCATCCTTATAACACCACCACCAAAAGTATATCAAGTTTAAGTTCATGACTTTTCTTCAAGCCATTAGAAAGTTGAGGTCAGGTCAATGTTAGTCCAAAATCTAAAGAGCAAATGTTGTCATGAAACATGAGCACCAGATCATCTGGAGGAGATACCACTGGAAACCCTCAAGAAGGATGATTAAGTGGTAGAGGCCAAGTATAAACTGGTAAGAGTGTGAAGCCCTTGAGGGCTACAGAAATTGGAGAACTCCACACCTTCTTGCTGCTATTTCTCCACAAACTCCACCAGAAAAAAGATTGAAGAGTTTTATGTAAGTGTCTATTACAGTGCAGACCCAGGAAAAAGGAACAGTAGCTGTTGTGGGAAGGGTACAAAACTCTACCTTGGAGGGATGTCAGCAAATTGGTAGAAAAAGGACCTCCAGGGACCTGTCCCTTCCCTAGAAACACCAAAACAAACAAACACAAACAAACAAAAACCTGGCAAGAACTGTCAAAAAATCAACCTCATCAAGTGTGGAAGAGAGTCAAAGGTTTAAGGCAACTAAGTGAAAACTTAAGTAGGAGCAAAGCCACCTAAACAAGGTAGGAGAGCTTTGAGGTTTTTAATTTACCCTTCTCGGGCAGTTGCCTGCATTCACATTGTAGGTATTTGCTTCCACAGGAAGCACAGAGTAGTATCTTGTTCCCAAGGAATTGTTTCATTGAACCTCCCTAAGTATTCTCTGAAGAACTGACACAAGGGGCCTATCTTGTTTCACTAAACATGGAACTCTCTTACGGCATTTCAGAGGATGGAATTTCCTTGAAAACATTGAAAGCTAGATGCAAAAACAAAAACAAAGAAAACAGCTGGTTGAAACACTAGGCAAATGGAAAGCTAGGGAAAAAAGCAGTGAGAATTTTGGGGAAATGGGGCTTTGAAAATCTCCAATGTACCTCAGGGGAACTGGAAAGCTCATGCACAGGGCAGGACGCATGTTCAGAAAAGACCCAAGAAGACCATAATGTTTCATAACTGGCTGATCTGTAGGTTCAGTGCAAGCTAGAAATTTGCTAAGGTAGAGTTGTAAATAGCCTACCTAAGCACTGGCTTCCCTAATACACAAAAAAATCTACAAGGAATTGGGCAATTTTTTCCCCTTTCCTTTCCTTCTTTCTTTCTTTTTTGCTTTCTCTTTTTGGGTACCAGGCACTTAAGGCAATCAAACAACTAGCTGACTAATGAGCTAAAGAAAGAGAGACATCAGAGACCAGAAACACAGTCTGTACAAAAATAGTTTAGAAAAATCACTAAACATACCAACAATTTTAAACCACAATAAGCAGTAACAACAAAATCCTAGGGAGGGGGGAGAATAATCTGATTTCCAAAGTCAACATATTATGATATTCAAAATGTCTAACTTCCAAGAAGAAATTACAAGGCATCAAAACAAACAATAAAGTATGGGGCACTTAAAAGAAAAAGAAAATGGAGACTTTAAATCAACTGTCCTATATATGCTTGAAGGGCATATGGACAAATAAACAATGAGAATGATGTCTCACCAAATACAGACTATCAATAAATAAAGAAAAATAAAAAGGAAACAAATAGAAAATTATGAAGCTGAAAAGTAAAGTAACTAAAAAATTCACAGCAGATTTGATGAAATCTGTGAACCTGAAGACAGCATAAATGAAATTATCCAGTCTGAGGGACAAAAAGGAAACAGAACAAAGAAAATGGACAGAGTCTCAGAGACTTATAGGACACCATCAAGCTTACAACATATGCATGGTGGGAGTGTCAAAAGAAGAGAGAAAGAGTCAGAAAAACTATTTGAAGAAATAATGGTTGGAAACTTCTCAAACCTGATTAAAGACACGAATCTAAAATTGAAGAAGTTCAATGAACTCCTAGTAAAACAAGTTCCACACCAAGACACACAATAACCAAACTGTTAACTGACAAAGATAAAGACAGAATCTTGAAGCAGTAAGAATGAAGAGACTCAGAACGTACAAAGGATCATCAGTAAGATTAACTGCCAATTTCTCATAAGAAATGATGGAGGCCAACAGGCAGTAGGATGGTATTTAAAGTGATGTGAAAAACTGAAAAAAAGAAATCTGTATCTGGCAAAATTATCTTTCAAGAATGAAGGTGAAATTAAGACATTCCCAGATAAACAAAAGTTGAAAGAATTCATAACTGGATGTCTTTCCCTACAAGAAATGCTACAGGGACTCCTTCAGCATGAAAGAACACTAGGCAACAAGTGAAGCCATGTGAAGAAATAAATAAAACCATACGAGGCCATATGAAGAAATAACACTGGTAAATGTAAATATATAGGTAAATATAAAAGTCAGTAATATATTTCTGGTTTTAACTTCTCTTTCTCTTCCTGTAAAATTTAAAAGACATGCATAAAGATCATTAAAAATCTATGTTAATGGTCACAGAAAGTATAAAGATGTAATATGTGACTATAAACAAAAGATGAGAGGCAGAGAGGTACAGAAGCAGAGCTTTGTATATTACTGGGGCTAGATTGGCATCATTTCATATGTGTTGTTATATGTGTAAGAGTTAACTGTAATCCCCCCAAAATAACTAAAAAATATAAAAGAGAGGAAATGAGATGGGAATCAAAATGGTTCATTATAGATTCATTATAGGAAATCAATTAAATACAAAAGAAGGCAGTGATAGAGGAATTGAAAAAGAAAAACTGTTAGACATAAAGAAATGGCAAAATTGTCTGAGTTAAGCCCTTTCCTTTCAGTAATTCCTTTAAATGTAAATAGATTAAACACTCGAATTCAAAGGTAGAGATGGCAGAATGAATTTTAAAAAATCATAATCCACTTATATGTTGTCTAAAAAAGACTTCATTCATTCATTTTTAAATCTAAGGCTAATTTAATTTTTTAAAAATGTTTATTTATTTTTGAGGGGGGGTCAAGTACAGGCAGAGAGAGAGGGAGACACAGAATCCAAAGCAGGCTCCAGGCTCTGAGCTGTCAGCACAGAGCCCGACACGAGGCTCGAACTCACAAACTGCGAGATCATGACCTGAACCGAAGTTGGATGCTTAACCGACTGAGCCATACAAGGCACCCCAATCTAAGGCAAATTTAATAAGATCATACAAACACCTGCACTGAGGCTGTTTTCTTATACAGTTGACCCCTGAACACAGGAAAAAGGGGTGCTGACCCCTAAAGGTGGTAGAAAATCCATGTGTAACTTTGACTCCCCCCAAAATTAACTGCTGACCCAGAAGCCTTATAACATAAATAGTTGATTAACACATATTTTGTATGTTATACATATTACACACTACCTTCTTATAATAAAGTAAGCTAGAGAAAAGAAAATATTTTGTTAAAGAAGCTTTCCCTTTTCATAAATTTTTCTTAATGTTTATTTATTTTTGAGAGAGGGAGAGTATGAGCAGGGGAAGGGCAGAGAGAAAGGGGGACCAGAGGATCCAAAGCAGGCTGCTGACAGCAGACAGCTCAATGTGGGGCTCAAACTCACGAACTGCGAGATCATGACTTGAGCTGAAGCCAGACACTTAACTGACTGAGCCACCCAGGTGCCCAGAGAAGAAAATATTATTAAGAAAATCATAAGAGGGGCACCTCAGTGGCTCAGTTGGTTAAGCATCTGACTCTTGATTTAGCTCAGGTCAGGATCTCACAGTTGTGAGATTGAGCCCCACATCAGGCTCTGTTCTGGCCCTGAGCCTGCTTGAGATTCACTCCCCCACCCCCCATTCTGTCCCTTCCCAGTGCGTGTGCATACACATGCTTGCTCTCTCTAAAACAAACAAACAAATGTTAAAAAATAAAAATATTTCTTAAAAAATCATTAAGAGAAAATATAGTACTGTATTCATCAAATCTGCATATAAGTAGATATTTCACACCTATGTTGCTCACATTCTTATTGTTCAAGGCTCAACTGTAATTTAAAATAACATGAAGACACAGAGTGGGATTGATGCTTTGGCCCATTTCAATTAGATTCAGTGTCATATATTCAAGAACAGGATTTGTTGTTGCTGCCACTCTAGTTCCTTTCATCAGAAGGGGTCAGATATGCACATTGTTCTGGTAATACACCCTACAATTCCAGACCATTGCTTCCAGAACTCATGTAGACAGGGCTTTTATCTGAGAAAGAAATCCATGCTCAGGAAAGGCTGACCCCAATCCTATCCTTATTACAAAGTCTATCCTGGCAAATGTCCACTTATTATTTTCAGTGTGTGGCAGCTGGTATTGGAAATGTTATTGGTGCCATACTGTTTTTACCAGATGTTATTAATGGAATGAAATCATTCTGCTCTGGTCTCCTCCACAGCACTCACCAGAGAAGGACAGGGTCTTCAACCAACCCCACAGAAAGATATAGAGCCCAAACTGCCATCCCCTCACTGTCCCCCATTCCGCACTCCATTTTGAAAGACACTGACTTTAGATCCAAAAACACAGTAAAAGGATGAAAAAAGAAAGAAAGAAAGAAAGAAAGAAAGAAAGAAAGAAAGAAAGAAAGAAAGAGAAAGAAAGAGAGAGAGAGAAAGAAAGAGAGAAAGAAAGAGAGAAAGAAAGGAAGAAAAAGGATGGGAAAGATATTCCACACAAACCGTAGCAATGAAAAGAAAGCTGGGTAGCTCTACTAATATCAAACAAAAGAGAAATTGAATTAAAAATTATTATAAGACATAAAGAAGGGGATTATTTATTGATAAGACGGTCAACTCATGAAGAAGTATAACAATTAGGAACATATGCATACCCGATAACAGAGCTTCAAAATATATGAAGCAAAAATGGACAGAACTGAATGGAGAAACAGTTCCACATTAATAGTTGCAGACTTCAATATGATAGAAATACTAGATAAAAGACCAGTAAGAAAACAGAGAACTTGAATAACACTATAAACCAAATAGACTTAATAGACATAAACAGAACACTCTAAACAACAGCATAATTCTCAAGTGCACATGAAAATTCTTCACAAGAGATTATATAACACGGTAAAAAAACAAGTCATTATAAATTTAAAAGGACTCAAATACTTTGAATTATATATCCAAATATATTCTTTGACCACAATGGAATGAAACTAGAAATAATAAAAGAAATTTGGAAAATAAACAAAAATGTGGCAATTAAACAAACTATTAATAGTTAAAAAAGAAATTACAAGGAAAATTAGAAAATACTTTAAGATGAATGAAAATGAAAACACATACAAAAACTTTGGAATGCAGCAAAGGCAGAGTTTAGAAAAAAATTTATATCTGCAAAAGCAGGGCTCAGAGGAAATTTATAGTGGTAAATACCTATATTAAAAAAGTATAAGAGGGCACCTGGGTGGCTCACTCGGTTAAATGTCCGACCTCAGCCCAGGTCATGATCTCACGGTTTGTGAGTTAGAGCCCCACGTCGGGCTCTGTGCTGACAGCTCAGAGCCTGGAGCCTGCTTCCAATTCTGTGTCTCCCTCTCTCTCTGCCCCTCCCCTGTGCCCTCTCTCTCTCTCTCTCTCAAAAATAAATAAACATTAAAAAAAAAAGAATAATAGGGGCACCTGGGTAGCTCAGTTGGTTAAGTGTCCAATTTCAGCTCAGGTCATGATCTCGCAGTTCATGAGATCCAGCCCCAAGTTGGGCTCTGTGCTGACAGCTTGGAGTCTGGAGCCTGCTTCAGATTCTGTGTCTCCTTCTCTCTCTCTGCCCCTCCCACCTCGTGCTCTGTCTCTCTCTGTCTCTGTCTCTCAAAAATGAATAAGCATAAAAAATTTTTTCATTTTTTTCCTTCCCAGTTTTTAAAAAATTTTTAAATTAAAAAAAATTTTTGTTTATTTTTCAGAGAGAGAGAGTGCAAGTGAGTGGGGAAGGGGCAGAGAGCAAGGGAGACACAGAATCGGAAGCAGGCTCCAGGCTCTGAGCTGTCAGCACAGAGCCCGATGCGGGGCTCTAACTCATGAACTGTGAGATCAGAACCTAAGCCAGAGCCAGACACTTAACTGACTGAGTCACCCATGTGCCCCTCCTTCCCAGTTTTTATTTAAATTCCAGTTAGTTAACAGACAGTGTAAGATTAGTTTCAGGTGTAGGATTTAGTGATTCATCACTTACACAGAATAATAACTTAAAATCAGTAACTTTAAACTGTAAGGAATTAGGGGTAAAAAAAGAGCAAACTAAAACCAAAGCAAGCAGAAGTAAATAATAAAGATTAGAGTGAAGATAAACAGAGTAGTGACTAGAAAAACAAAGAGATGAATTAGTTCTTATAAACACACAAACTACAAAAAAATGACTCAAGAAGAAATAGAAAATCTGAGTAGAGTTACAGTAAAAAGACTGAATCAGTAATAAACTTTCCCCCCAAAGAAAAACCCATGACTAGTGGCTTCACTGATGAATTCTACCAAACATTTAAAGAAAGTATCAATCATTAACACCAATTCTTCTCAAACTCATCCAAAAAAATCAAAGAGGAAGGACAATGTCCTAACTCATTCTATGAAGCCAGTATTATCCTGATACCACAGGCAGACAAAGAAAGGTATTAAAAAAAAAAAAAAAACCACCATAGATCAATATCCTTTACAGAGATGCAAAAGACCTTTTCAAAATTCTAGCAAAGTTAATCCAGCAGCATATGAAAAGAATTATATATCAAGACTAAGGAATATTTAAGGATTTATCCCAGGAATGCAAGGTTGGTTCAATACATGATTATCAATCTATACCATATTAACAGAATAAAAGAAAAAAAAAAAAGACCCAGATGATCATCCCAATAAATGCTAATGCATCTGGCAAAAAACACAACACTTTCATGGTAAAGATACTCATCAAGAAAGAAAGGGAACTTCCTTAACACGATAAAAGTCATGTATGAAAACTCAAACTCACATCATTCTCAATGGTGAAAGACTAAATGTTTTCCTTCCAAGAACATGAACAAGACACTTTTGTCACTTCTGTTTGACACTGTTGATCTGGAAGTTCTAGCCAGAAAGTAAATAAAGGGCACCCAAATTGGAAAGGAGGAAGTAAGACTATTTCTATTCACAGATGACATGATCTTATATGTAGAAAATCCTAAGGAATCCACAAGAAAACTGTTAAGAGTTAACAAATAAATTCAGTAAAGTTATAGAGTACAAAACCAATATACAAAAATTAGTTGTGTATCTCTACACTAGCAATAAACAATGCAAACATGAAATTAAGAAAACAATTACATAGCATCAAAAAGAAAAACTTACACAAATTAATATGGAATTTCAAGGGACCTTGAATAGCCAGAACAGTCTTGAAAAAAAAGAATAAATTGGAGGTTCTATACTTGATTTCAAAATTTATTACAAAGATACAACAAACCAAAACTAGTATGGGACTGGCATAAAGGACATAAAGACCAGTAGAATAGAATAGATAGAATAGAATAGAATAGAATAGAATAGAATAGAATAGAATAGAATAGAGAGCCTGAAATAAACCCTCATATATATATTGTCAACTGATTTTTGTCAAGGGTGCCAAGACCATTCAATGGAGAAAAGACAGTCTTTTTTCAACAAATGGTGCTGGGACTAGATATCCACATGGAAAAGAATGAACTTGGAGCCTTACTTTGCACCGTATACAAAAACTTAGATCAAAAGTCTTAAACATGAGACCTAAAACCATAAAACTCTTAGAAGAAAATAGGAGAAAACCTTAAAGACATTGCATTTGGCAATGATTTCCTGGATATGACACCAAAAGCAAAAACAGATAAACTGGATTACACCTAAATTAAAAATCTGTGCCTCTGAGGACAAAATCAACAGAATGAAAAGGCAACCCATGGAATCAGAAAGAATATTGAAAATTAAGTAGAAGAGGTTAATATCCAGAACATATAAAGAAATCCTACAAATGAACAACAAAAAACTTGATTAAGAAACAGGCAAAGGACTTGAATAGATATTTCTCCAGAGATCACATACAAATAACTAATAAGCAAATAAAGGTGTTCAATATCACTAATCATTAGGGAACTACAAATCAAAGCACAATGACATACCACTTCACACTCATTAGGATGACTATTTTTATTAAAAAAACAAGACAAAACAGGGGTTGGCAAGGATGTGGAGAAACTGGAACCCCTGTGCACTGGTGGTGGGAAAAATGGTATAGAAAACAGCATGGCAGCTCCTCAAATAATTAAAAATAGAATTACCACATGATTCTGCCTTCCACTTCTGGTTTTATTACCTCCCCCGCCAATTGAAAGCAGGTTCTTGAAGAGATATTTGTACACCTATATCCACAGCAAAATTATTCACAATAGTCAAAAGAGAGAGTAACCCAAGCGTCTATTAACAGATGAATGGATAAGTAAAATGTGCTATATACATACAATGGAATATCATTCACCCTTAAAAAATAAGAAAATCATGTTACATGCTACAACATGGATGAACCTTAAGGATATTTTGCTAAATGAAATCAGCCTATTACTAAAAGACAAATGATACATGATTCTACTTAATATGAGGTACCTAGAGTAGTCAAATTTATAGAGATAGAAAGTAGACTGGTAGTTGCCAGAGGCTGAGCATCAAGTGGAATGAGGAGTTGGTTGAGTGGTATAGAATTTCAGGTCTGCAGGATGACAAGAGTTCCTAAGATGGATGATAGTGATGTCTACACAATGATATGAATGCACCAAGCTGCACATTTAACAATGGGTAAGATGAAAAATTTTGTTATATGGATTTTACCACACTTAAGAATAATAAAAAAAGAGAGAACAAGAAAATCAAATAAATACAGCAGTGTTGATGCATAGGGGCACTTTTACCCCAATGTTTATAGCAGCACTTTCAATAATAACCAAATTATGGAAAGAGCCTAAATGTCCATCAACTGATGAATGGATAAAGAAGTTGTGGTTCATATATACAATGGAATACTACTTGGCAATGAGAAAGAATGTAATATGGCCTTGTGTAGCAACATGGAACTGGAGAGTGTTATGCTAAGTGAAATAAGTCATACAGAGAAAGACAGATACCATCTGTTTTCACTCTCATGTGGATCCTGAGAAACTTAACAGAAGACCATGGGGGAGGAGAAGGAGGAAAAAAAAAGTTAGAGAGGGAGGGAGGCAAACCATAAGAGACTATAAAAACTGAGAATAAACTGTGGGTTGAAGGGGGGTGGGAAGGAGGGGAAAGTGGGTGATGGGCATTGAGGAGGGCACCTGTTGGGATGAGCACTGGGTGTTGAATGGAAACCAATTTGACAATAAACTTCATATTTAAAAAAAAAAAGAAAATCAAGAATAAATTTAACTAAGAAGGTCTAAGACTTGTAAAATGAAAGCTACAAAACATTCCTGGAAGAAATTAAAAACCTAAATAAATTGAAAGACATTCCGTGTTCACAGCCTGAAGACTTAATATTAAGATTGCAATAAACTCCAAACCAATCTGTAGATTTAATGCAATTAATATCAAAATCCCAATGACCTTTTTGGCAGAAATGGAAAAGCTGATCCTAAAATTCATATTCAAATACAAGGGGCCTGAATAGCGAAGTAGTCTTGAAAAAGAACAAAATTGGAAAACTCATGCTTCTCAATTTTAAAACTCACTACAAAGCTACAGTAATCAAAAATACTGCAGTAATGGAGTATGACTAGGCATGTAGATCTAAGGAATGCAATTGAAGGCCCAGAAATAAACCTTCACATCTACTGTCAGTTGATTTTTGACAAGTGTCAAGACCATTCAATGGGGAAAGAATAGTCTCTTCAAAGACTGGTACTAGGACAACTGGGTATCCACGTGGAAAAGAATGATGTTTCACCCTTACTTTATATTACATACAAATATTGACCCAATATATATCAAATAGGTAAATGAAAGAATTAATAGTATAAAATTCTTAAAAGAATATAGGGACAAGACTGGATTTGGCAGTGGTTTCTTAGATAGGATACCAACAACACAAGCAACAAAAGAAAAAAATAGACTTCATCAAAAGTAAACTATTGTGCATCAAAGGATGGTAATAAGCGAGTGAAAAGACAACCCGGGGGGGGGGGGGAGCAAATATTTACAAATTACACACCCAATAAGAATCTACAATCCAGAATAAATAAAGAACTCTTGCAATTCAAAATAACAAACAACTTAATTACAAGTGGGCAAAAACCTGAATAGACATTTCTCCAAAGAAGATCTATATATGTACACACACACACACACACACACACACACACACACACACACACACACACGGCTAACAAGCACAGGAAAAGATGCTTACTGTCATTAGGAAAGGGGAAAGCAAATCAAAACCACAATCAAAATGACAATGAGTATGAGATACCCTTCACACCTACTAGCATGGCAAGAAAAACCCAAACAGACAGACAAACCATAAAACAAGGTAAATAAAAAGTGCTGGTCAATGTGGAGAGAATGGGGCGCTCAGACATTGCTGGTGGGAATATAAATGGTATATCCATTGTGGAAAACAGTTTGGTGGTTACTCAATAAGCTAAAAACAGAATTATCATATGACCTAGAACTTCCACTCCTAAGTATATAACCAAAAGAACTGTACACAAGTGTTCAAATAAAAACTTGTGTACAGATGTTCATATCTGCTCCTTTTACAGTAGCCAAAAGATGGAAACCAAAATGTCCACAAACAGATGAATAAATAAAATATAGTATATACATACAATGGAATATTATTCACCCATATAAAGCAATAAAGTACTGATACATGCTAGGGCATGGATGAACCTCAAAAATATGTTAAAGTGACAGATGTCTGACTTGGTCACATCCGTATGATTCCATTTATGTGAAATACACAGAACAGGCAACAGAGGCAGGAAGTAGCTTCATGGTTGTCAGGGGCTGGTGGGAGGGGGAATAGAGAGCGACTGCTTAATGGTTAGGAAGTTTCTACTGGAGTGATGAAAAAGCACACAAACTGGATAGTGGTGATATGTAAAACACTGTGAATATACGCAGTGCCATTAGACTGTACACTTTAAGATGGTTAAAACTATAAACTTTATGTGTGTAAAGTGTATGGATTTTACCACACACACACACACACACACACACACACACACACCCACCCTCTACTGAGATCTTTTTTCCCTATCTCCTCCATGGAACAAAAAGTCTTAATCTGTTATCATTCCCAATTCTTCTCCTACTTTAAAAAGTCATATTGTTCTATTTATACATGTAATCACTATCATTTAATACCTACCAAAAACTCAATTATGAGAAATAATATTTATGAATTGTCTCAATGTCTTGTGTCTCCTTGCCTCTAGACTAGTGGTCTCTAAGTTTTTTTGATCATGCAGTCCTACTGATAAAATATTTTTGAGCACAAATTACCAAAGTAGATATTTATTTATGTTATAAATTATGGCTCTATTCATATATTATAAAACATATACACAAATATAAATTTTAAAAGGCTGAGAAAAATAAATATCTATCCTTTTTTTTTTTTTTTTTGTCTGTACTCCAGTGCCCCATTCTGTAAGCATCCCTCTTTGGAGAACACTCCTCTAGCCACCCTAAATTTTATTCTTGGGTTAAAGTATTAGTCTGCATTTGCTGCCCCCTTGAAGTCTGCCTTTACTGAAACTCCCTAACGTAAGGTCATATTAACCTTATGGGTGTTGTTACTGAATTCCTTGTAAGGATGCTGTTGAGGACTCTTACATACACTCTGGTGCCTTCTTTATGAGAATAGATGAGAGAAATTTCTCTTAGGTCTCAGTATCAGAAATATTTATAATGCTTTTGAAAACCTAGTTTTTATATTATAGACTTATGTAATTGATCACAAAGTTGTAGCAACACCACGTGCTAGAAAACATAGAGCAAAATTTGTGGCTCACTTCTAGCAACCATATCCACAAGGTGTATTTATTTATCTCCCTTCTGACTTCAACTTGTCTTCCCAACACTCACAATTCTTCATTTATTTATCTTTAAAAATCATGTTGTAGCTCATCCCTTCCTGGCTTTAATTTAATTTTCTATCATTCTAATTCTTCATTTACTCAAGAATATCATTATTGTATTACTTACATAAGTATGTGTCTGGATATTTGTGTCTGTGTATATCTGTGTATGTGTTTAAGAACATCTCAAAACTTCTTGAAAGACAGGGAGGAATGAATAAGCAAAAAAACCCCAAACAAACAGAAACGGCCAGGCACTAATGTTCAGAATGGAGGTCATCCTAAACTGGAAGCTCCCCTGTGCCAGGGGTACACTTTGCAGATTCTGAAGCATTTAGCAGCAAAGCCCTTCGTCGTAACTGAGTGTTGAAGAAAAGAATGACAACTCACAATAGCACTGTACTACACTTTCTCACTCTTTTCCGAAAGTTGGTAAGAAATGTTATAGTGAGGAAAGGGCAATTGGCTTTTTTTCACCTGTGTGCAAAGCTTAACTAAAAAGTCCATGAAAAAGGCAGTCACATTGCCAGACGGAATTTGTAGCCATGTACCTGGATGTGTTTCCTTCTGGTGTGCTCAGAAGTCATTTGGGGATGACCTGTATTCAAAGCTTTCTTATTCTTCTTGCTCCGCCTCTCAAGGTATCTCCTCTGGTGGTCGGTAATGCTGCTGTATAATTTAATTCGCCTGGGTGACAGACAAACTCTTTCATGGCCAAAAGCTTGGATCAGTCGGGCAGTGTCAATGGTGGAAATAGAGCTGCTTCTCTCCTGCAAAGTCACCTCTTTATCTGTTTGGGTCAAGATATCAGATTCCACAGGAGAATTGGTTGTGGAAAGGATGTTGGTGGCAGTGTCTGTGAGCAGCTCACTTTCGTCAGATGGTCTAGAATCTGAGGAAGTGGTGTTTATATAATGAAAACCTGGCTGTTTTCTCAGGATATACTTATCAAATTTAATCTGTTCAATTTTAATCTGCTTAGACTTCCCAGCTTGATGAGTAGAAAGCGCCTTGCTTTTTTTAAGCTCTCCTGTGTTTTTATGGCATTTCTCCAGGCTCTTATACCGCTTCTTTTTCTGAAGCTTGATTTTCTGCTGTTGCTTAATATCCCGTTCCCCTCTGCTATCATCCTGTGTGCTTTCAGAGGTCCAGAGAGAATATGTGATGGGATTCTGAAGAAGTTTAGCCAAACGATCAAGTCGCTCCACCAAGGATAGTTCTTTTCTGTCACTAAACTCGGGAGGTTTCTTTTGTTTCTGTCGCTCCTGATACTTGTTCCAGAGTTCATTCAAACTCACAGTGTGCTGAGTTGTTAGCTCTGGGGTGACCTTACGATCCCTTTTTGGATCACTAATTTGTTTGTCACTTTTTGGATAATCTCTAGCCTGACTTTTAGCGGAATGCATCACTTCTTTGTTTTCCAAGTTTACATTGATACTGAGGCTCTCTATTCTGGTATAATCTGCCTTGGTCTTTTCCACATTTTCATCAGGGGAAGGAAGACAAGTATGTTCTCTTTGTTTGTCTGGATGACGCTGAAAGAAATCTTTCCAAGAATGCCTCATGAAAACACTCCTCCCCAAGGATTCATGGCAAACATCTTGATCAGTTGGTAGGTGGACTGGATGATGAAAGTAAAACTTGGCTGACCTGAAGACAGAATGGGTAGTATTTTCAAATTCTGAATGACATCTGGACTCTGAAAGGGAGAAAGAAAAAGATTTTGAAGGATTTTCAAAATATTTGTATTCCCTTTAGAAATAGTATTCACACTTAGGGACGCCTGGGTGGCTCAGCTGGTTAAGCGTCCAATTTTGACTCAGGTCATGATCTTGCGGTTCATGAGTTTGAGCCCCGCATCGGGCTACGGTGCTGACAGTGTGGAGTCTGCTTGGGATTCTCTCTCTCACCCTCTCTTTGCCCCTCCCCTACTCTCTATCTTTCTCAAAATAAATAAACTTAAAAAACAAAAAAAGAAAAATACCCATCATTAAAAAAATTTTTTTAAAAAAAAGTTTCTACACAGCAAAGGAAACAACTGACAAAGAGAAAGGGCTATGTATGAAATAAGAGAAAAGAAGTGTATACTATATGTCTGGTAAGAGGTTAATCTCCAAAATATATAAAGAATTCATACAACTCAATAGTAAAATAATAACCCAATTGAAAACCTAGGCAAATAACTTGAACAGCCATTTCCTCAAGATATATAAATGGACAATAGGTAGATGAAAAAAGGCTCAACATCACTCACTAATCTTATCAAGGAAATGCAAATCAAAACCACAATGAATTATCATCTACATCTGTCAAGATGGCTATTATCAAAAAACCCAAAAAACAAATGTTGGTGAGAATGCAAAATGTTGTAGCTGCTGTGGAAAACAGTACGAAGGTTCCTAAAAAAATTCAAATTAGAACTGCCATACGGTTCAGCAATCCCAGTTATGGGTATTTATCCAAAAGAATTGAAATGAAGATCTCAAAGGAATATTAGCACTCCTAAGTTCACTGCAGCACTATTCACAACAGTCAAAATGTAGAAGCAAACTAAATATCCACCAACATATCGAAGAATAAAGAAAATATGGCATATCCATAAAAAGAGGGAAATTCTGCTATATGTGACATAATGGATGAACCTTGAGGACATTATGTTAAGTGAAATAAGATGGATTTCACTTTTATGAGAGATCTAAAATAGTCCAATTCACAGAATCAAAGAATGGAATAGTGGCTGCCAAGGGATTGGGGGGAAGGGTAGGAAATGGGGAGTTACTAATCAATGGGCATAGAGTTTCAGTCAAAGCAAGATGAGTAAGTTCTAGAGACCTGCTGTATAACATTGCACCTATAGTCAACAATATACCGTACACTTAAAATTTTGTTATGAGGGTAGATCTCATGTTCAGTGTTCTTTCCATGATAAAATTATGGGAAGGAAGGAAGGAAGGAAGGAAAGAAGGAAGGAAGGAAGGAAGGAAAAGGAAAGGAAAGGAAAAGGAAAGGAAAGGAAAGGAAAGGAAAGGAAAGGAAAGGAAAGGAAAGGAGGTAGGAATTTGAGGACAAATTATGTGAAGCCTAGAACACTAGGCTAAGGACTTTAAAATTTATTCTTAATGGAAATTAAGCACCAGTATACCATTTGAGCAGAGGAATAACAAGATTATGGCTATACTTCAGGAAGGATACCATAGCAACAGGATAAAAGCAGCAAAATGTCAAAGGGCTAATGACAGTACATTAAAAAATAAAGCAAAAGCAAAAGCAAAAGCAAAAGCAAAAGAATGAGGAAATAGATAACATTACTGGAAAATGTATTTGTTTTCCAATATCAGTATTTTCAAACAACGCAGTCCCACTGACTTGGGGCTGAAGTAAAATACATGGTAAAGAGTAGAAAATGAGCAAGCTGAATCCGTTGAGTATAAAGAGCTCTATGAACAATGAGACTACACAACCCTATCTCATGTTACTTCATTGAGTAAAGGTCAAATCGGTTGAGATGGATGTCTATTCTGATAATACATTAGTTTTACACACAGCATTTGTAAAATTCTCCCCAAATATATCAAAGTATATTAAACTATGATTTACTATTTTTTAAAAATTAAAGTTAAATATGCTCATTGTAAAATATTCAAATAATGTAGAGAATTTAAGGTGAAAAAGTCTCCCTGCCATCCCTCAACCCCTAAGCCACTTTCTAATAAAAACTATTAACCAGGTTTTATATACCCATTTAGATAAAATGCTGCCAAGTGCTGCCAAAATATTTGTTCAATGAAAAAAATATCGTATGCATATGTAAACATTTTATATTTACTGATTTGATATATAATTTAACTACATGTTTAGGTTGTTTCCAAATGTTTACTCTCCTGAAGAATGCTCCAGTGGAGGGGCGCCTGGGTGGCGCAGTCGGTTAAGCGTCCGACTTCAGCCAGGTCACGATCTCGCGGACCGTGAGTTCGAGCCCCGCGTCAGGCTCTGGGCTGATGGCTCGGAGCCTGGAGCCTGTTTCCGATTCTGTGTCTCCCTCTCTCTCTGCCCCTCCCCCGTTCATGCTCTGTCTCTCTCTGTCCCAAAAATAAATAAAAAACGTTGAAAAAAAAAAAAATTAAAAAAAAAAAAAAAAAAAGAATGCTCCAGTGGATATCTGTGCATGTGTGTGTGTGTGCGTGTGAGATTTTATGTTTGATACAACTTTATAACTCCTGCAAGTGGAAATGCTGGATAAAAGAAACATTTATTTCAATTTTAGTCCATGTTGAGAGTTTAGATAAAGGGGTCCAAAATATTGCTGCTTCAGCATCCATTTTGTGTAGGCAAGCGGACTGCAGGGGCCTTGAACTAACACTAGCCCCTCCTTCGAATGCATGCCCTAGAGAACAGCACGCAGAATCTTAAGTATTTAAGTTCCTTATATGACCTTCCCAAAAGTCCTTGTGATACACAGTCTCCCCCACCTCCTAGGGCCTTACCCTTTGTGCACCGCTTACAGAAGACCCTTGCCAAGCTTACCAAAATACTGCCCTTTCTGGTTTTGAATTCACCAGTTCACCCTTATCTTGGGAACCAATCCACCTATAGACCCTAATAAAGGCATGTACCCCAGGTTTTGCCATTCTCTTGCCCCGTGTGTCCCCTCAAAGCATGCTGTGTACCTCCTCCAGGACCTGTGAGTAATAAAGTTCTCTATATCAATTTCCCTTGTACTCTTTTGTTGAGCCATTGGACATCCCAGAGCTCTACTTAACAAATGTTAATAAAGTCACAATGGTTAGACATTGTCAAATTGCTCTATTCTTTAAAAATGTTGCAATAAATTTGCACTTCTAACAATAGTATTATGAAGATGTATGTACATTTCCCCATATCCCAACAATACTTTTTTTTTTAAAGTTTATTTATTTATTTTGAGAGAGAGACAGAGAGAGCACATGTAAGTAGGGGAGGGACAGAGAGAGGGAGAGAGAGAATCCCAAGCAGGCTTGGGATCCTAAGTTCCAACAATATTTTTATAATCAGCATCAAATCTTTTCATCTGTGCTATTCTAAAGGGCTTAAAAAATTTGTGTTTTAGGGGTGCCTGGGTGGCTCAACTGGCTAAGAGTCTGACTCTTGATTTCGGTTCAGGTCATGATCTCATGTTTAGTGGGATTGAGCCCCACATAGGGCTCTGCGCTGACAGGGTGGAGCCTATTTGGGATTCTGTCTCTTCCTCTCTCTCTGTCCCTCCCCCCAATTTCTCTCTCTCAAAATGAATATTAAAAAAAATCTGTGGTTTACTATATTTCTTTAATTATGAAAAAGGCTAAGTATTGTTTCATATCTTTCATGGCCATGTGTATTTCTTTCACCATAAAATTCCTGCTCATGTTCTTTGTTTTTCTATTAGACTGTCTTTGATTTATAAAAAAGCTCTTTGCATATTAAGAAAATTAGCCCCCTTTTCTCAAGTTTATCTGTTTAAAATTGTTTTCCTACTTTGCATTTATAAATTGACTTTGCATATAGTATTTTTCTACCATGCAGAAATTTAAAATATGTAGACAAATTTATCAAATATTTGCTTTTAGGACTTTTAGATTTTGTCACCTTACTTTATAAGAAATAATAATCCACACCTTCATCCAGAACTTTTATGATCTCATGCTCTCTTTTATTACTTACATCTCTGAAATATACGAATCTTGGCAACAGGGGTAAGGAGAAATCTACCCCCACACGTCCCCAAACGCTAGCTAAGCATCTTGGTATAATGTGTTGAATAATCCATCTATTCCAAACTGATGTGAAATGGCACTTTTAAAACAGTAGATTCTCACTGTATTTATTTCCATTGAGGTACCCACTCTCAGTCTCTTGACCCAATAGCATCCTTTTTTTTTTTTAATTTTTTTTTTTAATGTTTATTCATTTCTGAAGGACACAGAGAGAGAGCACAGGCAGGGGTGGGGCAGAGAGAGAAGGGGACACAGAATCTGAAGCAGGATCCAGGCTCCGAGCTGTCAGCACAGAGCCCAACGTGGGGCTTGAACTCACGAACCGCAAGATCATGACCTGAGCAGAAGTCAGATGCTTAACTGACTTAGCCACCCACGCGCCCCCCACAATAGCATCCTTTTAATGGTTACTGCTGTATAGTTTATTTTAATACCTTGTATAGCTAAATCCTACACCATCTCCATCATCTTTTTCAGACTCTTTCTGGTAAAGAGAAAATTTTATTATTATTTTGTAAAATTTATATTTACAAATATATTTTGTAATGTATTTATATCATTTATATTTATATATTATTAATATTATAAATAATATATTATTATTTATATTATTTTGTAGAAAAGAAAATTCCAATCCTACCAAAAGGCAGCAAAATAGAATAAACTTCCATACATTTCTGGTAGGATTCACCAATTGTTAACATTTTGCTACACTGGCTTCTCTCTCTATCACAACCTGCAAGCATATGCATATTACTCACATTTTATCTGAACCATCAGAGAATAAGTTATAAATATCATGTCCTTTCATCCTGGGATACTATAGTGTATATACCCTAAAAGGAAAGGCATTCTCTTACGTACCATGGTATAATTACCAAATACATTTAACATTGATATGATACTAATGTGAAGATTATGTTCAAATTTCAGCAATTTTCCCAAAATTGTCCTTTATAGTAATTTTTCCCCTGGGGCTACAGTCCAATCTAGAATCATGACTGCATTTAGCTGCCATGCCTCATTAGTCTCCTTTGATCTAGAATAGTTCCTCAGCTTTTGTCCTTTATGACACCTACGTTAAAAAAAAAAAAATTAATGTTTATTTCTGAGAGAGAG
The DNA here is from genome assembly GCF_024362965.1 of Panthera pardus. Classification (NCBI taxonomy): domain Eukaryota; kingdom Metazoa; phylum Chordata; class Mammalia; order Carnivora; family Felidae; genus Panthera; species Panthera pardus. The sequence goes on along the minus strand of NW_026526821.1, from coordinate 89,310,948 downwards.
GGGGAGAGTGAGTGCAAGTAGGGGAGGCGCAGAGAGAGAGGGAGACACAGAATCTGAAGCAGGCCCCAGGCTCCCAGTTGTCAGCACAGAGCCCGACGTGGGGCTTGAACTCACAAACTGCAAGATCATGACCTGAGCCAAAGTCAGACACTTAACCGACCAAGCCACCCAAGACCCCTGGCCTTGACAGTTTCGAGAAGTACCAATCAAATATTTTGCAGAATGTTGTTCATTTGTTTTTCTCATGAATAGACTGTGTTACAGGTTTGGGGGAGGAAGACTTTAAAGTGCCATTCTCATTACATATTAAGGGTACATACCGTCAGCATGACTTATCACTGCTGGTGTGGACTTTGACCACCTGGTTGAGGTAGTGTTTTCGTCAGGGTTCTTCACTGTAAACTTACTCTCTTTTTTCTTCCCATATTAAACTCTTTGGAAGGAAGTTATTATGTGCAATCCATTCTTAAAGACTAGGGAATTATGTTCTACCTCCTTAAGGGTAAAGTGTCTACATACTCCATACATACTCAGACATTTGGGATTCTGCACAAAACTGTCTATTTGCTCCCATTTATTTATTCAATCATTTATTTATATCATTATGGATCCATGAATGTTTATTCTTTGGTTATAATTCAATACTACTATATTGCTCAAATTGCTGGAACTTTGGCCACTAGGAGCTCTTTTACTTGGTTCTTGTGTCCCTTTGACATACTCTCCATCACTTTAAGGTTTTCTCCTTACTTTCTAGCACTACAAGATGCTCCAGGCTCATCTTCTGTATTTCCTGTTCCAATCGTAGAATCGGCCATTTTTCCAGAAACCCTGAAAAATTGTCTTTGTGGGTCTCATTTTTGCTTGTTACTTCTATTTGTTATACTTTTTCACTCATGGTGTCTATGAGTTTGGCATTTGGGGGCATATTCTGAGGTCTGGGTTGAAATTCCTTTAAAGAGATGTGCATTTGCTTCAGCCTGGCATGAGTTGGCATGAGTTGGCACTACTTGGGCCGTTAAAAAAATTTTTTTTAAGTGTTTATTTATTTTTGAGAGAAAGAGACAGAGTGTGAGCTGGGGAGGGGCAGAGAGAGAGGGAGACACAGAATCTGAAACAGGCTCCAGGCTCTGAGCTGTTAGCACAGAGCCTAACACAGGGCTCAAACCCATGAACTGTGGATCATGACCTGAGCTGAAGTTGGACACTTAACCGACTGAGCCACCCAGGTGCCCCTTTTACTAGGGCCATTTTAAATAAAATTCTGGGCTGCAGAATTTTCAGATACACATGTAGTTTACTGCACTGATAAAATGTACCAGTGCAAACTTCACAACTATAAACCTATGTGAGAGCTGCTCTGTAGTTACAAATTCTGAGGATGAATTTGTTACTGCCTTCTTTCCCCAGACCTGCTACTGAGGTTAAGACAGGCAAGTTTCCTTGCTTTACTCTTCTGGATGGATGTGTTTATTTCTTATTATTCTTTTACTAGATTGCAGCCTACTGGAAACCCAGCTTTAAGCAGGACTTTTTCACTATGGGTGTGCCCTAAGTTCTATATTTTGTTCACAACTTCACGTAGACCTTAAAAATAAATCCCAGATCTATAGACTTCAGTGAAACCCTTAGGGTGACAATCTGTGTTAGTGCTTAATTATGCCTAGGGTGGGTTCCTGCCTTCACTTTATTTTTTGGGACCTGAAGATGCTTAAATGTTATGTCAACTCTGTTAAGTTTTAGAAGATAGTTTTGATATTTTTATCTAGCATTTTAGTTATTTTCTTCAAGGGAGTTTTTCAGGATAGCTAATCCACCACCTTTCCAGGTATAGATATATAGAAAACAAAAAGCAAAATGGAAGATATAAATCCAACTATATCAATAACAAATATGGATTAAGCAATTCAATAAAAAGGTAGAAACTGTTATTTTTTTTAAACATGATCCAATTATAAGCTGTCTACAAGACACATATTTTATTAAAAAAATTTTTTTTTAATGTTTATTCAGTTTTGAGAGACACAGTGTGAGTGGGGGAGAGGCAGAGAGAGAGGGAGACACAGAACCCGAAGCAGGCTCCAGGCTCCAAGCTGTTAGCACAGAGCCTGACACGGGGCTTGAACCCACAAACCGAGAGATCATGACCTAAGCTGAAGTCGGACGCTTAACTGACTGAGCAACCAAGGCACCCCAAGACACATATTTTACATATAAAGATATAAATAGATTGAAAACATAAGGATGGAAAAACATGTATCATGTAAACAGCAATGATGAGAAAACTGAAGTGGCTATATGAATATCATAAAAAACAGATTCTAAAATAAAAAAATGTTCCTACAGATAAAGAGGGATATTTCATAATGAAATAAGGTCATGTGTGAGGAAAACATAAGAATTATAAACACGTATCAAAAAAAAAAGAATTATAAACACGTATCTACTATGATAACAGAGCAGCAAAATACAGGAAGCAAAAACTAACAAAAAGGAGAAAGAGACAATGAAAGAAAAAAAGTTGGAGACCTCAATACGGCATTTTAAAAAATGGATAAAACAACTAGACAGAAGAGTAACAAGGAAACAGAAGACTTGAACAACACTATAAACCAACTAGACCTAATACTTATCTATAGAACATTCTACCTAACAAGAGCAAAACGTACATTCCTCTAAAGTGCATATGGAATGTTTGCCAGGACAGACCACATGCTAAGCCACATAACAAACCTCAGTAAACTTAAAAGGATAGAAATAATACAAAGTATGTTCTCCAACCACAGTAGAATGAAATCTGAAATCAACAGGAGAATGAGACTTGGGAAGCTCAAATATGCTGAAATTAAACAAAACATTCCTAAATAACCTATGCGGAAAAAAACCCGAGAAATCAGAAAATACTTTTAATATTTCTCTGATGATGAGTATGAGTATCTTTTCATGTGTCTGTTAGTCATCTGGATGTCTTCTTTGGAAAAGTGTCTATTCATGTCTTCTGCCTACTTCTTCACTGGATTATTTGTTTTTTTGGGTATTGAGTTTGGTAAGTTCTTTATAGATTCTGGATAATAATCCTTTATACGATATGTCATTTGCAACTATCTTCTCCCATTCCAGTGGTTGCCTTTTAGTTTTGTTGATTGTTTCCTTCACTGTGCAGAAGCTTCAATCACACTGAGAAACTACCTCACACCTGTCAGAATGGCTAAAACAAACAACTCAGGAAACAATAAATGTTGGCCAGGATGTGGAGGAAGGGGGACATTTTTGCACTGTTGGTGGGAATGCAAACTGGTGCAGCCACTCTGAATAACAGTAGAAAGGTTCCTAAAAAATTAAAAATAGAGCTACCCTATGACCCAGCAATTGCACTATTAGGTATTTATCCAAAGGATACAAAAATGCTGATTTAAAGGGGCACATGCACTCCAATGTTTACAGCAGTGCTATCAACAATAGCCAAATTATGGAAAGAGCTCAGTGTCCATCAGCTGATGAATGGATAAAGAAGATATGACATATTATACAATGGAACATTACTTGGTGATCAAAAAGACTGAAATCTTGCCATTTACAACAATGTGGATGGAACTAGAATGTATCACGCTAAGAAAAATAAGTCAGAGAAAAACAACATATGATTTCATTCATACGTGAAATTTGAGAAACTCAACAGATGAACATAGGGGAAGGGAAGGAAAGATAAGATAAAAACAGGGAGCCAACCATAAGAGACCCCTAAATACAGAGAACTGAAGGTTGCTGGAGGGGAGGTTCATGGGGGGATGAGCTAAACGGGTGATAGCTGTTAAGGAGGGCGCGTGATGGGATAAGCACTGGGTGTTATGTGGAAGCAAAGAATCACTGGGTTCTACTTGTGAAACCAATACTACACTGTATGTTAACTAACTGATATCTAAAAATACATACATACATACATACAAAAAATAAAATGGGATCCAAAAAAAGGAAAATATTTTTATAAATGACAAAAACTTATGGTATACAGCCAAATCTTAAGAGGAAAATTTATACTTATAAGTACCTGTATCAAGAAAGTAGAAAGATCTCAAGTAAAAAACCCTAAACTTTCACCATAAGCATTGGAAAAAGAGCAAATTAAAACTAACGCAAACAGAAAGAGGAAATTATAAAGATCAGAGTGGAAACTAATCAAAAAGAAAATAAAAAAGGAAAAAATAATTGAAACCAAAGGTTGGTTCTCACAAAAGATCAATAACAACAAAAAAGATCAACAAAATAGATAAACTTTAGCTAGTTTAAGCAAGAAAAAAACTGAGAAGACTCACATCAAAAATTAAAGAAAAAAACTTTACTACCAATCTATTACTAATAAATTTATTTTATTTGAAGAAATAAAAAGGATTATAAAGGAATACTATGAACTATGTATACCAACAAATTAAATAACTTAAATGAAATGGACAAATTCCTAGAAAGTCATAAACCACTAAAAATGACTCAAAAAGTAATAGACAATTTGAACAGATCAAAAGCAAGTGAGGAGTTTGAGTTCATAATAATAAAAAAATTACCTACAAAGTAAAGTCCAGACACAGACGGCTTCATCTTTGAATTCTACCAAACATTTAAAGTTTTAACACTAATTTTTCACAAGTTCTTCCAAAAAATAAAGAGAAGGGGACACTTGCCAATTCATTGTATGAGGCTAGTGTCACTGTGATAATAAAACCCAACAAAGACATCACAAGAAAACTACAGACCAGTATCTCTTATGAATATAGACACAAAAGCCTCCACAAAATACCAGCAAACTAAAATCTAGCAATATGTAAAAAATATTATACACCTTCACCAAGTGAGATTTATTCCACAAATACAAGGTTGGTTCAACATCCAAAAATCAAAAGAATAAAAAGCAAAACTCACTTCTTCATCGCAAAAGACACAGAAAAAGCATGTGACAACACCCAACCCTTTTATTGATAAAAATGCTCAACAAACTAGGAATAGAGGGGAACTTCCTCAATCTGATAAAGAGCATCTATGGAAAACCCACAGCTAAAATCATACTCAATATTTAAAGACAGGATGTCTGCTCCCTAGACAGGAACATAAGGATGTCTACTATGCCACTTCTATTTAACATAGTGCTGGAGGTACTAGTCAGAGTAATTAGGAGGGGTGTGGGGAGGACATGCAGATTGCAAAGGAAGTAGTAAAACTACATTTGCAGATGACAAGATCTTGTATCTAGGAAGTCCTACGGAATACATAAAAAATTTTACATTAGAACTACTAGGGGCACCTGACTTCAGCTTAGGTCATGATCTCATGGTTTATGAGTCTGAGCTTCTCATTGGGCTTGCTGTTGTCAGTGCAGAGCCCACTTCGGATCTTCTGTTCTCTCTCTGCTCCTCTCCCACTAGTGAATGCTATCTCTCTCTCAAAAATAAATAAGCAATAAAAAAGTTTTATATTAGAACTACTAAATGAGTTCAGCATGGCTGCGGGATAAAAAGTAAATACAAAAAATCGATTCTATTGTTGCACATTTACAATTAATAAACAAAAACAAATTAAGAAAACAATTCTATTGCAATAGCATCAAACGAAATTAAAATATTCAGGAATAAACTTAATGAAAAAGAGCAAACTTGTATTCTTAAAACTATAAAATGTTGTGGACAGAAATTAAATAAAATCTAAATAAATGGGAAATATCCCATTTTTATGGATTGGAAGGCTTAACACTGTTTAAAAGGCAATAGTTCCCAGCAATCCAGGCCTTCGTACGGAAGGTAGAAAGGTCTCAGATATACAACCTAACCCTACATCTTAAAGAGCTAGAAAAAAGAACAGCAAATAAAACCCAAAACCAGTAGAAGACGGGAAATAATAAAGATTAGAGCAGAAATTAATGCTATCGAAACCAAAAAAACAGTAGAACAGATCAATGAAACCAGAAGCTGGTTCTTTGAAAGAATTAACAAAATTGATAAACCACTAGCCAGTTTGATCAAAACGAAAAAGGAAAGGACCCAAATAAATAAAATCAAGAATGAAAGAGGAGAGATCACAACCAACACAGCAGAAATAAAAACAATAATAAGAGAACATTATGAGCAATTATACGCAAAAAAAAAAAAAAAAAAGGGCAATCTGGAAGAAATGTACAAATTCCTAGAAGCATATAAACTACCAAAACTGAAACAGGAACAAAACCTTGCTTGCCCGCAGCGGGAGCCGGAGAGGACTGAGGCTAAGATTTCACAATGACTTCCATCTTGACTTACACGCTTAAAAATCTTCCCAGTACATCAAAATGGGCCCTGAGATTTTCTTTAAGACCTCTAAGCTGTTCCTCCCAGCTACGAGCTGCCCCAGCCGCCCAGACCAAGTCAAAGAAAACCTTAGCCAAACCCAATATAAGGAATATTGTGGTGGTGGAGGGTGTTCGCATTCCATTTTTGCAGTCGGGCACTTCATATAAGGAACTGATGCCACATGATTTGGCTAGAGCAGCACTTTTGGGTTTGCTGCATCGGACCAATGTCCCGAAGGATGTTGTTGATTATATCATCTTTGGCACAGTTATACAGGAAGTGAAGACTAGCAATGTGGCTAGAGAGGCTGCCCTGGGAGCTGGCTTCTCTGACAAGACTCCTGCTCACACTGTCACCATGGCTTGCATCTCTGCCAACCAAGCCATGACCACAGGTGTTGGCTTGGTTGCCTCTGGGCAGTGCGATGTGGTTGTGGCAGGTGGTGTAGAGTTAATGTCTGATGTCCCTATTCGTCATTCAAGGAAAATGAGGAAGATGTTGCTTGATCTCAATAAGGCCAAGACTCTGGGTCAGCGACTGTCTTTAGTCTCTAAATTCAGATTGAATTTCCTGTCACCTGAGCTCCCTGCGGTGGCCGAGTTCTCCACCAGTGAGACCATGGGCCACTCTGCAGACCGACTGGCCGCTGCCTTTGCTGTTTCTCGACTGGACCAGGATGAGTACGCGCTGCGCTCTCACAGCCTGGCCAAGAAGGCCCAGGATGAAGGACTCCTGTCTGATGTTGTGCCCTTCAAAGTACCAGGAAAAGATACAGTTACCAAAGATAATGGCATTCGTCCTTCGTCTCTGGAGCAGATGGCCAAACTAAAACCTGCATTCATCAAGCCCTATGGCACAGTGACGGCTGCAAATTCTTCTTTCCTGACTGATGGTGCATCTGCAATGCTGATAATGGCAGAGGAGAAAGCTCTGGCCATGGGTTATAAGCCAAAGGCATATTTGAGGGATTTTGTGTATGTGTCTCAGGATCCAAAAGATCAACTTTTACTTGGACCAACTTACGCTACTCCAAAAGTTCTGGAAAGGGCAGGATTAACAATGACTGATATCGATGCTTTTGAATTTCATGAAGCATTCTCAGGTCAGATTTTGGCTAATTTTAAAGCCATGGATTCTGATTGGTTTGCACAAAATTACATGGGTAGAAAAACCAAGGTTGGGTCACCTCCTTTGGAGAAGTTTAACAACTGGGGTGGATTGCTGTCCCTGGGACACCCAATTGGAGCTACTGGCTGCCGGTTGGTCATGGCAGCTGCCAACAGATTACGGAAGGAGGGAGGCCAGTATGGCTTGGTGGCTGCCTGTGCCGCTGGAGGGCAGGGCCATGCGATGATAGTGGAAGCTTATCCAAAATAATAAAGGAGAGGTGACCTGGAGTTTCTGCGCAACACTCGCACTAGGCAATGCCATTCCAATGCATTACTAACTGACATCCTTAGTTCCTGTCTCCTCTTAGGAAAAGACAATTTGTGGCCTTCTGTTCAATACTTTGCAATTAAGCCTTGCTAGTATTCTGAGCTTTCCAGTAATCACGGCTTACTACTCTTTCAGGGATTTCTTAATCAGCAGAATCTCTCAGTGTTATGTTTAAACAGTTGTTTGGGGGCTCTATTTTCATTAAATACTTAAATGAGTGGTTGCAGTTCAGGAGAGATTTGGAATCATCTTTGTAACATTTGCAAAGTATACTCCTTCCTATTTGTGACCTAAAGATGCGTGTTTTCTATAAAATACAAACCAATGTACCTAAAGAAACTTAATTATGGGAAGGTAATTCAGAGTTTAAATGTCACTGAAAACTTACAGTAAATGTTTAGATATATAAGTACCCTGTTACACTTAATAAAGTGAGGGAGTATTGAAGAATTGTTTGCCTTAGTTTTTACCAGAGGTAAAGGGTGGTTCCCTTGGCTTGGGGGCAGATTTTGCCTTTAATTACTCATTTGTAACTTTTAGCCATTTTAGTCAGTCATGTGGCTGCTAGGGGTATAAAGAGGGTCCTGCTTTAGAATAACACCTTTTTGGGGCTCCTGGGTGGCTCATTCGGTTGAGCATCCGACTTCCGCTCAGGTCACGATCCCACGGTTCGTTGGGTTCGAGCCCCACGTTGGGCTCTGTGCTGACAGCTCAGACCCTGGAGGCTGCTTCTGATTCTGTGTCTCCCTCTCTCTCTGCCCCTCCCCTGCTCATGCTCTGTCTCTCAAAAATAAATAAATGTTAAAAAAAAAAAAACCAAACATTTAAAATAACACTTTTTTCCCCATTGCTCCTTGGGGGTAAATTTATTTCACTGTTTGGAGATGTCTCTACCAGGATTTAAGTCAAGTGTAAAGAAATTTTATAAATAAAAACATTGAAAACCTTTTTAAAAAAGGGGTGCCTGGGGGGCTCAGTTAGTTAAGTGTCCGACTTTGGCTCAAGTGATGGTCTCACAGTTCATGGGTTTGAGCCCCACGCTGGGCTCTGCTGACAGCTCCAGGCTGGAACCTGCTGCGGATTCTGCCTCCTCCTCTGTCTCTGCCGCCCCTCCCCCCCGCCTGCCCGCCGTTTGCGCTCTGTCTCTCTCAAAAATAAACCTTAAAAAAAAAAAAAAACCTGAAACAGGAAGTAACAGATAATTTGAACAGACCCCTAATCAGTAAAGAAGTCAAATTAGTAATCAAAAATCTCCCAAAAAACAAGAGCCCAGGGCCAGACGGCTTTCCAGGGGAATTCTACCAAACATTTAAAGAAGAGTTAACACCTATTCTCTTGAAGCTGTTCCAAAAAACAGAAATGGAAGGAACACTTCCAAACTCTATGAAGCCAGCATTACCTTGATTCCAAAACCAGACAGAGACCCCACTAAAAAGGAGAACTATAGACCAATTTCCCTGATGAACATGGATGCAAAAATCCTCAACAAGATATTAGCCAACTGGATCCAACACTACATTAAAAAAATCATTCACCACGACCAAGTGGGATTTATACCTGGGATGCAAGCCTGGCTCAATACCTGCAAAACAATTAACGTGATGCATCACATCAATAAAAGAAAGGATAAGAACCTTATGATGCTCTCAATAGATACAAAGAAAGCATTTGACAAAATACAGCATCCTTTCTTGATAAAAACCCTCAAGAAATTAGGGATAGGAGGATCATACCTCGAGATCACAAAAGCCAGATATGAACGACCCAACACTAATATCATCCTCAATGGGGAAAAACTGAGAGCTTTCCCCCTAAGGTCAGGAACTAGACACAGATGTCCACTCTCGCCACTGTCATTCAACACAGTATTGGAAGTCTTTGCCTCTGCAATCAGACAACACAACGAAATAAAAGGCAACCAAATCAGCCAGGAGGAGGTCAAACTTTCACTCTCAGCAGATGACATGATACTCTATGTGGAAAACCCAAAAGATTCCATCAAAAAACTGCTAGAACTGATTCATGAATTCAGCAAAGTTGCAGGATATAAAATCAATGCACAGAAATAGTTGCATTCCTATTCACCAACAATGAAGCAACAGAAAGAGAAATCAAGGAATCAATCCCATTTACAATTGCACCCAAAACCGTAAAATACCTAGGAATAAATCAAACCAAAGATACACTGAAAACTATAGAAAGCTTATGAAAAAAGTTGAAGAAGACACAAAAAAAATGGAAAAAGATTCCATGCTTCTGGATAGGAAGAACAAATATTGTTAAAACGTCAATACTACCGAAAGCAATCTACATATTCAATGCAATCCCTAACAAAATAACACCAGCATTCTTCACAGAGCTAGAACAAACAATTCTAAAATTTGTATGGAACCAGAAAAGACCGCAAATAGCCAAAGCAATCTTGGAAAAGAAAACCAAAGCTGGAGGTATCACAATCGTGGACTTTAAGCTGTATTATAAAGCTGTAATCATCAAGACAGTACGGTACTGGCACAAGAACAGATACTCAGATCAATGGAACGGAATAGAGAACCCAGAAATGGACCCACAAACGTATGGCCAACTAATCTTTGACAAAGCAGGAAAGAATATCCAGTGGAATAACGACAGTCTCTTCAGCAGGTAGTGCTGGGAAAACTGGACAGCAACATGCAAAAGAATGAACCTGGACCACTTTCTTACACCATACACAAAAATAAACTCAGAATGGATGAAAGACCTAAATGTGAGACAGGAAGCCACCAAAATCCTCGAGGAGAAAGCAGGCAAAAACCTCTTTGACCTTGGCCACAGCAACTTCTTACTCAACACGTCTCCGGAGGCAAGGGAAACAAAAGCAAAAATGAAATATTGGGACCTCATCAAAACAAAATCTTCTGCACAGCGAAGGAAACAATCAGCACAACTAAAAGACAACTGACAGAATGGGAGAAGATAGTTGTAAATGACATATCCAATAAAGGTTAGAATCCAAAATCTATAAAGAACTTTTCAAACTCAACACCCCCCAAAAAACAAATAATCCAGTGAAGAAATGGGCAAAAGACATGAATAGACACATCTCCAAAGAAGACATCCATATGGCCAACCAACACATGAAAAAATGCTCAACATCACTCATTATCAGGGAAATACAAATCAAAACCACAATGAGACACCACCTCACCCCTGTCAGAATGGCTAACATTAACAACTCAGGCAACAAAAGGTGTTGGTGAGGATGCAGAGAAAGAGGATCTCTTTTGCACTGCTGGTGGGAATGCAAACTACTGCAGCCACTCTGGAAAACAGCATGGAGGTTCCTCACAAAATTAAAAATAGAACTACCCTACAACCCAGCAATTGCACTACTAGGTATTTATGCAAGGGATACAGGTGTGCTGTTTCGAAGGGGCACATGCACCCCAATGTTTATAGCAGCAATATCAACAATAGGCGAAGTATGGAAAGAGACCAAATGTTCCACCAATGAATGAATGGATAAAGATGATATGGTATATATATACAAAGGAGTATTACTTGGCAATCAAAAAGAATGAAATGTTGCCATTTGCAACTACGTGAGTGGCACTAGAGAGTATTATGCTAAGCGAAATTAGTCAGAGAAAGACAAATATCATATGACTTCACTCATATGAGAACTTTAAGATACAAAACAACTGAACATAAGGGAGGGGAAGCAAAAATAACATAAAAACAGGGAGGGGAACAAAACATAAAAGACTCTTAAATATGGAGAAAAACAGAGGGTTACTGGAGGGGTTGTGGGAGGGGGAATAGGCTAAATGGGTGAGGGACATTAAGGAATCTACTTCTGAAGTCGTTGTTGCACTACATGCTAAGTAACTTGGATGCAGATTAAAAAAAAATAATAATAATTAAAAAAAATTAGTTATTTTTAGTTCCCAAAATGACCACAGATTCAATACAATCCATACCAGAATCCTAGCTGATTTCTTTATAGAAATAGCCAAGCTGATTCCAAAATTCATATGGAACTAAAACAGCCAACACAATTCTGAAAAGACAAAGTTGGAGGACTCAAACTTCCCAATTTCAAAACTTAACTACAAAGCTATAGTTATCACCACAGTGTGGCACTGACACAGGGAGAGACATAAAGATCAATGGAAAAGAATTGAGAGCCCAGAAAAAAATCCAGGCATCTATGGTCAACTGATTTTGGATAAGGGTGCCAAGCCCACTTAATGAAGAAAGAAGAAGTCATTTTAACAAATGGTGGTGGGACAACTGTAGAGCCACATGGAAAAGAATGAAGTTGGACCCTTATCTCACACCATATACAAAAATTAACTCAAAATGGATCAAAGACATAAAAGTAAAACTAAAACTATAAAACCTTTAGAAGAAAACATAAGGATAAATCTTCATGACCTTGGATTTGGCAAAGGATGGTTAGGTATGACACCAAGAATGTGAGCAACAAAAGACAAAAGAGATAGACTTCATCAAAATTAAAAACTTTTCCACTTTAAGGGATATCATCAAGTGAAAAGACAACCCACAAAATGGGAGAACATGTTTGCAAGTCAAAATTTTGATAGAAAAAAATGTGTCTAAAACACATAAACAAATCTTAGAACTCAATAAAAAGAGAAATAACCCAAATAAAAACCACACCAAGTTCTGAATAAATATTTCTCCAAATAAGATGTACAACTGGTCAATGAGCACACAAAAAGATGTTCAACATCCTTAGTCAAGAGGGAAATGCAAATCAAAAGCAAAATGAGAAACCAGTTTATACCGACTAGAATGGGTACAATCAAAAAGTGAGATAAGAAGTGTTGTTGAGAAACTGGAATCCTCATACACTGCTAGTGGGAATGTAAAGTAATGCAGCAATGTTGGCATATACTCTGAGAGTTCCTTAAATGATTAAATATAAAGTTATCACATGACCCAGTAATTCTACTCCTAGGTATATACTCAAGAGAAATGAAAACATATATCCATACAGAAACTTGTACATAAATATTTGTATAGAAGCATTATTCATAACAGCCAAAGAGTAGAAACAACCCAAATGTCCATCAATGGGTAAGTGGATAAACAAAATGTGGAAGACTGAGGGAAGATGGCGGCGTAGGAGGATGCTGGGCTCACCGCGTCTTGTTGATCACTTAGATTCCACCTACACCTGCCTAAATAACCCAGAAAACCGCCAAAAGACTAGCAGAACGGATTCTCCGGAGCCAAGCGCAGACGAGAGGCCCACAGAAGAGGGTAGGAAGGGCTGAGAGACGGTGCGCGTAACATGGACTGGTGGGCGGGAGGGAGCCGGGGTGGAGGGGCAGCTCCTTGCCCAAGCAGAGACCCCTAGTCTGGCTTGCAAAAGCGGAGGGGCCGGACGGAGTGTGTTCTGACAGCAAGCGCGACTTAACATCTGGAAGGTTATAAGTTAATAGCTCTGCTTAGAGAGCGGGAAGGCTGGAGGACAACAAGAGGGAGAGTTGTTGAGCCCCGGACGACAGAGCTCAGCTTGGCGGGGAAGAAAAGGCTCTCGCCAGCGCCATCTCCCTCACCCATGCCCCAGCCAAAATCCCAAAGGGAACCAGTTCCTGCCAGGGAACTTGCTTGCACCGCGCAAACACCCAACGCTGTGCTTCTGCGGATCCATCCCTCCGGCGGGGGGTCTGACTCCCTCCCGGTGCTGGAGGGCCCCTCCTGAAGCGGATCACCGAAGGGTAAGCGAGCTGAGCCTACCCCTCCCGCCCCTGTGCATCTTGCCGATCCACTCCAGCTAATACGCCAGATCCCCAGCACCACAAGCCTGGCAGTGTGCAAGTAGCCCAGACGGGCCACGCCACCCCACAGTGAATCCCGCCCCTAGAAGAGGGAAGAGAAGGCATATACCCGTCTGACTGTGGCCCCAGCGGTGGGCTGGGGGCAGACATCAAGTCTGACTGCAGCCCTGCCCACCAATGCGAGTTATTCAAGACAGCACAGGGGAAGTGCCCTGCAGTTCTGCACCACTCCAGGGACTATCCAAAATGACGAAACGGAAGAATTCCCCTCAAAAGAATCTCCAGGAAATAACAGCTAATGAACTGATCAAAAAGGATTTAAACAATATAACAGAAAGTGAATTTAGAATAATAGTCATAAAATTAATCACAGGGCTTGAAAACAGTATAGAGGACAGCAGAGAATCTATTGCTACAGAGATCAAGGGACTAAGGAACAGTCAGGAGGAGCTAAAAAATGCTATAAACAAGCTGCAAAATAAAATGGAAACAACCACGGCTCGGACTGAAGAGGCAGAGAAGAGAATAGGTGAACTAGAAGATAAAATTATGGAAAAAGAGGAAGCTGAGAAAAAGAGACATAAAAAAATCCAGGAGTATGAGGGGAATATTAGAGAACTAAGTGATGCACTAAAGAGAAATAATCTATGCATAATTGGTATTCCAGAGGAGGAAGAGAGAGGGAAAGGTGCTGAAGGTGTACCTGAAGAAATAATAGCTGAGAACTTCCCTGATCTGGGGAAGGAAAAAGGCATTGAAATCCAAGAGGCACAGAGAACTCCCTTCAGACGTAACTTGAATCGATCTGCACAACATATCATAGTGAAACTGGCAAAACACAAGGAGAAAGAGAAAATTCTGACAGCAGTTAGAGATAAACGTGCTCTAACATATAAAGGGAGACCTATAAGACTCGTGACCGATCTCTCTTCTGAAACTTGGCAGGCCAAAAAGGAATGGCAGGAAATCTTCAATGTGATGAACAAAAAAAATATGCAGCCGAGAATCCTTTATCCAGCAAGTCTGTCATTTAGAATAGAAGGAGAGATAAAGGTCTTCCCAAACAAACAAAAACTGAAGGAATTCATCACCACTAAACCAGCCCTACAAGAGATCCTAAGGGGATCCTGTGAGACAAAGTACCAGAGACATCGCTCCAAGCATGAAACCTACAGACATCACAACAACTCTAAACCCGTATCTTTCTATAATAACACTGAACATTAATGGACTAAATGCACCAACCAAAAGACATAGGGTATCAGAATGGATAAAAAAACAAGACCCATCTATTTGCTGTCTACAAGAGACTCATTTTAGACCTGAGGACACCTTCAGATTGAAAGTGAGGGGATGGAGACCTATTTATCATGCTACTGGAAGTCAAAAGAAAGCTGGAGTAGCCATACTTATATCAGACAAACTAGACTTCAAATTAAAGGTTGTAACAAGAAATGAAGAAGGGCATTATATAATAATTACAGGGTCTATCCATCAGGAAGAGCTAACAATTATAAATGTCTATGCACGAATACGGGAGCCCCCAAATATATAAAACAATTACTCACAAACATAAGCAACCTTATTGATAAGAATGTGGTAACTGCAGGGGACTTTAACACTCCACTTACAGAAATGGATAGATCATCTAGACACATGGTCAGTAAAGAAACAAGGGCCCTGAATGATACATTGGATTAGATGGACTTGACAGATATATTTACAACTCTGCATCACAAAGCAACAGAATATACTTTCTTTTCAAGTGCACATGGAACCTTCTCCAAGATAGATCACATACTGGGTCACAAAACAGCCCTTCATAAGTATACAAGAATTGAGATCATACCATGCATACTTTCAGACCACAATGCTATGAAGCTTGAAATCAACCACAGGAAAAAGTCTGGAAAACCTCCAAAAGCATGGAGGTTAAAGAACACCCTACTAAAGAATGAGTGGGTCAACCAGGCAATTAGAGAAGAAATTAAAAAATATATGGAAACAAATGAAAATGAAAATACTACCATCCAAAGGCTTTGGGATGCAGAGAAGGCAGTCCTGAGAGGAAAATACATTGCAATCCAGGCCTATCTCAAGAAACAAGAAAAATCCCCAATACAAAATCTAACAGCACACCTAAAGGAAATAGAAGCAGAACAGCAAAGACAGCCTAAACCCAGAAGAAGAAGAGAAATAATAAAGATCAGAGCAGAAATAAACAATACAGAATCTAAAAAAATTGTAGAGCAGATCAACGAAACCAAGAGTTGGTTTTTGAAAAAATAAACAAAATTGATAAACCTCTAGCCAGGCTTCTCAAAAAGAAAAGGGAGATGACCCAAATAGATAAAATCATGAATGAAAATGGAATTATTACAACCAGTCCCTCAGAGATACAAGCAATTATCAGGGAATACTATGAAAAATTATATGCCAACAAACTGGACAACCTGGAAGAAATGGAGAAATTCCTAAACACCCACACACTTCCAAAACTCAAACAGCAAGAAATAGAAAGCTTGAACAGACCCATAACCAGTGAAGAAATTGAATCAGTTATCAAAACTCTCCCAACAAACAAGAGTCCAGGACCAGACGGCTTCCCAGGGGAGTTCTACCAGACGTTTAAAGCAGAGATAATACCTATCCTTCTCAAGCTATTCCAAAAAATAGAAAGGGAAGGAAAACTTCCAGACTCATTCTATGAAGCCAGTGTTACTTTGATTCCTAAACCAGACAGAGACCCAGTAAAAAAAGAGAACTACAGGCCAGTATCCCTGATGAGTATGGATGCAAAATTCTCAATAAGATACTAGCAAATCGAATTCAACAGCATATAAAAAGAATTATTCACCATGATCAAATGGGATTCATTCCTGGGATGCAGGGCTGGTTCAACATTCGCAAATCAATCAACGTGATACATCACATTAATAAAAGAAAAGATAAGAACCATACGATCCTGTCAATCGATGCAGAAAACGCATTTGACAAAATTCAGCAACTTTTCTTAATAAAAACCCTCGAGAAAGTCGGGATAGAAGGAACATACTTAAACATCATAAAAGCCATTTATGAAAAGCCCACAGCTAACATCATCCTCAATGGGGAAAAACTGAGAGCTTTTTCCCTGAGATCAGGAACACGACAGGGATGTCCACTCTCACCATTGTTGTTTAACATAGTGTTGGAAGTGCTAGCATTAGCAATCCAGACAACAAAAGGAAATCAAAGGTATCAAAATTGGCAAAGATGAAGTTAAGCTTTCACTTTTTGCAGATGACGTGATCTTATACATGCAAAACCCGATAGACTCCATCAAAAGTCTGCTAGAACTGATACATGAATTTAGCAAAGTTGCAGCATACAAAATTAATGTACAGAAATCAGTTGTACTCTTATACACTAACCATGAAGCAACAGAAAGACAAATAAAGAAACTGATCCCATTCACAATTGCACCAAGAAGCATAAAATACCTACGCATAAATTTAACCAAAGATGTAAAAGATCTGTATGCTGAAAACTATAGAAAGCTTATGAAGGAAATTGAAGAAGATATAAAGAAATGGAAAAACATTCCATGATCATGGACTGGAAGAATAAATATTGTCAAAATGTCAATACTACCCAAAGCTATCTACACATTCAATTGAATCCCAATCAAAATTGCACCAGCATTCTTCTCGAAGCTAGAACAAGCAATCCTAAAATTCATATGGAACCACAAAAGGCCCTGAATAGCCAAAGTAATTTTGAAGAAGACCAAAGCAGGATGCATCACAACCCCTGACTTTAGCCTCTCCTACAAAGCTGTACTCATCAAGACAGCATGGTATTGGCACAAAAACAGACACATAGACCAATGGAATAGAATGGAAACCCCAGAACTAGACCCACAAAAGTATGGCAAACTAATCTTTGACAAAGCAGGAAAGAATATCCAATGGAAAAGAGACAGTCTCTTTAACAAATGGTGCTGGGAGAACTGGACAGCAACATGCAGAAGATTGAAACTAGACCACTTTCTCACACCATTCACAAAAATAAATTCAAAATGGATAAAGGACCTGAATGTGAGACAGGAAACCATTAAAACCCTAGAGGAGAAAGCAGGAAAAGACCTCTCTGACCTCAGCCGTAGCACTCTCTTACTTGACACATCCCCAAAGGCAAGGGAATTAAAAGTAAAAATGAACTACTGGGACCTTATGAAGATAAAAAGCTTCTGCACAGCAAAGGAAACAACCAACAAAACTAAAAGGCAACCAATGGAATGGGAAAATATATTTGCAAATGACATATCGGACAAAGGGCTAGTATCCAAAATCTATAAAGAGTTCACCAAACTCCACACCCGAAAAACAAATAACCCAGTGAGGAAATGGGCAGAAAACATGAATAGACACTTCTCTAAAGAAGACATCCAGATGGCCAACAGGCACATGAAAAGATGCTCAACGTCGCTCCTCATCAGTGAAATACAAATCAAAACCACACTCAGATATCACCTCACTACAGTCAGAGTGGCCAAAATAAACAAATCAGGAGACTATAGATGCTGGAGAGGATGCGGAGAAATGGGAACCCTCTTGCACTGTTGGTGGGAACGCAAATTAGTGCAGCCGCTCTGGAAAACAGTGTGGAGGTTCCTCAAAAAATTAAAAATAGACCTCCCCTATGACCCAGCAGTAGCACTGCTAGGAATTTACCCAAGAGATACAGGAATACTGATGCATAGGGGCACTTGTACCCCAATGTTTATAGCAGCTCTCTCAACAACAGCCAAATTATGAAAAGAGCCTAAATGTCCATCAACTGATGAATGGATAAAGAAATTGTGGTTTATATACACAATGGAGTACTACGTGGCAATGAGAAAGAATGAAATATGGCCCTTTGTAGCAACGTGGATGGAACTGGAGAGTGTTATGCTAAGTGAAATAAGCCATACAGAGAAAGACAGATACCATACGGTTTCACTCTTATGTGGATCCTGAGAAACTTAACAGAAACCCATGGGGGAGGGGAAGGAAAAAGAAAAAAAGGTTAGAGTGGGAGAGAGCCAAAGCATAAGAGACTCTTAAAAACTGAGAACAGACTGAGGGTTGATGGCGGGTGGGAGGGAGGAGAGGGTGGGTGATGGGTATTGAGGAGGGCACCTTTTGGAATGAGCACTGGGTGTTGTATGGAAACCAATTTGACAATAAATTTCATATATTGAAAACAAAAAGTGGCATATACATACAATGGAATATTATTCAGCCACTAAAATGGATAAATTTTTGATACATTTTATTACTTATATGAACCTAAAAACACCAGCTAAGCTTTACATGATTCCATAATAATTAATTATTGTATTAAGGTCCAGAATAGAAAAATCTACGGAGACAAAGTAGATCAGTGGTAGGTGATGAGGAGGTAGAGGGGATGATAGCTAAGAGTATAGGATTTGTTCCTGAGGTGATGAAAACACTCTAAAATCAACTGTGTTGATGGCTGCACATTCCTAAGAATAGGGTAAAAACCACTGAACTGCATACTTTAAATGGGTGACCCGTACCGTATGTGCATTATATGTCAATAAAGCTTTTTATAAATGTTCTATGGGCAATTGAAAAGTTTTAAAGTTTTTTTAAGGCATAGAAACATTTCTACATATCTATGATCAACCTCATTATTTGCATTATTCCAGGATGTATTTTCAACTATACTTTTTATAAATAATTTCATTTCTATGATCTCTCATGAGCCAAGGATGTATATTCAACTTCTCTACTGCTATTCTGTATTGTCCATTTCTCCTTAAAGGTTCTCTAGAGTTTTCTGCTAGTGTATGGTCTGTTCTGCATTCCTCCCATCGCCAAGCAAAATTCCTTTTCCCCAGTTAAGCATCTTTTTCTCATGTTACATATATTTTTATGCTAATTCATGGTTAAAGAGTTATGTGTAATAGCCTCTTTGTGGATTGCAAATCAGTATAAAAATACTCCTCCTTAAGAGAGGGAGGGAGGCAAACCATAAGAGACTCTTAAATACAGAGAACAAACTGAGGGTTGATTGGGGGTGCAGGGGAGAGGGAAAATGGGTGATGGGTATTGAGGAGGGCACTTGGTGGAATGAGCACTGGGTGTTGTATGTAAGCGATGAATCATGGGAATCCACCCCCAAAACCAAGAACATACCGTATACACTCTATGTTAGCCAACTTGACAATAAATTATATCAAAAAAAATATTCCTCCTTAATTCCTGCAACAGTCTGGGTGTTGTCTATATTAATATCATGTCTCCGTATTTTTTTTAATATATATCTAGTTTTCCTTTATTTTCAACCATTCTGTGTCATTTTATTTTCAATGTGTATGCTATATAGCATGGAACTCAGCTTGTTTTTTAACCTAATTTGAGAAGTTTTTTTTTTAATAGATCAATTTATCCCATAAATGTTTATATTGTCTTATATATGTCTTCCATTATTGATTTTATGGTATTTTCTTTTGTTACAAACTTACTTTTTTCTTTTTTCCTCCCTTTATTTTCCTGTTACTCTTAGCATTTTTCTAAATAGTTTGGATGTTTTGTAGTTTGATTAACTCTTTTAGAAGTAACTTTTATAATTTTAAATACTGTAACTTATAAAGCTTATGAAAGAAAGTGAAGACACAAAGAAATGGAAAAACATTTGATGCTCATGGATTGGAAGAATACATATTGTTAAAATGTCGATACCACCCAAAGCAATCTACACATTCAATCCCTATCAAAATAACACCAGCATTCTTCAGAGCTTGAACAAACAATTCTAAAATTTGTATAGAACCAAAATAGACCCCAAATAGCCAAAGTAATGTTGAAAAAGAAAACCAAAGCTGGAAGCATCACAATTCTGGACTTTAGCCTATATTACGAAGCTGTAATCATCAAAAAATGACACAGAGATCAATGGAACAAAATAGAGAACCCAGAAATGGACCTACAAATGTATGGCCAACTAATTTTTGACAAAGCAGGAAAGAATATCCAATGGAAAAAATACAGTCTCTTTAGCAAATGGTTTGGGAAAACTAGACAGCAACGTGCAGAAGAATGAACCTGGACCACTTTCTTACACCATAGACAAAAATAACTCAAAATGGATAAAAGACCTAAGTGTAAGATAGGAAACCATCAAAACCCTACAGGAGAAAACAGAGAGCCTCACTGACCTAGGACGCAGCAACTTCTTACTTGACATGTCTCCCGAGGCAAGGCAAACAAAAGCAAACATGAACTACTGGGACCTCATCAAGATAAAAAGGTTCTGCACAGTGAAGGAAATAATCAGCAAAACTAAAAGGCAACCAACGAAATAGGAAATGATATTTGCAAATAAGATTTCGGATAAAAGTTAGCATCCAAAATCTATAAAGAACTTATGTTCTATATATTCTTTTATGTTAGAAATAGGGGGCCATGGGTAAAAAAAATAAGATAAAAAAGAGAGGAAGGCAAACCCTAAGAGACTCTTTAATACAGAGAACAAACTGAGGGTTGCTGGAGGGGATATGGGTGGCAGGCTGGGCTAAATGGGTGACGGACATTGAGGAGGGCACTTGTTGGGATGAGCACTAGGAGTTATATTTAAGTGAGGAGTCACTGGGTTCTACTCCTAAAACCAACACTGTATGTTAACTAACTTGAATTAAAAAAAAACAAAACAAACAAACAAACAAAAAAAAACAAAGAAAAAGAAATAGGGGAGCATGGGTAAACATAAATCTGATCCTGGCTCTTTTTTACTGTAATTTTTTAAAAGTTTGTATTGAGGCTCTTTCCGTCTTTATCACAGTCTTCTGGAATGCCTTCAGATTTTAGGTTTTCCCTATTTCAGTAATGAGACATGATCCTTGATTTCTAGTACTATCAGCCTTAAAGTATTTGTTTGTGATCCTGTTTCTAAGTTCACAACTTCTTTTCCCAATGGTAACAATTATCTTACAAATCAATATATACATCTAACACACATAGCACTGATGTGATTTTCATGAGAAAGCAAAAAAAAAAAAAAAAAAGAAAAGAAAAAAAGAAAAAGAAAAAAAAGAAAAGAAAAGGAAAAATGGATCTCTATTTAAATCATGAGGCAATATTATCAGAATAAAATGGAAACACACAGACACAGGCTCTGTCTCTCTCTCATTCTCTGTCACTCCTCCTCGTCCTCCCCGCAACTCCCCTGCCACAATCTCATTACCTGCAATATCTATCTGCAAGGATTCTTGATCTTCTGTCCAGGCTTCCTTAGGAACTGTCCTCTTACTATGGATCTCCTCATTCTGTTTAATGGCTTCAGTGTCTGCTGGACTTTCAATCTTTATGTTTTGTAGTCGAGCTGAGGGCTCTGCAGCAGCAGCACCACTAGAACCTAAGAGAGGTAAATTAACACAGTATCCAGACCTGGAAGTTGACAAAAAATATTTTTAAATGCCTCTCAAGCATCTAATATGTGAAAGGCACTGTTACTGATATTTTAGAAAAAAATAAAAAGACCATTTAGAAATGTGTTTAGAAACTCTTAATCCAAATTGGAGTTTAAAAATATACAAAAACAACTGTCATACAAAATAAGAGAATTATAGCATAAGAGAAAGACAGATAAAGAAATATATGTACTTAAAGGAAGAGAAACTACCTCTAGCTAGGAGGATCACGAAAGAACTCTAAAATAAAATACTGATTTGAGAATGTGTTAGAATACACATTGAGATAGAAAAAGAAAGGCATTTTAGGCAAAGGTAACTACATATAAAAACAATAAAGTCAGGAAAGCAACTGAACATCTAAGAAACAGAGCAAGTATATGGTTTATTTGAGCATAGAATTTATAAAGAAAAGAGGTGTCTGAAAAGTTGTTTGGTAGTTGATTATACTGTTCTGAAAGAGTGTGGTAAAAGGGTTTAGATTTTACTCTTAAGGACAATGAAAACTTTTTGATTATGAGATTAACGTGATCTATTTCTGGAACATTCATTTAGCAACAGCAAAAAGGGGGGTAAAATTTTGAAGTATTGCCCAGAACACAACATAACTTGTGAAAAAAAGCAATACACAAAAAAAGAAGTGGCTAATTATGCTCCAAAATGTTTCTATTTACAGTCGTGGCAGAGACTACCAGCTGTCCTCTGAAATCCATTTTCCTTTCCTCCAAAATAAATCTCTGACAACAGAGTGGCAAGACTCGGTGGATCTTGTGTCCTTCATATTCCTCCCAGTGAGTGCCTTCATGAGCACAAAATCCATCTGCAGCCATATACTGGTTTAGAATCCGAGGCAGAAGCAATTGCAGGCAACCAGTGTCCCTAGTCCTGTCCCTAGGTTACTAAAGAGCAGCCCTAGCCATCAGCCCTTGGAAACAATTCTGAAAAGGAACTGGCATCAAAACAGAAAAACAAAGAATCAGAAAAACAATGGGCTTTGGAAGATTTTGATTTGGCCGCCTGCTGGGTAAAAGAAACTTTCCCTAAATGTTTATTTGGGGAAAGAAAAAGCAAGTTTATCCTGGCTCTTGAAGTATTATTTAAAGCTCAACTGAAGAAGTAAGAGGTAAGCATCAGTTGAGAAGTACAAATCCAATCCCACCTTAGATATCCAAGTATTTTCAGACTATATGGTTACTCCCATGATGCCACCAGAATTTACCTAATTCTAGAATATGTACCCCTTGGACTTGTCTATGGAGAACCTCACGAACTGTCAGTCTGATGAGCAGAGGACTGCAACTCTTAGACCACAGTATTCGCAAATGCCCTGTCTTACCATAGTTTAAAGAGAGTTTTCATGGAGACATTAAGCCAGAGAACCTGCTCCTTAAACGAACTGAGAATTTAAGATTACGGTATATTACGGTATATGGCCTCATCCTCCAGAACCACCCACTGTGGCACCATGGACTACTTGCCCCCTGAGATGATTAAAGGCTGAATGCATGCTGAGAAGGTGAATCTCTGGAGCCTTGGGGTTCTTTGCTATAAATTTCTAGTTGGGAAGCCGCCTGCTGAGACAAACACATACCAAGAGATCTATAAAAAAACAACAACCCATGAGCTGAATTCACATTCCCTGACTTTGTACCACGGGGAGTCAGGGACTTCTTTTCTAGGCAGCTAAAGCATAACTCTAGCCAAAGCCTGATTCTCAAAAAAGTACCTGAACACTCCTGGATCACAGCAAATTCATCAAAACCATCTAGTAGCCAAAAAAAGCAAAGATTCAACTTTGAATCTTTCCATCTTAAGAACCTTACAGCGAAGAGTGCCTGAGTGGCTCAGCTGGTAGAACATGTGACTCTTGATTTCAGGTTTGTAAATTCAAGCCCCACACTGGGTGTAGAGATTACTTTAAAAAAAAAAAAAAGGAACCTCTCAGGGAGAGAAATCCCTATGATGCCAGGGCTGCTGTAGAATCTGTCAAGAACCAGCTACTGACATTCATCTTATTGCTGACTGCCTGCCTCCAATCTAGAGCATTACAGATTTTTTTTTTTTTTGCTGAGCAGGTAGTACTTTGGTCTCCTATTCAGAAAGTTTTACTTCAGTAAAGATGACACTCTGAAATGAAAGAAGCCACAAGACCTGTGCTAACTTCACTGGTTTCATAATATGGGGGCAAGGTTGAATTGCAGCTACCCCACAGCCTGTTTTGAGTAAGGCGTCCTTGTGGAAGATGAAGTCAGGGTCTGGCTATGGGAAAGTGACCGCTTTGTTCTTACGTGATCACTTAAAGAGCTGTGAATAACCTTCCAAGTACCTGAGAGGCTGTGTGTATCTTACTGGGTGGCCAAGTCTGGAAAAGCTTCAGAATGAACATGTGATTCTTTTTTTTAAATGTTAAAATGAAGATTTTTGTTTTTGTTTTTGTTTTTTAAAATAGAAACTTGGTTTAATTGGGCATACGGTTACCAGAATAAAGATTATATTTCCCAGCCACCCTGGCAACACAGCTTGATGTGAGCGTGTGACTAAGTCTGGCCAATAGAATGGAAGGGGAATGGTACGTGTAACTTTTCAGAAATATTTAAAAGAAGGAATATATGTTTTTCTTTTCGTTTCTTCCTTTCTGTTTTCTGTTGGCTGGAATATGGACCTGATGGCTACCATATGAGAATGGAGGCTAAAAGTGTTGAAACAACAGGAGAGACAGAGCTTTGTTCCTTGATACAGTGGAGTACCAGGTCATCCATGGATGTCTATATCTGGATGTTTACAAGAAAGAGAAAAAATTCCCTGTGTTCTTTTAAGCCAATGCTATTTTGTTTTTGTTTTCATCTCTCAGAGCCAAAATGAATCCTAACTTAAACACACTATTATAGGCATTTTTAATTAGCATAATCCCATTGAACTAAATTAACAGGATAGGTAGGTAGAAGTAAACAAGCTGAATTCCTAAAGAATAAAAGGTTTACGTACAACAATGGTATTAGAGAGTGAGCATCTCCTAGAACTAATTTTTTTTTTATCAGTGAAGTTTTTAAAAGTCCATTAAGTGAATTTCTGGCAATGAGATTAACTTGTGTACTATCTTTCCAAAGTTCTCCAGAAATATCTTAAAGAGCTTTAAAAAATGTTAATTTCACCAGTTAATCTATACCAGAAACTTGCAGCTAATATCCTATTTCACATATGAGCAACACAGAGGAAAGTTGAAGACAGCAAGGGAATAGAGAATACTTGGCTGTTTATACTCATTTTAGAAGGCTAGAAGAAAATAATATGCAGATAATCCAGTTAGTTACCTGCAGTGGCTGTCTCCAAGAATTCTTTCTCTTCAGGTTGGGCAGCCTTAGCCACTGCCTTTTTACTGTAGATCTCCTTTTTCTGGTTTTTGTCTGAAAGGCTCTCATCCCCACTGACAGAAACTTGAACTTCGGCATCTGGAATAATGACATCATGTGAAAAGACAACAGGACAAAGGAAAAGACAATAAACACAATAGACAAGTAACCCCCCATTCAAAAAAATAAGCCTCAAACAAAAACCCAAACCTCTTCATACATCAAGAAAAAAAGCATCTCCTAGGCCCCACCATATAAAAGCTATGACAATTATGGTGGGTTTACAATATGAATTGGAAAGTTTTCCATATTTTTCTGTATACGACGATGGTTTAAGTAAAATACCATTTTAAATTAAATCTGTTCTTTGCTGATTTGACACAACAGTTAAAAAAAAAGATCAGGTATTTTTTCAAAGTAGAAAAGTAAATTTGAACTCCACTTTTGAGTTCTTTGGTCTATTCCAAGTTTTTGTCACTTTGTTGAGGCAATTTTGATATTTCATATAATCCTAGAAAAGCATCTAGAAAAGCACCATTTAGATTTTATGTATAATACTCATATGATTTTTTAAGATCTCCTGAAATTATATCCTTTTAAAATTGTCTAATACTTTCTACTTTCTTTCTTGGTCATACTTGCTAGAGATTTATCTATCTTATTGGTCTTTTTTAATCAGCTCTTTTCTTTTTTATTATATGAGAAAACCCAAGTATAAAACAGTGTTACTAAATATATTAAAATCACCAATGCAACAACTAGGATAACAGTCATCATACAGTTAATAACGTTTATATATTTTTTAAACTATCTTATTTTTAAATGTTTATTTTTTAGAGAAAGAGAGAGGGAGGGAGGAGAGAGCAGAGAGAGAGAGAGAATCCCACCTGGGTGTTCTGCACTGTCAGTGTAGAGCCCCACATGGGGCTTGAACCCACAAACCATGAGATCATGACCTGAGCCAAAACCAAGAGTCAGATACTTAACCAACTAAGCTACCCAGGCGCCCCATTTTATTTTAGAGAGAGACAGTACGCATGAGTGGGCTCTGAAAGGGGCAGAGGGGGAGAGAGAGAGAGGGCGAGAGAGAGGGAGAGAGAATCTTAGGCCAGATCCATGTTCACTGCAGAGTCAAATGTGGGGCTCGATCCCATGACCCTGGGATCATGACCTGAGCCAAAATCAAGAGTTGGATGCTCAACCAAATGAACCAACCAGGTACTCCAAGGTTATATGTTTTTACAGTGGGCTGAAAAGAGATACATCTCTTATTGCTAAGTATGGATATTTTTCAACAACAACAAAAAAATCAGAAAAGCAGTGGACATTACTAAAGACATAACATAATGTGTCTCCCAAAGAGCTTAAGAAATATTACAGATATGATTTCCTGTTGTAAAGCCTTAGTGATACCATTCTCTGCCTTTTCAGCAGCAACCTTTACGCTGAATTTAGAGTTTATCCATCTCTGATGTTTCTGATGTTTTTACTATATTGCATGTATTATCCACAATACACGGGGCACCCTTGGTGGCTCAGTTGGTTAAGTGTCTGACTTCAGCTAAGGTCATGATCTAGTGGTTCAAGAGTTCGAGCCCCACATCGGGCTCTCTGCTGTCAGCGTGGAGCCTGCTTTGGATCGTCTGTCACCCTCTCTCTTCCTCTCTCCTGCTTGCTCGTGAGCACACAACGTGCATGTGCCCTCTCTCTCTCAAAAATAAACATTAAAACAAATAGGCAAACAAAAAAACAAAACATGCCCAAACTGGAACATAGAACTACCCTATGCTTAAAATCTGCCCTGGGATCAGTAGCACCTATTTGGCTAATAGCTATGCAAAGGAATAAAAAACTGTAAATGAACAAAGCAACACAGTTACACATGCAGAATTTTTAGTGGCCCCTGGAGTCTCCATTTAATAAATACTACCATGTATCAACTAAAGAAGTATAGTATCAAGGATGCAGAGGAAAAAAAAAATCAAGCAGGTCCCTAAATATTAAAAGCTTTTATAAAATAGTAAGGCCTTTATCTGGGGATAAAATTGAAAATTCAAATAGCCACAGTGACCAGACAGATAAGGTAGATGAATGAAGCAGACTGGCTCTGAGAAGTGTGGAGAATTAAAGCAAACAGCAGAATGTACATCTTCTCCGCAAGTAACAGCCATGACTCAGGGGCAGGTGATCATTGCCATGAAGGAATGCAAGCTGAGGGCAACCAGATATTCTGATTTTTCCAGGGAAGACCTAAATCTTATCTTTAAATGTCAGCAGCAAAATGAAAAGAATTTAAAATACCATGTGAGCCATATACTTCCAACCTATGAAAATATTAGTTTGTACCATCTGACAGATAAATTCATGAGGCAAATTTAATCAAGATTTTCTGGATTTCAGTTTGTAAAATATACCTGATTGGATATTTTTTTATTCCAAAAGTTGCAATCTATTTTATTTCCCACAGTGAAAATACAGCTTATAGTTTTAAGAAGCCTGTGAAGCATTTTGAAAGATTTCATAAATATTTTACCTTCTTATACACACCCAATAAAACAGCTAACAGAAAAGTTTGCATAACACCAGAAATAAGATGAAGACTGGAAAATATTCTCATTTTGGATGACCAGGAAAAAAAAAGGCCACAAAATATAAAAAGTGAATACAGTTACCTGCATTATCTTTCTGAGGGGGGTTTTTCCCCACTGGGAAGGATGGCTTAGCCACGGCCCTCTTACTGTAGATCCCCTCTTTATGTTTAGTGTCAGCAGGGATGGACAGGTCATCATCCCTGGTGCCTAGCACCTCAGCTGGGAAGTCTGGAGCGATGGCATCATTGGATCCTACAGCAAAGTGGGAAAGTAGTACAATTAACAAATATATAGACATGAAGTTGAACAGAGACAAAAAACTTACCTCTTAAACTGCTTCTATTAAAAAGACACAATAGGAGTGTTGCAGTGTGATCAGAAGGGGATGTCAGACATGTACAATAAATTGCAACAATATAAGGTGGAGAAGCAAATGACAGAAGATATATAGAGTATCAGTTCAGAAGAGAGACAATTTCCAGTCAGGAAGATTTTCAAAGAGAGGAGAATATTATAGACTGTAACCTGAAAAATAAGTAGGCTTTTTGAAATATGCAGAGGAAGGAAGAAAGACATTTTAGGCAGAGGTGAAACATGAGCAAAGACAAGAAGGCAGGAAAGCAAAGAGTATATAAGAACCACAGTCACTTTAGGGTCAGGCCAGATCATACAATTATAAAATATACATACAATATATTAAAGAAAATGGTGGGAAATATTAAAACATAATTGTTTGGGACAAAATTCAGCAGGGTATGGAATCCCAAGCTAAAGAGTACAAACTGTACTCTTTGTATATGAAATGCAACATCATTGTACATTTCTAATAAAGGGAAAATGTAATCAGCTATGTTTTAGGAAGATTAATCTGATGGTAATACAACATAGAAAACATTCAAAGGAAAATCTTGTGTGATAAATACAAGATTTGAAGGTAATTTTTATTTTTTTAAAATACATTTCAATATTCCCATGTCCACTGGTAAGAGAAGTTCATTGATGCCACAAAAAAGAGGTGACGAATATCTCTGGACATACGAGAGTTTTTAGCAACTAGAACAGGATCTTCTATAAAAATGTTTTTTCTTTCTAATCTGGGATTCTGCACTTCATGCATTTTCTGAGTACCTAAAATATATATGCCAGTAAGAGATGAGAAAGCAGTCTCATTAGTACGGTGCAAATATAAGTAAGTCATGAGGATTTTTTAAGGATAGATTGCAAGGACCCTACTAAGTCTTCTGGGTCATATGTACAGATTAAATTACGCTTTTCTCAACTTCTGTGGCATCACTTTCTCTTATTTGCTCCCCATGTCTCTTGCAAATCCTCAGTATCCCTACTACTACCAAATCTCTCAATGCTGGAGTTCCTCAAGGGGTCAGAACTCTTCTCTTCCTGAGTGAACTCATCAGCTACCAATGGATGGAATACTACCTATCTACATGCTGATGACCAACAAATATATTATCTCTGCTGGGACCTTTCTTCTGAGATTCAGATTCTAGCATTCAGGACATAGCTAGCCCTTACAGCATCTTTTGAAGAAATTAGAAAAAGGTGTCCCTTCCTTAATTAAAAAATTAAGATATTATATTTTATGGCATAATGTAACAATTGCACATGGGATCATTCTCCTCACAAATACTTCCAGATACCAGACAACATACATCACCAGCAGCAAGCACATGCATACTCTTCAGCAGCACCCTTGGTTCTCCAAGAAAGGTGACTGTGTCAGGTTCACCACAGTCAGGTAGTCCCGGAAAGCAGTGGGTAGATGAGCAAGACAATCAACTCAGTGGAGCTGAGAGCAGTTGAAAGACAGTGTAGCCTGATGCATGTGTATATGCCAACAAGCGTATGTGCACTTGTATTTTCTGGCATCCACGCACAGCTGCAGGGTGTGTAAGTATAGATTTTTGTCTGGGGCAGGAAGAGAGTTAACACTGCTCCAGAACTCAAACCTTCAGGCCCACCTGTGTATTTTCATAAAAAATACTGTATGTCTGTCTATATGATGTGAACAGTGCCACCTTCTACACGGCACCCTTACAAACAACCTTAAATGTGTAAACCAACTCAACAGTCACTACTCAGCAGTCTAACTACTGCTGTCCTTGCTTCCACTTCTAGAGTTGGCTCCCTGTCTTCTGACCCATGAAGTGATAAATTTTATCTAGCAGCCAAATAAATCTTACAAATGTAAATGAAACCACAGTTGTCTACCAGAATAAAATTCAAATGTTTTAATATGGTTTACAAGACCCTGCATGATCTTGGACTTACCTATCTAACCATATCTAGTCACTATTCTGCTCAAACCACACTAAATTCTCATCTGTCAAATGCATCCAACTCTCTCCTCTTTCAGGAGTTTTTCCCAGACTGCTCCCTCTGGGCAGAACACTGTCATTCCCCACTCTCTGCCCACTTAACCTGCCTTTACCCTCTAAATCTTGTCTCTCAAGTTTTTTCCTTGGAAAGGCTTTCAGGAGCTCCTAAAACTCTGTTCCAATTATTCTCTTCCAATTCTACTTTATTTTCTTAACACTTATTATTTGTAATTATGTACTTATTTGTGGTCTATTTATTTACTAACTATAACAACATTCCACACACTCCACAATCTTACGGAGCATGTTCATTCTGCACACTACTGTAAATGTAGCACCTAGTATAGTATCTCGCAGGAACACGGTAAGAGCTTTAATAATTTTTGGTTGAATAAAAAAAATGAATGTGAAATGAAAGCTTTTTGTCACCTTAAGAAAAAAAAACAAAAAACCAACTTTGGTTATACATGCTTTGGAATGAACACATACTGGGACTGCAATGTACATAGTTTCTTATCTATTTTTTTCACTCAATTCGAGATAAATTTTAAATGGAATTTAGAGTTTAAAGTTAGCATATAAGATGAAAAACCATACAGGGTGGAAATCACTCTGGAGGGTTCCTTAAGGCACTATGTTGAAACTGACATTCTGTCTGTTCAGTGAATCCACCAGAGTGCACTTTTCCCTCCTGGCTTGCAACAAATCACTGTGCCTGCTTCTGAGCACCTGATGAAGTAAGTATCTGGCCACATTGTTCCCATCTTCCATTTCAAATTCCATCATGATAATACGTTAAGTGTAGACCATGCACAAGTTCCTGGTGTTAAGTCCTACAGACTGAAAAAACTTAAGAAGTTAAAAGTTAAGCCCCTCTGGTTTTATCTTTTTTTAAAAAAATTTTTAATGTTTATTTTTGAGAGAGAGAGAGAGCACGTGAGGAGGGAAGGGGCAGAGAGAGGTGGGGGGGGGGGGGGGTGGGGACACACAATCTGAAGTAGGCTCCAGGCTTTAAGCTGTCAGCACAGAGCCTGACACGGGGCTCAAACTCACGAACTGTGAAATCATGACCTGAGCCGAGGTAGGATGCTTAACTAACTGAGCCACCCAGGCGTCGCTAGCCCCTCTGGTTTTCAAAGCCAAATATTATGGGGATTTATCTTCCCAGAGCAGGTCCCCTGTGCCAGGGGTGCCTGGTGTGGAATCTGTTCTTTTCCCTTCTCTGTGCTTGTGGTGTCCCTTCCTCTCATGGTCAGTCTTGTAGATCAGTTTGGTCCCTGATTCTCTCTGCTCTTCCTGCCATTTTTCTTGTGACCTCTTCACTACAATTAGCTGTGGAGCATCTGCTCTGCCAGTCTTTGGGTCGTTTTCTGGGTTATTTACACTGATGTAAATGTTATCGAGGTGTATCTGTGAGATGAGGTGAGTAGGATCCTCCTACTCTGCCATCTTCCCTGGCAACTCCCTACCCCTCCCTTTTAAAAAATTGAGATATAGGGGTGTCTGGGTGGCTCAGTCGATTAAGCACCCAACTCTCGATTCTGGATCAGGTCATGATCTCATGGTTAGTGAGATCAAGCCTTGTGCATGGTTTGTGAGATCAAGCTACAATACAGAGCCTGACAGTGCAGAACCTGCTTGGGATTCCTGCTCTGCCTCTCTGCCCCTCCAGCTCATGTGCTCTCTTTTTCTCAAAATAAACAAACATTTAAAGAATAAATTAAAAATAGGGGTGCCTGGGTGGTTCAGTTGGTTGAGTGTCCAACTTTGGCTCAGGTCATGAAGCCTGACAGCTCAGAGCCTGGATCCTGCTTCAGATTCTGTATCTCCCTCTCTCTCTGCCCATCTCCACTGGCTTGCTTGCTCGCTCTCTCAAAATAAACATTAAAAATAAATAATAAAAAAAATTGATGATACAATTCAAATAACATAAAATCCACAAAGTTAACAAGTGTACAAACGAGTAATTTTTAGTGTATTTACAACCACCACTGCTATCTAATTCCAGAACATTTTTGTCACCCCCAAAAGAAATAGACACATTAGCAATTACCCTCCATTTCCCCCTCTCACACAGCTGCTGGCAACCACTAATCTACATTCTGTCTATATGGATTTCCTTGTTCTGGACATTTCATATAAATGGAATTATACAATATGTGACTTTTCAACTGGCTTGAATTGTGTATTTCTCCCTTTAATAGCATCAGGTGTTTTTCTTTCTTTTCTTTTCTCTTTCTTTCTTTCTTTCTTTCTCTCTTAATTCTTCCAGTTTTCTTTATGTATTTGGGACTCTGTTGTTAGGTGCATATACATTTATAATTTCTTTATCTTCTTGATTTATTAATGCTTTTATCATTACAAAATGAACTTTGTCTTTACTAATAAATTTTAAAGTCTATAATGTCTAATAATAGACACTCTAGCCCTCTTTGGTTACTGTTTACATGACATATCCTTTTATATCTCTTAACTTTCAGCCAGTTTGTCTTTGAAACTAAATAAAATTTTCTGTAGACAGCATACAGAGTTGGATGTCTTTTTATCTACCTTGCCAATCTCTGCCTTTTTAATGGGAGTATAACCTTCATTTACATTTAATGCAGTTGCAGATAATGGAGGATTTAGGTCTGCTATTTTTCTACTTTTTTCTCTAGTATTATGTCTTTTTTGTTCCTCAGTTTCTCTACTAATACATTTTTTTTGGTGTTAAATAGATATTTACTAGTGTAGCATTTTAATTCCTATGGTGACACTTTTACTATATATATTTTTAGCTATTTTTCTTAGTGGTTGTTCTTGGAATTGCCACCCATGTTTTAATATAAATTAACAATCTATTTGGGTTAAAACTGAATTTCAACAGTATATAAAAACTTTTCTACTGTATAGCTCTCTCTCCTCCTTTCTTTATGCTGTTATTTCCACAAGTTATATCTCTATACGTTTTTATAAAATAAGAATTATTATTATTGCTCTATGCATGTCTTTGAAATCATATGAAAGAAAATGGAATTAGAAACAAAAATATGTTTATACTTTTATAGTTAACCTATGTAGTTATCTTTACCAGCACTCTTTATTTTTTCATATGGATTCAGGTTACTGTCTCATGTCTACTCATTTCATCCTGATGAATCCCTTAGTGTTTCCCATAGGTCAGCATGCTAGCAATCAACTCAGTTTATCTGGAAATGTCTTAATTTCTCCATTTTTGAAGGGCAGTTCTGCCAAATACAGAATTCTTGGTTGATACATTTTTTTTTTCTTTCAGTTCTTTGAATATGTGATTGCAATGCCTTTTGGCCTCCAAAGTTTCTGATGAGAAATCAGCTATTAATCTTATTGAGGATCTTTTGTACACAATAAGTAACTTCTCTTTTGCTGGTTTTAACATTCTCTTTATATTTTTAACAGTTTGATTATGGTGTGTCTAAATGTGGATATTTTTAAATTTATCCTGCTTGGATTTCCTTCAGTTCATCAGATGTACACATTCATAGTAACCATAAAATTTGGGAAGTTTTTCTCCAAATATTCTTTCAATCCCATTTTTTTTTTCTCTCCTTCTGTAACTCCTATTATGTATAAAATAGTACTCCTGGTGGTGTTCCAGAGGATTCTAAGATTCCGTTCCTCTTTCTTCATTCTTTATTCTTTCTGTTTCTCACACTGGACGTTCACTGATTCTTTCTTCTGCCTGCTGAGCTCCTCTAGTGAATTTTTAATTGTATCTTCTGTGCTTTTTAGCTCCAGAGTTTCTATTTGGCTCTCTTTTTTTGTAATTTCTAACTTTTCATTGAAATTCTCTATTTGATTAAGACACTGTTCTCATACTTTCCTTTAGTTCTTTGATATAGTTTCATTTAGCTCTTCAAACATACTTTAAGTAGTTAAGTCTTTAGTTAAGTCTAATGTCTGGAATTTCCCAGACAGTTTCTAAACTGTTATTTTTCTTGTGTATAAACCGTATTTTTTTTGGTTTTAATTTCCATAGCTTGTATTTTTTTGTTGAAAATGAAACATCTTAAATAATAAAATTGGTAATCCTGGAAATCAGATTCTATCCACTTCCCAAAGTTTGCTGTTGTTGCTTTATGTTTTTTTTTTTTAAAGTAACTTTTCTGAACAAATTATGTAAAATCTATTGAAGTTTCTACTCAAATAGCTTGGTGGTCAGTTAATGCCTAGACTGAGACATCCTCAAACACCTAGAACCAGTAAATATGGGAGATTTACAAAGGGACTTTGTGTGCATGTCAGGGTATACCTTCAACTTTGAGCTATGCAGTTGTCAACTCTGCCTTAGCCTTCCTTTTCTTCTTGCACAGAGACTCAAGGGGAGCTGTAGGTAAAGGGTAGGGTCTTTTCAGGTCTTTCCTGAGAATACACACAGCTATATGCACATGGACACTCCTCTAGAGTCCCAGGAATATGTCAAAGC
Source organism: Panthera pardus (assembly GCF_024362965.1). NCBI lineage: Eukaryota > Metazoa > Chordata > Mammalia > Carnivora > Felidae > Panthera > Panthera pardus. The sequence goes on along the minus strand of NW_026526821.1, from coordinate 89,276,226 downwards.
TTTTAAACATCTATGGGCATAAATCCCTGGTTTTACGTTTAAGCTTTTGGTTACTCTATTGTTTGCATCAGGAATTATAACATTAAAACACTTGCCTATAAACATTCTTGCATCCCAAGCATGTGCACATGCATGCGCACGCACACACATACACACACACACACAGGCTTTTTACAACAAATGAATATCTCTGAATGAGATTAAATAAGGACAAGTCTTTTGAATGACAGATCAAATATTGACAATTCTTTGGGAATGAAGTTTTGAAACAGGTCTAGCTCTGTTCTGTCCCCTCTAGTCCTGGGAAAGCAGGCTGATACTTTTCAAGGTTATTACAGAACTCAGTCTGGGGATGAGATTAGGGCAAGTTTTGAAAAAGTTTTCTGAAAAGTTTTGCCAATTTTTTGTTGCTTTTATCAAGAGACAAATTCTTAGGTCTTTAACCTTTTCCCTGCTATAATGCCCCACTTCCTTTAAAATGTTCCAACCAGTTCTCTCCCCATAGCTTTTTGCTCCTATTGACCATGATTATTAATATATAAATATTTGAATGTCTATAATGAGCACGGGTATAAGGAATAAAATTGCTTACCAAAAAAAAGTCAGGTCTCAGAACTTACTATCTATTATAAATAGAATCCTGTTCTACTTAGGAATCTTAAGAATGTTACTGGGCATAATAAGTAAATGTCTAACAACTATCTCTTCTTTGGGGAGTTGTTACCTTTATCTTATTTATATTTTATGGATTTAATTAATTCAAATGTTTATTCATTCTCAGTTAAGGAAAAATCTATTTGGCCCATATATTTGCCAGTAATGGTATATGACTTGCCCTTGGCCCAAAATGCTAAGTGGATCTTTCTTGTATCTACTGATGCATGATATATTAATTGACAACAGCTATTAGAATAATTCCTAGGCTTTCATCCTAGAGTAGCTCTACCGTTTAAGAAAGGATTTTCCTACTATCGACTTTCTCACTCTGAGAACAGATAGAGAACATGAAAATTATAATCTCAAGTATAATATAGTTATTAGATCTCCTGTTGTCTTATTGATGTATTCAGTACTTTACTCACAGGGACAATATTTCTCAGGACACAATGTACCATCACTGAATTATTTTCTCCTCCCACCATTGTCCAATATTTCTTAAAATTAATGTCTCCAACTATATGAAAGAGGGGCATAAACAAATAGCAGGACACTATGGGCCTCAAAAAAAGACATCAGATCAGATTTTTATTGGTAGACATTCCATCTTCTGACCTGGGGCCTGAAAGTAAAAGACTGATCAAAGTTTTCCTGTCCAATTGTTTTCTTGCTGGTAGCCATTATGTGTGTGTGTATGTGTTTTCCATTAAGTGTGCTATTTTTTTAAAGTTTGTATTTAAATTCCAGTTAATATCCAGTGTAATAGGAGTTTCAGGATACAATATAGTAATTCAACACTTACATACGTTACCCAGTGCTCATCACAACAAGTGCACTCCCCATCACCTATTGAACCCATCCCCCCACCCCTTTCCCCTCTGGTAACCATCAGTTTGTTCTCTAGTTAAGAGTCTGTTTCTTGATTTGCCTCTCTCTCTTCTTCTTCCCTTTGCTCATTTGTTTTGTTTCTTAATTTCCACATAAATGAAATCATATGGTATTTGTCTTTCTCTGATTTATTTTGCTTAGCATAATACTCTCTAGCTCCATCCATGTCATTTCAAATGACAAGATTTCATTCTCTTTTATGGCTGAGTAATGTTCCATTGTATATATGTGTATATACACATCCTCTTCTTTATCCATTCATCAAATGATGGACACTTGGACTGTTTCCACAATTTGGCTATGGTAGATAGTACTGGTGTAGATACACCAGGACGCATATGCATGTGTAACTTTGAGTTAGTATTTTTGTATACTTTGGGTAAACACCCAGTAGTGCAATTACTAGATCATAGAGTAGTTCTATTTTTCACTTTTTGAGGCACCTCCATATGGTTTTCCAGAGTGACTACACCAGTTTGCATTCTCACCAAATGTGCATGAGGGTTCACCTTTCTCCACATCCTTGACAACACCTGTTGTTTCTTGTGTTGTTGATTTTAGCTATTCTAACAGGTGTGATGTGATCTCTCATTGTAGTTCTGATTTGCATTTCCCTGATAATCAATGACATTGAGGATCTTTTCATGTATCTGTTTGCTATCTGGATGTCTTCTTTGGAAAAATGTCTAACTCATATATTCTGCCCATTTTTACTTTTTAGTTTTTGAGAGAGAGAGAACATGAGTGGGGGGCGATATAGTGCCCATTTTTTAACTGGATTAGTCATTATTAAGGTAATGGGTTTTATAAGTTCTTTATATACTTTGGATACTAACCCTTTATCAGATGTCATTTGCAAATATCTTCTCCTATTCCATAGGTTGCCTTTTAGCTTTATTGATTGTTTCCTTCCCTGTCCAGAAGTTTTTTACTTTGACAAAGTCCCAATAGTTTATTTTTGAATTTGTTTCCCTTGTCTCAGAGACATATCTAGAAAGAAAGTGCTATAATTGAAGTCAAAAGAAGTTATTGCCTGTGTTCTTGTCTAGGATTATGGTTTCACGCCTCACATTTAGGTCTTTAATCTATTTTGACTTTATCTTTGTGTATGGTGTAAGAAAGTGGTCCAGTTTCATTCTTTTGTATGCTGTCCAGTTTTCCCAACACCATTGTTGAACAGACTGTCTTTTTTCCATTGGATATTCTTTCCTGCTTTGTCGAAGATTAACTGACCATATAATTGTGGGTTCATTTCTGGGTTTTCTATTCTGCTCCACTGATCTATAGGTTTATTTTTGTGCTAGGACCATACTGTTTTGATTACTATTGCTTTGTAATATAATTTGAAGTCTGGAATTGTGATGTCTCCAGTTTTTTCTTTTTCAAGGTTGTTTTGGCTATTCGGGGGTCTTTTGTGGTTCCATATAAATTTTAGGATTGTTTGTTCAAGCTCTGTGAAAAATGCTGTGGGTATTTTCAGAAGCATTGCATTAAATGTGTAGACTGCTTAGGGTAGTATAGACATTTTAACAATATTTGTTCTTTCAATCCATGAGCATGGAATGTCTTTCCATTTCTTTGTGTCATCTTTAATTTCGTTCATCAGTATTCTATATTTTTCAGAGTACAAGTCTTTCATCTCTTTGGTTAGGTTTATTCCTAGGTATTTTATTGTTTTTGGTGCAATTGTAAATGAGACTGCTTCCTTAATTTCTTTCTGCTGCTTCATAATTGGTGTATAGAAATTCAACAATTTCTGAATGTTGATTTTGTATCCTGCAACTTTACTGAATTCATTTATCAGTTCTAGCAGTTTTTTGGTGGGGCCTTTTGGGTTTTCTATATATAGTATCACATCATCTGCAAACAGTGAACGTTTTACTTCTTCCTTGGTGATTTGGATGCCTTTTATTTCTTTTAGTTGTCTGATTGCTATGACTAGGACTTCCAATAGTATGTTGAATATAAGTGGTGAGAGTGGACAGCCCTGTCTTATTCCTAACCCTAGAGGAAAAGCCCTCTGTTTTTCCCCACTTAGGATGATGCTAACTGTGCATTTTTCAAATATGATTTTATTATGTTGAGGTATGCTTAATCTAAACTTACTTTATTGAGGGATTTGTTTTTAAATCATGAATGGATGTTGTACTTTATCAAATGCTTTCTGTGTATCCATTGAAAAAGATCAGATGTACTGTGTTGATTCATTTGAAAATACTGAACCATCCTTGCAACCCAGGAATAAATCCCCACTAAGTGTGTTTTTATTTTTATTATTTTACTTTTTATTTATTATTATTATTTTTTTTTTATTTTATAAGAGAGTGCATGAGCAGGGGAGACGGGCAGAGGGGGTAGAGAGAATCTAAAGCAGGCTCCATGCTCAGCACAAAGCGAGATGCAGGACTCGATCCCACTACCCTGGGATCATGATCCAAGCTAAACTCAAGAGTCAGATGCTCAATTGACTGAACCACCTAGGTGCCCCAAGTGTCAGAGCCTTGCATATAGTGAAAATTTCTTCCAGTTTCTGGTTATAGGCTTAATAATTAATCTTAACATTTGGTAATAAGAGCATTTTTGTTGGTCTTTTTTTTTTTTTAGTAGCACCATAGTGGGGAATTAGAAGCAGTTATACCAGGTGCTTTTCGTTACCATTAGATACTTGTTCCGTCCTCTTAAAGTTAACCAAAAAATATGCCTAAGACTAGGGAAAATTTGTCATGTACAATTCTTATACATATAAAGATGTCTATTGGCAAATTGTGGAAAAAAAAATTATATCTGAACTGAACCAAGTCATCTCAAAATGTTATCCCATCAATCCAGACCCCACACCACACCAATTCAGTATCCTTATCTTAAAATCCCCACAGGAAATATTTACTGAGTTCCTGCATGGGGTGCTACTCATCTTCTAAATCTGCAATTTGCCGGTGGTGATCTCACAGGGGTGCTGTGGGATATTTTAAAACTCTACAGAAACAACACTAATACCTGGTATCTAGTGTACACTACACAAACTACTAGCTCAAAGTACTTTCGATTTTCAATACTAGGGGCGCCCGGGAGGCTCAGGTGGTTAAGCATCTGACTCTTGATTTTGGCTCTGGTCATAATCTCACAGTTCGTGGGTTTGAGCCCCATGTGAGACTCTACGCTGGTAGTGCGGAACCTGCTTGGGATTCTTTCTTTCTTTCCCTCTCTCTCTGCCCCCTCCCCCGCCCCCCACTCATGCTCTCTCTTTCACAAAACAAATAAACATTAAATTTCCATATTAGACAATGCCATATTCCTTTCAATGATGTTGTATCTTTGCAAAGCTAGATTTTTGGGTTTCTATAGTAAAAGCAGCAAATAACTGTGGTTGTGTTCAATTTCATATCAAGGTTTGAAAAGTTGTACAAGTGTTCTAATAGCTGCACATATCTCATTAGTAAATAACTGTGGTTATTTATGAACAAAGTAAAATATTTTCTTTCAAAACCCAAAACCAAAAGGAAATACCTAATATTTTTATTAAGTTGCTAAATCAAAACAGCAAATATTTATGTCCTAATAAACTTATAGCTGTTTCTAAAAATACTTCTTGTTTTTACATGCATTCCATATAATAATGAGAAAAAAAAATCACCAAAACACTAAGGGCACTGTGAACAGAGAAAACCTGGAAACCTTTGTCTGAAAAGGAGTCCACCAAACCAAACAAACAATTATCCATACAATTTTCTTCATTAAATACATCTTGCCAAATAACTTACTTTTCTGAACCATAGACTGGCTCATGAAAAGCTCCATATTTCATTAAAGGCTTAAATATCACTGAATTTTCACATGTCATTCTAGAATTAACCAGCTAAACCACAAATAAAATTTCAAAAAATAAAAATTTGCTTAATTTATGCAGATTACCTGAGTGAGAGCTCTCAATGGTGGTATCTGATCTGGAATCCAGATAAGAAGGAATCTGTTTTAATTGTGGAACATAGTACATCCTGGTACTACCAGGAGGCTTATATGGCAACAGTGAAGGCTGGGCTAAGGAGATAAAGATGAGAACAATTAATAAGAAGATTTGTTAAACTTCACTGAACAAATATTGAGTGCCTTTAATGTGCCATGCAGCGTACAAGATTTGTGGCATGTATCAGGGCACCGGGCTGGCTCAGTTGGAAGAGCATGCAACTCTTGATCTCAGGGTTGTGAGTTTGAGCTCCATACTGGGTGTAGAGATGACCTAAAAAAATAAACTTCAGGTCTGCCTGGGTGGCTCGGTTGAGTGTATGGTTCTTGATTTTGGCTCAGATCATGATCCCAAGGTCATAGGATTGAGTCTCGTGTTGGGCTCCACACAGAGCATGCAGCCTGCTCAAGATTCTCCCCACCCCTGCCACTTGTGCTCGTTCTATTTAAAAATAAACAAACAAATAAATAAACTTAAAAAAAAAAAAAGGATCCTTGGCATATATGAACTAAAACAAAAAATCTCTGCCTTCAAGAAGAGCTAGCATTCTAGAGGAAGGAGATATACAGTAATAACACATTAAATAAGTAAATTATTTATTATTTTAATAAATTATAAGTTACATGAAAAAGAAATTAGAAAATGCTGAGGATTATTAGTAGGACTACTAGGGAAACCAGGGCAAGATGCAGTTTAAATAGAGTGGTAGGGGGGCGCCTGGGTGGCTCAGTGGGTTAAGTGTCCGACTTCGGCTCAGGTCATGATCTCGCAGTCCGTGAGTTCGAGCCCCGCGTCAGCTCTGTGCTGACAGCTCAGAGCCTGGAGCCTGCTTCAGATTCTGTGTCTCCCTCTCTCTCTGACCCTCCCCCATTCATGCTCTGTCTCTCTCGGTCTCAAAAATAAATAAACATAAAAAAATTTTTTAAAAATAGAGTGGTAGGGGTAGGTTTCATTGAGATCAGTTTTTTAGCAATCTAGTCCATGTACAGATGGCTCTAACTAAAACCCACTTTATCTTATATTGAACCCCAAATTGTTAACCCCTTACTACTGGTCTTATGGTCTTATTCTGTCCCCCAGAGTCATAGAAAATATGTCTAATTCACTTCTATGTGAAAGATCTTCAAAATAAATTTCTTCTTTTCAAAATAAAGTTTCAATTATAGAAGTATAAATTCCCAATTTTAAGAAAATACATAAAAATTGGTATAGTTTTGTTGTTGTTAGTTAATTTTAGCTATTTGGTGGGTGTGTAATGGCATATCATTATGGTAAACATTTGCATTTCCCCAGTAATTATGTTTAGAATCTTTTCACGTGATTATTGCCATAAAATTTAAACTGGTAGGAATAATAGTGAATTTATTAGCACAGTCACTGCGCACAACATCGGTATTAAAAAACACAATTGTGTTTCTATACACCAGCAAAACCACATAGGAAAAATACTACATACAGTGTCATGAAAGAAAAATATAATATCAAATATCTAATGAATAAATGTAAATAAAGATTTCTTCACTGAAAACTATGAATAGATGAATGTATATACCATGCTCATGAATTAAATACCCAATAATGTAGACATGCTAATTACCTCCAATTCAATATATTTAACACATTTTTTAAGAAAGGAAACACATAAAAGTAAAAAAGACAAAGTCCTACCACTCAAAGATAACTATTAACATTTTAATCTATTTCCTATGTGTCCTTTCTCACTGTCTTATGTGTTTACACAGTTGTTTGCCTATAGTATGTAAAAATGTGGAATTCAGTGTTTCTACTCTGCATTTATAATAAAACATTCATTTTATTTCCTGTCTTTACATTTTATATGGCTATACTACAGGTTAAATGTATGTATCCCTTCTCCTAATATTGAAAATTTAAGATGAGTTAAATTTTCAATTATAAAGAATTCTGTGAATAAAGATTTTCCTGGTTATAGCATACCCATTTCTCCCCTGCTGCCCCATCTCAGATAACTTCTCTGATTATAGAGTGAAAAATTATACCGTTTATAAAGTTTTGTTTTTAAAAACACTAACTACAAAAATGTTATCTAAAATGTCTGTACCAATGTAATAATTTAATTATTGTAGAGGAGGTTTTTTTTTTTTTTTCTTTATACATGTTTTTGTTTCTGTGAAGTCAAGAGAAGGGAAAAATTTAAACAACAGGAAAAATACGCTGTAGCCTTCACTTCTATCTGGTTATTGCTGTTTTCATTATTGTTAGAACACTGATTAATTTTCTTCCTCTACCAGTGTATATAACATTGGGTAGTGGTGGTTAAAGTTGTATTTCGGTGAAATACAGCTGCAAAAGACAACTGGGCAGAATTACAATGGACCCAGAGCAAACATGGCTCTCCTAGGGAGATGGAGAATTCTGAGACCAATAAGTGTCTTTTCAAAATTCTTGACAATTTTATGTTTGGATGCAATAGTTTTAAGGTTACTTTGTGCTGCCTGCCTATAAGAGAAGAAGTGACTACAAAGCAAATAATGGTTGCTGTTGGGAAAGAATAAAAAGACTGGAGAAGAGTAAAAAAGAAACTTCAACTATAAAATAAATTTCTTCAAAAATTTTGAAAACAAACCAAATATAAACATATAGTATATTATTCTGAATTTTGAAATTCAGAATAGTGACCACATAGTCATGTGTTTAACATACGTTTCTTTGAAATTTGAAATGTTTTCATACAAAAAAAAACCCACAAAATTTTACTTTTAAATCCACAGTATTAAACATAATATTTTATTAGTAATCCAATAATATTAATCCTTTAAAGGAATCCTTCCAGGTCCTGTATACAAAGGTTAAACCATAAATTATGGTCTCTATATAAATGTATGCATTTGATGTGAGCAGAAGTTTAAACCACACTCTCACAGTTGGATTTCCCCTCTTGTGCTTCTCCCACCACCATGAGAACAACATAACCCAAAGTACGTATTTCTCATTAGCCTTGGTTTCAGAACAAGGCATATGGAACAGACCCAAACCATTTCTGTAGCCTAAAGCCAAACTCCAATTGACTCACAAAGTCCATGAGTGAAAAAAGCAAATGTTTATTGTTATAAAGCACTGAGATTTTCAAGGTTGTTTAATAGTATCACTGTAGTACTAGGTAACTGATATAGACAGAAAGGTGTTCTTTGTGATATTTATTAAACTGTAGATTTGGGGGGCATTTTTTTCACAATGAAAATGTTTAAGAAGTATAACCATCTTAACATATAAATGTACTTGTTGAAATTAAATTCACTGAAAGTTAAATGCTGAACCAAGAAATTCTCTTTCATTATTTAGGTGTATCCCATCTTTATCTACAGATAGATAACCTTTTTGCATAAGGAGAAAAACTTACAGTAACATTTTGAGTAGACCTGTGCTAACTATTAAATACTTTAAAATTAGTAACTTAAAGTTCCCACCCTCATTTGAGGGAAGAACGGAAACTTAATTGTTAATTTTCCTGTTATTGGTCTGAAAAAGAAAATAACACTCTAATTCGAATGTTATAAAGTATAAGCACTATTGAAATATCACTGTGACAACAGCAATATAAACACTCTAAATGTAGACCTTATGGTAGAGACTGCTAGCTATTCATCAAAATCCACTCTTCATCCTGAAAAACACAGCTAAACTATTCCTAGCTACGAGAAAATGATCTGAGCCACTTTTAGGCCTAGTACGTGTGCTTCTCTCTCTTTTTAAAGTTTATTTATTTATTTTGAGAGAGAAAGAGAGCAGAGGAGGGGCAGAGAAAGAGGGAGTGAGAGACTCCAAGCAGGCTCCACGCTGTCAGCCCAGAGCCTGACATAGGGCTTGAACCGGAACACCGTGAGAGCGTGACCTGAGCCAATCCATTGGGTTGGATGCTTAACCAACTGAGCCACCCAGGTGCCTCCACAAGTGCTTCTCTATGCTTTTTCTGTCCCTTCTAGCTGATTGTGGTGGTGAATCCAAGGTAACTGTGGGATCCATGTTTTGAAGACAGCAAGCCAACCTAGGTCTTTGGTCATTATTTTATAAGAAACAGATTGGTATTGTATTTGTACTATTATATATTTTTGCTACTATTTAACATTGTATTATATGTAACATTTAATATAATACAAAATGCCAATAATTCACCTGCCAGCCTAAAACTAGACCTCCACAGTTTTTAAATTTTTATGAACTACTTGCATTATTATAAGTATCATGAGATAAAAATATGTCAATCGCAAGCAGCATGAGTTCCACATAAGTTTTTTTTTTTTTAAGTTTATTTATTTATTTTGAGGTGGGGGTAGTGGCAGAGAGAGAGGGAGAGAGAGAATCCTAAGAAGGCTCTTCATTGCCAGCACAGAGCCCAATGTGGGGCTCGAACTCACAAACCATGAGATCATGCCCTGAACCGAAACCAGGAGTCAGACACTTAATCAACTGAGCCACCCAGTCACACCAACTTCCACATAAGTTGTAACTCCACTAGAAATTAAGGCAAAAACATAATCACACTCTCTTCATAGCTGTGTAAATAAAAGACGGATAGAATCGCTTGGATCCTAATGCATAAAACAAAAATTTCGTTTTCTCACTAGAAAGACCTCCTCACAAATTTCTGAGATCACTGCATATAAAAGTTGGTATTATGACCTAAAATGTAATCACATTCTCTTACCATCTGTGCCATGAGGATGAGTAATCTGTTGAACTGAAGATGATGACACAAACTTGACAGGAACTTTGTTCAGGTTCTGGGTACTGGGCTCTGGACTTTCAAATCCATGATCTTCAGCATTAATAAAAATTTCAGATGAAAACATGGTTTTTCCTGGACTTTCTGTTGTTATCTGAGTGACTGCATCAGATGATAATTTTTCAGAAAAGGCAGAAAATGGGGGGGTCTTAATCTCCTCTGACGGTCTGAACAAAAAAGAGAAAGGACACAGCAGGTCATATCTGTGGCTTATCAAATACTGTAATCTCTTTCCAAAGGTAGCTTCAAGGAATATTTTGTGGAGATACATCAACTTCAAATGGTTATTTCTACAGTACCCTTTGCCATCTGAGATACTTATAATCCAAGTGTGCATGAGTTTACTTTTATTCATTTTAAAATCTACTTTAAACTTCAATTTAGAATGCTATCATATAATTTAGCTGAGTAATAGTACTTTTCAGTTGAAGTAAAAATATATTCATTTCAAAAAATTACTAGAAGTCCACTATAAATTAAATGCATAGTGTACAAAAATAAACAAGAAATAATGACTTGCATGAAGAAGTTTATGTTAGTGGGGGAACCAGAGATTTTCAAAATTGTAATTATGTATTATGATTTGAGAATTAATATTAAAACAGAATAAAGAAATTACTGAATAAACACAAAATGAAAGAAGATAAATCTTGTTTACAGAATTCCAAATAATATATGTAGATACTTCCCCATCCAAGGAGGTGAAGATTAATCTCTCCCTTCTCCTTTGAGTATGGGCTGGATTAAGCAACTGGACTCCAAAGAACAGAGTAATAAAAAGGGATAAATAGTAACTTTATAGTGTAGAAACCTAGCGAACACCATGGTGATGAAGGGTCATATCACCAATGTTGTCATGTAGATGTCACATTCTCTATGCTATGATGTGAAGCAATGGGTATTTCCTTCTTACGGTATTCTTTGCCAAAACTCCTAATTCAAGTCTAATCATGTGAAAAACATCAGCCAAACCCAGACTGAGGGACATTCTACAAAATATCTAACCAATATTTGTCAAAACTGTCAAAATCATGAAAAAAAGGAAGGAATGAGGCACTGTCATTGAAAAGAGAAGACTAAAGAGACATGACAACTATCTAAAGGGAATTGTAAATACTGAACTGGGTCCTGGAACAAAAAAAAGGCCATCAATGGAAAAAATATGAAATATAAATAAAGTTGGGCGTGTAGTTAATGGTAATGTACAAATGTTGCCTTCTTAATTTTGACTAATGTTCACAACCGTAATGTAGAATGTTAATAGGAAAAGCTGGCAGATGAGTACAGGGAACTCTATTATGTCTGTCTTTTCTGTAGACCTAAAAGTACTCAAGGGGCACCTGGTGGCTCAGTCTATTACGCATCCAGCTCTTGATTTCAGCGCAGGCCATGATGTCATAGTTCCTGAGATGTAGCCCTGCATGAGGCTTTGACTGATAGTGCAGAGCCTGCTTGGGATTTTCTCTTCCTCTCCCTCTGCCCCTCCCCGACTCATGCTTTCTCTGTCTTTAAATAAACTTAAAAAAAAATAAACTTACTCAAAAATATTTTTTAAAAACAGAGTAATACTGTATTAATACTGTATTAGATACAGTAATAATGTGTTACAAAACAGAAGAACCCTTGAATTTCTACCCTCTGTCTACTATTCAATTGAATAGGAAAACTGAAGAGGAAAATTATGAGAAAAGAAAATAATAGGTCAATCTTCCTTATGAATATGCAAGCAAGAATACTAAGTAAAATATTAGAAAACCAAACGCTGTATGTATGCGAATTCATACCAAGATGGTTTACTCCAGGAATGTAAGGTGAGTTAACACTCAAAAATCAATCAATATGATTCACCACGTCAAAAAAATAGACAAAATGTATAGCTAAATAAAGCATTTGATAAAGCTCAAGAATTATGTATGATAAAAACTCGTAGCAAAGGGAAATCACAAAAAACTTTAGAGCAACCATCCTATTCATACTGAAATATAGAAAATGCTCACTGTTAGATTAGGAACAAAATAAGGATGTCAATTCTCACCATTTCTGTTCAACTTTAGTAAAGGTCTTAAATGGCATTACCAGTAAGGAGAAAGAAGAAAGAAGAAATAATAATATATATTTTATATAATTAGGTACACAGAAAACCTAAAACAATCTAAACATAACTAATTAAAATATAAATTTTTAGAAAAGTTGCCAGATAGGAGATAGAAATTTTTAAAAATCCACTTTTGGTATCAGAAAAATTATAAAATCAAAGGCTAAAAAATATGCCATCTGTAATATCACAAATATCAAATACCTAATAGTATAATTAAAAATGTAAGAACTCTAAGTAGGAAGCTATTCATTAGAGAAATTAAAGGTAACCTAAATAGGACTTCCATTTCCAGGTAGAATACAGTACATAGCCACAGGCCATCATTCCCGTTACAACAAGGAAATAAAATTGAATAAATTATAAAAATCACAGGTAAAAGATATCAGAGAGCTATGGAAGCAATCAGGAAATAATATCATCTAATATGCTAGAGAAGGGATTTTGGAGATTATGGGCAGAGACTGAGTGTAGGCAGACATACTCCCCGTGGAAAGAGAAATCACCAGAGCTTTTGAGGAACTCATGGGCTACCATGGAGTGAAATCTAGCAAAATGCCAAGCCAATTTCCCCCCAGGACATTTTCTTAGTATCAGGATGGTATGGGAGAATGTGAAATTGAGTCAGAGAAGCAGAGTGCATTCTGCTTCATAGTCAAGGCATTAATAACAAACCAAGTCCCATTAGACAGAGGGGCCTTTAACAAACATCAGGTCTCCTCCTCAAGACATTTGCCAAATTTTGAACCTGAAGAAGGCAGGAAGCTAAATAACTACTGCCTGAGTGAGAGAACTTTCAAATCTGAGGACACATTCCAGACTCGAGAGAAAAAAACCAGAAGTGCCATTCCCAAGAAAGGGGCTGAGCCAAAAAAAGTAAAATCACTTCCAATGTTTGGGTTCTTATGAGACAAATTTCCATTAAGAAAGTGTAACTACAGAGGTGCCTGGGTGGCTCAGTCAGTTGGGCGTCCGACTTCGACTCAGGCCATGATCTCGCAGTTCACGAGTTCAAGCCCTCTGTCAGGCTGATAGCTGATGCTGATAGCTCAGAGCCTGGAGCCTGCTTCGAATTCTGTGTCTCCCTCTCTCTTTGCCCCTCCCCCCAGTCATGCTCTGTCTGTCTCTCTCTCAAAAATAAATAAACATTAAAAAAATATATGAAAAAGAAAGTGTAACTACAACATAGCTGGGCTGCCCTTACATTTGCCACATTCAAACCTGCAAGGGCTGAGAGTCTAAACAGAAGAACTCAAACATCTGAGACACTATCTCACTGTATTTACTTACTGCAGAATCAAAGATCTGTCAGGATTAAAGCAAAAATCCAGGAAGGCCACAAATCAGGAAAAATCAAAAGCATAATGAGTCAACTACAGCTTCATCCCACTGCTTACTCAGTAAAATACCTGACATGACTGAAGTGATCAGTCATTTTTTAGGATTTATTTTTTATTTTTTAATTTTTTTTAAATATGAAATTTATTCTCAAATTGGTTTCCATACAACACCCAGGGCTCAGTCCCAAAGGTGCCCTCCTCAATACCCATCACCCACCCTCTCCTCCCTCCCACCACCCATCAAACCCTCAGTTTGTTCTCAGTTTTTAACAGTCTCTTATGTTTTGGCTCCCTCCCTCCCTAACCTTTTTTTTTTTCCTTCCCTTTCCCCATGGTCTTCTGTTAAGTTTCTCAGGATCCACATAAGAGTGAAAACATATGGTATCTGTCTTTCTCTGTATGACTTATTTCACATAGCATAACACTCTCCAGTTCCAACCACGTTGCTACAAAAGGCCATATTTCATTCTTTCTCATTGCCAAGTAGTATTCCATTATGTATATAAACTACAATTTCTTTATCCATTCATCAGTTGATGGACATTGAGGCTCTTTCCATAATTTGGCTATTGTTGAAACTGCTGCTATAAACATTGGGGTACAAGTGCCCCTATGCATCAGTACTCCTGTATCCCTTGGGTAAATTCCTAGCAGTGCTATTGCTGGGCCATAGGATAGATCTATTTTTAATTTTTTGAGGAACCTCCACACTGTTTTCCAGAGCGGCTGCACCACTTTGCATTCCCACCAACAGTGCAAGAGGGTTTCCATTTCTCCACATCTTCGCCAGCATCTATAGTCTCCTGATTTGTTCATTTTAGCCTCTCTGACTGGCGTGAGGTGGTATCTGAGTGTGGTTTTGATTTGTATTTCCCTGATGAGGAGTGACGTTGAGCATCTTTTCATGTGCCTGTTGGCCATCTGGATGTCTTCTTTAGAGAAGTGTCTATTCATGTTTTCTGCCCATTTCCTCACTGGGTTATTTGTTTTTCGGGTGTGGAGTTTGGTGAGCTCTTTATAGATTTTGGATACTAGTCCTTTGTCCGATATGTCATTTACAAATATCTTTTCCCATTCCGTTGGTTGCCTTTTAGTTTTGTTGATTGTTTCCTTTGCAGTGCAGAAGCTTTTTATCTTCATGAGGTCCCAATAGTTCACTTTTGCTTTTAATTCCCTTGCCTTTGGGGATGTGTCAAGTAAGAAATTGCTGTGGCTGAGGTCAGAGAGGTTTTCTCCTGCTTTCTCCTCTAGGGTTTTAATGGTTTCCTGTCTCACATTCAGGTTCTTCATCCATTTTGAATTTATTTTTGTGTATGGTATAAGAAAGTGGTCTAGTTTCATCCTTCTGCATGTTTCTGTGCAGTTCTCTCAGCACCATTTGTTAAAGAGACTGTCTTTTTTCCATTGGATATTCTTTCCTGTTTTGTCAAAGATTAGTTTGCCATACTTTTGTGGGTCTAGTTCTGGGGTTTCCATTCTATTCCATTGGTCTATGTGTCTGTGTTTGTGCCAATACCATGCTGTCTTGATGATTACAGCTTTGTAGTAGAGGCTAAAGTCAGGGATTGTGATGCATCCTGCTTTGGTCTTCTTCAAAATTACTTTGGCTATTCAGGGCCTTTTGTGGTTCCATATGAATTTTAGGATTGCTTGTTCTAGCTTCGAGAAGAATGCTGGTGCAATTTTGATTGGGATTGCATTGAGTGTAGATAGCTTTGGGTAGTATTGACATTTTAACAGTATTTATTCTTCCAATCTATGAGCACGGAATGTTTTTCCATTCCTTTGTATCTTCTTCAATTTCCTTCATAAGCTTTCTATAGTTTTCAGCATACAGATCTTTTACATCTTTGGTTAGGTTTATTCCTAGGTATTTTATGCTTCTTGGTGCAACTGTAAATATGATCAGTTTTTTTATTTGTCTTTCTGTTGCTTCATTGTTAGTGTATAAGAGTACAACTGATTTCTGTACATTAATTTTGTATCCTGCGACTTTGCTAAATTCATGTATCAGTTCTAGCAGACTTCTGGTGGAGTCTATCAGGTTTTCCATGTAAAATATCATGTCATCTGCAAAAAGTGAAAGCTTAACTTCATCTTTGCCAATTTTGATGCCTTTGATTTCCTTTTGTTGTCTGGATTGCTGATGCTAGCACTTCCAACACTATGTTAAACAACAGTGGTGAGAGTGGACATCCCTGTCGTGTTCCTGATCTCAGGGGGAAAGCTCTCAGATTTTCCCCATTGAGGATGATATTAGCTGTGGGCTTTTCATAAATGGCTTTTATGATATTTAATTATGTTCCTTCTATCCCAACTTTCTTCAGGGTTTTTATTAAGAAAGGATGCTGATTTTGTCAAATGCTTTTTCTGCATTGATTGACAGGATCATATGGTTCTTATCTTTTATTAATGTGATGTATCACATTGATTGATTTGTGAATGTTGAACTAGCCCTGCAGCCCAGGAATGAATCCCACTTGATCATGGTGAATAATTCTTTTAATATGCTGTTGAATTCGATTTGTTAGTATCTTGAGAATTTTTGCATTCATATCCATCAGGGATATTGGCCTGTAGTTCTCTTTTTTTGCTGGGTCTCTGTCTGGTTTAGGAATCAAAGTAAGGCTGGCTTCATAGAATGAGTCTGGAAGTTTTCCTTCCCTTTATTTTTTGGAACAGCTTGAGAAGGATAGGTATTATCTCTGCTTTAAACGTCTGGTAGAACTCCCCTGGGAAGCCGTCTGGTCCTGGACTCTTGTTTGTTGGGAGAGTTTTGATAACTGATTCAATTTCTTCGCTGGTTATGGGTCTGTTCAAGCTTTCTATTTCTTGCTGTTTGAGTTTTGGAAGTGTGTGGGTGCTTAGGAATTTCTCCATTTCTTCCAGGTTGTCCAGTTTGTTGGCATATAATTTTTCATAGTATTCCCTGATAATTGCTTGTATTTCTGAGGGACTGGTTGTAATAATTCCATTTTCATTCATGATTTTATCTATTTGGGTCATCTCCCTTTTCTTTTTGAGAAGCCTGGCTAGAGGTTTATCAATTTTGTTTATTTTTTTCAAAAAACCAACTCTTGATTTCATTGATCTGCTCTACAGTTTTTTTAGATTCTATATTGTTTATTTCTGCTCTGATCTTTATTATTTCTCTTCTTCTTCTGGGTTTAGGCTGTCTTTGCTGTTCTGCTTCTATTTCCTTTAGGTGTGCTGTTAGATTTTGTATTGGGGATTTTTCTTGTTTCTTGAGATAGGCCTGGATTACAATGTATTTTCCTCTCAGGACTGCCTTCTCTGCGTCCCAAAGCCTTTGGACTGTTGTATTTTCATTTTCATTTGTTTCCATATATTTTTTAATTTCTTCTCTAACTGCCTGGTTGATCCATTCATTTTTTAGTAGGGTGTTCTTTAACCTCCATGCTTTTGGAGGTTTTCCAGACTTTTTCCTGTGGTTGATTTCAAGCTTCATAGCATTGTGGTCTGAAAGTGTGCATGGTATGATCTCAATTCTTGTATACTTATGAAGGGCTGTTTTGTAACCCAGTATGTGATCTATCTTGGAGAAGGTTCCATGTGCACTCCAGAAGAAACTATATTCTGTTGCTTTGGAATGCAGAGTTCTAAATATATCTGTCAAGTCCATCTGATCCATTTCACTCACAGAATCCCCCTTAGGATCTCTTGTAGGGCTGGTTTAGTGGTGATGAATTCCTTCAGTTTTTGTTTGTTTGGGAAGACCTTTATCTTCCCTTCTATTCTGAATGACAGACTTGCTGGATAAAGGATTCTTGGCTGCATATTTTTTCTGTTCATCACATTGAACATTCCCTGCCATTCCTGTCTGGCCTGCCAAGTTTCATTAGATAGGTCTGTCACTAGTCTTATCGATCTCCCTTTATACGTTAGAGCATGTTTATCCCTAGCTGCTTTCAGAATTTTCTCTTTATCCTTGATTTTGTCAATTTCACTATGATATGTCGTGCAGAAGATCGATTCAAGTTCCGTCTGAAGGGAGTTCTCTGTGCCTTTTGGATTTCAATGCCTTTTTCCTTACCCAGATTAGGGAAGTTCTCAGCTATGATTTGTTCAAGTATACCTTCAGCCCCTTTCTCTCTCTCTTCCTCTTCTGGAATTCCTATTATACAGATATTGTTAGGTTTGATTGCATCACTTAGTTCTCTAATTCTCCCCTCATACTCCAGGAGTTTTTTATCTCTCTTTTTCTCAGCTTCCTCTTTTTCCATAATTTTATCTTCTAATTCACCTATTCTCTCCTCTGCCTCTTCAATCCGAGCTGTGGTCACCTCCATTTTATTTTGCACCTCATTTATAGCATTTTTTAGCTATAGTCCCTTGATTTCTGTAGCAACAGATTCTCTGCTGTCCTCTATACTTTTTTCAAACCAGTGATTAATTTTATGACTATTATTCTAAATTCATGTTCTGTTATATTGCTTAAATCATTTTTGATCAATTCGTTAGCTGTCTCTACTTTCCGAAGTTTCTTTTGAGGAGAATTCTTCCATTTCGTCATTTTGGATAGTCCCTGGGGTGGCCCAGAACTGCAGGGCACTTTCCCTGTGCTGTCTGGAGTAACTTGTGTTGGTGGGTGGGGCCACAGTCAGACTGGTGTGTACCTTTATCGTCCCCGCTCCCAGGGGCAGGACTCACTGTGCAGTGGTGTGGCCCCTGTCTGGGCTACTTGCACACTGCCAGGCTTGTGGTGCTGGTTTGATGGGATCTGGCATATTAGCCGGGGTGGATCTGCAAGGTGCACAGGGGTGGGAGGGGCAGGCTCTAGCTCACTTTGCAGTCGGCGGTCCCCTGCAGGAGGGGCCCTGCAGCACCGGGAGGGAGGTCGCCCCATCGGAGGGATGGATCCACAGAAGCACAGCGTTGGGTGTTTGCGTGGTGCCAGCAAGTTCGATGAACTGGTTCCCTTTGGGATTTCAGCTGGGAGATGGGAGAGGGACATGGCGCTGGCCAGAGCCTTTGTTCCCCACCGAGCTGAGCTCTGTCTTCCAGGGCTCAACAACTCTCCCTCCCGTTGTCCCCTCACCCTTCCGCTCTCCGAGCAGAGCTGTTGACTTATAACGTTCCAGATGTTAAATCCCACTGGCTGTCAGAACTCATGCAGTCTGCCCCCCCACCCCCCCGCTTTTGCAAGCCAGACTCAGGGATTTCGCCTTGCCAGGCCAGCTGCCCCTCCACTGCCCCGGCTCCCTCCCACCAGTCTGTGTAGCGCACCGCCTCTCTGCCCTTCCTACCCTCTTCCGTGGGCCTCTTGTCTACACTTGGCTCCGGAAAGTCCATACTGCTCATCTTCTGATGGTTTTCTGGGTTATTGAGGCAGGTGTAGGTGGAATCTAAGTGATCAGCAGGACGAGGTGAGCCCAGCGTCCTCCTACGCTGCCATCTTCTCTGGCAATTTCTCTCTTTCTTCTCATTTTGTATGATTAACAGAGGAAAGGGCAAATCCTTTTGGTGGAAAGTAACACCACCTTCAGTCTTTATAATGTTTTAATTCACAACATCCAGTACATAATAAAAAGTTACAGAATCTGCCAAGAAGGAAAAAGTGACTAAAAATTGAGAGAAAAAACAAGAAAAGCTGATTTACAAAGGATTCAGATACTGGAATTAGTGCAGAAAGGACTTTAAAATGACTGTGAGTACATTGAGAGATCAAAGTATGGAAGATTAAATAGATAAAAATATAGGGAATCTTAACAGAAAATTAGAATCTAATTTTCAGAATCAAATGTAGACAAAAACAAAACAAAACAAAAACGCCCAGAACAGATTCCCAGCAGACCTCAGGAAAAACTAAAATAATTTTTTTTTTACGCTCAAATAAAACCCAACATAGTACAGACGTACAGGAAAGAAGGAAGGCACTTAAAGTCTCTGTGTGTGTCTGTGTATAATTTATACAAGTACATACACACACACACATATGCAGCTTTTCACATATACCTCTATGTTCTATATTTCATATGCATGAAATGGAATAAGCAAGCAACAAAAATGTCCTGTGGTAATTTTAAAAAATGTAGAAAAGAAATGTAAGCTAGAACGAATACATGAATTCAGCAAAGCCATAAAATCTACAGAAATTGGTTGCATTTCTCTACAACAATAATAAAGCAGCAGGAAAGGAAATCAAGGAATCGATCCCATTTATAATTATACTAAAAACTGTAGGATACCTATGAATAAACCAAAGAGGTAAAAGATCTGTATTCTGAAAACTACTTACTTAAGAAAGAAATTCAAGAGGACACAAAAAAATGGAAAAACATTTCATGCTCATAGACTGGAAGAACAGATATTTTTAAAGTCTATACTACCCAAAACAATCTACACATTTAATGCACTCCCTATCAAAATACCGACAGTATTTTTCACAGAGCTAGAACAAACAATCCTAAAATTTATATGGAACCAGAAAAGACCTCAAATAGCTAAAACAATCCTGAAAAAGCAAAGCAAAGCTGGAGACATCATATTTCCAGACTTCAAGCTGTATTACCAAGCTGTAGTCATTAAGACAGTAGGATGCACAAAACGAGACACAGATCAAGGGAATAGAACAGAAAACCGAGAAATGCTTCCTGCACGGAAGCAGGAAAGAATATCCAAGGGGAAAAAAAGACAAGTCTCTTCAACAAATGGTTGGGGAAAGTGGATAGCAACATGCAGAAGAATGAAACTGGACCACTTTCTTACACCATACACAAAAATAAATTCAAAATGGATGAAAGACCTAAACGTGAGCCAGGAAACCATCAAAATCCTAGAGGATAACACAGGCAGCAACTTCTGATCTTGGCCATAGCAACTTATTACTAGACAAGCCACCAAAGGCAAGACAAACAAAAGCAAACATGAACTACTGGGACTTCATCAAGATTAAAAAGCTTCTGCACAGCAAAGGAAATAATCAACAAAACTAAAAGGTAACTGATACAATGGCAGAAGATATTTGCAAATGACCTATCTGATAAAGGGTTGGTATCCAAAATCTATAAAGAACAAATAATCCAGTGAAGAAATGGGCAGAAGACATGAATAGACACTTTTTCAAAGAAGACATCCAGATGGCTAACAGACACATAAGATGCTCAACATCACTCATCATAAGGGAAATACAAATCAAAACCATGGAGATACTACCTCACACCTGTCAGAATGGCTAAAATTAAAAACACAAGAAACAACAGGTGTTGGCAAGGATGCAGAGAAAGGGGAACCCTCTTGGACTGCTGGTGGGAATGCAAACTGATGCAGCCACTCTGGGCAACAGTATGGAGGTGCCTTAAAAAGTTAAAAGTAGACCTACCCTCCAATCTTGTAAGCACTACTAGGTATTTGCCCACAGGACACAAAGATACAGATTCAGATTCAAAGGGGTACATGTACCTCAATGTTCACAGCAGCATTATCAACAATAGTCAAACAATGGAAAAAGCCCCATTGTCCACTGAATGATGATGGATAAAGAAGATGTGGTGTGTGTGTGTGTGTGTGTGTATATATATATATATATATATATATATACATACATACAATGGAATACTACTCAGCCATCAAAAAGAATGAAATCTTGCCATACGCAACATTGTGGATGGAGCTAGAGTTTATTATGCTAAGTGAATTAAGTCAGGCAGAGAAAGGCAACTACCAATATAATTTCACTCATATGTGGAATTTAAGAAGATAAAACAGATGACTATATAAGAAGAGGGGGAAAAAAGAGACCAGGGGGAACAAACAAACAAAAGAGACGAGGGGGAACAAAAAGAGACTCTTAATGAACGAGAACTGAGGGTTGATGGAGGGAGGTGTGTGGGGGATGGGAGGGATGGGTGATGTGCACTAAGGAGGGTACTTGCTGTGATGAGCACTGGGTATTATAAGTAAGTGATGAATCACTAAAACCAATACTGCACTGTATGTTAACTAACTAGAATTTAAACATCATTTTTTTAATTCTCCCCTTCCTTTTATCTTTTCCTTCCTGAACAATTACACTTTCCAGAACAATTACATTTTAAAGCTATTAGATGAACAAAATAAGGTAGGCACCTACATGGGGTAAGGCAACAGTACCCCAGAGTAAGGTATCAGAACATTAGTTCTGAGGAGAGTGCCCGGATTAAAGAGTAGTGTAACACAGGGTATCGTAAGCCAATCAGGGCAAGAAGAGAATCTCTGTGCAGGTGTGGCCTGGTATACAGTATCAGAGCCTGATCAGGATGAGGACAGTTTCCATGGAGACACAGATCCAGCTTGGCATGTGGGATGATCCCAAGCAGAATGCGGAAGGTGTCTCTAGGGTAGGGCAGCCTGACATAGAGTGGAAGATCTGGAGCAGAGTATAGAAAATATCTTCATGGAGAGGCAGTCTGGATTGGGAAATCGGATCCCCTACAGAAGAAGGGTGTCATCCAGGGATGGAAGGTGGCCCAGTTTGGTAGTCAGAGATCAAGCAGAGTAAGGAAAGGTAGTCTGGCCTGGGTTATTAGAGCCAGGGTAAGGAGGGTGTCTACATCTTGAGCCAGATCCTGAACAGAATAAAACACCCAAGCAGAGAGGCCCACGGTGAGAAATCAAAAGCCCAAGTAGGATAAGGATGACACCCATGTGAAGAGGTAGTCCAGCATGGGGAGTCAGAGGCTAAAGCGGGTGAGAAAGGTTATCTATATGAATGGGGTGAGCATTGTGATGGGGGTGGGGGGGTGGGGAGAGAGTCAGAGACCAAATTGTGGGGAGGTTATCCATGTTGAGGGGTAGTCTAGCATGGAGTGTCAAAGCCCAAGCAGGGGGAGAAGCACAACCACACAAAAAGGTAGCCTGAATGGAGGGTCAGAATCCAAGTAGTGAGTCAGAATCCTGGTTGGGAAGAAGACGGCAGAAGAGATGGGACATTGATTATAGAATGGGAGACTGACCAAATAAAGACATAAAACACATAGGAAGTGAGGTTTCTCACTATTGGATAAGGGAGTTACAAATACAGAAAGAGAAAAAAAGTAAAATGAAATTCATTTAGAACTCCATATACTGGTGTGAGCTTATGGTTTTTAATAGATAAAGAAAAAATAAATGCAAATTAGTGTGTGTGTGTGTGTGTGTGTGTGTGTGCATGCACATATCCACTGCGAGGGCTGGGAGCAGTCCAATAGCCATATGTACACCTAGTGCTCAAATCTTGGCTTCTAAATATCACCTTCCACTAGAAGAAACCAGGATCCTTGGAGAAATGGCCAATTTCAGAGGATGGCAAAGTACAAGATGAGCCTGAAATATCTTCTTGTGCCAGAAACAAAGATATGTCCAAAAGATAACAGAGACATGTAAAATGCATACAGAAGCCTGCCTGAAGGGGCTGCCACAGGCCATCAGATCAGTGACATTTTCAGAATGAAAACAAATTACAATAGTAACGTTAAACGTAATAAGAAAATATGATTTTTTACCATGCAAAATATTTGCAAATCTCATATCCAACAAAAAACATGTATCCAGAACAGATATAAAATCTAAATTAATCAGTTAAAAAACACAACAGTGCAATTAGAAACTGGCAAAACAACTTGAACACACTTCATCAAAGAAAATATACAGATGGAAAACAAGCACATGAAAAAATGTTCATCATCATTATTAGCCTTTTAGGGACATGCAAATCAGAATGACAGGGAATACCCCTATATACTTATTAGGATGGCTAAAATAAAAAATATTGGGAGTACCAAAAGCTGATAAGGATACAGAGAAACTGGATCCCTCATACTTTGCTAGTAGAAATGTAAAATGGTACAACCACTTTGAAAAATAATTAGGCTGTTTCTTACAAAATATACATATACTCATTATACAACCCAACAATCACACTCCTGGGCATTTATCCTACAGCAGAGATTCTCAACCTTGGAGCTAACAGACATTTTGAACCAAGTAATTCCTTGTGGGGACTGTCCAGTGTATTCTAGGATCTTATCATCAGCAGTCCTGATGCCAATAGAAAATTCTTTCCTAGTTGTGACAATCAAAAATGTCTTCAGATATTGCCAAATGTCTCCGTGGGACAAAATCACCCCTGGTTGACAGTCACTGTCCTAGAGAAATAAAACTTACGTTCATGTAAAAATAAGTACATGGATTTTCACAGCAGCTATATCAGCAGTAGTAAAAACCTAGCAACAATCAAATGTCCTTCTACAGAATAAGCTGTGATATATTCATACATTTGAATACTACTTAGCAATAAAAAGAAATATTGATACATACAATAACCCAGATGGATCTCTAGGTCAGTGGGCTAAGTAAAGAGAGCTCATCTCAAAAGGTTATATGCTATATGACTCCATTTATAGAACCTTCTCCAAATGACAAAAGCATACAGTAGAAAAACAGATCACTGGTTTGCAGGGGTTAAAGAAGGCAAGGGGCAGGGCACAATAGTGTGACTGTAAAGGGACAAGTAAGAGGGAATTCCTTTGTGATGACAGAACTCTGTATCTTGATTAGGGTAGTGGTTATATGAATCCATGTGATTAAATTTCACAGAATTATACATATATACATTTAAAAACAAGTGCATGCAAAAACTGATAAAATCAGATGAAGGTCTATAGTCTAGCTATTTGTACTGTATTAATGTCAATTTCCTGGTTTTGATAATGTACTAAAGTTATGTAAGATATTACATTGAGTGATGGGTACCTGGGACTCTCTAAACTATTTTTGTAATCTCTTGTGAGTCTATATATTTTTAAAGTAAAAAGTAAAAAAGACCCACTGAATGAAATAAGAAAGCATGCTTCTATATGGATATAATAAACAAACTCAAAGTTTACAAAGGAATGAGATAGTTACATAATTTCATAGTACTTTCCACAAGAGACTTAATTACAAAGGGGAAAAGAGTAACTTTCCAGTGAAGGAAACTAGCAGCCAAAACCTTATTAAGTAATTAATGTATAGTTGTCAGTGCGACAAATGAAAATTATGCAACATCTGATAAAATATCATGAGAACTGAATGTCACAACTGTCATATTCTTGCCAAAAATACATAACCCAAACCTAATCATGAGGAAATATCAAAGAAATCCAAATCGAAAAACATTCTACAAAATAAATGATCTGTAATCTCCCAAAGGTCAAGAAAGTGAAGGAAAGACTAAAGCAATGTTCTAGAAAAGAATTAGAGCCATGACAACTAAATGAAACATGTGATTTTGAACTGCCTCCTCTTGTTATAAAAATCCTTATGGGAACAACCAGAAAGCCTGAATAGTATCTGTAATACAGCACTGATGTTGGGGTGCCTGGGTGGCTCAGTCAGTTAAGTGTCTGACTTCAGCTCAGGTCATGATCTCGCAGTTTATGAGTTTGAGCCCCGCACAGGGCTCAGTACTGACAGCTCAGATCCTGGAGCCTACTTTGGATTCTGTCTCCCTCTCTCTCTGCCCTTCCCCTGCTCACGCTCTGTTTCTCTCTGTCTCAAAAATAAATAAACATTAAAAAATAATAATAATAATAAAATACAGCACTGATGTTAATTTCCTGATTTTTATGGCTTTATTGGGGTTATGTAGGAAAATGTTCTTTCATATAGGAAATGATATAGTGATGGGCAGCATGTCAAAAACTTACTCCCAAATGGTTAAGGATGAAAAAAAGGAGATATTAACGTAATATTGTCAGATGCTAAAGCAGATAACAATTCAGTAAAAATAAAGATTTCAACATGACAGTTGATCAAAATATACCATAATAAAATAAAAATAAAAATAAAATATTTATTTTAAAAATAAAATATTTATTTTAAAAATAAAAATATACCATAACATGAAGCAATTATAATAAGTTTAAATATACTGAAATCATTCAGAATACAATCTCAGTGACCACAATGGAACTAACTAGAAACAAGCAATAATTAGAAAGTTCCCATATAACTGGAAATTAAGAAACACATCTCAGGGTGCCTGGGTGGCTCAGTCGGTTAAGCGTCCAACTCTTGCTTTCGGCTCAGGTTGTGATCTTATGGTTCATGGGATCAAGGCTCACGTCAGGCTCTGTGCTGACAGCATGGAGCCTGCTTGGGATTCTCTCTCTCCCCCTTCCTGCCCCTCCCCTGCTTGCTAGCACACACGTGCTCGCTCTTGCTATCTCTCTCTATATATATGTATATATGTCTCTCAAAATAAATGAACATTTATTAAAAAAAACACATGTCTATATAACCCATAGAACAACAACAACAAACTATAACAGAAATGAGAAAATATTTAGAGGGAGGCGAGTGGGGGATGGATTAGATGGGTGATGGTATTAAGGAGGGCACTTGTTATAAGCACTGGGTTTTGTACATAAGCGATGAATCACTGAATTCTATTCCTGAGAGCTTGTTTGGAGGTTCTAGCAGGGGAGTGCAGCTACTCGTATACCCTTGACCGAAGAATGGTCCTCCTCTATCAGGGAAGGTCGTCCTCTTCCACCAAGCGGCAGCTTCGGGAGGGACACACATGGAGTGGTGAGGGAGGAAGGGGCCACCCGCCTAGCCAGCCAGATCAGCCGAATCAACCCCGGCAATCAATGCGGTGACAGATGTCGCAGCCAGATCACCCTCACATCCTGAATTCTATTCCTGAAACTAATATTGCACTGTATGTTAACTAACTAGAATGTAAATAAAACTTTAGAAAGAAAAAAATGAGAAAATACTTAGAACAAAGATGAGGATGAGAAACTACATAAAAATCTGTCTGTATAAGGAAAAGGCTAAACATTAATGAATATGAAAAAAACCTGTATATTCTCAGAAGGTAGAAAAAGACCATTAGGTTAAAATCCAAAACAGAAGGAAAAAAATAAACATAGTAGCAAAACCCTTAAAAAGAAAACATACACTAGAGGATCAACAAAACCCAAATCGTTTAACCCCCAGAGAGAGCAATTAAGTAAAAAAAGAGGAAACGAAAATTACCAATATCAGAAATAAAAAAGTTAATATCACTACAGATTGAGAAACTGAAAGGGTAAGATACTATGAAAATAACTCATGTCAACAAATTTTGACAAGTTAAAATAGAAAAAATTACTTTAAAAAATTTTAAAACTAAAGCAAATTTACATAGTCATATCTATTAAATAAATTGAATCTATAATAAAAACTCCAGGCCATGATGGATTCACTGGTGAATTCTGCCCAATACCTAAGAAAGAAAGAATACCAATCTTAGACAAACTCTTTCAAAGTATCCCAATATATTTATGAGGTCAGCCCAATGCTCATACCAAAAGATATTACAAGAAAAGAAAATTATAGGCAAATATCTCCATAGATATTTTACATAGATGTAAAAATAAAATGTTAGGTAGCAATTAAGGATAATATATAAATTAAGGGTGAATATGGTAATCTCTATAACATGTACTGTAATGAAGTCTGACTCCATTTTTGATGTTTCACTACTGACTTCTTTTTAAGTATCACTTATGGCCCTACATCTGAACAGGCTGGTAAGAAAGCCTGAATGTGAGTACCTCCTTCTTTGGCACCAACAGAAAATGTAAACCTCCCATACACAGAACCCTTTTCCCAGTTCTACTTCCTAGCCACTATAAGCCCATCCACTCATTCTGCCCAAGATGGCCTGGACCTGTTTGTGCCCACCCAGCTCTCCCCAGGAGTCCCTATGTGAATAATAAACTTCCTCTCAAATCCTCTTGGTGTGAAAAATGTAAAAACCCTACATATCTAAACCAAATTTGGAGCGGGATCCAACCCATTTATCAAAAAAATAAATATGTATATAAAAAAGCCAATAAGGAAAATAAGACAGAGTAATAAAAGATGCATGATTAATACAAAGGATGGCAGGAAAGAAGGGACAAAAACCAGATGACACAAATAGAAAACAAAATGCAATATGGTAGATTTAATTCAAACAACACCAATCTGACACATACTCTTTCAGAAAATGATGAAAGAGTGAATATTTCCCAATTTTTCTTTTTTGGAAGCCACCATAGCTCTGTAATCAAAAAGATTATAGACCCCTAGGGGTGGCTGGGTGGCTCAGTTGATTAAGCCTCTTGACTCTTGATTTCTGCTCCAGCCATGATGTCATGGTTCGTGAGGTCAAACCCCACATCTGGTTCCATGCTGTCAGTGTGGAGCCTGCTTGGGATTCTCTCTCTCCCTCTCTTTCCCTCCCCACTCATGTCCTCTCTCTCTCTCTCTCTCTCTCAAATAAACTAAAAAAAAAATTAAAGACCAATGTTAGCAAATTGAATTCAGTAATAAATACAAAAAAGTTTATATTTATCCCAATAATATAAGATAAAATTTAACATTCAAAATCTAATCAATGTAATTCACGTCGATGAAAACAGGAGAATACACATATGATCACCTCAATAAAGCATTAAAAGCACTTGACAAAATTCAATTCCCACTCATAATAAAAACTCATAGCAAACTAACAACAAAAGAGGATATCCTTAATCTGATAAAGATCATCTATTAAAACTTTACAGGTAATATCACACTTGATGAAAAACTAAATCCACAAGATGTCTGCTCTTACTACTTCTACTTGATATTATACTGAATGTCCTAGCCAGTGTATTAGGTAAGAAAAAGAAACAAAGCCACGAAGACTGGAAAGAAAGGAGTAAAACTGCTCTGTATGCTCCCTGACAATGTGATTTTCTAAGAAGAATAAACATCATACCTGGGGTTACTCATTAAATTTAAACAAGACAGTCCCTAAATCTTAGGGGAGTTACTGAACATAAAACAGAGGACAACAGATATGCCTCAATTTAAACAATGGAACTATTGGGAGAGAGCCAAAGCATAAAAGACTCTTAAAAACTGAGAACAAACTGAGGGTTGATGGGGGGTGGGAGGGAGGGGAGGGTGGGTGATGGGTACTGAGGAGGGCACCTTTTGGGATGAGCACTGGGTGTTGTATGGAAACCAATTTGGCAATAAATTTTATATATTGAAAAAAAAAAAAGAAAAAATAACAATGGAACTATTAGTTTATCTAAATACTCTATGGTCATAGTACCTATTGCCCTAAATTATCCCATAGGAAGCTCTGGCCCATAAGTAAGAAATTAAAATTAAAATTAAAATTAAAATTAAAATTAAAATTAAAATTAAAATTAATTTGTTGACATTTGTAAGCTGGCTTAACAACAGTATTTCTATTATACAAGCAAAAAATAATTAGAAAATAAAAATTTTCAAATACCATATATAATAGCATCAAAAAAACATAAAATATTTAGGAATAAATTTAACAAAAGATGTGCAAGGCCTACACACTGAAAATTACATGTTACTGAGAGATATTAATAAGCAGAAAAAAATGTTCATGCATGGGAAGACTCGTTATTATTAAGATATCAATCATTCACAAAATGATCTACAGATTCAATGCAATACCAAACAAAATCCCAAGAAGCATTTTTAGAGAAATCAGGAAGCTTATTCTAAAATTTATATTGAAATGCAAAGGACTTAAGATAACAATAATGTTGAAAAATTTTTCTAAAAAGTTGCAGGACAACTTGATTTTAAGACTTACTATAAATCAAGACATCATGGTATTGGTATAAAAACAGATAAATTAAAGGAATAGAGTAAGAACACAAAAATAAACCCACACATAGGAGACCAACTGATTTCTGACAAAGATGCCAACTAAATTCACTAAGGAAATAATCAAGATTTCAGAAATGGTGCTGTAATATCTAAGAAAATGATCCTCAAATTGCATATATTACAGACTTAAAACATAAAGTTAAAACTATATTTCTAGATGAAAATATAGGAGAAAATTTTCAACACATTGGGTTAGGCAATATTTTCTTAGAGAAGACATGAAAAGTACTAACCTTAAATGAAAAACTAACAATTTTTGTAAAAATTAACACTTTCTCTTCTTCAAAAGTACCAGTACGAAAACAAAACTCAGTATGGGAACCAATTTAACAATAAACTTCATATATTGAAAAAAAAAAAAAAAAAAGAAAACAAAAATCAAACCACAGTCTGTGAAAAAAGTACGTGCAATACACAGATAATTTGTATCTGAAATATACGAAAAAAACTTTCATAATAATGAGACAATCAAATAAACGAATGGGACCACGGACACTTCATAAAGACATCCAAATATCAAGGAAACACAGAAAAGATGGTTAGCATCATAGGTCATCAGTGAAACACAAATTAAAGCCACAATAACATACTCTTTCACATCCACATTTAGAATGGCTCGTAATAAAAACAACTGGAAATATCAAGTGTTGGTAAAGATGTGGAGTAATTCGAACTTGCATATACTTTGATGGAAATGAAGAAATGGTACATTTGGTTCCGGCGCTGGGTAACCATAACAGACCCAGTCTCTCTCAACTGTATACATAAAACCTAGAGAGTCTACACAGAGCACCTATCAGAAGACTGAAAAATAACAGAAGTAGGCAAATTGGTGAAGATGATCAACATTCGAAGCACTATCAAAATGGTGTAAGTTTGGGGCCCCTGGGTGGTTCAGTCAGCTAAGTGTCTGACTTCAGCTCAGGTCATGACCTAACAGTTCTTGAGTTTGAGCTCCACATCGGCCTGTCTGCTGTCAGCACAGAGCCGGCTTCAGATCCTCTATTTCCCTCTTTCTTTCTCTGCCCCTCCCTCATTCACTCTTGCTTGCTTTCTCAAAAATAAATAAACATTAAAAAAAATTTTAATGGTGATAAGTTTACCATTCTTTCCTTTGTCATCCACTGGGGTCTGAACTTAAAATAGCTTGAAACCTGGAGGTGGGCCCTAGCACAGACAAAAACCTCCAGAAGCCCTCTAGTCAGGACCGAGGAGCAGGAATTGAAATAGTGTGAAAATCTTTTTTCTGTGTCTTCTAGTAAGCTCAAGCACTCAAGTAATCTCATGGTGGCAGTAGTACAGCAGTAACAGGGGCCAGGAAGAGCTTAAAATTCTGAGAGAGGAAAAATTTTCTCTTCCAATATAGGAAGTTTGGTTTCAAGAGTGTGGGACAAACCTCTGTTGATCTTTCCCCTCTGTACTGAGCCACCTGAAACGGACACAAAGTAGTCACAGGAAGTATACAGAAGAGAGGGGGTAAATTAAGTTCCTGCTTTCTGTCCTGGGACTCAAGAAAGGAGAGCTCAAGGGGTAACTGTAGAAAGAAAATCAACTCCTTAACATACGTTTATAATCTCCTGGGCCTATCCCTGAGCCATGCGTGTGTGGATCTGAACCTAAAGAGCATACCTAAACCTTGAGAACAGAAGTATGGGATAGCCTACTACCCAAGTCTCGAACTGGCCACTGGGTACACACACATGCAGGTCAAATGTGGATAGCAGTGCAAAAGCTCTGAAAATTGAACTCACACGGAACTATAACCCACAGAAGGCTGGTTATAATTTGTAACCTGAATGCAAATGGGTTGATTGCCTACTAAAACAAAAATATCGAAAATTTCTATAGGATTTAAATGAGACTAGTTATCTCACAATATCATGAAATACAATCCAAAATTACTCAGCATATGAAGATCCAGAAAAATCTAAACTCATGTGGGAAAAGAAAATCAACAGACACCAATGCTGGGATGAAAGAAGTGTTAGAATTATCTGACAAAAACTTTAAGGAAGCTATTATAAAATCCTGCAACATGTAAGAGTGGATACCCTCAAAAGTAACGATAAGACAAGGTCTCAGGAAATAAAAAGAAATAGCAGAAAAAAATTTTAATGTTTATTTTTAAGAGAGAATGAGTTGAGAAGGGGCAAAGAGAGGGAGATAGAGAATCCCAAGCAGGCTCTGCCCAACGTGGGGCTCGACCTCACAAACTTTGAGATCATGACCTGAGCCGAAATCAAGAACTGGATGCTTAACTGACTGAGCCACCCAGGCACCCCGAAATGGCAGATATTTTAAAACTAAAAAATGATACAAGTGAAATAAAATACTCACTGGATGAGCTCAATGGCAGAATGGAAATGTCAGAGGAAAGACTTAGTGAACTCCAAGACAGAACAATAGAAATTATTCAATCTGAACAAGAGAGGGGGAAAAAAAAGATTGGAAAAAAAAAATCAACAGAGCTTCAAGGACTTGTAAGATAATACCAAAAACATTTGTGTCATCAGAGATGTAGAAAGAGAAGAGAAAGAATGTGGTACAGAAAAAATACTTGAATAAATAAGGGCTAAAACTGCCTAAATATGATGAAAGATAAAAACCATTAGCACAGCAAACTCCAAACAGGATGGTCCAAAGAAATCCATGCCTACAAACATCATGACCAACTGACTCAAAGCAAAACAAAAAAAGGAAAGCAACCAGGGAAAAATAAAATAACACATTGCTTCAAATGTACAGGGGAATAATGATTCCAAAACTGTAGAGTTCTCATCAGAAACCATGGAATTTAGAAAGAAGCAAAATATTTTTAAAGTACTGAAAGAAAAGGACTGTCACCCCAATTGCATAAGCCATAAAAAAAAAAAAAATCAGTAAACTGGACTTCATTGAAATTAAAAACCTTTGTTCTGTGACAGACTCAATACATTAAGTAGATGAAAAGATAAGTCACATACTACAAGAAGGTATTTGCCAGCAACATATCCAGCAAAGGTTGTATATCCAAAACATACTCAGAACTCGCAAAATTCAACAGTAAGAAAATAAAACCCTATTATAAAATCATTTTCACCAATAAGGATGGTAAAAAAAAAAATCACATGAAGTGAAGAAAAGCCATTAGGGAAATACAAATGAAAACTATATTGAAATATCACTGTACAACTATAAAAATGGCTAAGTATATGGACAATACAAAATGCTGACAAAGACACAGAGTAACTGGAACATGTATTATTGCTAGTGAAAATGCAAAGATAAACAGTTCTTGCAAGGTTAACCACACACATACACCACATGACTCACCAATCCCACTCCTGAATATTTACCCTACAGAAACAAACACTGACACACAAATGTTTATAGCAGCTCTAACTGTAATCACACCCCAAAGCTGAAACAACACAAATATCCTTCAAAGAATGAATGCATGGATTAACAAACTGTGGTAATCTGTACAAAAGAATTGTCATATAAATAATAAAATATTACTGTTTTTAATAAAGCAATAAAAAGTAAAACATCTGCTTCATAAAAACAGATGGATGAATCTTAAATGTGCTTCTCAAAGTAAAAGAAACTAAACCCAGAGGCTGTAACATATCTTATTATTTCATTTATAGGACACTCTAGAAAGGCTAAGAAAAGGACAAAGCAGGAATTACCAGGGGTCACAGGAGGAATTGTCTCTAAGGAGATGACATGCAGAAATTTTTGGATAGAAATGCTTTGTATGAAACTGTGATGGTAGATTAATCACAAATGATAGAATTGTACACCACAAAAAGTTTTGCACTATGTAAATTATTAAAAATTAACCAAAATCAACCAAGGGCAAAGACGGAATGCAGGATGTGACAAATGAAACTAACTGTATTATAAATGAATTATGTACTGACACATAGTATATAGAAAAGAAAAAAAAAAAAAAAAGAACACGACCTAAGAAATGTCAGCAGTGTTTTGACTGGATACCATAATGTTAAATTCAAAAGAAAGGTATATATAAACACTGTACTCAAGTAGGAGAATTTGTTTTTCACCTGGGAATTCTGAAACTATCTAATTTATATATATACTAGGGTAAATATATTGTAGATAACGAGAGCCAGGTTTATTACTACTGAAGAAAGAAGTTAAAAACAAGGGTAAAAGTTTATAATCAACCCTGTGGTTCAAGATTAGTTGAAGGTATCAACACTGACTTGTGGTTTAAAAAATATTTACATATACAAGTATACACAAACACATACACATTAACAGAGATGAGAACAAGCAGAGAAGTAGGTATATGCATGAGTTAATATACATACATATAATCCTGAGCTTTATTAACTGCTAGAAGCACTGACATCCTAGTAACAATGAGCTAACCTGGTGCTATACCTTTGTTTCTAAGTACTATTCTCCATTGTTGAAAGAAGGGTACTGAAGTCCCTTACTAATATATTGTTATCTATTTCTCCCTTCAGGTATGTTTAGTATTTGCTTAATACACTTAGATGCTCCAATGTTGGTTGTGTACATATTTACCACTGTTTATCATCTTGTTACATCATCTGACCCCTTTATTGGTATATAATGGCCTTACCTGTCTCCTGTTACTGGTTTTGGCTTAAAGCCTATTTTGTCTAATAGGAGTATTATAGCTCCTATATTGAATCCATACTGATATACATGAATAACTAAAGGAATAAATAAATGAGGGAGGAACAACAGCTCTTGCTTGCAGAAAAATTCCAATTAATACATGTAGAAGGAATGAAAGAAGTATAAAAACTCCATCCGAATACCAGAGTGATAATTGCTACAAGCAAGATCCAGTGATGAAGCCTAAAATTAGTGATCAAAGTTTTAAGCAGAAACAAGATATTTGCATAGTCTACCAGTTTCTACCCAAATATCTAGTATTTAAAAAGGAAAAACAGTAACTGTACAGTGAAGAACCTTGGTAGACATCACTTTAGCCAAGTGATCAAGGTTAACATCACCAGTAATGCATATCAACTTAATGTGCTCCCCAATGAAATGCACTGAAAATGCATAACCTCAACCTAGTCTTGAGACATCAGAGAAAACTAAATCAAAACTTTCTCCACTAAGTGAAATTAGTCAGTCAGAGAAAGACAAAAATCATATGACTTCACTCACATGAGGACTTTAAGAGACAAAAAAGATGAACATAAGGGAAGGGAAACAAAAATAATATAAAAACAGGGAGGGGGCAAAACAGAAGAGACTCATAAATATGGAGAACAAACAGGGTTGCTGGAGGGGTTGTGGGAGGGGAGATGGGCTAAATGGGTAAGGGGCATTAAGGAATCTACTGAAATCATTGCTTCACTATATACTAATTTGGATGTAAATTTTAAAAAACAAAAAATAAAGTTAAATAAAAAAAACAAAAAAAACTTTCTCCAAAATAACCAATTCTCTTTAAAGTGTCAAGATCATAAAAAAAACAAGGACTGACACAGATTATTGAAAATAAAGAAGACAGGACCACTAAAATGTAAGGTGGCATCTTGGGTTGGATCTGAAACAAAAAATGTTCATGTGCATAAAAATGAGATGAAATCCAAATCAGTCTACATTTTAGTTATAATATTATATGAAGGATAATTTCTTAGTTTTGGTATATGTTTTATGGTTATGATGTTATGGTAAGATGTTAACACAGGGGAACATTTGGTAAAGGACATACTGGTAACCTCCAAGATATTTCCCAATGATCTCTGCCTCTTGGTAATTCATACCCTTGTGTATCTCTAGCCGTTGAGGGTGAGCTGGAAATATTGATTCACTTCTATTGAACAGAATATAGCACAAATGGTGAGATCCCCTTACAAGGTTAGGTTACAAAGACTATGACTTTTGCCCTGGGCATCCTCTCTTGTTCTCTCACATGCTCACTCAGAGGGAAGTTTAGCTGTCATATTTGAGCTGCCTTATGGAAGGAAGGGAGTGATGTCTCTGGCCAACAGTCATGTGAACAAGCCTGGAAGCACATCGTCTCAGTCAAGTCTTGAAATGGGACCAGAGATGCAGACAATACCTTGTTTGCAACCCCATAAGAGACCCTGAGCCGAAAGCACCCAGCTAAGCCTCACCTAAATTTCTGACCCACAGAAAATCATACTAACATTGGGATAATATTTATTATTTTAAGCTGCTACATTTCAGGGTAATAGGTTATACATCAAAAAATAATTAATACAAGAACTCTACCACTTTTGTAACTCTTTAAATTTAAAATCTCAAAATAAAAAGCTTTAAAAATACTTAATACATATATGCTTACACATTTTATATACACACATGTATACAGATGAGTATGTATGTGTATATATGTAGTTTGAATTATTATGAACTTTGGAATCAGACAAACCTAGATTAGAATGCCATTTCTAACACTTAATAATAGACATGTGATCCTGGGCAAAACGTCTAATTTCTCTAAGTATTAGGTTGTTTTTTTTTAATTTTTTTAATGTTTATTTATTATTAAGAGACACAGCGTGAACAGGGGAGGGGCAGAGAGAGAGGGAGACACAGAATCGGAAGCAGGCTCCAGGCTCTGAGCTGTCAGCACAGAGCCCAACGCGGCGCTTGAACTCACAAACCGCAAGATCATGACCCGAGCCAATGTCAGACACTTAACCGACTGAGCCACCCAGGAACCCCCCCCCCCAAGTATTAGGTTTTAAAATATATAAATTGAGGTAATAATATCTACCTCTGATGATTATATTAAGGTTAAAATGATACCTACATCTACTATACCAGATGGCATTTAGTACATTTTGAACAAATGGCATTATTATTTAGTGCATATTTATAATCATCTACTATTTTCTTCTCATTCCAGGAATTCAACTCTAATTCAGTATTATAATACTGAAAGCAGAGACTGACCCTGTTTTTTAGGCCCAATCCAATTCTAAATCACCAACTTTTAGAGCTACAAGGGACCTTTTAGCTTTCCAATTCTTTCCTTCCACCATCATCCCCATAGGAGTGCCAAAGATATTAAATGACTTGTCCAAGAGAATACCTTGAAAGAAGAGCTTGAAAGCAGGACTCAAGATCAGAGAGACACTACCATGCAGTGAACAAGCACTTGCTTTAATTAAAAAGACCACACTAGAATGCCCACTCTCTTGCTTATAAACAGCATTATCTCACATAAATAAAAGTACAAAGTAGCAATATCAGTGTCTCAGTTTCCCAGAGGGTAAATAAGGATACCACCACTCACCTCATAGGGTTATTACAATCATTAAATGAGATAACATATAAGTCCCTCATGGCCATTACTACCACATGTGGATGCTGAATAAATATTATTTCCCTTCCTTCTTTCCAAGCCCAGGGTTCTTCACTATGATGTGCTGCCTTCTCAACTATGTGGTAGAACATGAAACACAAAGGGTAATTCTATTCAAAATGTAAAAGTGAATGAATGATAGTCTTAAATTAGGCTAAATAATATAAATCTAAGGCATTTAGCCCTGAACTCAGTTTCCTTTCCTATAATAGACTATAAGGTGGAACATCACAATAGAGAGCACATTATATTGATACGCATTACCAGTGATGTTAGCCTTGATAACTGGCTAAAATGATGTCTGCCAGGATTCTCTACTGGAAAGTTACTTTCTAATTGTAAATACTAAATATTTGAGGAGAACCATGAAATGAAAACTAAAAGAAGGGAGAGAGAGAGCACACACAAGCAAGTGAGTAAGCTCATGCACATATCCCAAAGTCTGGTCTTCAGCACACTTCCAATACAATAATTAGTAAATTGTACCATGGATGATCAAAGACTTTTCTCAGAGTAATTCAATGTTTTGAAACACTTGATTCAAGTCTCGTCAAAAGCCCTCTGAAATTATAAATACATTACTTTCAAGTGTTTTCTCTTACTTAGGCATTTATGCCTTGGAATACCTAGATTAATCAGATACAACCTCCCCTAAGAGAAATCATACTGCCTTTCCCCCAAGAACTTGCGTTTGCTTAAGTATTTAAAACCCTTTATCACAAATCCCATCAGCTTGCTTGTCATCACAATGAGACTCACCGATCTGCAGATACTGGAATCCCTTCTGGGCTGGAATATCCTTCCAAATCTGAAATGTTCACTTGTGTTTGCCTTGAGGTTACTATCTGGCTATTCTGAAAAGGTATGGTTTTCAAGTCCTGAGAAATAGTATTACTATCTGGAAGAGGAGACTGTACAACTTGGAAGTCCGGTGAAGATTTAAGTCCTAGAAAACCTGAAGATTCTTGATTCTGTGCTACAGGTTTACTGGCCAATAATTTGGAGGTTGGTTCCAATGATCTTGAAGATATAGTCTGTAGGTCAGAGTTAAACTCACTATTCATCCTTGTTTTAGAAGCAGGATCCAATGAATGCAATCTTTTATCTAAGGTTCCACTATCCACCTTGGAAGGAGTCTTGGGATAAAGAGTTATACGAACACAAGAAAGTGCTTTTCTATTTGAGGGTGGAGTAGATGCAGATGTTACTAATGTACACTGATTTGGGACTGGTTGGGAGACCACAGAATCGAACTTGGCTTCAACATTTATCATATTAGAAATGTATGACTTAAATTTATGTTGATTATTCTTTTCTACTACATAATCCTGACCTTGAGGAAAAGGGGAATGGTATTTTCCCATGTGATCTACATCTGGGGCTTTGCTTTGTTCAAAGAGCTGACGTTGTTCAAGAAAAATGGAAGAAGGAAGGTCTGAAGCTATATAATCCTGACCTTGAGGAAAGGGAGATTGGTTTTCTCTCATCTGATGATCTAAATGTGGGGCTTTGCTTTGTTCAAAGAGTTCTCGTTTTTCAAGAAAAATGCGACAAGGAAGGTTCGGAGCTACATAATCCTGATGTTGAGGAGGGGGAGAATGGTATTTTCTCACATGGTGATCTGTGTGTGGGGCTTTGCTTTGTTCAAAGAGCTCTTGTCGTTCAAGTAAAACGTGCGAAGAAAGATCTGGAGTTATAGCTACAGTCTTCTCTTTTACTCCTAGTGTGGAACTTGGTCTGCTCACGCTAATGAGGGTATGGTTATCAGAAAAATGAACTTCTTTGACACTGCTATACTTTGCACTGGTACTGGGCTCAGAATCACTGCCTTTAAAATCTGATCTTTCTAAGAGTTTTTCTTCTTGCTGAGAATGTTCAATAGATAATTTTTGACTTTGCCTACTACTTTCTGCTAAAATAGTCACAGCGGTATCTGGCGAATGACTAACAA
The DNA here is from genome assembly GCF_024362965.1 of Panthera pardus. Taxonomy (NCBI): domain Eukaryota; kingdom Metazoa; phylum Chordata; class Mammalia; order Carnivora; family Felidae; genus Panthera; species Panthera pardus. Next base: position 89,237,540 of record NW_026526821.1, on the reverse strand, counting down.
TTTTAAATGATGAAGGGGAAGAGGTTTTCTGTTCTAGATCTCTGGGAGGATTTTGCTCTTCAGTGAAATGAGAATTAAATACCCCCACAGATGCTCCAGTACACTGGCTACCTTCAGTAACACCAACCTTAAGAACAGAGGAATCTGAAAAGCATTTAGAGTGTCGGTGAGATGCAAAAGTGATGGAAGTAGTAAACTTTTTCATGGGTTCTGGGGGAAGCATATGTGATGAAGAATGACAATCCATTTCTTCGGGTGGCACAGGTTCTACTAATTCTGATAGCCAAGGGTCTATCTTTTCATGGAATGGCATTCGAAGACCCTGGCTAATTCTGAAGTCATCAGCTGTAAAGTTCTGAAAGGGGGAAGGACTTCGTAACTGCAAGGAATTCCAAACTTTGAAATGAGGGTTACTCTGGTCTAATGATTTGGAAAGGTTGATGTGTCTGGTTTTCCATGATGATGGACTCCGTTGTCCTCTGATAACGTCTGAGGGGTCAGCAGGTCTGAAAACATAAGGGTGGCTATCCAATTGTGGTTGTTTGGCAGTTAGAGTCCTGAAACATCCTTTTTCATGGCTCTCAATAATGATGTGACCACATACAGCTTCTGGGTTGCATCTTATTCCCTGTGGACTCGGCAAACCCTGGAAGATAAAAACAAATTCTTACTTGAAATAGTCCAAATAGTTAGTGTTATATAAAAATAAGTTATATATCCAGGCTAAGACGGACCACAAAGGTCCTGTTGATCTTTACAATAAAACAAGAATACAACAAAAAAAGACAGTTAACTATAGAATAAAATAGCTCATGATAATTAGGACGACACAGTTAATTTCTTCTAAAAAATGTTTCACTAAAGTAACAAATATAAAACCCTCAATTGTCCCCCAGTATTCTCACCATTTTTCTTTTAGTAACAGAAGTCCCTTACCCTAACCATGTGCTGGTCACATGGCCACAAAACTAGAGACCTTTCCACTTTCCTTTGTAGCTAGGTGAGACCATATGACTAGGTTTAGGCCAATAGGATATGAGCAAAAGTAGTTAAGTATAACTTCTGCTTCCTGTCTTTAGAAAACCAAATTCTTGGGGCTCCTGGGTAGCTCAGTCAGTTAAGCATCTGACCTCGGCTCAGGGCATGAGCTTGTGGTCCGTGAATTTGAGCCTAGCATTGGGCTCTGTGCTGACAGCTTTGGAGACTGCTTTGGATTCTGTGTCTCCCTCTCTTTCTGCCCCTCCCCTGCTTGCTCTCTCTCTCTCTCTCTCTTAAAAATAAAATTAAAAAATAAAATAAAAAAGAAAAGCAAATTCTTGACCTCCACATTCCCTTACTACCACCATCACTACCATCACCATTTACTCTTGCCACCTAAAAATGATAGTATCTAAAACAATCAGAAGCCATGTGTAAAAATGGCTCAGCTGCCAAGCCAGTCTGGGTCTTTGGATAACTTCAAAGAGCAGAGCTCCCTTTCCTGCCCTAGACTATCATATAAAGGAAAAATACAATTCTATCTTATTTGACCATTGTATATTTGGGTCTCTTCACTACAGATGCTTTTTACCAAAAAGAATAAGGAAAGGAATATTCCTAAGAAACGGAAAAGAACTAGTACTTCTTCCTAGGCTACACGATCAGAATCTAAAGCTACCATAAATATAAAATTTGAGATTTCTGTGCTTTACCTATAACATCATTACTTAGAATCCTATTTGATGATAACAGCCACATTTGATATCAAATTAAAATACCTTAAATTATGCTGCCATTTTTTTTTATGTTTATTTTGAGAGAAAGGGAAAGAGACCAGGGAGGGGCAGAGAGAAAAATCACAAGCAAGCTCCATGCTGTCAGCAGAGAGCCCGACGTGGGACTCAATCTCATGAACCATGAGATCATGACATGAGCTGAAATGGAAGAGTAGGACACAACTGACTGAGCGCCCAGGCACCTCTGCTGCCACTTCTGATGTAATGGAGTAGTTGTACTTTTCCCTATTCCATTTGATAAGCATAACTAAAAGTCCTAGACATTATATATAAAACAAACTTAAGAATAACCTGAAAGATACAGGGGTGCCTGGGTGGCTTAGTTGATTAAGCGTCTGACTTTGGCCCATGATCTCGTGGTTCATGGGTTTGAGCCCGGCATCAGGCTCTGTGCTGACAGCTCAGAGCTTGGAGCCTACTTCGGATTCTGAGTCTCCCTCTCTCTCTGCCTCTCTCCTGCTTGTGCTCTGTTCCACACACTCTCTCTCTCAAAAATAAACAAACATTAAAAAAAAAAAAAGAATAATCTGAAAGATGTAGAGAAGACAGGGATCTTGGGACCTAAGGAATGACATGGTAATGCAATCCCTGGATTTACTTTTTACATCATATATTCCAGATTTGGGAGCTGAAGAAGCCAGCAACATAGGAGCAAAGGGCATAGAAAAAGGCTCTAATAAAAACCCACTCTCATTAGCTAAAAAAAAAACAGTAAAGGGGGGCACCTGGGTGGCTCAGTCGGTTAAGCATCTGACTTCGGCTCAGGTCATGATCTCCCGGTTTGAGTTCAGGCCCTGCGTCGGACTCTGTGCTGACAGCTTAGAACCTGGAGACTGCTTCGGATTCTGTGTCTCCCTCTCTCTCTACTCCTGCTCTGCTCACACTCTGTCTCTGTCTCTCAAAAAGTGAATAAACATTGGGGGGGGGGGGGGGGAAACAGTAAAGGTGAAGTCTAGCAAGACAGAAAACTTTTAGGCCATAACTGCTCTATTCCAGCCAATCACCACAGAAAAAAGACTGCCTCTGTGACACCAGCAAAAGCCAAGTGAGGAGCCTAAACCTCTACTCTTGCTAAGCAATTACAAGTCACCCCAACATCCAAGCCAAGGTACAGAGATGACCAAGTAGGAGCCCAGGAATTATTTTTACCCTAATATCTGGTAATGAGTTACCACTTCCTGTGGTATCAGTCCCTGTGGAGACCACACAGGGAGACTGTACTTTCCCATTCCAGCAATGACATGCCCCTCTCTCTCCCATCTTTAGGCTGGAAGAAAATTTTGCAAATCTCATAACCAATGAAAGACTTGTATCTAAAATGTATAAAGACATCTCAACTCTCAACAGCTTACCAAAAACAAAAACAAAACAGACAACTCAATTAGAAAAATAGGCAAAAACCAAACTTTTCAATGAATAGAAAAGAGATGGGAAAACAGGGGCACAATAACAGGTCCAACACCATTAACATTAAGAAAATGCAAATTAAAATTATGATTCTTTTACATCTACTGAGATGATCAAATGGTTTTTATCCTTTTGCATGTTAATGTGATGAATCACATTGATTGATTTGCAAATATGGAGCCAGCCTCATATCCCAGGAATAAATCCCACTTGATCATGGTGACTTTTTAATGTATTATTAGATTCAGGTTGCTAATATTTTGTTGAAGATTTTTGCATCTATGTTAATCAGAGATACTGGCCTACAGTATTCTTTTTTCATAATGTCTTTAAATGATTTGGTATCAAAGTAATGCTGGCATCGTAGAATGAATCTGGAAGTTGCCTTCCACTTCTATTTTTTTGGAACAATTTGAGAATAGATTATTAACTCTTCTTTAAATGTTTAAATGTTTGGTAGAATTCTACCTGTGAAGCCATCTGGTCCTGGGCTTTTGTTTGTTGAGAGTTTATTACTGATTCAATTTCATTACTACTAATTGGTCTGTTCAAATTTTCTTCTTTTTCCTGATTCAGTTTTGAAAGGGGATATGTTTCTAAGGAATTTATCCATTTCTTCCACGTTGTCCCATTTGTTGGCATATAGTTTTTAATAATATTCTTGTAATCCTTTGTATTTCTGCGGTGTTGGTTGTTATTTTCCCTCCTTCATTTCTAATTTTATTTATTTGAGTCCTCTCTCTCTTCTTTTCTTGATAAGTCTCACTAAAGGTTTATCAATTTTGTTAATTTTTTTTTTTTAATTTTTTTTTTCAACGTTTGTTATTTATTTTTGGGACAGAGAGAGACAGAGCATGAACGGGGGAGGGGCAGAGAGAGAGGGAGACACAGAATCGGAAACAGGCTCCAGGCTCCGAGCCATCAGCCCAGAGCCTGACGCAGGGCTCGAACTCACAGACCGCGAGATCGTGACCTGGCTGAAGTCAGACGCTTAACCGACTGCGCCACCCAGGCACCCCCCAATTTTGTTAATTTTTTGACAGCTCCTGGTTTCACTGATCACTTCTGTTTTTTTACCCCTTTTTTTTTTGTTTTTTATTTTTTTTAATGTTCGTTTATCTTTGAGAGAGAGCAGGAGAGACAGAGCACCAGTGGGGGAGGGGCAGAAAGAAGAGCAGATGCAGAATAAGAAGCAGGCTCCAGGCTCTGTGCTCCAGGCTCTGTACTCCGTGCTCTGAGCTGTCAGCACACAACCTGATGCGAGGCTTGAACTCATGAACCGTGAGATCATGACCTGAGCCAAAGTCGGATGCTTAACCGACTGAGCCACCCAGGCACCCCACATTTACTCCTACTCTAATTGTTACTTCCTTCCTTCCTCTGGCTCTGGACTTTGTTCTTTTTCTAGATCTTTAGGTGTAAGGTTAGGTTATTTGAGATTTTTCTTGCTTCTGGAAGTATGCCTATATTGCTATAATCTTCCCTCTGAGAACTGTTTTTGCTATATCCCAAAGGTTTTGGTCCACTGTGTTTTCACTTTCATTTGTCTCCATGTATTTTTTTTATTTCTTCTTTGACTTCTTGGTTGACCCGTTCATTGTTTAGTACCACCATATTAACAAGAGAAAGAATAAAACCAGTATGAGCATCTCAATAAATTCACACACAAAAAATTGATAAAGTACAACATCCATTCGTGATAAAAACTCTTAAAAAGGCAGGTTGAGAGAACATACCTCAAAAAAAAAAAAAAAAAAAAAAAGCCACAGCTACACCATCATACTCAATGGTAAAAAACAGAGCTTCTCCCCTAAGTTCAGGAACAAGATAAGGATATCCACTCTCACCAGTGCAACCTAGTACATAAGTCCTAGCCACAGTAAATCATACAAGAAAAGGAAATAAAAGGCTTCTAACTGATAAGGAAAAAGTAAAACCTCCACTATTTGCAGATGACATAATATCCTAAAGACTCCACAAAACAACTACTAGAACTGAAAAATGAATTGTGTAAAGTCACAGGACACAGAATTAATATACAGAAATCTGTTCCATTTCTACATGCTAATAATGAAGTAGCAGAAAGAGATATTAAGAAAACAATCCTATTTATAATTGTACAAAAATTAATAAAATTCCTAGGATTAACCTTAACCAAGGAGGTGTAATTAAGACCTGAATTCTTTTTATTTTTTTATTGTCAGGACTTCAAGAGTAGATTCCCGTGATTTATCACTTACATAGAACACCCAGTGCTCATCCCAATAAGTACCCTCCTCAATGGCCATCACCCATTTTCTCCACCCCCATCAACCCTCAGTTTGTTCTCTGTATTTAAGAGTCTTTTATGGTTTGCCTCCCTCTCTGCTTGTATCTTATTTTTCCTTCCCTTCCTCTATGATCATCTGTTAAGTTTCTCAAATTCTACAGGAGTGAAATCGTGTATCTTTCTGACTGACTTATTTTGTTTAACATGATACCCCCCACTTCCATCCATGTTGTTGCAAATGGTAAGATTTCATTCTTTTTCATCACTGAGTAGTATTCCATTGTGCGTGTGTGTGTGTATGTGTGCGTACACGCCAGATCATCTTAATCCATTCATTAGTTGATGGACATTTGGGCTCTTTCCATAATTTGAATATTGCTGATAGCGCTGCTGTAAACATTGGTGTGCATGCCCTTTTGAATCAGCACTCCTGCATACTCTGCTGGGTCATAGGATAATTCTATTCGTAATTTTTTGAAGAACCTCCAAACTGTCTTCCAGAGTGGCAGCACCAGTTTCCATTCCCACTAACAGTGCAAAAGTGCTTCCCTTTCCCTACATCCTTGCCAACATCTGTGGTTTCCTGAGTTGTTAATTTTAGCCACTCTGACTGGTGTGAGGTGGTATCTCAGTGTGGTTTTGATTTCTATTTCCCTGATGATGAGTGATGTTGAGCATCTTTTCATGTGTCTGTTTGCTATCTGATATCTTTGGAAACGTGTCTGTTCATGTGTTCTGCCCTTTTCATTACTGGATAGTTTTTCAGGTGTCATGTTTGTAAGTTCTTTATAGATTTCTGATACTAAACCTTTATCCAATGTCATTTGCAAGTATCTTCTCCCATTCCACAGGTTGCCTTTTAGTTTTGCTGACTGTTTCCTTCCCTGTGCAGAAGCTTTTTATTTTGACAGAGTCCCAATAGTTCATTTTTGTTTTTCTTTCCCTTGCCTTCGGAGACATGTCAAGTAAGAAGTTGCTGCGACCAAAGAGGTTGCTGCCTGTTTTCTTCTGTAGGATCTTGATGGTTTCCTGTCTCACATTTAAGTCTTTCGTCCATTTTGAGTTTATTTTTATATATCCTGTAATAAAATGGTCCAGTTTCATTCTTCTGCATGTTACTGTCCAGTTCTCCCAACATCATTTGCTAAAGAGACTGTCTTTTTTTCCACCGGATACTCTTTCCTGCTTTGTTGAAGATTAGTTGGCCATACACTTATAGGTCCATTTCTGGGTTTTCTATTCTATTGCATTGGTCTATGTGTCTGTTTTTGTGCCCAAAGCATACTGTCTTGATTACAACTTTGTAATATAGGCTAAAGTCTGGGGCTGTGATGCCTCCAGTTTTGCTTTGCTTTTTCAACATTACTTTGGCTATGCAGGGTCTTTTCTGGTTCCATACAAAGTTTAGAATTGTTTGTTCTAGCTCTGTGAAGAATGCTGGTACTATTTTGATTGGGATTGCACTGAACACGTAGATTGCTTTGGATAGTATAGACAATTCAACAATATTTGTTCTTCTAATCCACAAGCATGGAATGTTTTTCCATTTCTTTGTGGCTTCTTCAATTTCTTTCATAACCTTTGTATACTTTTCAGTATACAGATCTCTTACCTCTTTAGTTAGGTTTATTCCTAGGTATCTTATGGTTCTTGGTGCAATTGCAAATGGGATCGATTCTTTGATACCTCTTTCTGTTGCTTCATTATTGGCGTACAGAAATGCAACCAATTTCTGTACATTGATTTTATAACCTGTGACTTTGCTGAATTTATGTATCAGCTTTAGCAGTTTTTTGGTGGAGTCTTTCAGGTTTTCATGTAGAATATCATGTAACCGGCAAAGAGTGAAAGTTTCACTTCTTCTTCGCCAATTTGGATGCCTTTTGTTTGTTGTCTAATTGGCTAGGACTTCCAACACTGCGTTGAACAACAGTGGTTGAAAGTGGACATCCTGTTGTGTTGTTGATCTCACAGGGAAAACTATCAGTTTTTTCCCACTGAGGATATTGGCTGTGGGCCTTTCATATATGTTCCTTATATGCAACTTTCTTGAGGGTTTTTATTAAGAAAGGATGCTGTATTTTGTCAAATGCCTTTTCTGCATCTATTGACAAGATCATATGGTTCTTATCCTTTCTTCTATTAATGTGATGTATCAAATTGATTGATTTGTGAATACTGAACCCAGCCTTGCAGCCCAGGAATGAATCCCACTTGATGGTGAGTAATTTTAATATACTGTTGAATTTGATTTGCTAGTATCTTTTGAGAATTTTTACATCCACGTTCACCAGGGATATTGGCCTGTAATTCACCTTTTTAGTGGGGTCTTTGGTTTGGGAATCAAGGTAATGCTGGCTTCATAGAATGAGTCCAGAAGCTTCCCTTCCATTTCTAATTTTTGGAATAGCTTGAGAAGAATAGGTATTAACTCTGCTTTAAATGTCTGTTGGAATTCCCCTGGGAAGCCATCTGGTCCAAGACTCTTATTTGTTGGGAGATTTTTGATAACCAATTCAATTTCTTCACTGAGTATGGGTCTAGTCAAATTTTCTATTTCTTCCCACTTTGGTAATGTGTGACTGTCTAGGAACTTGTCCATTTCCTCCAAATTGCCCAGTTTGTTGGCATATAATTTTTCATAGTGTCTCTAATAATTATTTGTATTTCTCTGGTGTTGCTGTGATCTCTCCTCTTTCGTTTATGATTTTATCTATTTGGGTCCTCTCTCTTTTCTTTTTGAGAAGTCTGGCTAGGGGTTTATCAATTTTGTCTATTCTTTCAAAAAACCAGCTCTTAGACTCATTGATCTGTTCTACTACCGTTTTGGATTCTGTATTGTTTATTTCTGCTCTAATCCTTATTATTTCTCTTCTTCTGCCGGCTTCGGGCTTTGTTGCTGCCTTTCTAGTTCCTTTAGGTGTGAAGTTAGGTTGTGTATTTGGGACCTTTCTTGCTTCTTGAGGTAGGCCTGAACTGCAATGTATTTTCCTATTAGGACTGCCTTTGCTGCACCCCAAAAGGATTTGGACTGTCGTGTTTTCATTTTCATTTATTTCCATATATTTTTAAATTTCTTCTTTAATTTCCTGGTTACCCAGTTCATTCTTCAGTAAGATGTTCTTTAATCTCCATGTATTTCGGGGCTTTCCAAATTTTTTCTTGTGGTTGATTTCAAGTTTCATAGCATTGTGATCTGAAAATATGCATGGTATGATCTCAATCCTTTTATATTTGTTGAGGGCTGTTTTGTGACTCAGCATGTGATCTGTTTTGGAGAATGTTCCATGTGCAATAGAGAAGAATGTGTATTCTGCTGCTTTTGGAGGAAAAGTTCTGAATATATCTGATAAATCCATCAGACCCAATGGGTCATTCAGAGCCACTGTTTCCTTATTGATTTTTTGCCTAGATGATCTGTCCATTGCTGTAAGTGGAATATTAAAGTCCCTGCAGTCACAGTATTATCTATATATTTATGTTTGTGATTAACTGATTTATATATTTGGATGCTCCCACACTGGGGACATAAGCATTTATAATTGTTAGCTCTTCTTGATAGACCCCTTAATTATGATGTAATGCCCTTCATCATCTCTTGTTACAGTCTTTGGTTCAAAATCTAGTTTGTCTGATATAAGTATGGCTACTCTGGTTTTGACATCTATTAGCATGATAGATGGTTCTCCACCCCCTCACTTTCAATTCCCAGGTGTCCTCAAGTCTAAAATGAGTCTCTTGTAGGCAGCATAGAGATGGATCTTGTTTTTTGTTTTTTTTTTTAATCCATTCTGATACCCTACATCTTTTGGTTGGGGTATTTAGTCCATTTACATTCAGAGTAATTATTGAAAGATATGAATTTAGTGTCATTGTGTTATCTGTAGGTTTTGTACTTGTGGTGATGAGTCTGGTCCTTTGCAGTCTTTGCTGCTTTCCACTCAAAGAGTCCCTCTCAGGATCTCCTGCAGGGCTGGGTTAGTGGTCATGAACTCTTTTAGGTTTTGTCTGTCTGGGAAAGCCTTTATCTCTCCTTCTTTTCTGAATGACAGCCTTGCTGGATAAGAGTCTTCACTGCATATTTTTCCTATTCATCACATTGAATATTTCCTACCACTCTCTTCTGGCCTGCCAAGTTTCAGTGGACAGGTCTGCTACTACCCTTACGTGACTACCCTTGTAGGTTAAGGACCATATTTGTCCTGAAGCTGCTTTCAGAATTCTCTCTTTATCTTGTATTTTGCCAGTTTCACTATGATATGTCATGGTGTTGACCTGTTTCTGTTGATTTTGAAGGGAATTCTCTGTGCCTCTTAGACTTGGATGCCTATTTCCTTTGCCAGATCAGGGAAGTTAAGTTCTCAGCTATTATTTGTTCAAATAAAATCTTCTGCCCCTTTCTCTCTTCTTTTTCTGGAACTCCTATGATACAAATATTATTTCGTTTCATTGAATCACTTAGGTCTCTAATTCTCCTTGTGATCTAGTAATTTCCTTTCCCTCTTTTTTTCAGATTCATCATTTTCTATAATTTTATCTTCTATTTCACCAATTCTCTCCTCTGCTTCTTCCATCCTTGCTGTCGCTGTATCTAGTTTATTGTGCATCTCATTTATAACATTTAATTCCTCATGACTATGTCTTAGGTCTTTGATCTCTGTAGCAACAGATTCTCTTCTATGCTTTTGTCAAGCCCAGCTATTAGTCTTATGACTGTTATTCTAAATTCTCATTCAGATATAGTGTTTATATCTTTTTGGAGCAATTCTGTCATTTCTTCCCAAAATTTCTTTTGAGGAGAATTTTTCCATTTCATCATTTTGGCTAGGCTTCTGTCTTTTACGTGCTTTAATACTTTGTTACGTGTCCTGCACCTGTGAGTACTACTATATTAAAAAGGCCCTGACATTTCAGGATGTGTTTTTGCAGCATGTTGAATGCCCTCTATTGCTGCATATCTGGCTGCTCTATCCCACTGGTCAGTCCTCTACAAAGCCCCTCCTTGCTCATAGTAGTGGATCGTTTGGACCTTCAATCAGGTGTGTTTTGATTTGTTTGTTGAAGCAACCTTGAAAAAAAGAAAAGGGCAAAGAACCTGATCCCATACAAAGAGAAAAATGAAAGGGGGAAAAAAAAAAAAAAAAAGACAAGCAGAGAATCAAAGAAACTATAAGGCTTAATCCAGAGAGAGAGAGGAAAATAAAGGAGATACAGAAAAGGTGTAAAAAGAATAGAGTAAAAAATGCTTGATGAAAGAAAGAAAGAAAGAAAGAAAGAAAGAAAGAAAGAAAGAAAGAAAGAAAGAAAGAAAAATATATAAAATCAAATCAGAAACTATGAGCCTGTTTCCAAAGGAAAAAAAAAGAAGATGGTAGAAAGAAAAAGAAGAAGAGGGGAAAAAAAAGAGAATGACTAACATACAAAACCACAGGAGAGTTGTCTGTTGGTGCCTGGGACCGGTGGCTGTGCTGGTCAGGAGGAGAGGCCATCTGGTTTATTCAGTGTCAGTCTGTGTCAGGTAGATAAGCAGTTAGCAGACACAGAGAGGCACAGTTTGGTATAAGTGGGTCCCACCTCCACTGTTCTCCCGTGCCTCCTAGGCACTCAGCTGGGATTCAAAAGCCGATGTTTTAAGGGACCCTGAACCACATGCATTCTGTTCTGGTGTAGGGGCACTCCGCCTTGCTGATAAAGGGCTTTTGGCTGGTGCCCGTTGTGGGGGCAATAAACCCTCTTCACACAGTACTCAAGGAAGGGGACTGTTCTCTCCCAGTGTGCCCCTGAGATCACTACCACACCCTAGGGCTGCCTCCCTCCCCACTAGGCAGAGGCTTCAGTCCAGAGAAATTCGTGCACTTTTGAAAGCTCCAATCTTCAGTTCCTAAGGCTGTTTGCAAAGTAGAAACTGGCACTCTCCATATTTCTCTTTCCCCAGTCCATGGTCCAGAGAGGTTTTTCTCTTGTACGAACACAATACCACAATCCTCAGCCTGTCTTTCTCTTCCTTTTGTCTCTCCACAGAAGGTGTTCCCTCCTCTCCATGCCTATGCTGTTTTATCACCCCCAATTCTACATGCATGTCTGTCCCACCAAGCTGTCTCCGTCCACCTGTGGAGATTTTTGTCACTCCCAAGATTGAGTTCCTGGGTGTTCCAAGTGTTCTGACCTCAATACAGTTGTGTTTGAGGGAGAAGGAACATCCCAGTCCCCCTACTTCTCTGCTTACCCAAGACCCAAATTCTGAAAGCTATAAAAACACTGAAAGAAAGTGAAGATGACACAAATGGAAAGGTATTCCATATTCATAGATCAGACGTACCAATACTGTTAAAATGTCCATATTACCCAAAGCAATTTACAGATTTAATGCAATCCCTATCAAAATACCAATAACATTTTTATAGAACTAGAACAATCCTAAAATTTGCATGTAACCACAAAAGACCCCAAATAGCCAAATCAATCTTGAAAAAGAACAAAGCTGGAGGTATCACAATCCCAGATCTCAAGATATAGTACAAAGCTATGCTAATCAAAACAGTGTGGTACTGGCACAAAAAAGACACACACAGATAAATAGAACAGAATAGAGAGTCCAGAAATAAATCTGTGCTTTCAAGGTCAATTAATCTGTAACAAAGAAGGCCAGAGTATCCAATGGAGAAAAGACAATTTCTTCAACAACTGATGTTGGAAAAACTGGACAGCCACAGGTAAAAAAATCAAACTGAAACACTCTTATACCATTCACAAAGATAAACTCAAAATGGATTAAAGACCTAATTGTTAGACCTAAACCATAAAATTCCTAGAAGAAAACATAGGCAGTAATTTCTTTGACACTGGCCATAGAAACATTTTTCTAGATATGTCTCCTCTGGCAAGGGAAATAAAAGCAAAATTAAACTATTGAGATGACACCAAAATATAGATTTTACACAGCTAAGGAAACCATCAACAAAACAAATAAAATCACCTACTGAATAGGAGAAGATAGTTGCAAATGACATAGCTGATAAGGGGTTAATATCCAAAAAATATAAAGAACACATACAATTCAACACAAAAAACAAATAATACAATTAAAAAATAGGCAGAGGACTTAAATAGCCATTTTTTCCAAAGAAGACATACAAATGGCCAGCAAACACATGAAAAGATACTCACCATCATTAATCATCAGGAAAATGCAAATTTAAACCATACGGAGATATTACTAGATACCTGTCAGAATGGCTAAAATCAAAAACACAAGAAACAACAAATGTTGGCAAGGATGTGGAGAAAAGGGAACTACTGGTGGGAACGCAAATTGGTGCAGCCACTGTAGAAAAGAGTATAGAGGTTCCTTAAAAAATTAAGAATTACCATATGATCCATAACTCCACTACTGAATCTTTACCCAAAGAATATAGAAACACTAATTTGAAAAGATATAGGCACCCCTATGTTTAGTGCAGTATTTACAACAGCCCAGATATGCAAGCAACCTAAAAATCCATTGATAGACGAGTGGATAAGGAAGAAGTGGTGTGTGTACACACACCCACAGTCGAGTATTAGGCAGCCACAAAAATGGACAAGATCATGCCATTCTTTACAACATGGACAGACCAAGAGGGTATTATGCTAACTGAAATAAGTCAGGCTGAAAAAGATAAATACCATATGGTTTCACTCACATGTGGAATCTAAAAATAAACAAATTAATGAATAAACAAAAAGCAGTCAGACATATAAACACAGAGAACAAACTCATAGTTGCCGGAATGAAGAGGGGTAGGAGATACTAGCTTCCAGTTATGGAATGAATTAAGTTACAAGAATAAAAGGTACAGCATATGGAATATAGTCAATGACACTTTAATAACATATGGTGACAGATGGTAGCTATACTTGTGATGAGCACAGCATAACATTTAAACTTGTTAAATCACTATGTTGTACACCTTTAACTACTATAGCATTGTGTCAACTATACTCAAATAAGGTATCACATACTATTCACACATACTGTTGGGAGTACAACCACCCTGGGACATGGTCTGGCAGTTTCTCAAAAAACTGAACATATATTATATAACTACCATATGACCCAGCAATAGCTCTTCTGGGCATATATTCCACAGAAACAAAGACTTATTTTCACTAAAAACCTGCACATGAACGTTTACAGTAGCTTTATTTGTAAGAGCCAACAAGTGGAAAACAACCAAGATATCATTCAATAGGTAAATATTTAAACAAACTGTGGTACATCCATATCATGGAATACTACACATTAATAAAAAGGAACAGATTATTGATAAACACAACAACCTGGATATTCTCCAGAGAATTATGCTGAGTGAAAAAAGCCAATACTAAATGGTTGCATACTGTGTGATTTCATTTATACAACACTGTTGAAGTGACAAAACTATAGAAATGGCAACCAGATTAATGATTGCTAGGGGTTAAGGAAGGGGTGAGGGCAAGAGAGAAGTGGATGTAGCTATTACAGGGCAATGTAAGGGACCCATGTGGTGATGTAAATGTTAAGTATCTTGACTAAGTATCTGGTTGTGATGTATTATTACAGATACGCAAGATGTTACCATTGGTGGAAACTGGGTAAAGGGTAAAAGCATTATTTTTGTATTATTTCTTACTATTACATGTGAATCAACAATTATTTCAAAATAAAATGTTCAATTTTTTTAAATGCCCATAAATTAATTAAACACCACTGGACAAAACTAACACTTTAAAAATGCTATTTCTATTCCATGGCTTCTTATAACCCTGACACCACCTGACATATCATTAGGAAATAAATTTTTCTAAGCTTCTGAGAAACACAAATTTGGTCCAGCCTCTTAAAACTGAGCATGATTAGATTTATACTTACCAAAAGATATTCATTCCTTCCTCCCAACAATCCATACATTACAATTTTACAGAACACTCCATTAGTAGCCAAACCAATCTTGAAAATGATGAGCAAAGTAGGAGGACTCATTTTCTGATTTCAAACTTACTATACAGGTAGAGTAAGCAAAACAGGGTAGTACTGGCACAGGATAGAGATCAAGGGAAAAGAACTGATAGTCCATAAAAAGACACTAATATTTATGGTGACCTGATCTTCAACAAAGGGGCCAAGAAAATTCATGGGAAAATAATAGTCTTTTCACTTCCATACATAAAAATGGTCTCCAAAAAATGGTCTTTACAGCTACAGGCAGCACAAGTAAAAGTATATAGATTGTATATATAAAAATATAAATATATAATTACATAAAATATATAAATTATATAAAACATAAAATGTATATTAAATTTAAAACTTTTGTGCATCAAAGTATACAATCAACAGAATAAGATAGCAACCTACAAAATGGAATAAAATATTTTCAAATCATGTATCTGATAAGGGGTTAACATCTAGAATATATAAAGAACTCTTCCAACTCAAAAAGAAAAAAAGCCATTTCAAAAATGGGCAAACATCTTGAACAGACAATGTTCCAAAGAAGATATACAACTGGCCAACAAGTACATGAAAATACGCTGAACATAATTAATCATCAGAGAAATGCAAATCAAAAGCAATGAGATATCACTTTACACCTGTAGGAAACAAAACAAAAATTAAAAAAAAAAAACTAACAAGGGTTGGAGAAGATGTGGAAAAACAAGGATCTTTATGCACTGGTGGTGGGAATGTAAAATGGTGTAGCTGCTGTGGATAAACAACAGGACAGTTCCACAAAAACTTAAAAATAGAATGACCATATGACCCAGCAATTCTACTTCTGGGTCTATACCCAAAAAAATTAAAATGCAGGGTCTCAAGGAGATATTTGTACACTCATATTCACAGCAGCACTATTCATAAAAACCAAAAGGTGGAAGCAACTCAAGTGTCCATTGATGGATGATAAATGGATAAACAAAATGTGGTATAGCCATATAACGGAATATTATTCAGCCTTCAAAAAGAAACTCACACATGCTACAACATGGATGAACCTTGCTTGAGGATATAATGCTAAGTGATGTAAGCCAGTCACAAACAAATACTGTATGATCACACTTCTATGAGACACCTAAAGGAGTCAAATTCATGGAGACAGAAATTAGAACGGTGGTTGCCAGCGGGTGAGGAAAAAAGGGAATGAGGAGCTATGGTTTAATGGATATAGTTTCAGTTTTACAAGAAGAGTTCTGGAGATTAGTTGTACCACAGTGTGACTATTGCTAACACAATTGCACACTTAAAAATAGTTAAGATGGCAAATTTTGTATTATATATATTACCAGAAGTTTCAAAGATAAATTTTATATTGCCTCAAAAGATATCAGAGATCTAAATATAAGAACTAAAACTAAATATCTTTGAAGAAAACAACAAATTTTTGTAGTTCTGAGTTATGCCATGATTTCTTAATAAGACACCAAAAGCACAAGCAATAAAGGAGAAGTATAAATTGGACTTCAAAATAAAAAACTGAAAGAGAGAAAAACCTCTACTAGTCTTTTCTGATTTTCTCCATGGTAGGGCACGTTTTCAATACTTAGCCATGTTATTTACAATGCTGCTTCACACTCCAATTCTCTCTTGCACCAACACAAAGCCTGAAAGGTTAGCTAAAAATTAAAGTTTAGGGTCTTCTTAGGCCCTTTCTGAGAATGAGTCCAGCCCTGGGCATACACATGGCCTTTTCAATTCCCCAAAATAAGTGGGAGCCTTTAAAAGTCCTTTCCCCCCCGACAAGTATTCCCCTTTGTCAAGTACTTCCTTCCCAAGCTTTTCAGTGTGCCTTATTATTTACCCAGATATCCCTAGGCCCAGGATGCTACAGCCAATACTCAGACATCAGATGTTTTTGACAAACATTGACAGAGAAGCTGCCTCTGCCCTGTGAAAGCTCTTAATTAGGTCCTTCAGGGAGACAGACAGGTTAAGACACTTCACAATAATTTTTTAAGAAAAAGGTTTGGGGGCGCCTGGGTGGCTCAGTCAGTTAAGCGTCCGACTTCGGCTCAGGTCATGATCTCACGGTTCGTGGTTCAAGCCCCACGTCGGGCTCTGTGCTGACGGCTCGGAGCCTGGAGCCTGCTTCGATTCTGTGCCTCCCTCTCTCTCTGCCCCTCCCCTGCTCATGCTCTCTGTCTCAAAAATAAATAAAAACATTAAAAAAAAATTTTTTTTAAAAAGAAAAAGGTTTGTATGGGGCACCTGGGTGGTTCAGTCATTTGAGCATCCGACTCTTGATTGTGGTTCAGGTCATGATCCCAGGGTCGTGGGACCAAGCCCTGTGTCAGGGATTCTCTCCCTGCTTGGGATTCTCTCCCTCTCTCTCTCTGCCCCTTCCCTCTCCCCCTCTCCCCCACTCACTTGCTCTCTCTCTCTCTCAAAAATAAAAATTATAAAAAAAGAAAGAAAGAGAAAGGTTTGTATTGTGTCCTTTGTAAATACTAACCCACACTAAAAGCTACCCTAAACTGAGGGATGGCAGGTGGGCAATTTAAGATATCACAGCACTCTCGTACTGAAGTGCAACAGCTCTTTACTTCAGTAATTGTTCCTGGTTTACTTCTAAAATTTTGACTAGAGTCAAGAGTTCTGCAAAAGTTGACTCTGACAAATGTTCCTAGCCTATTAGACTTTTCTGTGCAGGAATGGAGCCCTAAAGTTCCCTAGTTCACCATTTTTGGTAACATCATTCACAAATGTTTTATGTGCATAAAAAAGTATTTGACCTTTGATTATGCCAACTGCTATTTTCAAATACATATTCTTCATCATATTGAGGCATTGTTCTTCTACTCTAATTTACAGAAATATTTTTAATTGGGAACAGATTTTCACTTTTTACTTTTATTCCCAAATACCTATTTGGAGCCTATGAAATAATTGTGATTTTCCTACTAATGTAAACATATATGTTTATAAATTACCTAATACTGCTTTGCTAGATTAAGTCCTACTTGCTCATGATATGCTATTTTAAAAAACATGATACTGAACCAGATATTAATACTTACTTTAAACATTTTTACATCTATATTTTTCACACAAAGTTCTTTTTTATATATACATTTTTTATTGTGGTATATGAGATGTACCCTCTTGACAAAAGTACATCCCTTTTTTAAGTGTGCAACAGAGCATTGTTAACTATAGGCACTATGTTGTAAACTAGATCTGTAGAACTTGTTCATCTCACATAATTGAAACTATGCTAATATCAGACAAAACAGAATTTAAGTCAAAAATTGTCATAAGAGACAAAGGTCATTATATAATGACAAAAGGGTCAATTCACACAGAAAAAATAAACATTATGTACATATACCCAGCAACAGGGCACCTAAATATATAAAGCAAAGATTTTAAGAATTGAGGTTAAGAATTACATAGTAGTAAAAATAGTAGCAAGCTTCAGTACCCCACTTTTAATAATGGACAGAACATCCAGACAGAAAACTCAATAAAGAAACAAAGGACTTGAACAATATCATAGACTAAATGATCCTAATAGACATGGATAGATAACTAAACCCAATAGCAGCAAAATATACCGACTTCTCAAGTGCACATGGAACATTCCTCAGGAGAGATGACACATGTGGTCAAATTAACAAGGTTTAACTAATTCAAGAAGACTAATATCATACCAAGTATCTTTTCTGACCACAATGGAATGAAACCAGAACTCAATGAGAGAAGGAAAACCAGAAAATTTACAAATATGTAGAAATTAAACAATGTACTCCTGCACACTCGATGGGTCAAAGAAGAAATCAAAAGAGAAATTAGAAAATATCTTGAGACAAGTAACAAAAACACAACACACTAAAACGAATGGGATTACTAAAAGGAAAGTTTATAGTTATAAAAGACTATATTTAAAAAAATAAAGAATTTATTCTTTATCAGATAAAGAACCTAAATTTGTGCCTCAAGAAACTAGGAAAAAAACAACAAATCCCAAAGTTAGCAGAAGGATGAAACTAATAAAAATTAGAGCAGAAATAAATCAAATAGCACAAAAACAAAAGAAAAAAAAATCAATGAAACTAACAGTTGGCTATTTGAAAAGATAAAAAAAAATTAACAAACCTTTAGCTACACTACAGAAAAAAAGAGAAAACTCAAGTAAATAAGATTGGAAATGAAAGAAGAGACATTACAACTGCTGTCCTAGACTCTCTCATAATTTTCTTTTTTGAGGAGTCTGAAATTTTTGTGTCAACATTCCCAAGTATCAGTATTCTCAAGTAAACTGCAAAATTTTTATCCTCTTTTATGCATTAGAGAATGGGAACTGCCCATTATTCGACAGTTTCAAAGACTCACCCATTTAAACATATGAATCTGGTATGGTTTTCCCCAACTTTTTGTTATAAATATACCAAAAGGTTGATAGAAGGTTATCTCAGGGTCTTCTGGTTTTTGGTTCCAAGTGTAAGAATCTTAAAAGTCACCACTGTGTCCCAACAACAGACTGAAAAACAAACAACTCTTCTTGGATCCATAAGGAAAGTACTGACATAAGAAAAACCACTGCCCCCAGGAAAACAGGCAAATACAGGGAGTCCAGGCTTACAGAAGTAGAGACCACTGAGCAGAAACCACTGTGGGAACCAGTGGTGGGGTAGGAAAACCTGAACAGCTGATGAATTGCTGGAGGCTCAGTGTGGACAAGTCTGAGAGTTAAAAAGTCCAGGGGAAACCAGGCACAGAGATACCGTAACACTTTTGTGAGTGTTACCGCCAGGAGACTGACCAGGTTCTCACAACAAATATTGGAGAAAAATCCCTGCCTGCTTTCGAGAAGAGAAAAGGAACCATTCTGAAATATGCCAGACCATTCTGTTCTTCACAAGGCCTGCACTCAGAAGAATGAACCAGAGCTTAATGTGCTGGTAACATCAGAGCCTAACTGACATGGGTGAAAAGAAAATCCCCAGGTCTAGTTAGCTCAAGTATTCCACATGGGAGAAGAGGAATACACCCTCCACACCACTCTGGCCATTCTGTACTACCTAAGAGGAATTTAAAAAAAAAAAAAAAAAAAAAAAAAGCTGAGAAATGTTTAAATCACAGTTCAGAAGTAGAGGCTCACTAAAAGACTGAATCTCATCATAGAACTACAGAATGCTTACCCTTTCCACATGCCTTACCACGCATTTCTAAAGGTCTACTTACAACAGTTCCTTTTACCTGATACATTATGTCTACCTATGAAGAAAAAAATACAAGGCATATATGATGAGAAAACAGCTATTTTGACTTGCTGCCTAGGCATTTTACAGTAGGACAACCTTGCTCATGCCCAGAGTCTGGACAGTCAAACAAGGACTTGAGCTTTAGGATTCTCCACCAAAAGTCACCACTGTGTTTCCCTCAGACATCTTTTATAATAACCACTTATAGTTGAGCTCATGAAAAGTTAGTGATCTCTGCTCCAACTACCTTATAAATAATAGGTGTCTACTACCCTCCTGTCTATCTCCTGCTCACTCATGATTCAGGATGGAGGAATGCCCTTCCCCCCAGCTCACCGAGTGCCTTCCCCATCCTCACCCCCACTTCTGGGATCTCTAAGTAATAAATCTTGTAATCTTCCTTCTTTTGTGTGAGTGTAAAACTGCCATATGCAATCAAAATGACCCTGGGATTTTCATTTCCCCAAAGTGGGAGTTCAGGATGCCTGCCGCCCTATATTGGTGGCTTGTCCCTCCTCATCTGGCAGGTCATAATCTGCATATTCTTAATTTAATACACCAGCTACAACTGGCAACCAGGATGGAATTGTGGGTACAATCTATACTCCCATATAGAGCCTTTTAGCTGAGACTTGGTCACTAACTTCCTCTCCCAAACTACTCAGTCTCTCTGGGAAGGAACAACTGCTTGCTGGTGGTCTGTGGCACTGCTTTATGCTACTGCTGGGTATTGCTGTGAATCCTCCGCCTAAACGGTCAGTGCTATAAAAGGTCAGACTCTCCTGCACAGACCAACTAGCAGGCACTAGTCTGAGGCGGTAAGTTTCCCATTAGTCTCTAAAGAAGACTCCACTGGGTGTCAGGTCTGGGGGTGATTTGTTATAATCACATGCAAAGTCCCAGCACTGAGCCAAGGTGAGCTAACCAGGAAGGTAGGATTCTGCCTCTTTTCCCCAAACAGGAACTGAAAGTACAGGCTATCAGGACCTGGGAGCCAAGGAGAACTCCTCTACATTCGTGCCCATAGGGAAGGCCAGTTGCTGGTCTACTATGTCAGTAGTTAGAGTGTTGAGCTTAGAGAGTTAGCCCTAACCCAAAACAGAGGCATCTAAATATGTTTTATTTAGTATCGATCACTGAGAAATCCCAGCCACAGGCACCCAATATACCTTTACACGGCTGCCTATGAGCTATCTTAACAGCCCAACCATTACATACAATCTTTGCCAGCAAGGCCTGGATGCCCTTACAGTGTCCCCTTGAACTGTCTGGCACTATATTGATGACATTCTAATCTGGGATTCCTTGGAGGACGTGGTGCACAAGGTCCTAAAACAGCTGGTAACCCACCTCCAACATGGAGGTCGGGCTGCTGCACCACATAAAATTCAAGGGCTAGCCACAACTGTTAAATTTCTTGGTATTAATTGGCCTCTTAAAGGCCAAGAATTCCACTTGTGGTTAAACATCAAGTGTTAACGATTCAGCCTCCTACCCTGCTATGGCAAGCCCAACATGACTTAGCTTTCTTCACATTTTGGAAGCTCACATATCACACTCATCCACCACATTTAGCACCATTTATGCAGCCACACACAAATCCTCTACATTTTATCAGGGAGAAACCCTACAACAAGCTTCACAATTGACACAAAGGTCAATTCGTCAAGACCTACCCCTGGTTCCCCCGGCTCTTCCTTCCAGGTTGAGGCAACAGTCAGCATGTACTATGCATCCTGGAGTCTATGGACTAAACACGACTTTTCCTGGTTGCTTTTGGCTTCCAAACCAGATGGCCGCCCTCCATAGCTGCCTGCTATACCCCTTAGAACATCAATTCTGACTGCTTATTGGGCTTTGTTACAGAGGCAACTCAACAGGAAGACCCTGTTCTCCTGTGTACCCCACATTTCTATTACATCATGCATAAGGGATGCCCATAATGGCCCACATGGTCACAGATGCCTCTTTGCTAAAATAGAAACAGTAGCTTCTACAATGGGCAAAATCTGACGTGGCAAATCTTTCCACATTACAGGAGGATGTGGCTTCCTGGATCCTCAGCCTACAGCCCATGGACCTTGAGGAACTGGTAACAGTGCTCCCACTGACTAAGCTTCTGGTGATGTGAGGTAGCCTCTGGGAAGAGCTGATGGAATGAGAATGGGAGTCTGTGTTCTTCATGGGTGAAAGCGCCACCACCGTATGCCGTGGAGCCTGTTGGAAGAATGGCAGTGTATCACCCTGCCAGTGGTACCATGCTTATCAAATATGGCAAGTGAAGGTTGGCTAGCTTACAGAGCTTGTGGTGGTACAAATGGCCATACAGTTGCCCAGACAAGTCTCTTGTTCATATTTTCACTGAATAATGGGCAGTTGCTAGTAGACTAGCCATTTGGTTGGACCAATGGCAACAGGTGATTTTCACATTCAAGGCTGTCCCATTTGGGATGCCCCAGATTTGGAGGGTCAATGCCCTGGCATCAGTCACAATGAAGGTTACCCATGTTTCAGCACATATAAATACTATCACACCAGAGTCATCTAACTCCAAGGCACATGCCCTTGATCAAACCCAGGTCAACCACTGGTTTGAGGCTCTCAACCACTGACTTTTTACCAACAATTCTGTCAGTTCCACCCACTACCACAAAACAAGTTTCCCCACTGTCAACCATTCCAGTCTTTCTTAGTCACCACTTCCATACTCCTTATTCTCTCTCTGAATGGTACCGTATCTCTTTGGGTCATGAGGGAACTGCTGCCACCGTGGCCTGGGCCCTCCGCCCCTGCAAAACACCATGCAAAACACACTATTTTTAATTGTGAATTATGCTCCCAAACCAAACACTGAAAACTGCCCTGCCATGCTTAAGTTCTGCAAGGAGATAGCCTCTTTAAGCTGTTAGCAGGGTGATTTCACAGGGCCACGCTCTCTGTCAGCAGGCACTACACATTTCGCTATTACATGTGTAGATACTTTTCCCAGCCTGCTGCTTGCTACAGGCACCAGGAACAGCTCTATGGAGCATATAATCTCTTTCTTTTCTAAGTTATCCTGCCCCCATTCAGCCCTCCAGACAACACTGACTCAGATCAAGGATCTCATTTTACTGCCCATACAACATAGCACTGGGCTTTCCAACAGGGAATCTAATGAAACTTTTATCTCCCATAGCAGCTACAGACCTCTGTCATTATTCAACACCACAAAGGTCTTTTAAAATCCTTGCTCCTTAAGTTACAAGGCAGCAGATGGACTCCTAAATGGACTTCCTTGCTATTATAGGCACTTTAAAACATTTTAAACTCTAGAACATATGAACACCACTCTCCTTATACCAGCTAGGCTTACCAGGCCATGCTGCCTATGGTTATCATCACAGGGTAACCTGATACTTTTATCTTACAGAACAATATTGTTTTCATTTTCTCCAACATTACAGATTTAAAATGTCAATCATCTCACCATCCAGTATTCACTGGTGACCTGAGAACAGATGGCTACCTCCCCTGGTCATAAACAGTTCTGGCCCAGAAGAACACAGACTATGCGTTGTATGTTGCCACTAGACCATACTTACCCACTTGATATTCAAATTCCAACTGAAATTCCAAAAACAGTGGCTTCAGTAGATGGTTCATTTCTCCTAACCATACCTCCCCACAGGAAATGGAAGTAATTGCACCTGGGCCCACTGAAGGAATGGCATGGCACTCAAAGTGGGGGAAGAGGCACTCCAGTTGGTTGACAGTAGCAATATTAGACGACATCCAGGTGATATGATCCTAACACCTGGCCCTACCCGCTCTGGAGGAGGCTAGCGATGAGCTGCTGATCCACAAGGGCCCCATAATATTCTCAGGAAGCAGTCAGAAGGACAAAACTATAAAATGCAGATTTTGCCTGCTACTATTGGCCTTACTCTGTGCCTTTTGTACCACGTGGGTCATGAGGCTTCTCCTTGATTCCAGACAGGCAACACTAGAAAGCTGCTGGAAGTGAATGGCACTCATCCACAACTGCACCCCAGGATGGAAGACACCAGGTGTTGGAGTCGGCCCAAGAGTGGCTGCACCTGAAATGCCACCAAGCGTGGAAAAGAGCTAGGAGGTTGAAGCCTGCTATCTTAAACAGCACCAAAGGCACAAATGCTTAAAGGTCACCAGTCCTAACACTGTCCTAATTTCAACCCTAACTGGCTGATAAGCTTATGCAGTTCGGACTTATCTCTAGTAATACAGGGCTAAACATTAAACTGTCAGAAGCACACAACTAAATTTTCTTTAAACCAAGGCTACACATGTGCCTCCCACCTTTATTATTTATGGATGGAGAGCTCTTATGCCTCAGAGGAGAGCACTGCCTAATCATTTGTGAGGTACACTTCCCCAAGAACCCCCCCCAAAGCCTACTAAGAATTGTGATACCAGTAACTGCTCATGATGATGCAAGCAAACCTTAATCAGGGCATCTCAAATCTATGTGACCCTGTTAGACTCCCGTGTGCCCCGATTCCCCTCCTGGGTGGATACCTGGAACAATCAACCTCCTCTGGGATGGCTCGCTCCACTGAAACAACACTAGAGACAACAACACCTTAGTACATGATGACACGGGACACAACTTCATCCCAAATGCTACCTCCACAATCTTCCACAACAGCAGAGATGACAACTGGGAAGATAAGTCCTCCTTGAGTGGTATTTTGTAGACTTAAATTTTATGTGTTTACCTCAAGGCTCCCCTGCTTACTACAATGCTTGCTGCTTGGGTGTGAGGCAGTACTATAACTGCCAGACTGCCCTCAGTTGAATCTTGAAAGGTCAAGGTATCTATCAAGTCTCATAAACTTACAGAGAGGCTCCTTTAAACACTTCACTTAGTTCCTTGCCCTTACCACACCCATTAGATTGGTTCCCATTATGCTTCCTACTGGAGGTTAGGAAATTTAATTTCTGTTGGAAGAACCCCTCTCTGACTGCAAATGCTACCACCAGAGCACCCCCCCACACACACTGTCACAGGACCAGAGCCATACGGTCACTTCCCTACACCACCCCAAGGAGACCCTTTCCCACTATCACCACTCAGGTTTCCACAACCCTCCCTTCGAGCTCTCCAACAGTCTTACTGTTTTTATTCCATGGGCAGAAACCAGGGCTCGTTTTTTGAGCCAGTGTAATTGCTTGGCATGTTACTGAACTCAACAAAGACTTTTTCCCCAGTAGCCTAGCCGACTAATTTACTGACCCCTGCCCTCATGTGCCCAACAAAAGACATCCCACACACGTATGCAGTTTGCCTGGCCACTCTCTACCACACTCAACTGCTCCCATGCACGACACTTCGCAGTACAGTATGTAGCACCTGGCAGGAGCCTCCACAGGTGCCCTTTGTAATTCCCCATATCTGCACAGGCACCAACACCACAAGAATGAATACAACACATACCTTGCCACAAAGAGCACAATCCCCACGGTCTTGGGCCTTGCAGCCCAGTCATGCAGGGGGAGATCCAACTTCCACAATAAAAGAGTGAGTGTCCACTGTAAGTCCAGTGCCCTGGTGCTGTCACACATACATGGTTCTCCAATACGTGCATTTCTTCCCTCAACCTCCAACACATTTGCCTCTTTGCTGGTCCCCAGGGAGTCCTATGTGTTCATACCAATGTACCTCAGTCACCTTGGGACAACTCTTACAAACTAATAAATAGGACCCCCAAACCATCTCTCGTTGTCCTCTCATGTCAAAAACATTCAGTATTCATCCTCATTATGCTGAAAATAGGTCTGCTACTATCCCTCGCGGAAACACCACCACTAGGCACACAACAACAAATCATTAAGGCAAACACCAATCTGTCAGCCACCCTGGCTAAATGCATTGGGCTGCTACACCAAAGCCTAGACTTCATGCAACAACAACATGCTTCTTTAGTGCAGAGTTTTGGATGTGCATTTAGCTTTAAATTTCTTATTGGTCAAGGAAGGTGTATACACTGTACAGTGCACCACCTGCTGCACATGTATTAATAATTCCAGATAAATTTAGACAAATTTACAAAAGGTGCCCAACAGGTACAAGTATTCCATAATCTTACCCAAGTTTTTAATCAAATACTTACCCTAAACTTATCCATGGGCTTTGATTTATTTTCTTGACCGGACCCCGACAAATGGGAGAACGGTTACAGACAGGATTTCAAATTACCATTTGTCTACTGATACCGTTAACCGGCATTTTTGCTTTGCTCAAATGTTTCATGAGCCAGATGACCAAAACTCTGCCAGTGGCTTTTAACATCTCCACCATCTGGACAGTGCCCATGGTTTTCCCTAAAGACTAATGCTTAGGCATCACAGGGTCAATTGTGATGAGAAAAAAAGCTATTTTGAGTTGCTGCCTAGGCATTTTACAGTATGACAACCCGGCTCACACCCAGAGTCTGGACAGTTAGATAAGGACCTGAGCTTGAGATTCCCCGCCAGAAGTCCCCACTTTGTTTCCCTCAAGCATCTTTCTGAAACAATTACATAAGAGTTGAACCCATGAAAAGTTAGTGACCTCTGCCCCAACCACCTCATAGGTAGTAGGTGCTTGCTACCCTGTTCTCTATCTCCTGCTTGCTCATGACCTGAGACAGAGGACTGCCTTTTCCTCAGAGCTCACTGAGCGGCCCTGGCCCTGACCCACACCCACCCACCACTACCCCTGCTTCTGGGATCAGTAAGTAATAAATATTGTGACCTTACTTCCTTTGTGTGAGTGTACCAAAACTGCATCTTCAATCAAAATGACCCTGGGATTTTTCACTTCCCCAAAGTGGAAATTTGGATGCCGAGGAAGCTATCTGCCAGCCCTGTGAGCATGGCTAATGTCTCTTTATTCATAGGTCATAATCTACATATTCTTAATGAAATACACCAGCTACAGGCCCCACAACACAGCACACTACAAAGCAAAAAAACTAGTTGAAAAGAAAAAGCAAGCATCAAAACCAGACATGTCGGGATGCTGGCATTATCAGACCAGAAATTTAAAACAATGATGATAATATGCTAAGAGCTCTGATGGATACACAAGAACACAAGGACAATGTAAGAAGCAAGGAGATGGAAATCCTAAGAAAGAATGAAAAAGAAATGTTAGAGGTTGAACACTTTAACAGAAATGAAGAATGCCTTTGATGGGCTTATTACTAGACCAGACATGGCTAAAGAAAGAATCCTGAGCACAAGGATATCTCAACAAAAACTGCCAAAATTAAAAAGCAAAGAAAACAAAGACTCAAAAAAGTAAACAATATAGGTGCCTGGGTGGCTCAGTCAGTTAAGCATTCGACTTTGGTTCAGGTCATGATCATGTGGCTCTTGAGTTTGAGCCCCAAATCAGGCTTTGTGCTGACAGCTTTGACCCTGGAACCTGCATCAGATTCTATGTCTCCTTCTCTCTCTGCCCCTCCCCCACTCATTCATATTCTCGCTCTCTCTCTCTCTCGCTCTCTCTCTCAAAAATAAAATAAAACATTAAAAAAATTTACTAAAAAACAAACAACACAATAGGACATCAAAGGACTCTGGGACAACTATCACAGGTATAACATATGAGCAATGGAAATAACAGAAGGAAAAAAAGAAAGGGACAGAAGAAATATTTGAAATAACAATGACTAAAAATTTCCTCCCAATTAATGTCAGGCAACAAAGTACAGATCTAGGAAGTTCACAGAACACAAAGCAGGAAAAATGCCGCCCCAAATTACCTAGGTAAAACATTTTCAAAGTACAGAAAATCAAAGATAAAAAAAACTGAAAGAAGACAGAAGGTAAAACCACCTTATCCACAGAGGAACAAAGAATTATATCTGACTTCTCCTCGGAAATTATGCAAACAAGAAAAGAATAAAACATTTAAAGTGTTAAAGAAAAAAAAGTACAGAGTTGGAATTCTATACCCTATGAAGTCATCCCTGAAACTGAAGGAGGCACCTGTTGGGATGAGCACTGGGTGTTGCACGGAAACCAATTTGACAATAAATTTCATATTAAAAAAAAAAAAAAGAAAATATTAACATAGGAAAGACCAAAAAAAAAAAAAAAAAGAAGGAAAGAAAGAAAGCAAAGGGTTATTTAGGAAATAAATGACTATTTAAAAATTGAGGAAAAACAAAAAGAAAAAGAAACTGAAGGAGGAATAAAGGCTTTCCCAGACACACAAAAATTAGACCTGCCACGCAACAGATGTTAACAGAAGTACTTTAGAAAAAAGAAAAATACAAATCAGAAACTTGGATCTACATAAAGGGAAGAACATCAAAGAAGGAGTAAGACACAGTTAAGAACACACATATGCACTTTTCTCTTATTCTTAACTGATCTCACAGATAATAGTTTGTTCAAAATGTTGCTTGTGTATGTGTGTGTATATATATGTATGAATGAATGACAGCATGATACAAGAGATGAGAGGGAGAAATCAGGAATACATTTAACCCTTGAATTGCATGGGTCCACTTACACACTGATTTTACTTGATAAATACAGTACAATACTGTAAATGTATTTTCCTTATGATGGTAACAATGATCTTTTCTCTAGATTACATTTCTTGTAAAAACACAGTACATAAAACACATACCATACAAAATATGTTAACCATGTTATCTATAAGGTTTCTGGTAAACAGTAGGCTATTAGTAGTTTTGGGGGAGTCAAAGTTATATGCAGAATTTCAACTGTGTGGGGAGTTGGTTCCCCTAATGCTGCACTATTCAAGGATCAACTGTATTTTGTTATTAGAAGGTACTCACACTACCTGAAGTGGTATAGTGTTATGTGAAAATAAATTTGGATTAGTTGTAAATATTTTACAAATTCTAAGGCAACCACAAAAAAAATAAAGTGTAACTAATGTGCTAAGAAATGAGAGAAAATATAATGATATAAAAACACTCAAAACCACAAAAGGCAGAAAGACTGGGAGACAAAAATTGGAATGAAGAACAAGGGCAACAAATAAAAAAATAGTAGTGAATATGGTAGATATTAATCCAACTATACCAATAATCACTTTGAAAATCAATTATTTCAAGTGAAAATATACTAATTAAAAGACATAGATTGTCAGAGTGAATCAAAAACCAAGATCCAACTACATGTTGTCTATAGGAAAGCCACTTTAAATATAAAGACAAATTAGATCAAAAGTAAATGGATGGAGAAAAATATACCATTCTAAAATAAAGCAAAAGAAAGTAGGAATACTGTATTCATTTCAAACAGAACAGACGTCAAAGCAAAGAAAGTTATCGCAGATAAAGAAGGGCATTACCTAATGACAAAGGGGAAACTTCTCTAAGACATAACAATCTTTCATGTATATGTGCCAAACAACAAAGTGTTAGACTACACAAGGCAAAAACTGACATAACTGCAAGGAGAAATAGAAATATATAATCCATTATTATAGTTGGAGACGTCAACATCCTCTATGAGAAATGAACAGATGTTGGGATGCCTGGGTGGCTCAGTTGGTTGAGCATCTGATTCTTGATCTCAGTTCAGGTGATGATCTCATGATTCATGAGACTGAACCCCATACTGGGCTCTGCCCTGACAACACAGAGCCTGCTTGGGATTCTCTCTCTCCTCTCTCTCTGCCCCTCTCTGCTTACATGTGTGTGCATGTTCTCTTTCTCTCTCAAAATAAACTTAAAAAAAAAAAAAAAGAATACATCTATCAGCAAATCAGTGAGGACACAGTTAAGCTCAACAACACCATAAATCAACTGGGTATAATAGATATTTGTAGATTACTTCAGCCAAAAATAACACAGTACACAATTTCTCAAGCTCACATGGAACATTCACAAAGACAGGCCACATTCTGGGCCATAAAACATATCTTAACAAATTTAAAAGAATAAAAATCATATAAAGTCTGCTCTTAGACCACAATGGAATTAAATTAGAAATCAAAGCAAGAAAGGTAACAGGAAAATCCCTAAATACATGGAAATTAAACAGCCTACTTCTAAATAAAGCATGAATCAAGAAAAATTTAAAAACATATTAACCTAAAACTTAAAAACATACTAACTCAAAATGAAAACACAACTTAGGAAAACCTGTGGGATGCAGGGAAAGCACAGAATAGAAGGAAATTTTTAGCATTAAATGTATATACTAAAAAAGAAGACAGATCTAAAATCAATAACCCACATTTCTAAATTAGGAAACTAGAAAAAGAATAGCAAATTAAGTCCAAATTAAACAGAAAAAGAATAAGAAAGCAGAAATCAATGAAATTGATGGACAGAAAAATCAGAAAAATGAACAAAACAAAAAGCTGTTTCTTTGAAAGACCAATAAAATCAACAAGCTTCTAGCCAGAAAGAAAAACAGAAGACATAAATTACTAAAATCATAAAGGAAAGAGGTGATATCACTGCAAATCCCACTGACATTAATAGGATAATAAAGGAATACTATGAACAACCACATACCCATAGATTTGATAACCTAGATGGAATGGACCAATTTCTTGAGAGACACAATCTGCCAAAACTCACACAAAAAGACATTCTGAATGGGCATCTATTAAAGACATTGAATCAATAATAATCTTCCAAAAGAGAAAAGGGCTAGGCCCAGCTGGGTTCAGTGGTGAACTCTACCAAACATTTAAGGAAAAATTATACCAATTCCTTATAATTTCTTTCAGAGGACAGGAGCAAAAGAAACACTTCCCAATTCATTCTATAAGGCCAACATTACCCTAATACCACAACCAGACAAAGACACTACAGGGGAAAAAAAACAAAACAAAACACAGACTCATCTCTCATGAATATCAATGCAAAAATCCTCAATAAAATATTAACAAATAGAATACAACAAAGTATGAAAAGAATTATACACCATGACCAAGTGGAATTTATCCCAGGTATGCAAGAGTGGTTTATCATTCAAAAATCAATTAATATGATTACATCAACAGGCTAAAAAAGAAAAATGACTACTATATCAATAGATGTACAAAAAGAATTTGACAAAATCCAACACCCATTCATGATAAAAACTATTAGTAAACTAGAACAGAAGGAAACTTCCTCAACTTGATAAAGCATATTGGCAGAAAACCTACAGCTAACCTCGTATTTCATGGTAAGAAACTAGAAGCTTTCCCACAAAGACCAAAAACAAGTTAAGAATATTCCGTCTCTCCACTCTTTTTCAACATCAAAATGGAATTTCTAGCTAATGCAATAAAACAAGTAAAGGAAATAAAAGGTATACAGACTGGGAAGGAAGAAATAAAACTGTAAATGACCTCATCATCTGTGTAGAAAATCTGAAAGAATCAACAAAAAAAACACCTGGAACTAATAAGCAATTATAGCAAGTTATAAGATACAAGTGATTATAGGAAGTTGTAGGATACACCTACGAGAATGGGCAAAATCCAGAACACTAACAATACCAAATGTTAACGAGGATGTGGAGCAACAGGAACTCTGATTCACTGTTGATTGTTGGCAGGAATACAAAATGGTACAGCCACTTTGTGGGACAGTTTGGTGGTTTCTTTTTTTCTCTTTCCCATTTAAGTGTGTGTGTGTGTGTGTGTGTGTGTGTGTGTGTGTGAACTGAAGTATAGTTGACATACAAAGTTATATACAGTTTAGGGGCTCCTGGGTGGCTCAGGTCATAATCTTGCGGTTCGTGAGTTCAAGGCCTGCATCGGGCTCTGTGCTGACAGCTCAGAGCCTGGAGCCTGCTTGGGATTCTGTGTCTCCCTCCCTCTCTGCCCCTTCCCTTCTCGCGCTGCGTCTCTCTCTCTCTCTCAAAAATAAATAAACATTAAAAAAATTTTTTTTTCAAAGTTATATACAGCTTGGTGGTTTCTTACAAAACTGAACATATTCTTACCATAGAGAGAAACCTTTATAAGTACAAAGTTTCAGTCCTGCAGGATGAAAAGAGTTTCTGGAGATGGATGGTGGTGATGAGCTCAAACATATACATAAGTCTAAAATCCAATGTAATTTATCCTTTTAAAAAACTTTTCCAAAAAAGAAATAAGCCAAATAAAAGTAGACCAAATGCCCTATCCACAAGAGAACGGACACACTATGATATATTCATACACTAGAATACTTACAGCACTAAAAATGAATAAACTAAAACTACCTACATCTACAAAGAAGAATCTCAAAAACCCAAGTCTATATGAAAAATGCAATTCTCAAAACATGCACCGTGTTGACTCCATCTATTGAAGAATTCAAAACCATACTGAATAGCAAGAGAAAAATCAATACATGTCAGGATAGGAAGTAACAGACGTTACTGGGGAGGGGACACACAGGACTTCTATGGTATTTGGTAACATTCCATTTATCAAGCTAGTTAGCCCATAGACAGGAATTATTCATATTTTTCTTTTATTCTTTATATACATTTCATATATATTCTTTACTATGTATGAAATAATTCATAATTGGATGAAAATACATACTATTAAAATGAAAATCATTTTTACATAAGCTAGTATAGCTTTATGTTCTTAAGTAGATAATACACATCTGAAAATGGCCGGACTTTATCTGCACTTCAAGCTATTACCCTCAAGAGAAAATACGAATGATAAAGCAAATCTATTCTTATTTTCCTAAGGACATAAGTTTTTTCAATAGATGAATTTGCAATTAATCAAAATCTACTGAGTCTAATCCTTAAATAGGAACTTTGAAGAAATAAGACGCCTAACACTTTAGCCAAAGACTATTAATGACTCAGCTGGTGTCATCAATGCCCAAGTAAGAGATACAAACTCCACCACCCTTTTATCACATTTTCTTTCTTCATTGCTAGATTTCTTTTATACCTTGGACAAGTCAGCTGTTCTCCCATGACTGAACAACTCTGCTTTGATCTCTTCTACTTTTTTCCTGTCAGCTTCATTTAATTCTGAAATGGAGTAGCCACACTCATGAGCCAGATTAAATTTCAGATTCCAAGCTGAAAAGAAAACATAAACACACTGGAGATAATGCAATGCAAAAATCATAATTTGTCAGTGATTATAAGAACACAGAAAACCATCAATATATCCAACTAAATGCCTGCCACAATACTTGGCAAAAAGTAGGTGTTCTCCATTATATGACAAACTATTGTAAGTTTTTAAGAACAATCATCTCACTGAAAAGTGTGACTTTTAAAAACCACATTCTACAGGTATTTCTCCAAAGATGCCACCTTTCTATGATTTTCAATTATTTTTATCTTAATCTTCCTTCCAATAAGGACAATCCCTTTGCCTCCCCTATACGTTCCTGTTACAGTTACTGCATAAGTGATATGCATAAGTGATAAAAGGAATGGCACAAGTAGTTAATCTCAAGGCAAAATTCCCAAGGAGGCCTGAAGTGTTTATAAGTTGCTTGCTAAAATATATTCCCCAGGGGCACCTGGGTGGCTCAGCCAGTTAAGCATCCAACTTTGGCTGAGGTAATGATCTCACAGTTCGTAGGTTTGAGCCCGCGTCAGGCTCTGTGCTGACAGCTCAGAGCCTAGAGCTGGCTAAGGATTCTGTGTCTCCCTCTTTCTCTGCCCTTCCTCCTCTCATGCTCTGTGTCTCTGTCTCAAAAATAAATAAAAACATTAAAAAAAATTTTAATGAATATTTAAAAAAAATTTTTTAATTCCCCATTTTGTCTTAAAGATTTCTTTTTTTTTTTTTAAACATTTATTTATTTTTGAGACAGAGAGAGACAGAGCATGAACGGGGGAGGGGCAGAGAGAGAGGGAGACACAGAATCGGAAGTAGGCTCCAGGCTCCGAGCCATCAGCCCAGAGCCTGACGCGGGGCTGGAACTCACGGACCGTGAGATCGTGACCTGAGCCGAAGTGGGACGCTCAACCGACTGAGCCACCCAGGCACCCCAAAGATTTCTTTTTTAATAGCATTCTATTATTAGAGATTAATGGGATTAGAACATCCTCTTTTAAACCTCTAACCTAAGTTTTAGTGTGAAGTACTTCAGTTTTTTCTAATATCTAAAATATGCTCTAAGAACTGTATTAGAAAAATGAAGAAGTATATTTAGTTTTATGATACAGTGTGACTTAGAACAGAGCAAACTTTTCTTTGTTTTTTCTGCCTTCAAAAGAGAATCCTATAATAGGAGGATTAAGGAAACATAAGTACTTTAGGAATCTGGAAACCCAAGCTATCTCCTTACTCTCCTTCAGGCTTCAGAACCTACCTAAGACCCTAAAATCAGACTAGTACTATTAATACTGTGACCGAGTTACATTATTGGTTAAATGGACTTATTCTGAATAGTGGTGGAAAATGTAATCATTTAACAGTTCTATAAGAAAATAAATTCAGATTCCAAACACTTAACTTTAAACAAATTCTTAAACTATAATGTTTGTAAGTCTGACCTGACTTGATGACAAACAATCAGTTCCTACCTCGTGCTCGTACTCGACATTCCTCTTCCTCTGCATTTCTGAGTATTTGTTTAGCATGATTCAATGAGGATTCACACTTGAGAAGGTTTTTGACATGTGCAGCCAGTGAATCTACATTGCTACCACCACAATCATCACTCTCTGACACACTTTCTTCTTCTCTGCTATCTGTCAAACTTGTCTTGGGTGAAGCACATGGAAAGAAATTTAGAAGAACATCAGAAACTGACTCCAAGGAATTACTGTCCCATGAGCAGGAACTGGCATCACTACTTGAATCACTTTTAATGATAGTCATCATAGGGATAACAATTTTATTGCCAATGGTTCCACTATACCCTTCAGGTTCAGATCTCATTACGGATTGGGCTGCTCTATACTGTCGAAGGGTTTCATCTAACGTCACTCCGGCTTTGCTTTCTGCTTCTTGTAGAGGACTTCTAAGTGTGGTTGAACTAATAAACTCCCAGTTCTCAATGCCTCTCTGGCATTTCAGATTTGTCTGTGTGCTAATATCTTTCTGTATGCACTTGTTGCTTGGGCTTTCCTCTGTAAATGGCTGTCTCCGAGGCAAATCACTATTAGATTCAGCAGCTGTGAGGGGCTCTTTGAAGCAAACCATCTTCTTAGATTGTATAATTGAAATATCACTAACATCTCGGAAAGGGACAAGAGGAGCAGGAAAATTGCATCGTTTCAGTGCTATATTTTCTGCCTCCATTAAAAGGGTCCGAATCTCTTTAAGAGTTTTGGAACTATTGCTTGTATCTTGAATTTCCACAGAGCCAACATCTTCAAAACCTGAAGATTCTGGCTTACTTATTATAACTCTACCATCAGCCTGAGAACTTAAAGGCATACTGCTTGAGATAATACTGGAGTTAGGAGAATCCAAATTATCTATTAGCATTTGAACATGGTCTGAAACAAGTTTCTGCTTCTCACTATGTGAATAAGTACCAGGAGTAACTGTTGATAAACCAGTAATCTGATCAGCTTGCCCAAGACCACGTGAGAACATCACAGAATCTTCAGGTAGATGTCTATCTGGAAAATCTCGTTGGTAGAATATATTTGGTTTCTCTCTGTGTGAAAAGGAACGAGGAGGAGCTGTTGGTAACAGACTTTTCTGGTCAGCTGGTACAGGAATTGTTGAAACGTTCAGTGCATCTTCAGCTAAATGTTTGTCTGGCAATTCCTGTGGGTAGAAAATATTAGATTTCTCTCTGTGGGAAGAGGAACTAGAAAGAGGTATTGGTATCCCAGAATTCACAACAATTGGCTCAGGGACAGGTGAAATCTTCAGAATATCCTCAATCTCAAAATTCTGAGAACAGGAATTATGAAAAACTGTCGGTAACGGAGTCTTCTGGTCATCTGGTCCACTCACAGTTGAAATTTTGGGTTTTTCTCTTTTTGAGTAGGAACTAGGGGGAGCTGTTAGAAACTCAGTCTTCTGGACATCTGGTAAAATCACAGGTGAAATCTTGAGTTTCTCTTTATGTGAGTAAGAGCTAGAAGGTCCTGTTGGTATTTCAGTCTTCTGGTCAGCAGGTCCAGGAAGAGCAAAAACTTTTAAAACTTTTTCAGTAACATCTGGAAGCTCCTGCTGGTAAAGAATACTGTCCTTCTCTCTGTATGAGTAGGAACTAGAGGGGATTATATGTATCTCAGTCTTCTGGTTAGCTGGTCCAGAAACAGGTGAAACTTTCCAAGTTTCTTCAGTAATATCTGATGACTCCTTCTGGTAAGAAAAGATGGGGCTCTCTCTATGTGAATAGGAAGTGGAGGGCCCAATTTGTATCCCAGTCTTCTGGTCAGCTGGCCCAGGAGTGCCTAAAACTCTTAAAGCACCTTCATTAGGATCTGACAACTCCTGATGGTAAGAAATGATAGGCTTCTCTCTATGTGAGTAAAAAGTAGAAGTTACTGCTGGTATTCCAGTCTTCTGGCCACCTAGTCCAGGAACCTTTAAAACTTTTAAAGCATCTTGAGTAAGATCTGGCAATTCTTGCTGATAAGAAATGACGGGCTTCTCTTTCTCTCTCTGTGAGTACGAAGTGGAGGTAACTGTTGGTTTTCTGGTCTTCTGGTCACCTGGCCCAGAAACAGCTGACACTTTTGGAACTTCTACAGCGAGCTGACTGTCTGACAAAGGCTGTTGGTACAAAATACTTGGCTTCTCTATATGAGAGTAAGAGATAGAAGGTACTGTTGATACCCCAGTCTCTTGGTCTGCTAGTCCAGGAGAAGCTGAAATATTAACAGCGTCTTCAGTGAGATGTCTATCTGATAAGGCCTGCTGGTAGAAAATAATAGGCTTCCCTCCAAGTGAGTAGGAACTAGAAGGTTCTGATGGCAACCCAGTCTTCTGGTCAGCTGGTCCAGGAACAGCTGAAACTTTCACAGCCTCCTGAGGCACCTGGCTGTCTGTCAAGTCCTGTGGGTAGAAGATAATGGGCTTCTCCCTATGTGAGTAGGAGCCAGAAGGTTCTGATGGCAACCCAGTCTTCTGGTCAGCTGGTCCAGGAACAGCTGAAACTTTCAGAGCCTCTTGAGGTATCTGGCTATCTGTCAAACCCTGTGAGGAGAAAATAATGGGCTTCTCTCTATGTGAGTAGGAGCTAGAAAGTTCTGATGGCAAGCCAGTCTTCTGGGCAGCTGGTCCAGGAACAGCTGAAACTTCCAAAGTCTCCTGAGGTACCTGGCTATCTGTCAATCCCTGTGGGTAGAAGATAATGGGCTTCTCTCCATGTGAGTAGGAACTAGAAGGTTCTGATGATAACCCAGCCTTCTGGTCAGCTGGTCCAGGAAGAACTGAAACTTTCAGAGCTTCTTCAAGTAGAAGGCTGCCTGCCAAGGCCTGTAGGGAAAAACTAACAGGCTCTTCTGTATGTGAGGAGGAAATAGAGGATACTGTTGGTATTCCAGTCTTCCAGTCAGCTGATCCAGATATGGCTGAAACTTTCAGAGCCTCTTCAGTGAGATGAATATCTGGTATGGCCTGTGGATAAAAAATAATGGGCTTCTCTCTCTGCGAGTAGGAAGTTGAGGGGACTACTGGTATTCCAGTCTTCTTGTCAACTGGTTCAGAAACAGCTGTAACTTTTAGAGATTCTTGAGACAGATGACTGTCTGGCAAGTCCTGTGGGTAGAAAATAAAGGGCTTTTCTATATGTGAGTAAGAAGCAGAGGTTACTGTTGATATCTCAGTCTTCTGGTCAGCAGGTCCAGGAACAGGTGACACTTTCTGAGCCTGTTCAGTTAGATGACTGTCTGGCAACTCCTGTTGGTAGAAAATACTGGTCTTCTCTCTCTCTGTGTAGAAATTAGAGGCTTCTGATGGTAACCCACTCTTTATTTCAGCTGGTACAGTAGCAACTGAAACTTTCAGAGCCTCTTCAGATAGATGACAGCCTGGTAAGACCTGTTGGTAGAAAATACCGGACTTCTCCCTAGGTGAGTAAGAATTAGAGGGTACTGTTGGTACCCCAGTCTTTGCGTCACCTGGTCTAGGAGCAGATGAAGCTTTCAGAGTCTCTTCAGTTAGATGACTATCTGGTAATACCTGCTGGGAGAAAATATTGGGTTGCTCTCCAAGTGAGGAGGGCCTAGAGGACCCTATTGATATCCCAGTGTTCTGGTCATCTGGTCCAGGAATAGCTAGAACTTTCTGGGCCTGTTCAGTTAGAGGATTATCTGGCAACTCTTGTTGATAGAAAAGACTAGGCTTCTCTCTAAGTGAATATGAAGTAGAGGTTAGGGTTAGTATCCCAGTCTTCTGCTCAGCAGGTCCAGGAACAGGTGACACTTTCTGAGCCTGTTCAGTTAGAGAACTATCTGGCAACTCTTGTTGATAGAAAAGACTGGGCTTCTCTCTATGTGAATAGGAAGCAGAGGTTAGGGTTGGTATCCCAGTCTTCTGCTCAGCAGGTCCAGGAACAGGTGACACTTTCTGAGCCTGTTCAGTTAGATGACTGTCTGGCAACTCCTGTTGGTAGAAAATACTGGTCTTCTCTCTCTCTGTGTAGAAATTAGAGGCTTCTGATGGTAACCCACTCTTTATTTCAGCTGGTACAGTAGCAACTGAAACTTTCAGAGCCTCTTCAGATAGATGACAGCCTGGTAAGACCTGTTGGTAGAAAATACCGGACTTCTCCCTAGGTGAGTAAGAACTAGAGGATACTGTTGGTACCCCAGTCTTTGCGTCACCTGGTCTAGGAGCAGATGAAGCTTTCAGGGTCTCTTCAGTTAGATGACTATCTGGTAATACCTGCTGGGAGAAAATATTGGGTTGCTCTCCAAGTGAGGAGGGCCTAGAGGACCCTATTGATATCCCAGTGTTCTGGTCATCTGGTCCAGGAATAGCTAGAACTTTCTGGGCCTGTTCAGTTAGAGGATTATCTGGCAACTCTTGTTGATAGAAAAGACTGGGCTTCTCTCTAAGTGAATACGAAGTAGAGGTTAGGGTTGGTATCCCAGTCTTCTGCTCAGCAGGTCCAGGAACAGGTGACACTTTCTGAGCCTGTTCAGTTAGAGAACTATCTGGCAACTCCTGTTGGCAGAAAAGATCGGGCTTCTCTCTATGTGAATAGGAAGCAGAGGTTAGGGTTGGTATCCCAGTCTTCTGCTCAGCAGGTCCAGGAACAGGTGACACTTTCTGAGCCTGTTCCGTTAGAGAACTATCTGGCAACTCCTGTTGGCAGAAAAGATTGGGCTTCTCTCTATGTGAATAAGGAGTAGAGGTTACCGTTGGTATCCGAGTCTTCTGTTCATTAGATCCAGGAGCAGCTGAAAATTTCAGAGCCTGTTCAGGTAGATGACTTTCTGGCAATGTCTGTTGATAGAAAATTTGGGGCCTTTCTCCATATGAGTAGTAAGTAGAGGATGCTGCAGGTATCCTAGTCTTCTGATCAACTGGTCCAGGAATAGCTGAAACTTTCTGAGCCTGTTCAATTAAATGACTATCTGGCAAGGCCTGCTGGTAAAAGACACTGGGCTTCTCTCCAAGTGAGGAGGAAATTGAAGGTAATATAGGTATCCCAGTGTTTTCACCAGCTGGTCCAGACACAACTGAAACTTTCAAGGCCTGTTCAGTTAGATGACTATCTGACGACTGTTGCTGGGAAAAATTAACATGCTTTTCTCTTTGTAAATAGGAAGTAGAAGGTACTGTTATTTTCTCAGTCCTCTGGTCAGCAGATACAGGAACAGCTGAAACTTTCAGAGCCTCTTCAGTTACATAACTGTCTGGCAAGGCCTGCGCGTAGAAATTACTGTACTTCTCTCCAAGTGGGTAGGAACTTGGAAAGACTGTCGGTATGCCAGTCTTCTGGTCAGCAGGTCCCGGAACAGCCAAAACTTTTGGAGCCTTTTCAGTTAGATGACAATCTGGCAAGTACTGTAAGCAGAAAATACCAGGCTTCCCTCTTTGTGAGTAGGAACTAGAGGGCACTGTTGATATTCCAGTCTTCTGGTCAGCTAGTTCATGAACAGTTGAAACTTTTAGAGTCTTTTCAGTTGTATGACTATCCAATGCTTGTTGGCTGACTATATCAGTATGTGGACCAATAGTAGTCTCTTGAGGAAACCTTAAAGCCAACTGAGGAAAGTCTTCAGGGAACAAGGATAAATGAGATCCAATATCTGAATCTCTAGGAGTAGTAGTGATGCCTGGTTTCAAGGTGGACTGAGTAATTTCAGCTGTGCCTCCTTTAGAAGTATCTCCTAAAAAAGATTTGTTAATACTATTATGTTTTTTTTTAATTAAGAAACACTTCTTTTATGCATAAAAGAAATAAAGTAAGCTTTCCTTCCTATGACCTTTGCACTTCTAGTAAGGAATCCAAATCCTAAAGAAACACTCATCGAAGAGACATATATTTATAAAGATATTAATTACAAAGCCATTTACAACAGCAGACTAATGTGGAAATGATTTAAATATTCAACAATAGAGTACCATTTAAAAACAGCAGCATATCGGGCTGCCTGGGTAGTTGAGTTGGTTAAGTGTCCGACTTTGGCTCAGGTAATGATCTCATCATTCGGGAGTTCAAGCCCCATGTCGGGCTCTGTGCTGACAACTCAGAGCCTGGAGCCTGCTTCAGATTCTGTGTCTCCCACCCCGCCTCTCTCTCTACACCCCTCCCCCACTCACACTCTGTCTCTCTCTCTCTCTCTCAAAAATAAATAAACATTAAGAAAAATAGCAGCATATCCATTTTATACGATATTATGTGGATCTTAAAATTTGGATTTTTCAAGAATTTTTAATGTGATAGGAAAATGCTATCCAGTCTAGGCCTTAATCTCACCCTAAGTTATAAGCTAGTAAGTTAGCCTGTTATTTAGTCATATATGCCAGCAAAAGACATGATACTCCTCAGTCAGAGACAAAATACTTTATTCCATGGCATAGCAAAGGATCATCAACCTATTTTCATGGGTTCCCCTTTCCCTCAAGTCCTAGGAGGGCCCAGATGGATGCTATACATGCAGTGGGTTTAAATGATTCTTCCAATAAATGTACCCTGAAAAAGATAAATATTTTTTAACTATATGAAACTATAAAGTATCTAAAAATTACACTAAGGATTTTGAACTTAATTCTAGATAGCATGTGGAACTGTTGATAGATTGGATCAGAACTGTACTGCAGAAATACAGATGCAAGATGGTTGGAAAGGGAATGCAAAAGTGTAAGTGGCACTATCTAACAGAACTCTCTGCAACAACAGTAATTTCTACATTTGTACAGTAATTCTAGTTCTAAACTGCAGTAGAAAGTAAATGACTGCAATAGAAATAACAAGATTTGACAACAAATGCATTTATTTATTTGTTCATTCAAAAATATTAATGTTTACTTTGTGCCTATCACTGTTCTAGATATAGGAAATAGGGCAATAAACAAATAGACAAAGCTTACACTCTAATTCTGCTTCACAAAACTTACATTCTAACAGTAGGAAACAAACAATAAATGGTAAAACATATGGTATGTTGGATGATGGCAAGATGGTTGATATATACAACAAGTATTATCTACACAGATCTTCTTCACCTTACAATGGGATTACATCCCAATAAGCCCATCAGAAATTGAAAACAAGTCAAAAATACATACAATAATCTAATCTACCAAACATCACAGCTTAGCCTAGCCTAAGTTAAACATGCTCAGAACATTTACATTGGCATAAAATTGGGCAAAATTACCTAACACAAAACCTATTTTACAATAGGTGTGTAATTTACTGAATACTGTACTAAAAGTGAAAAACTGAATGGTTTTATGGGTCCAAAATGGTTGTAAGCATTATCAGTTTTTTACCCTTATATCACATAGCTGACTGGGAGCTGTGGCTCACTGCTACTGCCCAACATTACAAAAGAATATCATATCACATATGGTTAGCCTAAGAAAAGATCAAAATTCATTATTTGGAGTATGTTTTCTACTGAATGCATATCATAAAGATGAAAAATCCTAAGTCAAAGCATCCTAAGTGGGGGACCATCTGTACTTTACATATAAAGAAATTAAGTTTCAAAGATGAAGATATAAGACTGCTTCTCAATATGGAGATCTTGTAAACTTGCAGAATCTGATCAATAGGTATAGGGTGGGATCTGAAATTTTACATTTGTAACAAGCTCCCCAGTGATGTCCAGTATTTTCAGTCCTCAGACATTTTGAGTGGTAGGTAAATAACTTCTTCAGAGTTCTACAGTGAGTAAGTAACAAAAACAGACACTTTAACCTTTTAATTCTAACTCCAAATTCTGAATTCTTTTCACTAAGCTGACTGCTATTCTAAACCCAATGGTAAGCTTCAAAAAAGAAGCTAAATAGAAAATTAAATGGATTGAGAAGTAAATTATAAGGTACGGAAGTACAGTATCAAGTATTAACTCTTCAAGAAAACTAAAAGAGAAGGGAAGATGTAATATGTATAGTAACTTGAAAAGGAATATGAATTACGGAAAGTTTTGTGAAAAAAGACTCAGAAATTAACAAAGCACACAGATTAATGAAGTGAACAACCAATGGCTCACAGAAGAAATCAAAATGGAAACCAAAAACATTGAAACAAATGAAAATGGAAATACAATACACCAAAACTTATGGGATGCAGTTACAGCATTCTAAGACGGAAGTTAAGGGGCACCTGGGTGGCTCAGTTGGTTGAGCATCCAACTTCAGCTCAGGTCATGATCTCATGGCTTGTGAGTTTGAGCCCCACCTGGGGCTCTGTGCTGACAGCTTAGAGCCTGCTTCAGATTCTCAGTCCCTCTCTTGCTCTGCTTCTCCCCCGCTCATGCTCTCTATCTCTCAAGAATAAATAAAACACTTAAAAAAAAAATTTAGGTTAATAGTAAATAGTTATAGTGATAAATGCCTACAGCAAGAAACAAGAAAACCTCATCAAATAAACAACTTAACTTTACATCTTAAGGAACCAGAAAAAGAACAAAGCCCAAAAATCAATGAAACTAAGATCTGGTTATTTTAAAAGATTAACAAATTGACAAACAAACTGACACCACCATCACTCCACAAACCAGAGAGGACACAAATAAATAAAATAAAAAATGAAAAATGAAACATTACAACTTATATCACAGAAATGCAAAAAATCATAAATGACTTTCTACACTTTTACACCAACAAATCTGACAACCAAGAAGAAACATATAACCTACCAAGACTGAATCATGACAAAGGAGGAAATCTGAACAGACTAATTACTAGTAAGAGATTGAATCAGTAATCAAAAGTGTCCAAACTGGGGGTATAGCTCAGGTGTAGAGCATTTGACTGCAAAAGTGTCACACCAAAAAAAGGGCCAGAACCAGATGGCTTCACTGGTGAATTCTACTGAACATTCAAACAATCAATACCAATCTTTCTCTAACTCTTCCAAAAAATAAAAGGGAACCTTTCCAAACATCTGCTAGAAAGCCAGCATTACTCTGATGCCAAAACCAGATAAGGAAATTACAAAAAAGTAAAATTACAAGCCAATATCCCTAATGAACATAGATGCAAAAATCCTCAACAAAATATTAGCTGACGAAATTCAATAATACATTAAAAGAATCATAGGCAAGATCAAGTAGAATTTATTCCAGGAATGCAAGGATGGCTCAACATCTGCAAATCAATCAACATGCTACACCAATATTAACAAAATGAAGGATAAAAATCATGTAACCAGCTTAATAGATATAAAAAGCAACTGACAAAATTCAACACCCATTCATGATAAAAATTCTCAATAAGG
Source organism: Panthera pardus (assembly GCF_024362965.1). Taxonomy (NCBI): domain Eukaryota; kingdom Metazoa; phylum Chordata; class Mammalia; order Carnivora; family Felidae; genus Panthera; species Panthera pardus. The sequence continues at coordinate 89,194,086 of NW_026526821.1, read as the reverse complement.
AAGGTGTAGACAGAATATACCTCAACATTATAAAGGCCACATACAATAAGCCCACAGCTAACAGCATACTCAACAGTGAAAAGCTGAAAGCTTTTCCTCTAAGATCAAGACAAGATAAGGGTTCCCACTCTCACCACTTTTATTCAACATAGTATTGGAAACCCTAGCCAGAGCAATTAGGCAACAAAACGGAAGAGAAAAACAGGCATCCAAATAGGAAAGGAAGAAGTAAAACTGTCTCTATTTGTAGATGGCATGCTATTACAAATGGAAACTCCTAAAGACTTCATCAATAAACTGTTAAAACTAATATATTCAGTAAAGTTGTAGGTTACAAAATTAACATACAAAATTGGTTATGTTTTTATACATTAACAAAGAACTATTAGAGAAATTAAGAACGCAATTCCATTTATAATTACATTTAAAAAAATTTACTTAGAAATAAATTTAACCAGGGAGGTGAAAGATCTATGCATTACAAACTACAAGACATTGATGAAAGAAGCGAAAAGATCTACACATCTGAGAAGCTCAATCAACTCAATGTACAATAAACACAGAGATCCACACCAATACATAATCAAAATGCTGAAAGACTGAATATCTTGAAAGTAGCAAGAGAAAACAAATCACATACAGGGGAATGTTAATAAAATTAAGAGTTGACTTCTCATCAGAAACAACAAAGGCCGGAACACTGAAGGCATATTCAGAGTACTAAAAACAAAAAGACTGTCAACCAAGGATTCTAAACCCAGGAAACTACCTTTCAAAAGGATGAAATAAAACACTGCACAAAACTTATAAAGAACTTATCAAACTCAACACCCAAAAAAGCAAATAATCCAGTGAAGAACTGGGCAAAAGGCATGAACACACACTTTTCCAAAGAAAACATCCAGATGGCTAATAGACACATGAAAAAATGCTCAACATCACCCATCATCAGGCAAATACAAATCAAAACACAATGAGAAACCACCTCACACCTCAAAATGGCTAAAAGTAACAACTCAGGCAACAACAGATGTTCACGAGGATGCGGAGAAAGAGGAACTCTTTTGCACTGCTGGTGGTAATGCAAACTGGTGCAACCACTCTGGAAAACAGTATGGAGGTTTCTCAAAAAATTAAAATAGAACCACCATACAAACCAGAAATTACACTACTAGATTTATCCAAAGGATACAAAAATGCTGATTCAAAGGGGCACATGCACCCCAGTGTTTATAGCAGCACTATTGGCAATAGCCAAAGTACAGGAAGAGCCCAAATGTCCATTAACTGATGAATGGATAAAAAAGATGTGGTATATACACACAATGGAATATTACGCAGCGATCACAAAGAATGAAATCCAACCATCTGCAACAACATGGATGGAACTGGAGTGTATTATGCGAAGCTAAATAAGTCAGTCAGAGAAAGACAAATATATTCCACTCATACGTGGAATTTAAGAAACAAAACAGATGAACATAGGGGAAGGGAAGGAAAAATAAAATAAGATAAAAACAGAAAGGGAGACAAACCAGAAGAGACTCTTAAATACAGAAAACAAAGGGTTGCTGGTGGGGTGTTGGGTGGGGAGATGGGCTAAATGGGTGATGGGCATTAAGGAGGGTACTTGCTGGGATGAGCATTGGGTTGTTGTATTTAAATGATGAACCACTAAATTCTATTCCTAAAACAAATACTACACTATAAGTTAACTAACTTGGATTTAAATTTATTAAAAAATTTCAGTTACACAAAAACTGAGAGAATCTGTCGATAGAAACCATCATACGAGAAATACTAAAGGAATTCTTCAGGCTGAAACCAATTGACACCAGACAGTAAATTAAATTTACAAAACAAAAACAATGCTAGTACAGATAATTATATAGGTCATTTCAAAAAGAAAACATATTTGCGTATTTCTTTTCCCTTCTCTTAGCCGATTTTAAAAGCAATTTTACACAAAGCAGTATGCATATAACTCTAGCATTGGGGCTGTAATATATTGAAATGTAACATATCTGACAACATCAAAAGGAGGCAGGTGGGAGCAAAGCTGGAGAGGAGTAAGGAAAGGACACTTTCCTTTGTTTGGATGATAACAAATCCACAGGAACAAATAAAGAGAATAAAAAATGGTAAATTAGAAAATTAATTAATAAGCTCTATAAATACTTGCTCCCCTTCTCTAAGCTTGTTAAAAATACATAAAATTATGTAAACAGGTATAACAATATAACAATGTATTCTTGTGTTTGTAACACATATAGGTGTAATATGTATAGCAATTATAGCAGAGGGAAAAGAGGGAATAGAGCTATACGAGAGTAATGTCTCTGTATCACACTACAATTAAGTTAGTAGAAATCAGGTATATATTCTAAGATAAATTTTATAAGCCCTAGAGCAACCACTACAACATAAATTTAAAAATTAGCTAGAAAATCATTAAAGAAATTCACATGTCACACTAGAAAATATTCACTAAATGTAATAAAAAGCAGTAAAGGTGGAAAAGAACAACAAAAAGACATGAAACATGGAAAACAAAAAGTAAACCCAACAAATGCACATCCAATCTTAATCCATGACACTGAATGTAAATTGATTAAACAATCACATCAAAAGGCAAAGATTGTCAGATCTAGATTTAAACACACACACACACACACACACACACACACACACACACACACACGATCCAACTACAAGCTGTTTACAAGAGATAGACTTTAGACCCAAAAATCCAAATGTACTGAAGAGATGAAAAACATCTACTGTACAAGCAGCAAGTGTAAGAACTGAAATGCCTATACTGACCTAAGACAAAATAGACCTTAAAACAAAAAATGTTACAAAAATTAAAGAAAGACCATTTATAACAACAAAAGGTCAATTCATAAGGAATGTATAACAATTATAAACATAAATGCACTTAATATCATAGTCTCAAATATATAAAGCAAATATGACAGAAAAAATGATAAAACAGACAAACAATAATAGAGACTTCAATATCCTACTTTTGAAAATGGAGAAAACAACTAGGCAGAAGATCAACAAGGATACAGAAGACTTGCACACTATAAACTCCTGGAACTAAGAGACATGTATAGAACATACCACCTAACAATAGAAGAATGCACATCCTTCTCAAGAGTAACCATACATTCTAAGACACTTCTCTAAAGAAGACATCCGGATGGCCAACAAGCACATGAAAAGATGTTCAACGTCGCTCCTTATCAGGGAAATACAAATCAAAACCACACTCAGATACCACTTCACGCCAGTCAGAGTGGCCAAAATGAAGAAATCAGGAGACTATAGATGCTGGAGAGGATGTGGAGAAACAGGAACCCTCTTGCACTGTTGGTGGGAATGCAAATTGGTGCAGCCGCTCTGGAAAGCAGTGTGGAGGTTCCTCAGAAAATTAAAAATAGACCTACCCGATGACCCAGCAATAGCACTGCTAGGAATTTATCCAAGGGATACAGGAGTACTGATGCATAGGGGCACTTGTACCCCAATGTTTATAGCAGCACTCTCAACAATAGCCAAATTATGGAAAGAGCCTAAATGTCCATCAACTGATGAATGGATAAAGAAATTGTGGTTTATATACACAATGGAATACTACGTGGCAATGAGAAAAAATGAAATATGGCCTTTCGTAGCAACGTGGATGGAACTGGAGAGTGTGATGCTAAGTGAAATAAGCCATACAGAGAAAGACAGATACCATATGGTTTCACTCTTATGTGGATCATGAGAAACGTAACAGAAACCCATGGGGGAGGGGAAGGAAAAAAAAAAAAAAAAAAAAAGAGGTTAGAGTGGGAGAGAGCCAAAGCATAAGAGACTGTTAAAAACTGAGAACAAACTGAGGGTTGATGGGGGGTGGGAGGGAGGGCAGGGTGGGTGATGGGTATTGAGAAGGGCACCTTTGGGATGAGCACTGGGTGTTGTATGGAAACCAATTTGACAGTAAATTTCATATATTAAAAAATTAAAAAATAAAAAATAAAAAAAAAAGAGTAACCATACATTCTACAGAATAACCTATACACTAAAACATAAAAACAAGCCTCAATAAAATTTAAATGAACTGAAATCATGTAAAACATGTGTTCTCCAACATAAATAGAATCAAATGAGACATTAATAACAAAAGGAAATTTACAAATACATGGAAATGAAATGAGATATTCCCAAATAACCAAGGGGTCAATAAAAACAAATTGCAATAGAAATTAAACATATTTTAGATGAATTAAAACAAAAACACAACAAACCAAAACTATGAGTAGATTGCTAAAGTTGTGCTTAGAAATTTATCAGTGTGAACACCTATATCAAAAAGAAAGATCTCAATCCATGCTCCTGGATAGGAAGAATATTGTTAAAATGTCGATACCACCCAAAGCAATCTATATATTCAATGCAATCCCTATCAAAGTAACACCAGCATTCTTCACAGCGCTAGAACAAATAATCCTAAAATTTGTATGGAACCAGAAAAGACCCCGAATAGCCAAAGCAATCTTGAGAAAGAAAACCAAAGCAGGTGGCATCACAATCCTGGACTTCAAGCCATCCTACAAAGCTGTAATCATCAAGACAGTATGGTATTGGCACAAGAACAGACACTCAGATCAATGGAACAGAATAGAGAACCCAGAAATGGACCCACAAACATATGGCCAACTAATCTTTGACAAAGCAGGAAAGAATATCCAATGGAATAAAGACAGTCTCTTCAGCAAGTGGTGCTGGGAAAACTGCAGAAAAATGAACCTGGACCACTTTCTTTTTTTTTTTCTCTCTTTTTTTTTTTTTAACGTTTATTTATTTTTGAGACAGAGAGAGACAGAGCATGAACGGGGGAGGGTCAGAGAGAGGGAGACACAGAATCCGAAACAGGCTCCAGGCTCTGAGCTGTCAGCACAGAGCCCGACGCGGGGCTCGAACTCATGGACCGCAAGATCATGACATGAGCTGAAGTCGGCCGCTTAACCAACTGAGCCACCCAAGCACCGCAGAACCTGGACCACTTTCTTACATCATACACAAAAATAAACTCAAAATGGATGAAAGACCTCAATGTCAGACAGGAAGCCATCAAAACCCTCGAGGAGAAAGCAGGCAAAAACCTCTTTGATCTTGGCTGCATCCAACTTCTTACTCAATATATCTCCAGAGGCAAGGGGAACAAAAGCAAAAATGAACTACTGGGACCTCATCAAAATAAAAAGCTTCTGCACAGCGAAGGAAACAATCAGCAAAACTAAAAGGCAACCGACAGAATGGGAAAAGATACTTGCAAATGACATATCCAATAAAGGGTTAGTATCCAAAGAACTTATCAAACTCAACACCCAAAAAACAAATAATCCACTGAAGAAATGAGCAAAAGACATGAATAGACACTTCTCCAAAGAAGACATCCAGATGTCTTCAACTGACACATGAAAAAATGCTCAACATCACTCATCATCAGGGAAATACAAATCAAAACCACAATGAGATACCACCTCACACCTGCCAGAATGGCTAACATTAACAACTCAGGCAACAACAGATGTTGGCGAGGATGTGGAGAAAGAGGATCTCTTTTGCACTGCTGGTGGGAATGCAAGCCGGTGCAACCACTCTGGAAAATAGTATGGAGGTTCCTCAAAAAACTAAAAATAGAACTACCCTACGACCCAGCAATTGCACTACTAGGCATTTATCCACGAAATACAGGTGTGCTGTTTTGAAGGGACACATGGACCCCCATGTTTATAGCAGCACTATCAACAATAGCCAAAGTATGGAAAGAGCCCAAATGTCCATCGATGGATGAATGGATAAAGAAAATGTGGTGTGTATACACACACACACAAACACACACACACACACACACACACACATACACAATGGAGTATTACTCGGCAATCAAAAAGAATGAAATCTTGCCATTTGCAGCTACGTGGATGGAACTAGAGGGTATTATGCTGAGCAAAATTAGAGAAAGACAAATACCATATGACTTCACTCATATGAGGATTTTAAGAGACAAAACAGATGAACATAAGGGAAGGGAAGCAAAAATAACATAATAACAGGCAGGGGGTGACAAAACATAAGAGACTCTTAAACATGGAGAACAAACAGAGGATTACTGGATGGGTTGTGGGAGAGGGGTGGGCTAAATGGGTAAAGGGCATTAAGGAATCTACTCCTGAAATCATTGTTGGACTATATGCTAACTTGGATGTAAATTAAAAAGTAAATAAATAGATAAATAAAAATAAATAAATAAATAAATAAATAAATGTACCACCTCAATCTGACCAAAATTACCTATTATTCTAGCTCTTTCCATAAATATATCCACCTCATCTATTCAACTTCATAAATAAATCACTGTACCTTCTACTTTCTCCAATAACTCTTGTGGTTTTTCTTCTCTCTCTCTCCAAGCAGGCTGAAACCAAGGTGATCAACTCTTACTGATTCCCTTCCACTGCTTTCCATCTATCACATCCACCCAATCAATAAATCCCTCAACCAGAGATCAATCCTATAACTCACCTTCTGTAGTCCTTTAGCAGACAAAGATCAGAGATTCTATTAAGGCTGACAACTTTACAAAATCATCTCCCACCTCAGCTGACTTCTCAGAACTATCTGCCAATTCTTCTGCTTGCCCTTGGTCAGCTCCAACCCCTATTCACTTTAACGTAAATTCTGAACCTGCACCAAGCCACTCACCTCAAACCTCCAACCCTTCTTTACCACTTCCTGCTTCCCTCAGCAGATAATCTTGCTTTCTACCTCAAAAGTGATTTCTCAGTTTCCTCTCTACAAACTTATTTGGATCCACTCTTCTCTTGTGCTCAATTAGTTTCTTTTTTCCCTTCAAGTCACAAAAAGGAATACAGAAGTAAACTGACTCTAATATCAGACTCCTCCATGTAATTCAGTTCTAAACACTGTCATAAAGAATGCAATGAAAAATCAAATGGTTCATCCAATAAAAGATCTGGGGATTTAAATACACTTATTTCAAAGTTAACATTATTGCAGGAGCTCAAAATTAAAAAATTAGCCATAGCATGATATTTTTAACAAGCTAGCCATAAGAACACCAAATATCTCCTCTTCTACATACCTGCTAAATGTTTGAGAGTCTTTTGCACAGTGTCGGGAGATACCCTCAACATTCTGAGATCTGAATAGTGATACTCCAACTCTCTGGTTAGCTCATGAGGAACAAATGGAGGCAATACAGATGAAAAAGACTGATTAATGTCCGTATTGGAATGATCTACCTATAAAAAGAGGTAAAATTTTAAGAAAATAACATTAATTTTAGACTTCATCTGATAAAAAAACAAACCTAATTTTCATGAAAATGAATACTAAACAGTTATGCCAGTTCCTTAAGTTCATATTCTCCACCCTCCCAAATTCATATACAAGTCATATCCTGTTTGGTCAATTCTATGAAGGCTCTACAAATTATTCTGAGGGTCTGGAAGTCTGTCTGCATAGAATATTATTACAGATAGGAAGCCTCGAAGTTTGTTCCATATCATAATAGGATCACTGAAGAATTTGAACTTTGGTATATTCCTCTTGACAAGCTCAAAGATTTTTTTTTTTAAAGGAAACATATATTGTGAAAGGAAAGAGAAAAGGAAGGAAAACAGGAATATTTTCCAGAAACCCACAAATGTTTAGAAAAAATTAAAGCATCAAAGAACTATGTCTACAATCAAATACCAAAAAACATATGTCCTCAAATTTCTTTAAACAAAAGTAATAATGAAGCAAGAATAAAGTAGAAGCAGCAGCAGTGAACAAAACTGACAATGAAGTAAAGGTTAAATGCTGAAAAAGTTCTCCAAGTTTCATCAGATCCCAGCAAGTCCTTACTAGAAATTAGAAACCATCATTGGTGATGTCAGTATATAAACATACACAATTTTCCATCAAATTCACTCTCATATAAAAATAATATACCACTTTTAGTTTTATTTTCCTAAAAATATTATTCCCTCTTTTGGACGCCCTCTCAGGAGAGTCTAAAGATGTACATAAGCATAAATTTTGTTCTATCCTCTTTTATCAAGGTTTTTTCAATATATAATGATGAACACAGTCTTAGGAAGTTGGCAGGGTGTAAAAATATTCTACTTCTTCTGCCCTGGTCTACATTTCTCTAGACCAGTGGTTCTCAGCTGTGGGAGATTTTGCCCCCACCCACCTCTCCCCAACCAAGGAACATCTGGCAAGGCCTGGAGACATTTTTCACTGTCATAACTTTGGGCGTTGGGGGGGGAGGGGGGGTGCTACTGGCATCTAGTGAGAAGCCAGGGATATTGCTCAGCATACTAAAATATACAGAAAAGCCCCCCACAACAAAGAATATAGTTAAAAAAAAAAGAAAAAAGACAATAGTAAGAGAAACTCTGCTCTAAACGTAGCACAAAGTTCTTAGTTTTCAATTATCCCACTCTTAAAGGAGACTTTTTGAAGTACACCTTATTAACATACATATCACATATATGATAGAGACTGTGTGTGTGCATGTGTGTGTGTGTGTGTGTGTGTGTGTGTCCCCAGGCACATATATGTACTGAACAGCAGTTTTTCTATTCCAAATATAGAGCTTCCAAATATAGGAAGAAAAAATTTCTATTCCACTCTTGACTACACTAAAATTTCATTAATATTGCTCAGTCATAAAAAAAAAAATGAAATCTGGCCATTTGCAACAACATGGATAGCTCTAAAAGGTATAATGCTAAGTGAAATAAGTCAGAGAAAGACCAATATCATATGGTTTCACTCACGTGGAATTTACGAAACAAAACAAATGAACAAAGAAAAAAAGAGACAAACCAAGAAACAAACTCTTAACTAAAGGGAACAAACTGATGTATACCAGAGGGGAGGGGGTTGGGGGGATGGGTAAAATAGGTGAAGGGGATTAACAGTACACTTATCACAATGACCACTGAGTAATGTATAGAATTGCTAATGTACAGAATATTATATACCTGAAACTAATATAACACTGTATGTTAACTATACTGGAATTAAACTTAAGTAAATAAATTTTTAAAAAATTCATTATATCAAAGCTTCAAATCATACAGATATTAGACTAGGTAATACAAAATAAAATGTAGAATGAGAAAGATGAGAAATATTTATTTAAGACATTAGGAGATCTCCATTACTAATTGAAAATGGGAGGAATCAGAAAGAAAAAAATCTATATTGGTTTATCTCCCAGTTTTTAATCAATAATGAAGAAAGAATCAAAGATGATGAAGAAACCAAGAAATGCTAACTCCTCTAGAAGAACGAAGAAAATCTACAAGTCAATCTGATTTCAGAAAAAAGTTTGAGTTCTTTGATATAGGCAAGTTATGTTTGAAGTGATGAGAATGTTCACAAGAAAATTTCATGCAAGATCGCATATGGATCTACCTCAGGAAAAATATTAGGGTCTAAAAATAGAGGTGATAACCATCACACAGAGGACAGCATTTAAACCTTGAGAGGAAATCAGGTCCTTGGTGGAAGAGGGGAAACCAACAAAACAAAAATAAATCTAAAGAGTAAACCTTAAATAATATTTAGTTACATGGCCAAAAAAACGAATACTAAAACAGTATTTTTTCACAGAAGCTAAAAGAATGTAATATGCTGCTACTAGGAACGAGAAAGACAGAATAAAATAATGATGGATAGGAGGAAGCCACTGGTGAGAGTCTAATAGTCTAGTTTCAGTACAGTGAAGGGAACAAACAGCCAAGCAGTGCTACTATATATGTTACCCCATCCAACGTAACAATGCATGAGGTTATTACTATTTCTATTTCTTTCTGTAGATAAGTAGAATGATCCTCAAAGTCATCTGCCCAAGGCACAAAGCTAACAGATAACTGAACAAAGTTTTGACTCCAAATCTCCACTCCTTTCATGGCCCCAAGGTACATCATACATAAGTAGATGCCCAAATAATCCTTTAGAGAAATGATGGTTAAGTATCAAAGTAAGGCAAACAAGTATGAATGACTCTTCTGAGACACAGATGAGAATAAGAAAGAAACCAAGGAGCAGGCAAACCCTCTGAAAGCAAGCTGAGCCATGCAGGAAGATTACTACCATATCGAGCTCCTTGTTTCCCTAATATTGGCATCATGCAACTCCCAGATCATAGAATGGAGCTAAGAGTGAAAGACAATACAGGGAACATCCTCCCTAAACTGAAAAACTATACTTAAGGCTACAGCTGGAGGGCAAATAAAATTTGGAATAATGGTCAGAGTTAATCTTAGCACATCACTATTAACTGAACACATATCTACATTTCTTTAAATATATATTATGTGGATAAAAAGTTGGGGCACCTGGGTGGCTGGGTCAGTTAAGCATCCAACTCTTGATTTCGGCTCAGGTCAAGATCTCCTGGTTCATGGGATTCAGCCCCACGTCAGGCTCTATGCTGACAGCACAGAGCCTGCTTGGGATTCTCTCTCACCCTCTCTCTCTCTGCCCCTCCCCCACTCGTGTGCTCTCTCTCTCTATAAATAGATAGATAAAAGTTGATTTAAGTTACATAAGTAGTCTATCAAAAAAATTAGAAACTCTAAGTTTAAAATTGATCATACTTATTTCTTATTCTTACTGAAACTGACTTAGACCAATCACCTAGCAAAACCTTTACTCTTGCCAAAACAATGAAAAATCTTGGCTTTGGTTTCACTAAAGAATAAACAGGAAGGCAGTTTATGGTATAGTAGTTAAATACATAGATACAGTTAGTTTCAAATACTAGCTCCTCTACTTGCTAAATAATCATGAGCTTCAAATACTAGCTCCTCTACTTGCTAAATAATCATGAGCAAGCTCCTCTAAGTATCAATTGTAAAATAGGGATGATATTAACAATCCTACCTGAAAGGACTGACCAAAGGACTAAGTAAATTGAGGTATAGGTAAATCTCTTAGCATAGTATTTGAGCACACAGTGTTAGCTATCATTTTCAATCCCACTACTGTTAGACTGAAAATTAAACAATGCCTACTTTAGAATGTTAAAGAAAATAAAATTAGCCTCATGGTTCTCTATATTTCAATTTTAAATAAATTCAATAATTATAAATAAAAGGAAAAGTTTATCTCAATAACTTTCTCATTTTCTCTAATCAAATGCCTGAACCTAAATGTCTAAAAATGATTGCACCCCAAACTAGCAACTTTCTAATGACATACTAATTTTATACGTGGAAAAATAGGAAAAGGAGAGTAACATTAAGTATACAACATCTCCTGTATAACTATATTTAATGACTAACAAGATATAAGGATAGATTATAAGGAAGCTGACAGTATCAGATAAAAGAGGATGGGCAATGGGACCAATGGAACATTAAAGTCAAGGGATCCAAGGATCCAGGAAATGAAGCCCTGTATAAAAGAAAGATTGACACAGAACTTTCTTAACACCTCAAAGTTATTTTCTAATAAACACACGTAACAATAATAATGATAGAGAGAGAGAGGGAAGGAATGTGTGTATGCACAGGTATGTCACTCATCTGGAAAGGAACGCATTAGTTCCCTTTGGGGACACTAGCTAGTGTGGACATTAAGCACCTCAGTATCCTTCCTGAGGAAACACTGGTTCTTAAAATTTTCAAAACACCTCCTAAGTCAAATCTTTCAGGAGGTTCTAAACAGAAATGTTTAAATCTTCCAGGGTCTATCCCAAGGCTTATACATTGAAGGCAAGAATGAAAAAAATGTACAATCGACTATCTCTATGAGTGAGTCTAATCTTAACACTGTCCCAAAGGTTCTTGCTGGTATGAACCACCATGTCTCAAGATGAAAGGCCTGGGAGCTCCAAAGGATGGCCTTTCCTAAGACACCACAGAACTCACTAATATGGTCGACAAAACACAAGTAGTTCTTTTATGCCAACCTGTAACAAATTAACGGAGCATATTCTTGTATGTCAGATGAAGACCAGATTGTAAGCCACATGTTGGTATCAGAAGATATAAATGGGCCCTTTACTTTTATCCCCATTTTTCAACTAAAATATTCCTTCCCTACCCCACAAGAAAAGTCAAACAGAAAAACTTACAAGCTCCTGAAAATCACTCTCTTGCTTAGATGACAGTTGTAAGGCAGATTGCCAGTGCAGAAATCTGTCACAAACCTCTAGATCATCAAGCACATTTTTTAAACCTGCTAGCTCAATGTACTCTCCAGTCAGGTCACTTTGGTCACATACCTGGGCAACAGAGGAAGTAAAATAAAAACAAGTAACAATACCGTTTCCTGAAATGATACTAGAAAAGACTACATTTCCCCCAACCATCATTTTATTGTGTCTTACCTCTCTTTGTAGATCAGCAACTCTTGTACTGCGTACAACAGCATTTTCATCTAGGCTACAGGATTCAGTATCATCATCCAGAGTACAGACGTCAGATTCAGCCTTCACCTGCAGCCCCTCTATAAAACAGGAGTCATTTTGCATAATTGTATGTATAATGAAACTGGACTTGGCTCCCATAGGCCGAGGAATTTTATCTTGGCCTACATCAGCTTTCAGCAACGTCTCTTGGCCAACTGCAACTGATGATGCGTTACTGGTCACTGGTAAAGTACCTTGTGACTTTGCATCACATGTCACCAAGTTTGCTGAAAAGCTGCTTCCTACAGTCCATCCTGCAGATGGACTTTCAATGATGTTACTAGAGTTTATATTCTTACCCAAAATATAGTTTGAGGAATCTGCAACTTCTTCCAAGGTTTGCTGCTTTAAATCTTGTAAAACCAACGAATCTGAAGTCCATACTTTCAACGGATAAAAAATGTTTGAAGATCCTACCTTCCCTGTAAGGTCAAGAACAGGAACAGACTCTATCTTCCCAGTGGGAAGAAATGGTTCATTGCCTATATCACACTGAAATAAAGCTGACTGTGCTGTGCCAAGACCAACAGCCTGGCTGTGAGATTTTTCACACAAAGAAGCAGATGACTTCCACTCTGGAATAAGAGAAAGTGGCTTAATAAACATTTCCTGAGGAGCACTGGGGAGTGACTTTAAATTAGGATGCCAATAGAGGGAACTATCACCATTATCTTTTTTAAGCAACAATGGTTTTGAAGCTGCTAATTCAAACACCCTAGGAGTGGACTCATAACATGGATGACTAAGCTTATCAGAGAAAGAGCTTTCATCATTATAATTTAATAGGGAAAGATATGGATTTTTTGATTCACTTTCTTGGCTATTATTTATTAAAGACTTATTGATGTCAGTTTGGATTTCATTTACTGTACTCTCTTTCTTGGAAGGCTCAATAGAGGCAATAACTGCCTCAAAGGCTACATTTTCAGAAGCACCAACACTTTTTCCACTAAAAGCAGAAGTTGCCTTTCGGTCTCTTTCCCCTTGAAAATAAAGTTGTTCCGATGTCTCATCCAAGTTGGATTTAAGAGTCTGAAGAGGACCACCAGACACCTCCATCTTAGAGGTATCTGGTCCCCTACAGTGTATATGTGTTTCTGAAACTTGTATAGAATTATCAGGAACTACAACACTCTCAATAGACTGTATTTCTGAAGATCTGGGATGCACCTCTGAAAATACTAAGGTACTTCTACTCTCCTTTAGTTCAAAACCTTGAGATAATTCTTTCCCCTGACCTTCTTCATGTCTTTCACACCCCTCCAAAGAATCCATCATGTCTTTCACCTCATTCTCGGCTGGAGCCTTTAAATAAACACTGTCCAAAAAATGACTACTAGCTGTCAAGGGAATGCCCTCTCCTCTTCTTTCCAACAGACAACACAAGACAGAATGTGACATTTTGTTATTAAAACGAGGAGCAACTTCATGTGGAAAAGAAACACGGTCCTTACTGATCACATATGTTTCTGGATGGTGTGAAGTTTCCTGTTTGTTCCATGGCATACATGAAAAGTGGGCACTAAAATTGTCGCTTCCCTCAGGAATTTTATTTTTATCAATTGTGTCAGATGAATCTGAGTAAGAATCATGATCCTTACTGGTTAAATATTTTTCTGACTGTTGTAAAGCTTTCTGTTTCCGATACTGCACATGTGAATAAGAATCATCAAAACTGTCACTTTCTTTAGAAGTCATGTATTCATCGCTTGTATCAGATGAAGCTGAAACTGAAACTTGACCTTCATCAGCTAAACTGGTTTCTGGTTCCTGAACTTCTTGTGTCTTCCATGCCACATATGAACACAGAGCATCACAACTATCGAAGTCTTCGGAGGTTTGCAGTTCATCATCTGTATCAGACGAAACAGTGTCTTCTTTAGTCCCTTGTTCAGGAGGTAAAAAGGAGCGCTGAGACCCAACAGCTGCACTACCTAGAAGTGAGTGCTGAGATACACTAATGCAACTGTTAACTAAGTCTGAAGCTACTTCTGAGGCTGCCTGGAATACAGCTTCACTAACTTCCGACGGTCGAGAAAACCATTCAGAATCTTCAGACTTACCAGGAATTCCCCTGAAAATATACAGTTAAAAATAAATAAATAACACATTAAAAACATTTTTTTAAATACCAACATGAAAAATACAAAACTGGTATGACACTGAAATCAAGATTATTTGAAAAGTGTGTTGAAAAACAAAGTTCTAATTTTAAATTCCCTTAAAGTGGCTAATGACTGAACAAGGCAAATTTCTTATAAACAGAAGATGAACTCCCATCCTTATGACCCTGATATTTTCTCAGCCTTCTAAAACAATTATTACCAAAAACTAGGAATATTTTCATGCTGCCAAAAAAAGATTAAATAAAAAATTCAAACTTTACTATTTAAAACGTTTAATTTATCGGGGCACCTAGGTGGTTCAGTCAGTTGAGCGACCAACTTCAGCGCAGGTCCTGATCTCATGGTTCCTGAGTTCGAGCCCTGCGGCGGGCTCTGTGCTGACAGCTCAGAGCCTGGAGGTTGCTTCAGTTTCTGTGTCCCCTCTCTCTCTCTGCCCCTCTCCCGCTCGCACTCTGTCTCTCTCTCTCTCTCTCTCAAAAATAAAGTTTAAAAATAACTTTTTAAATGTTTATTATCACCTACCTTAATTTAATACTCATTTAACTTTCACTGATCCTTTTACTAGTCATGTACTGTGTTCTTAAAAACCCCTTAAGATGTGATCTACTCCTAAAACACAACAGTAACCTAATTACTGGTTACTATTATATACAGAACACTTTTCATAGAAGTAATTTTAAGATACTACACAGCTGAAGGGCAAAGGTTTTTACTCTGTAAACATCTATAGTTTTTTTTTTAACTTTTTTGTTTGACTATAGTTGACACACAGTATTACATTAGTTTCAGATGTACAACACTTATCATGGTGAGCATTGCATAATGAATAGAACTGTCAAATCACTATGTTGTGCACCTGAAGCTAATGTAACATTATATGTCAACTATACCTCAATAAAAATTTAAAAATAAACTATGCCTGAAATACTAGAATACATTAAAAATTATTTTTAAATAAGCTGCAGTTGCCTGGCTCATTTTTACACATATGTTACTATACCAAATTAACATGCATCATGTCTTAACCTAGGGCCTTGTTACCTTCAGAGTGTGTGCTCAGAATATCTAACCCCACTCCAAAGTCTCACCTTAGCCTGAAGTCATTTATATTAGCAACAACTTAAAATAAGAAAAGAAAGAGTAAAAAGGTTACATGCAAATAAAAAAATAAACCATCCTACCTCAGAGGTGCAAAATCTAGTTCACTTTGTTGAAATAAGGAATCAGACCCAAGCTCTTGATCTTGTGTCAAACATGTCAGCAAAGGCAAATCAGGAGAAGCAAAGTTGTCTTGTATGACTGCAAAGTTTGAAGTATAAAAATGTTGTGAATGCTGAAAGTTAATTTCTTAGCTTACCCATGTAATAAAGAACCTAAATATGCCACCATCTGGAAGTTTCTATAAGCATCAGAATGGTAACATAGCAGCAGCAGCAACTACCATTTATTCATAGCCTGAAAAGGTCCCAGCACTTAAAGTACATTTAAAAAAAACCTTGAAGGATAGGTATTATTATACCCATCACGCAGATGAGGAAACATGATTACAAAATTTAAGAAATATTAATTTGTCCACAAATAACTTAAGTGTCAGAGTGAGAACTGAACCTAAACACTCTAATTTCTTTTTTTTATATCTATAAAGAATATTTTAATTCTTGTCCTTAGGAACTGTAAGACTACACTTGATTTGGAAATGAGACTGTACCAAACAATGGCCAAAGAAGAATCGTCCATTCTATGCCTTTTCTTTGGTCTGGTCGCTCAGAAATATAATATTATCAGCTATGATTGTTGTCGCTTGTCGCCTCACATTCTTTTTATCTGTGTATTCACCATAGTCAACTTTCCCTTCCACATAGATGCAGGACCCCTTTTTCACATACCGATACGCCACATCTCTGAGGCCTGGTCAGAATACTGATATTCTGTGCCATGTCATCTTTTGACTGACATCACCCATTTGGTATACTTCACTCTCCCCTGACCGCCACATCTCATTCATTGCTAGAGAAAATATCGTGACCGAGTTTTTCCCTTCCACCTGTCTCATGACGGGGTCCTGACCCACTTGCCCAAGGAGTTGCACACGCTTCAGAGATCTTTCAAGAACCAAGCTGCGGGGCACCTGGGTGGCGCAGTCGGTTAAGCGTCCGACTTCAGCCAGGTCACGATCTCGCGGTCCGTGAGTTCGAGCCCCGCATCAGGCTCTGGGCTGATGGCTCGGAGCCTGGAGCCTGTTTCCGATTCTGTGTCTCCCTCTCTCTCTGCCCCTCCCCCGTTCATGCTCTGTCTCTCTCTGTCCCAAAAAAATAAATAAAAAACGTTGGAAAAAAAAAAAAAAAAAAAAAAAAAAAAGAACCAAGCTGCTAGCTACTTCAAACTCACATCTTACAAACTGATGAAATACCTGTAATACAGTCTCCAAAACATGACTTCTATTTGTTTTTCCTACAACCTACTCTTTGGTCTTCCCACTTAGCAAAGAACTTGTGGCTCCCTCCTCCCTCACTGGATGCTCTAGCCCAAACTAGCCCTAAACACTCTAATTTCTTAGCAAGTACCCTTATCCATTACAAGTGTTTCTTTCCATCTTATAACAAAGTGTAGTCCACAGGTTCCTGGGCATCCCAAAAATATTCTTAGGAGGTGCCTAGAGTCAAAATTATATTCAATATAATATTTAGATGTCATTCGCCTTATTCACTCTCATTCTCTCACAAGGGTACTGTAGAATTTTCCAGAAGCTACATTATCTATGATTTAGCAATATATTGAATGCAGAAGCAGGTATCAGAATCTACCTGACTTCCATGAGGTCAAATATTACAGGGGTTTTAAGTAAAACAATGTTACTCTTCTAAATATTTTTGTTTTAGAAAAGTTATTTTTCTTTTTTTTTTTAATTTTTTTTTTTTAATGTTTATTTGTTTTTGAAACAGAGAGAGACACAGCATGAACGGGGGAGGGTCAGAGAGAGAGGGAGACACAGAATCGGAAGCAGGCTCCAGACTCTGAGCTGTCAGCACAGAGCCCGACGCGGGGGGCTCGAACTCACAGACCGTGAGATCATGACCTGAGCCGAAGTCAGACGCTTAACCGACTGAGCCAACCAAGCACCCCAGAAAAGTTATTTTTCTAAAAAAATATGTAATTTAACACATATGCGGCAATGGAGCTGTTATTTTATAATGAGTTAATAAATATTTCAGAAATTTCTCAGTTTTAATTTCTAATATGGGAAAATACCAATAACCTACATAAACAAAAGCTCTTTGAAGTCCTCAATAATTTTAAAGTATGTAAAGGAGTCTTATGACCAAAAAGTTTGAGAACTGTTGATTCAAAAGAAAAATAATTCTTGGGGTGCCTGGGTGGCTCAGTCAGTTAAGCGTCCGGCTCTTGGTTTCCGCTCAGGTCATGACCTCCCAGTTCATGAGTTCAAGCCCGCATCAAGGCTCTGTGCTGACAGAGCGGAGCCTGCTTTGGATTCTTTCTCTCTCTCCCTCTCTCTCTCTGCACCTCCCCTGCTTGCTATCTCTCTCTCCCTCTCTCTCTCCAACTTAAGAACAATTTTTTTTAAAAAAAGGAAAAATAATTCTTGTGGATTTCTGAAGGTCAACTTAAACAATTGTTATTAAATGTGCTTAAATATGTACAAAATAGGTATAAACTCCTTATTTTTTATAGCATTTATATAACTATAAAACAAGAATAAAGTTTTAGTAGAAATAAAACTATAGGGGTGCCTGGGTGGCTCAGTCAGTTGAGCGTCCGACATCAGCTCAGGTCACGATCTCACAGTCCATGAGTTCGAGCCCCGCGTCGGGCTCTGGGCTGATGGCTCGGAGCCTGGAGCCTGCTTCCAATTCTGTGTCTCCCTCTCTCTCTGCCCCTCCCCCGTTCATGCTCTGTCTCTCTCTGTCTCAAAAATAAACGTTAAAAAAATAAATAAAATTAAATTAAAAAAAAAGAAATAAAACTATAAAACCAACATTTATCTAATGCACTGTATCTAATATTAATTTAACTGGATACATGATATTTTGTTAAAACTCAACTGTTCTTTCACCATGAATATAATACTGTTGCTACAGTATACTTTCTTGACTTCAGAATACCTATAATACCACATTGTACACCTTCCCTATCATAACTGTCATACTCTTGTTTTCATCTTTGGCCTGCCTGCTTCCCACCTACGTTGTCAACTCCACATCCACTTTATTCACAGCTATATCCTCAGTGCCTAGCAAAGTATTTGCTATACTTAGTAGGCACTCAAAATAGAATTATTTATTTACTGAATGAATTTATTAAAAATAAGAAGCAGAGGCACCTGGGTGGCTTTGCCAGTTAAGCACCCGACTCTTGATTTCAGCTCAGGTCATGATCTCACAGTTCATGAGTTCATCAGGCTCTGCGCTAACAGCATGGAGCCTGCTCAGGATTCTTTCCCGGTCTCTCTCTCTCAAAATAAATAAAGTTTTTTTAACTGAGAAGCAGAATGATAACAATAACCTTTACTACCAAGAACTACTGGTATAATTCCTCTTTGACCCTGGTTTAGAGGCTCGTTCTTAAACCTTTGTAACAGAAGTCCTTTACCCCTCTAAGAATCCTGAAGGTTTTTAACAAAGACCCCACATTTCCTCACATTTAGACAACTACTGATGGCTTGGATCACTCTTTTTTTTTTTTCTTTTACATTTTATTTATTTTTGAGAGAGAGACAGAGACCAAGCACAAGTGGGAGAGGGGCAGAGAGAGAGGGAGACACAGAATCCAAAGCAGGCTCCAGGCTCTGAGCTGTCAGCCCAGAGCCCGACGTGATGCTCAAACCCACAAACCGTGAGATCATGACCTGAGCTGAAGTCAGTTGCTTAACCGACTGCACCACCCAGGCATCCCGGATCACTCTTTTTTAAGACATCTAACTGTTCTGGCACCAGTCATCATGACATTTGCCACTGGTGAGACCAATACACCCCTCAATGACTGTATTCATGACCGTTGTAACAAAACAGCAATGATGAAATTTCCTCTAGCTATCAGATCCACGGATCTGCTACAATTAAAGATGTTCTACTTTCTACAATAAATCACAAGCTAGAGTTACAAAACTCTACCTACAAAACATTTTAGAAGCCACATCATAAAGTCTCCTACCCAATGCTGAAATTCTATTGGAGAATTCTGCTTGACATTTTACAGTGACATAAAGCTCACTTTATTGTTATATAGTCTTTCCATTATTAAATGGCACTATTAAAAAGTTCTTTCTTATATCAAATTGAAAACAGCTTCCCTATAAGTTATGTATTCTCATTTTAACCTCTTGACTAGGAATTAGCAAATGTTTTTAATAAAAGGCCAACTAATAAATATTTTAGACTTTCTTGGTCACATGTGGTCTCTATCACACATACTTCTTTTTGTTTGTTTTTACAAACTTTTAAAAACACAAAAACTATTAAATGGGTAAGGGGCATTAAGGAATCTACTCCTGAAATCATGGTTTCACTATATGCTAACTAATTTGGACATAAATTTTTAAAAATAAAAAATTAAATTAAATAAATAAATAAATAAATAAATAAAATAAAAATACAAAAACTATTCTTAGCTCACGGAAGGTACAAAATCAGACCCGTGCTCTAGACCATTCTAATACTCATCCCATGGTACTCTTATTTTTCTGTTTACTAAACTGTCTTCCCATAAGTAGAAGTAGCTTTCATCTATATACCCCTAGCATCAAACACACCATAGGCACTTAGATATTTGTTCAACGAATGAATGAATGAACGGTAAGTTCCTTCCTCTTTAGCTTGACAGTGCTTCAAACACCTGATCATAGCAAAGTCTTCTTTCATCCACAGTCATACTCATCTCTTCTCACAAAGGAATTCTAATGCTGTCAACATCTTTCTTAAAATGTGAAACTAAAACTGACTTTGATGATCCACATCATAAAATACACTGGCGCCAATATTTTGATCTGGATAGCCTTGGCTTATGTTTGAAAAGAACTTGCTGAATTAACTCCTATTTGTGCTCCTCTACAAAACTCTGACAAGACAACATCATGGTTAAATCTCATTCCCCTGTCAAAGGCTAATTTTAAAATATGTGATTGATGCATTTTTCTCAAATTTTGAAAAAAAACCTGAATAAAGCAGGAAGAAGAAAATAATGTTTGTCTGAATATCATTTAGACATGAAAAAATTTAAATTACCATACTCGTTAAACATTCTTCTGACCCAAAGTAGTAATAGTACAATTCTACCTCCTACCTTTATGATTTGAAAAGCATTTAAAGTTTACCTTTTGTAAAGGGCACCTAGGTGGCTCAATCAGTTAAGCATCCAACTCTTGGTTTTGGCTCACATCATGATCCCAGGGTTGTGGGACCAAGCTTCACGTCAGGTTTCACACTGACAGCACAGAGCCTGCGTGGGATTCTCTCTCTCCCTCTTTATCTGCTCCTTCCCCACATACTCTCTCAAAATAAACAGACTTAAAAAAAAAATTACCTCTGTAAAGAGCTAATAAGTCAGTTCCATATTAAATGGAAGAAACCAATAAGATCTACCTCAAACAAGTCATTTAACCTTTTTATCTTAATTTGGGGGTCTGAAAACTGAGAATAACATATGCCTTAAGTACTCCTAGGTATCTAATGAGGTAAACATAAACATTTGCTTTTTTAAGGATCATGGAGTCTCCATTGTTGAGAGAAGTTGTCAAAGGATAATACACAGTTTACCCCAAGGAAAAATCCACAAATTCTGGGCTGAGGAGGTATATCCACTAGAGAGGAAATGATCACCTTTCTGCCTTCTGTGAGGAATAGAACATAACAAAATGAGGGGAGAGTGCACATTTAACATAACTAGTCCAGCTGGCCGGTGTAGAAAACCAGAAATAAGCTAATACCCTTGAGGATGGCTCTATAAAGCTCCTCAACTCAAGAAAGGTTTAGATACAGGACCTGTAGGCGCCCCCCCACCGAAAGTATTTTTACAAATTTGAGGTATTACTACCAGTTAAAAATAAAGAGGCATTACCTAGCAGCGGTGAACATAAGAGATCTCTCTTGGGTTCCTTTACTTGATTTTCCGCTTGGGTCAATATACCTTCCTCCAGAGAGGGGAAGCCTGTCACTTTGGTCCTTTCCTCTCTGATATTAAAACTGGTGTGGGTTGTATCCAAAGTGTGGGAAGAATCCATCTCTTGAGGAAGACAATGCCAAGATTCTGTTCTCTAAAACAATAATTTTGAAGGAAAATATGCTAAGTAATTAACTGAGTTACCATATACGTTAATATTTAGATTTGGGGCACCTGGGTGGCTCAGTTGGTTAAGTGTCCGACTTCAGCTCAGGTCATGATCTCGCAGTTCGTGAGTTCGAGCCCCACGTCGGGCTCTGTGATGACAGCTCAGAGCCTAGAACCTGCTTTGGATTCTGTGTCTCCCTCCTTCTCTGCCCCTCCCCTGCTTGCACTGTCTCTCTTTCTCTCTCTCAAAAATAAACATGCATTAAAAAAAATAAAAGAGGGGCCCCTGGGTAGCTCAGTCAGGTGAGCATCCAACCTCGGCTCAGGTCATGATCTTGCAGTTTGTGAGTTCAAGCCCTACATCGGGCTTGCTGCTGTCATTGCAGAGCTGCTTCGGATCCTCCGTGTCCCTCAATCTGCCCCTCCCCCGCTCATGCGCGCGCGCTCTCTCTCTCTCTCTCTCTCAAAACTAAATATTAAAAAACAGATATAATATTTAGCTTTAAATATCCACTCATGTAGCATATAGCTCCTATATGATGACATTCTCATCACAATGTTTGGAAAAATTAAAACTGTTCTTTCTGTATGTTTTTCACAGTATTAACTACATTAGACCTTTTTCCCATTACTACCCATCTTTTAACATGTTATATCACTGGCATTTCTGCTATTCTTTAACAGTGCTCATCATTAAAACAATAAATACATTTGGTTCTACGTGATGAAATCTTACCATTTGATCACAAAACTGAAAAAAAGCTACAAGATGCTCTATATGTGACCACTTTACTGAATTCTTAATTAGCTATGCTGGTTTCTGGAGGACTCTTGGCTCTTCTCATTATATAACATCATCACATCATCCATGAATAATGATACATGTGTCTCTTTCAAATGCTTACTCTTACAATAGAGGCATGATTGAGAGCAACGCTTCTCAAAATATATATGGGAGGGAACAGTTTTCCCTACTTCTTTTATATTCTTGTACTTATCTCTTGACAGACCAGTAACAACCAATTCATGGATTGGCACCAATCCACAGACCATACTATACTAAGTAGCAATGCTGAATTAAAGACTAATAGCGAACAATTTTAGCGGCATTTTCCTTTTAAATTTGGTATTGGTTAATAAAGATATTCTTCCTATCAGGCTATGAAAGTACACTTTTATTTTCATATTTAATTAATCTGATTAGGAATGAGCTCAACTTTGATCAAAGTATATTATAGTATCTTTTTTTTCCAATTAAGTCTGATAACATATTGCAACAAATTTTTTTCTATTGCAACATTGGTTACTTGGCAGTGGTAGATCAGACTTTTAATCATATTTGCTAGTCTGGTCTTTAACATTTTCACTCATATATAGTCTTAATCAGGATTTTAGAATGCCTTGCTTTGTTTTCTAACCTTGTTCTATAATTTCGTTCTATATTTATTTTATACAAGGAAATTAAACTTTCTTTAAAAATAGAAAATATTTCACCAGTGAACCTATTAGGTCCAGAAACCTTTTTGATAGCTGGTATTATTTTAACTTTCTCAGTTACCTCTTTAGTAGTACTAGTCCAACTCTAAAAGCTTTAATACATTTGTATTAAGCTTATTTCATTAGGGCTTTTTCTCTTGACTGGATTTTTCAGAAATGTAGCCATTGTTTTTATCTTGAATTTAGCAATTTTATTATATTTTCTAAATTTATTTGTTTTCCTTTTTACTATGTTTCCTCTTCCTATAGTTGTTCACCCTTTATCTAAAATCTTTGGTCAAATAATAAACTCATTTGATACTTATTTATTTATTTATTTGTTTGAAAATGAGAAAATGACATTATATCATGGCAATCTACATACTTGGATACATAATCTATTGATTTTCATGATTTTGTAAATAGTCTGTTACTGGACTCTTCTTTCTTGACCAATTCAAATGTTTTTTAAAGAGAATATAAATGTTTTCACTCCCAAATGACCTAGAATCTACAAAAAGAAGACGTACTATAATTTAGAATGATTTTCTCAAACAACACTTTCATCTTTGAAGTTATTTCCATTATTTAAAATTCATTAATAAAAAGCTCTTTTAGTATGTTAAAAAAAAAAAAAAAAGATACACAACTATCCACTACCTATTATCAATTATATAAATATATGCAGCAAAAAAACATTAAGGCCTAAGATTCCAAAATATTAACACTACTCATCTGTGGTTTATGGAATTATGTAACAGACCTTTAGCATTCCAAACTATCTCAATCCCTTCCATGCTGAATAAATTCGACCAACCTAGAGCACCAAATCACTGCTGGAAACATGTTTTTAATACTTAAAAATAAAAGGCGTTTAACTTTAAATTTTTTCTTTTGAGAATACTCCATTCTATAGAACATAGTGGGCCAAAGAAAGGTTTTAAAGCAGGGGAATTCTAGTCATTGTGTGACTCTCACTACAGCAAAATCTCTAGTCCCTAACTTATCTCTCAGCCTCCTTGAGCCTGGTTTGAGCCTGGTCCCATAGTTTATTCCTCACTCCTATACGCGAGGTATCTGTTTGTTCTCCCGCCCACACTCTGGCCTCCTCAGATCTCTTACTCTACTCTAGCTCCACTTCGGTAATTCTTTAACCTCATTAAAACAACTATCCTACCGGGGCGCCTGGGTGGCTCAGTCGGTTAAGCCTCCGACTTCGGCTCAGGTCATGATCTCACAGTTCGTGAGTTCGAGCCCCGCGTAGGGCTCTGTGCTGACAGCTCAGAGCCTGGAGCCTGTTTCAGATTCTGTGTCTCCCTCTCTCTCTCTCTCTGACCCTCCCCGGTTCATGCTCTGTCTCTCTCTGTCTCAAAAGTAAATAAACATTAAAAAAAGTTAAAAAAAAAAAAAAAAACCAACTATCCTACCACATTTACACTTTTTATAATTCCTTTCTTAGCTGTATTTTCCTCTTTACCACTCTGAGAGTTCACAGTCATCTTCATATCATCCTCATAACCACTGCCTTGCAAACATCTTTAACTTTCCTGCCCTTTTCTCCCACCATCCTATTTGCCTGGCAAAAGCTCAATTCTAGTTGAACCTTCTCCTTATTTGAATCCAAGCAGCAGCACACTGCTGAGTAAAGCACAAACCCAGATGGTTTGTCCTTTAAATTGATGACATTAAACCTCAAGGGCACTCAGCGTTGCCTGGAAATCCTACTGTATTTTCCCAGTGAACTGACTTGCTAAAGACAGATTCTAAAGGTAACGTCAGCTGAGTCTCTCCTCAGAACTGAACTCTCCTTCTTCCTCATTTTCAAATGATGACCTCATCGACTTCAATTAAGTGAACGGCTTGAGATGGAACTTCCTTATCTTCCTATCACCAGATCTACAACCCCATTTTCATTTTGTGACTTAAAAGAAGTCTGTCACCAACCTTCCCATCTTATTCCATTCTTTTTTTCTTTTTTAAAGTTTATTTATTCTGAGAGAGAGAAAGTGCAAGTGCCAGAGGGGCAGAGAGAGAGGAGGAGAGAGAGAATCCCAAGCAGGCTCTATGCTGTCAGCGCAGAACCCAATGCAGGGCTCAGGCTCACAAACTGTGAGATCCTGATAATGACCCAAAATCAAGAGTTGGACACAGAACCGACTGAGCCTCCCAGGCACCCCTTCATTCTTTTCGACGATTGCCTTCCTATAATTATTCTCCTGCTTTTCTTCATCCATTTTCCCTCTATACTAAATCATACCTCTCCCCAAATGTACTTATAATTTCCCATCATAAAATAAAATTTTAAAACATCCCTCTTCTACATTCCTTTCCTTTCTGCATATTTCGGGTTTTTTTTTTGTTTGTTTTTAAATTCCAGTTAGTTAATATACAATGTAATAGTAGTTTCAGGTGTACAATTTAGTGATTCAACACTTACCTACAACATCCAGTGGTCATCACAAGCTTCTGTATACTCTGTTGTTATGTTTCTACCATACAATGATTGTTTGTGTTATACCTTTTTGATCAATATAAAAAGACCCTCAAATCCCTAATGTTTTTGACAGATATGAGTAGGGATAACAAATAAGCAGAATATAAACAAATTTTGAGGGGGAAATGAAAATTAGAGATACAAATTTGGGATTTTTAAGCATACAGGTATATTTAAACCCCCAGATCTAGATGAGAATCAAAACATCCCAACACTTCAAGCAAAAGTCAAAAACTCAAATGCATACAGGGCGAGGGAGGTAACAGAAATGAGTAAATCCACCTGGAATTAGGGAGTGATGGAATCTGCGGCCAAATATGCACTCCATATGCACTTTAAAGTGTTCTATTTTGAAATTTTAAAAACACTGTGTCAAAAAAAATTTTTTCTAGGGCGCCTGGGTGACTCAGTTAAGCATCCAGCTTCGGCTCAGATCATGATCTCACAGTTCGTGGGTTCAAGCCCTACACTGGGCTCTGTGCTGACACTCAGAGCTTAGAGCCTGCTTCAGATCCTATGTCTCCCTCTCTCTCTGCGTCCCCCCCAACCTCCACCGCTGGCTTCTCTCTCTAGCTCAAAAAAAAAAAAAAAAAAAAATTAAAAAAATATTTTTTCAGGGCACCTGGGTGACTCAGTTGAGCATCCAACTCTTGATTACAGCTCAGGTCATGATCTCACAGTTCAAGTTCCATATTGGGCTCTGTGCTGACAGCTCAGGGCCTGGAGCCTACTTTGAATTCCATGTTTCCCCTTCTTTCTGCCCCTCCCCCGCTTGTGCTCTGTCTCTCTGTCTGAAGATAAAGCAACAAAGGAAATAGAATAGCAGAAGAGTAGAAAGAAAACTGGTAGAAGCTAAGAAAGGAAATAATTTTAATTAAGTTATGCAATGGTTAACAGTGTCAAATGCTATTTATTGTACCTAAGATGAGGACAGAAAAGTGCTCACTGTATTCAGTTATACAAATGTTGGCAAAACTTGCTTTCACGGAGTTGAGGTCAGAACACAAAGGAGATTAAGTAAAATAATAAG
The DNA here is from genome assembly GCF_024362965.1 of Panthera pardus. NCBI lineage: Eukaryota > Metazoa > Chordata > Mammalia > Carnivora > Felidae > Panthera > Panthera pardus. Next base: position 89,167,183 of record NW_026526821.1, on the reverse strand, counting down.
CAGATAACCAGTGACATAAGGCATATATACTTAAAAGGAAAAAAATATAGTTGAAATTACTTTTAAAAATCCACAAAAGACCTACTACTAAAACCAGTAAATGTGATTAACAAGGTCACAGGATAAAAGGTCAATATAAAAAGTCATTTATATTTCTATACACCTGCAATGAGGAAATTGAAATTTTTAAAAACATCAGTAAAATTACCCTTCAATACAAACAATGTTTTAAAAAAAAAGTAAGTGTAACACAAACATGTGTTAAGCTGGGTATGCCGAAAACAACAAAACACTAATGAAAAAAATTAAACACCTAACTAAAACTAAAAGAACTGCTGTGTTTGTGGATTAGAGAACTCAAATATTATTAAGATGTCAATTCTCTACAAATTAACGTACAGACTCAAAGCAATCTTAATCAAAATTCGAGGTTTTTTTTAATAACCAACCTGATTCTAAAATTTATATAGAAATTTAAAAAACCTAGCATAAACAAAACCATTTTTCAAAAGAGGAACAAAGGGGGAGAACTCACACCACCTGATTTCAAGACAGTACAATAATTAAGAATGTGGGATTAACATAACAGACATATAGATCAATGGAATAGAGAGTCCAGAAATAGACCAACATATACAGTCAATCTGTTTTTATTTTTTTTTTTTTGGTTTATTTTTATTTTTAAGAGAGACAGAGACAGAGCTTGAGCAGGGGAGGGGCAGAGAGAGAGGGAGACACAGAATCTGAAGCAGGCTCCAGGTTCTGAGCTGTCAGCACAGAGCCCGACACAGGGCTCGAACTCAGGGACCGTGAGATCATGACCTGAGCCAAAGTCGGACACCCAACCGACTGAGCCACCCAGGCGCCCCAAATCCATTTTTGATTAAGATGCCAAGTAAGCACTAGAGAAAAAGACCATATTTACAGCAAACAGTGGTGGAATGACAATTAGATTTTCATATGTAAAAAAATGAAGCTGGATCCTTCACATCACATACAAAAACCAACTCAAAATGGATCATACATATAAATATAAAGGCTAGAACTATAAAACTTCAGGAACCATGGTTCTCAACTCAGTAAAATTTTGACACCACCCTCTCCCCTCTACCATGGGACACTTGGCAATTTTTGGAGACATTTTTCATGGTTATAACATGGAGAAATATTATTGATGTCTAATGGGGAAAGGTCAAGGATGCTGCTAAACACCTTACAACATTCAGGACAGCCCCACACAATAAGGAACCATCTGGCCCAAAATGTCAAAAGGGCCAAGGCTGAGAAATCTTGTGCTGGAAAACAGACAGGAAAAAATCTTTGTGACATAGGATTAGGCCAGTATTTCTCAGAACACAAGAAGTATAAACCATAAAGAAAAACAAAATCAATACACCAACTTCATCAAAATTGAAGCTTCTGCGCTTAAAAAATACATAGAATTTGGAGAAAAAACCATAAAGTGGGAGAAAATACTTGCAAAACATGTTTGATAAAGGTCTTGCATCTAGAATTTATAAAGAATTCCCAAATTCAAAAAGTGGAACAAATCAGCCATTAAAAAAAGGGAAGTGGGGCGCCTGGGTGGCGCAGTCGGTTAAGCGTCCGACTTCAGCCAGGTCACGATCTCGCGGTCCGTGAGTTCGAGCCCCGCGTCAGGCTCTGGGCTGTCCGTGAGTTCGAGCCCCGCGTCAGGCTCTGGGCTGATGGCTCGGAGCCTGGAGCCTGTTTCCGATTCTGTGTCTCCCTCTCTCTCTGCCCCTCCCCCATTCATGCTCTGTCTTTCTCTGTCCCAAAAATAAATTAAAAACGTTGAAAAAAAAAAATTTAAAAAAAATAAAAAAAGGGAAGTGATCTTAAAAGACCCTATGTTAAAGAAGAAACATGGGTGGCAAATAACACACAGAAAGATGCACAATATCATTAGTCATTAGGAAAATGCATATTAAAACCACAATGAGATAGCATAGTACATCTAGAATGGCAAAAAAATTTTTGAAACAAAAAAACTGGTGCAGCCACTCTGGAAAACAGTATGGAAGTTCCTCAAAAAATTAAAAATAGAACTGCTCTATAACCCAGAAACTGCACTACTAGGTATTTATCCAAAGGATATAAAAACGCTAATTCAAAGGGCATATGCACCCCAATTTTGTTGATATGGCAGTGCTATCACAATAGCCAAGTTATGGAAAAAGCCCAAACGTCCATCACCTGATGCATGGATAAAGAAGATATGGAGTGTCTGGTATACACACACACACACACACACACACACACACACAATGGAATACTACTTGGTGATGAAAAAGAATGAAATCTTGCCATTTGCAACAACGTGAATGGAACTACAGTGTATTATGTTGAGTGAAATACGTCAGAGAAAGACTAATATCGTATAACTTCGGTCATATGTAGAATTTAACAAAACAGATGAACATGGGGGAAGGGAAGGAAAAATAAAATAAGATAAAAACAGAGAGGAAGGCTGGGGCGCCTGGGTGGCTCAGTTGGTTAAGCATCAGACTTCGGCTCAGGTCATGATCACTCAGTTTGTGGGTTTGAGCCCCGCGTTGGGCTCTGTGCTGACAGCTCAGAGCCTGGAGCCTGCTTCAGATTCTGTGTCTCCTCTCTCTCTGCCCCTCCCCTGCTCATGCTCAGTCTCTCTCTCTCTCTCTCTCTCTCTCTCTCTCAAAAATAAATAAACATTAGGAGCGCCTGGGTGGCTCAGTCGGTTAAGCGTCCAACTTCGGCTCAGGTCATGATCTCGCGGTCCGTGAGTTCGAGCCCCGCGTCAGGCTCTGTGCTGACTGCTCAGAGCCTGGAGCCTGTTTCAGATTCTGTGTCTCCCTCTCTCTTTGACCCTCCCCCATTCATGCTCTGTCTCTCTCTGTCTCAAAAATAAATAAACGTTAAAAAAAATTTTTTTTTTAAATAAATAAACATTAAAAAAAAAAAAACAGAGAGGAAGGCAAGCCATAAGAGACTATTAAATACAGACAACAAACTGAGGGTTGCTGGAGTGAAGGTGGCAGGGTGTGGGGGGTGGTGATGTGCTACATGGGTGATGATGGATATCAAGGAGGGCACTTGTTAGGATGAGCACTGGGTGTCGTACATAAGTGATGAATCACTAATTTCTACTCCTGAAACCAATACTACACCATATGTTAACTAACTTGAATTTAAATTAAAATATATACACACATACATATATACGTACACACATACTAATACCAAGAGCTGGCAAGGACACAAATCAACTAGAACTCTCACACACTGTGGGGGAAAGCAAAATGACACAACCACTTTGGAAAATAGTTTAGCACTTTCTTATAACATTAACCATACAATTACTTTACCAGCCAGCAATCCCAATCCTAAGTTATCTACCCAAGAGAAATAAAACCATTTGTCTACCCAAAAACCTATACCTGTATGGAATACTCCTCAGCAATATAAAATTAAAAAGAACTACTGATTCATACAACAATATGGATAAATCTTAAAAGCATGTGCTAAGTGAAAGAAGCCAGATTCAAAAGTCTATACACTGTAATTCTGAAAAGGCAAAACTATAGGGACAGAAATCAGATCAGTGGTTGCCAAGGACTAAGGATGGGGGAGATAACTGATTACAATGTGGCACAAGGGAACTTTTTTGAGGTGATGGCTATCTTGTACATCTCAAATGTGATAGTGGTTATATGACTGTATATATTTGTGAAACCTCATCAAACTGTATACCTAAGAGTGAAGTTCACTATATTAAATTATACATCAATGAGGTTAACAGAGCAGGAAATGGAGAGAAAACTCTTAAAAATTTCATTTAACAGAGAGCAGAATATTAAATCAAACAGCAGTTGGAGGAGAAGAGAGGATGAGACATTTGTACTCAAGTTGCTGGAGGTGACATGGTCTAGACTGTGACATGAGATGAATAACCTAATGGGGGTAAGAGAGGTTTAGGAGGAGGAATGTAGGAAAAGATCTCTGCAGGTTAGATCAAAGATCCAAGAGTTTTAGGCACTACATGAGTAATGGAAGCTGAAGTGAAAGAAACTGAGAACAGTGTAGCAAGAGCTATAGTTTTTAATGAATAATGAAAACTAACTTAGACAAGAGCAATAAAGATGAATGAGCAGAATAAAAAGGAGAAAAGAGCAGAGGAAATTAGAAAGTGGCATAATGCTCCAGCTATGCTAAGGAATCCAGGCATAAAGGCAGAAATGAAGAGCTACAGGACCTATCCGTTGTGTATGTATGTTTTTCATGGCATAGATTTCATAAGACAGGAACAAAAAGTAGGATATTTTTAAACCATGCTCTACCATAAACATGTCCTCAGAGAATATTAAACTATTTGGGGGTATATCCCTATATTCATTTCCTAGGGCTGCCATAACAAAGTTACACAAACTGGACGGCTCAAAACAACATTATTCTCTCACAGTTCTAGAGGCTGGCAGTCTGAAACCAAGGGTTGGCAGGGTCATGCTCCATCCAAAGCCTCTAGGGGAGGATCTTTCCTTACCTCTTCTACCCTCTGGTAACCCCAGGCATTCCTTGGCTTGTGCAAGTGTATCTCCAACTTCTGCCTCTGTCTTCACAGGGCCAACTTCTACCTGGGCGTCTCTCTCTTCGCATACTGTTCTTGTCTCTTGTAACAGTCATATTGGATTAAGGGTCCACCCTACTCCAGTATGATCTCATCTAAGTTATATCTGCAATCACCCCATTTCCAAATAAGGACACATTCTAATGTACTGGGGATTAGGACTTCAACACATTTGGGGGCACACAATTTAATCCACTGCAATCCCCCTTCCATTTAATGGCCCGGAGTGCTATGCATTTTCTGTTAAGGTTTCTTTTAACCCCTTGCCATTGATGATAGCAAATCTCCTTCTTCCATATTGTGCATCAAATAAATAATCACTGCAATTTAGGGGAAATTGAAGGTACCAGAAGAAATCTGATACCCAACTTATTAGATAATCAACCTTAAATATTTAACCATTTTGAGTAAGGGTGCATTTTTCCTCCAACAAACATGTATGAACTTTTTCCCTATCTGCTCACAATTTTTCTATTTCTTCTAAATTTATAACTATGCTCTAAATCAGTGGTTCTCAAAGTGTGGTCCAAGGATACCTGGAGGTCATAGATGCTCTTTCAGGAAATCTATGTGGGCCTCCCTTTTCTATGTATCTATGTAAGGCCAGATTTTCTTCATATACTTCAACGTATCCCAACAGACTAAATGCAGAAGCAGATAACAGAATCCAATTGTGATAGTTAATTTTATGTGTCAACTTGGCTGAGCCACCAGGTGCCCAGATATTTGGTTAAACATTATTCTGTATGTCTGTGTGTCTAGATGAGATTAACATCTGATCCACAGACTAAGTAAAGCAGATTGCCCTTCCCAATGTGGCCAAGCCTCATCCAATCCATTTAAAGCCCCAAACAGAACAAAAGGCTAAACAAGAGAGAATTCACTCTCTCAGCCTGATGGGTCTTTGAGCTAGTACATTGGTATTCTCCTACCTTTAAACTCAGATTCAGAGAACTTACACCATCAGCTGGCCTGGTCCTCAGCCCTTCAAGACTCAAACTGGAACTTACACCATTAATTCTCCTGGTTCTCAGGCTTCTGGATTCAGACTACAACTATACTATCAGCATTCCTGGGTCTCCAGGTTATGAATCTTGAGAATTCTCAGCCATCATAAAAGCCAATTCGTTATTTTACATATACATACATACAATATATACAATAAATAGATATGAAAAAATATAAAACAATGCCACTCTCCCAACTAATTCTTTGCCTTGGAAAATAGTTATTTTTCATTTTAAAATACATTATTTATATTAATATATAATGGGTTTGTTATTTTAAAAATATTTTTAAATGTTTTAATTTCTAGTAAGCTAAATATCAATATAGATAGTCCATATTAATAAAAGATACTTAAAATACTTTTGAAGAATATAAAGGAGTCCTGAGACGAAAAAAGAAAGTGAAATGCTATTCTATATAACTAAGATTATCAAAGATCTATTAGAAAAATGGAATATTATTCACCCCTTACCATTCTTCAAAGCTGAATCAGAATTTCTCATGCAGCTTGTGAAAAGAAAAATAATTTCCCAGTTACATAAGACATACCTGATCATCTCCAGAATCCCACTGAGCTGTTTTTTTCACAGAGACTACATTAGCATCAGAAATCTGTATACCACTATTGTCTTGATATAGTGACTGTTGCCATACATGACAGGTCAATGGAACAACCTGAAAATCAAAAGCAGATTTAAATAGTGATGAACAATGGTGATAAACAATCACTATTGTTAAACAATAATAAAATCTAAACTTTAGCTATATTTCTAAGTTTATAAAGTACTTTCCTATATATAACATTTCAACTTCACAACCACTGTCCAAATTACTACTTTCACTTAAAAATAAAAAAACAGGGCACCTGGGAAGCTCAGTTGGTTAAGCGTCTGACTTCGGCTAAGGTCATGATCTCGCGGTTGATGGGTTCAGGCCCCGCATCTGGCTCTGTGCTGACAGCTCAGAGCCTGGAGCCTGCTTTGGATTCTGTGCCTCCCTCTCTCTTTCTGCCCCCACCCACTCTCTGTCTCTGTCTCTCAAAAATAAATAAATGAAAAAAAATTTTAAGTAAAAAAAAATTACATAAACAGTCTTAAGGTTATCCAGTTAGAACTCAACATACTTTCCAATAAACCACAGCAGTTCCTTAACCTCCTATAGTCCTAGAAGTAAAAGAAGCAAGCAGAAACAAGCAAGTTATTGGTTTTAAAATCTTACTATTTAAGACACCTAAGAAATTAACCCTACAAATGGGGACTAAAATCAACTCATAGTATGGACTGTGGGAACAAACTTCAGGCTCATTTTGTGAGACAGGGGTTAGAGCAGGGCTCTCTCACCTGTGAAAGACAATAAAAGCTGTGACTGTAGCCCAAGGCTGAAGCAATGCAAACGGAACAGATCCAAGGCAATCAAACAAAAATGACTTAGGTCAAAGTCACCAACTGGCTCAGGGACTGGTTCCTGAGATTTCTCCAGTATCCCTGGACAATAAAAACCCAAAGCTTCACTATAAGACTTCTTCTTCTGGGGCGCCTGGGTGGCTCAGTCAGTTAAGTGTCTGACTTCGGCTCAGGTCATGATCTCGCAGTTCCTGAGTTAGAACCCCGTGTCAGCGCAGAGCTGGCTTTGGATCCCCCACCTCTCTCTGCCCCTCCTCCACTATCGCATACTCTCTCTCTCAAAAAGAAATGAACATTAAAAAAAAAAAAAGACCTCTCTTTTAAAAAAGCAGCCACAAGGGGCAAGGTAGAGACAACCACAAGAACACCAGATAGAGAAGGGTGTACCCAAAGACAAAACAAAAAACACTCCTGCTAAAAATGCGATTATAAACTATATTTTCAAAAACTTTAAAATGAGTAACTCAGATCCTCAAAAAAATAAAGATACAATGTCCATAAAAGGGGAAGAAGTTATAAAAGTAAAACAGGCAGTTATGAGTCAAGAAAAGATGAATTCTAACAAAATATTAACCACAAATGTGAAAGAGCCTCTGAAGGAAACCTCAAGTTATCATATTTTTTTCCAGAATTAAAACACTGTTACTATATTAACAAAAACATTTTTACAGAGGACTTACAAGAATGTGCTTTTGGTCACAAAAAGGCCAGCATATTTAAAATCTATTCAAGAACTACAGAGATTTCTAAGATATCAACTATTCCAAGAGGTTTTTCTCTAAAGGTAAAGAACCATGGTACATACCCATCTTGCTTCAATGGCAATGTTTAAGGGACAAAGAATAAAAAGCAAAGAAAATTGTTTTGCAAATGCAATCTGGCAATCTGAAATCCCTAAGTATGTAACAATATAGCCAATGTTTTGGCACAGTCTTCTTTGAGCCTTCCAGGAAAGAAGAATGCCAAAATGAATGTTCAAAATGGCTATTCACTGTAGCTCAATAATGCTGGTTGTGGACCATGGTGTATCTATCACCTTTGAAAAGAGCTGATTCACAACAGCTGATAAAGAGAGTTCAATTCGTTAGGATATTTGTAGAAAACTAATGATACAATATTAAGAAACCAGCACTTTGAGAACTAATCCAATGTGTGAGAAGAAAAACACTCCCCCCCTCACTTTTATCAGTTTAAAGAAAACCTAAAAGTCAAAATTAAATGCTAAAAGAAAAATTCTTATTAAAAATCCCTTCCCCAGATTTTCCTATTCTTATCACCTACTTGTTTAGACTTCAAGAAAACTCATTCTTAATATATTCCCATATGTTTGATTAACCTTCCCCCCATTACCTCTGAATATAACCTAAATGCTTGAAGGATTTAAAAGATGAATGCTTCAAAACTAAGCAAGTGTCATCAGCAACTCATCATCTGAGATTAAATGATTTCGGTATAAATTAAAATTTGAAAGAGTCCCTCCCTAAGTTTTTAATATTAAAAGTTAGTAGTCTTTATGCTGTCTATGAAATAACAATTTAGATCTAAGGACACATATAGGTTGAAAAATGAAAGGATGGAAAAAGATATTCCATGCAAATGTAACCAAAAAAGCACAGGAGTGGCTATACCAAGTTCAGACAAAATAGATTTTAAATCAAAAATTGTTACAAGACAAGGGGCACCTGGGTGGTTTAGTTGGTTAAGCATCTGACTCTTGATTTTGGCTTGGGTTATGATTTCATGGTTCGTAGGTTCAAGCCCCGTGTCTGGCTCTGCAGACAGCATGGAGCCTACCTGGGATTTTTCTCTCCCTCTTTCTCTGCCTCTCCCCTGCTCATGTTCTCTCCCTCTCTTTCAAAATAAATAAATATTTTTTTAAAAACCTATTACAAGACAAAGGACACTATATAATCATAAAAGGGTCAAATCAAATCATCAAGAAGATATAAGAATTACAAGTATTTATGCACTCAAATACTAAATCAATTGGGCAAATTTTTAAAAAGCTAAATCAATTGGGCAAATTTTTAAAGACTTGAAGGGAGAAATACACAGCAACACAGTAATATTAAGAGATTTCAATACCTCACTTTCAATAATGGACAGATAAAACAACCATACTGAAGAACAATAAGGAAACAGAGGAACTGAGTAACACTGTAGACCAATGGGACCTAACACACATATACCGAACACTCCACCTAAAAACAGCAGAATACACATTTTTCTCAAGTACACATGGAACATTCTTTAGGGCAGAACATGTTAGGCCACAAAACAAGTCTTAACAAATTCAAGGAGACTGAAATATACAGTATTTTTCCCAATCACAATAGAATGAAACTAGAAATCAATAGCACAGAAAAAAACCTGTAAATTTCCACAAATATGTATAATTTAAACACATATTCAAAAAATTAATGGGCCAAACAAGAAGTTACAAGGGAAAATAAAAAATACTTTGACACAACTGAATATGAAGACACAAAATACCAAAACTTATGTGATACAGTGAAAGCAATGCTAAAAGGGTAGTATGTGTATATTAAAAAAAAAAAAAATCATGATATCAAATCAGTAGCCTAACTTACACCTCAAGGAACAATGAACTAAACCTAAAGCAAGCATAAGGAAAGAAATAATAAACAATGGAGCACAGATAAACAAAATACTGAACAGAAAAAAAAAAAAATCAATGAAACTAATAGCTGAGTTTTTTTAAAGACCAACAAAATTGGCAAACCCTTAACTAGATTGACTAAGAAAAAAGAAAAAAGACTCAAGATAATAAAATCAGAAAATTAAAGAGGAAAAATTACAAGCAATGGCACAGAAATAAGGCTTATAAGAGAACAATATGAACAATTCTATACCAACAAATTGGACGGCAAAGAAGAAATGCGTGAATTCCTGGAAACACACATTCTACCAACACTGAATCATGAAAGATTAGAAAATCTGAACAAACCTGTAACTAGCAAGAAGACTGAATTGGTAATCAAAAACCTCCCACAGGGAAAAGCCAAGGACCAGATGGTTTCACTACAGAATTCTACCAAACAATTAAAAAAGAATGAACAGGGGCACCTGGGTGGCTCAGTCGGTTGAGCGTCTGACTTCGGCTCAGGTCATGATCTCAAGGTTCGTGGGTTCGAGCCCCGCATCGGGCTCTGTGCTGACAGCTTGGAGCCTGGAGCCTGCTTAGAATTCTGGGTCTCCCTTTCCCTCTGCCCCTCCCCTGCTCACGCTCTGTCTCTCTCTGTCTTAAAAATGAATAAATGAATAAAACATTAAAAAAAAATTTTTTTAATAAAATAAAAAAAAAAAAGAATGAACATCAATCTTCCTAGAACATTCCCAAAAAATTGAAGAGGAAGGAACACTTCCTAACTCATTCTATGAGGCTAGTATTACCTTGATACGAAGCAGCCAGCCAAAGACACTACAAGAAAACTAACACCAATATCCTTGATAAACACAGAAGCAAAAATCCACAACAACATACTAGCACAGAATTCATAGCACATTAAATGGATTGTATACCATATTCCAGTGGGATTTAACCCAAGAACACAAGGGTGGTTCAACATATAAAAACCAATCAACATAACAGCTCACATTAACAGAATTAAGGATAAAACAAAATGATTATTTCAACTGCTGCAGAAAAAGCATTTGACAATATTCACCACCCTTTCATAATAAAAACACTCAACAAACTAGAAAAAGAAGAAAACCACCTTAACATAGTAAGAACCAGATATGAAAAACCCACAGCAAACATCATATTCAATAGTGAAAGACTGAAAGTATTTCCTGTAAGATCAGGAATAAAAGACTTTCACCACTTCTGTTCAAAATAGTTCTGGAAGTTCAAACCAGAGCATTAAGCAAGAAAAGGAAATAAAAGGCAACCAAACTGGAAAGGACAAAGTAAAATATCTCATTTGTAGATGATATAGTCTTATATAGAGAAAACTTTAAAGATTACACACACGCAGTTAGAATAAGCTAATTCATCAAAGTATCAGGATACAAAGTCAACACACAAAAATCCATTGCACTTCTATACACAGTAAACAATCTGAAAAGAAATTACAAAAACAATTCCACTTACAATGCATTAAAAAGAATAAAATACTTAGGGGGCGCCTGCCTGGGTGGTTGAGTCAGTTGAGCGTCGGACTTCAGCTCAGGTCATGATTTCAGAGCTTGTGAGTTCCAGCCCCACGTCGGGCCCTGTGTTGACAGCTCAGAGCCCAGAGCCTGCTTCGGATTCTGTGTCTCCCTCTCTCTCTCTGCCCCTCCCCTGCTCACACAGTCTCTCTCAAAAATAGTAAACATTAAAAAAAAAGGTTCAAAGGTGATTTAAAAAAATAAAATAAAAAGAATAAAATATTTAGGAATTAACCAAAAAGGTGAAAATCTTATACACTGCAAACTACTTTACCCAAAATGACATACAAAAATTAACTAAAATGGATCAAAGACTTAAACGTAAGACCTAAAACAAGAAAACTCTTACAAGAAAACATGGAACAAAAGCTTCATGACACTGAATTTGGCAATGATTTCCTGGTATAGGTAACAAAAGGAAAAAGAGACTAACTGGACTTCATGACAATAAAAAAAAAATTGCGCATCAAAAGACACTATCAACAGAGTAAAAAGACAAACCACAGAATGGGAGAAAAAAAAATTTGCAAGTCATATATCTGATAAAAGAGTCATAGTTAGAATATATAATGAAAACTATTACAACTCAATAATAAAAAGACAAGCCAATTAAAAAATAGGCAAAGGATATGAATAGACACTTTACCAAAGAAAACGTACAAATGGCCAATAATCACATGAAAAAATGCTCAACATCACTAAACATCAGGGAAATGGAAATCAAAACTACAACAAGATACCACCTCATACCCTTTAAGGTGGCTACTATCAAAAAAAAAAAAAAAAAAAAAAAAAAAAAGAAACAGAAAATAAGTGCTGGTAAGAATGTAGAAACACTGAAACCCTCATGCACTGTTGATGGAGCTGCAAAAGGTGAAGCCACTATGGAAAACAGTGCGATAGTTCCTCAAAACATAAAAATAAAATTACCATATGATCCAGTAATTCCACTTCTGGGTATATACCCCAAAGAACTGGCAGCAGTCCCAAGTGTCCATTGATGAATAAATGGATTAGCAAAATATGGTAAGTGCATACAATGGAATATTATTAAGGGAATTAAATATTAAAAGGGAAGGATACTCCTACAGAGGAATTCTACATATTCTATAGTATGAGTGAACCTTACATCACGCTAAGGTGAAGTAAGCCAGTCACAAAATGACACATACTGTTAAGATTCCGCTTAAATGAGGTAACTAAAGTAGTCAAATTCATAGAAACATAAACATGGTGGTTACCAGAGGCTGGGGTGAGAGGAATGGGAAGTTGTGTTTAATGGGCACAAAGCTTCAGTTTTGCAAGATGAAAAGAGTTCTGAAAATTGGTTGTACAACAATGTTAATATATTTAACATTATCAAACTGCATACTTAAAAATGGTTAAAATGTAAATTTTATATTTATTTTGTCACAATTAATTAAAAATAATTCAAGCCCCAGATAAACAAAAGAGAAGATTTCTTGATAACAAACCTGTTTTACAGAAAATACTAAGGGATGTTCTTCAGGATGAAAGCAAGTGACACCAGTGAGTAATTCAAACTTATAGAAAACAACAAAAAGGGCTAATCAAAGCAATATTGCAGGTAATTGCAAAAGACAGTATAACGGCATACTTCTCCTTTCTTCCTTTCACTGATTTAAAAAGCAACTATGCCAAACAATATATATTTAATTGTATTGTTGGGCCTATAACATAGAAATGTATTTGATAATGACAGCACAAAGGAGATCAACAGGAACAGAGTGCAATGGAATAGGAAAATGACCCCATGGGGCGCCTGGGTGGCTCAGTCCGTTGAGCTTCCGACTTCAACTCAGGTCATGATCTCACAGTTCATGGGTTCGGCCCCACATCAGGCTCTGTGCTGACAGCTCAGAGACCGGAGCCTGCTTGGATTCTGCGTCTCCCTCTATCTCTGCCCCTCCTGGCACGTTCTCTCTCGTTCTCTCTCTCTCTCAAAAATAAACATTAAAAAAAAATTTTTTTAATGAAAAAAGAAAATGACACCAGATAGTAACTCAAAAAAAGGGAAGAAATGAAGAGTACAAAAAAGGGATAAGTAGATTAATATAACAATCGCTACAAATATATCTTTGTTATTCTACCTTCTGCCAGATTCTTCAAAAAACCTAAGATTTTATAAAGTTTTAACTATAACAACATATTGCTGAGTATAACACATGTAGACATATGCCTAATAGTAACAGCATTAAAGAAGGGGTAGGGAATGGACCTGTATGGGCATAAAGTTTCTATGCAGCAATATAAAGACTAAAGGAAAAAAACAGACACAAGATATACAGAAAATAAAAAGCTAAATAGCAGAAATAAATCCAAGCATATTATTAACACTACAAGTGGATGAACCAAACAATCAAATCAAAGGCATATGTTGTGTTAGATTGCATGAAAAAGAAGATTCAACTGTATGCTATCTATAGGAGACACACTTTAGGCTCAAAAAGACAAACAGGTTATAAGTTAAAGAACAGATAAAAAAGATTTACTATGCAAACAATCATAAAAGAGATAGAGTGGCTATAGTAATATCAAGACAAAACATATTAAAACATAATGAAATACCTAAGAACAAATTTAACCAAGGAGGTGAAAGACTTGCATTCTGAAAACTATAAAACACTGATGAAAGAATTGAGGACAACACAAATGGAAAGATATTCCATGCTCATGGAATGGAAGAACCAATATTGTTAAAATTTCCATACTACCCAAAGCAATCTGCAGATTCAATACAATCCCTATCAAAATGCCAGGAACACTTAATCCTTGTATGGAACCACAAAAGACCCCAAATAGCCAAAGCAATCTTGAAAAGTAAAGGAGCCCTTGGTGGCTCAGTCAGTTAAGTGTCTGACTCTTGATTTCAGCTCAGGTCATGATCTCATAGTTATGAGATTGAGCCCCACATTGGGGTCCAGGCTGAACATGAAGCCTGCTTAAGATTCTCTCTCTCAACTTAACAGAAGACCATAGGGGAAGGGAAGGGCAAAAAAAAAAAAAAAAGTTACAAACAGAGAGGGAGGGAGGCAAACCATAAGAGACTCTTAAATGCAGAGAACTGAGGGTTGATGGGGGGTGGGGACGAGGGGAAAGTGGGTGATGAGCATTGAGGAGGGCACTTGTTGAGATGAGCACCAGGTGTTGTATGTAAACCAATTTGACAATAAATATTAAAAAAAAAAATTCTCTCTCTCTCTCTCTCTCCCTTTTGCCCCTCCCTCATGAGTGTGTGCACTCTCTCAAATAAAAAAAAAACAAAAACAAAAACAAAAACAAAACTGGAGGTATCACAATCCCAGATCTCAAGATATACTACAAAGCTACAATAATCAAAACAATACAGGGGCGCCTGAGTGACTCAGTCGGTTAGGTGTCCAATTTCAGCTCAGGTCATGATTTCACAGTTCGTGAATTACAGCCCCGCATCAGGCTGGGTGCTGACAGCTCAGAGCCTGGAGCCTGCTTCAGATTCCGTGTCTCCCCTGCCCCACTCACGCTCTGTCTCTGTCTCCTTCAAAAATAAATAAACATTAAAAAAAAATATTTTTAAACAGTATAGTACTGGCACACACACATAAATATATATAAATGGAACAAAATAGAGCCCAGAAATAATATAATATTAATAACAAAACATAAATTGATTATATGACCATTAATCTTTGACAAAGGAGGCAAGAATACATAATAGAAGATAGTACCTTCCTTCAACAAATGGTGTTGGAAAAAGTGAACAGCTACATGCAAAAGAATGAAACTGGACCACTTTCTTATACCACATACCAAAATAAACTTAAAATGAAAAAAAAAAAAAAAAAAGATGGATTAAGGACCTAAATGTGAGATCCGAAACCATAAAAATCCTAGAAGGGCTCACAGGCAGTAATTTCTCTGACACTGGCCACACAACATTCTTCTAGATATGTCTCCTGAGTCAAGAGAAACAAAAGCAAAACTAAACTCTTTGGGATTACATCAAAATAAAATGCTTCTGCACAGCAAAGTAAATAATCAACAAAACTAAAGACAACCTACTGAATGGGAGAAAGTATTTGCAAATGACACATCCAATACAGGGTTAGTACCCAAAAAATATAAAAAACTTACACAACACCAAAAAAGCAAATAATCCAATTAAAAAATGGGCAAAAGACATGAACAGACATTTCTCCAAAGAAGATATCAGATGGTGAAGAGACACAAGAAAAGATGCTCAACATGAAGGAAATGCACATCAAAATCACAATGAGGTATCACCTCACATCTCTAAGAATGACTAAAATCAAAAACGCAAGAAACAAATGTTGGTGAAAATGTGGAGAAAAAGGAGCCCTCAGGCACTGCTGGTGGAAATGCAAACTGATGCAGCCTCCATGGAAAACAGTATGAAGGTTCTTAAAAAAATTAAAAATAGAACTACTATATGATCCAGTAATTTCACTACTGAGCATTTACCCTCAAAATATGAAAACATTAATTTGAGAAGATAAATGCGCCCCTATGTTTACTGCAGCATTATTTATAATAGACAAATTATGGAAGCAGCCCAAGTGTTCATTGATAGACAAATGGATAAAGAAGATGTGGGGTGTGTGTGTGTGTGTATATATCTATATATACACACACACAACAGAATATTACTCAGCCATAAAAGAAGATGAAATCTTGCCGTTTGCAATAACATGGATGGATCTGGAGGGTATAATGCTAAGTGAAAGAAGTCAATCAGGGAAAGACAAATACCATACGAGTTCATTCATATGGGGAATTTAAGAAACAAAACAAAGAAAAAAGAGACAAACCAAAAAAGACTCTTGTCTATAGAGAACAAACTGATGGTTACCAGATGGGAGGTAGGTGGGGGGGATGGGTGAAATAGGTAAAGGAGATTAAGAATATACTTACTAATCATGATGAGCACTGAGTAATGTATAGAATTGTTCAATCACTTTATTGTACACCTGAAATGAATGTAATACTGTATATTAACTATACTGGAATTAAAATTTAAAAATATTTTTTAAAAACAATATGAAAACAAAAAAAAAAATTACTCAATACAAACAGGAATGTTTCACAATAATAAAACAGTCAGGGGTGCCTGGGTGGCTCAGTTGGTTAGGCAACTGACTTCAGCTCAGGTCATGATCTCACGGTTTGTGAGTATGAGCCCCATAATGGGCTCTGTGCTGACAGCCCAGAGCCTGGAGCCTACTTCAGATTCTGTGTCTTCCCCTCTCTCTACCCCTCCCCTGCTCACGCTCTGTGTCTCTCTGTCTCTCAATAATAAATAAATGTTAAAATTAAAAATAAAAAAAAAAATAAGTCAATCCACCAAGAATGCATAATAATTAAAAATCTATATGCACCTAACACCAGAGCCCCCAGTAAAAAATGAAAGAAAAACTGAAAGAAATGAAGGAAGAAATAGACAATTCAACAATAATTAGACTTCAATACCCCATTTTCAAAAAAGTAGATGGATAGAGATTCTGTGAATCATTCTTGAACATTAAAAAGAGAGCAGAACAAATGGAATTAGAAATTTAAAAAACAATACCATTTACAGTAGCACACTCCAAAATTAAAATACTTAGGTATAAATCTAACCAAATATGTACAGAATCTATATGAAAGAAACTATAAGCCTCTGGTAAAAGAAATCAAAGAGGAGCTAATTAAATGGACAGATATTCCATGTTCATGGTTTATCAGACTCAATACTGTCAACATGTCAGCTCCTCGTAATATGATGTATAGATTCAACACGATTCCAATCACAATCAAAATTCCAGGCAAATTATGTTGTGGGTATTGACAGATTTTTCTTAAAGTTTATAAGAAAAGGCAAAAGACCAGAACAGCCAACACAAAATTAAAGAAGACAAAGTGGGAGGACTGATACTATCTGACTTCACGACTCACTATAAAGCTACAGCAATCAAAAAAGTGCAGTATTGGCAAAAGAACATACAAACAGATCACTGTAACAGAACAAAGCCCAGAAATAGACCCACATAAATACAGTCAACTCATCTTGGACAGAGGAACAAAGGTAACATAAGGGAGCAAAGATGCTCTTTTCAACAAATGGTAGTGGAACTACTAGACATCTACATCCAAAAAAATGAATCTAATGAAAAAAATGAATCTAAACACTAATTTTACATGTTTCACAAAATTTAACTCAAAACAGATCACAGATATAAATACAAAATGCGAAACTATAAAAACTATAAAACACCTAGAAGATAATATAAGAGAAAACCTAGATGACCTTGAGTATGATGATGAGTTTTTAGGTATAGCACCAAAGGCACAATCCTTGAAAGAAATAATTAATAAACTGGGCTAATTAAAATTAAAAACTTCTGTTCTGTGAAAGACAATGTCAAAAGAATGAAAAGACAAGCGACAGACCAGGAGAAAATATTTGTAAAAGACGATACGGACTATTAACCAAAATACACAACTCTTATTAAAATTCAAAGATACAGGGCGCCTGGGTGGCTCAGTCAGTTGGGCGTCCGACTTCGGCTCAGGTCACGATCTCGCGGTCCGTGAGTTCGAGCCCCGCGTCGGGCTCTGGGCTGATGGCTCAGAGCCTGGAGCCTGCTTCCGATTCTGTGTCTCCCTCTCTCTCTGCCCCTCCCCTGTTCATGCTCTGTCTCTCTCTGTCTCAAAAATAAATAAAACGTTAAAAAAAAAATTTTTTTTAAATAAAAAAAATAAAAAAAAAAATTCAAAGATACAAAAACAAACAACCCAATTAGAAAATGGGTAATAGGGGCGCCTGAGTGGCTCAGCTGGTTAAGCATCTGACTTCGGCTCAGGTCATGATCTTGTGTTCATGAGTTCAAGCCCCACATTGGGATCTCTGCTGTCAGTGCAGATCCTGCTTTGGATCCTGTCTCCCTCTCTCTCTGCCCCTCCCCCATGTGTGCTATCTCTCTCTCTCTCTCTCTCTCTCTCTCTCTCTCTCTCTCTCTCAAAACTAAATAAATACATTAAAAAAAAAAAGAAAATGGGTAATAGATCTGAACAGATGCTTCATCAAAAAAGATGTATATCTGGAAAACAAGAACACGACAAGGTGCTCAACATCATATATTATTAGGGAAATGCAAATTAAAACAGTGAGATCACCACTACACACCTACTAGAAGGGTCAAAACCCAAAACACTGACAATACCAAATGCTGCTCAGAATACAGAGCAACAGGAACTCTTATTCATTACTCAATGATGATGGGAACGCAAAATGGTACAATCACTCTGGAAGACACTCTGGCAGTTTCTTACAAAACTAAACATACTCTTAGCATACAATCTAGCATTCCCTTAAGCCAAAGCCTAATCCAGAGCAAGGCTCAACCCTGCTCAATTGTATGAAGGCTGAGAGAAGTGAGGATACTGCAGAAAACTATGAGACTAGCAGACAGCAGAGGTTGGTTCATGAGATTTAAGGAAAAAAGCGGTCTCCATAACAAAAGTGTAACATGAAGCAGCAAGCGCTGATATAGAAGGTTCAGCAAGTTATCCAGAAGACCCAGCTAAGAAAATTAATGAAGGCAGCTATACTAAACAGATTTTCAAAGTAGACAAAACAGCCTTATGTTGGAAGAAGATGCCATCTAGGGTTTCCATAGCTAGAAAGAAGTCAACACCTGGCTTCAAAGCTTCAAAGGACAGGCTACTCTCTTGTTAGGGGCTAATGCAGCTGGTGACTTTAAATTGAAGCCAATGATCATTTATCATTCTGAAAATCCTGGGGCCCTTAAGAATTATATACTCTGCCTGTACTCTATAAATGGAAACACAAAGCCTAGAAGACAGTTATGTCTGTTTATAACATGGTTTAATAAACATTTTAAGCCCACTGTTGAGACCTTGATCAAAGACCTTAATGTAAGAGCAAAAATTATAAAACTCTTAGAGGAAACATACAGGTAAATCTTTATGAATTCACATTCGGCAACAGGTTCTAAGATAGGACACCAAAAGCATGAGCAACAAAAGAAAAAAAGACAAATAAGACTTCATCAAAAATAAAAACTTTTTGGGGCATGTGGGTGGCTCAGGTGGTTAAACATCTGACTCTTGGTCTCAGCTCAGGTCTTCATCTCAGGGTTGTAAGTTCAACCCCTGCATTGGGCTCCATGCTGGGCATGGAGCCTACTTTAAAAACTAACATAACATAACATAACATAACATAACATAACATAACACAACAATAAAATAAAATAATAAAATAAAACAAAATAAAATAAAATAAAATAAAATAAAATCTATTGTGCTTCAAAGAACACTATCAAGAATGTGAAAAAACCCACAGACTGGGAAAAAATATTGCAAAGCAGACACCTTATAAAAGAATATTAAATTCACATTGTGGAAAATATGAAGAATAAATACATAATTCTTACATCTCAAAAGTACATAGACAAATGACCAAAATAAAAATAAGCAAAGGATCTGAATGGGCATGTCACCAAAGAAGATATACAAATGGCTAATAAGCACAAGAAAAGATGCTCAATATCATAAGCCATCAGGGAAATCCAAGTCAAAACCACAATGAGATACCACATCATATCCACCACGATGGTTATAATCAAAGTCAAATAATAACAAATGTTGACAAAGATGTAAAGAGATTGGAATTTTCGTACACTGCTTGTAGGAATGTAAAAGAGTGCAGCAGCCATTTGGGGAAACAATCGGACAGTTCCTCAAAGGACAAATATGGAGTTACCACATGTCCAGCAATTCCACTCCTAAATATATACCCAATAGAAATAAAAACATGTCCACATAAAAACTTGTACATAAATGTTTATAGCAACATTCTTCATAACAGCCAAAAGGTAGGAAAAAAAACAAATGTTTATCAACCAATGAATGAAAAACAAATATAGTATACCCACACAATGAAATTTTAATCTGGCTCAGTCAGTTAAGCATTGGACTCCTGGTTTTAGCTCAGGTCATGATCTCACCGTTTCATGAGTTTGAGCCCCACACTGGGCTCTGTGCTGGCAGTGCGGAGCCTGCTTGAGATACACACTCTCTCACTCTCTCTCTTTCTCTCTCTCGCTCTCTGCCCATCCCCTACTCACGCTCTCTCAAAAATAAACAAACTTAAAAAAAAAAGTAAAACCATTATCATTTATAAAATATCCCAATAAAATCCAGCAGTTCCTTAAGAGAAAACACACTATGACACAGTTTTTATGCTAAGAAAACAAGGATTAATATTAAGAATAAAATATGTATTGGGGTACCTGAGTGGCTCAGTCTGGTTAAGCCTCCGACATTGGCTCAGGTCATGATCTCCCAGTTTGTGAGTTCAAGCTCTGGGTTTGTGAGTTCAAGTTCTGTGTCGGGCTCAGTGCTGACAGCCCAGAGCCTGGAGCCTACTTCGGATTCTGTCTGTCTGTCTGTCTGTCTGTCTGTGTGTCTCTCTCTCTCTCTCTCCCCACCTCCCCCACTCGTGCACGCACATGCGCTCTCTCTCTCTCTCTCTCAAAAATAAATATTATAAAAAATTTGAAAGAATAAAATATGTGTCAATAGGTCAAAAAAGATAAATTATACACTGTAGACAAATTTGGAGACAGGGGTCAGGAAAGTGAAAAAGGGGTTCAGGCCTGATGTTGAACATCAGGTGACGCCTAGAGGCTGAGTGAAGATGTGCAAGAAGCAGAGGGAGGAAACACAAAGATTTCCAAACACTGTTCATGACCCAGTTAAAAGATGGAGACCAAGAATTTCTGGTGATACCAATCCATATAACCGAATTATCTTCCCTAGCACAGCTCAGAAATTTAAGTTTAGGAATTACAAGGAGAGGTGTTTGAAATGATCCATGTTCAACGGCCTGCAGAACCAGTGTTAAGACCAACACAGTAAAAGCTCTGAACCACTCACTTCCTAAACTCTTTAAAAAGACTTGGTTGTAAGGCTGGGCACATTTCACTCCAAACTTACAAAGTCTCATGCCTTAGCTCAGTCTCACAACTACAAACTTAATTGCTACCTTATACATTACCATTAGTACATCCTTATGATCTAATAAGAGATAAATAAGTGAATCAAACTCTCACAATTTTGTCATTTAACTTGACACTAGACAGAACTAAATGTTTCCTATCATTTGGTCTCATCCTTTTAATACACTGCATTAAATACTACACAACTTATCTTCAAAAAACTTTATAGTTCATAAATTTCTAGCAAGAAACACTAAAGTCTCTTCCCCCTTTAAACATCTTCCAACTTATGCCAGTAAAATTTAATGTCAGCAAACTAAGGGAAAAAAATCATAATACTCTTTATATCTCTTAAAACCACCTTATTTTAATTTTTTTAATGTTTATTCATTTTTCAGAGACAGAGAGTCAGAACATGAGCGGGGGAGGGGCAGAGAGAGAGGGGAAACAGAATCCAAAGTAGGCTCCAGGCTCTGAGCTGTCAGCACAAAGTCCGATGCAGGGCTCAAACTCACAAACCATGAGATCATGACCTGAGCCAAAGTCAGACGCTTAACCAACTGAGCCACCCAGGCGCCCCTTAAAACTACATTTAATACTGAACACATTCTATACCTTCATATATTCTCCAAGGTAAGCAGTAAAATACCTGATTTCTCTTAAAACAAAAACAAAAAAAAAACCCCACTTCTTTGGAGGGGGTGGGGTAGAAACACTAGGCTCTAAGAAGTAGGGTTGTCTATTATATATAGATCACTATTAGATGGGATAATAATTTTTCATATTGTCTATAATAAGAGTTAAAGTGGTTTAATACACTCCTCCTCTAGGCTTGGAGATAATAAATTTAAATACTAATAGTTTGATTCAAACAAGAAATCACAGAACAAAATAAAAGTTAGGAGACCTCATCCACAAATGTAGCTTTAATTATGGTCTATATGCAGATAACTTACAGCTTGAGATCTCCAACCCAGACTTCTCCTTTGATCTCCAAAAACAATCTTAACACTCATCTCAGCCAATCCCATCAACCCCTCCCTCCCATCACTCCCACCTTTAACCTGGCCATATCTCAGTATTTGACACAATCATTCATCCAATAATATAACACCAAACACCTTCTTGCCTCCATGGTACACACCTAATCCATTATTAGTGTAATAATAATGTAAAATTAATGGATGAGTACAATGATTTTACCTCTTAAATATTTCTCCAATCAGTCTGTTTTTTTTTTTTTTCTATATCCACCAACACCTCCTTGTTGCAAAATATGATCATCTTTTGCCTGGCAATACTGCAATGGCTTACTAATTAGCATCCCTGACATATTGCCACTTCCCCTTCCCCATCCTGCTGTCAAAGCTGTTCTCCACTCTGCTACAAAGTGATGTTTCTGAAACACATTTTACTATATACCCCATTTTCAATGACTTTCCAAAGCTCCAGAGATAAATCTTTTATCTATATTGGCCTTTAGTTTCCTGGAAATGCCATGCTTTCTCCCACATTACCTTTCCATGTGCCTTTCCCTCAACTGAGAGGCTTTCTCTTTGCTAGTTAACTTTAATTTGTCTTCAGATCTTAGCTCTATCAGAACTTCCTCAGGGAAGCTTTCCCCAGCTTCACTAACAAGATCAGATTCCATTTCCGTATGCTTTCAAAGCATGTTAGTACCTATCAGTTTTACTTTTATTCATGTGGCCAAATGAATTTTGTCTGCCTCCCTCTTATGTGAACACTAGTGAGGCAGAGATAAAAAAAAAAAAAAAAATGTTTGGGTTCACCAAGGTTCCAACCAGCACAACAGGTGAATGCCCTAATGAGTGCTCAATGAATAAGTGCCCACTGGAATATTTACCAGGCAAAACAATAATTCTTTAATGATCAACAGTCTATAGGCATCAATGTCCAAAAGAACTTTCTGTGATTAAGGAACTATTCTGTATCTGCACTTTCCAATAGTGGCCGCTAGTCAAGTGTGGCTATTGAGCACTTAGTATAACAGAGGCATTGAATTTTTAGTTTAATTAACTAAATAAGATGTAAAGAGCCGCATGTGGCTAGTAATGACTGTACTGAACAGCACAAGTCTATGTAAGTCTTTTCTCTTTTCAACTGTTGTACTTTGCTGCATTTTGTCACTCTGCACAGTTTACATACATCTTGTCTATGGAGCAGTCCTAGACAATAAACCCCTGGGCTTCTTTTGGTCCCCACAACATACCCTGCACACAACAGAAACTTAATAAATGTCTGATGATTTGATATCTGAATTGTAGAGCAAACTTTCTTTTTCTCCCTGAGAAGCTAATGAATTAAATGTAGTTATTTTCAAACCGGTCTTCAGAAGCCAACCATAAAATCAGCTCTTTCTCCATTGTGTAATACCTTGTGCTTTCTAGCTTTCCAGACTGTTTGGAACTGCGGCATAAACCTCCTGCTACCGACTGGGGACCCCTTTATCGCTACAAACGAGGGTCCGGTGAAGTACAATAGGCGAGGAGCCTCTGGAGACTAATCATGTAGTGTCCATAATCCACACTACTCCCTCAAGAAGAGTCCTGCCCTTCAGGCATACTAATCTAATTGTCTCCCCAACAAAACAGTCCCTGGGCAACCTTACTCTCCACTTCCAACACCGCCGTTTTCCCCTCCCGCAGGGCACAAGGAGCCCCACCTCCCTCCCAAAGCGTTGCTTCACCACACCCACTGGGAATACCGGCTCTCAGAACATCTGGTGTAATTCAAAAAGCCCGGGACCCAACGAGAGGAGTAAACAAGAGGTCTTTGCCAGCAAGAATGGGAAACTTGGCGTAGCCAACCAGAACCTGAACAAGAGTGTGGGCCCAGGACGCGAGATGGCCCCTACAAGGCTCTAAAAGCGCGCGTATTATTTGTCGGGCACCGTGACCCGCAGCGAGCAGGAGGCAGCAGGGTAGAAAGCAGGCGGAGCGCTCAGGGACTACCAGTCACCCTGCCCGACGGCAGCCCACATCTCTCCCCCGCCTGGCTCACCTTCTCCGGGCCGGTCCGCTCGTCCTCCAAGAAGCGGTGGCTCGGGCGCGACGACGAAAGCAAACTCCCGCTGGGGTGCGCCTGCAGCCAGGCCTTGGCCTCCTCGTCGTCTTCGTCGTCCGTGCTCTCCCGTGGCTGGCTCTCGTAATTAAAGTCCGAGTCCAGCTCCCGCCCCTCCCCTTCCTCCACCTCCTCCACCTCCTTCACCACCTCGACCACCTCGTCCTCTTCCTGGTTCGCAGACTCCTCCGCCTGTTCCTCCTCCTCCTCCTCGAGCTCGCCCGGCCACGGCAGGTCCTCAGGCTCCATGTTGGCGTCTCGCTCTAGGAGGCAGAGGAGGAGGGGGAGAGGGGAAAGGGGAGGAAGGGTAGGGGAAGAGAGCTGACTGGCGGTTGCGGCCGCGCGCAGGCGCAAAGACCGCCGCGGCCTCGCACCCGGCGCCGCGACGCGCGGACGGGGCGGGGCAGGGAGTGAGAGCGCGGGTTGCTAAGGACGCCCCGCGGGGAGGCCCGAGGTGTGGCTGGAGCTGGCGAGGGAGTGGCGTAGCCCTCGTCACACGCTGGGACATTGCTCACAGTACTGAAAGCTCACAATAAACTCGGACTGGGGTCTTCTCGAGGGAGGGGAGAATTTCGTCCTCGGTTGGACCAAGTCAAAACTGAATTTTGCCCTTGCACCGGGAGGAGATCAGACTCTAGGATAAACCTACGATAATCAAACTTGCAAGTTACAAATTTTTAAAGGTTGAGTGCCTGCCATGCGACAGGCTGTATGATGGGCACTTGAACCTAGCGGCGAAAAAGTGGGGCGGTAGAGGGGTTAAGCTGGTACCAGAAAAATGGAAGTTTGAATCCTGACATCGCCACTTACATTGGTGAAACTGAGCCTCTATAAAATGATAAGAGGCCTTCACATAGGATGGTTGTGAAAATTAAAGCAGATAACCAACGTAAAGGACTTAGTGGTAGGTATTATTCATTGATTATTGTGCGGTAACTCATTAAATGCCCGCAGTTCTGTGAGATTAGTATTAATACCATTTCATATTTGAAGAATCTAAGGCTCCGAAAAATAACGTGCCCAAAGCCTCTTACCTAGTAATTGGCTGGCTGTGCAATCCCAAGTCTTCTGTAAATCCAGTAAATTGCCCTGGCCCAGACCTATAAGCTAATAAAGAATAAAAAGTAAGTATTTGTGCTGATAGTACATATATTTTTAGTATAGTCAATGACTTTGAAATGCTTTGGAAACAAAGATTTCCTGATTAATTCAGGAACCCCTATAAAGGAAATAGCAAATTAAAGAATCTTGAGATGCTTTGCTATTACCTAAGGAGACAGCCATAATTAGAATCCAGCAAAAGTTCTTCATGGTACCTGTCCACAATAGCAGAGATAAATTGGTAGTGATATCAAACCAACATTGGCAAGGTATTTTTTAGGAGTACTGTCAAGGATGTATGTCCTATCTGTCTATGGCCCAATTCTAGCAAAACTATAAAGATAGAACATGGACTGGAGCCCAAAGCCTCAGGGCTCCTGTGAACATCTCTAAATGGACTATGAGTATATTCAAACACCACTCTTCTTATGACAAGTTGAGGCTTTTCCTTGCTGGAGAGCTATGGATATAATGATAGAAAAAGAAAGTTGTTTGATTTTGTATTCCTGATTGGAGAAACCCAGTAACAGGGACACACATTTCATTGATACTGTTATTAAATAATTCTGTAAACCTTTACCATTTACTTAGAAACTCCACTATGCTTATCATCCACAAATTTCAGGAAAAATGAAGGGAACTAATGGAATTCTAAAACTAAGTATCAAAGTTCTTGGAAACTCTCCAGCCTCAAGGCCCAAAGTACTTCCATTTGCCTTGATAGCAAGGACATCATTCTACTGTAGGATCCACAAGTTATCTCCTTCTGAGTTCATAACAGGCTGCCTCATGTACTTGGGAATTATTTCCAGTATAGATTCTACCTTAAAACAAGCTGATATGACTAATTGCTTCAGGGGACCCACGCTATAACTCCTGCTTTACCAACAATAGGTGGAAGCTGCATTTCCAAAGCACCTACCTAAGCAGTTTCTGCAGGATATGAAATCCAGAGATTTCTGAAAAAAGCATCAGAAAAAAAAAAAAATTTTCCCTTGATCCTCAATGGAAAAATCTCATCAGCCACCGTTAAGGACAACCCAACTGTAAAACTACAAGGCTTTGATCCTTGGATTCATGTTACTCAACAAAAAATACATGCATCATTTTTTCTGGGATATTGGATGTCTAATCCATTCATTGCAAGACCTCAAACCAAAGATTCTCAGGAATTCTCCAGAACTGCTGACTACAGAAATGGATAGCATATGCCCATTACAACAGAACAAGATTGATTTTCTGATTCTTCAGTATCCTTCACCCTACCACTAATCTTGCCTATTATTGTTCTTTGACAACCCTTTTAACTAACAAAATGATGTCTCTATATGATCCCCTTGATCTTCATACTGTTACTTTTGACTCCTTGTGCTCTTCTGCCACTTACGAAAAAGCAATTTTAAAAAAGAAAGAAAAGAATAGAAAAACAATATGCTCTGATGTGTTTTTCTCAAGCCATAGCCACTGCTCTTAATTTAATGGCTGAAATGTTTCAGTCTTTTCAGCAGCTTCCACATTCCAAGTCAGTAGTCTGAAAGATAAGCTGATGTCCCCTAAGTCTGAACCTTCCAGAGAACAAATTGGAGTCCTCCTTCAACCTCATCAGCCTTTAAACAAATGGCTGTACCTTTGAGTTCCACCAATATATCCCTATATCTTTTCACCCATTTTCCTTAGGAACCCAAACACAAGATGATGTGGAGGACGGCACTGGTAGAGAAAAGGAGATCGATAAGGAAGTAATAACAGTACTTCAGATAATGAATGCAGGTGCAGATAGTGGGAGGAAGGGAGGAGAGTACAGATGCAAAAGCTACATGGAGGTGACATCAATAGGACCTGGTGACTGGGTATGGGGAGGAGAGGTAGAAGGAAGGAATAAGATCAATCCCACATTTTGGTTTGGGCAGCCCAGCTGATGATGGAAATACAGAAGTAGGAACATGCAGGTCTTTAGGGAAAGGTCATGAGTTCGGTTTGGAGCATATTGAGTTTTAGTAGCCTAAGACATATCAAGTTAAGGATGTTCAGTTAGGACTTGTAGATACAAGACTGGGACTCGGGGAAGAGGGAGGGGTGGGTTGCTGACAACAAGCACGTAGGTGTTGGAGAAAGTCACAACTCAGCGTAAAACAGAAGTGGGCCACGAATGGAACCCTGAATAACATGCACATTCCAAAAGAGGAAGAGGAGAACACAGACTGAGAAGAAACTACCAGAGATAGGAAGAGAACACAAAAATAGCACTAATATAAAATATGGGAAATCAAATACAGTTGGCAAACAACACAGGTTTGAACTGCACAGGCACTTCTACATGGATTTTGGGGGGCAGGGGGGGTAAATACAGTACAGTACTACAGAAGTAGTTTCTCTTCCTTATGATTTTTTTTGTTAACACTTTCTATTCTCCAGCTTACTTCATTGTAAGAACACAATACATAATACACATAATGTACAAAATATGTGTTGGGGCGCCTGGGTGGCTCAGTTGATTGAGTCTCACTTTGGCTCAGGTCATGATTTTGCAGTTCGTGAGTTCAAGCCCTCTGTGTCGGGAGCGGGGAGGGGAGAAGGGGGGTCAGGGCTGAGAGCATGGAGCCTGTTTGGATCCTTTTTCTCCCTCTCTCTCTACCCCTTCCCCCCTCTTTCTCCTCAAAAAATAAACATTTAAAAATATGTGTGTGTGCATGTTAATTGACTAGGTGATCAGTAAGTCTTCTTCTGATCAATAGTTGGCTATTAGCAGTTAAGTTTTTGAGAAGTCAAGTTACATATGGATTTTCAACTGCATTGGGGGTAGACTCCCCTAACCCCCACATTTTTCAAGGGCCAACTATATTTTCAATATGGGAGAGGTCAAAAGCATCAAATGCAACAGAAAGACAAAATAAGAACTGAAAAGTGTCTAATGAATTTGGCCTTATGAAATTATTGGTAACTTGCACAAGAAATTATTTTGATGGAATGGTGGGAGCAGACTACAGATGAAAAAGTTGGGAAACAATTGAAGGTGAGGAAGGTGAGATGTTGAATGTAGAAAGGAGGATTTTGGCCATGAAAAGGGGAAAGAAGAATAAGGGGGTAACTAGAACAGGAAAGGAACCATGGGAGTTTGTTGTTGTTTTTAAAATGGAAGACATTTGAGTTTATTAGTATGCGAAGATTGACCCAAAGGAAAGAAAGACATAGAAAGAAAGACAAAAAGACAATTGATAAAAGCAGAGAGGATGACAGGGGGTTCAGGTGGAAGGATTATCCTCAGAAGTACATGGATTTCTCACAGAAAAGACAGGTATTGATAAAAATCTTTTATTCAGGTGAGTGGAGCAAGAAGTTGATTGAATTCATGTTTCTTGGGCTTTATCCATGTTAATTGAAATGTGGTCTGCAGACCACATTGATCAGAATCACCTGAGGTATCCATTTTATGAAGAATCCCAGCTGCCATCACCCAGAGAATAAGATTTAGGAAGTCTGGGTTGGCACCCAGGAATCTAATCTTTAAACTAGCACAAGTACCACCCCCCAAGTAATGCTGATCCATCATAATGGTTGAGAACCGCTCCTTTTTTTCTCTGTGAAATATAAAGGACAATACAGTGTTTCCCCACCCCCTATAGAAAGTCATCCCTCTACCTGCCACCTAGCAGCCAAGGCATGGACATATGACCTAGATTTACACCTTTGGATGCTCCCATTTGTGACTTTGTTTCTCAAGGGAGTGAAGCAGAAACAATTCAGAACTTACCACACAAAGCATAGTATGGGACTGGTAGCATCACCTGAGAGCTTCTTAGGAATGCAAACTCTCAGGCCCCATCCAAACCTACTAAATCTGCACTTTAACAAGATATCCAGATGGCTCCAAGCCACATTGAAGTTTGAAAAGCACTGGCTTAGAACATATCTGTAGTGGTAGAGTCAAGAGTTCTGCAGCAGCAATGGCCAATGGAACACGTAGCATGACCTCAGCCCTGGGTTCTGTTCCCCAGCCTTCCTTGATTCTTGCCTTTCTTGGTCAGCTACTCTACTTAGTACAGGTAACAAACAATCACAAAATCTCAGCAACTGATAATAAATAATGCTGTTTCTTGCTCATGCTCCAGCTGGCTGCCTGGGGATATCTGTTTCAGGCTGCAGTGGATGAGTTGAATGCGGTGACTTTAGTACATATGGCTTTCATTCTTTTGGGACCAGTGGCTTACTCAAAGAATGCTTCTTCCATGAGGGAGTTTGGAAGCTCTCAAAAGTGAGTGGAAATACAAATGCCTCTTAAGGCCGCAGTCACCCTGTCACTTTCCCCACACATCATTGCCCAAAGCACATCACATGCATAAATCCAACATCATATTCCTCCTATGGAGGTTGATGGAGGAGAGGAAATAAATATTTACCGAATGATGAACCTAACATACAATGTCACCCCTTTTCCAAGCCTGGTTTCTAGCTTTCCCACTGGTTCTAAGGGCCCCACAATAACCTTCTAGTAGATTCCTTTTCTGCTTAAGTTAGCCAGCACCAGCTTCTGCTGCTTGAAACTAAAACCTGCCACTGATCCATGGAAGGAAGTCTAGGCCAAATGCAGGAGAAGGTAAAACCCCAGGATGTGGCTGTCAGACTTGGAGAAAAAGCATGTAGAGACTATATGCACAAGATGATTAGACAAATAAAGGGATGAATGGAAAAATAGGAGGTCTTGGCTGGAAACCAAAATACTGGAGTTTTAAAGGTCCAAGATGTGGCTACAGGAGTTTAAAAGGCCCAAGGTGTGGCCACAGGATTAAGTTCCTGAAACAAGTCTCCCCTTGTAGTTATTAAAAACCCCTGGGATGAAGACATAGCTGAATGTAAAAGAAGGTGAGTCAAGTGCCACATTCTTCCTGCACACTAACCAGATAAGTCACAAAGAAGGCCATGTGAGCATCAAAGGGACAGGCGGGAAGGGAAGACTAAGGCTTTTTGAATGCCAGGGACTACGATGGGTATATTATAATTACTGCCTCTTCTAATCTTCACAACAATTCAGCAAAGCATTTTACAGATGAGGACATCAAGGTTCAGATAAGTTAAATCATTTTCCCAATATAATCCAGCCACTAAGAGGGGGTGCAAGGTAGCTTCAAGCCCAGTATGTTTGACTACATGGTCTATGCTTCTTCCTGTTGAACCATACAGTGTAGAAACCACACAGCAAGCCCTGTTGTAAGAGGAACATAGGGAACTGTCAATCTCCCTTGCAGAAGCTGCAAGGACAGCTGTATCCTCAGGAGCAAGCTGGGTGTCAGTTAAGGATGGGATGATGTGAGAGGCTGTTGGGGAGGGGAAGCTTGTCTACCACTATAGCACAGGTTTGGAGGAAGGAGGTCAGCATAGAGGACAAACCAAAGACTTGCAGAACTATGCAGATGAAAGCCCTGTATCAAGGAGTAATCAAAAGAGCTTGCATTCCTGTATGTGGCTGAGGATGAAATTTAAAGGTATGTATCTAGTTTCTGTGATAGACCATTCTCAACGGGGGAACAGGAGTGATCCAATTAAATAATTAACCAGAGGGGTGCCTGGGTGGCTCAGTCGGTTAAGCTGCCAACTTTGACTCAGGTCATAATACCGCGGTTCGTGAGATTGAGCCCTGCATCAGGCTCTGTGCTGACAGCTCAGAGACTGGAGCTGCTTCAAATTCTGTGTTTCTGTCTCTCTCTCTCTCTGCCCCTCCCCTATTCACACTCTGTCTCTCTCTCTGTCAAAAATAAGTAAATAAAAACATTAAAAATGCTTTTTAAAAAAATAAAAAATAAATTTAATCAGAGCATTTCATGTCTTTATTCAAGTCCTGCAAGGACTTTCAGTCTAACTCAGAATAAAATCCAAAGTCCTAACCATGGTCTACAAGAGCCTGCATGATCTGGCTCCTACCTACATACCTCCAGATCTAAACTCCTGCCCATCCCTCCTGCTCACCCACTAGAGCCACACTGGCCTCCTCACTGTTCCTCAATATGCAAGCCCACTCCCACCTCAGAACCCTTGCATCTGTTGTTCCCATGGACTGGAACACACTTCCACAGAGTCTGACAACTGTATCAGAGGGCTCTTCTCTGATAACCCAGTACACTCACCAAAGCTTTATTTTATTACTTAGAACTTATCACCACCCAACATGTATGCATTTGTTTATTGTCTCCCCTGACGAGGAGGGACAAGCTCCATGATGTAATGGATTTTATCTGTTTTGCACACCACTCTGTGCCTAGTGCCTAAAACACTATCTGGCCTATGAGGTGGTGCTTGGTAAACATTGTTGAATGAAATCAATGGAGATTGCATTGAATTGGCTGGTCAAAAGATTCTGAACAGAATTTCAGAAAAAATTTGGTTTTACTGATGCCGATAAAGATGTCTGCCTACTGGAGAACCTTTAATTTCCTTTCCCAGCTGGCTTCTGGAAGCTGACTATAACCTGTAGTTGACTCCTCATGGCAAGCTCTTCCTTAGGATGAGTCATTTCCACTGATGGGTAAGTTAATCCATTAATAGCTTCATTTTCATGATGTTTTTATAATCAGAAAAAGAAATTACAAAAGTTAATATGTGGCATATGGAGACAGAAACTTTGTTTTATATATGCATCTGTTTGTCTGTGTGTGTATCCAAATAAAATAAATTTATATATGATAAACCAGGGAGGACAACATAGAATATGCAATTCGTTTCTATTCCTGTGAGTACAAAATTACTATCTCACCTTACTGATCCCCTAGAGGGTTGCTACACTGTGACTCTTCTATCTAGGTTTTTCACAAACTGTATGTTGCATCTCCATCTGCCACAGAACTTCAAGTACCACTGGATACTTTGGGTTATAAGGGCTAGATGCCAGAGCAGTTTCAACAAGCTGAAGTTTTTTTTCTTATCCTGGACTTGACTCAAATCATGTAACCCTTCCAGATTATTTTGTCAATGGGTTGGAGCACAGGTAACTCAGTAAATGTGGCATATGTTGCCTCAAGAACCCAGAATGATCTGCTATTTATTGTACCTTTTTCTTAAAGGTATCGATGCAAGGTGTTTTGGTTTGGTTTCGTTTGGTTTTGGGGGTTTTTTGGCTACTTATTTTTTATTTTGAAGGTAACATCTCAACATTCCCCAGGCCACTATATCCCTGGACACTTCCTTGAGGTGACACCTTGGAATCTTTGTGGGATTTCCCAGCCACTCTGTAGTACATAATCAGAGAATTGAGGATAACTGCAACCTCCTGCTCTCTAGTCCTGTCAGAAAGAATGTCATCAATTTATCAGGTCAAAACAATAGCCAGCAGGATGGTGAGTAATCATAATGACCAAATTATGATCCAATGCCACTGAAGTAGTCCTGAGCGAAGAAAATGTACAACTGACCTTCCAGGTGAAAGCAATTGCCTCTCCTAGTCTCTACTTATTGGGAGATGGAAAAAAAGATCTATAGCAGCCTACCAGGTACCAGGGCTGGGTTGATTTTTCCTCCAGCAAAGAGATCATATTTGAATCAGCAGCTACAATTGAAGTTACCACTTGTTTAAGCTTATAGTTATCCAATAACATTATCCAAGACCCACTTCAAATAGGTGAGCGAAATGGAGATGTGATAAGAATCACCACTTATAAATATTTC
Organism: Panthera pardus; assembly: GCF_024362965.1. Taxonomy (NCBI): domain Eukaryota; kingdom Metazoa; phylum Chordata; class Mammalia; order Carnivora; family Felidae; genus Panthera; species Panthera pardus. The sequence goes on along the minus strand of NW_026526821.1, from coordinate 89,134,121 downwards.
AAGCCTTTGATGGTGCTTAATTACAAAAATGCCCCCAAATCGTTTGCAATATTGTCTTCAGCTTGTAATTTGGGTAGGGAAGGCAATCTCCAGGAACTTCCATTTGGTCTTTTCTACCATAATCGATAGGATCTCATGGGTAAGAGAGCAATGCATATGTATATTTTTATACCGTAACTGAATATTTCTACTCCAATTATACACTCAAGAACTAGGAAAATAAATACAGGATGGATTTGAAGATCCATTGGGCCCCTATGAGAAGGATGGTAGCCAAAATTTCATCCCCTAGCTCTTATAAGCCCACCCTTACTGGTGGACCACAATGGAATTCAGGTTCCTTAGAGATTAACTCTGACTCAGATCCCAGTAACTATTAATTCCTGAGAGATCTGGATATGTTTCTCTTTCCCCAGGCTAAGTTACCATGGCAAATAGGCACGAGTCTCTTTGGGGGAGTCTAGGAATGAGAGTTTTCACAGGGTCCTTCCTCAAGGGCTCCTGATTTCTCCTTCCTTCCAGGGGCCCTGGGACATTGAACTGACTCAGAAATGGAAAAAGGGAAAGAGGCCATGGCTCTTCACTGTGATGGCTTAAGTCAGGATTCTCTTTAAAGTACACCTAAAGTTGTTGGGGTTCCCCCCCCCATTTACACAGTTTAAGGAGAACCCTATTGGGCTGTCTCTTTTGGCCCTGAGTATCCCATGTTAACCACCATCAAAATTTCCTACGGGTCAAAATATTCTGATTATCACTCTAGCCCTGCTGCCTTTTATGGTAGCCATACTCACCTTTCTCTGTTGGGTAAGTGCCATTCCATGGCCTCTACCACTCTGGGATATGATTATCACCACTGAAATCAAGGAGTACATTTCAATAGCGAATATCCACCCCTGCCCCCATCCTCAGTCTACAGAAGACAGTGTCTTGTTCCTTGTGAAAACACAAGCCTCTTCTCACCATTTTATTTTTCTACGCCATAATGAAGGGGAAGTTCTCTGAGCCTTCTCAACTCAGGAAAGGGGTGAGTGAATGATAAATCCACATTTAATAAATCTACTCAAAGCTTTCAAACTACTAAAGTCTTTGGATTTTTCTATATCGTATCAAAGAGTTTCTGGTATCTCAACTTCATACAGCATACGCCACATCAGGTTTCAATCAGCTGATAAGGCAGTTAGATCCTCTAAAACTAAGCAAATTTAGGCCAAAGTAAAATTGTGTCCCTTATCTCTTGAACTTCATGACCACATATATTATCCATGTCTTATTTAAATAAATTAGCAAAATGTTACAATTTTTTTTGCTCAGTGCCATCTGACTTTAATTGGTCCCCTGGGACATGGGACAATATGACTCTTCTCATATGTCCGGATGTAATGAAAGGGGGTAGGAGGGGTATGAGAATTGGCTTCTGCTTGCAAGGAAACTATCTCAGGCGAGGTCATTCATTAGACGGGCTTCAAGTAGAGGAAGAATAAGTACAGCAGACAAAGGCAAGGAGAAGGTATTCTTTTGCTATCAAGATAGGCTCAGTGAGGTTCCAGACACCTGGTATCAACCAGATCCCAAATTTCCCCATTCGGATTTTCATGTTGCCACTGTTTCCTAATCTATGCCCTAACTTGTACCTAAAAGATTAGACAAGACTATGGGTTCAATTAATGTTAATCCAGCAACCCAGTTAACCTCAGCCACGTGGGACTACAGGAAGAGATTCTTTTAGGGCAGTCACGGGAACTCCCTGGTTCTCTAACTGTGCCTTGAAGCAAGACTTTAAAACCCTAAGACTTTCATTTTCTTTCTTTAAGCACATTTGAAAATAGCCAGACTAAGCCACAGCCTTTGTATTCCGTAGGCCCTTCACATGGCCTATCACAGTAGCCACTTTGATCACTAAGGCATTGTCTTCAATATAGGCTTCACTCCAGGTACCACAGATGATATTTAAAGTCATTGCTCACCACTGGGCACCATGTACCCATGACAGCAAACCATCTTCTGATAGTAAACAGATTGTCACAGCTTTCAACTACAACCGGGTCAGGTAACCAATCCCACCTTTTCATTTCATTAAGGTGGTATTGCCCGCAATCACAGCTGGTATTGGTCAGAGTTATTTGTTTTAGCCAACAGAATATACTCTAGCATGTTTCAATGGAGAGAGATCTATTGTAGAATATCATCGATAAGAATAGACAAGGAATTTGGGGTGATAATGCAGCCAGGAGAAACACCCGACCTCATCATGGAAGGTCCCAATGGAAATTCTACAGCTATCGCTACAGCTTTTAGAGACATATATGAGGCTACGGACAAGATAGCAGGAAGAATCTCCAATACAGCTTCTCCCAAAAGAAACAAATGCTTCTACCACCTGCTTTGTATGGCTACTTCCCATATAGCTCACTCCTAGCATCTAATTCTGCACAAGTATGTTTACTTGAATGAACTAACCAAAGCCTGGGGTTTTGTTTTTTTAATTTTCCATCTTCTCCTTTATGGGAAAGCATGCTGGAAGTGGGATGCAATGAATATTGGATGACCCAATCTTCATTCCTGCAACAATCAGGAACACTTATTGCCCAGTAAATATATTCCTGGAAGTCCCTCTCACAGACACAAAAGCACTCCTATGTAAAGACCTGTGTAAGAATGTTTATTACAGATGCATTTATAACCAACAAAAATCCATAAACAAGGTGAAGGCCCAACACTAAGAACATGGTAGAGTTCATTACAGTCCATATATATCTCTAAGTATTGTCATTATAATAATATTACATATTATTATAATAATTTATAATACTATAAATTATATTATTATATTATAAATATTATATTAATATAATAATATATTATTATAAAGAAGAAAATAGAGTTCTATAAGGTGACTAGGAGGGATTTCCTCAGGATGATGTTGACTGAGAAAAGCAAGATAAAGACAAATGTATATTATGTGATCTTGTTTATGTTTAGAAAATTAAAAGAAAAAAGTATATATAATGCATATATGTATATTATTATATGAATATAATAAAAACTATAGAAGAAATATACACTAGGTTTGGAACATGAGTTATCTGAGTAGATATGAAATAACATATGTGTAAGGGAAAGGGAAATGTAGAAGACTACATTTGAAAATTACAGGATGGATTCTGGGAAGGTGGCAACAGCAGCACGAACATGATTATTCAGTCTCTACAAATCTCCAGATAAAATAGAGGATAGCAAAACCAAAGCACATGGAAAATATTCATAACTAAGGTTGCCAGATTTAGCAAATAAATGCAGAATGCCCAGTTAAATTTGAATTTCAGATACACATTGAATAATTTTTTGGTATAAGTATGTCCCAAATATTGCATAAAAATAGAAAGACAAGACCTAAATGGGGGAGGGTAACCGTGCCAGAAAAAATCCCAGAAAGCAAGCCACCATATTTTTCAACACTACACAAAAACAACAGAAGAGGGAGCTCTATGAAATCAGAAAAGCTTTCCTGAACTCCATCTTTTTTTTTAAGTCCAGGAAAACTAATTTCACACACAAAAAAAGAAACAGAGGGGTATCAAGGTGAAACCCCACACAAAATTACTATAAGAAAAAAGAGAATAAAGAGGACAATAACATCCCCAAAGACAATGAAAGCATGCCAAAAAGACCTGCCCACAAAACAGGTAAAAATCGTAACCTACTACTTCAGAATGGATATCATTAAGAAAATGATAGAAAACACACACACAGAAAGCCTGGTTCAAATCAGAATTAGAAAAACTCAGATATGTTAAGAAAAAAAGAAAAAAAAGGAAAAACTCAGAAATGAGGGTTGCCTGGGTGCTCAGTCGGTTGAGCATCTGACTCTTAATTTCGGCTCAGGTCACGATCCCAGGGTCATGGGATTGAACCCTGCATTGGGCTCCACACTGAGCATGGAGCCTGCTTAAGATTCTCTCTATCGCTCCCTCTGCCCCTCTCCCTTGCTCGCTCGCTCCCTCTAAAAGAAAGAAAGAAAGAAAGAAAGAAAGAAAGAAAGAAAGAAAGAAAGAAAGAAAGAAAGAAAGAGGGGCGCCTGGGTGGCGCAGTCGGTTGAGCGTCCGACTTCAGCCAGGTCACGATCTCACAGTCCGTGAGTTCGAGCCCCGCGTCAGGCTCTGGGCTGATGGCTCGGAGCCTGGAGCCTGTTTCCGATTCTGTGTCTCCCTCTCTCTCTGCCCCTCCCCCGTTCATGCTTTGTCTCTCTCTGTCCCAAAAATAAAAATTAAAAAAAAAAAAAAAAAAAAAAAAAGAAAGAAAGAAAGAAAGAAAGTGAGAGAGAAAGGAAAATCTCAGAAGTGAGGTAACAGAGAGGCACCTGGGTGGTTCAGTCTGTTAAGCATCCGACTTCGGCTCAAGTCATGATCTTGAGGTTTGAGAGTTCAAGCCCCCTAAGCCCCCTATTGGGTTCTGTGCTGACAGCTCAAAGCCTGGAGCCTGCTTCAGATTATCTGTTTCCCTCTCTCTCTGCCTTTCCCCCGGCTCACATTCTGTCTCTCTCTCTCTCAAAAATAAATAAGTTTTAGAAAAAAATTTGTTTAAAGAAATGAGGTGACAGAATTCAATAAAGAACATGAATCAAAAGGAAAAATCATTTCAGAAATGAAGGCTGGACTAGAAAGAACACACAAGAAAGTTAATGCTGCTGAAGAAAAATAGCAAATAAAAAAGAAGTAAAAATTTTAAATCAACAACAAATGAAGAGAAATAAAAAGAACAAAAGAAAGGTAAAGGAGATCAAACACACAGGTAGTAGGAATCCTTAAAGGAGAAAACCAAAGCAAAGACAAAGAACAAATGCTACACCCTGCAGATTAAAAATGAAACAAAACAAACAGTAACAACAAAAATTTTCAATAAAAAAAGATTTAAAACTTCATATTGAAAGAGCATACCACATGGGGCGTCTGGGTGGTTCAGTCAGTTGGGTGTCCGACTTCGGCTCAGGTCATGATCTTGCGGTCCGTGAGTTCAAGCCCCGCGTTGGGCTCTGTGCTGACAGCTCAGAGCCTGGAGCCTGTTTCAGATTCTGTGTCTCCCTCTCTCTCTGACCCTCCCCCGTTCATGCTCTGTCTCTCTCTGTCTCAAAAATAAATAAACGTTAAAAAAAAATTAAAAAAAAAAAAAGAAAGAGCATACCACATAGCTGAGATTACTGACCCAGAACAACAAATATTCCAACATATTCTAGTAAAATTATTGGACTTTAAAGAAAAATTAAAATTCTCTGACATCTAGAAAAAAAAAAGAATATGTGACTTTTTTAAGGAAAAGAAAATTAGATTTGCATCAGGATTTTTTACAATAATGCTTTAGGCCAGGAAAAAGAGAGAAAAGGAATAACATAAGAGACACTCAAGGAAAAACAAGTATGAAAGGATTTTTATATCCAGAAAGATAACTTTCATATATAAAGGACACTGACAAACTATTAACAACATATAAAAACTGGGGAATATTGTTCTCATGAGCCCTTACTGAAAAATCTATCAGAGATATATCAGTGTCAGGCCACCAAAATAATTAGAGAGGCATTGATATAAGGACAGAAGTTGAGGATTCAATATATAATCACCTGTAAAACTACAAATAAATGAGAGCTAGGAGATAGAACATTAACATATAACAGATGTGTACTCTGGCAATGTAAACGTGATACAACTATCTTCTTTATTTTTATTTTCCAAAAACAGCTTAGTTGAGATATAATTCACAGGCCATATAGTTCACCCACTTAAAGTGTACAATTCAGTGCCTTTGGTGTATTTACAGAGCTGTGCGTCTCTCACTACCCTCAATTTTGGAACAGTTTCATTACCCCCAAGGAAAATCCCATACTTTTTAGTTGTCATTTCCAACCTCCCCACCCCCAGCCCTACGTATCCAAGGATCTGCTTTCTGACCCTATAGATTTGCCTATTCTATATTTCACATAAATGGAATTACACAATATGTGACCCCACCAGCATATATGAGGGTTCTGATTTGTCCACTTCCTCTTTGGTAACAGCCATCCTAATGGCACAATCTCACTGTGATTTTCATTTATATTTCTCTGACAGCTAACAATGTTGAACATTTTTCAGGTGCTTATTCTTCATTTATAGATCTTCTATGGAGAAATGTCTATTCATATCTTTTGTCTATCTTTAAATTGGATTATTTGTCTTTTTACCATTGAGTTATAATTGCTCTTCATATATTCTAGAATCAAGTCCCTTATCAAATATTTGATTTGCATATATTTTCTCCCATCCTGTGGGTTGTCTTTTTACTTTTTTGATGGTATTCTTTGAAACGCAGACATTTTCAATTTTTATGACCTCCAGTTTATATATTTTTTTCTTTTGTTGCTTGTGCTCTCGATGGCATATCTAAGAAATTATTGCCCAATCCAAGGTCACAAAGATTTGTACCTATATTTCCTTCTAAGAGTTTTAGTATTTTAGCTTTTATGCTTTGGTCTTTGATTCATGTTGAGTTCATTTGTATCTATGGTGTCAAAAAAGGGCCCAACTTCATTTTTTTGTATGTGGTATCCAGTTGTCCTGGTACTACAACTCTTTTTTTAGATGGTAAGAGAGAACAGAGAAAACATGGGCAAATTTTTACATGTTCTCAGCAATCATATTGGTGGTAGTATTAGAAGAGCTATTCTGACACTCTTGATGTGTAATATGGGATAAAACAAATGAGTCATTTTCATCCCCTGTATCCTTGAGAATCAGAATTCTCAGCATAAAATAAAGAAGGCAGTCTTAATAGAAAAGAGGTTAAGTAAATGTGCTATAGTCCTGGATTAGAGTTATAAATATTAGTATGAATTCATGAATTAGTTAGCTCTAGCCACTGAGAAAAATCTAAAGACAATGACCAACTACATAGCACTGAGTATCCCTTAACACCCAGAGTGTAGTCTTGAAATATCCTTTCTCGCTGAAAAAAACAAAACAAAACAAAACAAAACAAAAAAAAAACACAGTACTTTTGAAGAAATGGCTGATCCCAAATCTGGGGCAAAAAATGTACAAGACGGACCCAGAGCATCTCATAATACCAGATTGCAAGGAAGCTACTGAAGACTGCTAGGATTCTGTCAAAAGGACGAACTTTTGGAGCTAACTTGTGGAGGTTCACCACTGGCCATAGGACGATTTGAGCTTCAATAATAATAGTTATTACAAGGATTTGAAACTCGTCAAATATGTCTGAATCTAGGAGTTCATAATGATACTTTAAAAAAAAAAAAAAAAGAGTTGGTTGGGGCGCCTGGGTGGCTCAGCCGGTTAAGTGTCTGACTTCGGCTCAGGTCATGATCTCACGGTTTGTGAGTTCGAGCCCCACATCGGGCTCTGTGCTGACAGCTCAGAGCCTGGAGCCTGCTTCAGATTCTGTGTCTCCCTCCCTCTCTCTCTGCCTCTCCCCCATTCACACTCTGTCTCTCTCTCTCTCTCTCAAAAATAAATCAACATTAAAAAAGAATTAAAAAAAAAAAAAGAATTGGTCACCTTCAGAGGATGATAGGGAACCAATTTATTATCTTGAAATTAATAAATAAAAGAAATAAATATAACATTTATCCTGCTTTTTATATGAACTTCACTACAGGATAACAAAACAGTGGATGAGGGAAAATGTGTTTTTATAAATGCATTCCCACTAAAAAATGAAAGAGGAATGGTAGAATATCAACTTTGGTAGCCCCTCCCAGTGAATAATACAGTTGTCAGGCAGCTGTTAAGATCACAAAAAATGACAACCAGACAATGCACACTTCCTGTAGTCTTGCCATGTAATACTTAGAGTTTTGCCAAGGAGATTATACCTGTTATTTATTTTGTTTTGCTTTTTAAGTTTATTTATTTATTTTTTGAGTGAGAGAGACAGAAAGCAAGGGAGGGGCAAGGAGAGGGGGAGAGAGAGAGAGAGAATCCCAGGCAGGCTCTGCACTATGAACACAGAGCCTGACACGGGGCTCAAACTCACAAACTGTGAGAACGTGACCTGAGCCGAAACAAAGAGCCAGACACTTAACCTACTGAGCCTCCCAGGCACCCCTGAACCTGTTATTTGATCCATCACCGGGATCAGCTGTCTGTTTGTAAGAACTACAGAAAAGAGACGAACACACTGAACTGCACCAATAATATTTAAGTAACAAAATCCAAACTCTGGGTCAAAAAGCCTGCAAGCAAAAGGAAGGTTGGAGGAGGAGTTCACAGATTAAAAGATACTTACATGATATATGTTTAAATGGGCAAGAGTAAACTACAGTGTCTAGGAAAGCATATTTGGGTAATAAAACTATAAAAAAGAAAAATGCAAGGAAGTGGTCACTATCAAAGTCAGGTCTAACAAGTGGTTACTTATGTTGGTTACTTAGGAGAGGAGGGTTGTGTGCCTGGGATGGGGTACATGGAAAGGGCTTCTAGAATGACTGGAAAAGTTCTATTTTTGTTTATCTGGATGGTGCTTACCTTTAAATAATTCATTAAGTTATGCATCTTATTTGTGTGGTGTTCTGCAGTGATGTTTTATTTTACAATAAAAATATATATTTTAAAAGTTTCCTATATCCCAGTCACACCTCAGACCAATTAAATCAAGTTCTCTGGAGGTGAGACCTAGGCATCAGTTTTCTTTAAAGCTCCCTGGTGATTCCAGGGGTGCCTGGGTAGCTCAGGTTGTTAAGCGTCCGACTTTGGCTCAGGTCATGATCACACTGTTTGTGGGTTCGAGACCCCTGTCAGGCTCTGTGCTGACAGCTCAGAGCCTGGAGCCTGCTTCAGATTCTGTATCTCCCTCTCTCTGCCCCTCCCCTGCTAATGCTCTTGCTCTCTCTCTCTCTCTCTTTCTCAAAAATAAAATAAACGTTTAAAAATTTTTTTAAAAAATAAAGCTCCTTGGTGATTCTAAAGTGCTCCCAAGTTTGAGAACCAGTATGTAAGAGGAATGGCATTTCGCTGTACTCAGTACCAGGGACCAGGGTTCCAGTCTTCACATAGTCACACTTCATAGCAGTGGAGCAGGCGTTTTAACCTGAAACCACAAGAGCTGACCTATGTGTTATATGGTGAAAACAGTTTACTTACCAGACCTATGTGTTATATGGTGAAAACAGTTTACTTACCAGAAATCAGGATTGGACAGGCTGATTTTTTAAGTCCCTCCGAGTTCTAGAGCCTGATAATCTAAATAAAAAGAAACAAATCGTATATAAACAATATAATTGTATAAAACTTTTAACAGTTGCATACATGATAGGATCTCAGTTATGCATCTATATGAAAAATTTGTGTATGTGTATGCTGTTTAGAGTCCCAGCATGAAAAAGAATTCAATATATATGGTTTAAAGAAGAGATTTAATGAACGAGCGATACACAGAGGTGTGGGCAGGATTACTGTATTCACAGATTTGCAACAGTGAAAAGCTGTTACTCCAACGCTCCAAACCTGAAGAACAAGAAGAATAAATGTTTACTGGAGCCCAGTAAGAGCTGGAGCTGTGGAGGAGCCATCTGACAGGAGCTGTAGTTGTCAGAGGATATAGCCATTTACACTGGATCCATTCTCTTGTACAGCTGTGTAGATGACTAGACCACAATGCATGTGTCCATTCTATTGTTATTGGCAAGTTTTTGTTCTCATAAATAATGTTGCTAAGAATATTCTCAGACACGCTTCTTGATGAACATATACACACATTTCTGTTTGATATATACGTATGAGTGAAATTTCTGGGTCATAACATATATCAATCTTCAGCATGGGCTGCCAAACGGTTTTTCAAAGCACATGTACCAATTTAGATTCTTACTAACAGTACATAAGAATTCCTTTTGTTCATGAATATCTGCTGAAGAAGAAAGACAAAATGGGAGTATCTACACAATCAGATATAAACATTTATTATAAAATTGGTAATTGTGGGGCGCCTGGGTGGCTCGGTCGTTTAGGCGTCCGACTTCGGCTCAGGTCATGATCTCGCGGTCCGTGAGTTCGAGCCCCGCGTCGGGCTCTGTGCTGACAGCTCGGAGCCTGGAGCCTGTTTCCGATCCTGTGTCTCCCTCTTTCTCTGCCCCTCCCCCGTTCATGCTCTGTCCCTCTCTGTCTCAAAAATAAATAAACGTTAAAAAAAAAAAAAAATTTAAAATTGGTAATTGAGACAGTGTGGTCTGGGTGAATAGAGAGATAAATAAACCAATGAGAAGAATAGAAACTCCAGAAACAGTCCCATACATGTATAAAAGACACTGAATTAATGATTAAGATGGCATCGTAGAGCAGTAGAAAAGAGGCCATCTTTTCAGGAGATAATGTTGAACCAGTTGAATATACTTACCCAAGAAGAGAAACTTTACCCTACCTCTCACCATACCCGGAGAGAATCATTTCCGGGTGGATTGCAGATGGAAATGTGAAAGGTGAAACAATAAAGATTGAGAAGACAGCCTGGGAGAATATCTTCATGACCTTGGGCAAATTCTTAAATAGAATACAAAAAGCACTTTAGCTAAGAAGGAAAAGATTAATAAATTGGATCCCATTAAAATTAAGACTATTGTTCATTAAAAGACATCATAAAAATACAATAGTATACGGCACATATTGGCAACGATATTTGTAACACATTTTCTTAGTTCAGACTGCTAGAACAAAAGTACCATAGACCGGATGGCATAAATAATAAACACTTATTTCTCACAGTTTTGGAGAATGGGGAGTCCAAGATCAAGGTACCTGCAGATCTGCTGTCTGGTGAGACTCTGCTTCCTGCTTAACACACGGTGCTGAGGGAAACAAAGGCAAGAGAAATGAAGCTTAAATTAAATCTCCTTACAGCTAGCAGCCCACTGATAAACACCTGGAACATGCAGACTGTGACTCACGGCTCAAGCAACTCATGGCTGCCTTCGTGTTTTTGTTTTATTGAAGACTAAAAGTAACCTTATCTTAACAGTAGTTAGCCCCTCAAGGTCCTGAAAGCCTTGCTTTAAAATTCCTTAGAGACTTATACTATCCCTAACCCCCACTAACTTAAAAGTGTATAATCAGTTACTCCTCACAACCTCAGTCCACTCCTCTGCCCACAGGTCCTGTTCCCGTGCCTTAATAAAATCATCTTTTTTGCACCAAAGACGTCCCAAGAATTCTTTGTTAGCCATTTGCTAAGAATCCCATCACACGGTATGTCTTCTTGCTGTGTCCTCACATGCATGGCAGAAATGTGGAGAGAGCTCCCTGGGGCCTCTTTCATAAGTAGTTTACTCCTATTCATGACAGCTCCCCACTCCTGACCTAATCACCTCCAGAGGCCCCACGATCACATTGGCGATCACATGGGCGGTTAGGATTTCAACATACAAAGGACACAAACCTTCAGGCCATAACACACATTAAACTGACAAAGGACACTTATCCAGATTACAGAAAGAACTCTTAGAATGGAAAAGATAGCAACCTAGAGGGACATTGATCAAGAGACTTGAATCAGCACTTCACAAAAGAAAACATCCAAATGTTAAAAAGGGCACAATCTCATGCAAAATATAACAATGAGATACTACCTCACACCCACTAACATGGATAAAATTAAAATGACTGACAATATGGTGTTGGAGAGAATATGGAGCAATGAGAACTCTCATGCATATAAATTGATACAATCCCTTTGGAAGTGAAAATAAATCGAAAATCGAAAATACACCATGACTCAACAATTTTACTCCTATGCCTGTATTCCAGAAATGTATACATATGTGCTCCAAAAGACATGTAGAAGAATGTTCATGAGCAATGATATTTTTCTTAATAGACAAGAATGGAAACAGCTATATGACCACTAATAAAGTCAATAAATAAGTTATGGTATACTCATACAATGGAATAGTACACTGCAATTAATATGAGCAAACCAATGCTACAACAACATGAATCAGTCTCATAATGTTGAATGAAAGAAGTCATACACAAAATAATACATACTGTAGGATTCCATGTATATAAAGTGCAAAAACAGGCAATAATAATCTATGGTGCCAGATATTAGAACAGCTGTTAAGAAAGGGGAAGGGGGGAGGGGCGCCTGGGTGGCTCAGTCAGTTAAGTGTCTGACTTCGGCTCAAGTCATGATCTCGCAGTTCGTGGGTTCGAGCCCCACATCGGGCTCTGTGCTGACAGCTCAGAGCCTGCAGCCTGCTTCGGATTCTGTGTCTCCCTCTCTCTCTGCCCTCCCCTGCTCATGCTCTGTCTATCTCTCTCTCAAAAATGAATAAATACTGGGGCGCCTGGGTGGCTCAGTCGGCTAAGCCTCCGACTTCGGCTCAGGTCACGATCTCACTGTCTGTGGGTTCGAGCCCCGCGTCGGGCTCTGTGCTGACGGCTCAGAGCCTGGAGCCTGTTTCAGATTCTGTGTCTCCCTCTCTCTGACCCTCCCCCGTTCATGCTCTGTCTCTCTCTGTCTCAAAAATAAATAAACGTTAAAAAAAAAATTTAAAAAAAATGAATAAATATTAAATTTTTTTTTTAAAAAAAGAATGGGGAAGAGGGAAAGGGTAGTGATTGGAGGGACAAAAAGGGCTTCTGGGATGCTAGTTTTGTTCTATTTTTTGAGGTAGGAGGTATTTCCTGGGTATGTCAATTTTTTGATGTTTTATCAAGCTACACATTTATAATTTCTGCATTTTGTATCTATGTTATACCTCAATTACAATTTTATTAATGAAAAATATGTATATACAACAATGTTAATCATTGCATTGTCAATAATTGTATTGGATTAATCAGTTATGGCGTTAGTTAAATACATTGTGGTACATCCATGAAATAAAATACTTTGTTGCCATTTAAAATAATTTCTATGGGCGGGGCGCCTGGGTGGCTCAGTCGGTTGAGCATCCGACTTCGCTCAGGTCATGATCTCGTGGTTTGTGAGTTTAAGCCCCGCATTGGGCTCTGTGCTGACAGCTCAAAGCCTGGAGCCTGCTTCAGATTCTGTGCCCCTCCCTCTCTCCGCCCCACCCCTGCTTGTGCTCTGTCTCTCTCTGTCTTTCAAAAATGAATAAACATTAAAAAAAAGAAAGAAATTTTAAAAAACAATAATAATTTCTATGGGCGTGCCTGAATGGCTCAGTCAGTTAAGCATCCAACTCTTGATTTTGGCTCAGGTCATGGTCTCGTGGTTCGTGCGTTCAAGCCCCGAGTCCTGCTCTGTGCTAACAGTGTAGAGCCTGCTTGGGATTCTCATTCTCTCCTTCTCTCTGCCCCTCCTGCTCTCTCTCTCCCTCAAAAATAAATAAACTTTAAAAAATTAATAAAATAATGTCTATGGAAAACTTGCAGAACATTTTGCCAAGTGGAAAAAGCAGTTTACAAAAAAAGTATATTAAGTACATATCTATTTATTTTTTAAAAAACGTATGTGTATGTGTTTCTGGTGTGTGTGTGTGTGTGTGTGTGTATGCACTCACACAAACCAGATCCTGAAAGGATTCACTCCAAAATATTAATAACAGTTGTTTCTGAGTGGTATTATAGGTTGTTTTTTTTAACTTTCTGAATTCTTTGACTTTTCTACAATAAACATGCTCTACTTATGTTTTAAAAATGCTTTTTTAAAAAAGAAAAAATCTATTCAGAGCTTTGTTTGCATTTCATTAAATATTCTTTTATACATTCCCTGATTCTATCAAAGTAATCTTTTATTCTCCCCATGGTATCTGAATCAGGCAGAATGGCAAAATCAATCTGCTATGTAAAACATTAAACTAAAAATCTGAAACGGCTTTGGTTAGAGCCTTCCTGTTGTGTGGTCCTGTTTCTCCCACCTAATCTTTCTGAACTTGATATTCTCTTCCCCCATGTACTGCTGAAACTTGGATTTAAAATTGTTCTGTTTCTCCATATATTTTCTCGGTGCTTGGATTTTTGCTTTTATTTTTCTGTCTACTAAAGACACAGCCACAAAATCTCCAGACATAAACCAAGGTAGGTGGCCTATTTTTAAAAGGTAACAATAGGGGTGCCTGGATGGCTCAGTCAGTTAAGCATCCGACTTCAGCTCAGGTCATGATCTCATGGTTTGTGAGTTCAAGCCCCACCCCAGGCTCTGTGCTGACAGCTCAGAGCCTGGAGCCTGCTTTGGATTCTGTGTCTCCCTCTCTCTCTCCCTACCCCTCCCCCACTCATGCTCTGTCTCTCTCTCAAAAATAAATAAACATTAAAAAAAATTTTTTTAAGGTAACAATAATCATACTAGACCTCATATATGAAGTACCTACTATTTGTCAGACACAGTGCTGAATGCTTAACATTAATGAATCAATGACTCCTCACAACCCTAAGAAGTGGGTGTCTTTACATCTGTTTTACAAAGAAACTGAAGCTCAAAAACGTTAGGTAACTTGGCCAAGGTCACCTGTTTAGCAAGGGGCAAAGCCAAGATCCAAAAGGGTAAGGGGCCATGGAGAAGGGTCGACCTGTAAAACTATCCAGGATAGAGACTCATATAGTGAGGACCTTGGCTGTACAAATCTTTCGCACCCACCTGATTGTCCCTTCCCATGGAAATCCAACATTGGGACAATGAGGCTAAAAATGTCAGGAAAGAATCATGGGGAGAATCTGGAATCTCCAGGAGTCTTTGGTTGTCTTTGACACCAGAGGCCTCACTCCACATCAAAGGCCTCTTTTTTTGTAAGTGTGCCCACCTCTTGGTTGGACAGAATGAGACCTGGAAAACTCTGCCTTGAACTACCAGATCTCCCCCTCCCCCCCCCCCCCCCCCCCCCCCGCTCCGTGTTGGTCCAGAGGAAGCATTTAGAAGGCAGTGAGGGCTGCCTGAAATATACGACTATTGAGATGTCAGTTTAGATGACTGCATTGGGCTATCATCCAGAGTAGCAAGGACATTGAAGATCCTGACCAGTAAGTGCCAGGAACTTTCCAAGACTTTGCTGAAACATTTAGGCACCATGGCAGAGTCATCCAAATATGAGTTGGAAGTACCCTCAGAGATGTAACCACATATTAACTGGTTACTGTAATTGGAAAGCTAGAAGTCAGAGGCCTAAGGTAATGGTTCTCAAACTCGAGCTTGCACCAGAAGCATCTGGAGAACTTGTTAGAACACAGTTTGCTGAACTCCATCCCCACAGTTTCTGATTCAGTAGGTCTGAGGTGGGACCCAGTGTTGTGCTTTTTAAATAAGTTCCAAGCTTATACCAAGGCAGCCAGTCCAGGACCTCGCTTTGAGAACCATTGGCCTAAGGAATTAGTACAATAGTCACAGCTGTATGGATTTCTTAGACTGTACTGGCAGCCCTTTCCTTCATGGCCAGAGTGAAGAGGGAGATTTTAGGAGTGCTAAACTGGTTCAGAAAGGGCAGAGGAAAGCCAGGACAGTTCCACCAGGAGGTGGACATCATGGGAGCCACCTTACAGTCTGTCCACCACACAGAGTAAGTGATAGCTATTTCTTTCCATCTTCCTGATGTCCAACAGATAACTACTGATCAAACACACACACACACACACACACACACACACACACACACACACACACACATTTACCAAGGATAAATGCCAGTTTTTTAGAAATAGCACAGTCTGAATTTATATTGCAGAAGGAAAAATTTTTCCATACTGCCACATACATTTAATGACAGCCATTTGCTTGAGAGTACCTGAAATTACACAGAACAGTGTGAGTTTCCCTTATTCATCTTACTCCCTCAACCTTTCCTCACTCCCTGCAAACTGCTGGTGTTCTGGGCCCAGGATTAGGGCCCATTATTAAACTATACGCCTCCTCCTAACCACTGATTAGCTACACAAAGAACTGTCTTTGGACTTGCCCTTTCTCTTAACCTTCAACCAAATCAAATTATTAGCCAAAGCCTATCTTCCCTCTCTCTCTGACAGTGAAAGACGGTGAGAGAGTGAGTTTTCTCTTCACATTACATAACCAATTTCTTCTTGATTGACGTTTTAAATAATTTTTGTTTCCTTTACTAAATCTGTACCCTGTTCTGTGATAAGTGTTTTGCTCTTTCAATCCATCTCAAACTGGTTTTGAAGTAGGTGAACTGTTAGGAAACAATTAAAAATAAATAAACATCTAGATGCACAACCTCCTGTGTCTTATATGCTTATAGACTGGGTAAGAACTACAGTGAGGTCATGAAGGGGATGATCAATAGTAAGACTCACTGGATTCAGTCTCAGTGTGGTTAAGAAGTGTGGCAATGGGTTACTAGAGAGGACACACTGGAAGGATAAGAGGCAGTAGTCAAAGAAAGGGGTGCTTGAAATCGAGATATTGGAGGGACACAGAAGCCAATGATAACTGGTATTTAGACCTTTGTACTTCAACCTGCCATTGGTTACTGACCTTGACCATTCTTGTAACAAAGGAAGTTTCCCAAGGCCTGCTCAGTTCACCTTTGATTTTACTGATTACCAGTCCTCTTTATGGATACTCTGGTGACTAAGGCAAACGTTCTCCAGGATGGGCGCTTCAAAGGAAAATGTCTTCGAAGAAAGTGTTCCTGGGTGATCTGTGGGTCTCGCCAGCTAACCTTTCCAAGAGGGGAGAATTTGGATGCAAGCCTTATGGTCATGCAGTTACTTTTCTACTATAGCATAATGCAACTCCCAACTTCCCACGCATCGGCTCTGTAGTGGTGCGGGCACCGAAAATGTTTAGAACCATTATCATACTTTCATAGGCACCTCTCCTTGGGTCCATTGGACAATTCAGGAGAAAGTGCCTGGTGGAAAATTAGAGCTCTAATTACGGATTGGCCTGCTGAGATAATGTTTGTAGGCACACTTTTCCATGCTTAAATCAGAGGCACTCCATGGAAAGGATATATTTCTGTTCTTGCCTCTTTGAAAGTGCCTTTTCTGTCTGTAAATTATCTGTCCCAAGAGATTCTCTGTGAGTTCAGTAAAATTGTATCATGAGGAGTTGTTGTGTTTTTTTTATCTGAAAATTACTCAGCTTAAGAGAACATAAAAGTGAAGTCGTGTTAGTAATTGTAATCACGCTAAGGAAGTTTGCATTTCTGCAGCAAGCGTAGGCACAGCAGATAAGAGCCACTGGAAACAAGATTTTTCCAAAACTGCTCCTCTTACTGCTGAACTTCCATTAGTTTTGAGATCGCTACAGTCTGGATTCATTTATCCCATAATTTCTTTGAAAGCAATGATTTATTTTTATAAAAATGAATTAATGTTCCTTATTTCTAAATCCAATATGTAAAAGCAACAAATCACCCTAAATTGCACACATTTGGTGAACACCATTTGATGCATTTCTATGCATATATGCAGGTTTCATATTTAATTCACAGGCCATACAAGTCAATTCACCCTTTCAAAGTGTACACATTGTTATTTTTAGTATTTTGACAGAATTGTGCACTCATCACTGTTATCTAATTTGAGAACATTTTCATCACCCCAAAAAGAAACCTAATACCCATTAGCAGTCACTCCCCATTTCCTTCCACCTCCACCCCCTGGAAACCATAAATCTACTTTCTGTCTCTATGAATTTGCCTCTTCTGGACATATATACATGGAATCAATTGTTAGATTCTTACACCACCACTTACTAGCTATGAGACCTTGGCCAAATTACTTGGTTTATCTGAACCTTAGTTTCTCCATCTGTAAAATGGGATTATACTGCCTACTTTAAAGACTTGTAAGGATTACTTGAAATAACACATATATATTGAACACTGGGTGAAGTATAGAATTGTTGAACCCCTATATTGTACACCTGGAACTAATATAACACTGTATGTTAAGTGTACTTAAAATAAAAACTTTAAAAACAAAGGACTTGTATAGGACTTATCTTATGGTATTTGCCCTATAAACATGATATCCCTTCCCTGAGACTGGAATAGCTAGTAAGTTCAACTCTCGAGCCAAACCTATTTTTAAAGAATTCTCAAGAACAATTTTATTTGCTATAAATGGATTTCAAGGTCTTTAATAGGAGCTTATGTATTTTTAGTCATCAAGTACATCAAAAGCAAACAAGTACAATAAGTTTTAAAAGTAGAATTCAAGAGGGGCACCTGGGTGGCTTAGTCAGTTAAGTGTCCGACTTCAGCTCAGGTCATGATCTCACACTCTATGAGTTCAAGCCCTGCATCAGGCTCTGTGCTGACAGCTCAGAGCCTGGATTCTGCTTTGGATTCTGTGTCTCCCTCTCTCTGCCCCTCCCCTGCTCATGCTCTGCCTCTCTCTGTCTCAAAAATAAAAAATAAAAATAAAAATAAAGAATTCAAGATTGATGATAAGACTTTATCAAGTCTTTTTTTCAGATTTATTGAGGTATATTTGACAAAATTTTAACATATTTAAAGTGTGAATCCAAGTTTTAAAATTTGAACATTTTTGTGTCATATTGTTCATTGGGTTATGCGTATTTGGGCAAAATTTTCTTGATTGCAATGTAACACGAGGAGCCATTCGATTAGATCAACTGATTATGTAGTTCTACCCAGATACCATTCCTAGACAAAAAAACTAGCTATACCAAAAAATTATCAAAAGATAAATCACAATATTAGAAACTGTTTAAACTGTGATGATCAAACTATAATTGGTGAATGGGCAGAGAGTGAAACATCAATGTACTCATAAAGACATGAGTTCCTGTATACACTCTACAGGAACTGGTCTGCAACATCCTGGACCTCAGATGCAGAATTAATCGTTTTCATCACTTCATGTCTATTTGCTTGTCCAGACAAGGCTTTTCTCTAGTTTGTTCTTTTTTATCTCCATTCCCCAAAGCCTATCTATCCCCTACACCCCAGACACACACACATAGAGGCAATTATTCTAATGAATTTGTATCATATCCTTTATATATATAGGAATATACATACATATCATACATATATGTATTATAGCACATGTATAACATGTTTAATATATACATATATAACATGTCTCGCAAAACATGCATTTTTTTGCGTGTTTTAAAAATTATTACTATTATGCTTTAGACCTTACCCTATTTCTCATGTTTTATCATATTTCTCAATATTACTCAGCATATTGATAACTAATAATAATAATATTTGTATTGCTTGGGCACATCTAGTTTCTTGCTTCTATATGCTCCATAGTCTTCCCTGGCATTTATCCAGTGCATTTTACTATACAATCCCCAGAGATCAACACGTAGATTGCCCCCCAAATCCCTCAAGAGCATTGAAATCTTATTCTTGTCAAGGAATTTATTTCATCAGATAGAAAGATTGCTACTCAACTTTCTTTTTGTTCATATCTTTTTCTATTGTTTAATGTTCAACCTATGATTTTACTTTGCTTTCAGTGTGTCTCATGTTCTTACACATTGTTGGATCTTGTTTTATTTTGTTTTTTTATCCTAGTTGAGAGCTTCTAGATTTTATTTTTTATTTTTTTTATTTATTTGGGAGGGTAAGAGTGGGGGAGAGGGGCTGAGGGGGAGGGAGAGAGAGAGAGAGAGAGAGAGAGAGAGAGAGAGAGAGAATATCCCAAGTAGGCTCCACACTCAGCAGACAGCCAGATGCAGGGCTTGATCCCACAACCCTGGGATCATGACCTGAGCTGACATCAAGAGTTGTGTGTTCAAGTGACTGAGCCACCCAGGTGACCCAAGAGCTTCTAGATTTTAATTGATAAATTTTACTCATTTATATTTATTGAACTTTCTGGGACTTTTCTTATATTTTCTTTTTAAACATTGTTTTCTTTATTTTTAATTTAATTATCTTGTATTTTCTTTGTACTACATTTTAATCCTTTGCTCATTTCTAATGGAGGGATAAAATTTAATGCTTTTTTTTTGTTATATGATTACTCTTAAGTTTGATATATTTATTTACTCCTATTTATTTAACTTATTAACACATTATCCTCCAAATAAAACAATGACTTTAACATACCCCTTTAAAAAAAAAAAAGTTTATTTGTTTTTGAGAGAGAGAGAGCACACAAGTCAAGGAGGGGCAGAGAGAGAGGGAGACAGAGGATCTGAAGCAGGCTCTGCATTGACAGCAGACAGCCCAACGTGGGGCTCAAACTCAGAAACTGTGAGATCATGACCTGAGCCAAAGTCAGACACTTTACCAACTGAGCCACAAGGTGCCCTGGCTTTAACATACTTTTATGTCCCTTAGGACCATGACCAATTTGATATTGTCCAGAAAATTTGTTCCAGGTTGTTATAGATATACTTTTTCTCTTTTTTTCCTTTGGTCATTTAGGTTTCAGACAAAGATAACACTTGCTAAGTTATTTAACTGCCCTTGTATGTCTCATACACCTGGTAGCATTCTCTTGGTTTATTTCTCTTATTTTAAAACTTCTCCTAAGAGCATTTCCAGTGCTCTTTATGTGTAACCTCTAAGGCCTTTTGTGCCAGAGAATATCTTATTATAGTCTCACACTTAGATTATAACATGGATCCATAAAAAATTCTGGAATTGAAGTTCTTTTTATTTAATACTCTAAAATTATTATCCCATTGACTTGGATCCACTTTTTCTGTGGGAAAAAATGATGTCAATATTATTCTTCTTCCTTTGTAGCTCATTTACTCTGGAGATTCTTTGTCTTTATTTTTTTATGTTTATTTATTTATTGGGGGTGGGGGGCAGGAAGAGAGGGAGAGAGAGAATCCCAACCAGGTTTGGAGCCTGATGGGGGGGGGGGGGGGTTGATCTCACAAATGCTGAGATCATGACCTGAGCTGAAATCATGTGATCATGAACTGAAATCAAGAATCAGATGCTTAACCGATTGAGCCACCCAGGCACCCCTGGATATTGTTTGTCTTTCATGTTTTGGGGAAGATTTTAGAATTTTGTCTTTTTCTTTGATGTTCTTATATTTCACTATAAAGTGTATAAATGTGATTTTGTTTTTCTCACCTACCCAGCTTGATATATAATAAAACTTTTCAATCCCAGGAACTTTATCATCATTATTATTTCAAACATAACTTAACAATAATGTTATTCTTCTATGGGGCTCCTGGGTGGCTCAGTTGGTTGGGCGTCCGACTTCGGCCCAGGTCATGATCTCACGGTTTGTGGTTTTGAGCCTCATGTTGGGCTCTGTGCTGAACAGCTCAGAGCCTGGAGCCTGCTTTGAATTCTGTGTCTCCCTCTCTCTCTGCCCCTTCCCTACTCACGCTCTGTCTCTCTCTGTCTCTCAAAAATAAATAAACATTGAAAAAATTTTTAAAAAAACAATAATTTTATTCTTCTCTTATTCTGGGACTCCCGCTATCTGGATGTTAACATTTCTACTTCAATGCTTCACATCTTTTTAGCTTGCATTTTATATGTTACATTTTCTGCTACCTCCTGGGAGTTTTTAATGTGATCTTCTGACTCACTAATTTGTTCTTTGGGTGAATCCATCTATTTTAATATATAAATATGCACATATAAAATCCAACTATAAATTATATACATTATATCCCATCTGTTATATCAACTATGCTTTTATAGTTTTTTCATTGTATTCTTTTTAATGAATCTTTTTTCTTTATTCATATTATTAAATAATTTCTTCTATTTTTCTTAGTCTTTCTTTCCTCATCTCTTCTCCCTCTCTCCTTGAAAATAATAACTTTATTGCCATCAAAAAATAATTACTTCACAGCAACTTTATAAGTGCTCTAGGATACTGAAGAAAGAATCACAAAAACCTCCAGGAAAATAAACGTGACATTTTATTCCAAGCCAAACTGTCACTCAAATCCATAGCCAACAGACAAGCAGCTTTGAACATAAAATATTTCTGAGAGTTCCTGTGAGTTCAAACGGAGGATTCTATTAGAAGATAAATTTAGGTCTACCTGAAGAATTGGCAAGAGAGTATTGGATGTATGTTACTGTGGACCAGGACGGGACACATGCAGCGACTATGGTGGAAGAACAGATTAGAAATGATCTAGAAATGATATAACTGACAAAACTTCAGAGGGGAAGGGGGCACAAAGATAGGATAAGGTATAAACACATTGTGGCATAAATGTGTTTCTTCATCTTTAATAGCTTGGACTACATAGCTGCCAAATCAAGTGAAAGAAGTATACTTAATAATACCAAGGTTAGGGGCGCCCTAGCGGCTCAGTCGGTTAAAAGTCTGACTCTTGGTTTCAGCTCAGGCCATGATCTCACGGTTTGTGAGTTTGAGCCCCTTGTCGGGCTCTGCGTTGACACTGAGGAACAGGCTTAGGATTCTCTCTCTCCCTCTCTCTCTGCCCTTCCCTCCCTCTCTCTCTCCTAAAATAAATAAATAAACCGTTTTCAAAAAAAGTACAAAGTTTAACTCTAAGAAAATGAAAGTATCAATTAAAATTAAGTGGGGGTAAAGGAAAGGGGAAAGAAGTAGAAATATTCCAATTTTACCATTGCTCATAGTGGAAAATTAATAGACTCTACCTAAAGAAATACAAGATTAAGATAGTTACATAAATATAAAAAAAGACAAGAAATAACAACTGTTAGCCTGGATATGGAGAAAAGGAAACCCTTTTGTGTTGTCGGTGGCAATGTAAACTGATATAATCATTACGGAAAACAGTATGAGAGACAGAGTGTGAGCAGGGGAGGGCAGAGAGAGAAGGAGACACAGAATCTGAAGCAGGCTCTGAGCTCTCAGTTATCAGCGCAGAGCCCAATGCAGGGCTCAAACTCATAAACCGTGAACTGTGAGATCATGACCTGAGCCCAAGTCGGAGGCTTAACCGACTGAGCTACCCAGGTCCCCCAGTGCAAAAATATTTTAAAGCTAAAAAACAATAAAAAAACAAAATATTACAGGGGCGTTCGTGAGTTTGAGCCCCACATTGGGCTCTGTGCTAACAACTCAGAGCCTGGAGCTTGCTTGGGATTCTGTGTCTCCCTCTCTCTCTGCCCCTCCTTCCCGCCCCTCTCTTTCAAAAATAAATAAACATTAAAAAATTATTAAAAAACAAAAACAAAATATTATAAAAACAGAGCTAAAGCCTCCTATTAATTAATGTAAATGAGCCAGATTTCAATTTTCAGACAAAAAGACTTTCAGATTGGCTCACAAAACAAAAGCCAACTGTGTTATAGTCTCGAGACAAACCTAAAACAAATTAGCACTGTTATACTTCCTCCAATTTCCTGACTTTTTAGTAGATGCTATTTTATTTTCCATTGTGAAGGTTTATAACATAGACATTTCATTCTATAACCTGAGTTTCTTTAGTGTTTATTCCTAGCTCTATGTTTAAATTGGTATTGCAAAAAACTTCCAAACATCATTTCTAGTTCTTTATTTTGATTCTCTTCTTGATTCTATTTCTATCATTAAAATATTTTTTTCAAGAAAGGCTTATATAACAACAGCAACAACAACAACAAAAATGACAGCAGTACAAAACATTTTAACATTGGTTCAGCCCTCGCTATGTGCTGAGAACTGTGCCCAGGTACTTTACATTATCTCGTTTAGCCCTCAAAACAACCCTGTCTTGAAACTATTATTATCTCTATTTTATGGTTACTCACTCCTTAAACACAGTAATTTTGCTCTCTTCTAGCTTCTGTATCTAAAATTGCTTATCAGTCACCCCTCCCCCCCCCATTTCAATTTTATCTTCAAGAATGTAGAAGGTTTGGGACACCTGGGGGGCTCAGTCAGTTAAGCGTCTGACTTTGGCTCAGGTCATGATCTCGCGGTTTGTGGAGTCGAGCCCCACGTCAGGCTCCGTGCTGACAGCTCAGAGCCTGGAGCCTGCTTCGAATTCTGTATCTCTCTCTCTCTCTCTCTCTCTCTCTCTCTGCTCCTCCCCTGCTCATGCTCGGTCTGTCTTTCTCTCAAAAAATAAATAATAAGACATTTAAAAAATTTAAAAAAAGAATGTAGAAGCCTATTGTATGAAGGGCAATGTCTTCATTTGAACTTAGCCAACAAAAGGTCCCACCATCCTTAGAGGGCAGTGGGAGATTAAAGATAATAGCAATTTTTTTTCATAACAGCAAAATTTTGTTCTAGCACATTTGAGAGTTGCACCAAATAAGCCTTGAAAAATTGACTTTAGAGACCCTCCATTTACTGAAGCATGAAAGAGGGCTGAAAGCAAGGTGTTTTCTTTCATGGGTAGGATATAAGTGTAGCGAAAGGAAGATCATACCAGAACTTTAAAGTACTCAAGTCTGTGTGAGCCATGAACAAGGAATGCTTTATCTGAAGTCACAATTCTGAAGGCAAATGCTGAAAACATATTGCTTTACAAATTATCGGTAATTGGAATCATCCCCCAATCCTGGAGCTTACATACTTCCCGAGTTGTGGTAGTAAAGAAAAAGGCACAAAATTCATTTGTATGGATTACCATATTCTTAACTGTATCTTTCTCTACTGCTCCTGGGGTATATGAAGAGTGAATCATTACTTCTCCTTTTACTTTTCTTTAAAATACTAGTTACGGCAAAGTTCTTCCTCCTACTCATTCCCGCCTCTCACTATTGTAAGTGGGTGTGGAGGTGGTAGTTAAATTTATCATTCACTCCATAGGTCAAAGAATACTGGAATTATGATAGACTAGATGAGGAATGGCCAATCTCCAGGATTAACGATTCTAAAATGAAAACAGCAGAGAATAAGAACAATGGATTTGGGAGCCACAAGCTTGGGTTCAAATGCCGTCTCTGCCATACAACCTATGCGCCCCTGTGAGGATGAAAGTACTTAGAAAAATGCCTGCCACACAGTAGGTGCTAAAGAAAAAACATAATGGTCCCAAGATTTTATCTCAAGGGGCTGAAGATGACTTTATATTGGTTCCTGGGAAGCATTTCGTGTTTTCCAGTTAGTGGCATGGAGCAGACCCTCAAATAGAAGCATTGTAAGACTGCCTCCAACATTCACAGGTGTCCTTGAAACATTGGTTTTCTTCTTAGTGATGAGGCACCAGGTGAAACAACTTGCCTTTCATTCTGGATGGAGTATCCCAACATATCCCAGATCTTTTCACACTCCATCCATCCAAGAATTTCTGTAAAGTGGCAGACTCCTGTATTTCACAGGACGACCTCTTTGCTTTGCTCCCTTCCCATGAAATTTCACAAAGTACCCTATGTACTTGTGGCTTTTAGTTCTCCAGAGCCTTTGGTATGATGCCACCATTCTTGCAAAGTAGCATGCTGTCCTTTGGAATGGAGATAGAGTCAGGGACACTGCAGAGTTCCGGAGCCCCATTTGGTGGTGGGGGCTCCCAGGCTCTGTTCCTGATTCATCAGTCACCTGACTTACTAGCCTCTGGTTTAGTTTTTTTCTGTTCGTGAAGTTGCTCAAGTCTGGTTTGTGGAAGGGGCCAGGAAAAAGGTGGGGAAAAGACCCAGAATGGGATATCCAGTGGCGGCAAAGAATGACAAAAGTCTTGGGTGACAGGTGCAGCACAATCAGGGTCCACGCTGTACATAAAACCCGGCGTTCCTGGAAGATTGGATCTGCTTATATTCAGTTTTAAAAAGTGGCAATGGGGGTGGGGGTGGTAAGGAACAAGCAAACAGACGAGAAACAAAACCATCTTATTCCCTTTTTTATGCAGCTTCTGGAACCCACTTAAGTGGTAAGACATCCTATTCCAAGGAAGAGAAATGCTTTTCATTACTTGGCAATAAGCTGGATTGGCGATTTATTAGCATCTATTTCAACATCCCAGCCATCTCATGTAATGAGAGGAGAGGTTGATCAACATTTATGGAAAAACATTTAGGAACTTCCATAAATTTGTGTTTCCTGTACAGAGCACTGACAATCCGGAGATGTAATGACGATTTTGAAATCTGGGTTTAGGAATTCCTTTGAAATCGGTCCAGGCTTGTCAGTGCCTTTGAAAAGCATATGGCTAAAGGCAGCAATGATAATAAAAACCCAAGGAGGCACAGCTCAATCACTCGGTTGCTTTTTCCCCCCCAGCTGCCTTTGCAATCCGTCCATTATATGCTCTCCGGGCCATTGGCAGGAAATCTGTAAATGTCAATGTGAGGAGTTTCTGGTGCATTATTATAGCAGGCAACATTATTGTTTTTTTCTCCTTTAAAAAATATTTTGGCAAGATACCTGAGACTCTGGAATGGGCCGCCAAATCACAGTAGGATTCCAGATGGTTGAGATTCCGGCTCCTGATGCCCTGATGTCTCCCCCTCCCTCCCCTCTTAGATATTTTCATTTGTGTTCTCCTCAGAGATAAATATTTTTATGTCAAGCAGCCTCAATAGTGGTCATTATTGAACATTTCTGGGTTAACCTGGAGGTGAATGAGTTCAATCATGTACACTCGTGAGGTTCAGCTTTCATCTCTCCCCTTTCCAGGCTCCTCTTGCCCCTTTCAGCAGCCTCCCCCACTCTCTCTCCCACTGAGGTGTCCTGTGAGGACCTGACCTACTAATGCTCCCTCTTTCTTCCCCCATTTATCTGGCTGGCCCCTAATATGTGCTCAAGCATTGGCAGAGTGGTGTGTGAGCTTCTTTGTGATCCTGCCCTGACCTCTACAGTGTGGGTGACTGCCCTTCTCGAGGCTTGTGTGGCAAACCATGCTGTACTCCACTGCAGGAATAGAATGTAGTGATCACTCATGGAGGCTTCAGTCAGACTTGGTGCAGCTCCGGGCTCTGCCTCTTGCTCTGTGTGACCTTGGGCCAGGCACTTAACCTCTCTAAGCCTCAGTCCCCTCATCTGAAAACTAATAATACTAAAGTTATCTTAGATTGGCTGTTGGAAGGACTAAAGATAAAACTTGTAACATGGTTGGGATAACACCTGTGCACAGTAATTGTTCTGTGGACATTTAGCCATTGTCATTGCTATTCTGACAGAACTTTATTTCAACCATCGGGTGGATGTCTGACTCCCATTCTGGATGGTAAGCTCCTTGAAAGCAGGGACTACAGCTTTGACATCTCTGACTCCCAGTTCCTAACTCAGTAGGTATTAATACATCCTGCTCAAAGGGTATTTGTATGTTTCAGTGAGGCTGTTGGAAGGACTGTGCCCTAAACAAAAGGTATGACTTAAATCAGGGATACCTCAGTTATATGGAAGGCAGGGATATTTCCACTACTTTGCTCCTATGTCCATTTTTGCCCCCAAGGAAGGAAATACCACATTATTAGTCCTTTCTGAGAGTGTACGAGTTGCTCAAAGCCTAGGACATTCCTGAGCCATGTTTCACTGGTGGACAAAACTTGCAACAGGTGAGAGTTTGAGTTCCACTCTGTTACTCCCTGCCTCCATGCAGTGAGCAGAGCAGGCTTGGCTGTCCTTCTGGTCAACCCCCCTGTCCTATATTCTCTACCCGGACCTGTGGGAGGGAGGGGTGTGTGTAGACTCTGCAGTGTAGACTCTCAGTTATCCTCACTTCAGAAGAGACAGTATAGGAAGCACCTCCCAGGCTTTCAGAACTAAGCCACACACTCCAGCCCAGAGAAGCCCTGCTTTTGGTAGGTGACTTCTACTCGTGCACTATTAATAATGTGATGCTCTATTAACATAGATGCCCACCTCTATGTATAGCTGAGGGAACCCCAAAATAGATAAGAGACACATGGTATAATCCAGACACCAAAATCCCACCCCAAATTGAAATAGGGGATATGTGGGACAGAACTTGTTATGCTCATGAGAATTTTAAGAGTACATGACCCCTCCCAGGGACTACAGAAAGGATGGCAACACTAATCCAGGCACTTCTGAGACATTCAGAGAAAGTTTTGAGATGGGCCAGAGCAGGGGAGTTTTGCATGTAACTATCCTTCTGTTCCGATTAAATCATTCATGATGAGCCTATGTGGCTTCGACAGTAAAAAGGAGGTGATTGAAAGAAAGGAGGCATTTTCTGGTTGGGCAGCAGTGAATAGGAGCCAGCACAGGGAAATCACCTCTTCTCTCCTTCTGAGTTGTACTTCAAAAGTCCTTCCTTCCACATTCTGCTTCTTTCTTTGAATCACACTACCTTCTCTCCCAAAACCCTCTCCGTTTGTAAATAAATAGCCCTTGACTGGAAGTCAAGTGCCTGGACTCTTGCCCAGCTCTGCTACTAATTCACCAGCCAGGGGGCCTTGAATCATTAACTTCTTTCAGAGTCAATTTCTCATCTGGAAATCAGATATAAATACTTAGCTCTCCGGGCGCCTGGGTGGCTCAGTCAGTTAAGCATCTGACTTTCGATTTCAGCTCAGGTCATGATCTCACGTTTCTCACATTGGGCTCTGTGCTGACGGCATGGAGCCTGCTCGGGATTCTCTCTCACCCTCTCTCTCTACTGCTCCCCTGCTCACTCGCTCTCTCTCTCTTTTTTTTTTTTAATTTTTTTTAATGTTTATTTATTTTTTGCAAGACAAAGTGTGAGAGGGGAAGGGGCAGAGGGAGAGGGAGACACAGAATCCGAAGCAGGCTCCAGGCTCTGAGCTGTCAGCACAGAGCCCGACGCGGGGCTCGAACCCACAAACTGCGAGATCGTGACCTGGGCCGAAGTTGGACGCTCAACCGACTAAGCCACCCAGGCGCCCCTCGCTCTCTCTCTTAAATTAAATAAACATATATAAAAAAATGCTTAGCTCTTAGGAGACTGTCAGGTCATCAGTGTGAGCCTTAATCCAATTTGACTGTTGTCCTTATAAAAAGGGAAAATTTGGACAGACACATGTACAGAGGTAAGACAATATGAAGAGACACAGGGAGAATACAGCCACCTACAAGCCAAGGGATGCCTGAGGCTACCAGAAGTGAGGAGAGACACCTGGACAGATTCTTCCCTACTTCCTTCAGAAGGAGCATGGCCCTGCTGACACCTTGTTTTCAGGCTCTGGCTTTTGTTATGGCAGCTCTAGGAAGCTAATATGGCATTAAATGTCCTCAAGATTTGCCACTGTGGCCGGGTGTTCTGTTACTGCCAGACACATTGCTAATTGATACACACGAGATACATATACATTAGTGTAATTTACTGCTGTATAAGAAAAAAAAACTCCCAAAACATGCAACTTAAAACAACAACAAAAAAACATTTATCTCATACAGTTTCTATGGATCAGGAATTCAGGCTCTGGTGAAAATTTCATGAGGTTAAAGTCAAGATGTTGCCCTGAAAGCCTGACTGAGCTTAGAGGATCCACTTCCCTCTAGAACATCATCATTGATTTGACTCCACTCTAGGGACTCTCAGTCCATTGTCTTTTGGTTCCATCTTCTAGATCCTCCTAGAAGACAGGATACAACTGGCCCAACCTGGGCCAGGTCTCCTCCTCTAGACTTAATCAGTCTTAGTTGAAAAGCCCGAAGACCTTCTTCCTCTGGCTCCCTTCTTCTCATCTTTTCTACTCTTCTGCTCACACTTACCCGCCCCTCCCCCCCCCCATCCATGCCCTCACCCTACCCCAGGCTTCAGACTCTGGGTTCCATTGTGACAGAGGCCCTGGTGGTCATTATCTTAGAGAATATGTTGTCTTGGCGGCCAGTGGAGCCTTCTTATAGCACCTGAAGTGTAAATAACTTTAGGTCTTCCAGATTCTTCAAAGTAAAATACTTACAAGACAAACAGACCTTTGTTCTACCAATTCATATCACCTCCCACAAGTCATTTTGATTCTAAGGACCCACTCCCCAACAAGGGTAAAGATGTACTAAGGGGTTTCCACAGCACATATCACTCTTTTTATCCCCAAGGCTGGGCGAGTGTCTTATGACTCCGGCTTGGTATCTATAACTGGGAAACACAGGTATAAACTCTTCTGAGAGGAGGGACTAATGGCAGCATGTGTCACTCCATGAAGCAGTCTCTAAATTGTGAGCCTAGAAGGAGAATGTCACTCAGCAGCCATTCTGCCCCATGGCAAAGGCTGAGGGAAAAACACTAATCAGTATTGGAGAGGAAGTGGGTCGGGAGTGTGGGGTGGGGATCTCTTAGTCAGCTGCCCTGATCCTATCCTAGAAGAAAGAATTTCTGGAATGTGACAAAGGAAGTTATATCCAAATTGGTGGGTGATGGCTTCAAGATGAATAATATCTCAGCTATATTTGAGCTCCTCTCAAACATAGAAAATTATGCCGCAAGAAATAGCATTTAATCTGAGCTTTAGTCCCTGCCAAGTGAGGCCATTTAAGGATTTTTTAAAAAATGTTAAGCCCGCCAGAGCAGATTTGTCCTATCAGTGACAATGAGGGCAGAGGAGAAAGTGAAATAACACGATGGGCTTCTAACGCCAAACCTGATTTGGGTACAGCATGGAAAGTCACCTTGGGTGTGGCAAGATGAGGAGGTGAGGCGGAGGACCACATAATTAGATTTGGGTTATTGCCAAGGGCCTCGTTTTATTTGAGTTCTGAGTTTGTGGGTGTTTATGACACTACTAAAAGCAACTAAATAAAAGTAAGTTATAAATGAGGATGAGGAATGGGACGGAAGAGTCACTAAGCCCTCAGCAACTCCGTGTCCCTGTCTTTTAAATGGGATTGTCTTTCATGCCTAGAAAATACTAGACTTACAAAAGAGTAAATATCTCCATAATGCCATCATGTTTTGGGCATGGAGATTATAAATGTCTCCCTGCTATCCCTGCAAATCTGGGAGGTCTCAGTTTGGGACAGGCACTTCCTCAATTATAAAATAGCAATATAACAGGGAAACCTTCAGCTTCCTTAACTCTATTGATCCACTTGGTAAAAATATCCCTTTAAAATCTTTTTTGTTTTTAAGATTTTATTTTTTAAGTAATCCCTGTACCCAACGTGGGGCTCAAACCCTCAACCCTGAGATCAAGAGTTGCACACTCCACTGACTGAGCCAGCCAGGTGCCCTCCCTCTAAAGTCTTCAAAAATGTTTACACATATGTAGTTGCCATGGTATGAGTTTAAGTGATGATCAAAGTGAGGTGAATCTGGAACTCCCATGAGCTTGCAATTTAGGAATGATTGGGAAAGACTGGACCCCAGTTATCAAATAAATACACAAAGAAGTTCACTTTCATTTGGTTCAAGCAAAAAACAAAACAAAACACAAACAGGTAAAGGACATTTAATGGGTGGTGAGTAAACTGTGGAGCCAGACATGATCTGTACCCCACTGGCAGGTCATCTGGACAGACGTGGATTGTGTCTGATGTGCACCGAGCCCCAGACTGGGTGCTGAAATGGCTGCAGAGTGAGTAAGTGTCAGCGCCTGCCCTCAAGGAGATTGAGTCTCATAGGGGAGACAGATGTCTACGCCAATAGCTATTTTATGCAAAAACACAAAATCTGACTTAGACATCAAAAAAGGCAGGGGAAAGGGGTGGGTCAAGAACATAGATTAGAAAGGGAGGATTTGAATAGTTTGAGAATTTGTATCACCTTGTGCTGGGGCCTTGAGGAAGAGCCAGGCAGAGTGTCACTGGAGAAGTCGCTGAGTGACCCGCTTAGAGAAGACACAGGGACCCTGTAGGCTTGAAGGCTTAGGAAGGGTGGGTGAGAAGGAGCAAGGACAAGGGGCATGAGGAAGGGCAGACTCTACATCTGAGTCACACTCCTGGGCTTTCCAGAAAGATGAAGCTCACGTGGCCAAAGTGATAGACCACTTTCTATCTGGCATGGACGCTCAGTCAGATGCTCCTAAGGAGAAAAGGAAAGGCTGCAGCAGCCCTGGGACCCGCCACCTGGAGAGGCTGTGTCTGGAGAGGCAGGTCTGGTGTAGGCAGGAGATTCTCTGGTTTGAGAACCAAGTCGGGGGCTGGGTCGGGAAACCGTAGGAAGGCGCTGCACGGGATGTGAGAAAGTATAGACAGTAGTGTGCGGTGCTTAGGGACAAAGATCTGGAACCCAACTTTTGCATTCACGTCCCAGATTTCCCACTTCCTATCTCTCTGATCTTGGATGAAAATGCAAACTCTGTTCCTCAGATTGCTCATCTTTAAAGTGTGCAGAGTAAAATCACCCACCGCTTAGAAGTGTGATGGGCAGGAAATGAGCTGACAAGTATAAAAGAATAGCACACAGCTGGTAGTCATCGGTGTTAGCTAGGATTATTCCCTAGTCATTTGATGTGAGTGCCCAGCCTATCTTCTCTATCCCCACTGATATTTTCAAAAATCCATTCCATTTTTTTAAAGTGTTTTTGTTTGTTTTATTTTGAGAGAGCACGTGAGCAGGGAAGGGGCAGAGAGAGGGGGTGGAGAGAGAATCCCAAGCAGGCTCCACGCTGACAGTGTGGAGCCCGATGTGGGGCTAGAACTCATGAAACTGTGAGATCATGACCTGAGCCGGGACCAAGAGTCAGACACTTAACTGATTGAGCCATCTGGGCGCCTCCAAAAATCCATTCCATTTTAATTCAGGGTCAAGTCATTCGATTGGTCAATATGTGGACTCCTGGGATGCCATGGTGGCTCAGTTAAGTGTCTGACTATTGATTTTGGCTCAGGTCATGATCTCACGGTCATGGGATCAAGCTCTGCATTGGGCCCCGTGCTGACAGTGTGAAACTTGCTTGGGATTCTCTCTCTCAGCCTCTCTCTCTGTCCCTCCTCCAATTGCGTGTGCATGCTCTCTCTCTCTCTCTCTCAAAATAAATAAATAAACATTAAAAAAAAAAAAAGTGGACTCCTGAGGCCAGTGGACTGGGGCTCAGTCTCTCCATGGATCCATTACTGCTTCTTTGTTCTACATCAAAGATGAAGCACACCACAGGACAGACCCATGGGGGGGGGGGGGCGGTCAGCTATTGGAAAGCAGGTGCCACCCTTGGTCACGAGAGGCCCTGTAGGAAAAGCAGGAGCAGGCAGGGACCTTATCGCCCCATTGAACAATCACTTTGGACCCCACCACTCCCACCATTCTTAAGTTCTCTAAAATAGGAAGAGTCATGAAATACATTCAATCACAGGTTTGAGTCCCTCTTCTTCCCACCCACCTTCCCATCTCCTCCAGCCCCTCCCTCAAAGCTGACACTCCAAAGAAGAGAGTCTTGACACTCCTACTGCTCTGGAGAAGGCTCGGCCTCTGATAACACAAGAGACACGTGGCTCTTTTTGAAGGCAGCAGACCCACCAGGCAGCTCGGGAGCTCCGAGGCGAAGGGGCTGGCAGCAGGCAGCGCACAGCCTATATATGGAGCTGCCAGGGAAGTGACTGTTTCCAGGGTGAACTGACACAGCCGTTCAGGAAACGAGCAACTCAGAACTTAGCAACGTAATTGAAGCCTGCCAGGCTCACCTCTCACACCTCCACCCCCAGCTCCTGCTCTGCGTGGGGCTGCTTTGGAGGATTTGCTGCCGGCACCCAATAGCTGGGTGAATTCTGCTCACATGTGTTTCCCAAACAGCCCTGGGGGAAGCCTGGGTCTTGCACAGGGGTGGGACTTGGGGGCTCAACAAGAGGGCTTCCGTGGTAGAAGTAAAAGCCGCCAAGCGAAGACAGGGACATACGAGCAGAAGGAGACAGCACAAAGGCACCGTCCAGGGAAGGGAATCGGCCCAGACTGTCCCATTTAGAAATGGAAAATGTGTGGTTGGGGTGATGACTGGTTCTTCTCTTAATCACTGTCATTAAAACAAAGCAACCATAAGAGAAATGGCAGATTCAACAAGGGAAATGAAGGAAGAGAAATGAACAGCATACATTTATGAAGATACAGTGGACTCCTGGGTCCTCATGAAAACTTGCCCACATCAATTCCCAGAATACTTTCTACCTTAATCCGCCTGATGGCAAAATGGCCCCCACATGAGGTAGCTCAATGGGGCTCTGTTCTCTTCTCTCCAGGATGATGACCCAGTGGCGATGGCCACAAGAACCAGGAAAGATCTGGATATAGGCAGCCAAGTCGAAAAAGATTTGCTTGGACAGAAGTCTAAAATTAGCATGGAGAAGAAATGGTCAAGAGAGGCCTATCAAGAGAGAAAGAGAGAGAGAGGAGAGAGAGAGAGAGAGAGAGAGAGAGAGAGAGAGAGAGAGAGAGAGAGAGAGATTGGCCAAAGAGATGGGACCTCCAAAGCCAGGATGTATGGCAGAGTTCCCAGCACCAGCCCTGAAAGCCAATCCTGGCCACTCAGGGCCTTTGAAGAGAGACCCCTTCTGTCTAGGGCCAGAAGCCACACTGAACTGACCTCTAGTCCACCCCTTTCTTCTCTCCTTGTTGTAACAAAGATATATTTGATTTAGTAGACTTTTGTGTCAGTGCTATTTAAACATTTCGTTGTCTTGATGTGGCCTATTTTAATTCTTCTTTTTCTATCCTTATCCTTAGTTTATTGCTTCTTTTTCTAATTTTCAGTCTTCTCATTCTACCTTCTATTATTTTCCCTCAACTTCACACCTTAGGTATTAATTTTTTTTTAACGTTTATTTATTTTTGAGACAGAGAGAGTCAGAGCATGAACAGGGGAGGGGCAGAGAGAGAGGGAGACACAGAATCTGAAACACGCTCCAGGCTCTGGGCGGTCAGCACAGAGCCCGACGCGGGGCTCGAACTCACAGACCGTGAGATCATGACCTGAGCCGAAGTCAGACGCTTAACCGACCGAGCCACCCAGGCGCCCCAAGTATTAAACTTTATTCTTTAGAAAACTATTTGCTTCTATATGGTAGCCTTTCTATTTACACTTTTAAATCTTTTAAAAATCTGCCTTTTCTTTAATTTTCCTGTACATTCCTTTAAAAGATTACTTGTTTAGATATTTACAGATTTAATTTCTATTGCATTTAGTTTTAGCTCAATGTTTTATTCTTAAAGGGTTTTTTTTTTTTTTTACAAAAAGTTATTATTAGCTGTATCAATTATGTTTCAGAGCAGGAATGTGGCAGATTGTACTTCCTAAAAAAGGCCACAATATTTTCATCCCACATGCTCTTCCAGAACTTTGCTGCTCCTCCATCAAGAGGAGGCATCTAAGTCCCCTTGCCTTGAACCTGGGTGAGTCTTTGTGACTGTTGCAACTACTACAGTATGGTAGAAGTAATGCTATGGCACTCCTGAAGGTAAATGATAAAGATGATCATACACACACACACACACACACACACACACACACACACACACTCCACCTTGGATCGCAGCCACTATGCAGTGAGGAGAGGCCCACGTGACTAGGAAGCAAGCAACTCAGCTGACAGCCAGCACCACTTTGCCCTCCTGGAAGTAGATGGTCCAGCCTTCAGGAGAGCCCCTTCAATTTACAAGGTATGGAACAGAGCTGAGCTTTCCCCGACAAGCAAGCCCTGCCCAAGTCACAGGTTTGTGAGCAAAAGAAATAATTGTGGCCGTTAAAAAAATTTTTTTTAATGTTTATTTATTTTTGAGAGACAAAGAGAGATAGAGCACGAGTAGGGGAGGGAGACACAGAATCCAAAGCAGGCTCCAGGCTCTGGGATGTCAGCACAGAGCCCAGTGCAGGGCTCAAACTCACAAACCTCGAGATCATGACCTGAGACAAAGTCTAACGCTTAACCAACTGAGCCACTCAGGGGCCTCACTTGTTGCCGTTTTAAATCACTAAGTGTTGGGTGCTGTATTATGTAGCAATAAAATAACCAAAACAAAGAAATAGAAACTACCTTAGGTATTTTAAAGAGGAAGAGGTTTACTAGAGGAGATTGGGTACTTACAAAATGTTTGGAAGGACTGGAATGAACCCCAGAATGTAAATCATTGAGCTCAAAAACACTACAGAAGATATAATCTAGGAGTGAACTAGAAAGTTCCTACTGGCCAACACAACCACCTTTCAATGACTAAGAAGCCAGGGATTGGACACTGGACACTGTTGTGGGAAAACCTAGTGTCTCCTTGACGTGACTTGGCAGCAGAAAAACAACCCAAAGAGGCACGAAGATGACTTCGGCCCCACGCCCGCCTTCCGAATCTCACAACACTACTTGGCATTACCTAATTTGCATTCTGAATTCTAGCTGCAAAGGAGTCTGAGACCCATCGATTTCGGCTTCCTGGCCTCTGCAATACAGGGAAGCCCTTAAAGGCAGGGTGAAATAGAGATTGAGCGATCAGCCGAAAGCAGCCACAAACATAAAAACTATGCTTTTATTTAATTTTACATCTCCTTTTCTTCTCTTCTCCATGTCTATTACTTTGCTCTTCATGATTTGTTTTTATACGGGGCAGCAGCATTAATAGATGTAATCACGATCGCGCTGAGGAGAGTGAATCCTCCACACAGGGGCGATCAGAGTCTTCTGCACCCAGGGGCACCTGTAGGACCCATCTGGTCTCTCCTAATTAATAACATCAATATTTTTATACTCACAAAAATTTAATAGGCTGGACATCCATACCGTTCTGCAATTTTGTTATGATGTATCAAAACACCTTTCTAACAGTATATATGAGATACGTATTACATGTAACAGTATATATATGAGATATACGATCTCATTTTTAACAGCTACAAGTTTCTCAATGCCAAGAATTACTGTAATTATGTAATCTTCTGGTTGATATATAGCTTGCTTCAAATGTTTTTCTGCTACAATCAATGCTATCAGGAATCTTCATTCACATCTACATTGCGGGAAGTTTGGTTTGGAATAGATTCTGGAAGTGTAGCTATGTTTTTCTTTATGTTTAAATGCCCTCTTATTGTTTAAAAATTCTAACAAGGAGTTACATAAAGTGAAATACAGAAATCCCTCCATATATACTTCCCCAGAATTATACACTCAACAGTTTAATGTATGTCCTTCAAGATCTTGGTCTGTACATAGACAAACACACACTCCAGAAACATGTAAATATAATTGTTTGTTTTTCAAAAAATGGGATCATTTTATGTTTATTTCTAGGTTGCCTTTAAACCTAACAATATAATAAAATTAAATGTATAATAATAAATATTATCATAAATAACTTTCTGTTTAGATACACCTCACTCTTTTAATGCCAAATGCTGATTATTATTAACCTTTTCAACTCTTGCTTATCTGAAGGGTAAAAATCTTTATCTTGTATATCTTGTTGTTTGACTTGCATTTATTTTATCAGTAATGAGGTTGAACATCATTTTATCTCTTTATTATTTGTATTTTTCCTTCTTTAAGTTGCCTATCATAACTTCTGGCTATCTCTCTATGATTTGCCTTTTTTTTTTTTTTAACGTTTATTTATTTTTGAGACAGAGAGAGACAGAGCATGAACAGGGGAGGGGGCAGAGAGAGAGGGAGACACAGAATCTGAAATGGGCTCCAGGCTCTGAGCTGTCAGCACAGAGCCCGATGCGGGGCTCGAACTCACGGACCATGAGATCATGACCTGAGCCGAAGTCGGACGCTTAACTGACCAAGCCACCCAGGCGCCCCTGATTTGCCTTTTTAAGTTATTTGTAAGCACTCTTTCAATATTAAGCCATGTCTACTATATGCAGAGAGATTTTTTTTCCTCCAAAAGTGTACTTTGTTTTAGATTTTATTATGGCTTTTGTCAAAAAACATTAAAAATTTTCACATAGACAAAGTTGCCAGTCTTTCTAATGTGGCTTCTGAGTCTTATGCTTGCTAAGACCTTCCTCATGCCAAGATTATAAAAATATTCTCCTATACATATTATTACATTTTTATTCTTGTTTTATTTTTATTTTTTAAAATGTTTATTTTTGTGAGAGAGAAAGCGAGAGAGCGTGTGCACACACAAGCTGGAAAGGGGCAGAGAGAGGGACAGAGGATCCGAAGCGGGCTCCGTGCTGACAGCAGAGAGCCCGATGTGGAGCT
This sequence comes from Panthera pardus, assembly GCF_024362965.1. NCBI lineage: Eukaryota > Metazoa > Chordata > Mammalia > Carnivora > Felidae > Panthera > Panthera pardus. The sequence goes on along the minus strand of NW_026526821.1, from coordinate 89,096,328 downwards.
TGAACTCATGAACCGGGAGATCATGACCTGAACCGAAGTTGGATGCTTAATCAACTGACCCACCCAGGTGCCCTTATTTTTATTTTTTTAATGTTTATTATTTATTTTTGAGATAGAGAGAGGTGGGGAGGGAGGGGCAGAAAGAGAGGGAGACAGAGAATCTGAAGCAGGCTTGGAGCAGTCAGCACAGAGCCCAACACAGGGCATGAACCCACAAACCATGAGATCATGACCTCAGCCAAAGTCAGACAGTCAACCCACTGAGCCACCCAAGTGCACCTGTTGTTACATTTTTAATACATCTTGAATTTACTTTTGAATATCTTACAAAATATGTACTCAACTTTTTCTTACAGGTCTACCCATTCTCTCAATGCCACTCATTCAATAATCAAAATTTTGCCATTCATGTGAAATTCTACTTTTATCACACTCTAAATTCCTTATATATGTGGGTTGGTTTCTTGACTATTCCATTAATCCATCTGAGTATCCCTCGCTCTAGCACTACATTATTTTAATAGATTTTTATGTTTAAAAAGCATTAGTCATAATAATAAAAATTATCTTATTATTCTTTCATGTTCTTCCAAACATACTTCAGAACTAATTTGTCAAATTGCACCCCAATTCCTAAAAAATCCCACACCTTATTGGTTTTTTTGGGGCGCCTGGGTGGCGCAGTCGGTTAAGCGTCCGACTTCAGCCAGGTCACGATCTCGCGGTCCGTGAGTTCGAGCCCCGCGTCAGGCTCTGGGCTGATGGCTCGGAGCCTGGAGCCTGTTTCCGATTCTGTGTCTCCCTCTCTCTCTGCCCCTCCCCCGTTCATGCTCTGTCTCTCTCTGTCCCAAAAATAAAAAAATTAAAAAAAAAAAAAAAAAAAAAAAAGAGTTGGATACTCAACCGACTGAGCCACTCAGGCGCCCCAGATATCAATTTCTTTATACAGATATTACATTTTTGTTATGTTATATGTCAGTATTTCATATTTTTGTTGTTCTTATGATAGAATTTTAAAATTCTGCTTCATTTTCTTTTCCTTTTACATTTCAATTTCTGGTTCATTGCTGCTGATATATAGAAAGAATAGATCTAAAAAAAATTTTTTTTAATGTTTATATTTGAAAGAGAGACAGACAGAGCATGAACCGGGGAGGGGCAGAGAGAGAGGGAGACGCAGAATCTGAAGCAGGCTCCGGGCTCTGAGCTATCAGCACAGAGCCTGGCTTGGGGCTCGAACCCACAAACTGTGAGATCATGACCTGAGCCAAAGTCAGATGCTTCACCTACTGAGCCACCCAGATGCCCCAGAAAGAATAGATTTTTGCATGTTGACTTCGCACCAAGAGACTTATAAACTCTCATATGATTTCTCATAATTCATCTGTTTGTTCCTTTAGATTGTTTGCTGTATATAATCATATCATATGTGTGTTGTTACTGAAGTTGCAGTAAATGTACAGATTACTCTGGAGAAACCTGACTAGCAGCTGTGGAGTCCCCCTTCAGGAAAGGACATGGGACCCAGCTGCAAGGAGCAGAGGTGTAGCTGAGCTCCCAGCTGTTAGCACCTTTCAGGTTCACCTCAGCTTTCAAGCCAAGGCCATGCTTTTTCCAGGAAGGCCCTCCCCACTGACTGAGTACAGAGGGCGAACTACGGGAACAGGCCGATTCTTCTCAGTGCGAGGTTTTACTAACGGGCAAGTTTTGCTCTGAAATTCATCACTCGGTTTCCTGAGACTTTGTCAGATATGCAATGCGGGCTGAGGCTCTCCTCCCTGTGTATCACTCCCAAATAAGCCCCTTGTACTCCTGACTCCATCTCATTGTCTGCTTCACAGAGAACCCACTGACTTTGACACATTGACATATTTATAATGAGTCTTTCCATCCAAGAAAATATATCTCCCCACTTATTCTATTCTTAAATGCCCTTCAGGAAGATTTTATAGTTTTCTTCTTATTCATCTTGCACATTCTTCAGTTCATTACTAAATTTTTATTTATTTATTTTTTTTTGCTTAAGTAAATGCTATCTCTCATTCATACCTTTTATTTACGTATTTTAGTTTATTTGAAGTTTATTTATTATGAATGAGCATGCACACATGTGTGAGTGGGGGGAGGAGCAGAGAGAAAGGGAGAGAGAATCCCAAGCAGGCTAGTGTGGGGCTCAACCCCACAAATCATGAGACTATGACCGAAGCCAAAATCAAGAGTCGATTGCTTAACTGACTGAGCCACCCAGGCATCCCTTATTTATATATTTTAAAACTACATTGTAGGTCATAAGGGTTTAAAACTGTTATATCTTTTCATTATCATTCATTTCTAAATCATTTTTCTTTTGGTTTCTTCAAACAAACAAACAAACAAACAAACATAAAGGCCAAAAACAGCAACAACAAAAACCTTCCTCCATCGGTAGGAGAATGGATAAGCAAACTGTGATATATTCAAACAATAGAATATTAGTCTGTGATTTATTTTTTTTTAATTTTTTTACCATTTATTTATTTTTGAGACAGAGAGAGACAGAGCATGAACGGGGGAGGGTCAGAGAGAGGGAGACACAGAATCCGAAACGGGCTCCAGGCTCTGAGCTGTCAGCACAGAGCCCGATGCGGGGCTTGAACTCACGGACCGCGAGATCATGACCTGGGCCGAAGTCGGCTGTTTAACCGACTGAGCCACCCAGGCGCCCAAGTCTGTGATTTAAAAACAAAAACAACAAAGCACAAACTACTGATACATGCAAAACATGGAATGGATAAACTTACAGACTTTGTGTTGCGCAAAAGAAGCCAGATGCAAAACAACACATACTAAATTATTCCATGTATATGAAGTTCAAAAACAGGCAAAACTAATCAATAGGGATAGCATGGAAAAAAGCAGTTACCTCAGAGAGGGATGTCTGTTAACTTGAAAAGGGCACAAGGGAACTTTCTGGGGCAAGTCACTGTTCTGTATCTTGATTTGGGTAAAAGGTCCTCAAACTGTACACTTAAGATTTGCTCCTTTCACTGTATGTAAGTTATAATTCCATAAATAAAACACAGTGTGATTGGTTGGAGGACTCTGCTTTTCCTGTTGGTTCTCCACCTAAATAAATGACTACCCCACTGTCAATTCCAGAACCTGAGACTCCCTCCTCTCCCTTCTGCCCCATGGAGTGGCTAATCACACATGTATGTCCATTATATCCTAGCTCCTAAATGACCATTGACGCTTCTCCTTTCCTGTTACTATCACCATGGCTCAGGTCTCAAGACCTCTGTCACCTGATTTGCTGCAGTGTCCTCTTAAGTGATTTCCCCTCCAGATCACCTTCCATACAGTAGGCAGACTGGTCTTTCTAAAATAAAAACTACATGTCCTACACAGCTTAACCCCCTTCAAAGGCATCTTATTGCCCCAAGGATACAGTCTTGATGCATAAATATGCTTTAAAAGATCCTCCGTGACCCTGAGCTTGCCCCTGTCTCCCACCTGGCCACACTTCTCCTTTCTGGCTTTTTTGACTCCTTGTGGTCCAGCCATTACAGACTTCCTTCAGTTCCCTGAATCCTCTCTCTGTCCTTCAATCCTCTCTCTCTCCCTCTCTCTCTCTCACTCACTTTTTGATCTTTTGCTTGGAACATTCTCCCCACTCAACCTGTCCTTTTCCCATGGCTAACTTTTACTCAACCTTCTGGTCTCAAATGAAGTGTTGCTTCCTCAAGGGAAGCCTCCCCTGAAAGTCTTAACTAGATTATTATCTCCTGCCTCATGGTATGATCCCAAACCACCTTGTCACATGCATCACACCTGTCTGTAATAGTTTGTTAAAGCAGCTGATACAGTAACTCCTCAATAAGTATTTAGATGAATGAATAAGTGAATGAATGAGAGCAAGGATTGGGTTGGGGGGAAGTTAGTCACAAAATCCTGGTCACGGTGACCAATCCCACCCCCATATGAGATGGTACCCAGGAAACCAGAAGCACATTTGGGGTGAGCAGGGTTATCTACTGTTTCTTAACTGGATATATTGCATCTCATCGCCTCTCAATTTTATAGCATGTGCTTGTCCTTCAACTGCCTGATTGGTTGATTCTTAATCGTCAGACTGTAGGTGAGCAAATAACACATATTCCCATTACGCAGGTGAGAAAAATGCAAGCACAGAAAGCACTGGTAATTTGTTCAAAGCCACAGAACAAGTTAACAGTAGAGCTGGTTTGGAATGAGTTCCCTAGGCTCCAAGGCTGGGGGTCACTACTCCATAATGGGGTTCTCTGTGACCCTGTATGCCATGTGTCCCTAGACTGGCCTTTATGGGAACTGGTGTTTAGAAATCCTATTGAAGCTCCTTTCATTCCCTACGTACCCTGTACCAGAAACCCGCTGTACATCATTGACAAAGCCAGTTCTGTTCTGGGCCCCTGCTTGCTGCTGCCCGGGCAGGGGACCCCGGCAGCCCTGCCCCTCATACCCTGACTGAGTATAAGCCTCTGCTGGAGTCTTCACATGGCACCCCGCATGAATGTGTGGGACCCACTGGTTGCCAAGCTGAATATGGCTCCAGATTATTCTAGGAAATAAATACATTGTTTTGCTCTGGATTGCAGGAATTGCTAATTAGGGATTTTTATTTTGGGCAGTGTTCCTTGGAGCTGGCAGACAGAAGGAGTAGGCGACTTGCTCCAGGGGCACTGTTAAAGCAAAAGGAACTATCCATTTCTGCCCCTGTTATGAGAACATGCCAGAGCCATTGCTGCCTAGCTCCTGCCCGCAGAGCCCAAGGCAGAGGCCTCTTGGAAGTTTTCCTGGCTCCCAGTGGTTTCCTTTTCTTTGGGAAGGCCCTTGAAACACAAGCACAAGCCCCTCGTGGTCTCATCAGCTGTATATTACCCTCCCCCTAGCCAGATAATTGTCCTCAGGAGGATAGCACAGGTCTTTCTTGGTATTTCCTACCTGGAACTGAGAATGAGAATCCATTTATCACAGCAGGCTGATATGGAGAGCATCAGCCAGGTTTTCAGTCATCAGTGAGAGAAAAGAGGAAGAGCTGAGAGCATTTGAAAAACTCTTAGCCCCTGGTTCCACTAGCTCACGACACGCAGCTGTGTCCCTCCCCTCCCCTGTAGGTTGGTTGGTTGGTTGACACGCCTTTGGATTCTGTGAGCTGCTAAATTCCGTTTTGGGTGGCGGGGTGTGGGGGGAGGCGTAATTAATTTGTTTGGCCTAAACTAGTTCAGGCTGCATTTCTGCCACTTTCAACCAGAAGCCTAACCTTCTGATGGTTGTCAGGGTTTGAGGACACACAGAGGACTCAGGCTACGGCTCAGTGGCCCATCTGTGGATAAACTGCCTGGGTATTTTGGAGTTACGCTGTCTGGTTCTAGTACATTGGCCAATCTACTTTAAAGCAGTAGGGCACCTGGACGGCTTGCACTGACTCCTCTGTCTCCCCCTCTCACTGCCCCTCCCCTGCTAGTGCTCTCTCCCTCTCTCAAAAATAAATAAACATTTAAAGCAGTTTAAAGAGAACTATTGTGAGACAGGGCGGGGGAGGAGAGAGGATAGAAGACAGTGAGATGAAGTCAGGTCAGTGGAAGCGGGAGAGGCCGGGGGGGGGAGAGAAATACACCGGGGAGGAGAGGCGTAGCAGGCTTGTTTCTGATTCTAATTCTGTTCCAAAGCTAAAACCTCTCAGGCCACTCTGTCAGCCTCTTTTTCACCTTCTCAACTCAAGAACTGAAACGCAATGCTCTGAACACCATTACCTAATCAAATAAAAACATCTATCAAGGTTCAAGTCCATTATTGCCCACAAAGGAGGAACCAGACTTAGACACAAAGGGGTGGAAGAAGGTTGATTCCAAATCCCAGGGTGGGTAGCAGTGTGGAGAAGTCACTAAGTCCATCCCCCCAACACTGCCTCTGACCCTTCTGGAACCCATCCCAGTCACAGCTCTCCTGTGATCATCTACCTCTCAGTTCTGTCCAGTGTTGACTTTGCCCACGGGAGTAGAATGGAAGACGGGAGAAGGAATAACCTCCCTCTGTCCTGTGAGAGAACAACTAGAAGCTGCCTTGGAAGAGTCTAGGAAGCTTTTCCTAAATGGTTCACAGCCACCTTGTTCTCTTCTCTGCCTCCCCCATTACCCGGGACTAAAAATCACAAAAGGAAGAAGGGTACAGAAGCCCCCCGCACCCCACAACCCACTCTAGTCAATGCCAGAACAGCCTGATCTCCAGTGCCCCTTGTGGGAATGTGAAGAGCATTAGGAAGCTTCCCCTGGATCACAGAAAAGGAAATACTAAGGCCCTGTGGAGAGATTCCTATAATGTTTACAATGCAAATTAACTTTACAATGCAAATTAGAATATCACCAGGATACCTCTTGGTGCTTACCAGTTGACTCTCATATGCTGCTGTCTGGCTCCAAAATTGTAACAATTTTCTTAGAGGAACATTTGACATTATATATTGTAATTCTGAATGTTTGCACCTTTGACCTAGGAATTCTACTCCTTGGACTCTAGCCTATAGTTTTACTGTAGGTTCAGATGCTGGCACCACCGTTTACTAACCCCGTAAGCTCGGGCAAGCTTCTTAACCTCCCCATGCCTCGATTTCCCCTTCTATGAAATAGAGATAATAATAGTACTCAACACATTGTGAGAATTAAATGGTGAGTGTATGTAAAACTCTCAATACCTGGTGAATAGTGCCCATAGTAAGTGGTATACAAATGTTAACTAGCATACTTAGTATTATTACCTCCATCAGTGAACCAAGTACACAAAAAAGACTATGCACAGCCAGATTCATTATATAATACTGAAAAACAGAAAACAATTGAGTTAAAAACTTATGTACATCTGCATGATGGAATACGCTGGAGCAGTTGTTAACAGCACTATCGATTAATCTGTATCACGATGGGGAAAAGAAAAACCATTTAAGGTACCATGTCTTGTAACTGACAAGAGTATGTATAGTGTGACACCATTGGTATAAATAATGATGATGATGGTAGTGTTACAGTTGGATAGAGGAATGTTGAATGAATATGCATGAAGAAAAGGCTATAGGAATCAACTTGAAACTATTTAAATGTATTTATCTGGGTATAGAATTGGGGAAGATATTTTCATTTTAACATGTTTATCTTGGGGTGCCTGGGTGGCTCAGCTGGTTAAGAGTCTGACTCTTGGTTTTGGCTCAGGTCATGATCTCATGGTTTGTGAGTCTGAGTCCCACATCGGCTCCATGCTGACAATGCAGAGCCTGCTTGGGATTCTCTCTCTCCTTCTCTCTTCCCCTCCCCCACTCACTCCCTCTGTGTCTTTCTTTAAAATAAATAAACTTAAACATAAAAAAATATTAAAAAAACATGTTTATCATTTTCCAATGAGCATTAAAAATGGTAAAGACAGAAATTATAAACCAATGCCTGGCCATGGCCAGGGGAGGGGACAGAGAAGGACCCTGGCAGTGGGTCCCTTGCCTCGGGACAGATGATCAGACTGCATCCATCACAGTGGTCAGTGCAGCCTAAGGGGCGCTGCAGGGGTCTCCGGGATGGGACTTGTGTTCTGCAGAGGTGGCAGTTGGAGACATACTTCATCCCTGCTGTAGTCTCACTGGCCTTGTTCCTTGTTAGGCTGATGGCTGGATCCTGCCTCTGTCCCTGCTTTTAACTAAATCTTTTAAGAAGGGAAAAGAGAGGAAGTGGAGAGGGAAGGTGAGGAGAGAAGAAAGGAGAGGAAGGAGGGAGAGAGGAGGGGCAGAGAGGAAAGAGAAGGGTGAGAGATGCTGTGTCCCTGCATCTCCATGGCCCCAGGAAGTGGGCCGAGAAGCTGCTCCTCAGCTCTGTCAGGAGTCGCCATGGAGACTGAGTGCTGGCCTCTTCATGATTAATACTCTGAGGCAGCTGTCTTCTTGGAGTCTTTTTAAATATATACACTATTATTTGAACACAATGATATTTAGAGCAGAAAGATCAAGGTGGGGGGTGGAGGAGGGGGCAGTAGCATTACCAGAATGATGACAGGGGCTGGGCCCTTCTTAGAAGAGAGAAGAGGGAGGCTCACTCCTCCCCATTCTCCTCCTCCTCCCTCCTCCCACCCTGGATCCAGAGCTTCCAGTCTTATCCACCGCAGCATCAGTAACAGTGTCCCAGGAGCCTGCGCAGTGCCTGGCACAAAGCTGTACTCAATGAACATTTGATGAATGAATTTTTTCATTCATTAATTCATTCAGTAATTGTCTGTTCCATGCTTGTCCAGAAGGTAAACTCTGCTTCCCCAACCTTTTCCCATGGAAATCCCATGGAAATTTCCTCTCACCCTCCCCAAGGCCACACACACACACACGCACACACACACACACACACACACACACACACACACACACACTACCACCAATGACAACTTCCACACTGGTTCCCAAGGACCTTGCGTTGCTTCTCCTCAGCACATGTCTGATGTGACCCACAGTGCTCCTATCCATCCTATCCATGGCAGTCACTCCATGGAAACTTTGCAGGGATGGACACCAGCCAGATCAAGTTTGTACATCATACCCTACTTGAAAAGCTAGAGGGATGTCATCCATCTAGGCAATCCTAGAGTGAATCCTTTTGTAAAATGAATAATCTTTTCCTAAATTATCTTGTGGAGTAGGCTAGCTTGTCCATCCTATCACTGAATAGAAGTGTGGTCTTGAGCAAGTTATTTAACCTTATCTAGTCTGTTCCTTTTTTAAAAAAAAATGTTTATTTATTTATTTTGAGAGAGAGAGAGAGAAAGAGAAAGCACACCCAGGAGAGAGTGGGGGAGGGGCAGAGAGAAAGAGAGAGAGAGAGAGAGAGAGAGAGAGAGAGAGAGAGAGAGAATCTCAAGCAGGTTCCGGACTGTCAGTGCAGAGCCCACACAGGGCTCGATCTCATGAACCACGAGATCATGACCTGAGCTGAAATCAAGAGTCAGATGCTTAACCAACTGAGCCACCCAGGCACGCCTAGTCTGTTTCTTCATCTGTGAAATAGGTCTCCAATTCCTTATTCCATAGAGCTTTGGGATGATTAAATGATATAAGATGCTCAAAGTGTGTGATTTCCCTTTTTCCCTTCCAGTTTGTGTTTTTATATTTAAAGTGGTGAATTAAAGTAGAACTCATAGGTCTAAGCTCCTCTTTCTTCTCCTCTCAAAGACCTTTATTCTATCTAGGCCCCGAATCTCTTTTAGAGCTGTTAAAATTTAGAGGTAAGAGGGGCTGAGCTGGGAAGGGCTATAAAATGCCCATTCTCTTTATAGTCCCCCCTTCTTCTCCTCAAGGAACCAAATGCAGATGCAATTACCCTCCAGAGGTAACCATCCCATATGTGAGAGTGTGTGTATGTGTGTCCACTGAAGGTGAGTGGGTCAGAGATGGGTGTGTGGGCCAGCCCACACCCAGAGTGCAAGCTGTGTTCCTCATTTCCTCTCCTATTCAGTCTTCCCTCTGCAGCCCTACTCCCAGGCCTGGCCTGTAACAAGAAGTTGGGGTGACTTGGACCCTTATCAACACAGACCTAGCCCAACAGCCCTTGGCAGAGAGCAGCAAAGGTCTGAAAACTTGCCAAAGGAGTAGGGGAATTATCCATGACTAAGAAGGAGGAGGAATGCTGTGGCAGAGGGAAGAACAACAGAAGGGACGGGGAACCTGGGGCTGGCCAATCTGGCCCGACGGGGCAGCCTGGGGAGCCCTGGACACCGGCCTAGCCAAACCCCTCCATTCCTCCTCCCTCCCAGGCAGTAAGATGCCAGAATGGATTTGAGACATGTGTGCCCTGTGTGTCTGGTGTGGGCTCACCTGGCCTTGGCAATGCATTTGGATTACAATCAATCCCCCGGTCTGAAATAGTGTATAATGGAAGTAGTGATCTGTGTGTTTCATCCTTACAGATATGTGCTGGGTTTCTGCATTTCCGACATGCAAACATGTGTGTAGCTAACACAGAATTATATCTGTGGCATTTGTTAGGACATGCTGCTCATACATGACTCTTGAAAACCTTTGTATGATTTCCAGACATGGGGAGAAGATGAGTGCAAGTGTGTCAGCATAGATTTTGCAAGTGATTATGTGATGACATATTCTGTGACCATACTTGTGGGGTCATAGTAGAGTGGGGTTGGGGCAGTTAGGGATGGAGAAGGGTCTCAGGGTCCTGGTGGACTCAAAACCAAAATCTACCTCTGGCCCTTAGTAAGCACTTAAGGAAGGAATACTGTGTGAATGAACATTGAGAAAAAATGAACGCATGAATGAATGTTTGGATGATGGACATAGGGTGAAAGGCCTGAGAATTTGGTGAGGTTGGGGCATTTTTGGCATTCTCTCAAAAATGAGAATACCAGTGGGTGCGAGAGGCTGGGAGATACACTGCAAATCATTCTGTAGCCCATCACCCCTGAATGGCTTTGTTCCTATTCCTAGGAAAGCAGAGAAAGAAGAGGGAACCCCAGCCCTGCCCTCCCCACTTCCAACTCCTAGAGTCCCAAGAACAGATGCTCTTTGTAAAGAAAAACATGCTATCCTGTGTATTGATTTAATCTCCTAATTTGGTTCCAGAAAGGAGTTAAGTGAACTATACAACAAAATAAAACCACAACTATTTAAAGAAAATAAGACAGAGGGAAAACCACAGCGGAAGACAGAAGAGATCAGGAGAGTAGGCAGGCTTCTTTGCTGGAACTGACTGACCTTCTGCAGCCAAGATTCACAGCTACCTTAAGATGAGGGTTTTTGTTTTGTTTGTTTGTTTGTTTGTTTGTTTTTCCCAGAAGAAAAAAATTCTTCTGGGGAAAAAAAAATTTTCCAATTAGTCCAGGTGCTGATTTCAGGGAAATATATCCTGTGGATTATCGGCGTATTGCTGGGAACAGCATCCTTAGAGTAAAAGTCAAGGCAGAAAAAAAGTCTACAAAAGCATTTCATACCCCGTAGGTGAAGGAGGAGGGAGCAGGAATAGGCCCTACTTCTTTGGAGGACAATTTGCCAATTGTCTATCAAAATTCCACATACCCTTGACCCAGAATTACATTCATTGGAATTTATCCCACAGATATATTCGCATTTATATAGTCAAGAACGTTGGGTACAACAAGGTTGGTAAAAACCAAAGGTTGTAAGCTTCTACATGCTCATGGATAGGGGACAAACTGACCTCCCTCATAATGGAGTACTAAGCAGCCCTAAGAATGACGAAGCTCTTTATGTTCAGACATGGAGCAATCTCTCAACTATTATAAATGGAAAAAAATTATATTGCAAGACAGTGAGTATGCCAGCATATGCATATTTTTTTCTGAAAGAATACACAAGACACTTAGATGTTGCTACCTCAGGAGGTATATGGGGAGGGAAGAGACTTTTACTTTTCAATTTAGAATATACCCTTTTGTACTAATTGATTTTTCCTCTCATCGGTAGCAAGCGTTATGGTCCTTTTTAATTGAATTGTTATTTTTCCTAGAACAAACTAAAGGGAAAAAAAAACTATTAAGAAAATGAAAAAACACACAGGTGGAAGCAAATAATGAATACTGGCAAGCATCTCTGTAGTTTACTGTGTGCCCATGCGTAGCATTTAATATGCTCTAACCTAATTACTGTTTACAGTAAATTTATGAAGTAGGTACACATAGCTCCATTTCACAGGTGAGGAAACTGACATTCAGGGAGATTAAGTGACACAGGTTGTACGTAGCAGAGAGTGGATTCAAATCCCCAACTGTGGAAACCAAAGCCCACGCAGCTTTTCCTCGCCGACCCCCGGCCTCTGCCTGCAGGCGGGAAGTGCACTAACTGAACGCCGGGCCCCACGTGGCGCAGCGCCCCAGTCAGGCGCACCCGCGGCCCCGGCGCGCACGGGGCTCCACGCTCGGGGAGCGCGCGCGCACGCAGCGGCGCGGGCTCGGCGGCGGCGGCGGCGGCGACGTCACAGCCCGAGCTTTCCTTTTCGGGAGTCCCCGGCACACATCCTGTGTCCATGTTTGGGCATTTACGTCACGGCGGCAGGGCCGGGGCCTCCCGAAATGGCAGTGGCCCGGGGAGTCGGAAGCCCGGAGCCAGCGCGGCCGCTGCTATATAAGTGGGGGGGCCGCGGATCGGGGGAGCCCGGCTGCGCTTTGGAGAGGCGAGGAGCCGCCGCCCGAGGCGGGTCCCGGCGAGCAAGGGAGCCTCGACCCCGGGACCTCTTTCCCAGAGGTGAGCGCCTGGAGCCAGGAGCCCGGCCGCCTGGGTCTGTGAGGCGCAGGGCACCCCAACTACTGGCCTCCCCGTCACCCGCGCGCCAAGCCCAGCGGGCGAGGCCCCCGGCGCCCCGCAGCCGCTGCCGCGCCATGCTCCACCTTAGCGAGTTTTCCGGCCCCGACGCGCTCCTGGTCAAGTCCACCGAGGGCTGTTGCGCGGAACCCAGTACCGACTTGTCCCGGTTGCCCGGCAGAGACGCGCCGGCGGCAGCCGGCTACCCCGGAGGTAAGGAGAACGGCCGAGGGTGCTCAGACGGCGGCGCAGCGCGGGGGCGCATGGTGCCTGAAAACGGGCAGGGACGGAAACGCTAGAGCTGTGGGGGTAGGGGTGCTAGGAGGCTCGGGGGTCCTGGGGTGCTCACCCCCATTCCCTGCCCCACTGTGCCTCCAGCGCCTCCGCAGGAACCTGTGGGTGTATCAAGGCGTCCTTTTGCCCGTGCACGTGTGTTTTGCGTGTGCATGTTTGTGTGTGCGTCTTGGGGCGTATGCGGGCTCAGGCTGGATCACAATGTGGAAAAGGCACCTTTTATGTGTCAGTGCGCCCCAAGGGCCTAGTGGGTGGGGGCTTGCAGACTCCGGAGGCGCACCCTTTGATGTGCCCGGAGCTGATTCCTGCTCCCTCCTCAGCAGGCGACTTCTTGAGCTGGGCTTTGAGCAGCTGCGGCGCCGGGGGGGACTTAGCCGATTCCTGCTTCCTGGAGGGGCCTGCACCCACGCCCCCTCCTGGCCTCAGCTACAGCGGTAGCTTCTTCATCCAAGCAGTACCCGAACACCCGCACGACCCGGAGGCACTCTTCAACCTCATGTCGGGCATCCTAGGTCTGGCACCTTTCCCCGGCCCTGAGGCGGCAGCATCTCGGTCTCCGCTGGACGCCTCTTTTCCCGCAGGCCCCGACGCCTTGCTGCCGGGTCCAGCGGACCTTTACTCCCCGGATCTGGGCGCTGCCACCTTCCCAGAGGCGTTCTGGGAGGTCTCTCCCTCAGCAGGCGCCCCCTCACAGTGCCTGTATGAGCCTCAGCTCTCCCCACCCGACGTCAAGCCAGGCCTTCGGGCGCCTCCGGCCTCTCCAGCGCTGGACACTGCCTCGGCCTTCAAAGGCCCCTATGCTCCCTGGGAGCTACTTTCAGCTGGAGCCCCAGGGAGCTGTGGGTCACAAGGAGGTTACCAGGCGGCCCCCGACGCCCGCTTCCCCTCGATGGGGGCCAAGATTGAAGACCTGCTATCGATCAGCTGCCCGGCGGAGCTGCCAGCTGGCCCCGCCAACAGACTCTACCCCACGGGGACTTACGACGCTTTCCCGCTGGCCCCGGGTGACTTAGGGGAGGTGGCCGAAGGCCTCCCAGGTCTCCTGACCCCTCCTAGCGGGGAGGGAGGGAGTAGCGGTGACAGTGGAGAGTTTCTGACCGCTACTCAGCCTCAGGTTTCCCCCCTAGGCCTCCGCAGCGCCGCGGCGGACTTCCCGAAACCTCTGGTGGCAGACATCCCCGGGAGCAGTGGGGTGCCTGAGCCTCCTGGGCCACCGCCGTCGGTCCCATTCCCCCCTACCAAGGCGCGGCGTAAGGGGCGCAGGGGCGGCAAGTGCAGCGCACGCTGCTTCTGCCCGCGGCCGCATGCCAAGGCCTTTGCTTGCCCAGTGGAGAGCTGTGTGCGCAGCTTTGCGCGCTCCGACGAGCTCAACCGCCACCTGCGCATCCACACGGGCCACAAGCCCTTCCAGTGCCGCATCTGCCTACGCAACTTCAGCAGAAGCGACCACCTTACCACACACGTGCGCACTCACACGGGTGAGAAGCCTTTCGCCTGCGACGTGTGCGGCCGCCGCTTCGCGCGCAGTGATGAGAAGAAACGGCACAGCAAGGTGCACCTCAAGCAGAAGGCGCGCGCCGAGGAACGGCTCAAGGGCCTTGGCTTTTACTCTTTGGGCCTCTCTTTCGCCGCCCTGTGAGGGAGAAATGGGTTTGTAGATTGGGGCGCCGCCTCCTGGCACGAAAGAGGCGACCTGGTCTGCCCCCCTCCCCTCTCCTCTTTCTGGCACGTCCCGGGGCCGGCCTCTGGTCCCCCTTCCAGTTCCCTTGAAGCGCCAGTCGTTCACGCCTCGTTCAGCACCAGCTCTGTGGACAGCTCCCGCGGTCCGGGCTCCAACTCCCGCGTTAGCCGCGCTATGAGGGAAGCCCTCTCGTGCACTGAGCGGGCACTTCCTTGGGACTTAAGACAGTGTTTTGTAACTGGCTTGGCGCACGCCCCACGCCCCCTATTAGACACCCCCCCACCAGAGGCAGGCTGGGGCAGCGCCGAGCCGGTCTCGCGCGGGATTTTGTACAGCAATGTCGTTTCCAGCAGCCATTGGATGTAACGTTTTGCTTTGGGGTTATTTCCTTTTGTTGTTGTTAATTTTTGTAAAGCAGACGCTACTCTCGAGCAGTTGACAAAACTGTTTATTTTTGCAATTAAAATTATTGTGCTAAAAGCTTACTGAATCTGCCATCCAAGCTTCTGACCCATTCCCCAACCACTCCCCCAGAAGAATATGTGCCAGAAGAGAAGGGAGATATGACGCCAATGGAATCATTATGCAGCTTCTGTCAGGCACTGTGGAACACAGTAGGCATTCAATAAATATGTACTGAATTAACAGATGGATTTAATTACAACTGACCTAAGGGCTCAAGGTGTTTCTGAAACTTGAGAGTGATTGAGAGGCTTAGGTGTTAAACATTGATCATATATTATCCTTAATCCTCACAATCCTGAAATTCCATTTCAAAGATGAGGCAGGAAAGTAGGTAACTTTCTGGGTAACCCAGCTAGGAGCAAACAAGGTCAAACTCAGATCTATCTGGCTCCAGAGCCAGTGCTTTTTTACCAACCCCAGAATGGTGGCACCTCAGCTTAAGAGCACTGTTTGGGAAAGGCTTCCTGCCAAGGAGTGAAATAGGTTCCGCAACTAGAGGGAGCCCCAAGCAGTAGCGACAGCAAGAGAAGACTGCAATATGTCAGTGCTGTTTGTGAACACCCAGAGTCTTGGGTATCACAGAGGCTCCAGCCAGTGCCTGTGCCTCTGTATGAGAAACACATGCTGTCATGGCCAAAAGGGATTCAGCGTTCAGCTAGACCATGGATGGGCAGAGCCAAGCCCAGCAAGGAGAGGGTGCTTTCCAGATTCTCACAGGCTGGTTGCTCACAAAGGATCTTTTCCAGGTGGCAGCAGCCCATTTACCATCCAGCCATGCACCTGCCACAGTCCCTTTTCCCTAGCTCTTCTTCCAGGTGAATCCTTCATGGCTTGAGGAGGGGGTTTGGAGCAAGAAGAGAGGAAAACATGATTTTCTGATGGAGAAGATGGGGAATGGATGCAACTTGCTCCCCCTTTACTCCTTGAGCTTACAACTCAAAAGCTTTTATACTCTTTCTGGCCACCTTGGGCACAACCTGGAACATTAAAAGCCTGCTCTGCCACCCTATCTCTCCTCCCCAGTAACTCCTCTCTGCTAAGGAAAGGATAGGGCCTGTCTTCAGGCTTTATTCTTTTCTCTTTTGCACTGAGCTATTCCTGAGTCAAGAATGCCTTACAGCCCTCTGATGCCAGATCAAGCCGGCTTCTGATCCTTTGGCTTCTTTGTCTCTTCACTGTCAGACGTGCTCACCCTCCACCCCACAGTCAAGTGGACCAGAGACAAAATGATCAAGTCCGAGAATTCCACCCATTTGTTTCCCCAGGTATTAAGTACTTCCACATGGTTGAATATCTTGTATCTAATAGACCAATTTGTGGTAAAGGACTCCACTCCACATTACCTCTTCTAGAAGAGTTAGCATTTTTAAAAGTAGCCTGCAGAGGGCAATGTTTAACCCTGTAGAGAGGCTCAAATGGTGGACCATCAGGTATTGTAATAGGTAAGTGGCAGATTCGCAAAGACGTAAGATGATGATTTTCATTAGCTTACTATTGAAGTGACCATACCTTTCACTTATAGGTATGGACCACCTGACTTCATTTCCCACGCAATGTAAGGAAGAGCACAGAGGCTCAGATTTCAAGTAACTGATTGCAAACCATACAACCTAAGCAAAGAGAGAAGGGCAGACAGACTGTGGGTGGCTAGTGTCTAACCACCCCACCCTTACCCCCTTCGTAGCATTCTGCCAGGTACTGTCAGCTCTATTGTGCCCCTCTCTTGTCCTCACGCACACCTAGGCCTAAATATCACGGATGAGAAAATTGAACCCCCACAGAAGTGACTTGGTAGTGGTGCTGGTATCAGAGCCCTGCCTGACTCTAGAACTCCCAGCTGAAAAGCCCCTCCTGTCACTCCCAAGAGAAATTGTTCCATTTACTGGACCTTCCTCTA
Organism: Panthera pardus; assembly: GCF_024362965.1. Lineage (NCBI taxonomy): Eukaryota > Metazoa > Chordata > Mammalia > Carnivora > Felidae > Panthera > Panthera pardus. The sequence goes on along the minus strand of NW_026526821.1, from coordinate 89,079,684 downwards.
GGGATTCTGAGGGAAGAGAATATTAGGCCAGGCCCACACAGAACTAGGGACTAACAGAGAGCTCTTTCCTTACTTGAGCCTCTTTTTCATCTGGCCCTCAAAATATGGGTGTTTTTCCAGACTTGGTTCCTAGCTCTCACCTTCCCTATTTCAACACTGTTTTTGGAAAGCACATTCACTTCAAGGCCTTTAGCTATCACTGCTGCATAAATGACTTCTAAGCCAGCCAGCCCTGGTCTCTACCCCAGCTGTAGCCACTTGGTTGGACTAATGAACACCTCCATATGGGTGTCCCACTGCCATTTCAAATACTATCTGTCTAAAACCAAATCATTCTTCCATATACCCAATTTCTGCTAATGGTGACTATCATTTGTTTGGGTCCCTGGTCTCATCCAAATAACTTAACAGTTCTGTGGGATTCACCTTTGATCCCTCCTCCTGTATCCAGGCTGTCACTCGGACCTGTTGGGCCTTCCTGGAGTTCTTCAGGGTCTTATCTACTCTCATTTATGGTACATATTTCCTTTTGTCTATTGTAATTTTTAGCTTGTGAGTTCATCTTCAGTGGGGATTTACCTGGGCAAAAATACTCCGTGGCCTGGCTTGAGGGTATGTTTTTCCTGAGCAGTTTTGTGTGTGCTTGTGCCATGCATCCTAAGAGTACCAACTGATGGACATCAGTCTTTATGTTAATTTTCAGCCCACGGTTCCTATATCACACAGGAGTTGTGAGTTCAAAGTCTAACCCGTATTGTTATACATTCTCATAGGCAACTCCCCCAGTTAGAGCCCAGGTCAGAGCACATAAGCAATAAGCCTCCCTCCCCATATCTCCTGGGGTTAGTCATAGCACATCCCTTGCTTACATTTCTTGGTCTCATTTCTCTTCCCAGTTTTGGTCCATATAGATTTTCTTTCCTTTACTACAATCTTGGTTAAGCGTTTCAGAGGTCTGTTATGTCTTGTGAATCAGTCCACATATTCTGTAGCAGGAGGGTCTTTGGCTTATCCATTCGACAATATTGATTAACACTGAAGCCAGAACATATTGGTTCCTCTATTAAAATGTTTCCCATGTTTATCTTCTTTTTGCCTATTGCCAGTACCTCAGTCCATGCCACTCCCTGCACATACACAAACACTGTGGCTATGACAAGCACATAGAAGCACATGATAATAACATGTAGTTGGACGGAACTTAGAAGAACAGAATTTCTGACCTCTCAATGTGTAGAGAAAGAAACTGAGGCCCAAGAGATTTAGCGATTTTCTTCAGGGCACACAGATGGTGGGAGACTGAAATGGGCCTTGAACCTGGGCCATCCAGTTCCAAGACCAGTGTATATCCCTGTATCTACTCGTTCCACAAGTATTATTGAGTGCCTACCATAGGCCAGGCCAGTGGCCCCTAACTTGTTTCCTTTCCAGTATACTTGAAGAACTCAACACAGACATTAGTAACGGTGGTCACTCTAATCCCCATTTTCACCGTGGAGAGACAGGGAAGAGTAATGAGAATCTTGATGAGGTGGGATATGGGGAAAGAGAGTGACAAAGCAACCTAGAATGCCTGCTATTTCTTCCCTCATCCCCCCACCCCCTGTGCCCTGTTTGAGACAAGCCTGCACTGTACCAAACTGCTCCCTGTGGTCTCTCTTCCTCCATTCCACATTGCACATCACTACTGATGTAATTTCCCTAAACCATTGTTCATGGTGTTTTATCCCAACTGACCACAACTTCCCCCTTCCTACAAAAAATACACTGCAGTTAAAGCCTTACATGTCTGATCCAAATTCATCTTCTACCCTCCTCTGTTATCCCTACTTTTGCTCTTTCCTCCCCCCACCCCCCACCGACCATGAATTATCCAAATCCTCCCACCCTGAGCTCCTTCAAGAGCAGAGACCATGTCTGATCCACATGTGTGGGTTCCATATCACCATGCCTACCGCCCAGCACATTCAAGGGCCTAATTATTGTGTGGATTGGTTGGCCAAAAAAAGGCCTAAAGTGCTAAAAGGGGAAAGGAAAAGAGAAGGGGGAAAGAGCAAGGAAGGAAGGTGGTTGGAGAGCATGAAGCTGAGAAAAGATCAGGAGGGAGAGTTGGGCAGAAGCAGGACTGAGGTCCTGATCCAAGTCATGGGGGTCTTATGAGTGGGACCACACTTTTGGCTGCTCTGTGCCTGTCCAGGTCTTGCTAAGCCCATGATTCTCTGCCTTAGCTCTGGGCCCCCAGATATGTCTGTCACTCAGCTCTTTCTCTTTTGGTTTTTCTGGCCCACATGGAGTGGGATTCAGTTTAACATTTTTAGAACTGTGGTTCCCATAACAACCAAGCAGGAATTGTTGTCTGTGAAATGTAGCACGAGCACACATGCGCACATGCACACATGCATACACACATATGCGCATGTGCACATACACGTGCACAGCCCCCCCATATATTCAAATGCATGCACACCCACATACATCCACATGAGCATTCACTAATAGATACATTCACAACATGCAATGTACACCCACATGTATGCACATGCACACACCTGTGCACGTACACACATGCACACATGTGCATATGCACAGATATATACCTGCATGCATACATATATGCACAAAAGTGCATGCATACATACACAAGCATGTCCTGTATTATTTTTGCATATTCATAAGAAACATAGAATGAGGACGAACAAACATTATGAGAACAAAGATAGAACCAGACAATATATGGACATTTTTGGTTCTCTGCAAAAGCAGGTGGATTTAGGGAATCTGTATTTTAGAAGAGGAGGGTTCAGTAAGCCTAATACAGCAAAAGGGTTGCAGGAGGGCACTGTGTTTAAGCACAGACATTGGAGTTTATTGACTTGAGTTCAAATCCTGACTGTGCCATTCGTTGGGCTCTGAATTTTAGCTCCCCTGTCTGTAAAGTAGGAATAATAATATGCACTTGATAGATTTGTTAGGACAATTGAATGATATGCATAAAAATGCTTAGTATGATGCTTGGCACTTGGCCAAGAGGAGCTGTTATCATTTAGGTCCTAGAGGAAGTGATTTCCCACTCACACTAAGAAGACTTTCTGAAGGAGGAAAAAAATTCAGCTAGGGGAAGGAAAAGTGGGGTGGGGTGGGGGGGGGGGGTGGTAGTTTGACCTGATTGGCCACTATTCAGCCTGTCTTTCTTAAATTTGCCTATCCCAAAAGCCACCAGACAAGTTTACAAATTATCTTTCCTGATACTAAATGCCCAATGCCTTTGCCAGAGCAGGAGTAGGAGGGGGTCAAGGAAAGTCCCCATCAGCCTCTATTGGAGAATCCTGGGGCTATGCTGGATTCCTGCTGGCTGTTGCAGCCAGACTGCCCCTCTTAGCCCTGGTGCTCAACCCTGCCCAAGCTCGGCTCTGTGCCTTTGCCCAAGTACTGCCCCTAGCCTGAAATTCCATCTGTCCTTCTCCTCTTCTAAAGCCCAGCTCGCCCTGGGCTTGATAGCCCCAACACCATGTCTGATTTCTCAGGCCCCACTGCAGCCCTGTGGACTTCCTCCAAGCCTGGAACAGCCAGATTGTTTCTACTTCGGCTGGATAGGCCTTAAGCCAAGGGCCAGGCCCTCCAGATGCTCCAGGCCTAGGGAGTCGGGCTTCTCTCCTAACCAAGTTCCAAGCAGGGGTGGGAGGTGGGGGGTTAGGGGGATGGGGTGGAGTTGGTGGGAAGGAACCAGGGCTACAGACCACCGCCTCTTTTTTCCTCCTCTAGGTCCGGGATGGGATTTGTGATGGGGACAGGTGCTCCTCGATGGCATCCTCAAGGGCAAAATTGGGTCCTGGGAAAGCAGCCACTCGAAGCTTTCCTGGTTCCCTAGGGATGCCCAGAGGAGATTGGCTCAAGCAATCGCCGCCGAGACCACGCATCTGGCCGGAGGTCGCCGGGTGCACAACCTAGGGCGCGGCCCACGAGGCTGCTTAGTGACCGTGGCGCATATCCTAGGAGCATTGCAGCGTACCCGCCCTCTTCCTGACCCACAGAACCGCCCCCCTACGCCCGGGATCTGCCCCGGGTGGGAGCAGGCCCAAGCCGGAGTGGTAGGGTTAGGGCGGAGCGGTTTGAATTAAAGGTGGGCAGAAGAGGTGCCTGGGGCAGGGAGAGTGCACTGGGCGGTGCCGGGAGCCTGGAAGACCGGGACCAAGGAAGGGCTCGGCCAAGCGATCCCTGCACCCCCAGGGCGGCGCCGCGGACCCCTCCCCCATCGAAGCCACCTTCAGCGGAAAACGTGGGGTCCCGGCGCAGCCGCTTCTGGCGGCATCTGCCGCTCCCCATCTCGCAGGAGAGCCCGCCCCGAAGGAGGGGCCGACTCCGCCCCACCTCCTCGCTGCCTCCCTCCCCCTTCTGTTCCTTTCCTCCGGCCGCGAGCCCCCTCCTCCTCCCACCTCCTCCTCCATCCTTCCCCCACCCGGTTTGTGTGCCCCTCCCGCTGCGACTGGCTGGGAGGCTCGGCCGCCCCCGCCCCGGGAGGGAGGCGGGGGCGCAAGCCGCGGCGGCCACCCGAGGCTGCGGAGGGGAACGAGATCCGAGGCCCCAGGGCGGCCCTGCATCTGGACACGGCACGCGGGGGCTGCCTGTGCACCCCCAGCCGAGGGCCGTGGGGCCTGGCCTCGCCGCGGGGTGGAGGAGGTAAGGGCGAGTCATGGGCGCGCTGCGGGACCGCTCCTGGAGAGAGAAGGCAGGGAGGACCCCAGCCGCTGCCTCCTCCTCCTCTTCCTTCTCCCCCACAGCCCTCGGGAGGCCCCCGAGGCTGCCGGACAGGGAGGGATTCTGGGCAGGCCAGGCCAGAGGCAAGGAAGGGGTTAATTTAAGGAATTAAAATCAGAACGTTTTGAGACCAGGCTTCCCATCCCCCCGGCTTCTCGCCAGTTGCTCCCCGCGCCAGGTTGGGGGGCGGGGGCGGGCTCCAGACCCCTCTGGGACTCTGGACCTTGGAGAGCAGGGCCAGAGGGAGGGAGGAAGGGGAGCGCCCTCAAACCCAGCCCTCTTCACCTGCTTCTGAAAAAGGGTGGGGGAGGGGCTTGGTGTTGAGGCCTGGCTGGGCACCTGTGCGGGTGTCTGAGGGTGGGAGGCTTTGGGTGTCTGTGTGCGTGCCGGCGTGCACGTGTGATAGGATGATCTGGAGGTGTGCATGTGTGTGCACGCATGTTTCTGTCTCCTCATATCCCAGTGCCTCCGCTGGTGACTACCCACAGTGATCTGGATGTGCGCGCCCCACTGCATTGCTTTGCATGTGAGTGTGTGGCACGGCGCCTGTATGCACTTGCCATGGTGTGCCTGGGAGCGGGAGTGGGGCCTGCTCTCCTTAGGTCGAGTGTGCTGTGAGGGGCCCCGATGGTTTTCCGGGTGTGGGATCCAGGTGCTGGAGCCATGTGTGTGTGACCTTGGGAGGTGTGTGCATGTTTGCAGGAGCACAAGAAGGAAGGGGAGCTTAGAACAGAAAAGGCAGTGTCAGGGCTGCCGGGAAGCAGGGGACTGGATGCATTGACCCCTGTGGGTCTTCACTAGACTATAGTGATTGCCCTGGGAGGTACACAAGTGGGGACCACAGCCCCAGGTGTGGAGAGCCACAATCCCCTCCTTCTTGGGGATTTGGAGGGATTTGGAGGGGGGGGGGCATTCCTTTATTCTCCATTCACAGGGACACTTCCAGCTGCCTCCCCATCCTTAGAACACCTCCTCCACCTGCTGGCAGATGTCTCCTGAAAGCACTGAACTTAAGGCTTCATTTCTTTGGCCTGTAAAGCCATCTATTAACATCCAAATCCCTTCCCCTCCTCTGCATGTGGATTTTAGATGGAAAGAGGGAGAAAGAGCTCTTGGGCCTAGAGGGCCAAGTGAGAAGGTAGAGGAGGTGCCAGAGACATGTTGGGGGAGTCGAGGGCAGGGTGGGTGACCATCAAAAATCAAACTCTGCTAACTTCTCAATTTTGCCTGATCTGAATTTAACAGAAAAAGAGACAGAGAGGAAGTTTGGTGATGTCCACACAAATGTTTCTAGATTTAGGGATGCCTAGTATATTTTTGTTTTTGGAATATTTGTAGCTGGCAGGGGGTGGTAGTTGTTGAAAGGTAATTGCCATCCTGCCTTTGAATTCCCTGGACTTTCCTGCCTCTATGGAAGTGCCCCCACTCCCTTCATTCAATCAACAAATATTTACTGTGAATATTGTAGAGTTGGTGCAACATTCCCCTCCCAATTAGAAGTAACATATGTTGCTATACTCTTAGTACGGGTTTTGAAATCAGGTAGTACTTGATCAGGTAGACTTACAAGTCAGATCCTGACTTGTAACTGTTTCAATTATTCAGTGGTGCAACAAACCACCTCAAAATGTAGGGGCTTAAAACAATAATGCTTTATTATTTTTCATGGTCTGTGTGTTGGCCATGACTATGGCCGTGGCTGTGGGTTCACTTGGCACCTGTCAGCAGCATTCAGTTGAGGGACTGGCTGGAAAGGAACATCAAGGTGGTCTTTCATCCTTCAGGGTCTCTCTACATACGATATCTAATCATTCAGTAATTCAGCCAGAGTTTTTTTTTTTGTTGTTGTTTGTTTGTTTGTTTTTTATGGCAGCTGTATCCCTAGAGGAAATACTGTAAGAGGTTATAAGCTCTAAGGTACAATTGCTTATCAAACCTCTGCTACTACATGGCCAACTTTTGAGTCAGTGTGGGAGGGCACAACATAAGGGCAAGAATCCTGGAAGCATGGTTCCAGGGAGGCCATCAGAGCAAAGTCTATTACAGTCACTTCCCGGCCTTGGGCAAGTGATTTGGCCACTCTGAGCCTCATTTTCCTCCTAAAATAGAGACAATACCACCTATGTGGCAGCACTGTCATGAAGACTAAATGAGAAGCATGGTATCTGATCAGAATAGTTAGTAGGTAAATGTTCACTGTTTAGATTATTAGACTGTAAGCATCTTGAGGGCTTGACTGTCTTATTCATCCCTGTGTCTCCCAGTGGCTGGCATGGCCCTTGTGTTTGATATCTTTTTGTCGGGTGGATAAAACAGAATGAAGCACAGAAGCCCTAAGCCTTGGAGCTCTGTTAGAGTGACAGAGGCAAGAAGACACAGCAAGTTCTTACTTCCCAGTGGGTGGGACGTAAGCCGAACCGGGGAAGCACTTGTAATTCCAGGTGATTCTTAGATGGACTTAATTATAACCAGATTCATCCAGTTCCATGATAATGAGTGATAGAAATCACTTTGGTTACATGAAATCAATCAGTTCATCCATTATTCAGTGTGATTCCTCCAAGAATGATATACTGATGTCTGCTGTGGGTGAGAAAGGTGTGAGAGTGAATCATTTGCATTGTCCTTGCCTTCCAGTGTACGAATAGGGTGGGATCTGATGTGCAAACAAGTCCATGACCATCCAGCATGTGACACCTGTTACCGTATGTGAAGAGCTGTGGTAAGGAGTGATTCACGCTGTGATGTGATTTGAGCTGAAGGAGGGGGTCAAGGAAGGCTTCATGGAAGGGGTAGCATTTGACGTGGCCCTGCAGAATTCACCATTTGGTGCAGGGAGTCCCAGGAAGAGGGACCAGCATGAGCCAAGATTTGAGGGTGTGACAGCACATGGCACTTCTCAGTGAAACTGAGCCCTGCAGGGCTCATTAAGGATGCACATGGGAAGCAGGACACAAAAGCTAGGCTGGCAAGGCTGTCTGGTGGTCTGGTCCTGGCCAGGCTTGAGGGCAGTCAAAGCAGGGTGGACTTTACCTCCCAGAAAATGGCCTGCCCTCAGAGATTTATTTTGGAAGAGTGACACGACTGGATTGGTATTTTCAGAAAAAGCAGGAGGAGTTAGAGACTTCAGTTAGAAACAGTATCAACAGACCAGATAGAAGCGGATAATTATGGTCTGGGGGAGGGACTAGAGGAAATAAGAATCAAATATCTAGAAGGCAGTAGGACAAAAACCGGTGACTGATGAGGTCTGAAGAGGACTTTGAGAATGCAGAGGTGCCTTGGGGGTTGCATCCAGGGTGCTGAGTAGATAATGAAGATGTTGGTCAAGATGGGAAACAGGAGAAAGATGCGGGCTTGAAGGAATCATGTATTGTGAGTACACTATTAGCCACATTAACCTCTGAGCCACCTACATTAAAATACCACCCTTTCATCGTCTCCCTCTCTACAGGCTGCTTCTAAGGAGCACTTAAAAAAAAAAAGATTGCTATAAATGTCAGGTCTAAGGCATGGGTTATGTATGCCTCATGCTAGTGGAAGTGATAGTAGAGATTAGAATTAGGTTATCTCTAAGAAGCATTTAAATATGTTCTGGTGTCTCTCATCTTAAAAATTTCTTCTGGAATCTCCCATGCTGCCTCTTCCCCTTCATAGTTGAGCTTCCTGTATGTACTCACTGTCTCCACCTCACTCTCCCCTCAGCCCCCATCAGCTGGGCTCATCAAAGAGGTCTTCCCTGAAGTCCCCAGTGGACCCTTGCCACCTCTGCTCTGACTTGTGTCATCAACTCCTGTTGTTTACACTGTCATTTACACTACTGCCCACTTCTTCCCTCCTTGACATCCTCTCTTCCAAAAGGTTTCCTACCAGAATTCCCATTGCTGCTTCTGGTTCTTAGAAACTTCTTGGTTCTTCTCCCTCCCCTGCTTTTCTGAGGGTCCACCTTTATTACCCTGCTCTCCTCTCTCTGCACCCTCTCCCTGGTCCTACACTCATCCACTTTTATGCTTAAGTTGCCAGACCTATATTTTTGGCTCCATATCGCAAACTGTGTATCAACGACTATCTCTATTTCCAAGGCCTTCTGGAACCTCAAACTCATGGAATTTACAACCAGGCTCGTCTCTCCCCCAAACCTGCTTTCCTTCACTTTCCCTCCTACCTTAACCACAGCCCCATTTATCTACATGCTCAAAACCCAAACCTGAGCTTGATCTTTGACTCTTCCCTTTAGTATGAGCCACAATCATTCTGTCACCAAGCCTTCTTGACTCTCCTTCCTATGTTGCTCCTGTATCCATCCTTGTCCTCATTGCACTCCTGCTACCTTGGCTAACAATTTCTGCCTCCAACAGCCTTCTGCTTGACCTTGGCCCTCAGTAGTCCATTTTCTAAACTGTATATCTGATTAAGTCCTTGCCCTTCCTTCATTCCACAAACACTTACCCAAGCACCTGCCCCATGCCAGGCAGTGTTGGAAGTGCTGGGGAAGTAGCAGTGATTGAGACAGAGCTTAGGGTTTAGTTCCCAGAGAGAGATGTTCTTTTTTGCCTTTGCGCATCCTGTTTCCACTGCTCAGAATGCCTTCCTTCTCCTCCCCCAATCTCATAATTACACTTCCTCACCTGACTCGACTCTTCCAGTCATTTCGATGCTACTGCCTCTGGGGGTTCCCCAATTCCTCAAGCTAAGTTGAGTGTAGAATCCCATGCTAGCCTCTTGCACAGCATTTATTTTATTGCTGTATCATCTAATACCTTACTTAGTCTGTCCCAGGGAACCCCAAGCTGTTTGAAGGCAAGATCTCAAGATGTCCTCAGCATACCTAGCACAGCACCTGATAAAATTCATGGCCCAGAGCAGGTATTCAGTAAACATACACTGAATGAATTCATGTTTTAATAGAACTCAGGAGAGAATGCCAGGCTAGAAATACAGATTTGCGAGATTATTAGGACTTTTGATTACAAGTGACAGAAATCCCACTCAAATTATTTTTTTGCAAAAAGGGATATGTACCAACTCATGTAACTGGAAAGAAGGGGGATGGGTGTGTTTGGGGTATGACTGTACCTGGGTTCTCAAAAATGTGGTGAGGACTCTTTCTAGCTTTTAGCTCAGCTGCGCTCTGAGTGTGGCCATATTTTTCCCCCGCCATGCATGGGCTTTCTCCATGTAGTAGGTGGGGGTTACACAAGGCCATAGATAGCTTTAGCATCCTAATATGTAATTCCAGAGGAATAAGAGACTCCTCAGTCTTTCATTTATATTCCCAGTGAATGGCTCTGTTGGCTCAGCTTGAGGAATGTGTCCATTCCTGGGTCGTTCATTGTGGCCAAGGAGATGGGGGCACCATGGTTGACATGATTGGCTAGGCCTGGGTCATGCAGCCCTGTCAGAACCACATGGAATGGGGAGGGCCAGCTTACCAAAGAAAGAATGAGATGTATTACCGGAAGGTGAAGAAGACTTGCTGAGCAGATAAAAATACTAATATCCACTGCAAGAATTCTCAATGATTACATGGTAGTGGAAGCCATGAAAATGCAAGATAATCTGTGTTTCTGTCAGAGTCAGTGAGAATGTGACAGTAGACAGGAGCCAGAGAAGACACACATCTTGAAATGGTTGGTCTTGTTTGAGGAGATGAGATTCACACACCTGAAAGCCTTAAAAAAAAAAAAGATCCTGTGGTTCATCCTGTAGAATCCTTCTACCTAATGCAAACCTTCAGCTGGATTTGAAAGAAAGTAGACTTGAGATAGGCATTTCAGAAAGATGGCAGGAGCATAACAGGTCCTGGGGATGGGGGCAAGGGGCAGGGCCAGGCTGAAAAAGGAGGCAGGTCTTAGGAACGCAGAGGTTGCTGATTTGAGGAGACTAGAATGCAAAGGAAAATCTCCAACTGTTCTGTCATGATACTCCTAATACAGGACTGTGATACAATTTGAACAGGCAACACTTCTATTTTTCTTTTTCTTCCTCTTCTACCTCCCCCTGCCTCCATCACCTTCTTGCCTGCATCCAGGCAAAGCTTATGCTCATGCTGAGGGAGTACATACATCTAGGCAAAAATATTCCTAAGAATGATTCATAGTCCTTCCTCAGCTCCAGCATATGGAGGGAAACTGTGGGGCAGGCTGGCCTCAGGGGAAGAGCCACCTGGACCCAAGAAGTCCCTTCCTACTTCTACCTTGCACGTCCACACATAGGCCTGCACCCCCAGACTTTCCCCTTTGTCAGAGCCTGGCTAGCAGGGTGCTGTGTAGGAAAAGGATGCTTCAAAAGTATATGGGGAGGGGACGGAACAGGTTGGCCAGTTCTGATCTCTGAAAGTGCCCCCACTGGAGGGCTCAGCACTTAGTTGGGATGGGCAGGTACCCACGGGTGCCCTGATACCAAGCTGACCATACATCACAGAATAACCCTGTTCCTGAACAGTTGTGTGTGTGTGTGTGAACTGAATTCTATTTATAACATCTCTGGTCACTTTGCCAACTTCTTCAATTTTATCTATAGTTATTAATCCATTCAGGTTTTCTACTTCTTCTTGAGTCAATTTTGATAATTTATATTTTCCTAGAAAAATATTCAGTTCATCCAGATTTTCAACAATTTGGGCCAAGAATTGTACCTGGTGGCATTTTAGTAATTGAAAAAAAATCTCTGTGTCAGTGGTTATATCCCTTTTCTCATTCACAGTGTTATGTATTTGTTTTCTTTCTTTCTTTTTTGCACTTTGAATAGATTTGCCACAAGACTATTTATTTTGTTGGTCTGTTCAGAGAACTCTCTTCTGGATTTCCCTCTCAAGGCTACTTTTTTGGTGTTAATATACCTAATGATAACGGTGATGGATGATAATGATTTTGATGTTAATATACCTAAACGATGGTGATGTTAGAACAGTGACTAAGTATTTAAAAAAAATTTTTTTAATGTTTATTTATTTTTAAGAGAGAGAGAGAGAGAGAGAGCGCGCGCGCGCGCGCGCGTGAGTGGGGGAGGGGCAGAGAGAAAGAGGGAGACACAGAATCTGAAGCAGGCTCCAGGCTTTGAGCCGTCAGCACAGAGCCTGATGCAGGGCTCGAACCTGTGAACCATAAGATTATGACCTGAGCCGAAGTAGGATGCTTAACTAACTGAGCCACCCAGGCACCTGCTAAGTTGTTTTTTTTTTTTTTTTTTTAATTTAAGTCCTTGGCTTATAGATAACTAAGTTGTTTTTGGGTAAAATAAAATTTGGATTTGCTCAAAATTATCTAGTGGTGGGGGTGGGGGAAGTACAAAGCAGGGGAGCAGGTATACAGATAAAACAGAAGCGTCATGAGTTGGTAACTGTTGAAGTTGGTTGATGGGTATATAACATAGTTTATCTTCATATTGTGTTTTTGAATATATGTGAAGACGTCCATAACAAAAAGTTGTGTCTTTTTAAAATTTTTTAATGTTTTATTTATTTTTTGAGAGAAAGACAGAGTACAAGCTGGGGAGGGGCAGAGAGAGAGGGAGTGTTTTGTTTTGTTTTGTTTTAATCCTTGTCTCACCATGCATACCGAAAATTTTTAGATGGATTTAAAACTCCATTGTATAAAAGGAAACCATACAGCCTGAAGTATGTGTATGCTACCAAGTCGTTGTCAGTTTATGGATGACTATTTGTTTAAGGCCCTTAATTAAAAACAATTTTTTTTAACATTTTTTATTTATTTTTGAGAGAGACAGAGACAGAGTGTGAGCGGGGGAGGGGCAGAGAGTGAGGGAGTCACAGAATCTGAAGCAGGCTCCAGGTTCCAAGCTGTCAGCACAGAGCCCGATGTGGGGCTCGAACTCACGAGCCGTGAGATCGTGACCTGAGCTGAAGTCGGACGCTTAACCGACAGAGCCACCCAGGCGCCCCTAAGGCCCTTAATTTTAAAAAATTGTTCTAGACTTTAAAAAAAAAGGTAATTACACAAAGTATGAAAGGAAAACATATATAACTGTTTATAAAATCTTCAGTAAGGCTGGACTTCCTAAGCATGATAACAAAATCAGAAATGCTAAGGATTTTTACTGAAGCCAACTATAAGCTTTATTATATCAGTAAAGACTGTAAACGAGCCAATTGACAGACTTGAGTAAAACATTTGTAGTATATAAATGACAAGGGATCAACATTATAAAAAGCCTTTGCAAATCAGTAAGAAAATATGAACGTTCAGTATAAAAATGAGCAAAGAATAGTACATAAGCAAGTCACCAAAGAAATATAAATGACTGCTCAATATGTGGGAAAAAAAATATCCAGCCATAATAATCAGAGAAATGCAAGCAAAACAGCCAGGCCACTTTTCGCTCTCAAATTGGCAAGAGTAAAGTGAGGCCAGGGGGCGCCTGGGTGGCTCAGTAGGTTAAACCTCTGACTCTTGATTTCTGCTCAGGTCACGACCTCGTGGTTCGTGAGTTCGAACCCCATATCGGGCTCCGCAGTGCGGAGCCTGCTTTGGATTCTCTCTCTCCCCCTCTCTCCCTCAAAATGAATAAATAAACTTAAAAAAGAGAGAGTACAGCGAGGCCAAAGGTGAAGCTGAGTTTGGCTGCAGTTGGTAGATGCTGGGAGCCATTGAAGGAGCATGAGTTCTCGGTAGACAGAGGAATCTGGTGCCTAATATGGGACGAGATAGAGCTCTGAGCTGAAGCCTGGGCCAGCAGTCTGGGTGTGAGGAAGAGCACAGGGCAGAAGAGAACTGATGGAGAAAATGAGCAGGTCTTGATGGTTAGCAGAGAGCAAAGTCAAGATGGCCAGTGGTGTGGTATGACTGGGAGGACAGTGGCACTGTTGAAGAGAACAGGGATGGACGCTGGGGAGTGGGTGAGGGGAAGTCCAAGGTTTGCTTTTTACACTGTGGGTCACTGTGTTAATCTAGAGCTTCATTACTAGTGACTGGCCACTGACTCAGATGATTTAGGCTACAAAAAAATTTGTTGCCTCACACAATTGACAAGTCCCGGATTAAAGTTTTAGGCAGATCTGGATCTGGATGCTCAAGGGAGGTCATCAGGAGCCTTGTTGTTCTTCTTGCCCAAGGAGGATAGAAGTGGCCACAAGCAGGGGCACCTGGGTGGTTCAGTCAGTTAAGCATCCAAGTTCGGCTCAGGTCATGATCTCACAGTGTGTGGGTTTGAGCCTCGTGTCAGGCCCTGTGCTGACAGCTCAGCACAGCTTTGAATTCTGTGTGTGTGTCTCTCTCTGCCCCTTCCCCCGCTCACACTCTGTCTCTCTCTAAAAATAAATAAACATTAAAAAATTAAAAAAAAAAAAAAAAAAAAAAAGAAGTGGCCACTAGCAGCTCCAGGCTCACATTCTACCAGCTGAGCACAGGTCCTGGAGTGGCTATATTGGCCTGAAGTTGGGCACTGTGCCCAGGATGAATAATCGCTGTGACTGATGAACAGGCTAAGGTCATATGTGCTCCCCCTGAGCCCCACCCAAAGTGGGGGCAATGGTTCTCAAGGGAAAACTGGGGGTCCATCCACAAAGCAGGGCTGGAGCTGAACCGCAAAAACAATAAATGTCCTCTACATTCCACGTCTGAACAAGATCTACACAGACCCCCCCTACTTGTACAATTTTTTAAAATGTTTCTGTTTATGATAATGCAACTATCCCTCACAAAACGTCAAACACACTTGTCCCATCTCCAGAAGGAGATGTTCCAAGTTCTCATCCACTTACCACATCTAGACCCAATTCAAGATCTTGGTGATGGTCTGTTTGGCAAGGTACTGAGCTAGCCACTCATGGTCTTTCAATTTATGGCCAGACTATGATGGAGGAAAGATCGGATAGCTGAAAGAACAAAACCCTTCCAGCTCAAGAGGGGAGATGAGGAAAAATGCTCAGTGGTCACAGACCCATAGCATGGTCCACATGCTTGACCAGTTGGCAAGGATGAGGTTCCCTGACTCATCTATTTGGCTGCTATGGTTCTGCCATCTCGAGGAGCCTTCATTGTTCTTCATGCTCTGTGCCACACACAAAAAGGGGCATTGCGGTGGGGTGGGGTGGGGGGGAGTCACCTCCCACTGACGGCAAGTTTAAGGGGTGAGGAACATTAGTAGCTGAGTAATCCCTGGCCTTTGTTTTCCAGGTTTGTGGGTTTTTCTGGCAATACAATCCCCTTAATCATTAGGAAGCTTTCAGTCAGTTTGCATTCAGTTGTCCCCAGAGCCATTAACCAAACTAGAGACCTCATTGGAAGTTGTAATTCTTGAATCAAGTCCCTGGTGATAGTGTTGGGGGAGGAGCAGGAGTTGTCTCTTAGCAACAGTTCTTGGTGCTCTGCCCATCCCAGGAGCCATGGCTCTGTTGCCTCTAGCTAGGCCTCTGCAAAGGGCAATGCAAACCCCTAGTCTAGAGTTCATTTGTCCTCTCTCACTCAAGCTGTATCCCAGTGGAAGGCTCTTTTGATGAAAGCAACGATAACCTCTGTTGAGCTGGGAGGGCACAGCAGGAGGGGTTCTTGGAGAGCCTGAGGAGTCAAGAGCCTGTGAGGGCCCAGGTTTGTCTCTGTCTGTGTGTCCAGCCTCCCTGTCTTTGCTTGAGTTGACTTTAGCTGGAAGCAGAGAACTGGCTCTTAATTATCTGACTCTCAGCCATATTGGATTACTGGCCTCAGGCAGAAAGGGCCTCTCTAGGCAAAGCGGCATTTTCTTCCTGTCTGCTTTCAGATGTGCCCCTTTCAGCCAGAGTGTGTCTCTTTCTTGTCGGACCTTACTGAGGCCATGGGAAAGGCCACACCCCATATGGTGACATTTTTCTACAGGTCCCCTAAAGTTCCAGGTAGGAACATCAGCTGAGCTCGGGAGATAGTGCAAGAGTTTAATTAGCTGCTTTGCTGCTATGTAGCAGGGTTCACCAACTTCTGAGGAGGGATCTGGTACTATCTTACTTCCCCACTTAATTCAGCTAATTCTTCCTTAGGGCCTATTCCTTTAAAACATTCAATTTCTCACTCTAATTTCTGGCTTCGGACTTCTTTCTAGTGCAAGTGCCACAGACCCAACTCCAAATGGTCAAGAAAAAAGGGGAACTGATTGGCTCACCCAACTGAACAGACCAGAATCTCAAACAGTATCTGTGAGAAACCTGTCCATCTCAGCTCTGCTTCTCTGTATTGGCTTCATTCCCAGGAGGTTCCTCCCCAAAGAGACAAAGATAGCCCTTGCAGCTCTAGCCTTCCCCATCAGCTTAGAAACCTGAATGCAAAGAGGATGCTTTTCCCCAGTAGTTCCAGAAAAGTCCTGGAGGAATGACTCATTGACTCAACTTGGGCGATCTCTGCCCATCCCAGGACTCTGTTTGGCCAGGTCTATATTACTTTCTTACCCCTGGAGTCGGGGGTGGACCATCAACCCCCACTCAGACCACAGGGACTGAGAAAGTGGGGAAGGAAGGATGGTTCCCCAAGGGCAAAGCAGAATGATTTTACCAGGAGGACTGGGTTCTGGGCTGGTAAAGGGAATAGATGTTCACCCATATATCCATGTGGAAATGCCTGAAGGCAAAGGGAAGTCAAGAGCAAGTCAGGATAGAGAGGCAGAGCTGAGAGTTAGTGGCTTAAAGCTGGGAGTGAATGGGAGCAAACCAGACTGCTGGGGAGAGGGTAGATATGAAGGTGGACCTCCCATCATGAGACAGGAAGATTCAGAAGGCAGTAGGAAGAGGAGGTCAGAGAACCTTCATGGCAGCCTGTAAAGACAGACTGGTCATTAGTATGAGCGGTGGGACTAGTGGGGGAAGATCCTTGATGACAACTGGATTGATAAGCAGTGGTCTGTGACCCGGAGGAGCACAGGGACAGCAGAGGGTGGTTGAAGGCAGTTAGGAAGAGGAGAGCAGTGACGAATAGGGTAGAGATTCCACAAGGCAGGAGTGGTGTGACCAGAAGCCAGAGATGAGGGAGGATGGGCAGCAGGAGTTGAGAGTGAGCAGGGTTAGAATGCCAGGAAGGGTGGTGTCTTGTGCTAGAAGCCTGAAGAGGACAAATACGGTGGCCCTTGGAGTAAAGGGCAGGGCAGGGGCGCTTACTGGAGACCAACCTAGCAAAGAAATTTGAAAAAGGAGCTACGTGCCTAGCATGGCAGGGATGGGAGTATGTGGTACAGAAACAGGACAGGAACAAACAGGGACACACACACAGGTATCATCAGGTGAGGTGACAATTTGGTCACTGCAACATGGTACCAATAGTTTGTCTTGATGGGTATTTCCATCAAGGTGGAAATAACACCTTCTTTTAAGGATTTCTTAAAGTATATTTATTTATTTGGAGAGACAGAGAGCGAGAGAGCAGTGTGTGTGCGTGAGCAGGGGAGGAACAGAGAGAGAGAGGGAAGGGAGAGAGAGAATCCCAAGCAAGCTGTGTGCTGTCAGCACTGAGCCCGATGTGGGGTTTGATCTCAAGAACCAGGAGATCATGACCTGAGCCGAAATCAAGAGTTGGGATGCTCAACCAACTGAGCCACCCAGATGCCCCAAAGATTTGTTTTCAGAGGTAACATACATACAGCCACAAATACATATAGTACACTAACCTTACGTATACAGCTTGATTGTTTACGTACACACGTACTCACATGTAAAACCACCACTCATATCAAGATCTAGAGCATTTTCAGCATCACATGTGGTTCCCTCCTGCCCCTTCTCAGTTTATCGTCCCCAGGAGTAACTTCTATTCTGACTTCTGTCATGATCAATTTAGTCTGTTCTTGAATTCCATATGTATGGAATCCTCCAGTATGCACGCCCTCTGGCTCCTTTCATGCAACATAATATTGAATGGATTCATCCACGTTGTTGAATGTACCAGTGCTTCCTTTTCTTATTGCTGGATAAAATTCCATTATGCATATATTACAATTTATCCATTCTACCGGTGTTGGGCATTTGGGTTGTTTAAGTTGGAATACAGCTTGGAAGTGTTATACATAATATTAATGCCTTTCTCCCCCCGCCCCCCCCCCCCCCCCCTTAAAGAATCCTCATTCGTCTTCACTCTCATACATGTACAGGCCCTCCCACCAGTACCAGAGCAGGCCAGCCTCCTCCGGGAGGTCAAGCCATTGGTATCCCCTCGCCCCTCCATTATGGTCATGGGTTTCCTGGGGAAGTACGTTTCCTTACGGGTGGGGATACCACCCTCCTAAGTCTTACTCCCTCTCTTCTAGCCTCCTCTCCCCTGGCCGTGAGCGCCCTGGGCCTTCCTGACCCCGCAGCGGGGCTCGCCCGCAGCCCCCCATGAGCGCGCCCGGCTGACCGGCGGGCCGGCCGCGGTGGAGCCCAGGCGCCGCGGGGGCGGCGGGGCCATGGCCTCGCTGGACCTGCCGTACCGCTGCCCCCGCTGCGGGGAGCACAAGCGCTTCCGGAGCCTGTCGTCGCTGCGCGCGCACCTGGAGTACAGCCACACGTACGAGACGCTCTACATCCTCTCCAAGACCAACAGCATCTGCGACGGCGCCGCGGCCGCTGCAGCCGCCGCTGCCGCCGCCTCGGGCTTCCCGCTGACGCCCGAGCCCGCCGCCCTGCTGGCGGTGCCCGGCGCCCGACGCGAGGTCTTCGAGAGCACGTCCTTCCAGGGCAAGGAGCAGGCGGCCGGGCCGTCGCCCGCTACGCCGCACCTGCTGCACCACCATCACCACCACGCGCCCCTCGCCCACTTCGCCGGCGACCTGGTTCCCGCCAGCCTGCCCTGCGAGGAGCTGGCTGAGCCCGGCCTCGTGCCCGCAGCCGCCGCGCGCTACGCACTGCGCGAGATCGAAATCCCGCTGGGGGAGCTGTTCGCCCGCAAGTCCGTGGCCTCCTCGGCTTGCTCGACGCCGCCGCCCGGGCCGGGACCCGGGCCCGCCTCCGCCTCCCCCGCGTCCCCCTCCCCCGCTGATGTGGCTTACGAGGAGGGCCTGGCGCGCCTCAAGATCCGTGCGCTGGAGAAGCTGGAGGTCGACCGGCGGCTGGAGCGGCTGAGCGAAGAGGTGGAGCAGAAGATCGCAGGCCAGGTGGGTCGGCTGCAAGCCGAGCTGGAACGCAAGGCGGCAGAGCTGGAGACGGCGCGACAGGAGAGTGCGCGGCTGGGGCGCGAGAAGGAGGAGCTGGAGGAGCGTGCTTCCGAGCTCTCGCGCCAGGTGGACGTGAGTGTGGAGCTGCTCGCCTCACTCAAGCAGGACCTGGTGCACAAGGAACAGGAGCTGAGCCGCAAGCAGCAGTGAGTGGCCCGCGGGGCCCTGTGGGCGGGTGTGCCCGTGTGTGTCACTGCCGCTGCCACCACCGTGACTGGGCCTGAGTGTGTCTGTGTTTGTGTCTGTGTGGCCATGGCTTTGTAATATGGCATCTATGGCCACAAGCCTGTAATGATGGTGTGGGTGGGGCCAAGAGTGTCATGAAGGTATGTGTTTGGGACTGTGAGTACATGCAAGTGTGACCACGGGCATCACATAGCTAGGCACACAGCAGTGAAAATTGTTTCTCTCCCTTTCTCTCTCTCTAGCAAAGGCCAGCTCCTACATTGTGGCACCAGACCCTCTTCCTACTTTTGCCTACTCAAAGACATAGTGCAGTTCTGCTCTCCCCCTTTGCCATCACCAGACTTTCCTCGTCAACTGTATCATTCCTAAAAGCATCCAGACATAAGATCATTACTCCCATCTGCCCTAACCCCACTGCCCCCCGTAGGCTACAGCCACTTTTCTCTCCTTCCAGAACAACTCCTTGAAAGTATTGTTTATATTCCTTGTCTCCAGTTTCCTTCCCCACTTTCCGTCTTCAATGCACTCTGATCAGATGTCCACCTCCACCACTGTCCTCTGTGTCACCAACGACCTTCACGTTGCCAAGGCCACTAGTCATCATCTCAGCGTCTCAGCCGCGTTGACACAGTGATAACCTTGAAACCCCTTTTTCACTTGGCATCCAGGACACTCTCCTGGAATGTCCTTCTTTTTTCCTGTCTGCTCCTCCTCGGTTTTCTTTGCTGGCTTCTCCTTATTTCCCTGGTCTTTAAATGTAGAATTTCGAAGTAGATGGATGTTATTTATCTGTCCCCATTGTGATGTAAGCTCCACAGGGGCAGGGATTTTTCTCAGGCTTGTCCACTGCTGTGTCCCTAATACAGTGCCAGACACCTAGAAGGTGCCCAGTAAATGTTGAGTGGATGCATGACCAACTGTGAATCCTGAAGTCACTCTGAAGCATGCTGTGTGTACATGCACTTCCCGGAGGCTTCTGCGTCTGAGAATGGTTCTGAAAATGTGTGTGCGCGTGTGTTGGAATGTGTCGTTGGGACTATGCCTGCCTCAGACTGTGTGTGTGCCTGCAAGTGAACTTGACACGAGCGGATGTACATGAGTGTGTGTGGCTGTGTGCCCGTGAGCATTGCTGGAGGGAGGGGGTGGCTCTGAGTGTCACTGAGTGTGACTGACTGTTTCAGTGGGGAGGAGGGGTGTCTGGCAGGAGTGTTGGGGCTGGGTCAGCGGGGTGTGAGTGTGTGACTCGGGGTGGATGTTCGCATTTCTGTGTGTGCTGTCCTATGGGGCATTGTGCCTGGGCCTGTTCCGCGTGCACCCGCGTGACCACAGGCAGCTGTGCCCGTGTCTCTCCCCACTGCTCAGGGTCCCCTCCGGAGGGTGGGTGGGCGGCCAGGCCGAGGCACGGGGGTAAGAGACTGCTCCGGGCCCAGGGAGGTGGTACAGATCGACCAGTTCCTGAAGGAGACGGCGGCGCGGGAGGCCAGCGCCAAGCTGCGGCTGCAGCAGTTCATCGAGGAGCTGCTCGAGCGGGCTGACCGGGCCGAGCGGCAGCTGCAGGTCATCAGCAGCAGCTGTGGCAGCACGCCCAGCGCCAGCCTGGGCCGCGGAGCGGGGGGAAGCGGTGCCGGGCCCGGGCCCCGGGGTCCAGGCAGAATGGTGAGTGCCTGCCTGCCTTCCCCCCTCCGCTTGTGCCCCTGCCCCGTGCAGCCTCACCTCACACACTGCCTGGCATCACCCCCCACCCCCCGCCCCCGTCATGCCCCATGCTTCCCTTCTTTGGCTCTTCCCCACGAGCAGACTCGAGGCCTGAAGTAGGGGCCCCTCTGATTGGGCAGACGTGCCGGCCCCTGAGGCTGCGATCCAGTGAGGTGTGATCCAGCCGCTCCGGTTCTCAGGGGCCCGTCTCCACTCAAATGAGAGCCCGGGAGCCACAAGTCGGGGTCTGGGGTGCTGG
This sequence comes from Panthera pardus, assembly GCF_024362965.1. NCBI lineage: Eukaryota > Metazoa > Chordata > Mammalia > Carnivora > Felidae > Panthera > Panthera pardus. Next base: position 89,058,686 of record NW_026526821.1, on the reverse strand, counting down.
GTGGGTGTGGGGAGGGGGCCGGGGAGCCTGCCTCTCTGGGCTGTCTGTCTGTCTATTTGTCCATCTTTCCCAACTTTTTTCCTTCTCTCTCCTCTCCCTCCTCTCTTCTCTCCATCTTGTGCCCTGTTTCTCCCGTTCCTTCTCACCCTTTTGCCTCCTCTGCCCCCTGCCTCTCCCTCCCGCTCTGGGGGCCCACAGCGAGAACACCACGCGGGCCCGGCCATGCCTAGCACATACGCCGTGTCAAGGCATGGCTCCTCTCCCAGCACAGGGTAAGCCTCGGGCCTGGCCCGCCCCACAGCCCACCCTCACCCTGGAAAGATCCACTGGCCCACTGGATGGCTGGCCCATCTGAGGCCTTGGCTCCTTGTCCTTTCCCCATATTCCTTGGGTCACCTATGTCTGCCTTTGCACACTGTTGGAAGGGGGCTCTTGGAAAGTAGGGGGAGTGGGTTGCCCTTGGCCGGTGGTAGGGGTGGCATGGGGAGTTCGGGCAGTCCTGGTGCCCCTCGCTCCTCACCGTCTGGTCCACCCCACCCCAGGGCCTCCAGCCGTGTCCCTGCTGCATCCCAGAGCTCAGGCTGCTATGACAGTGACAGTCTGGAGCTACCCCGGCCAGAAGAGGGGGCCCCCGAGGACAGTGGCCCTGGGGGCTTGAGCACACGGGCCCAGGCTGCCAACGGCGGCTCGGAGCGTACCCAGCCCCCTCGCAGCTCAGGCCTGCGGCGCCAGGCCATCCAGAACTGGCAGCGCAGACCCCGCCGACACAGCACGGAGGGGGAGGAGGGTGATGTCTCGGACGTGGGCTCCCGAACCACGGAGTCAGAGGCTGAGGGCCCCTCAGATGCCCCCCGCTCTGGGCCTGCTATGGCCGGGCCACTGAGCAGCTGCCGGCTCTCAGGTGAGTCCTGGGGAGGGTAGGCCAGAGAGGCCAGTCTTTCCTTGGTGCTGGGCCCTCTCAGGGGACACAGGGCTGAGGCGGTAAATCCCTTGGGCTCCCACACCTGTTTTCCCCCCTGTCCCAGACTCCCCACAGTGAGAATGACAAACTTCCCTACAAGTGCCCTGTGAGCTTGGGCAAGGAACTCACGTGACAGAGCAGGGCTGCAGCACAGGGGCGCTCAGGTTGGGTATTGCACAAGGATGCCACATCTCAGGGGTCCATTCACGTGGTGGGCTTGTTGACATTTACAGGAGAGTAGTTGAGTGTTAACTGCAGGCTGAAGTCCTGGAGCAGCAGGGAGAGCCCCCTTCTGTATACGGACAAGGCCATGTGCATATGTGGGTGGGTCAGGGTCAGGAGGTTAGAGGGCTTAGTGATCAGGTGCGTGACTGCTGTGTAGAGGGAGTGCTCTGGGCAGCCTCACCCTGGCCTTCTGTTCACAGAGGCTGGGTTTCTAACCATCTGTACCCTCACCCTCCAAACCCTTCCCCACTCTTGACTCAGTTGATTCATCTAAGGGGTGAGTTTGGACTCTGTGATGATATATGATCTTAAAAAGACAGTTTGCTTGAGGAAGGGTCACCTTTTTCTAATTTGTACAGAGATAGGGTGTGGCAGAGGAGGGGGAAGCAGAGGCCCCTTGTCCTTCCTCCAAGTCACTGGCCCTCCAGCATGAGTCTTTCGTGACTATTCCTTCGGCAGCTCCTAGCCCCCCCATCTCCCCACCCGCACCTCCACACTGGCCTTTGACCCTCCACACTGACTTTTGACCCTCTGGTACTGTGCAGCCCGCCCCGAGGGAGGCAGTGGGCGGGGTCGGCGAGCTGAGAGGGGCAGCCCCTCACGCTCCAACGAGGTCATCAGCCCAGAGATCCTCAAGATGCGAGCCGCCCTGTTCTGCATCTTCACCTATCTGGACACACGCACGCTGCTGCACGCTGCCGAGGTCTGCCGGGACTGGCGCTTTGTGGCTCGTCACCCCGCGGTCTGGACACGGGTGCTGCTGGAGAATGCCCGCGTCTGTTCCAAGGTGCCTGTCCCTGTCCACTGCCCCTGCCGTGAACCCACCTTTCCCCCAGCAGAATCTGGTCCCTCAAGGTCAGGTCCTTGCAACGCTTACAATACCCCGGCTTCAGCCTGACTCCCCACAATGCTCTCATGGGGCCTCCTGTCTTGGGGCTGGTCTGCCTCTAGGCAGGCAAGCACAGACCCCTTCATCCCCAGGTAACCCTTGTCTCCCTGCAGTTCCTGGCGATGCTGGCTCAGTGGTGCACCCAGGCCCACTCGCTGACGCTGCAGAACCTGAAGCCCCGGCAGCGGGGCAAGAAGGAGAGCAAGGAAGAATACGCCCGGAGCACCCGGTGAGGCCATGGCGGGTGGGCGGGTGGGTGTTGCAGGCTGCAGACCCAGAATTCCATTGGGGGTTGCTTCCCAGAGGGGGAGGTGGCCACAGGCAGTGCCCTGACCTCTTGGCCATCCCCAGAGGCTGCCTGGAAGCAGGGCTGGAGTCCCTGTTGAAGGCCGCTGGGGGGAACCTGTTGATCCTGCGCATCTCCCACTGTCCCAACATCCTCACTGACCGCTCACTCTGGCTGGCCAGCTGCTACTGCCGTGCCCTGCAGGCCGTCACCTACAGGTAGGTGCACACCACTAGACTCAAGGTCCACACCCTCTTGGCCTCGGGCCAAAGGGATCCCTGGGGTCTGCATACTCTTTCCCCAAGGGTCTTAGGCAAAGGGACTCAAGAGTTCTATGGTCCAAGGGAAGGGAGCAAAGGCCACTAGGGTGGGTGGTCTCACCTTTGTCTTTTAAACAGGAGTGCCACAGACCCCGTGGGCCACGAGGTCATTTGGGCTCTGGGTGCAGGCTGCAGAGAGATTGTCTCCCTCCAGGTGGCGCCACTTCACCCTTGGTGAGCCCTGGCAGGGGTCAGGTGGGGACAGGGTGGGGCTGGGGCTGGGGCTGAGGACTGAGCAGATCTGAGCCATTCCAAAAGCTGACTGGGGAGACAGATTCACATTCATTAGTCGGTGTAAGTAAGTGTTGGGAGCAGGGCTTCCAAATCAGACATGGGGTGATGCCCTGGCTTACTGGCAGTGAGACTTTGGGCAATCCAGTCATGTCTTAGTTTCTCAAGTGCAGAGTGAAGACGGTATTAGAGATCTTTCAGTTTTGGGAGGACTGTAGCTGGCTCCAGTGAGATGTCTACATAAGGCCTGCAGGGGCCACAGTAGGTGTTCAGGCAACGCTAGCTAGAAATAGCCACATTTGTTTGAGCTGGTTTTTAGAGAATCCAGATCATTCACCGCTCTACTTGGAGTTCCTCAGACCAGGCGTTTTTGTCCCTGCGCTTTGTCCCCCAAGCCCTCTCTCCACAGAACTCCTCCCAGGGCATCCAGTGTCCTTCGTGAACACCTGGCAGAAATTGGCACTGCTCCCCCGCCTCCAGTCCTACTGCACCCTGTCCCAACCCCTGCTGTCATTTGCTTTGCAATAATTTCTCTATGTTTCAGTCCACGCTGTACTCGCAGTTCTGAGTAGGGGCTATGAATGCCCATTTCCATATCTCTGGTTCCAAGTGCAAGCAGACGCCAGAGAACCTGCTGCCAGGGCGAATATTGAGGGATGAAGTGTTCAGGGAAATAGAGAGTTTGATGTGGGTGGTGGGCAGAGGGGAGCAATGAGTGTGGAAAGGAAGGTTGGGGCAAGGTTAGGCAGGTCTGGCCTAAGGGGTTTAGATTTTTGCATTTCATCTAGAAAGTGCTTGGGAAGCCATTGGGGTATCTTAGATCTTAAAAACAGGATTATATCAGATTGGTTACCTTCTGTGTCCCTCCCTCCCCCAACTCCTTGAGGGAAGGGACCATGTTTATATTGTCACTGATGTATCCCCAGGGGCTAGTTCAGTTGTTGGCTGTAGTGGACACTTGAGGCCCATTTGTTGAATGACTGAGAGAATGTAGGAATGAATGACTCACTGTCAGCAGTGTGTAGGATTCTTCTAGATGAATCCAGATGAATATGGATGGTGGCCTGAATTGAGAGGTCAAAGAGTTATCCAGGAATCAAAATCTGTAGGTCTTGGCAGGAGGTGAGGGAGGAAGAGTCAGGGATGATTCCAGGTTTCTAACTGGAGCAGCTGGGTGGTTGGCGGGGGCCCCAGCCTAAGGCGGGGCATGAAAGAGGAGCCGGCTTGGGGTGTCATGCAACCAGAAACTTCCTTGACAGCCTTCTCTCCGCCCCGTTCTCCAGCCAGCAGCCCACGCGCTTCAGTAACCGCTGCCTGCAGATGATCGGCCGCTGTTGGCCCCACCTTCGGGCCCTGGGGGTTGGGGGCGCTGGCTGTGGGGTACAGGGCCTGGCATCACTCGGTGAGTCCTTCCTCGGGACTGGGGTGGAGGGTGGTGGGAAGCAGGTGTGGGTGCAACACTGAAATCCCAGGGGGTTTGGGGCTGCAGCCGGGGTGGTGGCAGGAACACCAAGGCACGGGGCGGGAGGCAGCCTGGGGAGTTTGTCAGCAGGACCTCCCCTCTTCCTCCCCCTTCCTAGCAAGAAACTGCATGCGGCTGCAGGTCCTGGAGCTGGACCACGTGTCAGAGATCACCCAGGAGGTGGCAGCTGAGGTCTGCCGGGAAGGCCTGAAGGGACTGGAGATGTTGGTGCTCACGGCCACCCCCGTCACCCCCAAGGCCCTGCTGCATTTCAACAGTGAGCGATGGGGATGCAGGAGGGGGGCTACCACTGTCACCACTTACTGTGCCACGTCAGCAAGTAGCATAGCCAGCTCCCTGTCTGTCGCTCCTAGTCAGCAAGCCAGCACTGGGGGCAGACCAACCAGGACGCTAATCCTGGCTTTGCCACAAGTGTCTTCTGCGGGCAGTGTGGCGTTCAAGTCTTGCCAGCATCTGGTCCAAATGGTTCGGTTCAACATTTATTACCCTATGCTCTACGTACGTTGGAGACACGAGCTGTACAATGCCATCTGCCCCACATGAGCCTCTGGCCAAGGGCAGAGGCAGAACAGACAGGTTAGGAGCACAGGTTCTGGAGCTGAACTGACCTAGGTCTCAATTTTGGCTCTACTGCTTATTAGCTGTGTGACTGGGCAAGTTACTGTACTTCTCTGGATTCTGTATCCCCTTCTTCTAAGCTGACCCTCTGGAGTGGGTGGGAGGGTGAGGACCATTCTCAGGGTGAAGACTCCTTTCTCCATGGTGTAGACTCCATGCCTCCTCTGAGCCCACCTCCCTCTAGCCACTACTTCACTCCTGGCCACTCCTCCACCTTCACTGAGGACATGGGTGTCCAGCTCAGGCTGCTCACACTCCTTCAGGGCAATGTCTTGGACAGGAGCTGCCCTCCGACCCCCACTCCCCCCCACAACTGGAGCAGCCTTCTGGGCACAGCCAGCACAATTGAGTCACCACCGGCACCCAGTGTCATCGCCCTGAGGATCTGCAGTAACCACCGAGTGGCTCCTCAGCTCCTCAGGCTGCTGGGGCAGGCCTCCCCTTCCTGAGGCCCTGGTCACACCTACATCGTCAGCACTGAAGGCTCCCTGACTTTCTTATTATTTCTAGGATCCTCTTCCTTCCCCATCAGCCTCATGGCCTGGCCCTGGACTGACCACCAGAACTGCTCAACCTCTAAAATCATGACCTCCAGAACCTTCTCAGCCACCTGATTTTCTTCTTCCTCCTCCACTGACTTCATGGCAACATCTAGTCCCTTAAGCCCTCTGCTCCCAACTTGTTTGCTGCCTGTCTCCTCCTCCATGCTCCAGAGAAGAGCCACCAGCCTCACCTCAGCCACTCTGTCCTTTTAATTCATTTCCAGATGCCCAGGCCATGGCACAGCTGTCCCCTCTGCCAGGGAAGTTCCTAGAGCCCCTGCACAATTGGCTGCTTCCCACTCATCATCCCAGAGTTCACTGCAGCCTCTGCTCTGTGACCTTGCCCTCCTCCTCCCCTGCATTCCGTGTGGTTGATCCCCTGGGTGCCACCAGTGTGCTCTCCTCTAGGTGGTTCCCAATGCCTGGCATGTGACCATCTCCGTAGGGTTCTGATTTCATGAATTAGCGATAGAAGAGCAGCCCCATTGTCCAAGCCAAACATGAGCCAGCACCTTATTACCCACCTTTTCCCAGGCATTTGCCGGAACCTCAAGTCCATCGTGGTCCAGATTGGGATTGCTGATTATTTCAAAGAGCCCAGCAGTCCTGAGGCCCAGAAGCTGTTTGAGGACATGGTGACAAAACTCCAGGTAAGGAGTTGGCTCTTAGGCCAACCAAAACCCCAGGTGGCATCCCTGGGCTGGGGTTGGTGACCTGGGTGTGTGATGGGAGGGCCCCACTTGCCTCAACCTGAGGGGAACTAACCAGGGTTCGGTCTACAGGCCCTACGACGGAGGCCCGGCTTCTCTAAGATCCTGCACATCAAGGTGGACGGCGGCTGCTAACCCGGGGTGGGGGGCGGCAGGGCCCCTGCCGGCCCCACACCAGGGCACTCTCTTTGGACCTCCAGAGGGACCCTGATTTGGACTAGACCTTCGGAGGCCTTGTGTTTTCCCTAGCTTCCAGGGAGGGGTTGACAGTTTCCTGTCCTCCTCTTGGGACAGCGGAGCAACGGGCCTGACGTCAGGCACTGGCTCTTCAGGGCAGGGGCTTGGACAGAAGCTGCCCTCCGACCCCCACTCCACCCCCAACTGGAGCAGCCTTCTGGGCACAGCCAGGAAGGAGCTGAGTCACCACCAGCACCCGGTGTCATCGCCTCGAGGACGTGCCATAATCACTGAGTGGCTCCTCGGCTGCTTGGGTTGCTGGGGCAGGCCTCCCCTTGTCAGGGGCCTCTGCTAGTCCCCAGGCCAGACGGGGCTCCCCAAAGCAGCTCAGACTTGGCAAGAAGGGCTCTTTTCCTCCCCCTGCCCTGTTCCAGCCCTCTGTGGGGCATCCCCATCAGACAGCCTGCCAAGGCTCTGGGTCCACATTCTCCAGGGATAACAGACAGGCCTTGGGCGTCTGGGAATGTGGTCAGCCAAAAGTGGGGGGCAGGGGGCAGTGAGGTAGCGGAATGGGCTTGGAATGGCAAAACATTCATCTAGAACTTTTCCCCAGGATACTGAAACTACCACTCCCAAAGTGGGGAAATTGCCAAGTAGAGAAAACTTAGTTTTTATTGCTGTAGAAACAAGACCCCTCCTCCCAACAACCACATACCCCCATGGCACACCAGAGCTAAATTCAGAGCTAAAAGGTGCATGTTTCTATACCTTCCACCAATCCTGAGCCTCTGGCGAGGCAAGGAACCAGCTCTGGAAATTTTATCAGCAGTGAGAAGCAGTTCCTGTCCTCAAGAAACAACTTCTATTCCAGGTGCTTGGGCAGCAATGTAATGGCCTCTGGGTCTCCAGTGCTGTGGTGGGAGGGAGTCACTGGGCTGCCTTCTGTGCTGGGGTCTGGAGGAGGCCAGGAGGGTGGTTTGGGCTGCTTCCTTGTCTGGCTAGCTTGCTTGAAGATGTAGCCTTGGTAGGGAACCAGACGCATGAGGCCAAGAATGAGGAAGAGCACCCTCATCAGACTTGCCTCCCTCCCCAGTCTCCACTGGCCCTATGGACTGTGGGCTATGCTGGAGTTCTTTAGCCTAGGGGCAGTGCTGGGGCCTGACCCACAGCCATTTGGCTTAGAAGTCACAGAACGCAAGTAGGTTTTCACAGACTTGCACGGTTCCAGCAAGACCAGGTTCTGGCACTAAGGCTCCAAAGACTCAGGTCTCCCCAGTTCCTACTCTCAGAACCCTCACGGTGGTGTAGAGGCTATGGGTCCTGCCAACATTCATTTGGAAAGTTCTTTCAAACATTAACCTCAATCCATCTTAGGGTTTCCTTCTCTCCTATACAGGATCAGCTTTGCCCTAACCATTAGGTTGCTGGTCCTGGCTGGGGCTGGACTCTAGTTTCTAAGCCCTTTGCAGTGACCCAACTTTCTGCCACAGCCTGGCTTAGACATCAAGACCCAGCCTGGGTTACCCTGTAATGAGTCCTCCAGAGCAGGGACCCCACAGGCTCAGCGTCCAGCTCCCCTGGCTCCACACCCAGCTCTGTCCCAGCTCTTGTTGATGACTTTTCCTCCCGTGGCTTATTCTGGCCTTGCCCTTTGAAGACCCCAAATACCAAGGGTGTCATGTTGGCAATTCCCTGTCCAGTCGTGCACAAAGCCTTGGCTGTGTGGCATCCCCCACTCCAGAGCGGCTGGCTCCACTGGCTCCCACCTCCCCGGCCTTGTCCCCCGGAGTCACAGGAAGAAGCACAACTTTTCTCTGTCCTCCAGGGACCTGGAAAAGATATGAGGGTACCCTGGGTGCATCTGTCCTGCCTTGCCAACTGCACCCTTTACAGCTCCCGCTTGAGACCTTAGGACCGGAGGTGCTGCCCACCCCTGCCCCCATCCCCCCACCCCCCCCATCTCCTGGACAAAGCACAAAGGGATGCCCTGCTTGGCCTGAGCCTGCCTTACTGAGGGATTTTTCTGCCCCAGGAAGCTTCCATCTCTGAATAGAAGGCTTTGGGTAATTTCTCCCTGGGTGGGCACCCACTGGGATGTCAGGAAAGGAGGTCAGGGTGCATGGGCAGTGAGCTAGAGTGGGAGAAAGTGCTGAAAGAACTGATCCCTGGAGTAGGTTCATTCACCCACTCCACCCACCCATCCACACATCCTTGCAACAGCCCTGACCACCACCAGCACTGGGGGCAGAAGAGTGAACAGGGCCTCCCCTCTCCTGGCTGGCAGGAAGTTTGGCCAGCAAGTCCCCACCTTGTATTTGCCAGCTTAGTGTGTATGTAAAGGATGTGTGGGAGTACATATTGCACAGGCCCCTGCCGACGGGAACGATGGGTCACAGCGTGTTCTACCGCACAGCTGCCCCTGGGGCTGACAGACTCCTGCACCCTGGACTTCACGTGTGCTGAGAACTGGAAAGTTGCAGGCCCCCTGTCCCCCAACTCAAAGCTATTCAAAGCACAGCCTGCTGCTGTGCGGGGAGCTCATCTGCAGGCCTGTTCCATTTGTTCACTTCTTTGGCAACCACACAGCAGGCTGAGGATGGAAAACAGGGACGGAGGGCCTGGCCATCCCTGAGGCACCTTATCCCTCACTCAAAGGAGAATCCTCCTCCTCCATCTCACACCTAATAAGATGCAAGGGAGAGGAGTACCTGAGAGACCCAATCAAGGCAGGCCCTGCTCGGGGGTCCTGGGCACATGCAGAGGTCCCATGGGCCCCAGCACTTGGTGTCCCTACCACCTCTCCCTGTTATATAGCCTGCAATGGTAGGCTGATTCATCAGGCTTTGCTTGGGCTTCCTCCCCATGGCACCAGCAGGGAACAAAGGAGATGCTGTGTATGTCTGACCCCCCCGGGGAGAGGAAATGTGCTGCCCAGAACCATGGCTTTTCACTGGCTGAGAAACCACCTAAGGAGCAAGGCAGTCCAGGATTTCCTGGTCCTGTGAGTGGTTTGAGCTGGCCTCTTATGGGAAGTCCTTCAACAACGAAAAAGCCACCTCCTTCCCAACGCCTGCTGCTCCAAGGTTTGGCTCCATCCTTTCCCTTTGGGTTCTACTTGTTCCCCTGGTCCTTTGGGCCATGGGTGGGAAGCTGCCCAGTCCCTAAGTCCCTCTAAGGCACTAAGCTGAAGACCTCTCCAGAGTGACTATTGGTGCCAAAGACCCAATTCCTGGTGGACTTGGGTTGAAGACGGGAGATGGTGAGCGGGTGCAGGGCCCACGTGCCCAGAGGAGTTAACTCAAACTGATGGGATCTGTCTAGCCCATCAGTCCTTGAGGAGTAGAATTCCCTCCCCCAGGGGCCTGGCGGCACTTCTCCTTAACCCTGGTGGTCATGCTTTCTCACCCAGCCTTGTTCCAGGCCCGCATTTCTGTATATACTGCTGTGTATCGTGTGTATGTATTTATTCCTGGACAAGTGTATTCATCTGCAGCCTTTGCCTGAGGATAAGGTTTAGGACTGGGTGAAGACCAGGATACCAGGGCCGACTAAGGCAACCAGCTCCTATTTCTTCCCCAACCCCCCGGGACCCTGGCCAGTCCCAAGACTGCCCTGACAATCAGGCAGGCTTCCCCACCATGAGCCCAAGCCTTGTCTGCCATTGCTGGCATGGCTCTAGGAGGCTTGGCCTCGGGCTTCCTGGCCTCAGCCCTGCCCTAGCAGGGGTCCTGCATTTAGGCGCAGAGGCCTGAGGTGACCTAGGCTTGCCTCATGACTGGCACCGGTAGGCCTGGCTCTAGTGGGCACCGCTAGCGGGGACCTCCACAAGTGGCCCCCGGGCCTGCCTTCCCCGCACAGCCAGGCTGCAATGCGCCTGAGCCGTGAGAGGGTAGCTCCCCCCACCCCCAGCAAATGAGGTGGAGGGGTGGAGAGCATTTTTTGGTTTTGTTTCTGAAGTGGTGCCTGTACCTCCAGCCCCCAGGGGGCCTTCCCTGGCCCCACTTCTCTGCCCCACCCAGGCATCACCATCCCAGCACTTTGCTCCACATTATCCACAGATGCCCTGTGCCGAATGTACCTGAGTGTATGTATTTAAAAGGACTCACATGGGCATCAGAGAATTTATGACTTTGTATCCAATAAAAAGGTGGTGAAACTGGAATATCTGCCAGGGAAGTAAATGGTAGGTGGCCGTATTTGTCCATCTGCGTCACCAAGCCTTTCTGCAGCTAAACTGCACTGAGGCAAGAAGTGGTTGGATGACCTGAATGGCATCAACAGAGTGAATAAAGCATTAGGAAGACCTGTCAGGACTGCAGACGTCGCTGAAAGCCATGCAGGTCACTATCCATCCCTGTCCCAGTTCACTCTTTCAGCGTCTGCATGCAGACAAAAAACCTTGGGGTGTCGTTTCTGATTCAGCTGGGAGACGCCATCTTTAAGGACAACCCCTGCACAAGGACGAAAGGAGCAGTGGGCACTGTCCAGTCCCTCAATGGCTTGGCCACCTCTGCCGGAAGTTATAGCCAGCCAATAAGGCTTTTGGCCTGGGAGAGACCAAACTGTCCGTCACTGGCCTCGACTACCCCAGTTTGCAAAATGAAGTCGCGCCACTGATTATTACTCAGGTCTTGAAAGATTTAAAGCCAGTAAAAAGACCAGGTGCTTAGGCTTAAATTGTGAGTGGCTCTAGCATCAAACAGGTAGATGAGCATAACTCTGAGCCAGCTACTTTTATGTTCATAACAAAGGTAGAGCAGCTGAGGCTCAGAAAAATTAGTTTACCCAGAGACTATCAAGTTAGAAGGGATGGGGGGGGAGGGTTCAAAAAAAGAAAAAAAAAAAAAAAAAAAAAAGAAGGGAGGTCAGACTCCACAGTCGGGACCTGATCACCACCCCATCCCTGCTTTTGAGTCCATCTAACCAAGAGGGGATCAGACTCAAGAGACTTTCTTTCTAATCACCTCCCAGTTGCAGGCAGCAAAAGCTTCCATGGCTCAAAGTGACAGTTACTCACCTCTACCTTCAACAGTTACTAACTACAGCTAGCTGCAGGCCAGCTCTGAGGACTAGTATAAACGAGAACGCAGTCAAACCCTGCTGGTTTCTAGTTGATCTGTGGTGGCCACTGCAAACCTCCATTGGTCAGAAGAAAGCAAAAGGAACCCCCAAGACCACTGGTGGTCAAACAGAGAAGACCACGTGGGTGCTCCTTCAGCCACCTCTCCTCAATGGACTTTTAAGATAATCACTACAGAATTTAAAGGGAATGTGGCCTCTTTACACATTCCTCCGAGAGATCTTGAGTAAGAGAGACCAGGACACTGAGCCAAAAAGAATATACAAGTGGAAGGAGCAAGCAAGGTAATAGAATGCACTGACTCAAACCCACAGAAGTCCTCGGAGCACTGCCTGGCAAGGCCAGGGCTAAACAAGATGACGTCAGAAGAAAAGGAAGGGACTCCACATCTCCTAACTACTTCTGGGACTAAGAGAGCGCTCCGAGTGAAACTTCTGGACGGAGGCCCCTCAGGTGGAGCTCTCTGCTGGCAGAGTGGACCCTCTGCCTGAAAAACCAGACGCTGTTGAGGACTCAGTCCGATAGGAGAGAAGAAAACTTTTCCGTCTGTCAGGTAAGTACATACGAAAGTAAAGTCCTGAGCTGGAGTCAAGACATTTATCAGTAAAAGTCCGGTGCCCAAATAATTTGCAAAGTGAATTCTAAGTCTTAGCTTTATTTAAATAACCTCAGTGAGAACAGAGTGGGCCAATTACGACCCCTTCCTTGTAATATCAACTAACCAAGACGGGGAGAGTAAGCATACCCTGCAGCCAGCCCGCCGGCCACTCATGAGGGACGGGGTGCCTCTCAGTGGGGGCGGCCCCGGCCCCGGCCCCGGCCCGCAGCTGGGGGAGCATCCACTGTTGAGCGAGGGTTTTTGATGGTTTCATCTACCGACACGATAAGGCAGGCAGCCTCAGAGGCTGCGGTCAGGGCATTGATGCGCACCATAGCTGGCTCCCACACGAAGGCCTCAAAGTTGTCAGCAATGTCCTCGTTGTTGATGTCCACTCCATACCACATGCCCCCCTGAAAGAGCAGGAGAGGAGGGGAGGTTAATAAGGAACTGCTCTCAAGTTTCTTCTTGCAAATCCTCCCAAAGACAAGGTCGTTAGGAAACCTCATACTCTGAACTTGCCAGCATTTCCCTAAGAAAGACGGCATCTGTCTGGCATCACACAAAGAACCTGAAAGTGCAGGTCTTCTCTTCCCACTCGTGCCCCCAACGACCACCCCCTTCAAACCCTAGACATGCTGCTCACACAAGAGCTCTGGGCCCTCCTCTAGGCAACGTGCCGTGTTTTGGGGAGGTCCAGTCCTCAGGTCACCCGAGGACTGTGTATATCACACCACAGTTCTCAAGAGGAACACTTTCCAATCCCTTATCTCGCTGCTTCCACCAGTCCCCACTTCGGATGAGGGAATGGAGATGCAAAGAAGTGAAGGGACTCTCTTAAAATCCTAACAAAGGCAGAAGCAAGGTCACGGAGCGCTGCTGTCACAGTACTGAGCACTTAACAAATATCTCTAAACAAATGTTTGCTAAATAGCAAACGAACACATTTAAGTTCTCACAGAGATCACAACTTAAGAGATGGTAGCACCATGGCTGGACTGCCCAGCAGCAGGGCTCTGGCATGCCTCGCCACCACTGGGAAACCCAGTAACGTGCTCAGCGTGTGCTTCCAGGGAGGAGGCTGCAGGGTGCCCCTGGTTCCTTTGATGGCACCACAAGGAGCTATGATTATACTCTTGGTAGAAGCACTGAAGAAACTCTGGAGGCTCCAGTCCTGGCACTGTGGCTTTCCCTCTGCCCTCAGAGGAGACACAGTTGAGTCGGTACCGGGTTTAGTTCCAGCCCTGTCATGGGCCTGAACACTCTATGGAGCTTGAGTAAGCATAGCACACACTCAAAATTTAGCCCCATGCACCCAATCCCTGGACTCAAGGAGACGGACCCACCTGGGCATGCCGAGCTCGCAGCTTGTTGAGGATGTTTGTGGCATCAAAGCCAGCATTGTCACACAGCTGGCGTGGGATAATTTCCAAGGCCTTGGCATATGCCCCAATTAACAGCTGCTGTTTTCCTGGAACGGTCCTTGAGTAATCCCGCAGGTACTTGGAGAGCTCCATCTCAATGGCCCCGCCACCAGCCACCACTGAATCGTTCTGCAGAGACCAGACCCACCTCTTAATGCTAACAGGCCCCTGGCTCAAGGTCCAGCCACAGCGGAGTTGGACCAGCTAGTCAAAAGGTCCTCCCAGTACAGAAAGGGAGTAGTTCCTCATTCCTCCCTCATCCCAAACCCCAGGAAGCCTAGATGTGGCTCTTGTCTAGCACATTCCAACCTCCATCTGGTGGACCTTATGGTTTCTGACCATCTCCAAGGTCACTTTGGACCTCGAGGGCATTGGTGCAATCACTGGGATGGCTAAGGACAGTAGCTCCACTGTTTGTTTACGAGAACAAGTCTTAGCCTTTAAGGCAGCATGACCTATTTTGAGAGACTGAAGCTGTTTGTCTATGATTTGTGAGGCAATCAGGGCTAACAGGCCACCCAGGGAAGAATAAGTTATATATGGTAGAAATCACCACAAAGATCCAGGAAACCCCCAGTCTAGTACCTTGATGGCCCTCCTGACAATCATGATGGCGTCGTGCAGGGACCGCTCTGTCTCCTCCATGAACTGCTCAGCACCACCACGGAGGATGATAGTACAAGTCTTGGCCTTGGGGCAGCCAGTGAAGAAATTATACCTACACCCAGGATCAAATCATACATGTAAACTTCTTTCTGCTGCCAACCTGTTGTGTATGACCTCACCACGTTCGCCCAACACTCAACAGCTGCTCTTTGGTTCCTCACTAGGGTTTCCAATCCTACTCTTGAAGAGTTTTGGGGAAGGTCTGGGGCTGTAACCCTAGGGGAGAAGATACTGTAGAGTCAGACTTTAGACCCAAATTGATCTTCTGCTCTCCTGAAATACTTTATATCTGAGTTCTTTATGTCCCAAAAGGTGAGACCTCAAAAAAGAGCGGCACATGTTGTATACCACACCCAAAAGATGGCAGAAGGCCAGACCCAGGCAGGTCTCATGAGCTCTGCCAGCAGGCAGCCCAGGCCTATGGCTTGCTTACCTCTCGCCCCCAATCTGGGTCTCTTCAAAGACCTGGCAGCGGCCCAGCACATCTGCTGACAGAGCATTCACACTGGTCTGGATGGAGCCTCCACAGGCCTGAGAAGCACAAGAGATCAGATCACCTTCACATGAAGCCAGAAGAGAGCTTCCTGCCACCTAGTCTCAAAAGCCAATTCCCATGCTAGACCCTGCCACAGTGCCCAGGACTCCCTGCACTGGACAACCTCCCATTTACCTCCCTAAAAGAGGAGAAAACAAAACAGAACAAAGACCTACGAAGGACAAGCAGGCCTGGTCAAAAGGAGATGGAGACCTTTTACTTCACCCAACACCCACGCCTCCAAACTAGTGTGCCTTGGGCCCAACAACTAAAGTTAGGATCAGTGCTTTAGACCTAACATATCTTGTGGAGATGCTCAAAAAGAAAAAGGAGAAATGTGGCTGAAAACATCAGTACTTGAACTGATCTAGCTGATCAGAGCATCACTGCTAGGTTCCCTCACCAATCAGATTTCCTGACTTGCTCTGGTTACACCGAGCACATGCACATGGGATTGGAGTGCTTCACGGCAAAAAAAAAAAAAAAAAAAAAGAAAAGAACAAGGTTTAGACAGGCCTAGTCACAGGCCAACACTCCAGTATACCCGTAGTAAATTAAAACCCCTCCAGGGCCACAAAAGCCAAGAAGCAGTCTGTGAATGTTTAGTTACCATCATTGTCCTCTTCAGATCCTCCTCTGGCACACGGCCAGCACAGAACATGTCCCTGTCGGCAAAGTACTGGGTGGCCACATCCCCGATGGGGAGTTTGGACAAGACGACTTTGGCTCCGGAGTGATGGATCCTCTCTAACTTGTCATAGAGAATGTTCCACTCAGCATCAACAATTGCCTGATAATCCTGAAGAGAGACCCAGAAAAGGATAAGGATGCTTGGGGAGGGGAGGGGCATGAAGGGCAGGGGGGAGATTAGCATATATGGTAGGCTAAAATATACTCCCCAAAATAAAACGTGCTGATGTATTTGGGAATTAAAAAGGGTAAACAAAATAGCCTCTCCTCAGTCCAAGTAACAAGAACCCTACATGAGAAATCAGGAATCACCTAAAACTTTCAGACACCAAAGTAGAAAGAAACCCCAGGACTGGGAGTTACTCCACAGCTGGTATGCCAAGGTGTGAGAAATAGTTTAGCTTGGCAGAGTTGTAGATTCCTCTAAGATGCTGTACCCATGGAGTTCCCAATAACAAGATCCCTTCCCTCCAGAGGCCACTGTGTTTTGGCGACACATTACCCAACAGCACCTACTTATAGCTGGATGACACTGCTACTCGAGATAGCCTTGGTATTATCAGTGATGGGAGCACACCTGTCCCTACAGTGTGGGACCCAGTACAGGAGGTGAGGGGCCCTCAACTGCCCAGGTAAGAGGAATCAAAATACTGGGCTCAGTGTATGGGTGGAGGGCAGCTGCCAGCCCCTTCCCTGGGGCCAGAGAATATTTCAGCAGGTCTCCCCTATCCAAGTCTCCTCAGGTCCCTATCCAAGTCTCTTCACTCACAGAGAGAAGAGTGAGGAAAGAAGTGGGCCTAGTATTTGGACATCAACATATTCAGGGGGACAAGAGGAGAATGGGGCTCATAAGGAGCCTGAGAAACAGCTGGACCCAAGAGAGCCACAAAGACCCAAGACTTTGGCCCAGAACGCTGACAACTCCATGCCTCTAGCCAGCTGGTAGGGCCTACCTCAACTGTGTGGACTCTGATTTCAGCATTATCTTTCTCAGCTTTCAGCTCAAGCTCAACATTTAAAAGGGCAATCATTGGATTATTGTACTTTTTGGGTTGCATTTCAAACCCAGCGTAAGAGAAAGTCTTCTTGAACGCGACGCCGGCTACTAGCTGGGACTCCTGTTTAAAAAAACAAACAGTTAACAGTTCAGTCACTACTGGCATGAAATGAAATCAAGCTAGTGCTGTGCTAGACTAACATGTGTCCATTTCTGCAAACATGAAAGAGTTAACCACGTCTTTATTTCACTGTTACAACAAAGCCTTTCCACTTTCATAAAAGCTAGGAAAAATACAAAACATATTTTGGTTATCCCTTCAGTATAAAGAAAATCAATCATTCAGCTTACAGGGACTAAGCATGGGAAAGGCCTGTTTGGGCTATTTTCTAAGACTGGCCTTCAAAGCAGGAGCCAAGGGCTAACACTGAATGTATTTACCGACAGTGCCAGGCAAGGAACCAGGCATTTATGAATAAGGCACAGGCCTCTTCAATCCCAACTCACCCCCCAGTCTTCTACTGGACACACCTACACACGCTCCTACTGCACGCGCACACACATACTCCTGTGTACAGCATCCTAGGTCCTTCCTCTTCCCAGGAGATGAAGCCAAAAGATCTTAAGAGTCAGAAATTCCCTGTACAGTTCCCAAGCCACCATTGTGGCTTCCCATGGGTTGGATTTAACAGCAGGGCATACATAGTAAGAAAGCATGTTGCACTTGGGACTGACTTTAGGACTATCTAAAGACCTGGGTTCAAATCTCAGATCTCTTTCTTGCTAAATGACCAAGTCATTTCCCACACGATAAAAAAGGGTATTTCCATTCAATACCTCTATGTTCTCTGGCCTTCTCACTAGATAAATTAGTTTTATTTATTTTATGAGAGAAAGGGAGAGGGAAGCGGGTGGGAGAGACAGCGCACGCGAGCCCATGCGTGAATGAAAGGGGCAGAGTGCAAGAGAATGTTAAAAAGCCTCCATGCTCAGTGCAGAGCCTGACACGGGATTTGATCCGATGACCCTGGGATCATGACCTGACTGAAATCAAGAGTCAGATGTTCTACTGACTGAGCCACCCAGATGCCCCAAATTATTGTTATTTAAAAAAAAATTTTTTTTAATTCATTTTTGAGAAACAGAGAGCGCAAGTGGGAGAGGGGCAGAGAGGGGCAGAGAGAGAGAGACAGAGACAGAGACAGAGAGACAGAATCTGAAGCCAGGCTCCAGGCTCTGAGCTGTCAGCACAGAGCCCGATGCAGGGCTTGAACTCATGAACCTCAAGATTATGACCTGAGCCGAAGTCGGATGCTTAACCAACTCAGCCACCCAGGCGCCCCCACCAAATTATTATTTTTGATCCCTAGTTGAGTGAATTGGCCAATCTAATCTCAAGAGTCCAGGGAAATAGGAAGGCCCAGGAGAAGATGGATGACTGCTACCAAAGTAGTGGGTAAAGACAAAGTCAGTAAGCCATGATGGGCCAAGAAAGCACTGGTACCTGGGGCCAAAGACAGGGAAGTAACTCAGATGACCTCCAAATTCCTCACAAGTTTTATTACAGAAAGAGAACCTGAGTCCACTGACATGTGCCATGACAGGAGGAAGGACAACAGAGTGGGAGTGCAACTCAGAAGGGTAAAAGTCAAAGAACAGAAAAGTGAAGGGCCACGCCAGGCTATAATATTTGAAGCAGGTCTCGCCCCATCCAAATCCCTTCAAGCTGGGTCACCAAGATAGAGAAAATTAAGAAGTAGGGCAGGCCAGAGTGGAGAAAGGCCAAAGCAGCATAGAGATACCAACAGGATGCTTCCAGACAGATACTACTGTGTTAAAAAAAGAACAAGTTACAGTTAGGTTGTGCAATGCACTAGCCATGAACCACATGTTGCTATTTAAATTTAAATAAATAAAAATTAAATTAAAAATTTAGTTCTTCAGTTGTATTAACTGCATTTCAAGTGCTTGGTAGCCACACATGGCCAGTGGCTGCCATAAAATGGACAGCACAGACATGTAACAGTTCTACCGTGACAGGAAATTCCATTGGACAGCAATGAATTAAAAGCCCCACATGCTGATATGGATCAAATTCTAAAATAAGTTGTTAGTGGCGCCTGGGTGGCTCTGTCAGCTGAGTGTCCAATATTGGCTAAGGTCATGATCTCATGGTTCACGAGTTTGAGCCCCATGTGGGCTCTGTGCTGTCAGCTCAGAGCCTGGAGCCTGTTTCAGATTTTGTGTGTGTCTGTCTCTCTGGCCCTCCACTGCTTATCCTCTGTCTTAAATAAACATTAAAAAAATTAAGTTGTTAAACGGACAAAAGTGAGTTATAGAACACTATGTATTATAAATAAGCACTTGTGTTTAGGAAAGCAGTATTTACATATGTATTTACAGATGCATAAAACAATTCTGGAGGCACCTGCTCTCTCACACACACACACACACACACTCACTTATTAGTGGTTGTATCTGGGGCAGGAGTGGTGAATGGGACGTTTACTTTTTTCCTTTAGGATTCTTTTTACGTTTAGAACTATGTATCATCTATCCAAAATAAATGAATAAAAGAAGGGAGAGCTTGGGCATGTCACTTGGAGAATGGACTGAGAAGTACTTCTCAGGCTTATTAACTGAGAGGGTCATAGGTAATTTATTAGATGGAGCTAGTCCCATCCCCTCCCACATTACACTAAGATTCTAACAATCAACTAGTTCGATCTGCTGTTCTGCTGACAAGTAAATATAGGTCCACAGAAATTACAAAATATATCTACAGTCACAGCCTGCAGTGACAGTATGGGGAATACAACTCCAGTCTGACTTCTAGCTCAACACGCATTCTATTCCTGTAACATGTGTTCATCTCCTGTACCAACCTATGTGAAGGGTCAATATGAAAGCAGAAGCCTCCCAGGGAGGCTGTAGCAGGCTTACCTCTAGGGCACCACCCTGCACCTTTTTGATTCCAATCATTTTAAGCTGCAACAGATCGTCGAGCATCATCACCGCATCCACCACCATCTTAGCGAAGAAGGCTTTCTGCTGGGAAATCAGCTTGGAGCTCAGAGCGGTCATGGCACACTTCTCCAGCAGCTTCCTCTGCTCCCTGGGACACAAGGATAGGTGGGGCTTGTGTCAGGTCTGGAAAGCCCCTTGTCTGAGTCTATTGCAATGTGTAGGGGGCTTCTGTTCTAGCCTCTAAACTCAGCCCACATCAACTTCATCTTGTACAATCTTTAGGGCAAATTATCATTGACAGATGGTGACTGCGGTCAAAGACCTCGTATGTGACAGCTTTAAAATTACAGTCTACAGCCTCTTTTGTGCTGTGAGCTGGGGCACAGCCAAGGGTCTAGCAAGAGCCAAATAGCCCCAGGCCCATATAGGGTGGCAACACGCTTCTACATCCAATTTGGCCACAAAAAGTCAAGACTCTGACAAAGCCCACTGCAAACTTACACTTTGTCTTCCTTCTTCACCGTCACAGCAATCTCTTTGATCTTGTTAACTGCCTGCCAAGAACAGAAGCCGAGTGAGTCCCTGGTGCCAAAGGCAAACTGGAGAGGTGGGTCCCAGTCTCTCTTGCCACTCTCCAATCTGTTTACTCCCAAATTGTAAGCATTTCCACTCTGCAGCTGAAACACACTTCTGAGTCTTGGTGCTGCCCGGAAACACACAGCTCTATGGTTTAGAAAACTCCCAGCGACAAATATACAGTAGGTATAGTTCTGAAGAATCATCAGGGTATTTCCAAGACTTAATTCTGAATATGCAAGGAACACTAAAACAGATGAGTGGAAACAAGCTAGGACACTTGATTGGGCCAAACCTTCTGGCTTAAGAAAAACACTCATCGGGGCGCCTGGGTGGCTCGGTCGGTTAAGTATCCGACTTCGGCTCAGGTCATGATCTCGCGGTCCGTGAGTTCGAGCCCCGTGTCGGGCTCTGTGCTGACAGCTCAGAGCCTGGAGCCTGTTTCAGATTCTGTGTCTCCCTCTCTCTGACCCTCCCCCGTTCATGCTCTGTCTCTCTCTGTCTCAAAAATAAAATTAAAAAACGTTAAAAAAAAAAATTAAAAAAAAAAAAAAGAAAAAGAAAAACACTCATGACAACTGCTAGCACTTTATATATTATTAGACACGTTACGTATGGCATACATATCTGTATGTTAAACTTAGTATCTTTTCTTTTTTTTAACGTTTTATTTATTTTTGAGACAGGGAGAGACAGAGCATGAACAGGGGACGGTCAGAGAGAGGGAGACAGAATCTGAAACAGGCTCCAGGCTCTGAGCTGTCAGCACAGAGCCCGACGCGGGGCTCGAACTCACAGACCGCGAGATCATGACCTGAGCCGAAGTCGGCCGCCCAACCGACTGAGCCACCCAGGTGCCCCAAACTTAGTATCTTTTCAAAAGCACTTCTCATATGTGATCTCATGTTACCACCCTGAACCAGAGATATTTAAGGGAGAAAGTAAAGAAAGCCTAGAGGGACCGACTTGCCTAAGATCACACAATGAAGGTCAAAGGTCAATAAAAGCAGGGTCTCAAGATACGTGTCATGAGGAACTTTAGATAAAACAAAAAACCTCTCACTTACTGAGTCAGTCAGGAAACCTGAGGCTTAAAGAGATTAAGGAAATATCTAGTCAAATAGCTACTGGATGGCAGAACAGAGATTCATAGGGAGAATTGAGAAAATGTCCAGGGAACCCTGTTACCTCTCTCTATACTCCGCTAAAGGTATTATCCTGAGAAACACAAGGCTAAGGTAGCCAGTATTCCCATACCAACTGGGTGGCAGTGCGGAAAGCTCGGATGATGATCTGTGGGTGCAAACCTTCCTCCACATAGGGTTTCACCTGCTTCAGAAACTCTGCAGCCAGCAGGGTCACTGAGGTGGTGCCGTCACCGACCTGGAAGAGGATGACAGGAAATTCACATTTCTCACAGTGAGGAATAAGGCCTGAGACTCCATTTTTAGGCAACCTACCCATTTAAACTAGGGACTGTTTAAATGGGTGTGAAATGTTTTTTCTGGAAGCGTAGGTGATTGCAATGAGTACAAGGAAGGTGACGATAGTTAGGTATCCATCCCATCAAATGGCTCTGGGCTACAAAATGAATTCCTCAGCCAGGCCCATTCTCCAAAGAGGGCTGATTTTGCAAAGTTCTTCAGGATATGAAATCATATACACAGACTAACCAACAATTTATTTATTACATACAGGCACTATGATGATTAAGACAATCCCAGTCATGCTTATAATACAATACTTATGTGTCTGGTAACAAGAGGCATGAGACAAATATTCTTCAAGGAGCACAAAGTACTATAGGAGTTTACATAAAGATAATTTACAGCCAAATCCTACTAAAACAAACCTTCCAGAACCAGCCAAAGTCCTTTATATTTTAAATACTGTTTGGAATTGACAGATCACTAGTCTGCTAACCTTTCTAATGTAGTAATATTCCACAATGGGATCTAAACCCTTTATTTATTTATTTAAGCATTTTATTTATTTCTGAGAAAGGGAGACAGAATGCGAACTGGGGAGAGGCAAAGAGAGAGAGGCACAGAATCCAAAGGAGGCTTCAGGCTCCGAGCTGTTAGCATAGAGCCGGATGCGGGGCTCGAACTCACAAACCGTGAGATCAGGACCTGAGCCAGAGTCTGACACTTAACCGACTAAACCAATTAGGCGCCCCTCTAAACCCTATTTTTAATGAGGGAGAAGAAGAACTAAAACTAGTTTACCTCTGATTTGGCAGAAATTTATGTTCAGCTCACTTATGTCCATTGTGTAATGTGAGGGACTCTCAAAGGGGGTTAAAAGTGTTACTGCGGTAAAGGGTATAAGCTGCCAAATTCCTGGCCAGAAAGGTTTTAGTCAGTAACAGGTCAAATTCAGACTCTTCCCACTTTAATTTCATATAAGCCATACTGTTTTGTAGGCTACTGGGTCCTAATACACCTTTTTATATAACTTCAGAACCTATCTATAATACTATAAAATGCAAATCTGTTTCTGTCAACATTTAGTATCAAGACTCCAGTGTTAGAAATGTTTTTAAAAGATAGACTGGTCAATGCCACAGTATTGTACACTTAAAAATGGCTAAAGTGAGGGACGCCTGGGTGGCTCAGAAGATTAAGCAGCCGACTCTTGATCTCAGCTCAGGTCTTGGCATCAGGGTTGTGAGTTCAAGCCCTGCATTGGGTTCCATGCTGGATGTGAAGCCTACTAAAAAAAAAACAAAACAAAAAAACCTGAAGTGGTAAATTTTGTTATCTATATTTTACCAATATTAAAAAAAAAAAAAAAAAGATAAACTGGAAACCTTAAAGTTTCCAGCCCCATCTTAAATGGTGACTAACACATGAGAGCTTAAACTATTTACCAGGTAACTGAAAGGAGCCTGGTTCTAAGATCTCAGCTACATGTAGTAAAAGAGTATGAATTAAAAAAAAATTTTTTTTAACATTTATTTATTTTTGAGAGACAGAGTATGAGCAGGGGAGGGGCAGAGAGAGAGGGAGACACAGAACTCAAAGCAGGCTGCAGACCCCGAGCTGTCAGCACAGAGCCCAACGTGGGGCCCAAACTCACAAACCGCGAGATCGTGATCTGAGCCAAAGTCGGATGCTTAACCAACTGAGCCACCCAGGCGCCCCAAGAGTATGAATTTAGAAGATTAACTTCATCTAAATACTTTACAATTTATAAGCACGTACTACTTATGACATCATAACTTTAGATATATAATCAAAAAACTTTTAAGACAGAAGAGCAAAGGAGCAAGCAGGCATGTGTTTCAACCTTCACTTAAACACATATGCTTGATCTTCCCACCTCAGCATCTTGGGACTTGGCAATGTCCACTAACGTCTTTGCTGCAGGATGGACAACATCAAGGAGTTTCAGAATTGTGGCCCCATCATTAGAAATCGTTGCTTTGCCTTAAAAGGAACAAACACAAAGTAAAAATTTAAAGACCTTTTCTCCAGTTGGACTTGGAGCCCAAGCACACTTTACTGGGATGGGACAGAGGAGATCATGGCATAAATAAACTGATCTTTTTATAGATTTAGCTCTGTGCACAAAGGGCCACCTAAAATCACAAACTTCTGAAGACCATGAGCTCCCGATTTTCTCTGAACAGCATTTAGCATACATTGGACTGGATGTAGAAAATACTAAATGGGAATGAGAAACCATTTAGATATTCTTAACATAGCTGATGCCTACTATTGTCTCACGTCAGTTAATATACTAAAACACAAGGGGGAATTCTGTCTTGGTAATATGATACAATGGGAATGACCAAAGTTAACTTAGATAGTTCTCTTTCATGTTTCCAGGCTGCATCTCTCTATGAGGCAACATGTTCCTGAGCCCAACTTCTTCCATATATCCCTGTAGGGTTCAGCATTCAGGACAATGTATGAAATGGAACCATCTCCTAGCAAGCAATCCTTCAGAGACCTTAAAAGCAGTAGAATTTCTGATACCAACTTCTGCTAGCCCCAGCACTCCCCAGGAGTCTCCTCTTCTGCACACTGGCCTGAGGAACCCTGCAGACTTACCTCGGCCGTCTACGATCAGCTTGTCCATGCCACGAGGGCCCAGGGTGGTTCTTACAGCTTCTGCAATCACCTGGCAGGCACTGATGTTACTTACAAGCTGGGGGATGCCTTGGGAGCTATCAGTCCCCTCTTTCAACAGGATAACTGGTGTGGGCTACAGAAGAAAGCAATTGACTGCTTTTAATAATCATCTACTACAATGAAATTCAAGGAGGGAGGGGAAAAGAAAAATGTTTTCATCTCTCTCATAACAGAAATACCTGGAGACCTTTTGTTATTTTTTTATTTGACAGAGAAAGCACATGCGCGCACAAGTGCAGGAGCAGGCTCCACGCTCAGCGCAGAGCTTGACTCAGGATTTGATCCCACAGCCTTGGGACCATGACCTGAGCCGAAATCGAGAGTCGGACGCTCAACCAACTGAGCCACCCAGGCACCCCTCTGGAGGCCTTTAAAACCATATTCCCACTGTCCACCACATAGATTTCTTAACCAGCCTCTACATCCAGAGATACTGCCAGGACTACAACATACCCCACAGGCGTGCTAGAAAATGGTCACGGCAAGCACGATTTGGTCTAAAAGAACAAATCAAATACTGTGTTCTCCAGCGCTCGGCTGGACAAGCACAGCCTTTTCAACTTCTGACACTATTCCCTGTGTTGAAGAATTAGGTCAGAGCACAGGAGGAAGAAGCCCAGTGTTCACCCTCTGGCAAAGCAACCACTTATCTGCATTACAGCTTAATCCTAGGGAAGTTGATGGGGCACTGATGCAAAACACGAGGCGCCAGCAGCTTCAGGTGGTGTCCTGGAGATGCCCAGGCAGGCAGCTTTACCACGACGCTCAGCTGGAGAGCAGGGAAGCAGCATGTTGTCCCGCCTCACAAAACAAGTCTAATTCATACAGCAGTGTTTCCATTCTCATGCTGGTACCACAGAGCTTCCTTGTGACCAATCTCCAACCAAATGTCCCACAGAAGTTTTTCTCTATTCTGCATGCCAGTCTTTTTTTGTTTTGTTTATTTATTTTTGAGACAGAGAGAGACAGAACATGAACGGGGGGAGGGTCAGAGAGAGGGAGGGAGACACAGAATCTGAAACAGGCTCCAGGCTCTGAGCTGTCAGCACAGAGCCCGACGCGGGGCTTGAACTCACGAACTGCAAGATCATGACCTGCACCGAAGTCGGACGCCTAACCGACTGAGCCACCCAGGCGCCCCTGCATGCCAGTCTTGAGAACAATCACTATCCCCAAAGGGGCTTAATTGGCAGACCTGCAGAAACTCTGGGAAGACAGGGATACCCGCGTAAAGGCCTGCTTAGCTACCTCTGCTCCAGTGACCATTAGCACTGACAGTAATTCCTCAGCTTAGCAAACTAGAGTCTGTATCAAAACCTGTGCCTTCAGAGATGAGCTCATAAACCAGACTCAGTCTTCCCTGTGTTTGTGACTAATTTTGTATGCGTGAAACAAAACAGTAAAGATAAAAACTGTTTTAAAACTTGTTATGCTATGTGTGTGCTATTAGGCTGCAAGTTAAAATTTACTTCTTACCACAAATTGCCATAACAAGTTTGAAAGCCACTGCCCAGGCCCACCCCTGTGGGTGCTTCAGGTATCTGAGCAGGAAAGGAAAGCACAAGGTTGTGTCAACTCAACAATAAGAAGTCAGGGATTCACACACCAGAAAGTCTAGTGACCCATGAGGCTGACTCCATATTCACTGGCCAATTCCTGAAAGAGTTCAACTCCTCTGGCTAGTGTAGCAGGAGGGCAGTGGGTAGACAGAAGACTGGAAAAGGGCTGAAGAGGCAGGTGAGAACCAGATGGCATACTCAATTGTAGATCATGGTAAGGAGTGTAGATTTTATTCCTACAAAAGGAAGGCCTGGAAAACCTTTTAGCAGAGGAATGGCATGTTCTTTTTTTAATGTTAATTTTGAGACAGAAAAGAAAGCGGAAGCACATGCGCCTGAGTGAGCAGGGTAGGGGCAGAGAAAGAGAGAGAGAGATTCCCAAGCAGGCTCAGCTCTGTTAGCGAAGAGCCCCTGTGCTGATGCGGGGATTCACCTCACATACAGAGAGATCATGACCTGAGCCAAAACCAAGAATAGGACACTTAACCAACCAAGCCACCCAAGGCGCCCCACGAATGGCATGTTCTGATTTACATTTATCTACATAAAACACAAAGAGAGAGAAAGCAGGAGGCAAGATGTAATATGTAAGTGCATAAAAGGGGGCTGGAAAGATGTGCATCGAATGCTAATGAGTAAGAGTGGAGGTAAAGAGGGTTCTGACACTTTGTATTATATGTTTTGTTTTAATTTTTTTCTAATGAACAAACTTTTTTTTTTTTTTAAGAAACGCCTGAGACAGGATGCCTAGGTGGCTTGGTTGGTTAAGTGTCCAACTCTAGATTTTGGCTCACTCAGGTCATGATCTCACAGTTTGTGAGATAAAGCCCCACATCAGGCTCCACTCTGACAGCACAGAGCCTGCCTGCTTGGGATTCTCTCTCTCTGCCCCTCCCCTGCTAACAGGCACGTTCTCTCTCTCAAAATACTAAACTTAAAAAAAAACCAAAACAAAACAAACAAACAAAAAAAAAACAATAAACAACTTTAGTAAGAATGCCTGTCAGATAACCCCTAAATCTGGGGTCAGGCATGGGCTGGAGGTAAAATTCCTTCCCTTTCACCAGTGTCCCAGGTCTGGAGGCAAGAAATGGCTTTTTTGGCCAAACTTCTTTCAAGCCTCTTCCACCTTTTGTAAGGAAAAAGGTGTCCCCACCTTCTCCTAGTCCTGCTAAATTATGCCTCATGGCAGCCCCCAAGCTTCCTTGCTTCATCCTTGCCCCAGATAGTCTTACATTTCAAAACAAAACCTAACTTGGATCTCAAGTTCATCTTATTGCCTTCAACAAATTTTCACCTCTCCAACAGGCTAACATCAATGCATGTAAAGATTTTTTTCTCAACACCCCCCCCAAACTGTACCCCTATTTACAAGAGCTACCCTGGCACCTTCTGCCAAAACCACTTTCTTGGGGCACCTGGCTGGCTTGGTTGGTAGAGCATGTGACTCTTGATCTCGAGGTCATGAGTTTGAGCCCCATGTTGGCTGCAGAGTTTACTTACTTAAAAAAAAAAAAAAAAAAAAATATATATATATATATACACACACACACACACGTATGTATACACGTATATATACATATGTGTGTATACATACATATGCGTGTGTATGTATATGTACACACACATATATATATAAAGACATTAAAAAAAAAAAAGTTTCTCATCAACAGGCAAGTGATTCACCAGAGCCCCAATTCTTCTAACATATTTTCTCAACAGCAGCCAATAGGGGCACCCCGAACAGAGGATCCCATAATTCCCTCTTTGCTTCCTCTTGGCGTAATTTTTATATCACCATCAATCTTAAAGCATGACCTTCCCAAAGGTAAGGACTATAGGAATCTCAATTTGTGGAGCGCCTAGATTTGGCCACATAGAAAGCAATATACAGCAGCTTATGGTGTTAAAAATTCAACTTTACATATACTTGCACATGTTTCATTCAAACCATGAACTAAGATAGCACCAGCTTCTAATTTTTGGAAAAGCACTGGCAGTGTGGTGACACCAAATCCACAGAGAGTTCTTAAATACAAAGCAAGGAGCAGCTGCCCACAGTCCCTTTGTTCCCTATGCTTTGTAGGCCCTACAGAAGTCTCACATTCCAAAAGGAGAAATATAAACAGCTAATACCACAAGGAAAAAGAGCAGGGGTCAGTTCAGGAAAAACCCAAGTGTGGTGGAGCATCCCAGTAAAGGGTTTTATCACCAGACTGAAGAACCTTGGTTCTGATCCTCAGTTCTTTCAATGCCAACCAAAACTCTTATGGTAGCCTTGTCAGCAGGATAGATTACAGGGAGGAAAGGAAGCAAACCACTACCTAGCAGAATAGCTAACATTTGCCAATTGCTTATTGATGCTGGGCACTTCATATGTATTAGCTCAATGAATCCCTTCTAACACACTGAAGGCCACAAATTTAACATGCTCAAAGTCACACACATGGTAGGTGGCCCAGCTTAAGTTACAAAACTAGGCATTCAGTGCGGCTCCAGAGCCCTTACTCTCAAGGGCTCTGCTGACTCTGCACAGAAGATGAAGCCGACTTCAAAAAAGGTAATGCTGAAGAGGGACTGAAAAAGGGCAGTACTGGAGGTATAAAGGGGAGAAACTACAGATAAATCCTAGGTTCCTTCTCTCTGTGGGTACAACTGGATTCACAGGGCATTCCCTAACAGAACACTTCATATGTATCAGCTTGACATCTACCAGGACAGGAAAAAGCAGCAGAAGCCCAGAAAAGAACAGAGAACTTCCTCTGCCTGATAGAAATGAGTTAATTGCCAAGTGCACTACAGGGAGCAGTAAGTATCCCAGTCATCGTTTTGCCTCAAACACCTTCTTAAACGCTGGCCGTGTTCAACAGCAACTCAAGAGATAGCAGGAGGCTTGGGAATCCATGGAAGTTATCTACAACTGAGATGGCACAAAAAAATGATGCAGAAGTGGGGCGGGGGGGGGGGGCCTGCAGGATTCATCAAGACCCCCAACTCAAGAAAACGAAACCCAGAGTTAGATGGCCAACTAAGAAAAGCCTAGCCCGATGCCAAATCCGGAAGGGCAAGAGAGGGTTGGAGTCAGAGCCTGGGTCCTTCCACCTCTGATGTGCTGTCCCCATCTGCCCTCTCCATTCTCCCGGCTGAGGAGCTGCACCCGCAACAACCAGCTGGGTACGGTATATTCAGCAGGCGCTCAATAGGCGTTTACTTAAGCAATGAACGAGTGTTAAAGTACAAACCAAGTCTGTTTCCATTTATGTGGCAGCAGGCGGGCTGACCGACCGGCAAGCAACCCTAGTTGAGCCCTTCCGCTCAGCCCAACACAAGGTCCCCACGCTGCCTCTGCCCTGTTCTAGGAAGCACACGTTTTTACATCCTACATTTCCCCAGGTACCAGTGCTTCCCAGTCGGCCCGCCGACCGCGTATGCACGCTCAAGTCGGGACTCATTTAACACAGGTTACAATTGCGGGGGGCTCCAAAAACCGGGTCCCCTCAGCCGGCTTGCGGCCCCGAAGCAGCTTGGGACTTGTAGTCCCCAGTCGGCCACACCAGAACCTTCCCTCCAGCCCCACGAAGTCCTCGCCCAGGGCCCATGCTCCGTGCTCCGGCCGAAACAGGCCGCGGAGAGCCGGGGTCGCCCATAGACAAGGGGTGGGGGCAAGGACAGAGTTAGTAGGCAGCGGAGGGCTCTATGGAACTGACCCCGGCCGGGCGGTGCCACCCAGGGGCCAGATGGCAGCGGATGGCGACAGATAGGCGAAACGCCACTCACCATCATTTTGGAAGCTCGTTTAGTGGCCCGCTACACCTTCCCTCTTCTCCGCGTCGGGGCCGCCCAGCAACCCCACAATCCCCCGCGCCAGAGAAATCCCCAGAAGCTTCGCCGAGCCGTTGGCTCGGGAGAGGAAGGGGACGGGCCACTTCCGCTACTCTATGGTTTGCTACCACAGAGTCAGTACGGCTAGAAAGGCCAGAGGCTGGGCCTCGGGGGGGAGAGGCGTTGGTTACCGAAGGGTCGCAGGATTGTGGTTATGCATTTCTCTTTGAGTATGTAGACTCCTTGCTCGGCTCGCATTACCCACTAAACCCTCATTCCTTCCCCCACCTCCGAAAGCCAGACCAAGGAACACAGTAAGCACATTTATTGAACGCTATGGGACAGGCTTATGGTAAATAAGCAAATAAGCACCTGGTGAGAGATCTCATAAGCCCTTCCAATCCTATGATGTTGGTACTGTTATGTCTATTTTTTAGATGAAGGAACTGAAGCTGAGAAGTTATGAAAGGTGTCCACGGTCACAGTTGTACACTAAATGGTAGAGAAGCAGGCGTGGGCACCAGGCACCTGGCCCCAAATCCCGTTTTCTGGCTCTTCACTGACCAGA
The DNA here is from genome assembly GCF_024362965.1 of Panthera pardus. NCBI lineage: Eukaryota > Metazoa > Chordata > Mammalia > Carnivora > Felidae > Panthera > Panthera pardus. The sequence continues at coordinate 89,028,623 of NW_026526821.1, read as the reverse complement.
GCCTCCTCGAGGGTGGGGATCATCAAGCCGCGACCCCAGCGCGCAAGCGCTGGTGGAACTTGTCACAGGACGAGCGGAGGGGAGGTCGCGGGAGACCACCTGGGCGCTAGACGAATGCCTTCCCAAGGAGGGAGGTGAGGAGGAGGAAAGCACAGCTGGGAGACGCAAATCGTCATCTTGTGAGGCGGCCGCAGGGAGGATCCAGCCAAGACCGCAAAGCTGACGGCCACGACTTTCCTGGGCTGAAGTGAGTCCAGCGGGGCGCCCACCTCCAGTGCTCTTTCCTCCCCGCCCGCCCGCCAGCCCGCGCAATCCTGCAGTCGAATCCAAACTGAGAAACGCTGGGGAGCGGGTTGGGAGGGGTGGCAGTTGCTGTTAAGAGTTTAGACCAATCAGTCCTAGGCCCCACTTCTCTCGACCAATAGGAAGTGGGCTAAGGCGCAGAGGCGGAAAGTGTAGCTACAGGAACAGGCATCAGAGCCAATCAGCCGTCGGCCTCGTTCCTGTCCGCCAACCAGCGGCAAGAGCGGGTCTGGGGGCGGGAGGCCGGAGCAGCTGTCAGGCTGAAGTCCAGCGAGCTAGCACGGTGGGGCGGCTGGAAGAAGCGCGGCGCCGGGCCGGGCCCTGGAGATGGTCCCCGGCGCCGCGGGCTGGTGTTGTCTCGTGCTCTGGCTCCCCGCATACGTCGCGGCCCACGGTGAGCGGCAACGGGCGGGGCTGCGGGGCGGGGCTGGCCGTCTAGCTTGCTCGCGTCTCGGGCCGGGAGTCACGGGTCACCTTGGGACCCCGCGAGTTCGAGGCAGGGCAGGTCTAGGGACGGGCGACTGGAGTGGTGGGTGCTGGCCCCCAGGGACGTGAGCAGGGCGCGGCCTGAGGCTGGGTTCTGAGTCCTCAGCTCCCCACGTCGAAGCAAGACTCCTCTCCACGCCCCCAGTAGTGCCGGCCCAGATGGCTGAAGGGGCGACCAGGAGAAGGAACAAGGGACAGTTAGAGATATTCCAAGCTGGAGATAGTATGTGAGCCCTCACATACATATACAGGAACACACATTCTTACACGTGGGCCCCCACGTACAAGCACACACGTACACACACAACCTGTTTGCACCTAAAGGAGCACATAAGTATATACACCCATACACTACGTGAGCACATACGTATACCACACTTGATTTACACAGATCAGCAGATGCAAAGGCCAGGCAAGATGTGTGTGGTAAGGAGGAGGGGTTTAGTGTTAAAGAAGGCTCATTGGAAATATATCTGTATCTCATGGGAAGTCCCCACCCTCAGGATGAAAGGCTGTAAAGCCCAATGCCAAGCCAATGGAACTCTATCTGGTCTCTGTGATTTGGGCAGTAGAGGACAGCTAAAGCCACAATCAGTCCTAACCCCCTGACACACAGTAGTGGGTTCATAGTTTGTTGACTATTTGACCAGCTTCCACACTTCCACATTCCTCTATCTCTCTGGGCTAAGGCAACCAAGGATTCAAGTCCAGGCAACACATCAAACTTTAGTGCTGTAGAGAGGATCCCACACCCCAGAAAAATCTGGTTGTTCTGGAAATTCTCTCCCTCAGTGCGACTGAGCTGAAAATAGTTGTTCACTCCTTCAACAACCTTTATTGAGCACCCACATATCCTAGCCACTGTTACATAATGTGGATACAGCATTGAACTAAGCTACAAAACTGTGGGTTTTGCCTTAGTGGAAGAGACAGACATTAAACAATTCTGAATAGTGTATAATTACAAATTATGTTGAAAGTGTCAATGGAGAAAAAGTACATTTTGAATGGGCATAGGGAAAGGGCAGTGATAGGGCAGAGGGGTTTCTCTAGAAAGTGACATTTAAGCTATGCCCTAACCAAAGAGCAGAAGTGAGCCAGGTGAAGAGGTAGAGCTGGGTTGGGGGCAAGGGTAGGAAGGCTCCAGATAGAGGGAACAGTTGCAAGAAGACGCAGAGGTGAAGAAATTGAAAGGAGGTCAGAAAGGAGTAGATAAGGTTGTAGTAGTAGCCAAGGGCAGATGGAACAGGACCCTGCAAAGGGTAGTCGTTGAAGGGTACTGAAGCCATAAGAGTGGTGACTTGATCATATTTGCTTTAAGATATTTCAAGAAGACCCCTGGCTGTTGTTTGGGGAATGGATGGTAGAGAGCAAGAATGGAGGCAGATAAACCAATTAAGAAGCTGGACCAGTCAGGACAAGAAATGATAGTGGCTGGACTAAGAGGATGGCAATGGGACCAGAGTCAACTTTTAAGTTTTAGTACAAATTGTTTTATACCTAGGCTACCACATCGCCACCTTGAAACTCTCAGGTCCACTTCAGAACAAAGAGGGATAGATCCTCGGAACACAAGAGCTCTCACTCTTCCTGGCTCATCAGTGCAGCAGCAGCAGCTGTTATCTCTGGGGTTACTAACACTATCTGCATCAGTTCTATCCTCCCCAGGACAGAGATCATCTATCTCACCCACCTGGAGGACTCAGTTGGCTGAAGCTGGGTCCCTGAGCCCAGATTATAGCCAGCCCAGTTGTACACAAGTGTTCCATGACCTGAACCTGAACCAGCTTGTTCCCTGGAAGTTTCTTACCTGTACTCTATCTTTCAGGCTTACGCATCCATGATTATTTGTACTTCCAAGTGCTGAGTCCTGGAGACATTCGATACATCTTCACGGCCACACCTGCCAAGGACTTTGGTGGTATCTTTGTAAGTTCAGGGAGACCCTTTTGTCTGTGCTCCTGTCTCCACCCCACTAAGTCAAGGTGACCGTCTCATCCCTTCAACCAATACCTGACTGCTAGGACAGGGAAGGGTGCACAATCCAGGCCTGCCCTCCAGGGGCTGCTGTGCAGGAGGGAAGGGCTTCCAGCTAGCTATTCCCCGGGGTGTAATACAGACTTGGGCACCAGACAGGGAGAAGCTGTCTTCTCTGGGGACATGAAATAGTGAAAAACCAAGGGCTCTGCTAGCTGTCTCTGCACTATGTGGCTTACAGCAAATTACTTCCCCTTTCTGGATCCTACCAACTCCCCTACATATCTCATGAAAAGGCACCGTGGAGTAGGACAACTAGATAAGCCTTTGTGAGAATTTAGTAAAAATACTCCAGTGCCCAGCACACAGAAACCACTCCATGTTTCCTTCAACTTTGTGAGGAACCGATAGAATGGGATGGTCAGCCTGGTCCTACAACAGGCATGTCTCCTCATGCTCTGACCTGTCTAAATGTCTTTCAGCACACAAGGTATGAGCAGATTCATCTTGTCCCTGCGGAACCTTCAGAGGCCTGTGGAGAACTCAGCAACGGTTTCTTCATCCAGGACCAGATCGCTCTGGTGGAGAGAGGGTAAGGAGCGGACAGACACAGGCACAAGAGGAGGCCAGGTGTAGGTTAGATTCTGAGATCAGTGTTGGGAGTGGTGCTTTGAAATAGCGGTTCTTAAATAATTCAAGTTTTTAATGGTCTTTAAGAGATGTCTTAAGATTACCCATGCCTTTTGGCCATTTACGTATGAGCCTTTACAAAAAATTTTCCACGGTCCTTCTCTCATCCTTCCGGTGTGACAGTCTGGAGGAGGAGTAGCTAGGACCCTGCCTTTCCTTTGGTCTCATCACCACCTCTTCCAGGGGCTGCTCCTTCCTCTCCAAGACACGGGTGGTGCAGGAGCACGGCGGGCGGGCAGTGATCATCTCTGACAACGCGGTTGACAATGACAGCTTCTACGTGGAGATGATCCAGGACAGTACCCAGCGCACAGCTGACATCCCTGCCCTCTTCCTGCTCGGCCGAGATGGGTGAGGGCTCCTTGTCTCTGGCTGTGTCAGCACCAGGCTGGGTGCCATGACTTGGGGAGGTCAAGGGCAATCACCAGTCCCTTCCCACAAGCCTCTGTTGGAGGGCCGAGTCCTTGGGCCAAAAATGTTGGAGGGCCCCAGTTGAAGGGCCAAGTCCTTGGGCTCTGGAACTCCCAGAGTGATGGGGACAATGGGGCATGATGGGGTGCTGAGAAAGTGACCATCGCCACCTTTCTTCATGCCCTCCCAGCTACATGATCCGCCGTTCCCTGGAACAGCATGGGCTGCCATGGGCCATCATTTCCATCCCAGTCAATGTCACCAGCATCCCCACCTTTGAGCTGCTGCAACCGCCCTGGACCTTCTGGTAGAAGAGTTGGTCCCACACACCAGCCATAAACAACTCTGGGCTGGGAAGGGGAAATCCAGGAATTCTGCTATTTGGGATTTGGGGATAGCATTTGAGGACAGGTGGAGCCGGGTAGGGGAAAAAGGCTTTGGCCTTGGCTATGCTAAGAAAAGCTGTGTCACTGGCCTTCCCTTCCTCGGGGTCCCCAAATGTCTCATGCTATGGGAATAGACAAGAGCCAGGCCCCAGAGCTTCTGGACTAGAATCTGGAACACAGGGGCTAAAGGTAGGTGGCCTGAGAGCCATCTGTGACCAGTCACATCCCACCTGGCTCTCGCCTCCCCTTCCCAGGGTCTCTTCAGTGTACTTCACAGCAGCTGCTGGAGTGGTGTTTGAGGAATTAATAAACCCTCACTGACTTTTTAGCAATAAAGCCTCTCATCAGGGTTGCAACTGTGTCCTAGAATAAGAGCATACAGGGGTGGGAGGGGCCTTCACTCTCTCATCTGGTCCCATGCCCCTGCTTTGAAGGGAGGAAACTGAGGCTCACAGAGGGTAAATGACTCACTCAAGGTCCTTTAGAACCAGTGCTTAGGCTGCTAATCTTGGATCCCAGCACACTCTACCTCCTGCTCAAGAACTCAGGAAGCTGTAGTTCAGTTCCCTGAGAAGACTCCTCTGATAGCCTGGTCCTGGGGACCCACTCTGGACCTCAGAGGAGGTCCTTGCTCTTGGCGTTTAGAAACCTTTGCACAGCATTGTAGATGTGACCAGGGAGGAGCCTGCTGGGGGGCTGCATCTCCCATCTCCTGCCATTGCCTGGTCTAAACCTATGTGCCTCTGTGCCACCTATGTGATTGCTGCATGCCTCAGACAGCTTGTCAAGTCATTCTACACAAAGCATTCCTGCAGAGGCCTGTCACCACTCACACTTTATTGAGAACAGTGGGCAGGTGGGGGCATGAGGGGTGCTGGCTGCTGTGAAGAACCCAATAGGCCAGACAGGTGAGCTCCACCTGGCTCATGATATAGGATAGAGCCTATGGGGTGGGCACCTGCCCTCTCAGAGATCCCTCAGCAGGCGGTTGTGGCAGCCCCTGCCCAGGGAAAGTAGGCAAAGAAATCGCAAGTGATAGGCTATAGTTCCCACAGCATCCAACCCAAGAGTGAGGGGTAGTACTAATCTGGGGGTGGAGGGGCAGGTGACACAGACAGGGTTTATCTCAGAATATCTAGCCTAGCTCCTGTAGTTTTCTGGAAGACTTCAGTGTTCCTCTGTGGAGACCCTAACGATGGAGATTGAGGCCGGGAGAGCTCCTCACTGACCCATGTTAAACTGATCCCAGGGAAGCCTCTTGAGCATCTGAAATTAAGGAGCACAGGCCTGTCATCACTCAGTCTCAGCCATGCTGCTAGAGTCCTCAGTGGGAAAGGAGTGTGAGGAAGGGGTGATCTCCCCACATACCCCTCTTGAGAGAGGCAGAGGCCTCTTACACACCCCACGTGGCCAGCTACTGTGCCAGGGCCTGAGAGGCAAGGCACAAGGTACAGAGATTCTGGAATCTGGGGAAGGGGTTATACTCTCCACTCTCTTGGATGTCCAAATAGTGGGGGTGGGGAGAGGAAGGTATCCCCCTGGTTCAGTGTCCCCAGCACAGAGCCTTAGGGAAGGTGCTCTGGAGGCCCAGTTGCTCCTTCCTGCCTCTCCTAGCTGTGCCAGCAGGAGGCAGTTGCCTTAGCAGCCAGAAAGGTGGGAGTGGGGAAGAAGGTGAAGGCATCTCACCACTCCCCTTTCTTCTTCAGTGCCGTCAGGCCGATCTCTTGTTACCCCCGTCTGTAGTAGGTAGAAAGCGGTGAAGCCTCAGGTGGACAGGGAAGCATGGCCATGGGGCCAAGTGGAAGAAACACTGTTTCTGACCTCTGTTGGAGTTGCTCGCCGACTGGAGTGGATACCTCAGTGTGTGTGTGTTTTGAGGGGGCAGCACTGAGAGGCTCAGTGACCACGCAGAGCCTGAGCCACTCAGTAGCAGTGTCCAAGGCATGAGGTCTAGTGGGGGGTGGTGTGCCTAAGGTCCAGCTTCTGTACTACTCTCTGGCAGAAACAGAACTGGAATGGAGCGGGGGAAGCAGGCAACGGGAGTGGGGGAGTTCCTTCCAAGCCTCCTCTCTGGAGGAAGTCCCCCTTTTCCTGCAGGGTCTGGGGCAGGCCCCTTCCAGGCAGGGTGACATCACACATCGGTCATCTCATCCCCCAGCTCTGCATCCTCTGGCTCTCCTTCCTCCTCTTCATCCTCCTCCTCCTCCGAGGTCACGTTGGGTTCATCAGCCTCTGCCAGGCATTTGGGGCAGGAACAGACAAACAGATAGTTCTCCCTGCAGGAGATGGGGGATGGTGGTGAGGGTGAAGTCAGGCAGTAACCAGGATGGAGCCTCCCAGAGCCCAGCCACCCACCACATCCCAGCTGGCACCTGAGGATCTTGTGGCGGCTGTGGCGGCTGCGCTCCCGCTGACAGCAGTCTAAGTAGCTGATACAGATTTCCTGGAGGGCAGAGAAGAGGTGGAGTCTGACAGTCTGTGCTGTCTCTTAGATGGGATCAGGGCCTCCCCAACCACTGTCCCATCTCCCAGGAGCTAGGCTCTCATTCATTTCCCTGTGCTCTCAGAAGGCCACCAAGAGGCTCAAACAACCTGTGTCTGAGACAGAGAGGGGACAGTGGTTAGCCTCAGGCCACGACTATAGGCAGCCAATGGCTAAGGTCTGTGGCCATTGTCAGAGGTTATCTTGACATGGTGCTACTAGCTCTGGAAGAAGATTCAACCAGGCTCTGCGCACTGTGCTAACAGCCAGGACTCCCAACCCCAAACCCACACATGCACCCGTAGCCCACGCGACGAAGAGCCATCTCTTGTTTTCTTGGAAGCTGTGGATTTGTTGATCAAAAGGTGGCTGGGGACAAGAACCTGGGCATACACTTGTCTCTGAATCACTGCTCTGAGGTTTTCTGGTTATTTTTTTGAAGAATTGGGGGTACTGTGGGTTTGAGCATAACCATGGGTAAAAAGACTCCTGCCCTGGGTCATGTGGAGATCAGCTGAACAGCCTGAACTTGGGGCTCTAGCCACTGTTGCTTCCAATCCCTGGAGAGAACTTGCAAGGCCCACCCCCCACAGCTCCTAGCCCTCTCACCTCTCCTGGCTTGATATCCTCCAAGGCCGTGACATGCAAAAGGAAGTTGTTTTCTGGGAAGGAGGTCTCTGCATTGGGGACACAGCTGTGGTTACCTGGGTCACAAGAGGCAAGAAATAAGGACTGCTGACTAATAAAAATAACAGCCTCAACTTGCAAAGCACTGGGTCCCATCCTTCCTTGTTTTCTGATCCTTGCTAGGGCTACATAGGTCCTGGAACCCAAATTTCCTGACTCCCTCTGTCCAGTGCTCTTTCCTAAAGACCACAGAGCACAGGCACAAATGCACTTCCTCTTGCCACCCCCTCCCACCTGCCATCACTGCCCTTGCTGTCCTCAGCACTGGGCAACTTGTTCTCAATTGTGTTCCTAGTGTCCCACAAAGGGAAGGACAGGGCCGTGAAAGGGACCCCATGCCAGACACTTAACTCAGTCGGCAACTGGATGTCTGGTAACAGCTGAGCCAGTCCCCCTGCGAGCCTAGTTTGGGAGGGGTAGCATGCCCCAGACATTGGGAGGGCTGACAGTGAGGAAACCAGAGTGGGGAGGCTGAGATCTGGAAAAGACAGTTGTGTGATTGGCTCTGCTCCTCCCTGTTAGGTGCTGATGAGACCAGCCTTCTAGCCTAAACTCCCTCCTCCCAGGAGCCTGATGGCAGTGGTTGTGCAAGGCCAATGCTTCTCTTTGCAAGGAACAGAGCTCTGCGTCCTGCCTTAGCACAGGACCTGGCCCACTGGAAGGTTTTATATATAAACATATATTAAGGCACAAGCAATCCAATGAATGAATGAATGAATGAATGAATGAATGAAAAACTGATGCAACAAAAAGTCCCGGGAGAATCCCCAAGGAAGCCCAGACCTAATCCTGCTCCCAGACTCCTCCCCACGAGCCTAAAAGGGGCTGAGAGAGATGTACCCCTCCTCAATGCCGGGACTCACAGCAGCTCTGAAGCACAAAGAGGCCAGATCCTTCACAGTTAAGAAACTCTCCAGTTGCTGTAAGACAGTAACATTGTAGATGTTATTCTATGCATTTTACAGGTGGAAAAAGAAAACTAGACTTACAAGGATAGGCACTGGTTCCACTGTCTTGCCACCCAGTTGCTACCATTTCATCTAAACTTGCTTCCAGGAGGCATAAACCTTGCTTTTCTATAAATGACATCACCTTACTTGTCCAGCACCCCCCTCCCCCAGCATCCAGACTCTATATGGATCTCAAGGTCATGTCTTATCTTATTTGTCCTGTGGATAGATGTAAAGCTTCCTATAGGCACACAGGGATTACCTTCCCCAACCATTAGCTCAGAACCCCCTCGGGGAAAGACTGTGTGTCTGGCTAGGGGGGCATTCAAGGTTGGGTGAGACCAAGGCTCCATCTCACCAACCTGCCTCGATGTCCTTGTACAGCTGGTCAATGAAGGCGTCCAGCTGCTCTCGGTCCTGAGGCTTCAACTCCAGAGCGTCACAGGCATGGACCCACTGGCTCAGGGAGCTGGGGGTCCCAGGCATCCATGGTTGGAGAGAAGGAGGCCCAGCTCCCAGGGCTCTCCACCTCCAGACAGGTTAAGCCCATTTCTTTCTCCAGGGCAGGGGCCCATCTTCCCCAAAAGACCAAGGCTCCCAGGAGCAAACTACCACCTCAGTCTTTCTGACTCCCACCACTGCATCCAGTCCAGCTCTCCTGCCACAGAATCAAACCCTAATCTTGAAAGGAAGTGTGGCTACCTTCCTCTGTCAATCTCCCGCCCAAGCCCTGACAGACAAGTGCAATAGCTTTGGAACATTCTCTCCTAACCTGGTCCCAATTCCTTGGCCATTGGTCCCAACAAGAGCAAAGAGAGACCGGAATCCATCTGGTGTGAACCACTGTGGGGAGAAAGAAAAATGAGTGCTCAGATTACAGCCACTCGCTTTTCCTCCTGAAACAACTCTCTGTTCAGGAAGTCTTCTGTGAGTCAATCCCATCCCAACTTCACACCAAGTCAGTCTTGGCTTAACTCTCTGAGTAGGAGATGCTGACCTGGTTGCTCCTGGAGAGCTGGAATGACTAGGAGGTCACTGGTCCCACCTTCCCCATGCTCACCTGGCTGAGCGCCTCTTCATAAAGGGCCTCTGTGAAGAGTCTCCGCAGAAGTTCCAGCTGGCCCTGGTTTAGGGGAAGCAGGGAGAGACCTGTATCCTGGGGATTTCCCACTAGCACCCAGGCAGGGCTCAGAAGACCAGGTAAGGAAAAGAAAAGGGGCCAGCTCTGTAGAATGAACTTGCCCTGAAGGCAAAGGAAGGCCACAACCTTGGCAGTCTGTTGGCCTGTTCCAAGCCAGAGTGGGGAACCCCAAATTCCTATTTTCCAGGAGGGCCGAGGCAACCTGGCTTCAGATGACTGTCCTCGAGACCACCTTCCAGGCTCCCTGACCTGGCCTCCAGACAAGCTTGACGACCCCCTCCTCTCCTCAGAATAAATGCAGGAAGGCCCACCCCAGCTGCCCTTGAAACCCTGCCTGCACCTTCGGGCAGCTCCTGCGTGGAAGTCTGCTGTCCTCAGTGAGAATGTGTAATCTTTGGGTGGGAGTGGGCACTCAGCACATTGGCAGCTAAAATGCTATTTCACGCCTGCTCCCTGACCCTCCACTTTCCATTATACTGACTTACTCACCACTATCCTATCATGAGATTCTGCCTTACCATGTCAGGGCACCCGACCCTTCCTTCCTGTTCACCCCACTTCTCAACTTTCGGTCCCTGTTAGGTCACAAAGTTAAATAGTGGCAAGAAGATAGGTTCTCTGAATAGATTTTTGGCTCCAGGCTCTGTGGCTGGCAAAGGACCAAATGTGGAGCTCCCCTCAGGTAGCCACAGAACATCCAAGGCTATTGGGATGAGGGGATCATGGGGGAAGACTAACCTTGAATTTGTCCCCCAGGAGTTTGTGGACAATCTCCTCCTCCTCATTGGCTGTTTTATTACAGAACTGGGAAAAGAGCCTGATCCAACGATCTTTATCCTTAGCCTGCAGGGAACAAATATACTTCAGGGTCACATTCACATATGCCCGGGCGTGCACGCGTGTGCACGCACGGACTCAGGGACAACCATCTCCTTGCTGTCCCTCATACCCAGGCGGGACAGTAGACTGTGATTCTAAAGCCTCTGCCATCAGCGAAACACCATCATGAGATTCTAGGTAGACCCTTCCTTGGCCTGGGGACTTCCTTCCCATCCTGCCCACACCCAACCATCTCCCCAACTGGGCCAGGCTGGCCAGTTCAACAACACTTGGAAAAAGAGGAGAATGGGGTTGTGGAGCTCCAATACTAACAGAATGGGTTGGAGTGGCTTCTCTCACTTTACATATGAGGCAATCCTGAGAAAGTGGCACCTGTAAATTGAATGCGTGAACTGTTGCTGCACAGGAGGTCCTCTCCTAGATCAGAGGCTGCAGGAAAGATGAGTCTCCTGCAGATTTATGGTTAGCTGCTCCTGAGTTTACACAGCAAGCAGCTCTCCTTTGGAAAGCGCAGAGGGAACTCTGCATCCAAGCCAGGGACTTGAGGTGAGGAGGAGACTGAGGCCAAGGGGCACATGAGGCCAGAAGGGGCTTCCGTGGGAGGTCTGGGTGGGCTTACCTGCTTCACTGTGGCCACCATCCGGGCCATCAACATGATGCTTGCAGTCTCGGGGGGGTAGTGAACACTCCTGGGGAGAAAGAAAAAGATTTGGCCTGGAAATCCCCTCCCCAGTAGCTGTGTTCAGGGAAGCCCAGTCTGATCACTACAGAGAATCCTTCCTATCAACTCTATTTATAACCAAAGAGAGATGTCATTGGCAAGGATGAGGGCAGGCCTTTACCACCCCATGGGCTTAATGGGGCTCTTCCTGGGAGTGTGTAAAATGCTGAGGGTAGTGGGACTGGCGGCTCACACTGAAGGCAGGGGGTTGGGTGATGTGACTTCTGTTTAACCCTAAGACTGGAGGAAAGATCTGGGGGATGGCAGTTTAAGAAAGATGACTGCATCTGCTGATCTCAGGCAGGCAGGCAGGTCGAGAGGGAGGATAAAGGGAAGAAGAGATGAAATGCTACCCACCTCCAGGCCTCCTGTAGCTTATTGAGAGGATGCAGGGGGTCGTCCTGGGAAGGCCCTGGGCACAGGACCTGATGGTACTGCTCGGCGGCCGCCAGCCGACACTCCGCACTGCAGTACATCACCTGGTGGAATGGGTGGAGGTCAACACCCTAGGATCTGGCCATGGGGTGAGGCACAGACCTTCCTTAGTAGTACTCACCTCCTCTGACTGCACTCCTTCTACGAACAGCCCCTGAGCAGTAGCTCAGTGACATCGTCAGATGAGAAAGCACACACCGCCCGGGGGCATGTGAGAGGGGCACCCAGGCTTGTTGAACTATGGGAAGGAGAGAGCTTTCAAGTAGAGGGAAGAGCCCCTGCCAGGCTCCTGGGAAGAGGGCAAGTTCCCACTGAACCAGTTTTCTAGATAGCGGGACCGGGACAGGGAGAACACAACTGGAATAGTTACAGTCTTTTGAATGTCTTACCCTACGTTATGGCTCTCAGGGCCCACGAGCAGGTCTGTTGTCATTCCTGTCTCCCCAAAGAGGACTTCGGCTAAGGCTTCTCCCACCAGCTCCCTTTCAGGTGCACTCCCCAGGGATGCTCACCTGGCAGTGGGGACAGTGCTGGTGGAGGTCCTTGCGCACGGCACACAGCTCAGGGTGAGGCAGAACCTGGCCCGGTTTCCCAGTCAGCCTCTGGGCATTCTCCTCTGCCTTCTCCAGTGCCCGAAGGCAGTGGTCACAGGCTGAGGGAGAGAGCCCCATGTGACAATGTAAGTGTCTTTAGAGCAGGGGCCACATTTTGTCTTTTTCACAGAAGCATCCCTAGGGCTAAAGATAGTGCCTGACACTTGATAGGTGCTCAACAAATGTTTGGGAAGTAAGTGAACGAACAACTGTGTTAAAGAACAGAATGGGTGCATGATTTCACATGCATTCAAAAGCAGATTGGGATTTAGTCTATAGGGCTCCCCTCCTAACCCCCAGACTGAGCTTTCCCCACATTCTGGAGCCAACTGACCCTCCCTTCATGTTTGTCTCTAGCCTAAGAAAAGTGTGAAAAAAGCACGTGTCTGGAAAAGCTAAGGGCATCCTACTTGCTTCTGACCCCTAACTCAGCCTGTTTTGGCCAAGGGGCGAGTGGCCTCCTCTTGGTGGAGAGCTGCCCTTTGGCACGGAGCCCTTCCACATGATATCCAGTCCCTGATACTGCAGGTCACACTGAGTTCTGCCTGCCTGACAGTCCTCCCCCAGGAAGCAGGCTGGAAGAGCCCGTCCCTCGCTCACTCCCAGCCCCAAATGGCCTAAGACTAGAGACAAGCATGATTCTCAGGCACGGTTCTCCAGGATGAGCTTTTCTCCCAACACCTGAATTCCCAGAGACATCAGCTAGTGGGAATGTATGTAGCTCTCTTCCATGCGTACAGGCAGCTGGCCCAGCAGCCATGAGGAGTGGACGAGATGTGCTCACCTCGGTAGCGATAAAGTGCATTCCAGAGAAACTGTGCAGCTACCAGGGGCTGTTCTACAAAGATGGTCTCCCCTTTCCGGATCAGCTGTGTGGCAAATAGGCCCTTTCCCTAACAGGGAGAGAAGGAATAGGATGGCCATAAGGAGAGAAAGAGGGCATAGCTCCCAGAGGGCTTCCCAGCATCACCCCCCGCCACGCCTCCCTCTCAGGAGAGGCCTCTGCCTTGGGAGGGTTCATGGAGCATGGTCACCCCCCCCCACCCCCAACTGCCAACCAACTGCCTCCTCTGGAAATGTAGCTCTGACCTACTTTCAGTCACACCTCTTTCAGCCTGCTCAGAGCAGAGGGCCTGGGATGGGGAGGGAGCCACACTGTCAGCCAGAGGAGAATTTTTGGAATGGCCAGAGCAGGGCCAACTCTCATGGCAGGCTGGAGACTCCTGTACTAGCAGCCGGTAACGACAGGGCAGTTTTCTTCGAGTCACCCATGTGTCCCTCCAGGATCCTGGCGGTGACACCGCTGCTCAGGGTTACAAAGGACTCCTATGCCACAGGAGAGAGGGAGGCCTCGCCTGGGGGAGAATGTGCCCTATTTCCCTGGTCGGTGGGGAACTCACCAAGTTCTCAGCGTTATGCTGAAAGGAAGGGTGAATCCTAGCACCAACCCTAACACTACTTGCTGTGAACCTTGGAGCCAACTGCTTCACTTCTTTTTCTTTCTTTTTTTTTTTTAAGTTCATTTATTGAAGTAACCTCTACACCCAACGTGGAGCTCAAACCCATGACCCCGAGACCATGAGCCACACACTCCACCGACTGAGCCAGCCAGGCACCCCAGGTGCTTCACTTCTTGGCAACGGTTTCACATATGAAAAGCATCACAATGATACCTCCCAGGTAGTTTCCAGGATGCCATGATATAGCACAAGTGAATGTACCTTATGAGCTTTAGCTCCTTACTACTCTAAGTGAGATGATAAGTGGGCAGCATGGGCATCATTTGGACACCTGTTAGAAATGCAGAATCTCAGGCCATGCCCTAGACCTGCTGCATGAGAATGTGCATTTTAACAAGATGCCCAGGTGATTCAAATGCACGTTAAAGTCTGAGGAACTCTGGTCTAAAGCACCGTAAACATCATGTAAGGCATGAAGGATGAGAAAACAACTGCTGAATTGCTATTTCTCAGATGTGCAAAGGGACTCAGGAGACAGCTTCAGAACCCTGGCAGTTGCTGGCTCTGCCGGGCACTTGTTCCCACTGTTCACTTAGAGAAGAGGGGTGGTGCCCCTGCCAGCACTGAACTGTCACAAGAAGAGAAAGAAATTAAAAAAAGATTTGACGTAGCAGTAAAACGTCCTGTCATGTGGCCTCTCAGGTAGCTCCCTGTTTCCTTCTAGCATTGGCACTGTGGCTAGATAGCAGCACCTCCCAAAGTTAGAGAGGCAGGGATGTGTAGACCAGGAGAGCCCTGAGCAGAGGGGGACAGCTGGAACAAAACCTCTGGCTAAAGCTGTTGATGCACCCTTGGTTGTCTTCTTAGAATCCCACCTCCATGCCTTTTAGCCCTGGACCCAATCTGGCAAAATGAAAACATGGCCTTATTTTATGGGACAAAGGAGTATGAACATGGACCCACATTATTGCTGACAATCTCAAATCTCAACATTGGGCAAATACCAATGTCTTTCTCTCTCTTTCTGGAGGATCAAATGCAGAAAATATTTGGTAATCAAAATAAAGGGAACAGAATCAGAGCTGTTCCTTTGTGAAACCACTCATCCCCCAAACATAAGACAGGGTTCCAAGAAAGCCACTCTCATTAAATATTAATTACCAAGAGGCTTGGAGAAAGCTTATGCCTTGAGTGGAAAGGGCATAAACTTGCAAAAATATTTCCAATTTGAAAAATAAATTTTAGAAAAAAGATTGTGCAAAACTCTAAGACCATGTAGTAAACTTTAAGAGTTTTACTAAATGGATACTTTTCTAGAAAAACACAAATCACCAGAACTGAATTCAAAAGGAAGGAAAGCTAGAGAAAGAAGCAGTGCTGGTATCTGGCTGACCCACACCAGTATGGCATTCTGGTCGGCATCCACTGTCTTTGGTCAGACACTATCATGTTCTGATTGGTTCTGTCCCTGGCAGAGTAGTTGGTAAATCTTTGAAAGGTCATTCCTGCCAATATAGATAGAAGCAATACAGAAAATAGTCAAAAACAACCCCCATGTGAAGCCCCTAGTCCATATGGTTCATGAGCCAGCTCCCTCAAACCAAAGAATAAGTAACTCTCATGCTATTTAAAAACTATTTAGTAACAGAGAAAAAATGGAAAGCTTCTCCATTTTACCAAAAAACAAGCATAACTGTGATGCAGTAACCTGAGGAAGATAGCACAAAGAAAAAAACGTCACAAACCAATCTGGCTTGATGAACATAGATGCAAAAAGCCTGGAGTAAACCATCTTGTCAGCATGTCTGGGGTGTGTATGTGATTTTCTCCAGCAGAAGATCGTGTGTGGGAATAGAGAGCAGCCAGCTCATTCTTCCAGAGGTGGGGTTTGACAGAAGGCTGGGACAGGACAGCTGGGCAAGCAAAGTGGCTGAAGTGATGAGGTCAGAGGAAGAAATAAAGAAGAGAGGGGCTGAGAGATAGGGGACTTAGTGAAGGGAAAGGTCAGTATCTCTGCCTGCAAGGAGTGATGGAACTGGGATACCATCAAACTGAGCCAATCAAGAACAGAGGTGGAGACAGAGATGTGAGCAGCTGAAGAGGCCAAGGGTATTGGGGAGCTGCTTTACCACAGAAGGAAAGGAATGCTCCAGATGCACCGGAGAGGAAAGAAGGCAATGGAAGGTTGAGGTGGGGAGAGCAGGAAGCAGATGACTAGAAGGCTGACATCTTGGGCAGGGACCAGGTATATGCACTGCTGGTATACATGATAAATTATTCAACCTCATCAGTAAACACAGACTTGTAAATTAAAACAAAGTGATACCATTTTGCACGTATCAACTGGCAAAGTTAACTAGTAAAGAAAATACTCTGATGAAGAGAACAAAAGGATGTGTGCACAGAAACTGAGCTCCAGGAACTTTGCCCTCAGGGATGAAAAAATACAACGCAAAAGTGCATAAATAAGTAGGTGGCTGAATGAACTGTGGCAATCCCTTGAAACAGACTATTACTCAGCTCTTAAAAATATGTAGAAATAGGTTTATTGATGTTGATTTACTGCTGCATCAAACAGAGGTTCCTAAAATTGTGACTTTGGTATCCGTATATTTGCACAAGTATAGGATTACGTGATTTTTATCTTCTCTTTCCTTACATGCATTTAGAGTATTTTTCTACAATTAACTTTTAAGACACGATAATATAACCACAAAACCATATTGCTTTCCTGTTTCAATGCTTCAAATGCTCCCACGGGCTTCGAGCTCTAGTCCAAATTCCTTAGCATCCCAAGGCCTTTGTGAAGGGTCCTGGCCTCTCTCCCCACCCCATTCCCAAATCTCACTCAGAAAGTTCCCCGAGGGCCCACTCTTTTTCATACCTTAGTACCCTCTGCTCAGCCAGTCCCCGCCCACCACCCCCACGGCCCAGCAGCAGAGTACTCCAGCCTGGACCAAAAGGCCCGGCGCCCACCCGGCCCCGCCTGGAGCAGCAGGAGCAGGGCAGCCGGAGGGCGCACCGGGTCCCGAAGGGAGGGGGCGCGCACGGAGACTACAGAGACTACGGAGACTTCGGGGCCCCCGATTCACCGCGTGACCGCCCCGGAAGCCTGCGCGCGGGGACAGACGGGGAGCCCCCGGGCCGCGAGGAGGGGCTGAGCCGCAGAGTCGGAACGGCTCAGGAGCTTCTAGGCTCCAGGCCTAGGGTCCCGCGGGGCTCTCTCCAAGGCCGGACACGGTAGGTGCCCGTGGCGGGTCTGTCTCGGCCTCACCTTAGCGCTGCTTACGAATCGGACTTCCACGGCGACCGGAGCCCGACCCGACACGCCCACGCAGAAGGAGAACACGTCGCACATGGAGGCCGCCATCTTGGGCGCGCCTCCGCCTTCTGACCCTTGACCTCGCCTCGACCCGGGGGGGCCCCGCCCCTCTCTGGCCCCGCCCCCGGCGAGTGAGTCTCCAGGCTGCTAGGGTTTGCGCGCTAGCAAGTCCGAATTGGGAAATTGGGATCCCTTTAATCTGTGTGTTTAGGTCGATTGGTTCGATGGCTGGATGTCGCTGGGTCCGCGTTTTTTACATCTGTGCAGTTTTGCGTCTGTGTCTTCGTACGTACCTATGTATCATAGCCGGTGGGTGTGTGTATAGTTTTGATGTATCTGTGTCCAGTTCGTGTTTTGGTGTCTGTTGTCTCTGTCCACCCAGTGCCCCGTCGAGAGTCAGGCACTCTGGATCCAGCCATGGGGTGGGACAGCGGCCGGCCAACTTATACCCTCTCTGACCTTCTACCTGAAAGGAAGGACTACCTTGGGGAGCTTGTAGATGGCGAGCTTGCCCTACCTCCCCATCTACAAAGTCGGGCGCAAGAATTCCCTTCTCCTTGGGCCTTCTGGCAGCGGGCAGACAGCCCTTCGACAGATCAAGCTGGACTTGTGCTTCTCTCAGACCCTTCGGGGGCTTAAGGGACTTTGCAGCCTAGGGGTGGTAGAAGGGGGTAGATAGTGGAGCTCAGGTCTGAGGACCCCTGAAATTGTGTGAAGTGAGTGTACATATACATATTGTCCTGGGAACAGCAGAAGGCCCTGTTCTCATTCAGGACCCCAAAAAGCTGGAACCACTGACTTACAGCATCTGTCCCCACAGCCAAGTCTGACAACCATGTGTCGTTTCCTTGTCCTCCAATTGATTCTGTGCTCCTTGAAAAAGGATGTGTCTGCTTCTGTTATGGTCTCATGGTCATATTGGGGGATTGGGTAGGCCCTAGTAACTGTTGAATAGGTTAACTGTTGATTTTTTTTTAAATTATTTTTAAAAGGTGAGTCAATTGAGGAGGCAGGTGGTGGAAGTGGTAGATGCAGGTAGATTCCTTTGATTAACAGAGTGGACTTTGGGTCCAGCATTAGGAAGGATTTCCCTGAAGACAGGGGGAGAGAAGAGTTCTTGAAGCTGGACCCTGGCCTCAAGCCTGTGGCCTAGTGTCTAGGAGAAGATGGTCTACCACCACTTGGAGGCATGTGGTTTTTCACCTCTGCTCCCTGCCCTTCCTGTCTCCCTCAGAACGCTGCAGACAGCAGTGGGGACCGTGCCTTCTGTCACCGGCAGGTGGCAGGGCAGGCCTCCTTTCACCAGCTCCCCTCTACCCAGAAGCCATTGGAGATTCTAAATCAATACTCTGAACAGAGGCCTGCCCAGGAATGTAGAGCACTAGAGAAATGAGCTCTGGAATTGCTGGTGGCTGGCCTCACAGGGGTAGGCTATCAGCAGGCTTCTTAGAAACGGAGCAGATTCCTGGGAAGGAAAGGGAACCATGAGTTAGGGGCTTGAAGGGGAAAAATTATAACTGTCTCATGGAAATACAGCAGAGTTTGTGAAAAAATGCCTGCTTTGGCAAAGGCAGAGCCAAATTTCTCTGTACAATGATGGAGAGGGGTCAAAGTGGGTAGCTAGAGGGAAAAAGATGGGGTCAGGGAAGCATGTCTGTGCCTAAGCAGACAATTGGGGCTGAGCTCCTAAAAGTGGTAGCAGTTCAGACAAAACAAGAAAACTTTGGGAAACTCTGAAGTAGGCTAAATGGTTTACCTTTCCCTCCTCTTTACTCTCATATCCATCATCTCTGGTGGGGAAGAGGCTTCTAGGCCCAAATACTGACTCAAGGAAGCCCCTTCTCCACAGGCAAGCCAGGAAAAGATTAATCCCTGGAGGGGCCAGTTCTGGTGCAAGCACCACACCCCCAGGTGGAGGGAACTTATAAACCTTAACACTTGCTGAACACTTAGCACTGGGCCTGGCACCCCATAACAGCTTTACAGACATCCTGTCAGCTCTGGGAAGAGTAAATTGTCAATGCACCCATTATACAGATGAAGAAGAAAGGCTCAGAAGTTCCCGTGGGTATCCCCAGGAAGAACTAGCCCAGACAGCCTGGGTTGAGCCTTTGTCCCAGTCCTCAGCTGTCCACTCCTGACTCAGTGTCTTCTCTCTGGATGCTGGTGTCAGAGCTGCTGGAGGGCTCATCCTGGGAGGCAGCCATGGCAGACACAGCTGGTAGCTTCAGCCTTTGCTGCTTCTGATACTTGACCCTGCGGTTTTGGAACCAGACCCTCACCTATAATTGGAGGCAATGGTCAGAAATTAGAATGTGACCAGCAGTTCCCACTGCTTCCCCCATTCCCACAGTGGCCCCTGATCTCTGGTCCACATTTGATCTTCCTTCTAAAGGAAGCATCTCCTTCAAAACACCCTTCCCTATAATTTTAGACACATTCATTCATCCAACAAGTATTTATGGAGCTCCTACTATGTACTAGGCACCATCCTAGGTGATGGTGATACAGTGGTGAGCAAGAGAGGTATGGTCCCTGACCTCATGGAACTCACAGTCCAGAGAGAGAGAGAGAGAGAGAGAGAGAGAGGGAGAGAGAGAGAGAAATATGGAAACAAATCCATAAACACAAATGCGAGTATGAACAGGGGTCTGGCCCTCCCTGAGGAAGCAGCACTTAAGCTAAGGTTCACCAGATCAGAGGCCAGTTTAATGGGAACAGAGAAAAGCAGGCTGGGGCAGGGGACAACCTGTAGGAAGGCTCTGTGGTAGAACCAAGCTTGGTGTGTTGGAGGACCAAAAAGAAAGAGAGGGTGGCTGAAATAGCTGAGAGTGAGATGGGGAAGTGAAGGAAGGGAAAATGGAGAGGTCAGCAGAGCCCAGATCACCTAGGACTATGGAGGCTATGGATAAGGAGTGTCAGCTTTCAGGCTACTAAATGGGATGTGATATAGTCCTGTTTGCATCTCAAGTGAATTGCACATCTGGCTGCTCTGTGAAGAAAGGATGAAAGGAGATGCAGGGAGACAGCTGGGGGCTATTGCAATGATCCAGAAAGAGCTGGGACTGGTGTGAACTACGGGCAATGGAAAAAAATGAAGCGATTCCAGCTGTACTTTGGGGGTAGAGGTGACAAGGCTTGCCGATGCAATGGAAATGGGAGAGAAGGAAGAATGTAGGATGACTTGGTATTTTGAGCAACTGGATGGACGGTGGGACCATGAGTAGGGAAAGGAACAGATCTGGAGAGAAAAAGGTCACAAATTAAAGTTTAGACTTAAGTTGAAATGCATACCCAGGAAACATCCAAGTGGAGACCTCAAGAGGGTAGATAGAGGGATGCCTGGGTGGCTCAGTTGGTTAAGCGTCTGACTCTTGATCTCACCTCGGGTCATGATCTCACGGTTGGTGGGATCAAACCTGCGTATGCTGTATACTGACAGGGTGGAGCCTGCTTGGGAGTCTCTGTCTCCGCCCCTCCCCCACA
This sequence comes from Panthera pardus, assembly GCF_024362965.1. Lineage (NCBI taxonomy): Eukaryota > Metazoa > Chordata > Mammalia > Carnivora > Felidae > Panthera > Panthera pardus. Next base: position 89,008,253 of record NW_026526821.1, on the reverse strand, counting down.
AACATGTATGTGTGCTCTCTCAAAATAAACAAACTTAAAAAAAAAAGAAGGTAGGGGTGCCTGGCTGACTCAGTCAGAAGAGCATGCAACTCATGATCTTGGGGTTGTGAGTTTGAGCCCCATGTTGGGTGTAGAGATTACTTAAATAAAACAAATAAAATTTAAAAAAAGAAGGTAGATAAATGTACAAGTTAGGAAAAAAAGGAGTGAGCTAAGATACAAATCTGGGAGTTGTTGGCTTATAGATGGTATTTAAAAGCATGGGAATAAATGATGGGGCACCTGGGTGGCTCAGTTGGTTGAGCATCCAACTTCAGCTCAGGTCATGATCTCACCGTTGGTGAGTTCGAGCCCCACATCCGGCTCAGCCTGGAGTCTGCTTTGGATTCTGTGTCTCCCTCTCTCTGCCCCTCCCCTGCTCATGCTCAGTTTCTCTCTCTCTCTCTCTCTCTCTCAAAAATGAATAAACATTAAAAAAATAATAAAATAAAATAAAATCATGGGAATAAATGAGATCAGCTACAGAGACAATTTGAGGTCACAAAGAGTACCCTACAAAGATGACACAGAGGAAGTGGCCAGAGAGCTGGAAAACCAAGAATGTGGTGTCCAAAAGCCAAGAGAAGAATGTGTTCACATAAGAGGAGAGGTCAACTGTACTGAGTGGGGAGTAAGACGAGGAAAGCATCTGTTGACTTTGGCAACATGGAGGTCATTAAGAGACCTGGAGGAGAAGTTTTGATGAAATGGTAGGGAAAGAATTCATATCAGAATGAGTTAAGTAGATGGGAAGTGAGGACATGGAGTGACTATAACAAATTCATGGGAAGTTTGCCTATGAAAAGAGCAGAAAAGTGGTGTAGTAGCTCAAGTGAAGTATAGGGTTCTAGTGAATATTTATTATTATTTTTAATATTTAGTCCCTTGAACACACTTAACTTCATGGTCAGCTCCCTTTTTAACATGGAGACATAAGTTCTAGGTTAATATCTAGATTAACATAGTTGTTCCCATTATGTGATTTCAAACGGGACTACTTCCTCATTCATGTAGGAAGTGTGCCAGTGATTAGGGCCTGTCTCCCTCAGTGACCTGGCACAGAGGAAGAAGGCCCATGTCTTCCCCTCAACCTCACCCAGGGCCTTCTGGAGAGCAGTGTCTGCCCCCAGGCACAGCCCTGACCCCACAGGGGTCCCTGCTCCCACCTGGTTCTCCGTAAGGTTGAGCTGGGCTGCCAGCTGGGCTCTCTTCTTCCCCACTAGATTGTGCTGTTTTGTAAACACTTTCTCCAACTCTTCCAGCTGCTTCAAGTTAAACATGGTCCGAACCCTCTTTTGAGGTCTCTCAGTGTCCTGAAGTTCCTCGGCTGGAGCCCAGTCTGGAGTGCCCCAGAGGCCTGAGCAGTGAGCCAGCTCTAAGCCTAAAAAGCAAACACACAGACACACACACACACGTATTTAGGTATTAAATATGCATAAAATACCCCTGGAAGAATAAAGAGACTGGTGTCATTGGCTGCTTGTGGGGTGGAGTTAACCAGCTGACTGGGGGACAGGAATATAAGGGGAAACTCTTCTCCATCTGTCTTAGGAAACATTGTGGAGTTTGAACTGTAGGAATGGATTACCTATGCAAAAACTAACTTGAAAATGAGGGGCACCTGGGTGGCTCAGTCAGTTGAGCATCCAACTCTTGGTTTTGGCTCAGGTCACGATCTCACGGTTTGTGGGATTTGTGCCGAGTCAGGCTCTGCGCTGACAGCCTGGAACCTGCTTGGGATTCTCTCCTTCCCTCCCTCTCCCTCTCTCTCTCTCTCTCTCTCTCTCTCTCTCTCTCTGCCCCATACCTGCTCAAGCACACACTCTCAAACAAACAAACATACATTAAAAAAAAAAAAACTAATTTGAAAATGAGATTAATACAAAGCAGTAAGCTGCAATTCAGACCTCAGCTGTGTGAGGCAGTTAGGGAAAGTTGTTTTGGAAACTTGGGCATGTCGCTCAGATGCAGTGGCAGGAATCTGGATGGGGTTGAGAGCCTAGGCTTTCTCTGAAGGGAAGGGTGGAGAAATGCCCAGCTGAAAGGGGTGGAAATGCAGAATGGAGAGAACCCAGGGAATAGCCACCAGGTAAAATTGTGTTACATGGATCTTGGTATGGGTTGACAAGGCTTGCGTTAATCTTGCTCCTGTTTTCCTCAAGGGGAGGTGGGGAACCGTGAATCAGATTGCCAAAAATGGCAAAAGCTCCTGTGGGTGGATGTAAATGCTAGAGGAGAACGTTAGGTACACAGTTAAATTCTCGTTGGGGTTTAAGTGCCTGAGCCCCAGAGCCCGAGGTTCCTCTTTTAAGAGCACGATACACAAGCAGGCTCAGAGAGCAGTTAAGTGTGGGGCTTTATGCTCACCCGGACTGGGCGTGAGCGGTGGAGGCGGTACTGGGGTCCCGGCATTTGCCAGCTAACAGCTCCTCCATGAACCTCACCACCGCAGCAGCCGCTTCTCCCAGCTAACTGGGCCGCGCGTTCCAGAAGAGAGCTACTTTGGGGAAGAGTCTAAGCTAACAGTCGTTATTCAAAGGGGCTGTGGAAGGAGCGAGAGACTAATTCTCCAGAAGGGACGCTCTGCAGCCCCAGGGCTGGCCTTGTCCCAGTCTTCCGAGGCCCCCTCTGACCTTCCCCGCACCTTCTGCTCTGCACCCGAGCGCTCACACACACCTCCTCCCACCTCAGCAGCGTGCGTGCGGGGGAAGCCTCGTGCAGTGGTCTGTTCTCGGCCAGTCCCTCTCTTGGGCTTCGGGTTCAAGGCAAGGTGAAGGGTCATTGGGCCCCTTCCCACCGACCGTGCGTGGTTCTCAAAACTCAGGGACGTCTCTATCCTGTGCCCGCTGTCGCGGCTGCCACGCTTCGGCCGCCCGCCCGGTTCCCAGGCGCCCGAGCAGCTCGTACCTGTGACGCCGAGGCCCTGGAGGCCGTAGAGGTGAGCCACGCGGAGCCCCGTCCGGGGCAGCTGGGGGCACGGCTGGTAGAGACTCACGCTCAGGTAGGCCGGCAGCCACGTCGCGGGAAACCGGGAGGGAGCCGAGCCGAGGTCCGCGGCGACGCCAGACATTGGGGCGTTGGCGGGGGGCGCGCGGCGGGCAGGCCTGGCCAGGATGGCCTCGACGGAGAAGGAAGACTCGAGGCGCCCGGGAGCGCGGGGCCTGCCTGGACCCGCGGGGCGGCGCTGGAGCTCCGAGGTCTCGTCTCCTGCGCCCGGGGGAGCGGGCGGCCGGCTGCCTCGCGGCACTGGGCTGGGCATGGCGCGGCCCCTGCCCTGTCGGGCACAGGGAGTGAAGCCACGGCCTGTGGGCAGCCGTGCAGGGAGCGCGAGGGACGAGGGGGAGCACCACGCAAAAGGGAGAGAGACTTGTTGGCCAGGAGCATTCCGGGCGGTGGACAAGGGTTCTTAAATTTGGCGAGGCGGGGCGGGGCCGGGGTCGGCCTTTTCTTCCAGCCGCCTAGGCGGGGCCACCAGCGCGCTGCGAAGCCCCCACCCTCCAAAGCCGGTCAAACCGCCAAGTCAAGGTGGGCACTCCCTCCCTTACTCCGTATTTAAAAATGCCCTCCTTGGTGCGGTCGGAAAAGGGCCCTAGCTCGCTGCAGCTTCACCTGGGGCTAAGCAGACTTTAAATACATACATACATACATACATACATACATACATACATACATACATACATAAAATCTAATTTAAATATATTGATAAATACAGTGAAAAGTAAATTTCCCATCCTGTCCCCCAGCCACTCAGTTTCCTTGAGTGGAGACACCTCCATGGTTACCAGTTTCTTTTGGATTTTTCCAGGAACTTTCCTCTGTCTAAAAAGGTGGAAGGGGAAAAAACTGTAACAGTTCCAGGTTAAGAAATACTCTTTATTACCAATACATAGGAGTTACTACAAAACTCCTTGAGTTCTGTAGGTGTAGGGCCGGCATTTGTATCCCTGGTTTACAGATGAATAATGAGTACTTCTAGCTGTTGTCCTTGGGCAAATTACAAGTTACTGTTTGTGTTTCCTTACCTGTAACGTGGATGGTAATAGTAGCTATCTCACGGAGTTGCTGTGCGGATTACCTGAGCTAATGCATGTAAAGCATTTAGAACTGGCCTGGTGCTTGGTGATCGTTGTGCTGGGATTGTGGAGCTCCGAGGACTTCTTGCTTCCCGGGCTCCTACTGCATTCTGCCTCCTCAAATCAATGCCTAACATTGAAACTACTCAATCGAAGGCAGTTCCATGTCATTGTCAACAGGCATCAGCTATTTAGGACACAAATATGCCTCTGTCTGCTCTGCCAGGTGGGGGACCAGGGGAACGTTGCTGGAGTGAGCAGCTACCTGTCCTCTGTCGTTTCCACTCAGCAAATACCGGCCCCACCTTCTGGACAGTACCCCAAGCAGCCTGGAAGCTGAGACTGTGGGTGAAATCATCAGTGGGTGGTCCAGATAGTCCCAGTGTAGCCTTACTGTGGTGGGTGGGTGGGGGGGCTAAGTCAGAGATGAGGGAACACAGTGACAGCTCTGGGGAAGGATGGGTGAGATGCAAACTCAGAAGACAGGGTCTAACTTACCTGAGGTCAGACTTACTGGGGCAATCAAGTGAAAGTTCTGGAGGACCCCTTCCCCCCATAACTCCCAAATCCTACACACACCACTCCATTTCTCAACATATTTGTTTTTAAGGAGATTTTTCTCTAAGAGGGAGGGGCTATGTCACCCCCCCAGGACTCCCCCCCCCCCCACGCCAATGGCAGTATCAAGGTACCAACAGCATGCCTATGAGGAGGGACATGGGCACCCACTTCTTCAGACCCATAAAGACAATAACAGCTCATGCTGTTAGGGGTCAGTGGAGCACAGGGATAGAAAATGTGGATTGGGGGGGGGCACCTGGGGGGCTCAGTTGGTTGGGCATCTGACTCTTGATTTTGGCTCAGGTCATGATCTCATGGTCTGTAGGATCAAGTTCCACGTCGGGCTCTGTGCTGACAATAGAGCCTGCTTGGGATTTGGGGCTTCTTTCTCTCCTGCGTGTGCACACTCTCTCTCTCTCTTTTAAATAGATAAACTTAAAAAAAAATGTGGATTTTGGAGTTGGATAAACCTATATTTACATCTCCATCATTTCTATTATTGGCATAGTGGAGACTGGTTTCTAGCAAATCTTTGTTTTGATCCATACTCTCAAGTCACCTCCTAAATTTCCTCACCTGGGAGACTAGAGTGATGATTTAGGGCAGTGCTTCTCATGCATCAGGATCACCCCCAACATTCATAACACAGATTACTGGGCACCATCCTGAGAGTTTCTGATTCAGTAACGTAGGTGCTGCTTAAAAATATTAATTTTAAACAGTTTCTTAGGTGATGCTGATGCTGTTGATCTCGGAACTGTACATTGAGAACCAATGACCAAGGTGATGGTATTTATGAAGTCTTATCTTGGTATCTTTGGTAGCTGGCATAGTGACTGAAAAATAATAAGTGAAAAATTGCATTTTTTTTAAATATTAAAAAAATCTATCTAATGTTCAGTAAATCTTAGCTTTTCTCTAGGTCTAGATTACAATTATAAATTCCATTCTTCATCCTAATTAAAAATTTACTGTTGTCTACATCCCCTGATTGCGTATATACTAAAAAATAATGTAACATTAATTTTTTAAAAATCTGTCATTTCTGTGACTTTGGATAAGTGGATTATTCACTCCAAGCCTCTAATTTCTTGTAAAATGGGACCGATTTATTAAGTGAGAAAATAATACTCACCTGATGGGATTGGTACACGAATTAAACGAGATGGTGTTTTTAGTTAAATGGTAACTATTATGGGGAGGAGAGAGGCTATTTACATTGGTAGATGTGTTGGGCTAAACTTCTTAAAAGTGTTCAGTGAGAGATAGGATGAGGACAGATTTATAGGGCCAAGGGTCTGGTTTGTGTCACTTTATGCACTGAGACTCTCAATGGGCTAATCTGCGGCAGCAGGCATCCTGGAATTAGGGGGAGTTGACAAAGAACAAGAAAAAACTTGTTGGAAAAAGATGGAAGGCTTAAGAACATTTTAAGTCTATTTGTGCTGATTTTTTGGTAAAGAATGTACTCACTGTGTCTCTAGCTCTGGAGTTAGTACACAATTCACTGTTCAGTACATAGTTCTGTTTTCTGTTATTTCACTTAGGCTATAAATTCCTCTAAGGACAGGTATTAATATTCTCAATTTAAATATTAGTAAAAAGAGCAAGAGAGGTTAACAGACTGTCTACATTTAAATCTCTTAGCTATGTGTCATTTAGCAAAATGTGGTTTTAATTTGCAATTATTTCCCTGAAGATGTTTATGTTCAGCATCTTTTCATAAGTTTACCAACCACTTGGATATCCTTTTTTGTGTGAAGTGCCTGTTAAGTGCTTTGCTTATTTTTACATTGGGTTACTATCTTTTCTTTATTAATTTGTAAGATGGTTTACATATAGATAGATATTTTGGGATCAAGTTCTTTGTTGCACTGTAAAGAGAAGAAAATATCTTCTCCCGTTCTGGGGTCTGCCTTTTCATTCTTTTATTGTTGGTCTTTTTATGAACAAAAATTACCAATTTTAATAAAGTTTAATTATCTGCTTTTGTGTCCTTTAAATTTTTTTTTTTTAACGTTTATTTATTTTTGAGACAGAGAGAGACAGAGCATGAGCAGGGGAGGGGCAGAGAGAGAGGGAGACACAGAAGCTGAAACAGGCTCCAGGCTCTGAGCTGTCAGCACAGAGCCTGACGCGGGGCTCGAACTCACGGACCGTGAGATCATGACCTGAGCCGAAGTCGGATGCTCAACCGACCGAGCCACCCAGGCGCCCCTTTTTTTTTCTTTTTTTCTTAAATTTTTTTTTTTAACGTTTATTTATTTTTGAGACTGAGAGAGACAGAGCATGAGCAGGGGAGGGGCAGAGAGAGAGTTGTGTCCTTTAAAAGAAACCTTTCCCTGCCCCTAGTCATGAAGATACTCTCCTGTTATTTTTTTTTTTTCCTTGTTATTTTAGCTTTTACATTTAGGTCTGAATTTTTTTTTTAACGTTTTATTTATTTTTGAGACAGGGAGAGACAGAGCATGAACAGGGGAGGGTCAGAGAGAGGGAGACACAGAATCTGAAACAGGTTCCAGGCTCTGAGCTGTCAGCACAGAGCCTGACGCGGGGCTCGAACTCACGGACCGCGAGATCATGACCTGAGTCGAAGTCGGCCGCTTAACCGACTGAGCCACCCAGGCGCCCCAAGATTCACAAATTCCCTTTATATAATGGTCTATCAATGTGTTGTACTTCGTGTATGAACATAAAAATATCAAAGGTGAACTCTGGAATTAATCTAGTTATGTCCTCCAGAGAGAACAGAAATAGGTTAAAGAGAGATAATTACATAGAAGTGGTTTAATAAACAGTTTAGTATCATACCTGATTCACTCTTACTCAGGTCACAGAAGTGACTTTCTGAAGATGGGGCTGAATGAAATATGGCCAATCAATTTATTCACAAAGATCAGACCTTGACCTTGGTTTAGTTGAAGTCATATGCATATGTCCATCCATATTGTATACCAATGGAGTTGAATCTTAGTTTTAACATGACTTAAATGTAAGCCTTGAAACAGTGCAGCCTTGGAAAGGGCAGTACATCAACCAATAGTCAAGACACCTGGGTTCCAGTACCAGCTCTGCCAACAGGTTTTGTGACTTTGGGTAAGATCATAATAATTATTGAGCAGTTGTTAGGCTTCGAGAAACTGAACTAGGTATTTTATCATATTAAATCTTAATAGCCACTTTGTAAATCAAATAATACCTTTACTTTGTACAGGTGAGGAAATTAAAACTCTGAGAAGCTGATTAACAATAGCCAAGATCACTCAGCTGGTAAATGACAAAACTAGGGTTTGACACAAGCTTTTCTCTACACTAAAGTATTTCCATCATTTAATCTTTTGAGTCTTAGTTTATTTCTTTGTAGATGTGAAGCTCTGTATCCTTTGTAAATTTGATGTTTTTTGATTTCAGTGTAAATATTTAAATGTAATATTCTGTTCTTCTTTTATTAGTAGTATCCATTTTATGACTGTTGGTAGATCTTTTTCTTAGTTTGTATTATCTCTATTGAAAATTTATTTCAGTCAGATTTATCAAATTATGAAATCCTTATTTGGGTTGGCTTAACATTCCGTAGCATCATGGTTTAATTTTACATTTGTTATATTTGTAAAAGAAAGTTAAATATTACAGAATTTGACTCCTGCAGTCAAAAACTACAAGTACCTTTTGCTGAAAGTAGAGATGAAAGCAACTTCTATCCCCTCCAGCGGGAGATACCTAGTTATGTCCTCCAGAGAGGATGTTCCTCAGAAGGATGTTCCTCATATTTGTTTGCCCAAAGGGTAGGGGAATAGAAGCACCTACAATCATTTGCCAAACTCCTCCTCACTTTCGCTATCACTTTTGTCTGGTGCCTAAAGATAAAATTGTTATTGTGTATATGGGGACAAAAAGGGCATATTTATAGATAGATAAAAACAAATGATCCAAATCTATTATATCAACACTGTATCTCACTGGAGATCCAAAGACACAAGGAAATTGAAAGTGGGACAATAGAATAAGATATTATATGCAAATAGTAACCAAAAAAGAGCAGGTGTGGATATACTAATATCAGGCAAAATAGATTATAAACCAAAAAAGGTTATAAGAGACAAATAAGGACATTATATATTACACAAAGTTCAACATAGCAAGAAGTTTAATGCAAATAGTTATGTACTTTGTGACGGACCAAAATATATGAAGCAAAAACTGATAGAATTGAAGGGAGAAATGCACAGTTTTACAGTAAAAGCTGGAGTCTTCTATAACCTACTCACAATAACGTATGGAACAACCAGACAGAAGATAAGCAGGGAAATAGAAGACTTAACACAATAAAACTATTAAATCTAACAGACATATATAGACCACTCTACCTAACAACAGAATTCACATTTTTTTTCTCAAGTGCACATGGAACATTTTCTAGGATAGACTATATATTAGGTCACAAATTAAGTCTCAATAGATTTTAAAATATAGATTTTAAAAGTATCTCCTCCAACAGCAATGAGATGAAGTTAGAAGTGAATAAAAAAAGGAAAGCTGGAAAATTCACAAAAAAACTAAGCCACACACTTTTAAACAAACAATAAATAAAAACAAAAATCACGAGGGATATGAGAAAATCTTAGAGATGAACAAAAATGAAACATAACATACCAAAACTCATAGGATTCAATGAAAGTGCTACCAAGGGGGGAATTTATAATTATAAATGCTTACATTCAAAAGAGAGATCTCAGATCAACAACATAATTTTCAACTAAGGAAATATAAAAAGAAGAATAAACTAAAACCAAAGATAACAGAAGGAAGGAAATAATAAAGATTAAAACAGATAAATGAAATAGAGGATAGAAAAGCAATAGAGAAGATTAATGAAACCAAAAGTTGGTTCTTCAAAAGATCAACAAAATTGCCAAACCTTTAGCTAGATGGACTAAGAAGAAAAGTCAAGACTCAAATTACTAAATGAGAAATGAAGATGGGACATTATTACCAATTTTATAGAAATAAAAGGATTATGAGACAATACTCTGAACAATTGTATGCCAAAGTTGGATAACCTATATGAAATGGACAAGTTCCTAGAAACACACAACCTACTAAGACTAAATCACAAAGAAATAGAAAATTGGAATAGACCTATAACTAGTAAGAAGATTGAATCAGTATTCAGAGATCTTCAAACAAAGAAAACCTGTGGACCCGATGGCTTCACAGGGGAATTCTACCAAGAAGTACTAATACAATCCTTCTCAAACTTTTCTAAAAAACTGAAAAGGAGGGAACACTTCCTCATTTTTGTGATGTCAGCATTACCTGATACAGGATAGCCAAACAAAGACACTACAAGAAAACTACAGTCTAATATCCCTGATGAACATAGGTGCAAAAACCTCAACAAAATATTAGCAAACAGAATTCTGTAGCATATTAAAAGGTTACACACCATGACTAAGTGGGATTTATTACTGGAATGCAAGGATGGTTCAACATATGAAAATTGATGAATATAATTCACCACATCAACATGCAGGGGGTAAAACACATTATCATCTCAACTGATGCAGAAAAAGTATTTGATAAAATTTAGCACATTTCACACTTTCATGATAAACACTCAACAAACTAGGGATAGAAGGAAACTATCTCAACCTAGTAAGAATCATAGAATAAAAATGCATAGTAAACATTATATTCAATGATGAAAGACTTTTCCTCTAAAATCAGGATCAAGGCTTTCACCACTTGTATTCAGAACACGACTGGAAGGGGCGCCTGGGTGGCTCTGTCAGTTAAGTGTTGGACTTGGGCTCAGGTTATGATCTCACGGTATATGGGTTCGAGCCCTGTGTCCAGCTCTGTGCTGACAACATGGAGGCCGCTTGGGATTCTCTCTCTCTGCCGTTCCCCTATTCACACTGTCTCTTTCTCTCTCAAAATAAATAAATAAACTTAAAAAATTTAAAAACAAAAACAGAATACAAGTGTTGGGGCACCTGGCTGGTTCAGTTGGAAGAACATGTAGCTCTTGATCTCAGAGTCATGAGTTTGAGCCCCCATTGGTGTAGAGATTACTAAAAAATTTCCAACAAGAAATAAGGGGTGCCTGGGTGGCTCAGTTGGTTAAGCATCCAACTGTTAGTTTTGGCTGGGGTCATGATCTCATGGTTCATGTGATCAAGCCCCACATCAGGCTGCTGCATGCTGACAGCACAGAACCTGCTTGGGATTCTCTCCCTCTCTCTTTGCCCTTCCCCTGCTTGTGTTATCTCTCTCTGTCAAAAATAAGTAAACTTAAAAAAAAAAGAAATAAAAGGCATCCAAAGTGAAAAAGAAGTAAAATATCTCTGTTTGCAGATAATATGACTTTATATGTAGAAAACTCTAAAGATTCCACACAAAAAAACCTGTTAGAATAAATCATGAATTCAACAAAGTAGCAGAATCAAAGTCAACACATGAAAATAATTTGCATGTCTATACACAAACAATGAACAATGTGAAAACAAATTATAAAAACAATTCCATTTACAGTAGCATCACAATGAATAAAATACTTAGGAATTAACTTAACCAAGGAGGTGAAAGTCTTGTACAATGAAAACTAGAAAGCATTGCTGAAAGAATTGGAGAAGACACAAATGGAAATAGATTCTATGTTCATGGATTGGAAGGCAATATTGTTAAAATGTCAATGCTACCCAAAGTGATCTGTAGATTCAATGCCTATTAAAATCCCAATGATGTTTTTCACAGAAATAGGAAAACCCATCTTAAAATTTGTATGGAATTTCAAGTGACCCTGTATAGCCAAATCGATACTGAAAAAGAAGAAAAACACTGGAGGACTTCTACTTCCTGATTTTGAAACTTAGTTCAAAGATACAGTAATAAAAACAGAGTGGTATTGGCATAAAGCAGACATATAGACCCATAGAATAGAATAGAGAGCCCAGAATTAAACCCTTATGTATATGGCCAAATGATTCTTGACAAGGACTCCAAGACCATTAAATGGGTAAAAAACAGTCTTTTCAACAAATGGTACTGGGAAAACGGTATATCCACATGCAAAATAATGAAGGTGGACCTTTACCCAACACCACATACAAAAATTAACTAAAAATTGCTCAAAGACCCAAATGTAAGACCTAAAACAATAAAACTCTTAGAAGAAAATATAAGACAAAAGCTTCACAACATTGTATTTGGCAATGATTTCCTGACTATAACATAAAAGGAAAAATAGACAAATTGGACTTCGTGAAAATTTTTAGTAATTTGTGCATCAAAAGACAACTATCAACATGCCCTTGTTGTGATGAGTACTGGGTGTTGGACGAAAGTGTTGAATCACTATATTGTACACCTGAAACTAATATTACACTGTATGTTAACTGGAATTTAAATAAAAACTTAAAAAAAAGACACTATCAACACAGTAAAAAGACAACCCACAGAATGGGAGAAAATATTGGTAAATCATATATCTGATAAGACAATTATAGCTAAGATATATAAAGAACTATTACAATTCAATAATAAAAAAGCAACCCAATTAAAAAATAGGCAAAGGATCTGAGTAGATGTTTCACCAACGATGTGCAAATGGCCAATGACCATGTGAAAAGATGTTCAACATCGCTAAACATTAGGGAAATGCAAATCAAAACTGCAGTGAGATACCACCTCATACCCAGTAGGATGGCCACTACCCAAAAGACGGGAAACAATAAGTGCTGGTGAGGATGTAGAGACATTGGAAACCTCGTGCACTGTTGATGGGAATGTAAAAGGTAAAGCTGCCATGGAAAACAGTATGACAGTTCCTCAAAAAATTAAAAATAGAATTACCATATGGCCCAGCAATTCCACTTCTTGGTTTTTACCCAAAAGAAGTGAAAGCAGGGTCTGGAAGAGATATTTGTACACCCATGTTCACAGAAGCATTATTCACAATAGCTAAAACATGGAAGCAACCTGTGTTCATCGGTGGTTGAATGGATTAGCAAAATGTGGTATACACACACAATGGAATATTATTCAGCCTTAAAAAGGAAAGAAATTCTGCCATACACTATAACATGGATGAAACTTGAGGACAATATACTCAGTAAAGTAAGCACAGAATGACAAATACTATATGATTCCGTTTATATGAAGTACATGTTCAAAATCATAAAGACAATGTATAATGGTGGTTTCCAGGAGACGGTGAAGGGGAGTACAGGGAGTTACCATCTAATGGGTAAAGAGTTTCAGTTATACAAGATGAAGAGTCACGGAGATTGATAGGGATGATGGTTCTACAACCATGTGAATGAATTTAATACCTCTGGACTTCACACTTAAACTTAAAGATGGTAATACAACAACAGAAAAAAGTGGGAAAAAAGACAATGGAGACGTCTCTTCAATGTACTGAGAGAGATTATCCACCTAGAAGTTTATATCCTATAATTTGGATAACTATAATTATATATCATAATACTAAACATAAACATAAAGTGACAATTTTATGTCATTTAACATATTAAACTCTTATTCAAGAGAGAGGTAAAAATGAAGCATTTTCAGACATACAAAGACCCTTCTTTATAAGAGACATGTTAAAGAGTAGATTAGCAAGAAAAAACAAAACTCAAAAGGCACATACAAAAAAGCATAGAGGTTTTTTAATCTGTCAATAAATTTTCATGAACTATTAATTATTAAGAATAATGTTTTTAAATTACAAAATTAAAATTTCAACAGCAATAATAAAATTGGGCATATTAAACAATGGGCCTGTTAAAAGGTTATTGTCATGATCAGGAGAAGAATTAAAAATATTGACTAATTTTATTTGTTAGTAGCAAAAATAATAGTTAAGATTGTATATTAAAAATTCATGGACAAAGACTAAAAGAACAGAAATACAATACATGCTTTGAAAACCAGCAAAGGGTTTATTTTATTTTTTAAAGATTAGAAATTGATTTTTATTTTTTTTAAAGTTCATTTATTTCTTTTGAGAGAGAGAGAGAGAGAGAGAGAGGGAAGGGGAGGGACAGAGAGAGAGGAAGAGAGAATCCCAAGCACTGTCAGTGCAGAGCCCCAAGCAGGACTCGAACTCACAAACTGTGAGATCATGACCTGAGCGGAGATCAAGAGTCAGACGTTTAACTGACTGAGCCACCCAGGTGTCCCCAAAACAGCAAAGGGTCTTAAAAGGGGAGCAGTGTGGATGTGGAAATTTTTATCATTTTTCTAGAAGGTAATAAAGGAGACAAATTTTTTAAAAAAGAACCGTAAACAGAAAATACAAAGAAATTGGAGAAAAAAAGTCCAAATCAAATAGCATTCACACAACATGAAAGAGAACCTTACCCTATGTTTAACTGAGATGAGTGTTTCTAAACCAGAAAGAGATGGTAGGTCAAGATAGCTTTCCTAACTCATGGTTCTTGAATTTGCTCTTTAAGATGTTTTAGTGAAGAGCTATATATATATATATATGAAAATACTATTCTCACGATCTCTGCCTGAAGAATCTACTGGAAAAAAAACTTCAGACAACCAAAAATGACAGGACAGAAAACAGCATAAAGGATAGTGGCAATGATCATCAGTGGTCCTTATTATCACAAACCTGAATCTGATCAAGTCTTTAGATCTAACTGCCAAGTCACAGGAAATACAGTGACCAGAGCAACATGTTTAAACACCACAGGGATGCAATCACAAAATCCAGAGTACAGAGAGAGAGAGGGAGAGGGAGGGGGCATAGAGAGAGGGAGAGAGAGAATCCCACACCTAACAGTGCAGAGCCTGACGTGTGGCTCAATCCCTCAAACCATGAGATCATGACCTGAGCTGACCCAAGAGTCAGATGCTTAACCAACTGAGCCACCTAGGCGCCCCACTATCTATCTTCATCAATAAATAAATCGTAAGAAAAAAAAAGATGAAGAGAGAACCTATAAGTAACCGTCATAAGAGACATATTAACCAATTGCAATTATTAGACCTTATTAGGAGTCAAAGAAACTGTATAAATATTTATGAGGTAATTGAGGAAATTTGAATGCTGGAAATTGAATGACATGAAAGATTATTGTTTTATTTTTTTAGGGATTGTAATGGTATATTTAAAATTTTTTTTAATGTTTATTTAAAGAGACAGAAAGAGACAAAGCATGAGCATGGGAGGGGCAGAGAGAGGGGGAGACACAGAATCTGAAGCAGCTCCAGGCTCTGAGCTGTCAGCACAGAGCTGGACGTGGGGCTGGAACTCATAAACCGCGAGATCATGACCGGAGCCAAAGTTGGACACTTAACCCACTGAGCCACCCAGGCGCCCCTGTAATGGTATATTTTTAAGGTATGTTAGTGATAATTCTTTAGGTTGTATATAATAAGTCCTTATGTTTTAGAAAAACCTGCTGCACTATTTACACATGAAAATATATGGCATCAGAATTTGCTTCAAAGCAATCTGGGATGGGTGATTGGCCAACACATGGTTGGCAATGAGTTGAAAATTGTTGAAACTGGCTGATGAGTGTATGGAGTTTCATTATAGTAGTTTTTCTGCTTTTGTTTATATTTTAAAATTTCTGTAACAAAAAGCTACAATAAAAATAAAGACTAGCAATAAATGAATTGTGTTCAACATAAGTATGTAGGAAAAAACCAATAGGGGAAAAAGCTAAAGAAAATAGAGGGAAAATTCAGATAAGAACAAAAAGTAATGAAATAGAAAAAAAAGATACAGTTAATAGAAAAAGATGGTACAGTTGAGAAGATCAACAAAATCCAAAATGGTTCTTTGGAAGAGATAATAAAATAAACAAACCACTATGAAGATTTATCAAGAGTAAAAAGAGAAAAGGTATAATAAAAATTATTTGGAATGATGACAGAGTAGGCTGGAAATAAAATAGAGATTATTCCATTCAAGACAAAAATCATAAACCAATTATCCTATGATGCTAAAGTGCTAAGATGTTAAGTCAAATCTTAGCAATTTGAATTTGGTCATTTATATAAAAATAATCATAATCAAGTAGGGTTTGTCCTGAAAAGGTAAGGAATTTCAACATCATAAAATCTCTTAAGGAATATACCATATTAACAGGCTTTCGGGTCGCGCTGCCAGGTGTCCAAGAGGTTCTCTGAGTTCCCACTCAAGTACATCTGCAATTCAAAATGCCGCACCCATCCCCCCAAACTCAGCCCTCCAACCCTAGTAACTCCCAAGTCTTTTCTGAGGTGGACGTTGGAGGGGAACAAGTTGGTTGAATTGTCTTAGAATTGCTTGCAGATATTGTACCCAAAACTGCAGAAAAATTTTGTGCATGTGTACAGGAGACAAAGGTATTGGACCCACCACTGGGAAACCTCTCCATTTTGAAGGATGCCCTTTCCATCAGATTATTAAGAAATTTATGATTCAGGGTGGAGACTTCTCAAATCAAAATGTGACAGGTCGAGAAAGTATTTACGGTGAAAAATTTGAGGATGAAAATTTTTATTATAAGCATGATCAGGAAGATTTATCGAGCATGGCAAATGCAGGTTGCAAATACAAATGGTTCTCAGTTCTTTATCACAACAGTTTCCCTCTCCTCATTTGGATGGGAAACATGTGATACTTGGCCAAGTAATTAAAGGAATGGGTGTGGCAAGGATACTGGAAAATGTAGAAGTGAAAGGTGTAAAACCTGCCAAATTGTGTGTTATTGCAGAATGCAAAGAATTGAAGGAAGGGGATGATTGGAGCATATCTCCAAAAGATGGTTCTAATGACAGTCATCCAGGTTTCCCTGAGGATGCAGATATAGATTTAAAAGATGTAGATAAAATGTTACTAATAACAGAAGACTTAAAAATATTGGAAATACTTTTCTTCAAATTCCAGAACTGGGAGATGGCCATTAAAAAAATATATGAAAGTTTTAAGATATGTGGAAGGTTCAAAGACTTATTGAGAAAGCAGATAGATTGAAGCTGCACCGACAGCTTTAAGCTGCGAGCTGAATATTGGTGCTTGTAAACTGAAGATGTCAAGTTGGCAGGGAACAATTGGCAGTTGTTTGGAGGCTCTTGAAATAGACCCATCAAATACCAAATCATGGTACTATAGAGCTCAGGGATGGCAAGGATTAAAAGAATAGATCAAGCATTGGCTGATCTTTTTGTTTTTGTTTTTAACATTTATTTATTTTTGAGAGAGGGAGAGAGACAGACCACGAGCAAGGTAGGGGCAGAGAGAGAGGGAGATACAGAACCCATCTGAAGCAGGCTCCAGGCTCTGAGCTATCAGCACAGTGCCTGATGTGGGGCTTGAACTCATGGACCATGAGATTTTACCTGAGCTGAAGTTGGATGCTTAATCCACTGAGCCACCCAGGTGCCCCAAGCATTGACTGATCTTAAGAAAGCTCAGGAGATAGCACTGGAAAATAAAGCTATCCGGGCAGAACTGTTGAAAGCCAAAGAAAAGATAAAGGCACATAAAGATAGGGAGAAGGCAGCATATGCAAAAATGCCTAATAAGGAATTCAGCTTTACTTAAATATTATGCATTGATTGTATAAAGACAATAAGAAATTTTAAGATTTTTCTCTGTTACAGATGATCCTTGATGTGTTTCCTTTGATACTTCAGTTTCCCAATGTTTACAGCTTAGGAATACTGAAAAGGGTTCAATCTTATTAAAACAGAGTTTCACACACACATACACACAAAAGGAATACACCATATTAACAGATTAAAGAAAAATATATAACATTCTTAATAGATGCAGAAGGAGCACTTGATCAATTTTCTACAATCATTTAAAAATGTAAAGTTTTAGTAAACTTAAGGGTAAAAGGTTGTCATCAAAGTGGTATTGCATATAAACAGGTTGAAGAAAAAAACTATAATGATCTTATAGGTCTAGAAAAATTTTTTTATAAAATTCAACATAAATTCATTTAAAAATTATACCTTTTACCAAACTAAAGGGTAAAAACCTACTGCAAAGATCATATTTAGAAATGAGACTGCAGAAGCAGTGCCAATTAAAGTCAGGAATAAGACATATATATCCACTACCATAGAGTCTATTTATCATTGTACTGACAATCTTAGCCAATGCAATAAGACGCAAAAAGAAAGATATAAGAATTAGAAAGGGAGAGACCAAATTACTCTTATTTGTAGACAATATGATTGTCTACAGAGAAAGTTTTCTGGAAACATGATCAGTATATAAGAATTGGTAAAGGTAAATATTGTTAGCGAATGTAGTTGAAAATATATCTCACTTGTAACTGCCTCATAAACTATAAGATACATAGGAATAAACTTAAGAGATGTGCAAAATGTTTAAAGAGAAAGTTAGTATTGAAGGACATGAAATAAGACTTGAATATATGGATAGGAAGACTCAATGTCAAAAGATGACAATTCTTCTCCAAATTATCTTAAAATGAAATGAAATGAGAATTTTTAAAATTTATGGAATGGTACAACTTGACAAATTGATTCAAAAAACTGTATAAGGAAGCACCAAGAATATCTAAGACAGTATGAATAAAATGAACAAGATGAAAGAACTCGCCTTACCCAATAGCAACACTTCTTACAAAGCTGGAGTGATAAACACGGTGTGATATTGGTATAGGGATAGATGAATGGGCCAGTGGAACAGAATGGAGAGCCCTGACCCTATAACAACCTTCCAAGTATAAACATGGCTGCTTCACTTCTACTTTTCACATCTCATGCAAATTTCTCCTATGGCCAACTCCAGCCCAGTACCATACAGGAAAGGGAATTCTAGGAAGTAGGATTCCAACATAGCTAAGTTGGCACAGTACAAAGCCACCACAGCCCACCCTTTGTCAACTTGGCATCCATAAATACCCCTTTTCACTACACTTAACTTTGAAATGAAGTTTAAAAGCCAATGATAGCCAAATTGTGCCTCTGCTTAACATGATGCATCTATCCCTTGCACAATGAAAGCCTATCAGATAATTGGTTAACCATATGGAGAAATAAAAAGTGCATTCTTAATGCTCCCTGCCAAAAGAGGATATAAAGTCTCTTTATTCATAGTTCAGTGTTGTTCATTTCTCTTATAGCTGAGTCACATTTCTCCTGTGATATCCTGTAAATTAATTACTGACAAATAATGTTAAAAACTTATTCAGACAGTAGAGGAATGGGGAGGGGAAAGAAATTTTTTTATTAAAACGCAAAAATATTTACATTGAAATAAGAAGAAAAGTTTCATACTCATTTCTGCAGCTGATTGTGTTGATTTAGCTGGTATTTATAAATCCTCTCCCACTTCCCATTTCATATTCTCTTCTTGGTGAGGTGACCTTTGTTTCTGGTCTGGACTATTAACACTTCTTCCTGTATTGGGTTGTAGCAGTTTTTCCATTGACATTAATCACAGGAAATGGGAATGCCAAGAGGCTCCCCATTCTCCCCTTTGGAAGTCAAGACTAGTCACCCCAGACAATACAGTAAACTTCTTTTTTGCCTGTTGATTCACTGGCAAGAGAAGTTCAAAGTAGCCAGGGCCAGACTCAACATCCAGTTGAGTGCAACCACTGCTGTGTTCTCTGTGGGAATATTTCTCTTTTGGGAACTAATACTTTTATTTTTTTTTAATTTTTTTTAATGTTTATTTTTGAGACAGAGAGAGACAGAGTATGAATGGGGGAGGGCCAGAGAGGGAGACACGGAATCTGAAGCAGGCTCCAGGCTCCGAGTTGTCAGCACAAAGCCCAACGCGGGGCTTGAACTCACAGACCATGAGATCATGACCTGAGGCGGAGTCGGAAGCTCAACGGACTGAGCCACTCAGGGGCCCCGGGAACTAATACTTTTAGATCAGCAGAACTCAATGTTTCAGAGACAGAAAGCAACATTTTTGCTAGAGAAGCACTGTGTGTTTTATTGAGGGAAGCTGTTCTCATTTCTAACCTCTGCTTCTTGATCCACGAACCACTGCTTTGGGAGAAACAGCAGTATACATCAGTTGCTGATTTAGAGAACATCTTGCATCCTGAAGGACATTACCTAAGCCCTGCAAGGTGTTGCCATGCAGGTAGTTCCGTAACTGAGTCTTGAAAAGGCCATTCTATTGTTCTCTCAGGCCAGCTGCTTCAGGATACATGGTAAGACCAGTAGATTCCATAAGCTTGAGCCTGTTGCCACTCTTCTTGAATGTAAAAGAAATTCTTCCGTCAGCTGTAGAAAATTTCAGGTCCCTTACATTGACCTTGAGATGGGAATTTAGAGCCCCAACTCATCATATTCTTTCCCCAAGTTCTTCAGGGCATTTTAACAATCCACCAATCTTATTCTAATTATATTCAAGCAACTACTTGGTCAATCAAAGCACTGACTTCTATAGGCACCAAATTACAATTGTCTACAGGTGATCATTTTTCTCCCATTCTGTGACATGGAGTACTAGTGATCCCTATACCCCTGGTAGCCCTTGGTAATCCTTGGCAAGGGTCATTTATGCCTTTAAATCTAATTCGATCACAGAATCAATGGATAATCTGGCAGGCAGTGGGGAAGGAAAGATGGATGTGAAATGGGGGAGCAAGGACAAATTGGAACCCAGGAAGAAGAGCAAGAATGAGCTAGAAACTGTTTCAGTCTCACACCGTCTCTAAGCCTCTAACTTTGTTAATTCAGGTGACCTGCAGAAGAATCTGGTCCTTTGTTTTAGAACTAACTCCACAACTAGCCCAGGAGTTGGGGGAAACTGTAGAGGCTCTGATGGGAAATAAAGGAGCTTTGTGCCCATCTGCTTTCTCCCATTTCCCCCACCAGCAAGGTGAGCCAGCAAATCTGTCATAATGCATGAGCCACCACAGGGCCTGCCTTCCACAGTGTAAACATGACAGCTGCTACTTCACTTCTGTTGCCAATCTGTAGCATGCAGATTTCTCCTGTGGCCAGCCCTAGCCCAGAACCATGCAGGGAAGGAAATTCTGGGAAAAGTAGTCCTAGCTTAGCCAAGTTGACACAATATAAAGCCACTACACTATTTATAAAATGGTTTAAAACATGTATAACTTAAGCCATAAATATGTGGTATGAGTATAAAGACATTCTTGAGCATGAAAAATATAACTAAGGGTGAGCTCTGGGGAGGAGGAAGGGAACAGGAGTAGGGAGGGCACACAGGCCATCAATTTTGTGTAATCTTTTATCTCTTAAAACGAAACAACTGTAGTAAAAATATTTGATACAGTACGTGGTGGTGGACATAATGATATTCTTTTTTTAAATCTATACTTGCCTATAGGTGTGAAACGTAGAGAGGAGGAAAAGGAGGGGGGGAAATGGTAATAATAATAATTGCTGATATTTACTGATCACTTAGGCTTTGCACTTGGGTTATGCCACTTAGGTAGAGAATGGGTTTCTTTCTCTGGATTGAGGGAAGAAGCACAGCTGTAGACACCAACATTTTGACCCCTTGTCAGGATCCCAGAGCTCCTGGGAATCTGGAAAGATGGAGATGTGTTATGGGGGAGCCCCCCTGCTGCCCTTACTCCCAACATCCTTGAGAATTCTTGTCCCTTTTCTCCTTTTGCCCTCTCTTGTGCAGGGTCTCTCCATCTCTCTTGCTCTCTCGACTTTCCAAAGTTTTTGCGTCCAGAAGAAAGGTGCTAAGTGGGGGCAAGTGCAGGTCTTGGGAGCTACAATGCAGGGCACACACACATCAGGCCTTAAGTCAAGCCCAGCCCACAGGATGAGAGGGCCCGAGGCTACTGTGGGGAAGCCACACACCTCCTCCCCCCTGCCCGGCTGTCTCAGCTCCAACCCACACCTGTTCCTCCCCTCATCTACTCCTCCCGCCTCCCTTTGCACCTGACAGGCCAAGAGCAAACAAGGTTGTTGTTTGTTCCTCTCTTCGTGCAATGCACAGTCACACAGGGAGGCACCATATATGCTGGCAACACACATTGCACTTTGCAGTTACCTACTGTTTCCTAACTTTTTTGTGTGTACGCTGCTTTTAAGACTTTCTCTGAAATCCTATGCTCTTCAATTAGACTGAAGTCAACAAACATCTGTTTGTTTGAGGCCTATTTTATGTGCGGGGTTAATGAGGGGTACAAAGGGATGAAGAACACAGTTTCTTCCCATTGGGAACTCACAATCTCATGACGGGGGAGATTCTGTGGGAGTATGAAGTGCAGAGAGTATAACTTCAGAGAATCAGGAAGGCTCCTTAGAGGAAGCTCTCCTCTGCAGACAACCTTCAAAGAGAGGAAAGCCTATGAAGGGAAGGAGTGGGTGAGATTAGGCAGAAAGAAAATGCTGTGAGAGAAGAGAGAGGGGCCAGTTAGTATGGGTCCCTTGGGGGACTGTCAGCTGTAAGGATAGGTAAGGACAGAGGGAAGAAGGGGGAATGATCAGAGAAGAACAACCCTTGTGCAATGACGGTAGTTTGTGTTCTACCCACTTAGAGTACTTTAGAGCTGATCGGGCCGTTGGCAAACTAGCCAAAGTCCTTTCTTGTACTAAAAAGGAAGGACATCGAGGCCCAACTAAATGGGGAGTGATTTGCACAAAAGGCAAAACTGGGTCCAGGATTCAGCTTCCAGATCACTCTATCAGCTTCCAGATAAAATCAGCACTTTGTCTTTTTATCCATCAGCCATGCCTGCCACAGTGCCTAGCACGTTGTAGGCACAAACCTATTTGCTGAAGTGAATTCTGTTTCTCTAGTTTCAGAATTCTGTTTCTCCAGAAACTTATTCCTCCAGTTTCTGAAGAAATGGACAAGAAAGAGGGATGGTCCTCTCCCCAACCCTGTTATAGCACAGGCACCGTGCAGGGTGCATATTGATGCTATCTTCTTGATCCCCACAGTCTTGCTGTTATTCCCACTTCACAGACAAGGAAACTGCATCTGGAGAGCTAGGTGGTTTGTTTACAGCTAGTGAAGTGTCTGAATTCAAATCCAGGTCCATCTGACTCTAAATTCCATGACGAGGGTGTCAGAGGAAATGGTTGGAATTGAGTTTCATTGAATTGATTTCTACTCCATGCCCACAGCTCTTGGGGCAGGATTTTTTTTCCTTTGGGGTAAACGGGGGAATAGCATTGTAGTAGAAGAGTGTGTGTGAGAGAGGGTGAATCCTTTTAGGGACTACCTTGCTTTAACTGCTCATAACTGACAACACCAAACAAAGGTGTTGGTTCTTTTTTTAAGGTCGCTGCCCTTCAGTCTTTAGTTCCTCTCTGCATCAGGGGCATTCAAACCCCATCTGAGGATCCAGAAACTCAGAGATATTGACAAAATGGAAAGACATAAAAAGAATTGGATTATGGCATATGTGACCTCTCCAAGTGTCTTATAATCAGATGGAGTTGGAGAGGGGAGAGGATGGGAGAACCATCTAGAAAGATGTTTCTGTGTTTAGAAGAAAGGAAAATAGAGAGGGGCGCCTGGGTGGCGCAGTCGGTTAAGCGTCCGACTTCAGCCAGGTCACGATCTCGCGGTCCGTGAGTTCAAGCCCCACGTCAGGCTCTGGGCTGATGGCTCGGAGCCTGGAGCCTGTTTCCGATTCTGTGTCTCCCTCTCTCTCTGCCCCTCCCCCGTTCATGCTCTGTCTCTCTCTGTCCCAAAAATAAATAAAAAACGTTGAAAAAAAAAATTAAAAAAAAAAAAAGAAAGGAAAATAGAGATAGTGGTGGTGATGGTGTGTGTGTGTGTCTTGGAGGTAAGTGTTGGGTGGTGTTGGGCAGGGGGAGAACAGATCTGTCACAGGCTCTGCGTCCCAGCCCAGACCTCCCCTCATCCCCCAGGCAGGTTTCTGGGGTTCTCACCAAGCCTTTGCCACTCCCTACTAAAGCTAGGGACGTTGAGTCAAGGGTTGGGGAAAGGTTGGAAGAGAACTGAGTGGGAAGGAGCACTGAAAGTCCCAGGGAAGCTCGTTTTCCAGGCCAGGTGCAGAGGCTGGGCCTTGCTGCCAGCTGGAGGTCTAGGAGTGGGGTGGGGGCTCTGGCTGCCTGTTTGTTCAGCACTGAACTGAGATTCCTGTTAGGAAATGCCCTTGTTTGTGCCCAGACTGATTTGTTTGCTGTTCACACTTACATGGAGAGCTGCTCCTTGGAGTCCTGGCTTCAAACATAGAGGTAGGCGTGGGAAGGGGGAACATGGTTGGAACCCAGAGCCTACAGGGTCCAGAGAATAACCTGGGAAAATGAATGTCTACAGCTTCTGGTGAGGAGAGGGAGGGGTGGACCTCACTGGAAGCTCAGCCCTGACTTCTTCCTTTCCAGAGAAGAGCCATGTGGGCCTTGCCCAAAGAGGAGTCCCGACTCAGGAATCATTTGGAGTTTGGGTTCCTCACTCCCTGTGGGAACTGTCTCGTGGGGAGCAAAACATCTTAATGCAAGTTCCACCTTGGGATGCTGATTTAGTTGGTCTGGGGTGTGGCCAGGGCATCAGGACTTATAAAACCTTCCCAGGTGATTCCAACTGTGCAGCCAAGGTGAGAACCACTGTTCCAGAGTCTACAAGCTTCTCAAACCTTCACATGCATGTGAATCACCGTGGGATCTTGTTAAATTGTAGATCTGCATCAGTAGGCCTGGGCTGTCTCCTTAGCATCTGCGTTTCCAACAGACTCCAGGGTGATGCTAGTGCTGCTGGCCTAGGGACCATACTTTGAATGGCAAGGCTCTCTACCCGCTTTGGACTTCTCATTCCAATTGCCCCCATTGCCCAGAAGGAAGGAGGTAGAACCATGAACCCCAAAGCTTCCTGCACCTGTTCACCTGGCCCACTCTTTTCCCACTACCTTACTTGGTAAGTAAGCAACAGACCTCACAGACACTGGCCAAGGCCAGTCATTCTCAGAGTCTCCGTGGACCAAACAGATCCCTGACCCTACCTGAGACAAACCAATTCAACTAGCTCCAGTTGGGAGTATAGCAGAGGGCAGGAGGAAAAGCAACAGGCACAGCCTTCTCTGTCCTCTTGGCAAAGTAGGCCTGATGGGCATACAGGACACAAACATTCTATGGTAGGGTATGGTTCTAAGGATGGCTGTAATAATATTTTCCTCCCATATAATCTGTTACAAAGAGGCCTTGTCACTTCCCCAGCCACTCTTCTCGGATCTAGGCTAGACCTATGACTTGTTTTAGTCTGTAGAATGTAGAGAAAGTGACACTGTGTAACTTCTAAGGCTGGGCCTAATGATCTGAAGTTTTCCCTTTGCCATTCAGGATGCTCACTCTCAGGAAACAGTTTCCATTTAAGAAGCCCAAGCTAGTCACGTGGAGAGTTTGAGAGAGGTCCCAGCCTTCCAGCCAACCCTTCACCAGAAGATGCTGACCTGGGGGAAGGCAGAGGAGGCAAGGATAGGACCCTGTTTGCTTTCCCTTTTCCCTGGGAAGGCAGTGTGGTGGAGCAAAAGAAGAATGGTCTTAGAAGTCAGACAGACCTAGGCTTACATTAGGCGTGTGCACAGTCACATAGTGAGAGTTTGGGGAGACTCACACCTCCTCGTCTGTCCCCATCTTGCTCCCCTTGCAGCTTTTCCCATCCCAGAAAATGGCAACTTCATCCCTTTAGCTGTTCAGGCCAAAAAACTCAGGCTTCCTTGGATCCAGCCTTTCTCTCATCCTCATATCCAGTCCATCAGCATAATTCTTATAAAGCCCTACCTTCCAAATATAGCCGGAATCAGACTTCATCCAGCCACTTCCACTGCTACCACAGGGGGGCTGAGCCTCTTGTCTTTTGTTGGGATCACTACAAGAGCTACCTATCTGTGTCTTTGCTCCCATCCTTGCCCCTTTCCAGTCTCCAGCCCAGCAGCCAGGGTAGTTTTGGTAAATGGGCTTAGAGCAGGTCACTTCTTTGCTAAATATCCTCCAATGACTTCCCAAGTCATCCCAGGTAGAGGCTGACAAGGCCCTCGAGAGCTCTTCTCTCTCTAATCTCATCCACTACTATTCAGCACCCCTCACCCCATATGTACGCACACACTCTGCTCTAGCCACACTGGCCTTCTGGCTTTCCCTTGACCAAATCAATACTTCTTTACAAATAAGGAACACAAGACAGAAAGGAGGGTAAGCCACCTGTCAAGGTGATACAGCTAGTACATGGCTGAAGAGAGGGACACTCCTTCCTGCCTCCAAGCTACTCTGGCTCTGACCTTACATTGTCCACCCTTCCTGAGGGAACTCATAGCCTCAGCCTGGGGGGTGGGGATGCTTCTGGAGCTTTTCTGGGCTGGTGTTTCTCTGCTGGCTGGGATGACATTTGAACTTGGTGCTGGGGAGGATCCTGTGTGCTCACTGCCTGGGTAGGCTCTGCCCAGAAACAGAACAGGTGGGCTCATGATGCTGGCCACTGGCCTGTGTGTGCAGAACCCAGAATCAGGCCTGTACCTGCTCTGGGGCTCAAGGTTCCTGGGAGGCAGGACCCGGTTTTCTCAAGTCTCTGGAAAGCTCCTCGTACAATGCCCTGGAGAATTTAAGCCCTCTGTTCCAGCAGTGGTTTGTAGAATCCTCGACTTGCTGTCAGGAAACCTAGGCTCTGGTCTGGCCCTGTATCTAACTTGCTGTGTGACAAGATGCAGGAAAGTCACTTAGGCCCCTTGCAAAGTGAGGTGATAGCCTCAAGTGGTGCTGATTCCATTTATGGAGGCACCATTTTGCTTTTTAAATGCCTATCCCTTCTGGGCACGGTCCCAGCGAGGCTACGAGAATGCTCCTGGACGCGAGAGGTGGAGGGTGCCTAGAACGGGCAGATTGAAGGGCAGGGCCTACGGCAAGTGTCTCTCGCGGCAGGCAGCAGGGGGCGCGCGCAGACCGTGTGATGCGGAAGGCGGCAAGGCCCCTTACGTAGGAGCCTAAGAGGACCAGTTTGGCCTGTAGACCCCTCAGAAGCTCCAGGACGTGAAGCCTGAGTCGAGGAGGAGGGGCGCAGCGCTGTGTCCGGAGGGCAGTAGAGCACAGGCGGGAGAAAGGATGCGGTGAGGGCGCCGACCACCGCTGCTCTCACTGCTCTCGGGCTGGTTGTGGTCAACACTTTCTCACTGCGGGGGGAGAAACAAGCACCCCCCCCCCCCCCCCCACCTCCCAGGCGAGAGAGTGTAACTGCAGGAGATACCCAAATGTCAAAACGAAAAATATCTCATTTTTCATCTAATTCCTCTCCCGACCCTGGAGGGGTGAGGGGCAAGGGAAGCGACCCTCCCTCCTACGCAGTCCCAGCTGGGAGGTGGCAGCGTGTAGTACATAGGGGACCCATTTTCCTGCTCCCACACCACAATCCTGGCCAGCCTCAAATGTCCAAGGCCCTTCTGTCCTGGCAGTATAGGTTCTTTTCTGATTCCAAAACTAATATATACATGTTGCATAAAAATAAAGCGATACTGAAATTACCATTAAAATGAAAGCCTTCCCATAATCCCCTAGCAAAATAACCACCGTGAGCGTCATTTTTCAGGTTTATTTCTATTCGGTACATACACTAACATAAATATTTATTACAATGATTTTTACAAAAATCATTGACTCAAACTGTAACTCAAACTGTTCCTCAAACTGTTCTTTAACTTGCTTCATTTTTCACTTAGCGTTGGACACCATGTCGGTATATATATAGTTGCACCTCACTTTTAATAAGTGGTTGTGCAGCATGCTTGATATACCTGAGGCAGCCAGCCGCTGATAGGCCTTACGTTGGTTTTCCATGTCCCCTCAGGACAAGCATCCCTACTGGCACTGTGTTCCCTGCAAGTTACTATTTAGGAGAGATTCTTTTTTTTTTTTTTTTAATTAAAAAAATTTTTTAAGTTTACTTATTTTGAGAGAGACAGAGCGAGCAGGGAAGGAGCAGAGAGAGAGAGGAAGAGAGAGAATCTCAAGTGGGTTCCACACTGTCAGTGCGGAGCCCGATGTGGGCTTGAACTCACCAACCGTGAGATCATGACCTGAGCCGAAACCACAAGTTGGAGGCTTAACCGACTGAGCCACCCAGGCACCCCCTATTTAGGAGAAATTCTTAAAAGTTCACTTCCTGGGATAAGAGATCGGCTCATTTGAATATTGGCTGATGTTGCTATGCTGCACTCCAGAAGCTGAATGCCTGGCCAGTATGTTCACCCACAGCAAGGGCAAGTTCCTGGTGGGTTTAGCCACAACCTCTCTGTAGGTAAGGCTGGAACCCCTCCACTCGTGGAACTGATAGTTGCCTGACCTGGTCACTTCTAGAGGTTCCAGCAGCTCACTAGGGAACTTAGGGGAGGGTGAAAAGGAAGGGGGCACACAGGTCAGGGAACTGGATTTGTTTGTTCAATTCAGAAATGTCAATGGTATGGGAAAGGACTTCATTACCTACAAAAAGAGCAGTGATAAAGCACTGGTTTTATCTCCCAAGTTGGAGGCTGGGGGGGTGGGGGTGGGGCGGGGCAGAGGAGCCAGTTCTATGTGTGAGGCACCAGTGAGGGTCCCTGGGAGGGAAACTGTATCACTCTTGAGGGAAAGGCACAGGTGCTTTAGGGACCAGCCCACTACTTTTTCAAGCTCCAGCATCTGTCTGGAGGTGGAGGGAAAGTCTATCCCTGGCCAAACCTCCCAGCTCCAACAGAACATCTAGCCTGTCTTTAAAGGAGAAGACAGATGGCTAAAGTCCCTCCCAGAGGGATCCCAAGACCAAATCAGGTGCTAAACTGGTTCAAAAAGCCTCTGAGCTGCAGAAATCCTGGAGGGCTTTCTGGAGGAAAAGGTTGGCAGCTATTTGTGCCTTCGTGAACGGGCAAGATTTGGAACCGCTGAGAATCCTGAGCAAAGGCGTTTGTAGAAGCGATCAGTCTGTTCAGGGAACAGGAAGGAGCAGGGATTGAGGGTGAGTTGGGTGGGCAGGGCAGAGGAGCTCTAGCTAGGGATGTGGGAGAGGCTGGAGTGGGGCTATCCAACAGAAGCAAGAAGAGGATTTGCTCAGGAGTTTTAGATTGTCCTTCCCACCTCTGGGGCCCTGGAAGATCTGGCTTAAGACTCTGTACATGTCCCCTGGGGCTGCTGGAAGCCTGTCAAAGGCTTGCTTCCCTGAGCAGCCCAGGACTCAGAGCTTGGGCGGCGGTCAACGCCAAGCAGCGCAGTCCCCTGGACACCAGGAGGCGCCATGCCCCGCTGGGCTGGCTCGGGGCTGCTCCGCCCCGGGGACCGCTGGTGCGGCCGAAAATCTGCGGCCTACCACTCTCGTCTTCATATCTCCACTCTTGGCTCTTTTTCCTTCCCCAAACCCAACTAGGGGTTCCTCGCGCCAGCCGGCAGACGGTGAACTAGGGGTACGGGGAGAGGGGAGGGTTAGAACCAGCCCTGGAAGGCGAGTCAACGAGGGTCCGAGGGACTAGAGGAGACCATGCCTGGGTTTCCCCCACTCGCCTTCCCTCTTCCCGTTCCTCCCCCCTTTCCCTGCCTCGTAACCCCTCTCCAGCCCTGCTCTCTCTCCCGCCCCCCTCTCTCTCTCCTTCTCGCACCTTGACCTTTTGTACCAAGCCAATTTTTATGGGAGTTCGTCCTCCACGTGTAAGCTTATTAAGGAAAGGATGCAAAATTCTTAACATTGGAAGGGAGAAAAAATTGCTTTGCTCCTCCGCCTGGTGCCTGTCTCCTTGGAGCGGCCCCCACCTGCTGGCGGGCCCGGGCGGCCAAGCCTCCCCAGGGGCGCGCGCAGAGCCCCACCACCCCGGCGGGGGAGGGGGCCCCGGCCTCCCCCGCCACCCAGCCTCTCGCAGCAGAGTCGCGGCCTGGCCGGCGCTGCCGCGGGCAGAATCGAGGACGGGGGATTGAGGCGGCCGCTGCGTGTTTGCCCAGTGTCCGCCCCCGCCGCCGCCGGCCCTAATCTCCGATACACTTGCGAGTTGGTTTCCTGCCCCGGGGCCCCGGCTTCCCGAGCAAACAGGCCGAGCGCGGCGCTGCATCCGAAATGTGGCATTTGAGCCGCACCGCGGGAGGAAAGCCGGAGCGCGGCCTGTGGGGGTAATTGCCCTTCTCCGCCCCTAATCCTCCCGCCCTGCCCCTCCCGCCGGCTGCGGCCCATTGATTAGCGCGGAAGGCTAGGGCTCAGCCCAGCCCCGGGAGGGGAGACCCGCTCCACACCCTGCGCCTAGAATGCAGTCACGACCCTCTCCCCGTCCCTCACTCCTCTGATCCCCCGGCCCCTCTCCAGCCGGACTTGGAGGCGGAGAATGTCCCTGGAAAGGGCATTGAGGTTGCCTGGGGAAAGATGGGTGAAGGGAGGAGGGGAACACTTGTCCAGGCACACCCCAGGCCGAGGGAAGTGAGACCTTCAGACCACGCTGTACTAAGCAAAGTCAGGGAGGGGTTGCAGAGGATCCACAGGGGCCCAGCTGGACTTGACATCCTGAGAGCCCCGGTATGGAGCTGGGGGTTGGGAGGTCCCTGTGTACTCAAACCACCAGTGCTTCTGCAGTGGCCAGGGCCTGCTTCCTATGGTCTGCCCAGAGGGCCCTAGGCCTCATGGAGGCCTCATTCACTGACAGAGGTGGAGTGCAGAGCCCCAAGTGCTTCCAGTGGGAAATAGACATGGCCCCTTCTACAAGTCCTTAATGAGAGAGGTCAGTGCCGGGGAAGAGAGAAATAGAGTAATATGAGAGCCTTTGTGGGCAGAGGAACTGAGCGATGGCCTCACAGGGACAAGGCTTACCAGCTGGGGTGAGTTTTCTTCCCTCTCACTTCCAGACCTCCAGCATGCACCCTTTCCTCTCCCAGAACAGCCACCCTAGGCCAAGAAAAATGAGGCTTGACCTTCTGAGCGACCTCCCTGGGCCTAAGCTGACAGTTCAAAGCTTGGCTTCTCTGTGTAGGGGCAAGTCTTGTTGCTGCAGTCCTTAAGGGTGCCGGGAGCAGGACCTTGGAGCAAAGGCCTCCTCCAACACCCTGAGGCCCAGGGAAGGAAAGCTAGGGCTGGGAGCAGAGGCTGGGGTAGGGTAAGCATAGGGCTGCAGAAATGGAACGTACAAGCAGAGATGTAGGAGAGAAAACAGGCTAAAAGGACTGGACAGAGACCTAGAACCTCATGCCTAGGTGCCTCCCCTCCCCACACCCTTGCACAGGGCCAGGACTAGGGTGAGGTAAGAAGGGCACAAATTTAAGGAGGCACTCCCTCTCAAGGTCATGCCAATGCAGGGTCAGCGCCTGAGAGAGAGAGTGCCTCCTTGCCTCACCTTGGTCTCATGCCTGCCCTCATTGTCCTAAGTGAGCCCTCCCCTGGCCAAAGGGAGCTCCAGTTACTGCCCATGACCTGCTGATTTGCCTCATAGCCTGAGGCACATCAGGCACATCACCCTGACGTTATCTTCACTATTCACTTGGTTGGTACTGACTGTCTCCCAGCTGGGATGGTGCTGCCCAAGGCAGTGACCACATCCCTCGAAGTCCGTGCCTACGTAGACAGTGAGTGCTAAATGTAGCTGGTGAATGAATAAATGCCCCCAGAATCTTCCACCCTCCTCACCCCAAGTGTGAATTTTTCCCTCTAGACATGGCCAGCTGCAGCGGCCACCCTGGGGTTGCTTGCTTTACCTTGAACTCCATTTAATCCTCAGGCCTTCTGCCTGAGCGTGAATTTGCACATCTGGTATGTGTTTGTTCTCACATCCTCTGATATTAAGCGCTGCTTCTCTCTCCAGTCAGACACTGACTCCCCAAGGACAGAGCCCAAGTCTGGCCTGGAATTCCTTATCTGGCCTGCAGCACTCAGCCCAGGGTGACACTCAGTATGTGCTATATGCTGAACCCCGTGGCATCTGAAGCCTGGACAAGTCCTAACCCCTTATTTGCGGTTGAGGAGAGGGTGATCCGGGTCACATGTCTCTACAGTGACAGAGCTGACCTAAAGCTAGAGTCCCGCGTCTCAGAAGTAGTGGAATCTCCTCCTCACGTTTAGTAATTGCGTCAGGCAAATTATGAGGGCACAACACTGCCTTATGCATGTGGGCGTGGGCTGGTGGGGGCTTCTCAGCTTTCTCATATCATACCAGGTGCATGGCCACCAGCTCCAGTGAATGTGACAGAGCACGTGCGAATGGGTGGGCGTGTATGCGATGTCTGCTGGGGGTGTGTGTGTGTGTGTGTCTGGTGTCTGCTGTGAATGGATGTGTGTGTGCCTGGGGAGGTGTGTGTATGTGGTGTCAGTGGAGGGTGTGTGTGGATTCCGTTGGGCATGAGTGTAGGTTGGTGGGGGGGGGGTGTTGGCTGTGTGTGTCTGCTGAGTGTGGGCGTGTAATGTAGTATCTCTTGGGTTCTGTCTGTGTGTTTGTAGTGTTTGCTGAGGGTGAGGGTGAGTGGTATCTGTGGGGTGTGTCTGCAGAGTGTGTGCAGTGCTGGCTGGGATGTATGTGTGTAATGTCTGCTCTGTGTGCATGTAGGTGGCTGTCGTGCCTGCAGGCTGTATTATGATGCTGCCTTCCGGAAACTTCTGTGTAAAATGCCTAATGACATCCCCAGATCAGTTACCCTATGCCTGGGCTGGCTAGGGAGACATGCACAGAGGGTCTGGGAGTCCAGTGTCTTGGGAGGTCAGGAAGCTGAAAGACAGCAGTAACTATTGTGACCAGGGTGCATGGAAACCCAGACGGGGACAGGTGCTGGCTGCAGTAAGTGGACAGAGGCAGTGCCAGGAGGCCTCAAATCCGATTGAATACAGATGACAAGGCCCCCCACGCAGCACACAGATCCCAGGGCAGGGAAGGGGACTGGACATGTCAAGTCTGGATCTGAATCCAGGCAACACTTTCAGTCTCAGGATGATTTAGAAGGAGAGGAGTGCTGGGGGAAGGCTGAGCTGAGATGGTTGGGCAGGTGGGTTAGAAAAGTAAGCCAGCTCTGGATGGCTAGCCCCATTGGCATCTTTCTGGGCAGAGGCAGCTCCATATTCTACAGGGCACAGGACTCAGTGAAGAAAGAAAGAGTTGGATTTCAGCCCAACTGCCCACCTGGCCCTTGTGCAGTGTACGACCTGCCAGACTGTACACAGTGGCCCTGGGTCTTGGCCTGTGAACCTGCAAGTTCTGCTTCTTCTGAAGCAGAAAAGAGGATGTCCTCCTCAGGCTTTGGAGGAGAGGAAGGCCTGACTGACTGGGGTGGGGATAGCTTTGGAGCAGGATAGCTGGAGGCCTATTGGCTGGGCATCCTCTCTCCCGGGCTGGCCTTCACAGTGAAGGCAGGGCAGAAGGGACTAGCAGTCTAGAAGCTTATTGTTCCACAGAGTGCCAGAATAACCACTTATTGCCCACAGAAGAGCTATGACAGGGAAGAGACTACAAAAAAAATAGAAAGAGGGCGGACCGAAAAGAGCAAGGAGTCTGATAGAGGAGAGGAGAGAAGCCTCCAAACAGTAACCTGAGTCACCAAGATGACCCAGAACTAGATTTGTAACCTCCTTTCTGGTCTCAGTTTTGTCATCTGATTCTGGGAGTTGGAATAAAATGATTTTAAGGTTCTTTCTCCCATGACTCTAACCACAGACAGAACTGGCCCGGCCTGGGGCTGCCCCAGATGAAGGTCACGCTAGTTCCTGTCCCCATTCGCAGGGACATGGTGTGGGGGTGGGGTGGCGGTGGGAGTGGGGAGTAAGGATGCTCAGTGCAGTCCATCCCCAGGCTGAAAACCCAGCCCAGAGTCCCATCTTGCTGTCTGAAACACCATGTTCATGTGTGAGCAAAGACTTGAAAGGACCGTTACATACTTTTAGCTCCAAGGAAGGCCGTGTCTTTCTAACTCAATCCTAGAATTAAATTTGGAGGTCACATCTGTAGACTTTCAAGGCTGAGATTCTGGGAAATTCCAGCCAGACTCCAGAGCTGATGTGAGTGGCTTATGACCATTTTTTTGGTTCCTGGGGCCTAGAGGACAGAGAAGGACAAGAGGCAGAGAATTCGGGCCTTTGGAGGTCATGAGAAGGTGGAGGTGGAGGTGGAGGACCATCTGGCTGCTTCAGTGCTGAGGAGGGAGGAGGGGGTGATGAGCAAGATTTTTCACCCCTTCAGTAAAACAAACAAAAAAATTATTTCTCCTATTTCCTTCTCTGAGATTAATGATAAACTGTCTGTTCCCTAAAAGAAAATGATAAAGACTCTAATTTTACTTGGAGGCTTAGAAATGCCATTTCTACGCAAAACAGGGAGCCCATAATCAGACTTGAGCGGGGCAGAGCTTTGATAGAAAATGTTTTCCTCTCTCCCTCTATTCCTTCCCCTCCTTTCCCTCGCAAAGCAAGATGCCCGACAGCTAAGAACAATGCTCAATAAAGTGAAATAATATTTTAGTCAAAATAGGCCGAGACTGCTCCCAGCCAACTGTAAATTAGCATTTTGAGGGCAAATATGCAGACAATTTGAGATAATGAAGCCTGATTATTCAATCCAATGAATGTTAACTAGGGAGCAGAGGCTCCAGTGCCTTATCTCACTCCCTTCGATTTATTTTTTTTAATCGTTTCACATTTGAACTCTTTATTTGTTTCTGTTTTATGCGCCCCCTCCTTCACACACACACACACACATGCACGTGCACACACACACTCTCTCCCTTCTTCCTCTCCTGCGCTTCTGCCTAGGCTGCTGAAGAGGACCATGGGAAATGGTCAGTCTGTCCACCTAGGTTCCCCGCCTGGCCTTCTGATCAGCTCAGCAAGCGACACGGAGCACCCATTATATGCATGACCATTTGTGGAGTCAGAGGGGGTGGAGGGAGAGTCAGAGGGGGTGGAGAGGAGTCAGAGGGAGTCAGATGTGCACTAAACAGATGGATGACACAGGCCCTGCTTCTCAGAGCTTTACAGCAGGGCTGGGTACAGAATGTGAGGAAGTCACAGAGGTTTATAAAGGAATATTCCTGGTGTGTGTGAGGTGTGGGAATCGAGGAGGCAGGGGGTAGACATGAAATCGGAAACAACAGGAGGAATCCCTTTTAAGGCCTTCAACCCACCTTCCCTGAAAGGTCCCAAGGGAGCTTTGTACACTCCCCCCCTCCCCCCTCCCCAGGAGTTATGTGTGGAAATCTTTCTTAAATTATTCTTCATTCCAGGCAGGACTAAATTCATAGTTTGCAGGGACCAGTGCAAAATGAAAATGCAGGGCCCCTGGTTAAAAAATTATTGAGGGGCACCTGGGTGGCTCAGTCAGTTAAGCATCTGACCAGCTCAGGTCATGGTCTCATGATTCATGAGATTGAGTCCTGCATCAGATCCTCTGATGTCTTTGGATCCTCTGTCTCCCTCTCTCTTTTCCCCTCCCCTGTGCTCTCTCTCTCTCTCCCTCTCTCTCAGAAATAAATCAACATTAAAAAAAAATTATTGAGAATTCTCAGACGGTGATGGCAGAGCACTAAACCATGCATGGGGGGCTTCTTCTGACCATGGGGCCTGGGCAACCATGCAGGACAGATACCATGCTGCTGGCCCTGGCTCTAGGAGCAATGGGTGGATGTAATCTAAGAAGGCTTTCTGGAGGAGGAATAAGGCAGGACCCCCCCCCCCCGCCCCCGCCAGCTATGTTTCCGCCTGGCAGTGGCTGTTCTCCAGCCCAGAAGTGATGTTTACTTGGTGGTGGAGAGAACAGCTTCCAACTGGGTGAGGGACCCCCCATGCTCTGGTGCTCACCTGAGCCTCAGCTTCCTCTTTTGGCCTTGGCCCTGCTCTTTGCCTCATCAGTGCCTGCCTCCCATTCCTGCCCCTGTTCCCATGGGCTCTTGCCCCTGTGCCGGGCCTGTAGCTCCCCTTCCCTCTGTGCCCATTGAGTACGTATGGTGTATGCAGCAGGAAAGCTCCTTCCAATCATGGCTTCACCCCTTCTCTGCCCTCCTTCTCAGCATGCCCACTCCCCACCACACCCCCAGCTCGCAGCAGGCCATGTTCACCATGCCCAAACCCCTCAGTGTGTCTGCTCATGCCAGGATCCTCACCTGGAAGCTCTTCCTTCAGCCCCCTCCCACCCACGCCCATCTACTCTGTTCCCATGCCTCTCTTCACACCCAGCCAAAAGGGCTTTGATGTCAAGCAGCCTGCTTCTGTGCCCCGCTCTGCCCTTTACCTGCATGTGCTCATGGGCGCATTATTTCTGAGCCTTGGTTCCCTGTGAGTAAGTGGGGATGTACTAAATAAACCCTGTCTCCTGAGGTAGGTGGAACAATGGAATGAACCGGTACAGGGCGCAGCCCTCTTAAACGTACATATGTTAGCTTACCACTCTGGGAAGCCAGAGGGGGAGCTGCCCTCTCAGAACTGCTGTGCCGTTTGGCGTCCCCAACATGTATTGAGTCCCATGGTCTTGCACCGTTTCTTCCACCTGGTGGAGCTTTCCCCAAATGGGGTGGTGGACACTGAGGGCGGGGTCCTTCAACCTCCCTGCCATCTCCTTTTTGCCTGGAGGTGTTGGAAAATGAAAAACTACATTTCCCAGAACCCCTTGCAGCTACGGTTCTGGAAGTGAATAGGATTCCACCAGTGGGTTATACCTTGAAATCTGGAAGGTAGACATGAGCCCGAGGCTGTTTCCTGCCTCTGGTTGTTTCTGGCCCTTTGTTTGTTTTCTGCAGCAGCTTCCCGTGATTCATTCTCTAGCTTCTCCTTGTCATGAGGCAATGACAGTGGTGACAATGTCCGTAGTCACTCAATTCTGATTTTGTGATCTCTGTATTGCAGATACAATGGTTTTAAACCCATAGTTCAAGGGATGGTTTCAGAGGTGGTGGTGCCGCTGAGGTCAGTTCAGAATTCTTCTGGAAATTATTCCTGGATGTTCAGGTTAGAAACCTCTATACTGGCCCCTCCAACAATTTTGAAAGTACTTGATTCTCTGTATTAAATATCTCCTTGGTTAACATGCCCAGAGGGGTTTTCTCTGCAGAGCCTTGCACAGGTGCAAGCAAACCAGGCCTTCTCTTTCTCCTAGACACCTGCAGCACAGCACCTAACATAGGTCTCCTTCTCCTAACGAAAGCTTCTTCATACCAGCAGACCTGGCACCGCGATCGGCCTCTGAGCTGCCCAGCTCATGTGCTGGTCACTGCCTGTTTACACTGGCATTCATTTCCTGCCCTTCCCCTGCACTGTTCTGCATGCAGGGAGCCACTCCTGCAAATTACATTTCTCGGGCCACTCTGTCCACTGGTTTCCTGTTGCATTCAACTAATGTAAGGCACTGGAAGGCAGAAAGAGGGAACAGGCCAGATTATTTCTTGTCTTCTCTCTCTCTCTGCTAACTGTGGCATCTATTCTGTGCTTCCAACTTCCGTCGGACACTCCCGGCAAAGGCCTCCGGCTCCCAGCTGTTGGCCCCTCCAGAGTTGTAGCTCTGACCTGGCAGTCCCAGCTCTGGGCTCCGGGGGACGCTCTCTCCTCCACTGTCCAGCTTCAGGGGCAGTAGCAGCTTCTTGCAATTATTCATCTTGAAGTTGCCTCACCTTCCCATTTTCAGCTCTTCCAACACTCCTGTTACTGGGTTCTCCAATTAAATTCCCTCCGGAGTGAGCCACCTGGTGTGAGTGGGTTTCCTGACGCCGCATTCCTCAAACTGGCAGGTAGCAGGGCCCTGAGCCACATCTTCCATCTTCACGGACACAGTCTGTCTACGAGGCCTGCCCGGCCAGCCTGCCCTGCCTGGCCCAGCCAGGGGAAACGTCTGGGCAGAGTCCTTCGGGGTCCCGTTCCCCCGCTGAGGAGTGGGGGGCTGGGGAGGAGCCAGGGTGAATGGCAGCTTTCGCCAACACCTCACTCTTCTCTTCTCGACATGTTTACTCACAGGCTGTCTGGAAAGTGAGAATCCTCCCTAATGGATGTTTCACCCAATTAAATAATTAACTCGGAGTGTTGCTAAGCATCCTCAGCAAATGTCTTCCCGTCCTGGAGGCTTCCTCATGCCAGGCCGTGGCTGCTGCCAGCCAGGGCCTGGCCTGTACTGACAAAGAAAAGGCTGGTGGGAGGAGCCAGGAAGCTGGGGGTGGGGGTGCGGTGCCCCCAAAGTTTCCAGGCAGAGATGAGGGAGATGAGTGCCCTGGGGAGAGAAGGCCAGGAGGGGCGCTTAGAATAGGGAGTCTGAGGCTCATAGGAGAGGCAGTAGACCACGGACTAAGGTGCCTACAGGGGAGAGGCTAAGGTTCGTTCATACTGTGGAATATCACTCAGTCCTTAAAAGAAATGAAATAAGTTTACATGGCATGGACATCAAAAGATCTCCAAGATATCATAAATTAAAAAAAAAAATGCAGGCACCATGCATTAAATGCAGTTTAATTTAGTATAAGTAACAACTAATGTGCACTTGAATGCATGTACCTGCACATCTATGAAAGAGGGCCAGAAGGAGGCACGCCCAACTGCCCCCAGGGGAGACCCTCGTGCCTGCGAGTGGGGTGAGGAGAGGTGACTGTTCTCCTGTGGCTCTCTGCACGTCTGGAATGCTCGACTCTTACAACTGGAATGTGTTCTATCACTTCTATAATTAAAACAAAAAAATATATAGTGAAGAATACTGTTAGAAATTAAAAAAAAAATAACTGTGTTAAAAAACTGGCACAGAGCAGGATGTAGGAGTTATGATAAATGAAGAAAATAGATTCTTAACCCCAGGGAATCTAGATTCTTGAATCAGTATTTTCCAATCATTTTGGCCTCATGTCATAGCAAGAAGTAGATTTTCGGCAGATCCCAGTACACGTATATATTTGAAACAGAAATTCCACAAAATGATGTTTCTATTTGGTACATATCCTGCACCCTAGTATTTTCTATTCTTTTCTAATTTTCCTTTGAAAATGCTAGTTGTGATCCTCCAAATAGGTTTCATGAGTATTAATGGGTCCCAAGCTACAGTTTGGAAGACACTGCCTAAACTGGGGGGTCTCTTAGGAAAGTCTTGGCCACCAGGCACCCCTTCCCCTCATGGAGAGATTTTCTTACTTGGCATGACCACAGGATGGCAGCGCTGGCTGCATCTGGTACCAGCACACAGGTCTGTCTTTGAACCATTATGAACCAGAATCAATCCTTTTTGAAACAGAACTGAACCATCGCCTACTAATCATGAAAGAAAGAAAGAAAGAAAGAAAGAAAGAAAGGGAAAGAAAGGGGAAGGAGGGAGGGAAGGAGAGAGAGAGAGAGAGAGAGAACCAAAAACATTCCACAAGAGTGAGACCTCCTCCCCTGAGGTAGGCTACTTTTTTTTTTTTTTTTTTTTTTTTTTTTTTTTTAAAGATTTAACATTTATTTATTTTTGAGAGACAGAGGCAGAGCGTGAGCAGGGGAGGGGCAGAGACACAGGGAGACACAGAATCCGAAGCAGGCTCCACGCTCTGAGCTGTCAGCCCAGAGCCCTACGCAGGGCTCAAACCCATGAACCATGAGATCATGACCTGAGCTGAAGTCAGACTTAACAAACTGGTGCCCTCAGGTGCCCTGAGGTAGCCCAGTCCTAAAGATGGAAACCAAATTCTACCCAAATTCAAAACCCAAGTCCTCACTGCTAGCTGTGTGGCCTTGGGCAAGTTTCTTAACCTCTCTGCATCTTGGTGTTTCTTCATCTGTAAAACGGGCATAGATAAAAATACTTCCTTCCCTCAAGGGGTTGTAAAGATCACCACAGTACCAATGGTCAGTAAGTGTAAGCTATTACTATTATACTGCTTTCCCTCCTGATTGCTCCTGCTGTGAAGGTGGGGCGGGTGGGCCAGGGGGAAGTGCTTTAGAGGTCAATTGACTGCAGAAATGAATGAAATCCGGGAGAGCCCATTTCCACCCTCTCCCCTCGGCCAGCTCTGGGGGCTGAAGCGGTGGGGGTGAGGGGAGATGGAGTGTGGCGGGCTCTGATGGGGCTGATAAACCATGACTCCCGTTCCCTTGTGACCGCGCCCTGGGGCTTGACCACTGCCCCTGACTCCCCACTCCCACACTCGCCCAGAGCCAAGCCTATCTCGGCGATCACGGGCACCCAAGCCAGGACTCGCCCCTCCCCCTCGCCCCCCCCCCCCCCCCCCGCACTCTGACCCCGATGGGGGGGGGGGCGGTGAGGGACAGACACCCAAGGTCTACCTCTAAACGGCTCACTTCACCATTTTCCTGGCGGTCCAAACACCCCAGCGAAGGTGGGGCGCCGCCTCTGGCCCCCCTGTGCACCTCGGTTCCTCCCCTCCACCAGGTGCGTGGCTCAGGTCAGCCTCCCTCCTCCCCTCTCCAGCCCAGCGAAAGGCTCCTTAATACCTGGCTCCTGAAAGCCCTTTCCCTAGCCTGGCTCCTGTGCACACCCCCAGCCAGGCCTAGCTCAACCATCACTGGACCCTGAAGCCTTCAACTGGGTCGTCTTCTGAATATTAGGGCATGGTGTTTTCAACTTAGAAACTTGAAAACAGCATCCGAAAGTCTTAAAAGTAACCTTCAGGATGGCTATGTTTCTTCTTTTGGAATTACCTCAGCTGAGACAAAGAACAAAAGGGTAGAACAAATCCAGTGTAAGGTAAATTGACACTTCTGGGTATGCGGTTTCGAGGTTTGACAAATGCAGAGAGCCTGTAACCACCACCGAAGCCAAGATGTAGAATATTCCCATCACCCTCCAAAATGTCCTCCTTCTGTCTCCTTTTACTCAGCCTCCCCTCCACCCAACCCAACAACCACTCCTTTGTACTTCTTCCCTGTAGTTTTCCCTTTTCCAGAAATGTCTGGAAATAGAATGCTAGAGCATGTAGCCTTTTAAGTCTGTCTTCTTTCACTGAGCACAATGCGTTGGAGGTTCACTCATGTTGTTGCATGTATTAATAGTTTGTTCCTTTTCACTGCTAAGCAGTATTCTCCTGTGTGGGTGTACCACAGTTTGCATATCCCTTACAAGTTAATAGATATTTGGACAGTTTCTGGGTTGGGGCTATGATTTAAAAAGCTGCTATTTGTACATTGGTACAGGTTTTTGCAAGAGCATAAGTTTTCACATGTCCTGGGTAAATACCTGAGAGTGGGATTGCTAGGTCATATGCAAATTATTTAAAAGTAAAGAAAGAGCAAATTTCCTTCCCAGGCTTTTGGCTCTCCAGGCAACTGCCATTACCTTTTTCTTTGTATTTTTCCAAAGATGTGTGTGGGGGAGGGGAGAGGGAAAGAGAGAGAGAACATATAATGTTAAAAGAAATGGGGTGCCTGGGTGGCTCAGTTGGTTGAGCATCAACTTCAGATCAGGTCATGATCCACAGTTGTGAGTTCGAGTCCCACATTTGGCTCACTGCTGTTGACATGGAGCCTGCTTCGGATCCTCTGTCCCCCTCTCTCTCTGCACCTCCCAGCCCATGCTCTGTCTCTCAAAAATAAATAAACATTTAAAACCACACACACACACACACACACACACACACACACACACACACACACACAACAAAAAACCACCCACAAATATCAGATAATGCACATATTTTGCTTTTGTTGCCTTTTTCATTCAATGGATCTTGAAGGTTATTCCCTCTTAATTCATATACTTCTGTCTCACTCTTTCCCATAGCTCCATGGTAGTCCATATATGGAGGTACCATGCCTTATTTAGCAACCACATATTGATTTCTAATTTTTTTGAACTTGTTGTAATGAACATCCCTGTATATGTTTCTTGTGCCAGTGTTGAGCACAACTATGGGATAAGTCACAGGTGGAGTTCCTATGAGAATAATATACACCCTCATCACTGGTTGCTCCCCTCCTTCCCTCCTCCTCTGACCATAGCCCCCACCACACCAGTGAAACTGCCCTCACCAAGGCCACCACTGGCCCTACATCCCTCGTCCTCCTGGATTCTCTGAGGCAGGCAATGTTGCAGACCCTGCCCTTCTGTTTGAAATATTACTTTCAGGGGCTTCTGGTCTCTCTTGGTTCCCCACATCTCTCATAGTCTCTTCTCTCTTTCCCCTTCCCCCCAGCCGTTCTGCAGACCCTCAGCAGGATCCACTCAGCTCTCTCCTGTCCTCCACATCTTCGGTCACACTTGCTTTCAGGTAGCTCTCATTTTATGTCCATAGTTCTGACCTTTGTTCTCAGCTGTAGTCAACTTCCTGCCCACCCTGTGAGACTGACACCCTAAACCTAACACTGCATCTCTCTACCCTCCAAAGCTTGTCCTCACCTGCTTGCTCTGGCTTTATTTATGGGTCTGCTATGCTGCCAGGAAACTGGGAGACTTTGTGTCCCCCTCTCATGCACAGACATGTACTGTATCCGCTCACTTTCCCATTAATCAGTCACCAAAAGTTGCCTTTCTCATGGTTCTTCCTCTTCTAATCCTAGGATCAATCACCCTGGGGCTCTGCTTCCCATAACAATGTGCCAGGCCCTGTGCAAGAATTACCAATCAAATGTACACCTCACACAGCCTTATAAGAAAGATTCTTGGGGTGCCTAGGTGGCTCAGTCGGTTAAGTATCCAACTCT
Source organism: Panthera pardus (assembly GCF_024362965.1). NCBI lineage: Eukaryota > Metazoa > Chordata > Mammalia > Carnivora > Felidae > Panthera > Panthera pardus. The sequence continues at coordinate 88,966,109 of NW_026526821.1, read as the reverse complement.
TGATTTTGGCTCAGGTCATGATCTCAAGGTCGTGGGATCAAGCCCCACATCAGGCTTTCCTCTGAGCATGGAGTCTGCTTAAGATTCTCTCTCCCTCTCCCTCTGCCCCCTCCCCTGCTCACACACTGTCTCTCAAAATACATAAATAAACTTAAAAAAAAAAAAAAGATTGTCATTTAAAGCTCAGATTCAGTAACACATCTAGGAAGTGGTGGACCCAGGGTCCCAAGCAGCCCGGTGCCTGTGCTTGTGACTACACTGTTGTGCCCCCTTACTCACTGAGATTGTCTTAGTCTAGATCGGCTGGCCTCCAGACCTTACCAAGTCCAACTGACACTTAACTCACAGATCGATCTTCCCAAGATATTGCTCTAATTACACCACAGCTCTGATCAAATACCTTCCCTGCCTCCAAATAGAGCCCTGATGTCAGGCTTGCCATTCAAGGCCCTCCATGCACTGGGCCCAACCTGTGCGTCTCACCCAACATGTGCACCTGAATCTCCAGCTGTTCTGATGTGTCTTCTCATTCCTACATGTCCTTCTTGGCTCACACATTCCTTGCTGGGGGTGCCATCACCCTCATCTCAACCAGAGCAAATCTATCCCCTCCTTTATGGCTTAGCTAAATGCCACTTCCCCCAAAGTTCCCCACATCACAGAGAAAGTACTGCCTTAGAAAGGGAATACCTCAACTCTTGCCCCCAGACTTCTCTCCTCTTCACCGTGAATCCAACCTCTGCTCCTGCTCCAACTGGTCCTGTCTTCCCAGAGATCTCATTTTAGAAATTAAGCTGGACTGAAACCAGTTTGGCCCAAATCAAGCTGAACAGCATAGCTATTTGGTCAAAATAATAATAATATTCTAGAGTCATTTAAAATTCAATTTATTTATTTTTGGATAAAAAATAGACTTACATTGTTAAAAATTTTAAAGATAAAAGGGATACAAAGTAAAATCTTTCCCCTTTCCGTCTCCTAGCCACCTAGTTCTTTTCCTCACAGGAAACAAGTATTATTAGTATCTTGTGTATTTTCTCAGACATATTGTATGGTGGGCTTTTAAAAATGTCCAAAAATTCTTTGATTATCCCTCCCTCGAGCACGGGCTGGGCTTAGTGAGTTGCTTGTGGTGTTGTAGACTTCTAAGACTAGGGCATCAAAGGCATTGTAGCCTCCCCCTTCCTGTGCTCTCCTACAGGACATTCAAGCAGCCCTCTGGGGAGACAAGGAACTGGGGCCCCCTGCCAACAGCCACGAGAGGAAGCCATCCTGGAAGCAGAGCCTCCAGCCTCAGACAAGCCTTCAGATAATCACAGTGCCCACTGACATTTGACCACAGCCTCATAAGACACCATGAGCCAAAACCTCCCCGCTGAGCTGCTCCCAAATTTCTGGCCCACAGAAAGTGTGACATAACACAATTGAGTCTTGTTGTTCATAGCAGTTGGTTCTATAAAGTCACCAAGAACACTGACTTCTCGAATATTGAACCGTTGCTCTTAGGGTAAATACGCGGTTAGGTTCCTGTTAGCCTCTGGTCACATTTCCAACTGATCAATATGTAGCCTTGTTTCATGTGTATTTCTGTTTAAGAATACTGTATTTAATATATATTGTTGATTCATTATCATTGAACTCATGGCCAACTGCACCAGAACTCATGTCTGAACAAAGGTTATGTAACGCACGTTTTCTCCGTAAGCTTTCTTGTGCTAAAGAACACTAGACAGCACTGAAGCCCTGCACTGGGGGGCCATTTTAAGCTGTGAAATCACCAGCAGAAAGTATAGAAAAACATGGCACTACACAGACATGAGAGCTGAAACAAGAAGGCGGAGCATCACCTTGTTCAGTCTCAGCTGGGAATGTGTGTATAGGGCAACCTAAAATTTTCCTTGCTCTGCGCCTGTCTGCAAATGACCATGAAAGCACTTCAAGTATTGATTTTGGGCTTACAAATTAATTTTAGCGAGTAAGTTCGCAAATACAGAATACATGAATAATGAGGATTCACTGTAAATGTCTGTTGTTTTAGACCACTAAGAATTGGGGTAATTTGCTCTGCAGCAGGAGCTATAAAGAACACATATCCTAATATGCATGCTATGATCCCACTTCTTGCAGAATAATGATACATGCATAGGAAAGGATTGGGGACCACGAGTACCAGTATAAGTGACTTCAGGTGCGTGGAATTATGGGTGTTTTCTAAAGTGCCTTTGTTTGATGGTGTATTCTGATTTTTCCTGAAATAACTGTGTATTGTTTTATGATAAGAAAACATAACAAAACATTAAAAAATATATTGTTAGAGGTTGTGTTTGTTCCAATTAGTTGCCTATTATTGGGCAATTATTTTTGCAGTAAATCCCATATTGGGAGACATTTATTTGACCTAACCAATCCCTTTTTGGATATTTAAGTACTATCATCCCTTCTCAAAACGGATTACCTCTGGTCACATTGTTTGGGGCCACATGTTATACGACCTCCTCTTTCACCCCTGTTGTCCTTTATCTTCAACCTCCACCCCTTGATCCCTTTCTAGACCTTGCTTTGGTCTTTTCCATGAAAACAAGCAACCCTCTTATTTCCCCAGTAATGTGTACATTCACAGCTTCTTCCCCTTCCTCATCCCCAAACCCTCGGTCCACTGTAGTACGCCTCTTCCTGGCACCATTCAGCAAAACTGTTCCCCCAGTCTCCTTGTAGCTAAGTCTAACAGACCCTTCTTGGGGCCTTTATTATCCTGGGACTTCCTGCTGCTGGCCCCTGCCTCCTTCTTCTGGGTTTCCACACACTTTCTCCCTTTTTCCCTGTCTGCCTGCTCCTCTATGGCCCCTTCAGAGCCAATGCTCTTGGGCCTGCTCTCTCCTTGGCCCTCTTCCCTCCTCGTTCTACACCCCCTCTCTGGGGAACACACTCACTCCTTGGTTTCAGTTATGTCTGTATGTGAGGGGCTCCCACCAGGTCCCATCAGCTGTCTGATGTTGGCCTGAGCTCTGGCCTGTATGTCAGCTGTCCTCTGGGCCTCTCACTTGGAGGTCTCAGATTCACTACACTGGGCTTGTCCGCACAGGGCCCATCATCTCCCTCCCCTAGTCTCTCCAGTCTCTTCTTCTCTGTCCCCATTTCAGTTTCTCATGTGAGGACTTAGGAGTCACTTCCCCCTCTTCCTCAACCTCCACACAGTGCCTGGCACTCAGGACACTCAATTAATATTAATGACTTTAATCAACCCCAAGCCTAGTTGATTCCACCTTCTGAATGATGGGAGAAGCTGTTGGCCTCCCTCCACCATCTTCTTTTGTCTGTTGTTTCTCTGTTTCTCCCTGACGCTATGGGGCCTATCTCAGAGGCAGCAGAGCTGTGATCCCAGGGCACCTTACTTAACAAGATGCTATGGGAGAATGAAATCCAGCCTGCTCTCAGGGCACCAAGCTGTGGGACCTGGCAAGGGTTTACCCTCACACTTCCCTAGCCCCTCCCTCCTCCATCCAGGGGGAAGGGGTGCCTTTTAAACTGCATATCCTCAGGGCTGCATCAGAAAGGACACTTCTTTCTACACGCTGAAAAGCGAGATGAGATCCGTCCATGCCCAGCGTCTAGTCCAGCAGGCTGCATGCCCACCTTACATTTGCTTGGCACCGGCACCGCTGGCTGAGCCCAGGAGAAAAGGGGCTTCTGCCTTCCGGGAGGTCCCATCGGGCTGTGAGCCAGGATAGGAGGGAGGAACTGCGAGGAAAAGGGGTGGGGGGGGGTGTGCATGGTGGAAATGTGGGGGCAGTGGGATGGCCAGGGTCTAGAAGAGGAGGGGATGACTAATTTCCTCGCCGCTTGCTGACTTCCTGAAAGGTCAGCCTTGCTGATAGGGGCAAAACGACCTTATTCAGCGGAAACACTGGAGTCCAAGCCCTGTTCAGGCCAGCCACTGTGGGAGCGCGGCCACAGGAAGGAACTGTAGTTCTTCAAATCGCCAGCAGAGGGAGACCTGAGTTCGCCTCTGCTCCGTGCGGGGCGGGGTATGTGTGGTAGGCTCCGATGGGAAGTTTCGCCTACGGTACAGAATGTGAGGAGCAAGTATGAGGGAGAAATGAGCTGCCTTTCACGCTTCTCTCCTGTATGCCACCCCAAACTCAGGAATACAGGAGGGGAGAGGTGTGGTGGTACTCAGAGAAAGTGAGTGGGGTTTGAACCTGTGGAATGTGAGGTCCTGACAGATATCCGATAGGAGACGCGTACTGGGCAACTAGTATACAGTTCTGGAGCTATGGGGAAGACGGGAGGGGGGGGGGCGGTTAAACATGCAGATTTGGGGTCATGTTGCAATAGTGCAATGTCTGAAGTAGCTGAGATTGCATAGGGAGCATGAGCACGAGGCAAGCCAAAGGCAGAGGACTGGGGAGCATCAGTATCTTTTTAAGGGGCTGGGAAGAGAGAGGGTGGGCATATCAGCGAAGTTGTAGAATAACCAAGGGAGAGTGTGGTGGATGACAAGGGATGAGAGAATTTTAAAGTAGATGAGTGTCCCCATTGCCAGCCCTCTAAAGAAGAGACTTTGGGGACCCCTGGGTGGCTCAGTCAGTTGAGCATCCAACTTTGGCTCAGGTCATGATCTCAAAGTTCATGAGTTCGAACCCTGCATTGGGCTCACTATGGTCAGTGCAGAGCCTGCTTTGGATCCTGTCTCCCCTCTCTCTGCCCTTTCCCCACTCATGAGTGCATGTGCGTGCATACTCCCTCTCTCTCTCTCAAAAATAAGTAAAACATTAAAAAGGTGGGGGGGGGGCACCTGAGTGACTCAGTCTGTTAAGCGTCTGACTCTGATTTTGGCTCAAGTCATGATATCACAGTTTGTGGGTTTGAGCCCTGCATCAGGCTCTGGTGCTGACAGTGCAGAGCCTGCTTGGGATTCTCTCTCTGCCTCTCTCTCTCTCTCTCTCTCACACACACACACACAAAATAGATACACTTAAAAAAATAAAATAAATAAAAGAGACTTTGCCAGCCTGGTCCCAGGATCTGTATAATGTATGGTCCAGAGGGTGGGAAAAGAGAGATAAAATCAAGAGGCTGGAGAGAAGATGGGGCCCTTAGCTAGAGAGGTAAGTACTTAATAGAAACAATACATTAAAAAACAAACACACAAACACACAAAAAAACACAAAAAAGCTTCCTTAAAAAAAGGAAACTCCCAGGAATCAAGAACAAACTTCATGGTAAAATATTGAAGTCATTCCTATAACATGTAAGACCAAAACAAAAATGTGCTTTATTGCTGTCATTATTCAACATTGTAGTGTAGATCCTACTTTGACAAGAAGACACAAAGAAAGTACAATTTTTGGAAAGGAAGAAACCAAAATATCATTATTTGCAGATGTTGTTATGTACCCAGAAAAGAGGGATACCTGAAAAATTATTATAACTAACAAGAGAATTAAGTGGCCAATACAAGATCAACATACAAGAATCAACAGTTCTTTTACATACCGATAGTAAGTGATTAAAAAACATAAAGGTTGGGGTGCCTGGGTGGCTCAGTCAATTAAGCATCTGACATGATTTCATGAGTTTGTGAGTTCAAGCCCTGCTTTGGGCTCTCTGCTGTCAGCACAGAGCCCACTTTGGATCCTCTGTCCCCTTCTGTCTCTGCCTCTCCCCTGCTTGCACACGCTCTCTCTCTCTCTAAAAAATAAACAAACATTCAAAAACAAAACAAAACAAACCATGAAGATCAAAACATACTATTTCTAGTAGCGACTAGAAACTGTAAAATACTGTACCTATACACTTAACAGTAGTTAAAATGGTAAATTTTACGTTATGTATATTTTGCACAATAAAAACAAAAAAAAATACAATACCTAGGATTTACTTTTTTAAAAAAGTGCACCACCCATATAAAGAAAACTCTAAAGCATTGCTTAAAAGAAAAGAAGAGGGGCGCCTGGGTGGCTCGTCGGTTGAGCATCAGACTTTGGCTCAGGTCATGATCTTACAGTCGGTGGGTTTGAGTCCTGCATTGGGCTCTGTGCTAACGGCTCAGAGCCTGGAGCCTGCTTCAGATTCTGTATCTTCCTCTCTCTGTCCCTCCCCCACTCACACTCTGTCTCTCGCTCTCAAAAATAAACATTAAAAAAAAAAGTTTAAAAAAATAAATAAAAGAAGAAAAGAAATGTGAAATAAATGGAGAGACATACCATGTTCCCAGATGCCATTATTGTTATTTTAATTCTGTTTTTACATGAATTAGACATTACTAGAATCATTTTATTTTTTTTTATTTTTATTTTTTTAACGTTTATTTATTTTTGAGACAGAGAGAGACAGAGCATGAACGGGGGAGGGTCAGAGAGAGAGAGGGAGACACAGAATCTGAAACAGGCTCCAGGCTCTGAGCTGTCAGCACAGAGCCCGACGCGCGGCTCGAACTCATGGACCGCAAGATCATGACCTGAGCAGAAGTCGGCCGCTTAACCGACTGAGCCACCCAGGCGCCCCTAGAATCATTTTATACAGGCAACAATACCTGCTTGTTTACCGATTTCTTTGCTCACCATTCCTTCTTGAATCTCTGATTTTCCTTCTAGGATTTTTCCCCTTCTTCCTAAAAGAACATTCTTTAGCAGTCCCTTAATACAGGTTTATTAGTGCTAAACATCAGTTTTTGTTTATTTAGATATGTCCCTAATTCACATCATTCTTCAAAGACAGTTTTGCTGAATATATAATTCAATCCTGGCAGTTACTTCCTTTTAATCCTTTAGTACATTATTTTGCTATTTTCTGTATTCCACTCTTGCTGTTGAGAAATCTTTGTCAGCTTAATCGTTGTTTACTTGTAGGTGATATGACTTTCCTTTCTGATTGCCTTAAAAAATTTTTTTATGGAAAATTTCAAACATGCCCCAAAGTAGAGAGAAGAGTTTAATGAACTTCCACATTCCCAACACCTGGCATCAACAGTTAAGGATATTTTGTCAATAGTGTTTCCTCTATTCTGCCTCCCCTTCCCTGAGGCATTTTGTTTTGTTTTGTTTTGTTTTTGCTAGAGTATTTAAAGCAAATTCCATGGGTGCCTGGCTGGCTCAGTCAGTAGAACATGTGACTCTTGATCTCAGGGCCTTGAGTTCAAGCACCTTGTTAGGTGTAGAGCTTACTTAAAAAAAAAAAAAGTTAAAAAAGAGCAAATTCCAGATATACATAAGGATTAGATTGTGTTGTTGATAAGTCAGGATTTTTTGCTTTATTTTATTTTTGCTAATCTCTTAATATCATCTAATTCCTCATGCATGTTCAAATTTCTCTGATTGTCTCAAAAAGGTCTTTTTGCAGTTGGTTTGTTTGACTCAGCATCCAGAGTCCACATCATGCATTTGGTTGATACGGCTATTAAGTCTCTTTTCATCTATCACAGCCCCACTCCACCTCCTTTTTTATGCCATTCATGTCTTGATTAAAAACAGACCATTTGTCTTAATATCCACAATCAGGATTTGTCTGATTGCTTCCTCATGGTGTCATCTCACTTGTTCCTCTAGCTCCTGTATTTCCCATAAATTGGTAGTTCACTCTAGAGAGTTGATTAGATTTAGGTTATTTTGGCAAAATGCTGTCGTAGATGGCATTCCAGTTGCATTATGCTAAGAAGCGTAATTGTGTTTGGTTATTGCACTTTGATGTTAAATGCATCCATTACTGAATTAGAGGGCACAAAATGGTTATTTCCTCCTATTTCTATCATTCCTTCTCCATTTATTAGTTGGAATTAATCTATCAGAAAATTTTCGTCAACTACTTGATTGAAATGCACTTGATGTCATATCAAGGTAACTAATGAAGGGTATGTGTGTGAGATTATCAAATTATGGAAGTTTGTGTATTTAATGTGCTCAATAAAATACAGTCATTATTATTTTAGATGCTGAGATTATCCCATCTTTAGTCCTTTCAGTTTGGCTCCTGTAACCTTTTGGCATTACTCTGGTAGTCATTGACAACTTTATTACTTTATGAGTCAATGAAATCTCCTAGGTCCATCTTGTATATTTCCTGCCTCAGATACGGAATCAGCCATTTTTCCAGGGAACACTGGTTCCTTTTAGTGAGAATGATATTTAGAGAGCAAACTTTGGTTGTTAAGGGTGCTTATTGCTACCAGGTTGTCATTTCTACAGAGGACAGAGCTGGAAAATACCTATTATTTAGAAAGAAAAAGAAATAGTGAGTTCATATCTATGTTTCCAATTCAATTTTAAGATTACAAAGGTTTTCAACTGAACTTTTAAAAACTTTAATCTCTGGCTGCTTTTACAACTCTGTCTTTAGTATTCTTCAGTTTCCTTATAAGCATCTGGGGTGGATTTCTTTTTATTTATTCTGCTTGCTATCATATGGTGCATCCTGTGTTGTGAGTTCATATATTTCATCAGTTCTGGAATACTCTTCCTTTTCCTCTTCACATATTGCTTCTCCTACATTCTTTCCATAATGCCTTCCTGTGATTTCTCTCTTTTTTTAATGCTCATTTATTTAATTTATTTTTGAGAGAGAGAGAGAGAGAGAGAGAACGTGCAAGCAGGGGAGGGGCAGAGAGAGAGGGAGAATCCAAAGCAGGTTCCAGGCTCCAAGCTGTCAGAGGAGAGCCCAATGACTTGGTGCTCTAACGCAAGAACTGTGTGAATATGACCTGAGCTTAAGTCAGACACTTAACCGACTGAGCCACTCAGGTGACCCCGTCTTATGATTTCTTTCTTTTTTTTAATGTTTATTTTTGAGAGAGAGAGACAGAGCATGAGCAGGGGAGGGGCAGAGAGAGAGGAAGACACAGAATCTGAAGCAGGCTCCAGGCTCTGAGCTGGCAGCACAGAGCCCAACATGGGGCTCAAACTCATGAACCATCAGTTCATGACCTGAGCTGAAGTCTGATACTTAACCAACTGAGCTACCCAGGCACACCCTGCGATTTCAATTAGACAAATGACAGGTCCTTTCATTCTGTATACCATAACTCTTATATCCTCTGTCACAATATTCTTCTCCTGTTTCTCTTTGCTGTGTTTTAAGTAATTCCTTCAACAATTTCTTCATGATTTCTCTTTTCAGCTGTGTCTAATCTGTGTTTTTTAATATTCAGTGTACTCAGTGAGGTGCTTTTTTATTGTGGTATTGTTTATCGAAAAACTGGAGTAAGATTATGTTTCATCATTAGTTGAACACCTAAGTAAGTTATTGTATATACATAAAATGAATACTACGAAATCACTTACATGATATTTATAAAATTTCAAAATGCATAAACAAAAAACAACAAAAGAGGGATTGCTCTAGACTAAGAGAAATTTAAGAAACACAATTACCAAATGCAGTATGTGAGTACTAATGCAAATAGACCAACTATAAAAAAAGACATTTTGAGACAACTGGGGAAATTTGAATATGACCTACTATTACAGAAATCCAAGGAATTATTGTTAAATGTGATAATGACATTACATATTTGTAAGAAAACATTGACATATTTTAGAGATGCATTAAGTGTAGAATTTATTTAAAATACTTCAGTAGCAGCACACGCACACACACACACACACAAGGAAAAGATGAAGTAAGTTTGACAAAGGTTTGATAATTGTTGAATGTGGGTAATACTCATATGGGAATTCATTAAACTGTTCTCCCCACTCTTTGGGTGTACTTGAAATTGTCCAAGAAAAAGTCCTAGTCAATATATATGGAGGCAAATAAATAGAAACAGGCCTTGAAGAGCTCCAGGCAATCTGTTAATAATAGTTACCTATGGTGCAGGAGGAAGCTAGGTAGGGTGGGGGCTAAGGTGGAGTTTTACTGTTTATATACATCAGTATGGTTTGATTTCTTTTTTTCTGGTACAATGAGAATATACTTACATGTTACTTCCGTAAATTCCCTGTTAAGAAGGAAGTTGTCTGCATTGTCAATTGCCTCGGAGAGGCCAAGGCAGGACTGCAGAGTCCACTCAATTTGGCAACCAGAGGCTACTGATGACTTTAAGAAGAGCTGCTGGTGGGGTGGATGGCAGGCTGCAGGGATGAGGGGACGCCAGCATCGAGGTGGGAAGCTCACCTATGAAAAGCGGCAGAAGGGCAAGGAAGACAGCAGATAGGAGCAGGTGAGTAAAGTTTCCAATAAGATGGAGTTTGGGAGCAAAGACATCTGCCTGAGCCAGGTGTGAGGGATGAGATATGGTCCTGAACGGGAAAACAGGGAACTAGAAACAGAGTCTGAAGGATCAGGAACAGGTTGAGAAAGGTAGATGGGTCAGGGTGATTTGTTCAGGAAGCATCCTGTGAATATCATTCCAGGGCATTAGTGGCTCATTTCTCTGAATGTGTGTGATGGCTGGGGTGGGGGCTGAAAGCATTGGGGCCTGACTACGGAGCAGGGTCATTGACATTGAATGGTGACCCTTGTTTAGGACGGGTGCAGGGGAGATTCAGGGGCCAGGTTGAGAGTGCTGTCAGAAATGGGTGAAGTGATGCCTCTTAGAATCCAGTTGAACAAGGAAGGGAATGAGGAAGGAAGTCACCTGATACCATACCTGGCACATAGTAGATGCTCAACCAATACTTGCTGACTGTTTTCAAGGGATTAGAAGCCTCAATAAGATTGAAGAGCAAGTGTTGTGAGACTAAGCGTGTAGGGGCTGGAGGAACAGGAGGTTGTGGTCACAGAGTGGTGTATTGAGAGGTTATGGTATCAACACTGGGATGGTTTTGGTCATGACCAAAGCTCGGCTATGGCTTGACGGAGTGGGTTGGGGGACAAGGTCTGTTTAGGAAATCACAGAACAGTGAGGATTTATGAGTGTTAGAAGATCTTAAGAACTGAAGTGCCCTCCCCTTCCTACCAGGTCTCAGCTTTTCTACACTTCTGTCTCTGGCTTTCCTATGTGTTGGTCTTTGATCGCATGTTCTCCTTTGTCTGTGCTTTCACTCACCCTTCAGTTAACTTCCTGGCTGTGTCGGAGCCCATCTGAGCTTCTGGGCACCACTCAGGCAGTTACAACACATCAGTAGTGCCCTTCCATCTGCCTCAGGATCTGCTGTCACCTGACTCCTAGATCTCGTGCCTGTGCACAGGCTATTCCTCACGTCCTGGAGTTTCCTGTGATCATGTGAACACCTGTTTGCCTGCTCCTAGAGAAAGAGGCCATTTACAGTTAGAATGATTCGGTGTTTTATGGTTGTTCACACCCTGTGACTTGCCAAAACATTTTCATAAGCACCATTTTTTCTGCTGCTCACATTATCTCAGGAAGTTAAAATGATAAAGGAAATATTAATAGAGGGAGTCTGGTGGTGGGGCTTGGCACAGAACTATGGAGACCCTGTAGGTCAGAGTCTGAGCTTTAGATTTGCTGGGCCAGACACTTGAATTTCGTGGGGTCCCCAAAGTGAGCAGTCTCACCAGGCCAAACTGATAAGAGATTGATATACAAGCCAGATCTAAACTTTTATTTACAGTAAGGGATATATTTTTCTTTTTAGAAAAATGTCTATTTATTTATTTTGAGAGAGAGAGCCTGTGCGAGAGAGAGAGTTGGGAGGGACACAGAGAGAGGGAGATAGAGAATCCCAAGTAGGCTTCATGCTGCAAGTGAAGAGCCCAAAGCAGGGCTTGATCCCACAAATCATGAGATCTTGATCTGTGCTGAAATCAAGAGCCAGATGCTTAACTGACTGAGCCACCCATGCACCACCAGAGTATATTCTTCAAAAGGTGCCTCCTATATCTATAATCCTTCCCCAAGAGATCTCATCCAGGTTCGTGGCTTGAAAAGCCACATATGCCCTGATGACTCCCAAATACGTATCTCTAGGCCCAGTCTATTCTTTTCCTTACCTATCCAATGGTCTAGTTTACCTCTCCTTTGACTAATAGACATCTCTTGACTGTTCCAATTCTGCCAAGATGAGAATTCACTTGGGCTGCTGGCCTCCTCCCCAAACTAAACATAGGAGGAATTATAGAGAGCAGTATGAAATCCAGGAAATAGCAACAACAAAGAAGAAACGCCTGGGGAGCTAAAAGCCTCTTTAGAACAAAATTGCACGCGCGTGCGTGCGTGCATGCGTGTGTGTGTGTGTGTGTGTGTGTGTGTGTGTGTAGAGTAGTTGCAGCCTGAGGCAGAGGTGACAGTAATCATAAGGATAAAAGAAAAGTAATGGACTTTCTGTTCTTGCCTCTCCCACACCTTTGCATCAGACAGACATTGCCTCTCTCTATAGAACTGCAGAGGCAGTGGCTCAGGCCACTGGTCAGGGTGTCCATGGGAATGAACTCAGAACAGCATGAAAGCCCTGTCAGGGTCAAGAGTAGATAAATTAGGGGAACAACTGTCTTTGAGTGTATCCTCACTCCTTTACTCTTTGCCCTCCAAATCCCCAGACTGGCCCTTCCAATCGGGAAAGGCAGCTTCCTTCTAGCCCGGGGGGAAGGGAGGAATAAAACCAAGACCCCAAGGAGTTTGGGGCCAGGTGAAGACAAGCAGATGTGATGCCATGTGATTGTGTGGTGCCTGGGGTGCCCCACTAGAGATCGGAGTCCCTGTTCTCTCCTTGAACTTAATAGGCTAACAGACACTGAGTGGCCTTCTGTCCCTCCCCAAAAGGCTGTATGGAGCAGAGTAGGGAATACCCTCAGGGAATATAGTCTCACAAGCCTAAGTAGTGGTACACTCAAGGCATAAAATTAAACCAAAAGAAAAGCAAAATGCATCACATGTAACATCAGAAGAAACAGGAGGACAGAAGCAAGAGAATTAGTACAGATGGACCAGGGATTTCAAATCAGCTCTACAAATATACAAAAGTAATATTAGCACTATAAAGCAAAAACCAAAAAAAGTTTAGAAGATCCAAATGAAAATATTAGGTAAGAAAAAGATAATAGTTGAAATAAAGAGCACAGTAAGTGAGATATATAACCAATGAAAAATAAATTAGAGAATATCATTTTGGGAAACACTCCAAAAAGGACTCATTAAAGAATGAGGAGATAGGGGCACCTGGGTGGCTCAGTCGGTTAAGTGTCCGACTTCAGCTCAGGTCATGATCTCATGGTTCATGGGTTTGAGCCTCGCATTGGGCTCTGTGCTGACAACTCAGAGCCTGGAGCCTGCTTCAGATTCTGTGTCTCCCTCTCTCTGCCCCTCCCCTGCTTACACTCTGTCCCTTTCTAAAATAAATAAAAAATAAAAAATAATTAAAAAAAAAGAATGAGGAGATAAAAAAAAATAAAACTGGGAGATCAGGAAGGTAGAAGTAAATGCCCACACCTATAACAGGAATTCAGAAGGAAAAAATGAAAATGCATAGAAGAATATATTTGAAGAAATAATAGACACACATTTTCCAGGTTTGAAAAGAATGAATGGCTTCAGATTGGAAGGGCTACAGAGTGGAAAATAAAAGAGAGAAGGGAAAACCCACACAAGATACCAGATGGTAAAATCTAAAAATACCAAAGAGAAAACTTGAAAAGTATTAGATCGACATTAGATCTCTCCGTTGCAACACTGGGCGTAAGAAGATAGTGGAATAATATTTCTTAAGTACCAGAAGAAAATAATTTTGAACTTGAAGTTTTATATCCAGCCAGGTTGTCATTCGAACGTGAAAAAAATTCTCAGGCAACAAGGTCTCAAAATGCTTCTCATAAAAAGAGCCACATGAGAAAACATCTCTGGAGTGCCAGAAAGCAAGGATGCATGAAAAGGTAAATGGAATGATTCCAAATGGTTTATCCTAATATATAAAGCAAGTTGTTTACAAAATGTTAACAATTATTAAATATAGGTGGAGGGATATATTGATGTTTATTGAATTTACTTTTCTAGAAGTTTGGAAATTTTCATAACAAAAAATGTTTAAAACATTTTGGAGGCAATACGCAAATATGAAGAGATACAAATCCAGGAGACTTTGCAAGAAATAGAGTAAGAGTGATTTGATACATTGGTGAAATTTCTGTTGTCTAAACAACAACAGCAAGAACAACAAACTTAAGACTGAAAAAAGGAAAAAGAGGAAGTATACCCATAATAGTCCCAAATTAATATTCTACACAATACTAAATTGATAGTAGATTGGAAGTAGATAGAAATTTGGGAAATGCCTAAATACTTGGAAATTAAACAATACATTCTTTAAAAAATTTTTATTTATTTTTTCATTCATTCATTCATTCATTCATTCATTTATTTTACATCCAAGTTAGTTAGCATATAGTGCAACAATTTCAGGAGTAGATGCCTTAATGCCCCTTATTCTTTTAGCCCATCCCCCTCCACAACCCTCTGTTTGTTCTGTGTATTTAGGAGTGTCTTATAAACAACACATTTTGATATAACCCATGGTTCAAAGAAAAAATCACAAGGAAAATTATTTTTGAACTGAATAAAAAAGAAAACTTGTGGTGCCTAGATGGCTCTGTCGGCTAGGCATCCGACTCTTGATTTCAGCTCAGGTCATGATCTCAGGGTTCATGGGTTCAGGCTCTGTGTTGGGCTCCATACTGACAGTGCAAAACCTGCTTGGAATTCTCTCTCCTCCTCTCTCTCTGACTCTCCCCTGCTTGCTCTCTCTCTATCTCAAAAATAATAAAAACATTAAAAAAAATTCGACGTATCAAAATTTATGGGATGCAGCAAAAGCAGTGCTTTTAGGGAAAGGTATAGCTTTAAACACCTATATTAGAAAAGAAAAAATGCTCTCATATCAATAACTTAAGCTTCCACATTAATAACCTGGAGAAAAGGAGCCAACTGAGTCCAAAGCAAGCAGAAGGTAGAAAATAATATAGATTAAAGTGTAAACAAATGAAATAGAAAACCGAAAAACAACAGAGACAAAAATCAATAAAAAAAAAGTTAGGTTTTCTGGAAAAGATTAACAAAATTGACATATCTTTAGTTAGGCTGACCAAAATTTAAAAAAAAAAAAAGAAAAAGAAAAAATATGAATTGCAAAATCACGACTGATCCTACAGAAATAAAAAGAATATAAAGGAATACTACAAATTCAATAACCTGGTTGAAATGGACAAGTTCCTAGCAAGATATGGATTATGAAAATTGATTCAAGAATATAAAATCTGAATAGTAAAAAAGTAAAAAGTAAAAAAGTAAAAAAGTAAAAAAAAAGATATCCACATTGGAAAGGAAGTAAAAGTGTATTCACAGATGACATGGTCCTGTATATACAAATTCCTAAGAAATTCACAAAAAAACTATTCTTAACATGTCAACACTGCCCAAATTGATGTACAAATTTAATGCAATCCCTATCCAAGTCCCAGCTGCCCAATATCTTCTACATATTGACAAACTAATTCTATCATCAAAGTGGAAATGCAAAGGATCCAGAATAGCCAAAAAATTTTTGAAAAAGAATAAAGTTGAAGGACTCAGACTTTCTGGTTGCAAAACTTACTACAAAACTATAGTAATCAAAACAATGTGGTACCGATAGTAAGATGGACACATAGACCAATGGCCTCGAATTGAGAGTCAGAAATAAGACTTCACATGTAAGGCCAATTTACTTTTGGCGAAGGTGCCAAGGAAATTCAATGGGAAAAAGATATTCTATACAACTGTTGGCAAGGATGTGGAGAAACTGGATCCCTCATACATTCCCAACAGGAGTGTAAAATGGTACAGCCACTTTGGAGAGCAGTTTGGCAGTTTCTTAAAAAGTTAAAAATAAACCTACCCTTCCACCCAGAAATTCCATTCCTAACTATCTACTGAGAGAAATGAAAACACGTCCACACAAAGATTTGTACATGAATATTCGTAGCAGCATTATGCATAATAGCTAAAACCAGGAAACAATCCAAACGCCTATCAACAGGTTAATGGATAAACCAAATGTGGTGTATTCACACTGGAAGACTGCTCAGCAATTAAAAGGAATAATTACTGATAACTGATACACACATGACATAGATGAACCTCAAAAACATTGTAGACACAAAAGACTGTATCTTGTATGATCCCATTTATGTGAACTATACAGAAAAGGCAAATTTATACACGTAGAAGTAGGTCAGTGGTTGCCTGGGCTAGATCTGGGAATAGGGACTGACTGCAAATGAGCACTGCAAGGGAACTTTTTGGGGTGATGAAAATGTTCTAAATTTGGATCGTTGCGATAGTTGCACAGCTCTATACATTTACTAAAAATAATTGAATTGTACACTTACAATGGATGAATATGTTATTTTATGGTATTTACATTAAACGTCAATAAAGCTGTTAAAAAAAAGAATCATAGGTTCAGGGACCAAAGTATTGGGGTATTTGAGGGATATTTTATTCTAGCTGGAGGAAAATCTCTGATAGGCTCAAATCTGAGGGCTATATCCAACTACATACCTGTGATAGGATGAATAATGGCTCCAAAGATATTCAGGTCCTAATCCCTGGAACCTGTGAGTATAATCTCAAACGGCAAAAGGGACTTTGCAGATGTGATTCAGTTAAGGGTCTTGAAATGGGAAGGTTATTCTGGATTATCCAGTTAGTCGGGCCCTGCAGTTAATCACAGATGCCCTTGTAAGTAGGAGACAGCGGGAGATTTGACACAGTGATGAGATACGAGAATGTGGACGAGAGGGGCGGAGGAAGGGGTCATGAGCCACAGAATGCAGACTGCCTCCAGAAGCTAGGGAATGAGAGGAAGCAGATTCTCCCCCAGAGCCTCCAAAAGGAATGCGGACCTGGTGACGCCCTGACGTTAGCCCAGTAAAATTGATGTCAGGCTTCTGGCCTCCAGAAAAGTAAGGGAATACATCTGTGCTGCTTCAGGTCACCAAGTTGGTGGCAATTTGTTACAGTGCCATAGGAAATGAATATAATATCCAACCTCAAACAGATTTGGTATGTATTTTATAAATTTTGAATTAGTTGCAAATACATAAAAACTTGTAAATTTCACATTATAATCTAGATTTATGTGGGCTTTTTTTAAATGGGAAAATTAGGCAGCATAGGTCTTCCCCATCAATATGATAATAATTGGCCAGAACTGAGTCATGCTCCATCAGCTTTGTGGTCTTCCTGTGGCCTGCTTATTCTCTACGAATGCCTGACTCCTGTAGGCAGATGGGAGTTTGTGCCTCCTACTTTACTTTATTTACTTATTTATTTTAGAGAGAAAGGGGGTGTGTGAGCAGGGGAAAGGGGCACAGGGAGACAGAATCTTGATCAGGCTCCATGCCCAGCGCGGAGGGTGACATAGGGCTCCATCTCACAACTGTGAGATCATGACCTGAGCCCAAATCAAGAGTCAGAGGCTTAACCCACTGAGCCACCCAGGCTCCCCTGTGTCTCCTACTTTAGAATGGTACTGGAGCACCTGGGTGGCTCAGTCAGTTAAGTGTCCGACTTCTGCAGAGGTCATGATCTCGAGGTTCGTGAGTTTGAGCCTGTAGTCTGTGCTGACAGCTCAGAGCCTGGAGCCTGCTTCGGATTCTGTGTTTCCTCTTTCTGCCCCTGCCCCACTCATACTGTCTCTCCTTCCCTCTCTCAAAAATTAAAAAGAACATTAAAAAAATTAATATAGAATGGTTGCCATAGCTTTCTGCATCTGAAGACACGGCCCTGAATGTGGCATCTTCCTCACTAGCATGGATTATAACTATCTTCTTTTTGAGAGGGTCAAAGAGGAAAGAGGGGTCACTCATAAAGCTGCCTAATTAGTTCATCTGTGTCATGTAAGGGTTCTGCTGACTAAAGAGCTCTTGCTTGCATTATCAGATTTGTCTGTCAAGCTTCTGGCCTTTGTAGAATATTTGGGGGCGGGGAGTCTCTCATGTTCACACTTTGCTTGTTTTTTCCATTTTACCGTGTTCTGATCCATTACCTCCTGGGGTTCCAGGACCACTACCTTCTCTTGAAAGGTGCTGTCAGCATCTTGGAGGCCTCAGAAGAGAGGCAGGAGGGGGCCATTGGGAAAGCCATCCTTGAGTCTGAGGTGTGAACACAGACCGTGCAATGATTTGCATCAGCACAGGTGAAAGGTCCGCAGACTTCGCCAAAATCTTGGGGTGAACTATGAGGCACAAAAGAGAAGTCTTAAAAAAGTAGGTATGAGAAAATGCTCCAGCATTCAAGATCAAGTGCCTCCACTTCAGTTCCTGTCTGGGCACTCCCTCTCTTCTATCCCTTAACTCCCTCCACCCGGAAGCCTGGGCTCCCGAAGCCCTTTTTCAGGTCAGATGCCACTACGGTTGGTGTTTCCACACTCTGACCAGTCCCCTTGTGGAAAGACTCACAGTTTTGCTTTTTTGCTTTTTATTGATTTTATTTTTTAAATTTACATCCAAATTAGTTAGCATATAGTGCAACAATGATTTCAGGAGTAGATTCCTTAGTGCCCCTTACCCATTTAGCCCATCCACCCTCCCACAACCCCTCCAGCAACCCTCTGTTTGTTCTCTATATTTAAGAGTCTCTTATGTTTTGTCCCCCTCCCCGTTTTTATATTCTTTTTGCTTCCCTTCCCTTATGTTCATCTGTTCTGTGTCTTAAAGTCCTCATATGAGTGAAGTCATATGATATTTGTCTTTCTATGACTGACTAATTTCGCTTAGCATAATACCCTCTAGTTCCATCCACGTAGTTGCAAATGGCAAGATTTCTTTCTGATTGTTGAGTAATAGTCCATTGTGTATATATACCACATTTTCTTTATCCATTCATCCATTGATGGACATTTGGGCTCTTTCCATACTTTGGCTATTGTTGATAGTGCTGCTATAAACGTGGGGGTGCATGTGTCCCTTCGAAACAACATACCTGTATCCCTTGGATAAATACCTAGTAGTGCAATTGCTGGGTCATAGGGTAGTTCTATTTTTAATTTTTTGAGGAAGCACCGTACTGTTTTCCAGAGTGGCTGCACCAGTTTGCATTCCCACCAGCAGTGCAAAAGAGATCCTCTTTCTCCGCATCCTCGCCAACATGTGTTGTTGCCTGCGTTGTTAATGTTAGCCATTCTGACAGATGTGAGGTGGTATCTCCTTGTGGTTTTGATTTGTATTTCCCTGATTATGAATGATGCTGAGCATTTTTTCATGTGATGGTTGGCCATCTGGATGTCTTCTTTGGAGAAGTGTCTATTCATGTCTTTTGCCCATGTCTTCACTGGATTATTTGTTTTTTGGGTGTTGAGTTTGCTAAGTTCTTTATAGATTTTGGATACTGACCCTTTATCTGATATGTCATTTCCAAATATCTTCTCCTGTTTTGTCGGTTGCCTTTTAGTTTTGCTGATTGTTTCCTTTGCTGTGCAGAAGAAGACACACACACACACACACACACACACACACACACACACACACACACACAAATATTCCATGCAACTGGATAGGAAGAGCAAATATTGTTAAGATGTTGATACTACCCAAAGCAACCTACGTATTCAATTCAGTCCCTATCAAAATAACACCAGCATTCTTCACAGAGCTAGAACAAACAATCCTAAAATTTGTGTGGAACCAGAAAAGACCTCGGATAGCCAAAGCAATCTTGAAAAAGAAAGCCAAAGCTGGAGGCATCACAAACCCAGACATCAAGCTATACTACAAAGCTGTAATCATCAAGACAGTATGATACCGGCACAAGAACAGACACTCAGATCAATGGAATAGAATAGAGAACCCGGAAACGGACCCACAAACATATGGCCAACTAACCTTTGACAAAGCAGGAAAGAATATCCAATGGAATAAAGACAGTCTCTTCAGCAGGTGATCCTGGGAAAACTGGATGGCGACATGCAGAAGAGTGAACCTGGACCACTTTCTTACACCATATACAGAAATAAACTCAAAATGGATGAAAGACCTAAATGTAAGACAGGAAGCCATGAAAATCCTCGAGGAGAAAGCAGGCAAAAACCTCTTTGACCTTGGCTGCAGCAACTTCTTACTCAGCACGTCTCCAGGGGCCAGGGAAACAAAAGCAAAAATGAACTATTGGTACCTCATCAAAATAGAAAGACTCACAGTTTTCCAGACACCTGCTCACTTGCTGCCCCCGCCCCCGCTGGAGGACACCACCTCTCTGGCCAGTGCACCTCCCAGAGTCTGGATTCTTCAGTCTGGATTGGAGCCTATGCATAGCCTCATGAAACAGTTTCACGGAAGTGCTTCAGCAATGCCTGTGGAGGCCTCTCAGTGGTCTCCATTCTCAAGAGGAAATTCATCTCAGGTTCTTTTGGCTACCTTTCTGGCCTTCCTCCCAATTTCCTGTGGGTAATGGCTTTGACCAGGGGATACCCACCCCCTTGCCCAAAATAGGACTGCAGGGACTGCCTGCTCTGAATATTATTCGTTAAAAAGAAACATTTTCCTCACCCATAAATAGGTTTGCAATGCCCTTAGTAGAAAATTACAGATCTTTAGAGTGGCCCACAGATCCTGAATCGGTGGCTTCTTTCCATCTTGCCATCCCACTCAGTGCTCAGGCCACACCAGCGTTAAAACTCATAACGGCATAAATCTCCCAGCTATTCCCTGTCTTGGGCCTTTGTACAAACCCTTCCCTCTTTATGCAAACTGTTCTGGGCTCCTTTTCCACTCCTCATCTTTCTGTGGTCTCGCCTAAAGTAATTTCCTCAGGGAAACCTTCCCTGACCTCCCAACTGGAAGGAAGTTCCTCTATATTCCCTGTAGAACCCCAAATACAGACACCCAAAATCCTTCGTTCTCCCCTCACAGCACTTACTGTCACTTGAAGTTTTATATTTTTGGGGTTTTGTATTTACTGTCTCCCTCACGAGAGTTCCTCTCATGAGAGGAGCTTCTTGAGAGGCTGTGTCTGTCAGTCCCACATTTGTTGAATCCATAAATGAATGAAAGGGAACCATTTACAAAGACACTCTCAACCTCAGCCATCCCCAACAATTTAAAATATGCAGAGCTTCTCACTCTTTTGAACCTTTGTATTTAAAATAAGATACACCCAATGATGTATCTTGATAGTTTGCCTAACCAAAAGGCCCAAGACTTAAGTGTTTTTCTCAAAATAAATGTGAAATCAGCAAAGATGATGACTAAGAACATAAACTCTCATGCATGGAGACCACAGCTCCTTCCGGATGGGAAGGTCCGAATCCTCTGGGATGCTGAGACCATGGTCTCTGCAGAGGAAAGCTTTCCTCAGTACAAGGCCCAGTGTGGGGAGGCTGGCTCTGAGAGGGGAGAAGCCAAGCCCATAGCTCTCCTTTCCTCAGTGGCCCACACAGCTCCTGGCCTTCTCTGATGTGCTATGACCTCTTCATCTCTGTTAATGGAAATTTAGGCTCCACCCCAAGTGGTTTGCTGTTTTAAATCCCCTGGAACTGAACATCCTTCTACAAAGATCTTTGAACACTGTGTGAAGATTTCCACAGGGTAAACTCGTAGAAATGGGATTGCCAGATTAAAGGGATGACCCATTTAAAATTGTTGGTATATACTGCTGAATTGATCTTCAAAAAGGCTGTGCCCAAGGGTGTCCCCTTTGCCCAGCCCCCCCACCCTGCATACCACTGTTGTGCTAATTTGCAATTTTAAACTAGTAGTGAGGTTAAGCATTTTTTCATGTTTAATTGCCCTTTGTATTTGCCGTGAACTGTTTATTCAAATTCTTTGAGCAATTCAGGTAGAACCCTAATATAAAATATATACTCCTATATTTTATTCTGTTACTTGAGTGAGGTTTTTATGTCCATATCTTTAATCTATCGGGAATGATTTTTTTATGCGTTGGAACTCTAACTCTGTGTTTAATATTTATTGCTGTTATTATTGTTATTAATTTTAGAGAGAGAGCATGTGCGTGAGTCGGGGAGAAGAGCAGAGGGAGAGGGAATCTTAAGCAGGCTCCACACTCAGTGTGGAGCTCCAGGGGGCTTGGTTCAACGACCCTGGGATCATGACCTGAGCTGAAATCAAGAGTTGGATGTTCTACCAACTGAGCCATCCAGGTGCCCCACTATTTTTTTTTAAGTGTTTTGTTTATTTGTTTATAAGTAACTTCTACACCCAACGTGGGGCTTGAACTCACAACCCTGAGATCAAGAGTTGCATGCTCTCCTGACTGCAACCTGCACTCCAGCCAGGTGCCCCTATTACTGTTCTTTTTTAAAGATGGAGGTTAAAGTTGCCTTTTCCCTACATATTTGAAATACCGTCTTTATCATAGGTTAAATTCTTATGCAAGTGTAAGACTGTTCCCAGACTCCACTCTGTTTCTGCTGACTGTTTGCCGAATTCTGGCTTCACCCCACATTGTCTGAATCATTGCAGCTTTGTAACACATGCCTGGTACCCAGTAGGCACTCAACAAATATTTGTCACTCTATATTCTACTCTTTCGAATATACTTGAGAATCAATGATGTCAAGTTATTTTAAAACCCACTGAGATTTGCCTTTCCCAAACTCCTTGAGCAACTTTGTTTTAGGTGTATCTTTTATTGCTATCATATTTTTGCATTTTTAAAGCATATCTGAAAGTATTTTCTTTGAGTTGGCAAGTTTCCACCATTCGGTTATTGTTATACAGGTTGATAGATTTACTGTTATCATCTTTTATAATTTCAGATTGTTTTTTAATACTCCCTTGCTGCTTTCCATCATCTGTTTCCTGGTCTGTTTTATTCATTGTTTCTCCCCACTTCCAGCAGTTTGAAAAATGTTTAACTTTTAAATATTAATCTTCATCTTTTTACTTTTAAATAAATATCCTACAGCCTGTATTACTGCAAAGTCACTCCTCTCAGAAACCAAGAGAGCAAGCAGACAAAAAACAGAGATAGCGAAGATCTAAAAATGCAACTAATATGTTTGCTGTATTAGATATAATGGAACTCCACACCCAAGAGAGAATTCATATTCTTTTTGAGCGCAGGAAGAACATTTGCATTGGCTATAAAAGGAGCTATAATAAATTTCACAGAATCAATAACACACAGATCATGTCATCTGCCCACAATGCACTAAAATCATAAATTAATAACAAAGGTAAGGCTTAAAAGCACATGCCTCTTGTAATTTTGCTTGCTCCACAACTCCCTCAGAACTCTTGCACCTGCCCCTCCCTCCTGGATTACTAGATGACTCTGGGAAATGAAATCCTCACTCTACACAGCAATTCAGGTTCAGTTCTCCTCGAAAACTCAGCTCCCAGACCAACGTTCTTCACCTGGAACTCCTCAGGTATCCGACAGAAGCAAAAGGGTCATCTTCCGATTTACCAGGCAGGATTTGCCCTCCTAACCGTCTGATTTGGGCTCAGGTCATGATCTCATGGTTCCTGGGTTGAAGCCCCGTGTCAGGCTCTCTGCTGTCAGCACAGAGCCCTTTTCAGATCCTCTGTCCTCCTCTCTCTCTGCCCCTCCCCTCCCTCTCAAAAATAAATACACATTTAAAAATAATTATGAAGTCATGGATTTAAATATATTTAATATATTTCAATCCATTGATTATTATCCTTGGCCATGCTCTATTTGTTGCACCTTTGGCCCGTGGAAGCCTCTCAAGTTGGCTTCTGAGTCCTTTCTGACAATCCTAGTAGGTCTTTGATGGCTTTCTTCCAATATGGCATCTGGGAAGCAGGCAAGAGGCAGATGCCCTCTGTAGCCTGCAGGTTTGGTGAGAGCACCTCTGCTTAGT
Source organism: Panthera pardus (assembly GCF_024362965.1). Classification (NCBI taxonomy): domain Eukaryota; kingdom Metazoa; phylum Chordata; class Mammalia; order Carnivora; family Felidae; genus Panthera; species Panthera pardus. The sequence goes on along the minus strand of NW_026526821.1, from coordinate 88,942,395 downwards.
CCCATCTTTTAAGAGGAAACACTGTACCTTCTAGGTTTCTGGTTAGAGCCTTGAGGGGTTCAGCAAGAGAGGGACTACAGAAGAGGGAGCCGCTGGAGGTGGGGAAAATGATGAGTACAACTTTTTGTTTTTAAGTTTATTCATTTATCTTGAGATAGAGAGAACCAGTGGGGGAGGGGCCGAGAGAGATGGGGACAGAGGATCCAAAACGGGCCCTATGCTGACAGCAAAAAGCCTGATGTGTGCAGGGCTTGAACTCACGAACCGTGAGATCATGACCTGAGCCGAAGTTGAATGCTTAACTGTCTGAGCCACCCAGGCACCTCTATGAGCGCAGCTTTTAACTTTGTTGTGGGCGGAATTGTGTTCCTCACAAATTCCTATGTTGAAAACCTTATTCCCAGTACCTCAGATTGTATTTGGAGATAGGGCCTTACATAGGTAAATAAGGTAAAATGCAAGCATATGGATAGGTCCATCCTCCATAGGCCAAAGTGACTGATGTTCTTTATAAGAATAAAAGATTATGGACATCTGAGTGGCTCAGTCGGTTAAGTGTCCCATTTCAGCTCAGGTCATTATCTAATGGTTCCTGCGTTCGAGCCCCACATCAAACCTATACTGTCAGTGCAGAGCTTGCTTGGGATTCTCTCTCTCTCTCTCTCTCTGCCCCTCTCCCACTTGTGCTCACTGTCTTTCTCTCTCTTTCTCTCAAAATAAATAAACTTAAAAAAAAAAGAACAGAAGATTAGGGCACAGACAACACAGAGACCAAGGGACAGTCATGTGAGAATTCAGCAAGAAGACGGCCACCTGCAAGGCAAGAAGAGAGGCCTCAGAAGAAACCAACTTAACAGCACCTTGATCTTGGACTTCTAGCCTCCAGAACTGTGAAAAAATAAATTTGTGTGGTTTGAGCCACCCAGTCAGTGGTATTTTGTTATGGCAGCCTTAGCAAACTCCTAAGAACCTGTTGAGTTTGAAGCATCCACGGATGTTGCTTCGCAGTTGTAAGTGTGGATCTGGGGTTCAGGAAAGAAGACAGCTGGAAGCAGACCTGTGGGAATTGGGAACATATACAGGGTGGATCAAACCACGTATATAAGGGTGAATCTCCAGGGAGAATCTGATGAGTGAAATGAGGAGAGGGCTCAGAAATAAACCAATGTTAAGAAATGGGGGAAGAGAAGCCCTTGAAGGAGACCCAGAGATAGTGGGTCGAGGGATAGGCAGGAGCAAAAGTGTGGAAGAATGGAGTCTGAGGCAGAGAGTGGAGTTGAGGGAGTTTGGAGAAGGCAGTGGTTAACTACTCAATGCCAAAGAGAGGTCAAGTAAGATAAAGACTGAAGAAAGGCCTTGGGGTTTTACAATTATGAGTGGGTGGGGGCATGGAGAGCCCAGGCTGCAGTGGTTTGGGGTGTGACTGGGGATAAGGGGATAAGGACTAGGAGGATAAATCATCTTCAGCAAATCTGATGGAAAGCAGGACATGGTGTAGGCTGACAGCGAGAAGCAGCTTGATATTTTCTCTGTTTTTCTTGGGAGGGACTTGAACACATTCATATTATGACAGGAAGGAGCCAGTGGATGAGAAATACCAAAATGAAGGAGGAGATGGAAACCTGGAGTGCCCCAAAGCAAAGAGAGGGAAATTAAGCACATAGGAATACCTCTTCCTCTGAGATGGGAGAAATGTAGGTGGTGATTAGTTTGTAGGTTTTAGGGTGGGAATCTGGGAATCAATATTCATGCACAACTTTTTATGTAGACACATGTTTTCATTTCTTTTGGATATATTTCTGTATATTTCTATTCCAATGAAATTGCTGGGTCATACGGTAACTGCCATATTTAACAATTTGAGGAACTGCCAAACCGTTTTGAAAAGCGGCTGCACCCTTTTACATTCCCACCAGCAATGTATGAATGAGGGCTTCAATGTTTCCACACCCAGTGGGTTTCAGGTGGTGTCTCATTGTGGTTTTGATTTACATTTCCTAATGACTAATGTTTTTTATTTCTTTTCATGTGCATATTGGCCATTTGTCTATCTTCTTTAGGGAATATTCAAATCATTTGAAAAAATGTTTTTAAAATGATTTTTTTTAATGTTTATTTTTGAGAGAGAGAGAGACAAAACTTGAGTGGGGGAGGGGCAGAGAGAGAGAGAGAGAGAGAGAGAGAGAGACAGAATCTGAAGCAGGCTCCAGGCAATCAGGCTCTATATGGGGCTCGAACCCACGGACTGCAAGATCATGACCTGAGCCAAATTTGGACGCTCAATCGACTGAGCCACCCAGGCCCCTCTCATTTGCCCCTTTTAGAGTTGGATTATCTTTCTATTGTTGAGTTGTAAGAGTTCTTTATATATTCTGCATACCAGTCTCTTATCAGATGTATGATTTACAAATATTTTCTCCCATCCTGCAAGTTGTCTTTTCACTTTCTTAAGGGTGTTCTTTGAAGCACAAAAACTTTTAGCTTTGATGAAGGCTAGTTTATCTATTTTTTCTTCAGTTGCTTGTGCTTTTGGTGTTCTAAGAAAGCTTTGCCTAATCCAAGTCATGAAGATTTACTCCCTTTTCATCTGAGAGTTTTATTGTTTTAGCACTTCCATTTAGTCTATGATCTATTTTGAGTTAATTTTTGTGTATGGTGTAAGGAAGAGGTACAATTAATTCTTTTGCATGTGAATATCTAGCTGTCCCAACACATTTGTTGAAAAGGTTCACTGAATGCTCTTGGCACCTCTGTTGAAAAATCAATTGGCCATAAATATATGGGTTTCTTTCTGGATTCTCAATTCTTCCACTGATCTATATGTCTATCCTTATGCCAGTACCATACTGTCCTGATTTGTAGATAAGTTTTGAAGTTGGGAAGTAGGAGTCCCCTAAATTTGTCCTTTTTCAAGATTTATTTGGCTCTTCTGGGTCCCTCCCATTTCCATGATTTTAAAGACCAGCTTGTCAATTTCTCCAAAAATAACAGGATTTTGTCGGAAAATGTGTTGAGTCTATAGATCAATTTGAGAAGTATTGCCATCTTAACAATATTGTCTTCTATCCAAGAACATGGAACATCTTTCCATTTATTTAGGTCTTTGTTAATTTCTTTCAGTGATGTTTTGTAGTTTCCAGTGTACAATTTTATACTTCATTAAGTTCATTTCTTGGTATTTTGTTTAATTTTTTGAAGGCTTTTCTAAATGACATTGACCATAACAACTTCTTAAAAATTTTTTTTTAATGTTTATTCATTTTTGAGAGAAAGAAAAATAGAGTGGGAGCAGGGGAGGGACAGAGAGAGAGGGAGACACAGAATCCAAAGCAGGCTCCAGGGTCTGAGCTGTCAGCACAGAGCCCAATGCGGGGCTCAGACCCATGAACCGCGAGATCATGACCTGAGCCAAAGTTGAATGCTCAACTGACTAAGCCACCCAGGCAACCCTATATTTTATTTTTTGATGCTTTTACAAATGGAATTGTTTTTCATTTTTCTTTTCAATTGTTTATTACTAGTGTGCAGAAATACAATTGATTTTAGTATTTTGAGCCTGTATCCCATAACCTTGCTGAACCCATTTGTTAGTTCTAATAGTCTCTTAGTGGATTCCTTTGGATTTTCTATTTATAAGATCACGTCATCTGCAAACAGAGATAATTTTACCCTTCCTTTCCAATCTGGATTACTTTTATTTATTTTTCTTGCCAAATTGCCCTCGCTTGAACCTCCAGCGCAATGTTGAATAGAAGTAGAGAGAGGACATCCTTGTCTTACTCCAAATTTTAGGGAGTATACCATGATTTTAAATAGCTATTGCTTGTAATGATACTAATTTTTCTCATAACAATTTCTCTTACAATTCCAAAAAGAATTAGCGCTTATGTGGATGAATACACAGGCGAGAATAGCAATAAAATCTTTGAAAAAAAGAAATGAGTGAAGATTTGCTCTTCTGTTGTAGTAAGGCTTTAAAAAGGCAACAATAATTAAAACAGAATTGCACTGGCAACAAGATAGAAACCTCAGCAGAATAGAAAACAAAGTCCAGGCTCTGTCTACAGTATATATAAGAATGTATACTAGAAAACCAATGGCAAGGGGATAGTGTTTTGCAATAAGTACTGGGAAGTACGGACGGCTGTTGGGGGAGAGAGAGTTAGATTTCCAAACCTTTCACTAAAATAGTATATAGAAGAATTTAAAGATGATGAAAGAACAAAGAAAAAGCCAAACAACTTAAAAGCTAGAAAAAATATGAGTGGATATTATTGGACCTGTGAGTGTGGAAGAACTTAACCTTGAGACAATGGAAGAAATTCAAGGATTTGACAACATAACCTCTTTGGTCAAACTGATTTGCAAAATATATGAAAGACAAAGTGTTATTCTTAATAAAGTGCTAACATAAATTAATAAGAAATTAAGGCTTCAAAGAAAAATGAGCATGGAAAATAGATAATTCAGAGAATAGACAACTCAGTAAAAGAGGAAATATAAATGACTAATAATGAAAAATAAAGTTCAATCTCATTGGCAATCGAAGAAATGCAAATGAAACAAGGAAATACAAACGTTTGCTTTCAGCAAAGATTTCTAAGATGATAATACTTATCACTGCTTAGTGTGTGTTAAGATGGCTCTCTTATTAACCCTTTGAGGTGACTTCTATTATTAGGCTCATTTAATAGATGTGGAAACTGAGACTCAGTGGGGTTTAGTAACTTTCTCAAGCTTATAATGCCACTGACTGGTGGCACTAGAATTTGAACCTGGGCTGTGTGACTCTACTATGGTGAGGGGCCTAGAAAACAGATGCGGGAAAGGGGAGGTGAAGAACAAGGGGAAATGTAGACTGAAGAGCCAGGCAAAGATATTTGAAGTACCTATGTGGAAGGGTGAATGGGCTTTTATGGTATTGCAGAACAAAGCAACAAGTTGAAATTACACAAAGGACCACTTTTTTATAGCAAGAACTATCCCCTAACGGACTAGAGAGGCCCAGGAAGGCATGAGCACACCCGGCCCCAGGGGAGGTAGGGGAAGCCAGAGGGTCCTTGGTCTAACCCTCATGGCAGGCTGCAGGGGATGGGGATGTTGGTGGCCTCATTTTGTGGAGGAGGACACATATCTCTAGGTGGTCAAGACCTCAGTGTCTTCAGAGTTTCTGCTCTTTTCTCACCCACAGATAGCTAAAAGACCCGGCCCTTTCCTCCTAGGGCCAAGTGACCTGCAGGGGAGCCCTGCCTGGCTTCACTGCCCTCCTATAGCTGCAGTCCCAGGCCAACAGGAAGCCTGAGCTTGCCAAACTGCGTGGGCCAGGGCAGGAGGAAGGAGAGAGGGAGTAGTCCATCTGAGTTCTGTTTTGTCCTTTCCTGCAGCCTTGCGACTCCATGGGGGTGGGGGGGGGGGGGAGGCAGTCTAGTTGTGTTAGAGAACGAGGAAACAGGTTAAACAGAACCATTAAAGAAGGGTGACTAATGTATGTTAGTTGCAGTTTGGTAAAGATGTCTTCATTTGCAAAGCCCTTGGGGAATCCATTCTTAAAGTTGGGGCTTCGTCCTGAGTGCAACCTTGGTTAAGTCTCTTAACGTTTTTATATCTCAATTTCTTCATCTGTAAAATGGGTATGACAACACTTCCTGCTTTATCAACTCCGAATTATGTAGTGCTTATATGACCAACAAGCTAGTGTGAGAGCAGAGTGCCACAGGCAGTAGTCCCTCAGACCTGAGTTCAAGCCCATTCTCTGCAATTTTCCAGTTAGAAACTTGGAGAAAATTACCCAAGCTCTCTCTCCGCTTTGGTTTCTTCATCAGTGAAAACGAAGGTGGCAACAGCACCTGCCTTAAACGGTGTCTTCAGGGGTAAATGAGATAAGACATGTAAAGTAAATGGTAGAATCAGGGCTCCAACGCCCACTCCAAAGCTACACTACAGCTGCCTACAGGCATAATGCAAACACATCAACAACAGAGTGTAGAGAAAAGCTTGGATAGAAACACAACAAATGGTTAACAATGTTTATTTCTGGGTGGGGAGATTATGACCTATTTGTATTTCCTTTATTTTCTTCTGCATTTTCCAAGTTATGTTTATAATCAGAAGAAAAGCTGTATATGATTTTCAGATGCCTTGAGATCATCTGTGATGGTCTCCACTGCATTAAAATCTTTCACAATATTTTCTCACGCAATCTTCTCAGCAACTGCTTGAAGTAGGCATCATTATCCTCATTTTCTAGATGAGTAAATGAGGCTGATAGAGGTTAGAGAGCTGGTTTAATCTTCAGATCTTATTGCCGTGAAGTGGCAGAAAGCCAAGACCCACAGGCAGATCTGGCTGCTTCAAAGATAGGTGCTATCCACAGGGATGTTGGACCATGGGGCTCAGTGCCCAGGACTCCTCCACCCCAGTCTTCAGAATGCAGGGATAAGGTGGCAGGCTGTCAGAATCAGGCCTGTGGTGTGTGTGTTCCCATGGATCCCCAGTACCTGGTGTACTGGTTCTCTGTATCCATATTGTGGTGGAGAACATGGCCGGTAGAGTTGGGATTTTGGCATCCTTCTCTCATAGCACAGGATGTCAAGGGGTACTGTGGAGAGTCTTCCCAAGAAGAAATACAGGTTTCCACCATAAAAGTAGCCAGCCAGAGGAACTAAAAATAGGTTATCACATAAGACTGAGGGAGGGAAATGGTTGTGAGATACATTATCTGTCACAGCAGGAAGACAATAGATAATGGCCCTGATAAATCCATCTATGTAAGCATTTTATGTAGAGAGATGGAGGTACCCACCAGGCTTGAAAACACAAATGGCTGTAAGTGAGTTTTCTTTGGAAAAGAAAGGGAGAGGGAATCTTTCGCTTTTCGTCATAAGCGCTTCTGTCCTATTTGATTTTCTTTAGGTGTATGTGTTACATTTTATTTAAAAAGTAGGATTTTAAAAAGTACAGGCTGTGGGGTCATCTGTGTGGATTCAAATTCCACCTTTGCCAGTTATGGATCGTGGGCAGTTTAGCCTCTCTAAGCTGAAATTTTACCTTCTGGAAAATAGGAATAAAACTCATACTCATCCAGAAGGTTGCTCTGAGGATAAAATGAGGTAATGCATATAAAGTACATGGACCGGCACTGGCCGAAATGCAGCATCTATAATTACTAACCACTGTTATCATTATTAATAATAAGCCAAGCATTCAAATCATACCCCTGGGCTTTACACACAGGCACGTAGTAGGCACTTAATGGGTGGAAGTAATTGTTTAAAACTCCCATTAGAGCCTATAATTTCCGTCAACCAGTGACGCAGGAGCTCCAGCTGAAATATTGATGTCGTTACTTATTTATTCATCACGCTGCTCTCCACCGCAGTGTCCGCTAAGGGCGAGCCCAGCTCTCCCGCCTTCCGCGGCGCGGTCTCGTTTCATCAGTAGGTCCCGAAGCGCGCGGAGGTCCGAAGCCGGGGCAGCTCTCCGGCTTCCAGCTCGCTGTCGCGGGCCAGTCACGTGCCAGAGCGAGACTCACTTCTGGTTTCACGCAGCATCTTCCCTGGCAGGGACCGGCTGGAGGAGGGTTGGAGCGCGGCTCGAGACGGAGGGGGCAGCGGGGTCCCGCCCCACCCCCACTTGCCCGCGCCAAGAGGATGGCCATTCCAGGAGGGGCGGGCCGGGGCAGTTGCAGGGCAGGGCTTTCGGAGCAGGGACATCTTGAAGAAAGATTTGGGATTGGCCGGGAGACGCGGAGCGGGCTTTTCATACCGGGCAGAGGGTGCCGCGCTCCCGCAAGCGAGGCGGGGTTCCGCGGGTGCCCCCAGGCCGGGGCGGGGCCAATGCCGGAGCCCCGCCCACCCCTCTGCAGTGGCCGCACGCCCCACCCCTTGGTCCCCGTCGGCCCCTCCAGCTCCGGTCGGGTCTGCGGAGGCCAGCGCCGGGGCGCGACAGCCAGTGCCCCCGCTGCACTGCCGCACCGCCGCGCGGGTCTGGGTCGCGGGGCGGGGCAGGGCGAGAGGCGGGGCGCTGACGTCGTGGCGCGGCCGGCGGCCGGGGAGGCGGGGAGGCGGCTGCCGGCTCGGCCCAGCCCAGCCCGCAGCTGCGGCGGCCCGGTGGTGGCGGCGGCGGCGCTCGGAGCCGGCTCCTGACCGCCCTCCGCCCGCTGCCTGGTTCCTCTCACGGTCTCCGTGTCTGCTCCCGCTTTTGCCGGCCCTCGTCCGCTGTCGCCTGCCCCGCCATGGCCCTGGTGCGGGACGCCGAGCCGGCGGCTGGGCCCTCCCGCTGGCTACCCACGCACGTCCAGGTGACTGTGCTGCGGGCCCGCGGGCTGCGGGGCAAGAGCTCGGGAGCGGGCAGTACTAGCGACGCGTACACGGTGATCCAGGTGGGCCGTGAGAAGTACAGCACGTCGGTGGTGGAGAAGACGCCGGGCTGCCCGGAGTGGCGCGAGGAGTGCTCCTTCGAGCTGCCGCCTGGTGCCCTGGACGGCCTGCTGCGGGCGCAGGAGGCCGACGCGGGCCCGGCGCCGTGGGCCGCGGGCTCCGCTGCCGCCTGTGAGCTGGTGCTCACCACCATGCACCGCTCCCTCATCGGCGTCGACAAGTTCCTGGGCCAGGCCACGGTGGCGCTGGACGAGGTCTTCGGCGCAGGCCGCGCCCAGCACACGCAGTGAGTGAGGGGCGCCGAGAGCGCGGAAACGGTTAAAGGCCTCGCTGGGCGGGGCTGGCGGGGGAGCGGGACCCCGAACCTCGGCCAGGGCTGTGCGCCCTTTGCCGCGCGCTCAAGGGCATAAACCGCCTCTTTGCATTTTGGGTCCCCTTCCGATCGATCCCCTTCCTTGCGACGTTCAATGCTTGGCTGCTGGTGTGTCCTTGGGTAGCCTAGGGGGGAGGTATGATTGGTGGCCTAGCCTTAGGAGTAGATCGCCCGGTAAAGTTCGGAGTGGGATCCAGAGGCCCTTGCACCATGGGAACCTCAAGAAGGAAAATCTTGGGGCCATTCTTAGGGCCTCTGGGCCTGTCTCCCTTTCCTGGAAGGGGAGGGGCACTGCAGGCGCTTGCCCCAAGCCAGGCCCGCAGGGTAGTGGAGAGGCCCACGGCCTCGACCTGTGGGGGGAGGAAAGGTGCAGTGTTCTACTTGACGGCTAGATTGACCTGAGATGCCCCACCAAATCTGGAAAATGCAGAGGGCATCTGCTTCTTGCCTGGTATTTGGATGGCCTCTGGAACCCTGCCCCTCTGTGTCCCTGTTCTGAAAACAGGAGAACCTCTTAATTAAAGGAAGGAAACCCTTCAGGCAGCCTTCAAGTGTCCTGCCTGTCCTGCTTGAGGTGAAGGCAGCGTCACAGTTAGTGCACAGCAGGAGATCATCTCCCAGCCACTTCCACCTAGAAGGGCCTGTGTGTTTTTTAATCATTTATTTTGGCAGTGTTTAACCTTCCCTGTGTTAAGATCAAGGCTTCAGACTTGGAGCCCCATTTCCTGTTTGGACTTGGGCAGGATCTGAAAGCCAGTCCCTAGGGCTGAGCACCTGCTGTGGATCATTCAAGGGGTTAACTGGGGTGACACCTCCCCTGGACCCCAGGGACCCTGGATGAGGAGGGTAAAGGGATGGGGGCAGGGGTGTGCCCTAGGTGGGGACAGGTGCTGAAAAGGTTTGCCCACCTGGAATGGCATCTAACTGAGTAAATCTAGGAAACCTTGTTGGAGCAGGTGCAGACCCATATGAGAGCAGGATTTGGTTAGAAAGGATCTGACCTTGAATGTTTTTCAAAACGTGTGGAGGAAAGGGCCTTCATGGCTCTGTGGCCTGTAATGGGAAGCTGGGTAGCATAGGGCAGGTTCAGGGCAGGGCTGTGACCTGACTCCACCTCCCCCCTCCCCTGGCCTTCTCCTCTCCTTTTCTCTGAGTTGCTGCTGTTTGGTTGCTGGGTGTGGAATCATGTGGTATAGTTTGGCCCTTGTTTTGTTTTTTTCCTCTGCTTTTCTGTCCTCTCCTTCCTTTCTGGCTGAGGGAGGCTGTGGGGGTGGGGCAGAAAGCTCTCCTTTGGATCTCTTAGCCCTTTCTTTTCCTGAAGAGGCTTCTGTCCCCAAATTCACTCCACCCCTTTCTTTCCTGGTCCTTCAGCCTCCACCACTCAGCTAATCTGACCAGACTAGTACATGATACCCCTGGTATACAGGGGGAGACAGAAAGTCTCTAGGCTTGTGGGGAGAGGCCTCTGTGAAGTCCGTGACTTGGGGTGGGGGGAGCTTTGATCTTTTTCAATTTCTGCTCTTGATTTCTTCGTGGTCTTTGGTTCTTCCTGAGCTGTCTGTGCTTGTACGCCCAGGTGGGCCTGCCTGTTTGCAGCCAAGGACAGTCCCTCTTGGTGAATTTGACTTGCCACCCCTTGATCTGAAGGGAGCCTTAGTTTATTTTATAGAAGTCCTCTTTCTCACCAGGATCTTTCCGCACCTACCAGCTGCTTTTCCTCTGTTGCATTGACCTGGGTTATTTATAGAACCTGGAGGGGGCAGAAAGGAGAGGGGCCCTCCTGGTGGGACGAGGAAAAGTCTGTGAAATCTGCCTGATCTTCCGGTAAGCTGGACCTAACAGCATGCCTACTGACAGAGGGTGAGAGCTGCTGTTCCCAACTCTGGTCCCCACCTCCCACCTCTGACTTTAATGGCCACTCCTGGTTGCATATCCTGGGAGCACCCTGGCGTGAGCTGTTAAGACAGTGAGTCTGCACATTTCCCAGTGGGGAGAGGGCAAGATGGAGAGGACCAGGGTGTAGCCTCCTCAGCTTTGAATAATGGTGGAGAACACCATCCACTCTAACCCCAGGAGCCAGTCAGTTGTGGTGGTCTCGTGGAAGGTAGATAGCAGGCCTGTGTCACCAAGACAGAACCTGACTGGGGAAGGGCAGCCTCATGGTTATGATGATGGGGCTGTGGAGTTGCAAGAAACAGATTCTAGTCTCAAACTTGCCACCTTGTGGCAAGTCAAATAAACTCTTGGTGCCTCAGTTTTCTCATCCATCCAATGGGGCTATTACAAGATTGATGTGAAGCATGAAATGAGAGTGCAGGTAAAGCATCTAGATGTGGTTGCTGGTCAGTGAAAAGCAATGATAGTGGAGGGAGGTTGTTGGTAACAGTGTCTGGGTGATGTCCCTGCCCTGTAAAAAACTTTCTCATGTGATGAGGGGAAACAATACAGAACTTAGAAGAGCCTGAGCCTGGGAAAACCCTAGGACTGTGGGTGGCAGAGTGCATCCAGGAGTATGAGAGTGCCTGATGAAATAGGCTGACCCCTTGCAGTCCTTCATTCTCTTTGCTGCTCCAGGTTTGAGAACTAGGGCTGGGCTTGGGAGGCCTCTTGCAGTGCTGTAGCCCGGCTCGGATCAGCTTGTAGCACCCCCCAGCAGCCTGGGCTGGAGCTGCCCCTGCCCTGTCGGGGAGGCTGGACAGCCCAGTGTTTAAAAACCTGGAGACTGGGGTTTCACTCCTAGTTCTGTGACTTCCTAGCAGGCGAGTTTCTTAACCCGTCTCCTCATTTCTGCAAAGGTCAGAATAATAATTATGGAATCGCAACGTTAAATAAGACAGTGTCTATAAAAGCTTTGGTATAGTTGCAGACCTAGAGCAAGGCTTCAAAGTATGGGTGTTGTGGTTACGCTGAGGACCCTGCCTTGTGGGATGATGGTGATGATGGTGACTGGTGCGAGGTGCCTTCACGGCTCCTGAAGCTCCTTTGTCAAGGGGTGCTCTTTGAGGTGAGGGATTTCACTGGGGGCTTCCAAATAATTGAAGAGGAAGTCCTCAAAACATAATTTAACATAATACAGGAGGAAACTGATTATAGCTATCTCCCCCCAGTAAAGCCATATATGCATCATCACAAGTCTGAAAATCCTGAGATGTTTCTCCACTATTTCCTCTCTGGTTTTTATCTCTGTACCCTTCCTGGTACTACTCTCCAGTGGGTGCTGTGTGTGGAGTAAAAGAGTCCTTGCTGTAAAGAACCCCTCCCCACCCATCCTGGGCCTATTAGATTCATGGTTAGAGCCTGGCCCCTTGGGAAGGCTGAGTCTGGGTTTAATTTGGGTCGGGACCGGTTTGGTTTTTTTTATCCCAAAGCATAGAACTGTTGGGACCACGGCAAGGCTGTTAACTGTGGCACCCTGATAGGTTCTGTTGCATCTGGTCAGACCCGTGCCACTGATTTTATGGAGGGCCTTGTGGAGGCCTGTGGCCCAGGACCGCTTAGGTTTGAGACTACAGTATTCTGCCTGGCTGGGCATGGAGACCTGAGATCCCTTGAGAGTGGTGGGGTTGGGGGCACTGCGAGATGCACCTGAGGGAAAATGCAGCCTGCTGGCCTACGGTTGGGCTGGTGTTTGAGGGCTTCCATTCATCTCTTAGCCTCCAGACAGCCTGTGCATTCCTGTGCCCGTGACCCCGCAGCCTTCTCTCCACCAGTTTCCAGATGTGACTGCTCCTCAGGAAGTAGCTGAGGCCATGAGGGTCCTTGGTTTTGGCTCCTGCTCCAACCCCAGACCTGTGGAGCTGCTGGGGAAGTCTGCTTTGGCTGTGGGGGGTGGAGGGGTAGGGTCTGGCTCCCACTCCCTGAGTTACGGGTAGTTTTTATTTGGGGTTGCTTGAGCAGCAGTGCTGGGGCAGAGGGGAGGGGTAGGAAGTGACTCCTCCTTCCGACTGGGCGGCTCCTGGCTGGCACAGCAGCTTCCCCTTCCCTCTGCATCTGGCCCTGGGTGGGAACCCCGTCTCTGCCCTGTTCTCCTCTCCGAAGCCAGCCGGGGACAGGCATAACTCAGCAGCTCCTCCACTCCAGGCAACCGGAGGGCTCTCCCTTTCCACTGATGGGGGCCGCCGGCTGCACTTGTTATGGTTGCTCCCCTGGTGCCACGACGCTCTTGCCGAAGCTAAATGACTAGCCTGGCCTTGTCCACATTTTCCCTGCCCTTCCTATCCTGTGCCAGGACAGATCATTAACACAATGATAGGAGCTCTCGGGGCTCTCTGCGAGTCAGTTTGCTATGTTTTTCCTTGTACAGGGCCAGTCCTCTGCAAAATTGTGTAGTCATGAAGAAGCGTTGGCCCTTTTCACAGCCAAGTGATAAAAATCAGTCTACAATGTGGGTCCTTTATATAGCTGGCTGTGCTGCCAGTGAAGGGTCTAACGGCTTTGCTCTTGGTGAGCTGCCCAAGGACCCCTTAGGTTATTTCTTCCCTCAGGAAGGATGGCAGCCAGTGAGAAGAGCTGCACTTGGACAGCCCAGTGTTGGTCAGTTGGTCAGTTGGTTGGGCTGAGGCCTGGGTGTGGGCCTGGGCCCAGGCCTCTCCTTAGTGAAGGGCAAGCCAGCAGGGACTCCGCAGGTTCCATTCCCAGGAGGCAGCACTTCTAGGAGCTGTGCAAGGGAAGGGCTTTGTCACGGGCCACCTCAACCTTCAGCTGACCCAGGGGTTGGGGTGTGGCGGGGAGGGGAAGCACAGCCCTTGATCATGGAGTTGCAATGTCAGAGCTCTAAGAGGGAGCTGAGGCTGGGGAGGGGAACGACACCGACTCAGCTACTCAGCCGCCAGTGGGGGGTGGGGCTCTGCTGGTCTCTGTTAGGCCCTGGCAGCCCGCAGAGCTGTAGGATTTCGGGCCAACGAAGAGAAGGCATTTGGGGCCCTGTGTGCATCCCAGGGGGTTTTAGTGTGAGAAGGACATTGCTGCTAGGATAGGGAAGGGGGCCTTGGGGCTTATCTATGGGCCTGGAGGAGCAGTCTCATCCACAGGCTTTTCTGGAGTGTCTGGACACTGGGTGGGGTGGAGGGGCTCAGAGGGGGGAGGACATGGATATCCCAGCCTGAATGCCGGGAAAGTAATGGCTTTGTTAGGAGGATGAACCCCATATTTTTGGAGAAAGGCCATAGGCAAGTGCTGTGTTTTCAGGCCTTGCCAGGGAGCACTGTAGATGTTCGGAGCATACAGAGCTGCTGGGCTCAGCTGTGGTCAGGGACACCTCCTTGAGGAAGAGATGAACACTGAAGACCTGTGAGGTCCACCTTGGCAGCATGTAGCAGTCTGTTTCAGGGGGCTGTTATTGCCTTGTTAAGGAGGCATATCATTTACTAAGCCATTTCTTTGTGCTGCCACTGTCCTATGGGCTTGACTTACTGTAGCTCACAGGAGCCCCTTGAGGTGTAGGTATTGTTACTCTGTTTAACAAATGGAGAAACTGAGGCACAGAGAGGTGAAGTAACTTCTTTTTTTTTCGCTTAAAAAAATTTTTTTTAATGTTTATTTTTGAGAGAGCTCATGAGCTTGCATGAGCGGGGGAGGGGCAGAGAGAGAGAGAGAGAGGGAGATAGAGGATTTGAAGACTCTTGTGCTGACAGCCCAATGCAGGGCTTGAACTGATGAACCATGAGATCATGACCTGAGCCAAAGTTGGACGCTTAGCCAACTAAGCCACCCAGGCACCCTGAAATGACTTTTCTAAAGGCACACATACATGGCAGGGTCAGGATTTGCACCCAGGCACCCTAGCTTCAGATTCCGTGCTCTTCATCACCACTCTATACTGTCCCCCTCAGTTTTCCCCCATTTCTTTCATGATTTGGTTCTGCATAGGACGGGGGTTCGGCTGCTGCCCTCCTGAAGGTTTCTCTCTCCTCCGCAGGGCCAATCTCTGGGGCTCTGTAAGCATGGCCTGCTTCTCTTGTGTGAGGCCTTGGCTGATGGGGGCGTGTGTGATCTGCAGCTCCAAATCCGGTCATGTCTGTCTCAGGGGCTGGAGGTGTTGTGTGGGACTTTGGGAGGGAGGATATCAGTGTCACCAGAGGGTCTCTCAGGAGCTTGGGGGAGGCCTGGGAAGCTCTGCCTTGGCCCTGGACACCCCAGCCCTGGAGAGATTTGCTCCCATTGGCTTGTGCAGTAGAGCAGAGCTTAGGAGCATCACCAGATATAAGACTTCCTGACCTTTCTCAAGAATCACGTGCTTGTTTTGCTGTGACAGAACACTCTGAGCCATCCAGTGCCTCACAGTGATGCAGTCGTTTGCTTTTTTTTTTTTTTTTTCTTTTGTTCAATATTTAGGAAGCAATTACTAGGCAACCGCTGTGCCTAGGTCAGGGCTTTGGAGAAAACAAGAGAAAGAAATGTATAGCCCTTTCCCTAGAAGGGCAAAAATGTGTTTGAAACAAGACTTACCCAGGAAGGATAATTAACCTACAAAGCAGCATACACACATGTGAGAGAAGGAAGGGGTCAGGAGAAGGGTGAATTCAGCAGGGTTGGAGTGATCAGGGTGGCTTTCTGGGGGAGGCAGGTCCTTGAATGATAGCTGAGGCTGTGATGGAGGCTGGGTGAGTTTTTGGGAGGGAGACTTCCCTTCCTGAAGGGAAAGTGAGTGTTCTGGGGCTGGGCCAGGAGAGGGGAGCCAATCTTAGTTTCCTCCGTGCATCTCTTAGCAAAACAGCTTGACTTTATATTTATTTATTTATTATTATTTTAATATAGTGGTAGTATTTAACATTTTGTTTTATTTTGTGTTTTTTTTTAAGTTTATTTATTTTGAGAGAGAGAGACCACACGTGCTCATGTGGGTGAGGGGCAGAGAGAGAGAGGGAGAGAGAGAATCCCAAGCGGGCTCCACGCTGTGCCTGCCGTGGGGCTCATCTCACAAATCATGACCTGAACCGAAATCAATTGTCGATGCTTAACTGACTAAGGCACCCAGGTGCCCCATTATTATCATTTCTTTGAGTAGTTTACTTGGTTCAAATTCTGAAGGTACAGAAGGTGTGCCATGAAAAAATCTCCCTTGCCCTGACCTTAAATCATCCAGCTCCTGTCTTCAGAGGCACGAGTATTACCAGTTCTTGGGTAACTTTTCAAAGTTATTCTATGCATTTAATGTTTGTCTGCACAAATACAGCGTTCTCCACACACAGGTTTTACCTATGCTCAGACTGACCATCCCACACAGGATGTTTGTCATCTCCACCTATGGTGCGTCTGAACTGGGACCCTGGCAGAGGGGACAGACACTGCTTAGCTTTGTCCTCTATGACCCAACACTCCTATGTTGGGTGAATATGGGGTTAGGATCAAACTGGAGAGGGGGTGTGGTTAAGTAGAATTTCTTCCTAGTCCCCAACCCCCATCTGACCAAGACCGTCTGAGAGAGGTCATCTTGCTGGTTCTCTCCTTCCTCCTGGACAGAGTCATCACTGGGGGGTCCTGGGCCACCTTGCTCCTAGGGGCTGATGACGGCTTATAAAAGGCCCTTGATAGACAGTGAACCCAAATCTTTATGTGTGGTTTGGCCTACTTTTCAGAGTGCTTTCCTGGCATCATCTCATTTCATTCTTCCCTGTGGGCAGACAAGGTGACCCCCATTTTTACAGATGTGGAGACTGCCGTCTCGGGAGGTGAAATGACTTGTCCAAGGTCACATGACTTGTTAGTGGCAGCCAGATCTCTGACTTGCAAGCCCAGTGCTTTTTCCCCTACCTCGTGCTTTTGGCTGTACACACTTCCTGCTGCTGTTGGGGTGGTTAGACTCGTCTCTGGGCATTTTTATGGCTTTTCCTCTGCCAAGTGAGCATAGTCACTGGCCAGTCTGAGGCAAGCTGACAGTGACAGGCCTCTGGAGCCTGCAGCAGTAGGGGGCACTAGCTGAGATATTTGTGCCTAGGAGGGAAGCTGGACCTGGCTGGGCTCTGAGGTGAGTTGAGCAAGCCATGTCCACGGAGGCTGGGGCGGCTCTTGAAGTGATGGTTCTGGGCTCTGAGGACTATTGGTTCTAGAGTGGGTGATAAGAATCATCCTGTGGCTGATAAGAGGCAATATCCTGCCCCAGGACTGCATCTGGCTTACAGTCTTGCTGTAGATACCAAATCAAAGGGTGGGTTTGATTGTGGGCGTGGGGAGCCAGAAGATGGGCCTGAGGGCCCTGCACACGTCATTGTATCTGATAGTATGTGAGGAAGAATGCTTGTGTGGGGTTTTGGAGAGGAGGAACGGCATCCCATGCAGGAGACTGTGGGGAGGAGGTTTTCCAGCTTCCCTCCAGCTCCCTGAGTAATGACAGTGTTAGTTGGCACCCCTCCCGCCCCTAACTGGCTTTTCTTATTGCTCCCTTTTACAGAGGTGAAATGATTGGTTTAAAGCCACTTAGTAGATCCAGAACTAGAACCTGGATCTCCTTCCTGTCTTCCTGCTATGACCTTAAAATAATTTTTTTTCAACTTATTTTTGGGACTAGCTGAGTCCTTGCCAGTTCCATCTCATTTATCCAGCAAGTATTGGAAAGTGTTCCAAATATCAGGCCCCATCCCTGGGTTTGGGGGTAAAAGGTAAGTAGCAGTCCCTGCTGTCATTAAGTACTGAGAGTGCAGGGTGGAGGCACCCTACTGCTAGGGGAGGAAAGGAGGCCTTAGAGGGAGGGCACTCCTAGCCCCTCCCATTGCTCCTGTCCTAGTTTAGGAAATTATTATTTTTTTTTACTTCTGTTCTGGACTGTTAGCATAGCTGCTGCTGCCTTTTTATAAACCAGAATGGCAGTTTATTAATTTACGATGAGAAGTAACCGCTGAGGCGTACAGAGTTGCTTGGGTCAGCCCAGCCATGGGTCCTGCCCTGGGTTGTGTCAGCTTCCTGCCTGTCGCCCCTGCCTTGTCTCTGTGCTGTCCTTGTCCCTGCTGTCCCACGCTCTTCCTACAGCACAGCATCCATCAGGCTGGGTCCTTGTTTTGTACCCCATAGCGCTCTTCAGGGCCCGGAATAAAGTCACAGCCCTTAAGTGCAGTGTTGGAGGCAGTCTTCTACCTGCCCCAAAGCCCCTTTCTGCGTGTCTTTACCTGTCACCACCCTCCCGAAATCATCGTAGTACTCCCCTTTAACTTTCCTATGCAGCTTGTGCACTTTCGTGGTGTTGACCACGTTCCTGATTTATGTGGCTATTTTATTTCCCCACCAAGATGTGAGCTGCTTGAGGACTCTCCCTTCTTGTTCCTGGCACATACTTGGGAAATGTTGGGAGGTCTAGCTGAGGCCTCCTATGTCTGGGTGAGAGCCCTGTGCCTCTAAGAGGGATGGTGTTGGGGGCACCTGGGTGGCTCAGTCGGTTAAGTGTCCAGCTTCAGCTCAGGTCATGATCTTGCAGTTCATGAGTTCAAGCCCCATACCGGGCTCTGTGCTGACAGTGCAGAGCCTGGAGCCTGCTTTGGATTCTGTGTCTCCCTCTTTCTCTCTGCCCTTCCCCCACTCTCTTTCTCAAAAATAAATTAACATTAAAAAAAATTAAGAGGGACGGTGTTGGCATTGAGTGCCAGGATCCCACATGCCAGGCCCTGTGCTGAGGTTTGGCCATGAGTGGGCAGGGCTGAGCTCACAGGTCTGCACAAGGCTCAGAGACCAGGAGCAGGGCTCAGTCATAGCATAAGGAAAAAAAGCCTGTGTCCTGGCCTCTGGGGTTTAATGGAAACGCACTGTTAGTCCCAAGTGGGACCAGAAGGACAGTGTAAATGAATCCGTGCTCCCTAACATAACCATGATGCCCTTATCACACACAAAATCAACAGTTCCTTAATAATCATCCAGTATCAGAGTCCATATTCAAATTTCTCTGATATCAGAACTTTTTCTTCCTAGGTGGTTTGCTGAGTCAGGATCAGATAGGGCTCCCATCCTATGCCTGGTTAGACCTCCCAGTGTGACTGTCCCTCCCCCTCTATCTCAGACCCTTGCCTGATAGAACTGGGTCACTTGTCCTTGAGGCTGACACTGTGGCCGTGGCTGAGGAGCTCCTCATGTTGCCCTTCACCTCGGTTCTCCAGCCCCTGAGCACTAGTTGTTGGGTCTGGAAGGCCTGGTCCCCATGCCCCACCTGCTGAAAGGAGTCCTTCCACGTGGGGTGGCTGATGCGGCTGCCTGGCCTCGCTGTCAGGGTCTCTCTGTCAGTGAGGCCCAGCTTGAGCAGTGGGTCCTGTTAGTCCGACCCAGCCACCATGGTTCCCCATCACCGTGTCACCCAGTGGGTTTAGCATTCGTGGATGAGCACCATCTCTGTCCCCAGCTCTGCCTTTTCTTCTGCACCTTTCAGGAATCTGGCATAAGGAAGAGCTTTCCCTCTCAACTCTGGGGTCACCCTCCATAGGAATAGCAGGAATGGCAATTCTTTGCCATTATTTTTCAAGTAGTGATGGCTTTCAAATTAAAAATCCACCCTGCCCCATGATAGTGTGCATGATCCTAGTTATTTACACATCAGGGGGTTCCTGCCAAAGCAGAGATGACAGGGCCTCATGAACCTGGGGATGGTGGAGACAAGGCGGCTCATGTCTGGAGCTGCAACTCTCTCCAGGGCAAATGATTTACTCTGTACGACATCACTCGAAATGGCTGATGGCTGGCTTGGAGTAGGAATATGGGGGCAGATAATGTTAAGGATAGATATTTTTGTGTTTTCTCTTGCAGTTTTCTCCAACATTTACTTTCTGGGTTGCAAATCCTCTCCACTCAGAGCCCTGTAGCCCCCATTTGTACTAACTCTCTACATGGGGAGAGTGAAGTCAGGAAAGGAGAGCTGGCTCAGTATATCTTTCTCTCCTTTGTGCTGGCTCCTCACTTTCCCTTCTGGAAGATTCTCCAGCCAATACATCAGGCCTTTTCGCTTCATTTGCCTCAGAGGGTGGGGTTTGATTCCTGCCTCTATCATCTTTGCAAGACCCCTCATTCCCAGCCTGGTGGTAGCTGTTCGGTAGCCTGAAGTGAGGCCTGTCTCTGCTGAGGTGGCATCCATAGTCACAAGAGAGAAACTGCATACCTGGTGGGTTATAGCTGTAGCAAAGAAAGGTCAGGTGAGGAGCAACCCTCCAGGAAGTTAGAGATTGTGGTATTGGGGCATGATCAAAACAAGCTTGCCTGCTCCCTAGCTAGCAGGTGCATTTGGCTGTTTTTGTTTTTCTGGAGTCACCTTCACTGGCGTGCAGGGTATTGAGGGTTAGGCTGAGCACTGTAGCGTGACGCTGGAGAGACTCAAGGCCTTGAGCCAGCTTCTGGCCCCTGGCCAGGCCCTCCCATACCCCTGGGTGGGAAATGGGGAGCAGTGCCTGTCCTCTGCTTTGAGATCTCAGCCTGGGTGTTATGTAGTGGGGCAGGAGGGAAAGACCTGCTTTTTTGCTGCCTTTGCTCCCTCCCTACTCTAGAGCAGATGTTCTGAGTCCTTTTGGTCCCATGGACCCCTTTGGTATCTGGTGAAGCCCGTAGACCCCTTTTCAGAACAACCCCTTCAACTGGATAGAATATAAAGTACACCAATGATATTGAAGTACATTTATCAATATGTGGAAACATTTGTTAAAGTAACATGTCTGTTATCACTATATTAAGTGATGCAGTCCAGTGGTTGTCTAATAGCTTTGAAGTTCAGGGGGCACTTGGGTGGCTCAGTCGGTTAAGCGTCCGACTTTGGTTCAGGTCGTGATCTTGCAGTCCATGGGTTCGAGCCTCACATCGGGCTCTGTGCTGACAGCTCGGAGCCTGGAGCCTGCTTCGGATTCTGTGTCTCCCTCTCTCTCTGCCCCTCTCCCACTTGCACTGTCTCTCGATCTCTCAAAAAATAAATAAACTTTAAAAAAGTTAAAGTTCAGAGTAGTGATGGATATCAACCATATTTTGTAACATCTGCCACAACTGTAATGGGATGTGAAAATGTCTGGTTTCTCTTGGTAACACACTTATGGGTACTGACTGCTACTATATACCATTACTGTTGGCAAAAAACTCATCATTGGCAGAAATACTAAATTTCAGTTAGAGGTTAGGGGAAAGAAAGATGTAACTTGTCTTCCATCTAACATATAACCCTGCCCTAGAGAAATAAGGGGGTGACTTTGGATTCCTTGGTTGGGCAGGGACATGGGGACATGGGTCTCTGTGTGTTGGTTGTACTTGCAGACGGGGGCAGTCTAGTGCAGTGATCAAGGTCAGGGTCTCTGGAGTCAGGGAGCTTGAGTTCACGTCCTGGCTCTCCTACTTACTGAAAAGAACCGTGTGACTTAACTCATTGGACTTCTCTGTGCCTCCGTGTCTGCATCTGCAGAAACACGTGAGCTGACGCTCATCTGGCATTTCTCCTGTGCCAGGCCCCATTCTCTGAGTGCTCCACAGATAGCCCACTTAACGTTCCTAGTTGTCTTGTGAGGAGAGCAGATGGGATATCCGTTACCCCCACATTATAGGTAGGTATGGAAACTGAGGTGTAGAAAGATTAAGTGACCTGTCCCGGGTGGTGGGGCTGGGGCTTAAACCAGGTAGCCTGGCTCCACAGGCCGTGCTTGTAGCCACCCTCGAGGTCTGCCCCCCACACCCACCTCACAGGGCTGTTAAGAGGATTAGTAAGGTATCATGGGAGTGTTGAGTGCATAGTATGGTGCCCAGCACACAATAAGTGATAAAGGAGAGGTGTAGCTATCAATGGTGATAAGATTAGTGTCCTAATGATGGGCTAGAATGTGGTCAACACCCAACCTCCCTCACCTTCTCCGACCTCCATTCACTGGGTTGGGCACTTCCCAGATCTAGCCCAATGCCTTCTCTCCCAAGGAAGTGAATGAGATTCTTCACTCAGAAATGGGGGGGTAAGGCTGTCAGGATTAAAGAAGGCCCCTTTTTGGAACTGTCCCCTTTAAGCCTGGCACCTGTGGCTCCTGCCCTCGGAGGACTCCTATTGGGGATGGGAGGCAGGGAGCACTCCCTTGCTTTCCAGGAGCTCCTGGTCTTATGGGTAAGACCCATAGGTTTGTAATGAGAGAAACGTTACACAATTATCCAATTGTGAATGGGGACAGATAAGTTCCAAAGTCAAATCCTAGATTAATTTGTTCATTCACTGAACAAATATTTAGATGTCTGCTGTTTTTAAGTGCGGGGGATGCAGAGATGAACGGAATACAGTTGCTGCCTATAGAGCAGGGGAGGACAGACGTCTCATCATTGTACTGTGTAGGACACACACACACACACACACACACACACACACACACACACACCCGCACGTGGGATGTCCAGTAGTACTAAGTACACTGAAGAAACAGAATAAGGCATGTGCCCTGGGGGTACTAGGGAAGACTGAGGAGGTGCAGATGTACCGACACCTGATGTGAGTGAGTGAGGGAACCATGGCCTGACGATCTGGGAGGATCAAGTGCAGTGGCCTTGGGCTCAGGGACATCAAGAAGGTGAGTGTGGGATGAGTGGTGCAGAGCGTCAGAGGAGCCAGGACCCAAAGATGGGACCTTTCTACCATTCTGAGGAGCAGGGTGTTTTGTGCCTATTTGCCGGTGGAGCAGGGATGGTAGGGAGTTGTCCTGTCCGGCGGGGAGATCGTGGTGGGCTGGACTGCAGGGTGACAGTGGTGACACGGGTAGAATTCTGGATATAATTCGCACATAGAACCAGCAGAGTTCAAAGTTTAGATGTGGGGTGCGAGGTGGGGGAGAAGAGACAAAGATGGTCCTGGGTTTGGGGACTGAACAAATGATATGTGGGGGCTAACTGGGGCACCATTATTTGGGTCATAAGCTGCATTTGGGGCTGATAAGAACTGAAGATGAGTCAGGTGTGCCTGGGCCTGTGTGTCACAGCCCTTACTGCCCCCGGTCTCTGACAGGACCTGCCCTGACTTGGGCATGTGTGAGTTGGACATCAGCCCTAGGTTGGCTCACCGGGTGCTGGGCATTTCCAGTTATGGTGTGTGGCAGTTGTTAGCCCAGCAACATTCCCTGATAAATAGGTGGAGAGCTGGGTACCGCGGGCCGGGAAGCCCCACCGACAGGAGTAACTAAGGTCGTAATCTTGGGAACAGGTGAGGCAACTAGCCCCCTACCCCTTCCATCCCACCTTTGTCCTCTGTCCCTGGGGTGTGGGGGGAGGCAGGGCAAGAGGCTGAGTGCCAAGTCCTAAGTCCAAGCTGGCCCTGCTGAACTTTTGTCAGCCTGAGGGAGCTTGTGGGAGGTCTGGCTGATGAGCAAGGGGCCTTGAAGGCTTCTCCATGGTTCTGTCCTCCCAGGAATTCTGGACTCTGATGGCCATTGAGGGAGGCTGGGCTGCCCTCAGATAGGGTTTTAATGGCCTGCAGACAGGACAAAGCCCCAAGGTTCCCTCAGTGACCATTCCAGGGTGTCGGAATCCCGACATCCTCCTGGGATTGTGCCAGCATCTGTGGTATACGTCCAGGAATTTTCCAGCCTCTGTCGCTGGACAGGGTGTCCAGAGGCCTGAGTGTTTGCATTCAGCTTTATGAGAAATGTTACATCTTAAAGGTCAAGGGCGTGGGCTGAGAGTTCAGCATCCTCATGTTCAGGTTCCAATCCATTGCTTACCCGCTGTGTGACTCAGGCAAGTGACAAACCTTCTCTGTGGGTTAGTTTCTTCATCTACAGAATGGAGAAAATGGACCCCGCTTCCTGGACTGTGTGGGTAGTAAAGGAGGTACAGAACCTTGGACATGAGCATGCTGCACGTCTCCCCCTCTCACGTGTGGTCCACAGCAGCATGGGCATCCCCCGGAAGCTGGGTGGAAATGGAGCCTCTCAGACGTCCATGGCCTCAGATCTGCATTTTAACCAGACCCAGTGATCCTTTTGCATTTGGCAGTTCGGGAAGCGCTGATGTATGTTACTCCTGAAGCGCAGCATCGTAGCTGTGCATCTCTCTTCAGGGACAAGGAGTTTCCTCTTACTCTTCCTTCTCGTTGGTGCCCATCATGGGTTGGCTGCAGACACACCCGGGGACAAGTCCCAGATAATGATCGTCACTGTCAAACCCTCGTCTCCTGCGTGTGTGCTGCCTGGGCCTTGGAGACTTCAGATGCCCCACCCACCTTGACCCTCACACTGTCTGAGAATAAATGGGAAGCATTGGCTCCGCACTGACCAGGGGTCCAAGAGGGTGGCTCCCACTGGATGGCTGAGGACACGGAGGTTTAGGGAAGTAACCTGGTAAGTGATGGGGGCCAGGGTGTGCACTCAGGATGCAGAGCCCAGCTCTTAGCCACCATGCTTTGCTGCCATGGGCATCCAGATGAGAGCTCCAAGCAAGGGGTGGGTGGAGCAAGAGGGAAAAGAGAGGGAGTGGAGGCAGGGAATCACTGAGAGCTTGTAACATCTCAGAATTTACTGCCATGAGCTATTTATTTACTTTGTAGCTGTGTACCCTGGGGGTTACTCAGTAAGTATCTGCAGAGAACCCAGTCATGCTAGGGAGACCTTGAGCACCCAGAATATGACAGGACTAGGTAGCTGTGGAGCAGACTGCAAACAGATCTGGTTGTGGAGTGAGTTTGGTTCAGAGTGCCTGTGCCTGGTCAGAAAGAGGAAGAATTGGGCTGGCCCAGGATGGTGGCAGCTGCGAGATCTTCCTAGAGGAGGTGGGACTGGAGATGGGCCACAGGACCCTGTAGGCACATTCCCCGTGGGAATCCCGCTTTGTGGGGATGAGATGCCCAGTGGGATCTGCTGCATGTGGGGCTCTGTAAAGAGAGTCTCCATCGTTTCACTGAGGGATCATCAGCCCATGTCGGCAATGTCTGTGGCCTTCTAGCCTCCAGTGGACCATGTGCCACAGGGTCTGGCAGGTCTGGGATTTTCTAGGGGCCATCTGTATAGGCAGGAGGAGGAAGCAGAAGCAAGGGGTCGAGGAGAGGGATGTGGGCTTTGTCTGGGAGCTGGTGGTTATGTGGCCTTACCATCTCAGCTGGTGTGGGTCATACTCTTTGGAGAAGGCCTGCTCTGGTTGAGTCCCAGGACACCCAAGGTGCCTGGCAGGGTCCAGTTCAGTCCTGCCCTGGACTGGTAGGGAGGTAGATGGGTGACAGTGGCTGGGGTCCAGAGGCAGCCTCACTCTGCTCTGGATGGGGGAGTCTCAGAAAATGGTAAGGAAAGTCTTTCCTCTTCACTCCTGGCCTTCCTGAAAAGCAGGTCAGAGACAGACAAGCAGACAGACAGACACAGACCCAAATTCCCTGGGGAAGAGCAGGAGAAGCAGAGGTGACCTTATGTGGGGATAGGGAAGGGCAGGGAACAAGGATCCTTTAGGCAGAGGACCTAAGCCTCCCTGTGGTCTAATGATGCAAGCTCCCTTCATCTGAGGGGTGGGAGGGGAGAGGCCAGCAGCCTGTTCTGTGGCTCAAGCAACTGAGGAGATAAGATAGGAACAAGCGTTTTCTTTGGTCTCTTTTTCCTATTGTGACAGTAATATATATATATATATATATATATATATATATATATATATATATATATATATTCCTTATAAAAAATTCAAACCGGACAAAAATACTCAATGGAGGTGGTCATTGTTCCCTGCAGCCTCACCCCCCACAGATAGCTACTGTTCATCCTGCGATGTGTGGAGTGTGACCAGCTAGGACTGAGGGCCCCTGACCTTTATGCCCCAGCAAAGGATGTCTGTACTTGCCGATTCCAGTTACTCAGAGCTAGTGGGTTTGGGGTGGAGTCCACACAGTTCTCTTTTTCTCCACCTCCCAGGATCTTCTGTGCCAGATAGGGCCTGGTCTAGGTTTGGAGAAAGTGACTAGGGCCCGGCCTTTAAAGAGTTGGAGTGTCAGGCCCAGGGTGGGCACTGGCTTGAGAAAGGAGGGGTGTGAGGATGTCGATGCAAGCTGGTTTGTTTTTCTAGTAACCCTCCCCTCTTGCCCCCAGACACATCCTCTCACACATGCCTTTGATCTCTCAGCTCTCTCTCTTCTCCCCACACTTCTCCCTCCTCCTCTTGCCCCTGCATACTGTGAGAGCACGGAGACGTGCATGCACACTTTGAGCAGGGTCCTCTGTCCTGCCTGCCTGTGCCACCATCTGCCCTGACGCAGCCTGCCCGGTGGATGGTTTAGGAGGGAAAACCAGCGGCCCTGGCTCACTGCACTCGGGCCATCGCGTGGGTCACCTAGGACAGGACAGGCGCGTAGCTCATAATGGGCACACAAGGGTGCAGTCATGATGGACTCTCCCAAAGGGGTGCAAGTGCACGTGGCCTGGGAAGACGTTTTTTCATACAGAAGATGCCCCACTCCCAACCCGTTTATGTCTGTGAGAAGCTGAGAAGCTCGGGGAGCTGGTGCCGTGGGGTAGGCAGATCTCAGGGTTGGGGGTGACCAGCATTGCACTGACTGAGGCATGTGGGGGGGTTGTAGGGTGTGTGGTGTGTGTATGTGTGTGGTGTGGGAGGGGTGTGTGGGGTGCAGTGTTGGGGGTGGTGGTGGTGGTGGTGGGTGGGAGGGTGGGTAGTATGGGGTATATGTGGGTGTAGTATATGTATGTACTGCGGGACTTTGAGCCCTTCAGTGACCAATCTGACCATCTCTACCAGGTCTCATTGTACCTTCATGCTTGATTGGCTGGGTCTAGAATCCTAGGCTGGAAAACTTTTCCCTCAGAATTCTGAAGGCATGATTCCATATGTACCCAGTGTTGCTAGTGAAGATCCAATGTTACTCTAATTCCTGAACATATCAACCTGTCTTCCCTATTTGGAAGCTCCCAGGGTCTCCTTTATTTTAATTTAATTTAATTTTATTTTATTTAATTTTATTTAATTTTAATTTTATTTATTTTAGAGAGAGAAAACGTGTGTGTGTGCACAAGTAGGGGAGAGGGGCAGAGGGAGAGAGACAGAGAATCTTCAACAGGCTTCACCCTCAGCACAGAGCCTGACGCAGGGCTTGATCCCACGACCCTGGGATCATGACCTGAGCTGAAATCACGAGTCAGACTCTCAACCTAGTGAGCCACCCAGCCCCTGGGTTCTCCTTTTTATACCTGGTATTCTGAAACCTCACAGTGAGACCTGTTGGCTGCGTCTTTCTTTATTCATTGTGCTACGTGCTTATGGGCCCCTGTGTGCTGATGCTCATGGGCCCCTGTGTGCTGGTGCTCATGTCCTTCAGGTCAGGAAAACTTTCTTGTGTTATTTCTCGCATAGTTTCTTCCACTTTGTGCTCTCTGTTCCCTCCCTCTCCCCCCCTCTCCTTTTTTAAATGTATACAGTTGTTTTTTTTTTTTAAGAACAGTTTTTGATTTACAGAAAAACAAATGGACGGTACAGACAGTTCACATACACTCCCTAACTCTGATCCCCATCCCGTTCCCCATTTCCTCTGTTATAACATCTCACATTAGTGTGGTACATTTGTTACAACTGATGAACCAGTACCAATATAATATTATTAACTAGAGCCTGTAGTTTACATTAGAGGTCACTCTCTGTGTTTTAGATTCTGCGGGTACTGACAAATACATAAGGACATGTGTTTACCATTACAGTATCACACAGAATAGTTTCACTGCCCTAAAAATTCCCTGTGAGTTGTTGGTTTTCAGCTTGTTCAGCCTTTTTCCTGTCTTGTGGATTGGAGAGAGGCCTCCCAAGCCCTTCACACATGGAAGAAGACTCCCTCATCTTTCTTGACTCTCCAGTTACTTGGTGGTGAAACTCCTTGACTGACCTCCAATCATCGCCTCATCTTTGTTCTGCTTTCTGGGAGATGTCCCCCAACTTGTCTGGAACACATCCTCTGAGGGTTGTGTTTAGCTCTTCTATGCTAGGGAGGTTAGACATTCTGGGTGTTGGTGTGAGAAAGGGAGCCGATTTTTAGTCACTCCTGTCTTCAGCCCTGCACCTGAACCCATCTTGGCGTTCCCTATGTCCAGAACCTTTCTGGTTCAGTTTCTCTGCAGAATCTCTCTGCTCACATCTGTAGGAGATGGGGCGGGGTATGACCCGCTGAGCAGAATGGGAGAGGGACCTGGGTGGACCTCCGGGCAGACTCTTTGGAGTGCGAGTGGTCGGGAGGAGGATTTGGGCAGCAGAGGAAGAGCTCCGTGCACAGCGCTCCCCTGTAGGGCGGGCTCCACCCACTCTGTGCAGTCCTCATGTGTGTGAGGGGTCTCTCTGGGAGTGTGTGGTGGGCAGAACATGGGCTTTGGAGAGGTGAAAACCTGGCTGTCGGTCTCCTCTGTCCTTCCTGGCTGCTTGTTCTTGGACAAGTTACTTTACTGCTGAGCCTTGACCTCCTGATGTGTAAAATCAGGGTGGCGGCCCCCACCCCCTAGGCATGTTGTAAGGTGTGAGTGAGCATCAGACGAAAACCCTTGTACATTGTGGCACACACACGATGCTCAGCAGATGCGAGTGTTCCTTCCCTTCCCTGGGTCTCTTGAGGTCTCTTTGAGGCCACTTGATGCCATAGTGTGCCCTCCCCCCGTCTTGCAGAGGTATTCCTGGTGGGGCTCGGATGAGTCAGTAAGTGACTGAGGTAGGGGTGCCTGTGTACATGTGTTCCTGGCCCTGGGCCTCTGGATGAGCTGTTTTTTCCTGGGCTCACTAGTGGCTCAGAGCAGAGCTTTGGCCGGGACTAGCCAGAGGAGATGATGTAAACAGGGAAAAATGTGAGTAGGTCTGTCTATACCAGGGGCCTGGAGGGTTAAGAGACCTCTCCACACCCAGTCTCACCCCTCTGGGCCTCAGAGTTGCAGATGTAGGCAGGGAGGGGGAAGAGGGGGGATCTCTGAGCTTCAGGGAAGGGGGATGGGAGGGTGGCATGGAGTGGTAACCGCTGCCCTGCCCAGTAACACCCAGTAGATTCTCCTACACAGGATGTGGTTTCCTTCATCATGGAAAAGCTGTAGATAGTTTCTCAGCTCTGCCTGTGGCTGGGAAGGCTGGGCCTGTGCGTCAGGGCAGGAGCCTGTGTGTGTGTGTGTGGGGGGGGGGGGGGGCGGGCTCCTTGTGCTGTGACCACAGCTGTACCCCACCCCCTTCCCGCAGGTGGTACAAGCTGCACTCCAAGGCGGGCAAGAAGGAGAAGGAACGTGGAGAGATCCAGGTCACCATCCAGTTCACTCGCAACAACTTGAGCGCCAGCATGTTTGACCTGTCCATGAAGGACAAGCCGCGGTCCCCTTTCAGCAAGATCAAGGACAAGATGAAGGGCAAGAAGAAGTATGAGCTGGAATCTGCCTCCGCCATCCTCCCAAGCAGCGCCCTGGAGGACCCTGAGCTGGGCAGCCTGGGCAAGATGGGCAAAGCCAAAGGCTTCTTCCTGCGCAACAAGCTACGCAAGTCCTCCCTGACGCAGTCTAACACCTCGCTGGGCTCGGACAGCACCCTGTCCTCGGCCAGCGGGAGCCTGGCCTACCAGGGCCCGGGCGCCGAGCTCCTCACACGCTCGCCCAGCCGTAGCAGCTGGCTGTCCACCGAAGGGGGTGAGTGAGGGCTGAGCGCCCCGGGGCCGGGGGTGGGGAACAGGGGGACAAGGAGGGTGGTGGGGGAAGGCCCCCCGCCAGGAACCAGGGCTTCTTTTCCTGCTGCCAACCCCATGGGGTGCTTCCTTTTCAGGCAGGGACGCTACCCAGTCCCCCAAGTTGCTCACCCACAAAAGGACCTACAGTGATGAGGCCAGCCAG
The DNA here is from genome assembly GCF_024362965.1 of Panthera pardus. Lineage (NCBI taxonomy): Eukaryota > Metazoa > Chordata > Mammalia > Carnivora > Felidae > Panthera > Panthera pardus. Next base: position 88,912,918 of record NW_026526821.1, on the reverse strand, counting down.
ATGCGAGCGGCTCCACCCCGATCCCTTCTGGACCTCCAGGGCCACCTGGAAGCTGCCTCCCGCTCCTCGCTCTGTGTCAATGGGAGCCACATTTACAACGAGGAGCCCCAGGCCCCCCTGCGGCACCGCAGCTCCATCTCGGGCCCCTTCCCACCCTCCAGCTCCCTGCACAGTGTGTCTTCCCGGCCTGCTGAGGAGGGGACTCGGCCTGCAGATGACTCCGGGGGCAGAGGCAGCCGCAGCACCAGCAGCTCAGAGGTGCTGCCCGGACAGGAGGAGCTGAGCTCTCAGGCCAAAGTGTTGGCCACTGGGGCCAACCGCTCTGGAGAGGAAGAGGGGGCCCGGCTCCCAGAGGGAAAGCCAGTACAGGTTGCCACACCCATGGTGGCCTCCTCCGAGGCTGTGGCCGAGAAGGAAGGAGCCCGGAAGGAGGAGCGGAAGCCCCGGATGGGCCTCTTCCACCACCACCACCAGGGGCTGAGTCGGAGCGAGTTGGGGCGCCGTGGCTCTCTGGGGGAGAAGGGGGGTCCCATGCTGGGGGCCTCCCCCCACCACTCATCCAGCGGGGAGGAAAAGGCCAAGAGTAGCTGGTTTGGCTTCAGAGAAGCCAAGGAACCGACTCAGAAACCCAGGTACGTCCTTGGCAAAACCAGCTTTGCTCCTCGGGAAGGATGCTGGGGTATTTGTAGCCTGGACCCTGGGGCAGGGAGAATGGAGCAGATGGGGCCCTTGGGCAGGCTGCTGGGGCTCTGGCTTTGCATGGTTGAGTTGGGGGAGGGTGCTGTTTCCCTAAGCCAGGGCTTGGTGTTGGCATATGGACACAGGTGAGTTGCAAGGGCACAGCGCTTTGGGGGCCCTGTGGATTGAGGAGTCCAGTCTCCTGCTCATGGGTCTTGCTTCTGAGTTGGCACGCCTACCCCCTGAGGGAGGGGGAGAAGGGAAGAAAAGCAGGAAAGGCTATTTGTGTGAATTCTTTGCTTTCCAACTTCTACCTCTTGCCCTTTGGCCTCAAGGCCAGGAAGCCTTGGCAGGTGGAGAGGCAGGACGGGGCCTGTACCTCATACCCTCCACCTCCATCCCAGCTGTTCCCTGTTGGCTCTGTGACCTCTTCCCCCTGAGCGATGGGAGCCAAGTCGTTGATGCCCCCCTCCTCTTTTCGTACACTCACCCCCCCCCCCCTCCCCAGTTATGCTCCTGGGCTGGCAAGGGGCTGTGGACAACTCCCTTAAAATCTGTGACCTACCTTCTGTCCTTGAAGACTGTTAGGGCTCTGGCCCTCACTGTCATCCTTGGTCTTGGGGTATGGCAAGTGCTGATGGCTGTTCTGTTGTGAATGTGCCAAGTCCCACCCATGAGAGTGATGCGGGAGTCCTTGAGCTCAGGCTCTGGCAGAGCTCTCAGAAGGGTTCTGGTACTAATTAGGATTCTGTACCTGGTTCCACTGTGGGGACTGGTTTCCCACACATCCAAGGAATTCTCTGACACCAGCTTGATGTCCTACAATTCAACTCAATTCTGACACTATTTACCCAGAGATAGCATCAGACCCCACATAGGCTCAGTACTACAGGACTGACCTACAGGATTGACTCCCCCTCCCCCCCCCCCCCCCGCCCACTTCGGATGCCTGTCACAAGTCCAGGTTGTCACCTGTGCTACTGACCAACCAGCTGTAGATCAGAGGTTCCAGTGACCATCTCCCCGCCTCCTTCCTTGGGTTTGGTTATTTTGCTAGAGTGGCTCACAGAACTCGGAAACACTTTGCTTACTAGATCGCTCTTTTATTATAAATGGCTATAACTCAGGAACAGCCTGATGGAAGAGATACATAGGACAAGGTATGAGGAAAGGGCGCAGGGCTTCCATGCCCTCTCCCAGCATGCCACACCTCCAGCATCTCCACATGTTCACTGGCCCCTGAAACTCTCAAACCCCATTCTTTGAAGTTTTTATGGAGACTTCATCACACGAGCGCTTATGATTAAATCATTGGCCGCTGGTGATCAACTCAACTTCCAGCTCCTTTCTCCTCTGCAGAAATGAGGGTGAGACTGAAAGTTCCACCCTTCTGTTCATGGTTGGTTCCGCTGGCAACCAGGCCCCGTTCTTAGGGGCTTTTTAAGAGTCACCTCATCCACACAAACCCAGTTATGGTAGAAAGGGACTTGTTATGAATAACAAGATGCCCATTTCACTTTTATGGCTCTGAAGCATTTCAGGAACTGCAGACAAGAGACCAAATATTAAAAGATGCTCTTATCGCTTAGGAAATTTCAAGGGTTTTGGAAGCTATGAGCCAGAAACTGTGGATGAAGACCACATATATATGAGAAATATACGATTAGTCATTCAGATGACCAAATCGTCCACCCTGGCCCTTTGACTACTCCTCACTCTGACCATCGGAGGCTGCTGCATTGTCCAACAGGGTGTAGGGAGGGCCACCAGGTCTAGGTCCTAGGAGCAGAGGTACCCCCCTTCACAAGGGGGCAGGCCCTGGACAGGCAGTGTCTGTGGCAGCTCCAGACAGTGTGGTCAGGCTGCTGTTTCTGCCCTCAGTGAGCCTGCCCCTCCCTTGTCCACGGGTCTGTGGGCAGGAGGTGGGGTGTGAAGGCTGGGCACAGTGAGGAAGGGTTGAGAGTAGGCCCTACAGCCATTCCCCAACAGAAGGGAGAGGACTCCTGCAGTCCTGGTTTTTCTCTTTCCCAGTGGAATTTGAGTCCACGGAGAAGGGCAGGGAGAGGGCTCAGGCCTGGCCGCCTGGCAGCCCCCGGGATGCCTCACACATGGACGGGCGGGGGTTGGAGCAGTCCCTGGGTGATGCTGCCCTCTGCGTCCCCTGCTATAGGTATATCAGCTTCTGTCCCCACTGCCCAGCCCCTACTCACCAGAGCCCAGGGGATCTGCTGGCCACCTGCAGCGGAGGGAAGATAAGGAAAAAGGGGATGGGCCTGTCTCAGAAGCCCAGGCTGAGCCTATAGCCCTGTGACAACTTAGAGATATTTATGGGTGGTAGTCTGGAAGGTGGTGGCAGGAGACCTGGGCAGGGCGTTTGCTGGGAGGAGCTAGGGTGCCTGGGTCAGATGGAACACAGACCATGGGCTCAGTGCTATTGTCTGTGGGGCATCTCAGGGCCTTTTCCAGGGCAGACAATTGCTCATGAGGTCATTTCTGTTCATGTGCCCAGGCTTTGGGCTCAGACCCCTGCAGGCCATGACTTTGATGTTGTCATCACTCCTGCTTATAGCCTATTTTCCTAATCCTGGGTGTCTATGTCTCCCAGTGGCCCTTCAGAGTCCAGAGAAGTTGGCTCACTTATAGACATGAGGAAGCTGAGGTTTGTGCCCTTCTCCTTGAATTCTGAGCTTGTCCTCACCAGGATGGAGGCCATCCAGGCATTTCTGCCCTTTGGAGGCTCATTTGAGGGCATAGGCCACCAGAGCTGGGCCTGTGGCCTTGCATCCAGGCTGGGTGGGGTGGGAGGGCTGTGTTTTGGGTCAAGTGGCCTAATCTGGACAGGTGTGAAACCTGGACAGTGAGTCCGTCGGCATCACCCTGGCCCTGGGCCTTGACAGGGCCGGGAAGGTGGTCTGGAAGAAATGAGTGTTGGCACTTGCCCAGAGGGCTTGCTCTGGGCTTTTGAGGAGAGAATGAGGTCAGATACTCAGAACTGGAGTGACCAAAGGTAGCTGCAGGCCCCCAGTGGGGCTCCAGAGTCTGTCTACAGGCTCAGAGGTTCGGGGCACCTGTGTCCCCCGGGGCTACCATTGCAGATTGCTGGGTGTTCCTCACTGGGAAGGGCAGCAGCGCCCTCTAGTGCTCCCACGTAGCACTGGTGCCCCAGGGAGAGGCCGGAAGCAGTACGAGTCAGATGTGCAGTCTCCAGAAAAAAAGCTGTTGCTGTTGGAGAAGTCAGTGGCTGGAAGAAAAGGAACAAGGGTATGAAGGACTGAGAAGATGGTCCTCCTTTTCCTCCTGGCCTGGCCTTCCTCCCTCACCTGCTAGGCCCATGGCTGTCACACTAGGCCCCTACCAGTGTGTGTGCCTGGGGGGCGATGGTAGTTGAGACTCAGCCCTGCTCACCAGCCCCGTGGTCGCCGTGCGTCTTGGGCTGCAGCATGAGCTCCTTACTGTGTGTTTGAGGACTGTCAGGAGTGTTCAACACAAGCGTGTTCAACCCACCAGAGCCAAACAGGGTTGTCTTTGTGTCTATCCCTCTCTGACCATTTAGAGTATAAGCTTCCTGTGGGCAGGCCACCCCGGAGCTCGCCCGCCAGGGCCCCTTCACACTAATCGTAGAACCCTGTGTACAATAGGGGATCAAGTGCTGGATGCAGATTTTTTTATTTTTATTTTTTTTTCAATATATGAAATTTATTGTCACATTGGTTTCCATACAACACCCAGTGCTCATCTCAAAAGGTGCCCTCCTCAATGCCCATCACCCACCCTCCCCTGGATGCAGATTTTTTAAATTGGGGTCAGTGTGGTACAACATGGGAGCAAGTGTATCGTGGTAGCCTTTGGTGGTCTGTGCATCTGTCCCGGCCCCTCACCAGGAGTAGTGACACCGAGGTCCCGATGAGCTTAGAGTGTGCAGTGGCTGCCGAAAGCTGAGCGCCCCAGTGGCAGTTCCGGTGGGGTAAATGCGGGACATGATGTGTGTCCAGTGACCTAGAGTTAGTGTGGCCGTCCGTCCTGTTTGTGGCTGTTTTCCTGGTATGGTTAATATTGCCCTTTTACTGTGTTAAAAACATTCTGGTTTGGAAGATAAATTATGTGGTCTCCCCACTTACAGCTTCCTAGGCCCCTCTTTGTCACCCCATTGTGCTCAGGTGATGGGAGAGGATACACACGCCCATCTATTGGACACCTTTCCTGGGCATCAGGCATCAGTCTCAGGAGGGTGCCAGGAGATCGTGCCTTAGGAGGGATGGCTAAAGGGCTTGTTGGCTGGGAGTGTATGCCTCGAAGGCTGGCTTTGACCTTTTGGGGGACTGCCTGGTGGAGAGCCTTTGCAGATCCGCATGCCACCTCTGGGACCAGTGTGTGGAAATAACAAGGACACATGGCTCATCTCAGCCTAAGGAAGGGCTGTCCACCAGTGAAACTGACCTCCAGCTACAGAGGTGGCCTGGTGATGCAGTAAGTTGCCCAGCAATGGCAACGTTTAAGTAGAGGGGCTGTTAGAGAGAAGGGGGGATGTCAGCATTAAGGGGCGGGTTCCACCAGTTGTCCTAAGTTTCCTGCAGGCCCTAAAGCTTTATTCCCTCAGATTACTGGGGCAGAGACATTTGGACCTCTGATTTCTTTCCCCAACTTTGTTCCTAGAAAAGAAGACAAGTCAGCATATGTTGAAGTCCCCTCTGCATGGTGCGGGCTGGCACTGTGGGTTCTGGCCTCAGAGTATAACCTGGGGAAATAACCACATGTGGGGGTGTGTCTGGTCTGTGCCAGATACAGTGGCAGGGAGAGGAAATTCTAAAGTGAGAACCCTCAGAGTGTGCATCTGGGGTGGAGCAAGGGTAAGGGAGAGGCGGGGGGGAAGGGGAGGGGGTGCTACTGGGTGGGAGGGTTGGATGGGATGTTCTCACAGGTGCCGCCAACTCTTGGGAGCCTGCTGGGCCTGGCACTAGGAGTCCCTTCCTCTAGGGAGAGCCCTTTGCTGGTTCCATACCAACGGGTTTGCGTGTACCTCTGGGGAGCCAGTGGGGGAGGGTGCTAGCCTAGCCTGGGGCTCCGGGCCTCCTGCTCTGCCGTCTCCTGCCCTGCGGTTCTGACTGCCAGCCAGACTGCGATGAGACCACAGGGGTGAGTGGGGCCAGGCCAAAGCTGAGGGGACTGCAGAGCTAAGCTAGGTGCTATTTAATGTTGATGGAGCTCTCTTCCTTCGGACCCCTCTGGTCACTTGTCACGAAGGGGACTGGAGAGAGCCACTGAAGTGGCTCAGAGTAGCTCTGTTCCTGGGGGCTGACTCCTGTTGGCACAGTTGGACTGTGTCTGGTATGGGTGCTCCAGCTGGGGGGCAGGCTGAGGGCAGGGCCTTGACCCACGTGGTGGTACGTTGCTCTCTGTGGTCCCCTAGGTAGGCACCTGCCTGGGGCCTGCTTGGAATGGAGAAGGGACGTTTGTGGGGCTTGGGACTCTGGGCCCAGGATTTGCCCTCTTTTGGTATCTTCACCATGTCAGGACCACAGAGGTAGAGCAGTGCTGGGAAGCCTGGTGGGTTGGGAGTCGATGGGACTCTCTTACCCTCCACCCCACACCCAGTCTCTAGGTGATAGTATGAGGCCAAGAAGCCACACTTGGATGGGGAGTTAGTATAGGGCAAAAGAATAAGGAGAGTCTCTGGAAGCTGGATTCTTAAGAGAAACCCAGAGTTTTGCACCTGGCTGTGCCCTGACAGTGCCACTGTCTTGCGAAGCCCACCTTTGCTGCTGGTTGAACTGGATTCTTTCCCGTTGCTTGCTCCCTGTGTTTGTGGACAAGCCGGCCCTGCCTCTGCCCAGCTCTGTCTGGGCCCTGTGTTCCCAGAAGAATCCTGGTGAACTCCAGACTAACCGGCTTCCTTCCATAGGTGCCCCTCCCACCCCAACCTGCATTCCATACGAGCTGGCCAGTGACACCTGGCTTCTGCTCCCCAGCCACACCACCCCCTGCCCCTGTGCCTGCCCCCAGTGTTTCCTTGGGGAAAACAGCAGCTTGAGTGGAGAAGATGGAGACATAGGAGTTCCCGGGATGATCACCTGGGCAGGGGCCAAGGAATGGGGGTCTTGGGGCTTAGACTGGGGGCTGGAAGATGGGACCCAGGCAGTAGGCGAAGCCAGCAAGGTCTGGGCCTGTTAGGTGGGCTCAGCTGCCGGGCAGCTGTAAACCACTGTCAGAGTCCTGAAAACTGGGGTGTGGGCCCCCCCTTTTTACCTGCGCTGCCTTTCTGGTTTTCCGTCTCCTGGACTGTCCTGGAGAAGCCATGAACTCAAGTTTCGGAGTCTGCCCCAGCCCACACCCCTACAGTCATCTGTGCACCATAGGTAAGGTGCAGGTGCAGGGGGTGCTCCCTCCTGGAGAGGACCCTGGAGCGGACACCCGGAGGCCAGCAAGTGTTCGCTGGTGTCCGTGGGAGTGGAGGTTCACTGCCACAGGATGGATTTCCCAGGGGAGCCGGCGATCTCTCTGTGTGGGGGACCCCAGAGGGCCCCTGGTGACACTCAAGAGTTGCTGCTACTGCTGCCTTCCAGTCTTTGTCTCCTGAGCAGGGCTGCTCTCAAGGCTGGCCTGTGAGTGCCCTTGGTGATGGGCACCCTCTGCAGGGTGCTGGGCCATGTGGATGCCTGACAGCAGACATCCTCAGTGATATCTTGCTGTCCATCCGGGCAGGTTATGGACCTCCCTCCCCCCCCCCCCACAAGAAACGAGAGGGGTGGGTTCTTTTTTATTGACATCTTATCATGCCTTGATGACTGCCCCATCATTACCTCCTATTTCTGCAAGAGGTCAGCAGAACACATCTGCTTCAGCGGTCTGAATTCCAGGCGCCCTGCTGGGTTTTATTAGCACGGGCTTTACTTTACCCAGCCGGATCACTAAGCCTGGCCTTTCTCTGGTCTCCTCATCCCCTCCAAGCACCTGGTATTTCTTTCCTCTCTCAGTCCTTAAAGGGATATAGGGTGCTTTCTGATTGGTTCTGTAGGCGTAAGTCTGGTGTTGAGTAGAAACTTCAGCATATGGACCAGTGGAAGAACACTTGGTTTTGGCTGGAATCCTGGCTGTAAAACGGGATTATTGCTCTCTGGGGTTGGCATGAGGTTTAAATGAGCTCTGTCCAGCATCTTCCTCCTTGGGCAGCACCTAATAATGTACCTGTTAGAGTCTTCCCTTTGTCCCCTGGCTCACATACCTGAACCCAGGTACCAGGCATGTGGTACCTTGCCCAAGGCAGGTGGGGGGCAGGCGCGTGGTATTCAGCAGGGGCGTTTCCAGTCTTGGCATTAACCAGGAGGCTCACGGTTTTGTCTCCCTCCACAGCCTGGACGTGTCTCCTCAGGTAGAACCTGACCCAGCTGCTCTTCCTCACCACCTCCCCTGCTCCCCCTGTGCTACGGCCCCCCCCACTCCTGCTCCCACCGCTGCTCCCATGCTAAGCACTAACCTTTTTGCAGCCGCCTCCCCCGCTGCTGCCACTGCTGCTGCCGCCTCCGCCGCCCCTGAAGCCACCCCATCTGGATTCTTGGGTCTCACCAACCCGTTCCTCACCTCCATGCAGAGCAACCCTTTCTTCGAGGAACTCATAGCCGACATAGCACTAAACTCTCCTTCACCTGCTCCCTCTCTCCCCAGTGCCTCGAGGGCCAGCCCCACCCCCCTGGCCTCCCCTGGGAAAGCCCCGCCTGAGTGGGACGACACCTTCAACGTCTTTGCTGCCAGCAGGCTGCGTCCAGAGGCCAGGAGCAAGATCCTGGCCCCTGCAGGAGTGGGGCTGGAGGTGACTGGGCTGCAAGACCAAGGCCGTGGGGCCATGACAATGAAGGCAGCTGAGCCCCGGGGGGACCCTGGGGGAGGAGGAAGAGGTGGGAGCAGCGTGTGGCTGGAGCCCAGGGTTCCTCTGGACTTGGGACTGGACCGCCAGAGCAAGAGCACGGCTGACCTGGGGCCCCTTGGGTTGATAGGGGCCGGCCTGCCCTCTACGTCAGCCCAGCTGCACCCGAGAGCCTCAGACTCTGAAGCAGACAGGGAGCCACCAGCCCCAGGAGGGGAAGCAGGGCAGAGTCCAGCAGACAGTGCAACGTCTCTGTTTAGCTCCCCAGAAGTGATCAGTGTGTGGGAAAGACTGCCTGGCCCAGACGACGCCCCTGAGGGCCAGGACGAGGCCTCCCAAGGCGAAGGCCAGCTTTTGCATGAGCTCAATACAGTGGAAGATTCATGGCCTTGGGATGTGGTCACCATTTCTCCTGCAGCTGAAATGTCTTCACCGGTCCTGCGGGGAGAGTCTGATGAGCTGCCTCCTCCCCAGATGCAGCCAGAGTCACCAGAAGCTGGGAGCCCCAAGGGGAGTGAGGGGCCTCCCCCACTGGAGCTGGAGCCAGAGCCTGAGCCAGAGCCCAAACCTGAGCAGGTGTTGGACAAGGAACTGCAACCCAGCAGGCCACCTCCCAAGCCACCACGCCTCTTCACACCCTCAGATTCTCAGGAGGAGGAGGAGGCGGCCACGGCAGCTGCTGCAGGGGGGCTGAGAAGCAGGGGGGCAGAGACTGGAGGAGAAGACGACCTCCCAAGCATGCTGGTTGCTGGTCCACAGGAGGCCAAGGAGGAGGGCGAGGCCCCTGGGTCGGAGTCTGACAGCCATTCTTCTAGAACCCTGCTGGGTGGGCCAGGCCTGGAAGATGTAGTGGAGGGTGCCAGCCCTCCTGTGTCTGGGCCCTACTTATCCCTGCCCACTAGCTGCCCTGAGGGTCCTGCCCCCATACCCCATTACCCAAAGAGCTTGGCTCCTCAGAGTCAGCAGATCCTGGAGGCTCCAGAGAAAGGAGGGAGCCCTGAGGGTCCTGAGGCCCAGAGCCAAGGACCAGTGGGAGAGGGGCTTGGGCCCTTGCCAGGCAGCTCCCAACACACTGACCTCTGGGCGTCAGAGGAGGATGCCTTGAACCCCTTTTTGTCTCAGGGGAACCAAGACCCCCCCAGTCTCCCGTCCACATCCCCTCCAGGGTCCAGGGAATCTTCCATCCTCTCTGGTCCAGAAGAGCTGCCCACGCCCCCAGAGCCTGCTTTTCCACCGCCCCCTCTCCCGTCCTGGGCCGGCCACCGCCATGGGGAGCCCAGCCCTCCATGCTCTCCTCTGCCTGGAGCTCGGCCCCTGACTTCTTCCTCCCCACCCCCTGGGGAGCCAGCCTCCTCCCCTGGGGGCTCCCCTGCCCCACTTGGGGAGGACCACGCTGCAACCACCCCAGCCTCCCCGCTTGTGCTTCTGCCCTTGGAGACACGACCAGCTGAGGAGCCACAGCCCAGTGCCAGGTGAGCGGTGAGCTGCCACCCTGAGAATACACTGCAGGAGGAGATGGGTGGAGGGGGACAATGCAGCCCAGGGGCTAGGATGTTCACATTCCAGCCTCAGTCCTTCCAGGGGCAGATGAAGGGCTCCTTTACCCTGAAGCAGGATAGGGGAGGCTTTGAAGAAAGGAGCCCTTCTGTGGTACCTGCTCTGAAGCTGTCTCCTTCTTGGATCCTCGGGCAAGCAGAGGTGCAGGGGGTGAAGAATGGAGTGGGGAGAGCCAGTGTGGGCTGGCAGGGGAAGGGGGATGAGAGTTCAGGCATTCAGCTGCAAGGGAAGCTGGGTACTTGTCAGATGGGGGCCATGTCCTCTGCAGCAGGCCCAGGGGAACAGGCTGTGGGAGGCAGAGAACCAGAGGAGGGACTGATACAGAGGTCCGTCGGAGAGAAAGCCCAAGAGCTATTGAGAGGACAGAAGAAAAACAAAAATACTCCCTCACTCAGAAGAAAGGGTCTGTAGCCCCTTCAGGTGCCTCATTGGTTTGCATCTGTGCCTTTTCAGGGGGTGGTCCTGGTGTGCTTAGGACTGTGCAGAGTGGACACTGGATGCCTGTGTGACTGTGGTCACCGTGGCATTGGCCTGTTTGGGGAAGAATGATGAGGCTGTGACCTCACCAGGTTGACTGGTGCGGGGTGACCAGAGCTGAGGTCTGGAGACACAGATCATTTGGGGTCAATGGGGAGCAGTGAAGTCCAGAAGGATGCTAGTGCTCTAGGAGCCCTGAGTGAAGAAGTGGAGGGAGTAGAGGAGGCTGCTTTTTCTGCTGAACAGAGCAGGGTGAGAGTCTTGAGGAGCAGGACGGGCTCCTGGACTAGGGCCCCCAGCCTGCTGGCTCATACATTTAGTCTTCCGAATTCACTGAGCATCCACTGTGTGTCAGACACTAAACAGAGATCAAAGATATGCCCGGAGAGTTCTCAGTCCAGTGAGCAAGACAGAAATGCACCCATGAAGAGCTGGCCCGTGGGGCCCATGCTGATGGAGGAGAAGTGGGAGGGAAGGAATCTGGGCTACCTTTCCAGTGGTAGGTGGTGAGGGAGAGGGGGTGGTTACAGCTTCCTTGCTCTGATGACACTGTCCTTACCTGGCCCTGCTGTATTCCAGCCTCACTTCTAATTATACTCACTACCTTTAGGAAGCTTTATTCCCTTCAGGGCTGGCTTCGTGTCGAACTCAGCATGTTCCTTACATCATGAAGTAGATGGGCCAAGTAGAGCTATCCCCATTTCTCAGATGAGGAAATGGGAGTCCTTGAGAGCTATGGGGTCCAGGGTCCCTCTGATGTGTGGGGGCAACCAGATTGAGAGCCCAGGACCCATTCAGGGTTTCTTTATGCCACCCCTCCCCAGGCACAGCCCATAGGTAGCATTAGAGCAGCTTTTAAGTTCCCATCCCTAATGCCAACTCTTAGGTGGGAAGAGAGAGGTTGTTTATTGCTATCTGCCCCCTGCCTGGCCTCTCTACCACTCTTCCCAGGTTGTGAGACTGAATCCATGGCCCTATTCTGAGTAGCAGAGTTGACTTCTCTGGGTCTGGGCACTCCTTCCTCCAATGGAGCTCAGGGCCTTGGGCTAAGCCATTTTGCTTCCTACTGCTGAAGAGTCCAAATTCTGGGGGCAGGTTAGTTGATTTGAGGGCCTGCTGCTTGCAGTTTGCATACCTGTCACAGGTACAGGGTGCTGGGGGATCCCAGAGCAGGGTCACTTTAGTCAGCTTGGGGGAATCAGGAAAGTTGCCCAGAGGAAGTGGCCTTGCATAGCTTTGAAACATGAATAGGAGTTAGTAGGCCAGCAGGTGAAGGGCCAGTGTTCCAGACAGAGGGACAGCTTTTATAAGAGCCTGCAGGTGAGAAAGAGCACATTTCCCGGGGTGTCGGCAGTGTGTGGGGAAGTAGAGACCCAGCAGGAAAGGGCAGGGCCCATTCGTGTTAGAGATTGTGTTTTCTTATCTGATCTAGAACGGTAAAGGCTGTTGAAGCGTTGGAGAGGCTGAGCTAGCTCACAGTCCCATAGCAGTACGGGGCATGGTTGGAGGTGGGCAAGACTCCCTTGGAGGAGATGAGTTAGCAGTTGTAGCTGGAGGAAGTTTAGCTAGCACTGGCTCGGAGAGGAGGGGATGGGGTGAGAGAAGATGAGAGGGAGCAGGGCTTGATTTTTGTTAGCCCTGGAGCTGAGTGGGGGTGGGGTGGGGTGGGGGAGGAATCAGAGGGATTCCCAGGTGTCTGACTGGAGCCACCCACTGCTGGGAAGGACACAGAAAAGGACAGACAGGACAGACATGGAAGGGAGTATGATGCACCTGAACTGGCCCCAGTGTGGAGTGAGCCAGCCTCCAATTGTATGTGAGCCAGAGGTGAGGTCTGGGCTGGAGCTGGACATTAGGGGTCTTGGGAGCCAAGGTGAGGAGGGGAGAGATCCAAGGGCAGACTAGCAGTTAAGACTGAGGAGGAGACCGTCAGAAGTCAGGAAACCAGATGGAGGTCTTGGAGGGAAATGAGGGAGAGCAAGCCAAAGGAAGGAGTGGTCCAAGTGTGAACTCCACAGAGAGGTCAGTGAGTTGAGAACTGAGGGGTTGGTGGACTCAGCAGGAACACTTGTGATGGGCCGGCGGGGCCAACGGCCCATTCTGATGGGTTGAGGAGTCACGAAAGGTAAGAACTTGCAGAGACAAAATGCAGTGTGCATGCTCTGGTGGGGCTGGGGGAGGAGGAAGGGGAGGTGGGGCATGACTCATGCGGAAACAGAGTCAAGGGAGGCCTGTGTAAATGCTGAAGGGAAGCAACCAGTAGAGAGAGGTGGGCAGCCAAGTGTTCTAGTTTGGCCAGGTCTTTCCTGGTTTGAGCACCCAAAGTCCCTCACCCTGGGAATCCTTAGTCCTGGGAAAATTGGGAAACTGGGAGAATTGGTCAGATCCCTAGAGAAAGGTTACAGTATGGAAGAGGCAGGGAGGATGGGGGGAGGGGAGGTGGCCCTGGCAAAGACTGGCTGTAGGTGCAGAGAATGCTGTGGGCTGGCCTCTGCCATCCCTGTGAAGGGGCAGGTCTTCTGAGGGAGTAAAATGGAGAGGGCACAGGCAGTGAGGGAGGAGGAGGGGAGAGTTGCTGAGGAGTGCAGGGTGCAGCCGCCCCAAGGCTCTGGCTGTGTAGGGGAGAGCCACCACCACATGGTGGTTTGTGTCCAGCAGACCCGCTGGCCCCCCCAGAGAAGGTGGCCCCGTGTTTTCGTTGCACTGCCCATCCCTCCTCATAAGGCATCTCCTTTCTGTGTCTGCAGCCCCCACCCTGTGAAGCCCCTCAGTGCTGCCCCTGTGGAGGGCAGCCCAGACAGGAAGCAGCCTCGCTCCAGTCTGAGCACAGCTCTGAGCAGTGGGCTGGAGAAGCTCAAGACCGTCACATCGGGCAGCGTTCAGCCTGTGACTCCAGCCCCCCACGTTGGCCAGACTGTGGATGCCAAGCGGCTGAAGGTGAGGCCCGGCAGGATGCCAGGGTGCGTCAGACCGGATGTGTGGTGCCATGGAGAGAGGTCTGGCACCTGGAGGTCAGGAGCAGGGTGCTGGGCAGGGTGGAGCAAAGAGTGGGCCTGGTCCCCCACGCCAGAGCCCTGAAGCCAGTCAGGCTGTCTCTCGCACTGGAGACAGAGGCCGCTCCAGGGGCCTGTAGGAGTGAAACCCGGGTGTTGGTGGGTGGACAGGCAGGTAGGCCTGAGGCTGCCCTGCTCATTCTCATTCCTGGCCTCAGGACTCAGGTGTGCTGGACCAGTCGGCCAAGTACTACCACCTGACCCACGACGAGCTCATCGGCCTGCTCTTGCAGCGGGAGCGGGAGCTGAGCCAGCGGGACGAGCATGTGCAGGAGCTGGAGAGCTACATTGACCGGCTGCTGGTGCGGATCATGGAGACCTCACCCACACTGCTGCAGATCCCCCCTGGCCCCCCAAAGTAGCCTTCCTCACCCCTGCCCCCGGGAGGGTCAGCGTGGACCCACTGCCCAAACAGGGCTTACGCTGCCCTCCTTCCCGCTGAACTCACTCTCACCTGGACAGGCTGCTGTCTGTCCTCTGTTGTCACTCCTTGCTCCTCTTCCCTTCTGCCTCCGTGGGGCTGCTGGAAGGGGGACCCTTTGGACTCCCGTTGGAGGCATCAGGTTCCATGTACAACTTGTGTGTTTTGGGGAGCCCTCGGTCATTCCCACCTGCCTATTTCCATATCCCTTAGTTTTAGGGGCTCCAGGGAATTGGAACAAAGAATTTAGTACTCGAGGGGGAGCAGGGGTGAGCTGCAATTTGACGTGGCATCTGGGACATACTTTATTACCCCACAACAATGGTCAGTCATTTTGTCCAAGGCTAAACCCTTGTCCTCCTCATTTGTCTTCAGCCCCTGGAGGGCTCCTAGCATTACTGGGGCTGGGGCTGTGGCAGGAACCAAGTTGCCCATTTTGGAGTTATGGGCAACTGGAGTCTCATGTCTGTTCCCTTGAGAGCAAGGAGCCTGTATGGTCTGGTCTCATCTCTGCTGTGTTCTGATTTTTGTGTGTTTCCAGCTGTTTGCAGAACGAGTGCCACGTGGATGGATGGGGATGATGTGTGTTCTCCAGGCCCCCCGCCCTGCCCTCCTCTTCTGATCTTTCCATTGAGTGTCATGTGTGAATGTATGGAGAGCTGAGGCAAGTGTGGGGAGAGCACTTCCTCACCTGCCTCCAAGCTGTGGGCCCCTCCAGGCCTCAGGGCTTTGGGCTGCTTGTGTTTGGGGATCAAGCCTCCATCTTTGTTTTTGTTGCCTGTCCAGATGCCAAAACTCTGTGCTGCAGCAGGGTTTGCACTTTTGGAAACCAATTAAAATGTGCCTTTTGTGGGTGGGGTCAAGAGCCTCTGGATGCAGACCTCTCTCTCTCTGTTTGGTGTCCCCCTCCCTCCCTGTTGAGCACATGGGGCTGGATCTGTCAGAGCCCTGGACATGGGAGAGGAGGATGGTGAGACTCGCTGCACCCTGTGCCCCTCCCCCAGCGTTCAGTTAAGGGTCTGGTGAAGCTGCCACTGCTCCTTTAACTTTCCTGCCACCTTCTCTTCCTCCCTCAACCCCATTTGCAGAGGGTCCTGGGATAAAAACTACATTCTGGAAGTGGGAGGTCCCACTCTGCCCATACTTAGGAAAAAAGCCTTTGTTGCTCTCCTCTCCATCCACTGGCTGCTCTCCCAGCCTCTCCCTTCTGCCCCATGGCCTTGCCTGGCTTGGCTGCAGTGCACTTTGAAATGAAGTGTCTGTCTTTTGGCCCAGCCCTGGTTAGCTTGCAGAAAACATGGCCGGCTTCCCATGGCATCTACAGGGAACCTTTAGTGGCTCGCGTGCCCTGATTTAGCAAAAGTTTTGGGGTAAGGAGGTACTGAAGGAGGATACTTTTGGCCCAGGGAGGAGGTGAGAGCTCGTCTGGAATTACCTCTTCTTCCTGAGAGAGCCTATGGGATCTTTCCGACAGCCTTGGAAGGACATGTGCTCTGTGGGTGATGTCTTCTGCCAGGATGAGGCAGAGGAGCCCCGACACATGGGGGAAAGCCCCTGTAATGTTATGTACCTTAATGATCACTCATCAAAGCTGAGGAAGTGTCCCCAGGTGTCCAGATCTTGGGTCATGGTTTTTTTGGGGGTCAGTGGGGGTTGGGTAGGTATCTCTTCTGGGGGAAGGGGAGCACTCCTCTACTATGTATTCTTCCGGGCTCTATTCATTACCAGCCCTGACCCTGATCTTCCACTCATCCTTGATTGTGGGCCTCCAAAATGCCCAGGGCAAGGATGTCTTCAGAAGAGCTTTGAGTTGAAGCCCAAGGTTCTTGTTGGATGTTTCTGCTCCTGGCCACAACTTGGAGAGTTGCAGGTGGGGTGGGCAGAGAGCAGGCACAGTTCTGCTTTGCTGTTTGTCTTCCTAGTTGTAACTCCTGTTTATAAAGAGCTTGTTCTTCATGTTTTGAGCACTTTATGAAGAATAAACAGTTCATATACTGCAGGTGGCTCTATTGTGTTCCTGTTTTGACAAACGTATGAAGGAGGCTTCCTGGGGGAAAAGGCGGGTAATGGGGTTTTGGATGTCATTGCCCCCATCTTAACATCAGGGGCAGCAGCACAGCATTGACAGGTGGCATGGACTCGGTCTTTTCTTTGCCGAGATACCCACATTTATTGAGCACTGTGGGGGAATACAGAGGGTAAAAGACTTGATTCTTAATGTGAAACCACGTAGTCTAGTAGCAAATGCTACAAATCCAAGATACAAATGGTTCTTCATAGCTAGCTAGAATCTCTCTCTAGCTTTAGGAACCGTCTGTTTCTTGTGGGTTTTGTTGGTGGATGAGGAACTGGCTGCTACAAATCATGCATTGTCCAGAAAGACATGAGCAGGCATGAGCCAATACTGCACCTCACTTTGAGACTAGGGAGACCCAAAGTGGGATTCCCTAGGATCAAAACTATTTCTACTTCCCTCTTGGGTAGCTTCCTTCCCCTCCTGCCAGCCTGACACACTGACCAGATAATTCATCTGGGAATCTTCTACTCCGTTCTGCACAAGTGTGTTTATTATCCTTGCTTGCGTCTTGTTCTACGATCTGCAGCACTCCTTCTTACCTAACGTCCTTGTAGTGCTTAATAAACATTACTGAACCCCACTCCCCACTCCCACTTCTCTTCCTGCCTGGGAATTAGGCTGAGGAGGATCTTCCTTAGTTGGGCAAAGGAAGTGGAAGCCGCCAGGGCTCTGAAGCTCCCACTATTTAATTCACACAGTCAATACATATTTGAGTCCCTGTTGGTAGTCCTCCCAAGCCTGGCACTGAGGACTCAGCAGTGAATCAAAAGGTCATACTTCCTGTCTCATGGACCTAACTAACAGTGGGAACCACATAGGCAAAGCCGTAAATAATTAAAAGTGCGAGGGCTGCAAGGGAGAAGTGCTGGATACTAATAGGAGCATATAGCGGATTTTGTGGAAGTAGGGTGATGGATCGGGAAATGCGATGTTTAGGCTGAGGTCAGGAGAGCCAGAGTCAGGCAAAGACAAAAAAGTTAAGAGTTTTCTGGGTACAGAATGTTCAAGGGTAAGAGGTGGGAAGCACCCCAGCATGTTCCTGTACTCAGTGTCAGGATGGCTGGAGAGCACAAGGGGAGGGGCAGGGTGGCGGCAGAAGAAACTGCATGAAGACTCCGCAGTGCAAGTCTTTGCAGGAAGCCTTTCGAGATTAACCCGGAGCCTTTGCGCATCTGGTCCCGGGTCGGACCCGCTTGAGTAGGGCTCTTTCGGACTAGAGCTCCGGGAGCGACGCCCTCCGCAGCAAGTGAAACTTCTAGGGGCAGGTAACCAGCGAGGGGGAGCCCTGTGGCCCCCTATCGGGACCTCAGAGTCGTACACGCACGCTTTTCCCATATTGCCTAGCCCTTCAGAACTGGCAGCAGGAACGGAGATCGGGTTTGAGTCAGTTCAACTCTCCGCAGTCTAGGGTTGGCAAGCGCCGTGACTAAAAAACTACACTCCCCACAATCCCTTACGCCCCCGGCTCGCTGCGGTTGCTCATGGCCAATCGGGAGAAGCAGCTGTGGCGGGGGCCGAGGAGGGACATTTTAAAAGGGCCGGAGATTGCAGGCGTCAGTGGTCATGGCGGATACAGCGACTACAGCATCGGCGGCGGCGGCTAGTGCCGCTAACACCTCGACCGATGCACCTCCTTTCCAGCTGGGCAAACCTCGCTTCCAGCAGGTGAGGACGGAGCTATGGTCTGAAGGTCGGCGGGTGGCACAGGGAGGGCGGCACACTCCTCTCCAAAATCCCCTTTAGTCCTGGGGTCCTCCGACCCGCGGCCACTGGGGAGCCTGCAGCTACTGCCTCGGGGACCTCGACCACAGCCATCCCTTTCCCATTGGCGAGCAGAGTGGGCGAGGACTCCCACTTTGGCTCCCTATTGGCCGCCGGTGCCGTCACTCCTCGGCTGCCCGCGCCCTCCAGCCTTTCCCGCCCGAGGCGCTCTGTGATTGGCCACTGACAGTCGCGGCCAGGAATCCGGGCGCCCCGGGTCCGAGCGGCTTCTGCAGGGTCGCTTTGAGCTGTGCAGCCAGCCACTCGCGGCGGAAAGTTCGAGCCCGGCTCTGGATGACAAGTTGGCGTGGTGGAGATGCCTTCTAACTTTCCCTGGGTGGGGATGACGTTCTTTCCGAGATGCTGGCGGAGCCCCTGGGCAGTGTCTGACCCTGCGGTCATACTGCCAGCCCTTGACCCCAAGCCAGGTCCGCTGTGCTCGATGGTTTAGGGCCACGGGCCGAGGGGTCCCCGAGACCTGGCGCCCCCTTTCCCCTCCAATGGGGGATTCGCTGATGCGAGTCGGCCGGCTGGTGCCCTGCCGGGGATGGAAGGAGGACGTGCGGGGAGAGCCGGGTGCGGAGGAAACGCTGTGTCATCCCCTGGGGCCGCGGGCTGTTGGAAGAGTCCGCGTCCCTGGGAGCCCGCTTCAGCTCCTCCCCCGGAGCGACTTCCGAGGAAGGTCTCTGGGACCCGGGCCCTGGCGCCGCCGAGGGCTCGGCTCTTTGGACCCTGTCGGGCTCTTCGGAGCATGGTGACAGTGGCCTTTTTACCCGGGGACTCCCGACAGGGCGTGACTAACTCGTCCTCGGCCACGGAGATGGGGATCGAACCCATAGCCTGGACGTGCGACCAGTGCTGAAGGCTTGGAGGGGCCATTCCCACGCTGCGGGCCGCCTCGTACCCTCCTTCCTCCACTGCCTCCAGCCAGCGCGGAGGAAGTGGACTTTATTAGGAAAAGGGCAAAGAGGCTCGGCTGAAGTGAACTGGGTTTGCCTTGGGTGGGGGGCAGCGGAGGCGGACAGAAAGAAGTTTGCAGGAAGAAAGGAAATTGTACAAGGTCGGTGAGGTGGTGGATTTTTTTTGTGTGTGTTTTGTGGGGTTTTTTTGTTTTGTTTTGTTTTTTGGTGGTAGTGGTTGTGTGGGAGAGGGACTGGTTCCCGCAAAGTGGTGCACCGAGCTTCACTGATACTTAAGGAATTAAGCCCCTGAGGCTTCTGAAAACAATGCCCTCACTGTTTTAAAACAGGACTTTAATTCCTTAAAAAAAATTAAGCCATCTCAGCATGTAGGTGTCATAGCAAGACTGGCATCTTCCTGCCAGTGTAGGGTGCTGTCTAGGAGGAGACTGTCAGGGGTGCCTCTCCCAGAACTTGAATGACCCTTCTTTTGGCTGGCCCCCTTTCCCAGCCCTCCACACAAGTACCACTCATCCTTTAAGGATCAGCTAGGCCTCCTACTCTGGAAACACTTCCTCTCTTCTTCCATATATTACCCCTGGTGGGACCAGGTCACTGACTCTTTCCTGACCCCCCTTTTTGGCCACCCCAAGTGGGATCCTCTTAGGTTAGCCTTTAGTGACAGTCTGTCCGTGTTGCTCTAATACTTGTTCTCCTCACCCCTTGTGTGCATCTTTTGAGAGAAGGGGCTGGTCTTGCCCTCCGTCTGTCTTACCCCGAGGTGGGGCTAGACACATGGTGATGTGCTGAATAAAGACTGTGGGTTGTCTTTTTCGGGGACCTGTTCTGGGACATTCAGTCACACAACACACAGTTATTGAGAACTTCCCAGTGGCTTTAATGACTGAGCCCTTTGCTGTGATCACCGCTGGAGCCATATATGCACATTTGAGATTACTCCAGTCATTGCTGGTATCTGTTTTTGGCACCGCTCTTGAGGGCAATAAGAGTGTTTGTTGTATTTGCTTTGGCAGCAGCCCTCCTCCAGCGTAGTGACTTGCATAAAGCATAGTGCAAGTGATTGTCCATGTTAAGGAACTTCCCACCGTTGCCCATGCCCCCTCCTGCTCCTTCCACACCACTCCCTGCTGTGCAAGCAGCCCAACCTGCCACCCAGTTGACTCCCAAGAGACCTGCGAGTCCCCTGCATACTTCCCTTCCTCTCCCTCACCCTCTAAACACAACCAGAGGCCCAGTGTTCTCGTCTCTTGAAACAGCTCTCAAATTCACCGGATTCCCTGCTGGAATCCTGGATCAAGCCGCCATTATCTATCTCCTGAGCCACTGTGGAAGCCTAACAGGTCTCCCTGCTTCCACTCTGGCCCCCTTCCAATCCCATCCTTCTTTCACTTGGCAGCCTCAACAACGCAGGTCTGATCAGGTGACTCCCTCCCCTCCCCCCACCACAGACTTAAACACTCTCCAGTGGCTTCCCCTCCTTCTGAGATAAAGACCTCCCTTTTGAAGAGGCCCCAAAAGCCCACATGGCCCACCCATGCTGACTTCTTCTTCCTGAAATCAGACCCACTCCTTCCCCCTCTCTCCTATCACACTGGCTGCTTTCAGCCACTTGAACTCTGAGTGGTTCATAATCCGGGGCCCAATTCCCAGAGCCCATGCCACGGACACCACCCTCAGTCCCCAACTAGTCTCATCGCTTTCTTCAAGACTGGGTGCAGGGAGTTCTCTTCTTACTCCCTAGAGTCGCCTCAGGACCCTTCTTTCCATCCTTCAAAGTTCTCTGTGCAGGAGGGCTGGGGAATAAAGAACACTCACCAGTGTCAGAGGGTGAAGAGAGATGGCTTGCCCTGCTGGGCTTTGGTCTGTGACCATCTTTCTTCCCATAAGATGATGATAACAGCCAAGCATCGTTCCAGGCTTTTGGCATATTGGCTTATTTAATTTTCACAACAACTCCGTGAGACAGATAGGTGAGGAAGCTGCCACACACACAGATTAACTCACTTCCCAGGCAGTCTGGCTCCAGAGTCCTTGTTTGTTGGTTTATTGTTAACATTTTTTTTAGTGTTTATTTATTTTTGAAAGAGAGAGTAAGGGAGGGGCAGAGAGAGAGAGGGAGACAGAGGATCTGAAGCAGGTTCCGGGCTCTGAGCTGTCAGCACAGAGCCCAATGTGAGGCTCAAACCCACTAACTGTGAGATCATGACCTGAACCGAAGTCAGACGCTGAAGCAACTGAGCCACCCAGGTACCTCTTATTGTCAACCTTTTTATTAAGGTTTTCAGACTTTCAAAAGTGGAGACAGTCGTCAGAGAAGAGCCCACCCATCACTGAGCTTCAACAATTGCCTCTGTGAGGCTAGCCTCATTTCATGTATATGCCCCCAATCCCAACCAATGAATTATTAAAAAAAAAAAATTTTTTTTTACATTTATTTATTTTTGAGAAACAGAGTGAGACAAAGCATGAGCGGGGGAGGGGCAGAGAGAGAAGGAGACACAGAATCTGAAGCAGGCTCCAGGCTCTGAGCAAGCGGTCAGCACAGAGCCTGATTCGGGGCTCGAACCCACAAACTGTGAGATCGTGACCTGAGCTAAAGTCGGACGCTCAACTGACTGAGCCACCCAGGTTCCCCCAAGGAATTATTTTAAAGCAATGCCCAGACAACCCATCATTTCATTGTACCAGCTAGTAGATAGCTGTAAAAAATAAGGACTTAAAAAAATGTTTATTTATTTACTTTTGAGAGAGAGAAAAGCAGTGAAGAGCCTGATGTGGGGTTTGATCTCATGACCATGAAATCAAGAGTCAAACGCTTAACTGACTGAGCCACCCAGCCATCCCAGTACTTTTTCTAAATAATTTTTTTTTTTACTTCAGAATAATTTTTTTTCCCATTAAATAAAGCTTTGGATATTTCATAATCCCAGTTTTATTTATTTATTTTTAATTAATAATTAATTTTTAAATTCATATCCAAGTTTGTTAGCATATAGTGCAACAATGATTTCAGGAGTAGATTCCTTAATGCCCTTTACCCATTTAGCCCTTACCCCAACCCCTCCAGCAGCCCTCTGTTCTGTATATTTAAGAGTCTCTTATGTTTTGTCCCCCTCCCTGTTTTTATATTATTTTTGTTTCCCTTCCCTTATGTCCATCTGTTTTGTATCTTAAAGTCCTCATATGAATGAGGTCATATGATATTTGTCTTTCTCCAACTAATTTTGCTTAGCATAGTACCCTCTAGTTCCATCCACGTAATTGCAAATGGCAAGATTTCATTCTTGATTGCCGAGTAATACTCCATTGTATGTATATACCACATCTTCTTTATCCATTCATCTGTCAATGGACCTTTGGGCTCTTTCCATACTTTGGCTTTGTTGGTTGATAGTGCTGCTATAAACATTGGGGTGCATGTGCCCCTTCGAAACAACACACCTGTATCCTTTGGATAAATCCCTAGTAGTGCAATTCCTGGATTGTAGGGTAGTTCTACTTTTAATTTTTTGAGGAACCTCCATACCGTTTTCTAGAGTGGCTGCACCAGTTTCTTCAGAATATTTGTAGATTTATGGAAGTCAAAAAGCACAGAATTCCGGTATAACTCTCACCTAGTTTCCCCTAATGTTATCATCTCATGGTACAGTTGACAACTGACCATGGTACAATTGTCAAAACTGAGTGTTGGAACATTACTATTAACTATACTCCCAGACTTTATTGGATCTCACTATTTTTTACACTAATATTCCTTTTTCTGTTCCAGGATCCAATCCATGATCCCACATTACATTTAGTTTTCATGTCTCCTTAGCCTCCTCTGGTCTATGACAGCTTCTCAGACTTTCCTTGTTTTTGATGACCTTGGCAGCTTTGAGGAGTACTGGTCAGGTATTTTGTAGACTATCTCTCAATTTGCTGTCTCTTATGGCTAGACTGGAGTTATGCATTTTGGGGGAAGAATATCACAGATGTGAAGTGCTTTCTTTCTCACATGGTATCAGAGGGTTGTTTTTTTTTTTGTTTTTTTTTTTTTAACATAACCACAATACCATTAACACACCTAAAATTATTGTTTCTTAACATCTTCAAACCAGTTACTATTTGTCTTAGTCTGTTTGGGCTGTTATAACAAAATACCATAGATTGGGTAGCATACAAACAATATAAATGTACTTTTCACTGTTCTGGAAGCTGGAAGTTCAAGATCAAGGTGCTGGCAAACTGATGAAAGCCAGTTTTCTGGTTCATAGATAGCAGCACTTTGTAGTTGCAGCACTGCATGACATAAGGGTAGAGAGATCTTCGTGGGGTCTCTTTTATAAGGGCGCTAATCTCGTTCATGAGGGTTCTGCCCTCATTACCTCAGTATCTCTCAAAGGCCCCACCACCTAATACCATCACTTAACCTCACACTGGAGGTTAAGCTTCAGCATATGACTTTTGAGGGGACACAATATTGCACTATTCACATTTCTGTGATTATCACGTCATGTTTTAAATAATTGATTTGTCTGAATCAGGAACATACATATATGTTCCATACATTATATTACATTATATTTGACTGATAAGCCTCTTCTAATCTATTGGTTCTCCTCTCGTTTTTTTTTTTTTTTCCCATTTGTTGAAGAAACTAGATTGTTTGCCTTGTAGAGTCCCTCATTCTGAATATGGCTGATGGCTGATCTGTGGTATTATTTAACATGTTCTTCTGTCCCCTGTTGTTCCTATAAACTTGAAGTCCGTGCTTTAACCACTGCGCCATATTGCTTGGTGAAGGGGAGAAAGATAGTAGGACGGCTCCTGGGGAAGCTCTGTGACCTGCCTGTGCTCTCTTTCCTCCTCCTTTTCTGCTCATTTCCTCTTCTGAAGTTGTTTTTTCTTTTCTTCGGGCCCAGACACCATTTTGGCAAGTCAGGTCCTAGGACAGGGAGCTAACATATGTGCTTCTTCCCATTTGCATTTCAGTCTATCCAGAAATAAGTTGTGTTTTGTTTTTAAAGTTCCTTTTACTCTTCCTTTGCCTGAGTCATTTACCTAGCTGACTGGGGGTGTGAGTGTGCTGTGTTTGTGCATGGGAAATCCAGAAATCCACTGAGGCAGCAGAGCAGATGGGTTGCACGAGGCTCCCTCGGGGGAGGAGGAGCTGGCTGGACAGGAAAGTGCACTCTTCACTTCTAGGAAGAAAGGTGTGTGTGGGCTGAGAGTTGGAAGGCAGTAGGGAGATTTCTTATGGAGTTTGCCTGAACTCAAGTTCCAGGATGAAAATGCCTTGCAGGTAGTTATGTTTTAATTGTTTACATCTTATAGGCTGGAGAGTGACTGTTTCCGAGGCTGGTCCTGGAGCGGGTTTGTGCTGTGGACAAGGTCAACACCTTCTAGTCCAGTGGCTCTCAATCCCTGCTGCACATTTGAACCACCTGGGCAGGGTTTTAAATGGACACCAATGCCTGGAGCCCACCCCAGCCAATAGAATTTGAATCCCTGAGTGGAAGACCTTGTTTGGGGATACCCAGGTTGTGCAGCCTGGCTGAGGACTACTGAGCTGGCCCAGCCTTTTTGCCTTTGGGCTATAGGTTCAGTGCGTATTTTATTCCTGATCTGGAAGAGCCCTGACTTAGAGGTCTGGGTATAGAAGGACAGTCAGTTTCTTTCAGGCCTTGGCCCTCAGCTGGTGCTCCCTAGCCGCCTCTCCCCAGGGGGTGTAGAGGTGAGACTGTCTGTGCTGCAGGTCCTGCTGAGAATGAGATGACTCACCTCTCTTGGGAAGGGAAAGAGAAGGAATCACTCGGCTGACTCATTCTTCCGGTAAAGAAAAAGGAAAGGAAAAACATCCACGATTGATTGGGTAAAGATGGGGGCTGAATTTTGGAGGGGAGAGGAAGCCCATACATTTAAAACTTTTGAGAAAATAAAAATTAACTCAGACAGAGAAAGTAAAACCCTTTGTTGCCATTTTTCAGTCTGGGGAGGACGGGGAGGACAGACATATAAGCCCCCTCTACGAAGAATCAGTGTTTCTCACAAGGCTATAAAGTTTCCCAATGACTTACTTCTTTGAACACTACTCTTCCACACTCGCTGAGAAATCGCATTCTCCAAGATCATAGATTGCCAGAAACTTTGCTGTTTAAAATAACGTCAGTAGGAATGAAACATCCACCTCTTGATAGGTGGGCCGAAGTCACTTTGACTTAGAGAACTAACCCAAGTGCAATAGTTTCTGGACATAACATTCCATATTTATCTTGATTTTATAGTTTCTAAGGAAACAAGATCCAGTGCCCATTTCTCAGTATAGACCTAGATGGACCCTTTACCTCATAGCTGTGCTTTGCTTTGAGCCTATTAAAGCACCACGTCATTTAAATTTTACTCTACCTTTCTCCAGAATTCTGTACTAACCCTATTTTTTCCCCTTTGTTTGGTGACATGCCCCATGGTTCCTCTGCTGTGTGGCCTCTCCCTCGCTGCAGTGAGTCAGTAGATGTGACTTTGTCAGACTATGTGTTTGTCCCTGGGGGTCTTAGGCTGATTGGATTAGTACATTGTCATCTGTGCTTGCGATTTATAACTCAGAACTCCTTTCCTGAATCTCAGGCCTATCTTTCCAGTGTTTATTGAAATTACATCTGGAAGGCCCTTTAAGTATTTCAAACTCACATGACCAATACAGAACTTTTATCTTTCCCTCCACTAAGTCAGTATGCTTCTTGTTTTCCTTGTCCTGGTTAATAAGCATTAGTATCTAACTAGAAATCAAGGCATTATCCATATTCTGTTCTTCTTCATTCCCGCCGTGAGTCAGCCAGCCCCTTGTTCTACCCCAGGACCCAGCGCGGTGCTGGGCACATAGTAGGTCCTGAGTAGCTATTTGGTGAATGAATGAATAAAACCACAAGTCTGGTAGTTGCTTTTCTTTTAATTTTTAAAAATTTCTACTAGATGATACGTTTGCTAAGGTCTTGGGATGGGTCTATATCTCTGTTTGCCTTGCACTTCTCAGCTTAGTTATTTGCACATAGTAGGTATTTAATGTACATAGATTGGATAAATACAATAATATAGCTAGTTCCCCAGGTAACTAAAGTGATTATTTTTTCAAATTTGATTTTATTTATTTTGAGAGAGAGAGAGAACAAGAGAGTGCACACAGGGGAAGGGGGGAGCAGAGAGATAGCAAGAGAGAGAATCCCATGCAGTCTCTATATTGCCAGAACAGTTTGGGGCTTGATCTCACAATCATGAGATCAGACCTGAGCTGAAATCAAGAGTTGGATGCTCAACTGCCTGAGCCACCCAGGTGCCCCTACAGTGATTATTTTAAAAAAAATTATCAGAACATTCCGGTCAAACCCTATCTGTTGTTGGCCTTGCCCTCTTTTTTCTGAAATGTCTTTTATCACACTTCAGTCCCTCCTTTGGCTGACAGTGGTGCAGTTTCTGACTCTGGCCTTCATGCGTCAGAACCCTTGCTGATACCCTTCTCTGCTTGGTAAATTCGGCTGTCCACCCACTCCAGAGCCTCTGGGAAGCCTCCTTGACTCATGAGGGAGAAATCATCTGTGTCCCCACTGTACTTATAATGCTTCATTTAAGCTCTGGTCACAGTATTTTGTATTTATTTGTTTACTTGTGTTTCTTGACGGACTCGGCTTCTTGAATGCTTATCCAAGAAGCGTTCCCTGAGCCCAACTCAGAAGAGGGTGTAGATATCTGTGGAGCAAAATGTTTTTCCTGGGACTCTCTCTTAGTGGCTGGGTGGAGAGTGACACAGGGGACCAGCAGGGCTAGGACAGGGTGAAGACAGTGCCAGACCACAGGGCAGTCAGAAGCTAGACGTCTTCACCCACCATCTTCAAGAGGTTGCTTTACTCAGGCCCATCTTCCAGGCTCTCACCTCTGCCCCTGCTGCTCCTCTTCCTTCCTTGAGCCACCATCTGCCATACGTTTGTCCCTTTCAAGTCCTCTCCCTTCAGAGCCCTGCCTGGGCTCCATTCTCTCCAGGCAACCTCCAGGCCATAGACTGCTCACCTGCTCACTCATTCATTCTTGTGACAGGTGTGTTGCTGGAGCCCCTTCTAGGTATGAATCACGAGACCAGGAGCCAAGGAGGATGAGGAGACAGAAAGAACAGCCAACAGCCCGCCTCCTTCAGGAGCTTATAATCAAGTAATATATTAGATAGTATTTTAAATTAAATATATGTTTTTATTTTATTATTTTTTAATTTTTTAAGGTTATTTATTTATTTTGAGAGAGACAGAGACAGCATGAATGGGAGAGAGGCAGAGAGAGAGGGAGAGAGAATCTCAAGCAGGCTCTGCACTGCCAGCATGCGCCCAGTTCAGGGCTCGAACTCATGAAACCGTGAGATCACGGCCTGAGCCAAAACCGAGAGTCAGACGCTTAACCGACTGAATTAAATATATATTTTAAAAATAGAATATTACTTTTATGTATTATATATAAGGCTGATTTTTTTTCATTTTAAAAAGAAATAAAAACCATCCATATTCCTATTACTCAGAGTCAATCTCTGTTAACGTTTTAATGTATTTTCATCTAACTTAAAATAATTCTCTACTTTTTATTTTGAAGTAGTTTGTATTACAGAAAAGTCGCAATAAGAATAAAGAACTTTTGGGGCGCCTGGGTGGCTCAGTCAGTTGAGTGTCCGACTTTGTCTCAGGTCATGATCTTACAGTTTGTGGGTTCGAGCCCTGCATCAGGCTCTGTGCTGACTGCTTGCTCAGAGCCTGGAGCCTGCTTCAGATTCTGTCTCCTTCTCTCTCTGCCCCTCCCCCGCTCACGCTTTGTCTCACTCTGTTTCTCAAAAATAAATAAAATGTAAAAAAAAAAAATTAAAAAAAAAAAAAAAGAATAAAGAACTTTCAGGGGCGCCTTGGTGGCTCAGTCGGTTGAGCTTCTGACTTCGGCTCAGGTCATGATCTCATGGTTCGTGGGTTCAAGCCCCCCATCGGGGTCTGTGCTGATAGCTAGGAGCCTGGAGGCTGCTTTCGATTCTGTGTGTGTCTCTCTCTCTGCCCCTCTGCCGCACATGCTCTGTCTCTCTCTCTCTCAAAAATAAATAAACATTAAAAACATTAAAAAAAAAAAGAATAAAGAAATTTCCTATACTCTTTGCCTAGATCCACCAGTTTTTAACATTTTGCCACACTTCCTTTTTTATTCTTTTTATCTGCGAATGATCATAAAGTCTGGAAACATAGCAAATATGCATGATATCACCAAAGACATTTTCAGTCTGTAAAGAAAATAAAAGTATCTACATTTCCAGATTGTATTGCCACCTTCTCTACTTACACATGCTATTGTTTCTCAGCCGTTTGAGAGTAGCTTATATTCATTTGTCTCCCTACTACTTAGTGTAACACAAGAATGAGGACATTCTCTTACATTTCTGTCTTAGTTCATTCAGTCTGCGGTAACAAAAATACCATAGACTGGGTGGCTTGTAAACAACAGAAATTAATTTCTCACAGTTCTGGAGGCTAGAAGTCTAAGCTCAAGGCACTGGCAGATTCGTCGTCTGGTGACAGCTTGAGCCCTGGTTCATAGACAGCCATCTTCCGTGTTCTTGCATGGCAGAAGGGGCGAGGGGGCCCTCTGAGGTCTCTTCTATAAGAGCACTAGTGTCATTCGTGTCAAAAGGCCCCACCTCAAAATTCCATCACATTAGGTGTTAGGTTAAGATAGGAATTAGGGGAGGGACACAAACATCCAGTGTCTAGCAATAGCCTCAAGTGTAGTTATTACATTTAGAAATTTAAGATGGCTATAATACTTTTATTAACCTATGATCCCTGTGCCAATTTTGTCAGTTCTCTCAGTAACGTCCTTGAGGACACTTTTCTGTGCTTCAGTCCAGAATCACATATTACATTTAGGTGTCTTGTCTCTTCAGTGTCCTTTCACGTGGACCAGGTCCTCAGTCTTTCTTTGTCTTTATGACATGGACATATTTGATGAACAAGCCTGGTTATTTTATGGCATGCTGTTCAGTTTGGGTTTGTCTGGTGTCTCCTTATGATTAGATTCAATCCCTCCAGAATACTATTTGAGTGACACTGTGAACTTCTCAGGGTGTCACATCTAGAGACACACAATGTCCATCTGCCCCTCATTGGTCCCTTTAACACGTCCCCATCATTTTGTGGGCTGGCACTTCATTACTTTCTGACACAACGAGATGTACCAGGTTCATCTTGTGCCTTCCCTTCCCCGGCCCTGGAATCAGCCACTTCTCTAAGGAACCCTGGTTCGTTTTAGTAGATCAGGGTCTGGATGTCATTCTGTCTCTTTGTTATCCACTTACCGTCCATCTAGCTCTATTTATCTCCTTGGCTTTTTTCTTTTTAAAGTTTATTTATTTACTTAGAAAAAGCACGTGAGCAGGAGAGGGGCAGAGAGCGAGGGAGAGAGAGAGAGAGAGAGAGAGAGAGAGAGAGAGAATCCCAAACAAGCTCCATGCTGTCAACGCAGAGCCCGCCGGGGGGCTCAATTGCACGAACAGTGAGATCATGACCTGAGCAGAAATCAACAGTCAGATGCTTATCCAACTGAGCCATTGAGATGCCCCGTATCTCCTTATTTTTTTGAGTTGGAATTATCCTGTTTGTATGCATTCCACAAAATCAGAAGCCTATTTTCATGTCATAAATGTCCAAGAACATTTCAAATGGCTGGAGAGTGTTCAATCATGTGATTGGACTGTTATTTGCTCACCATCCACCTTTGCAAATACTGCAGCGGTGAGCACCCTCAGCATTCACATCTTACCGCACCTCTGAACGTCTCTGTTTCCTGAGACTAGATACTTAGAGGGGAAATTTTGCCAGGACAACAATGTGAGCATTATGTACACGTGGGGAAAATGGTTGAGACCATTTGAGTTATAAGAGGTCCGAGAAGCAACCGTTTTAGTTAGGAACAGTGCCGAAGCTTGACCTGCTCTGTGAACTGCAGCGCCTCAGTGGGGGTGGATGTAGGAGGTGGAGAGGGTCCTCCATGCAGGGGGCGTCACAGCGAGCAGAGAGATGGAGGCAGCATAGGGCCTGGTGTGCACAGGGGACTTTCAGGGGACTATTGCAGGACTTTATTAGGAAGGGTAAGGAGCGTGGCTATAGGATCTGGTGTCTTAATGAGCAAGGGGAGGGAGGGAGGGAGTGTGGAGGTATCTGCTTCCTTCACCATGCAGAGGACGGTGCTGGGGGAGCGGTGGGGCTCCAGTGCAGATTTGGGGTAGAGCCTGGAGTGTAGTGAGGCACCAACCCCCGGTATTTGTGGCTTCCCCTTTGTCCTCCAGCTTGGCATCTTCTCACCTCCCATTGAGCTTGGCTTTTTCCCTAAGGCAGAGGGCCCAGGAGCAGTGGTGCCTGTTGCCTGGTTTCCTTTCATTGTGCGCTAATGCCTGTGGCCTGCTTTGCACAAAGCCCTGCTTTTCTGGGGCCCCTGCTCTGGGGTGAGGCCAGGGCAGGCAGGCCCTGTCCTGAGCCTCATAGCAGCTCCAGGGCTATGGGTATAGGAGGGCGTGAGGGGAGTGAGCTGGGCACTGTCATGCCTGAGCTTTGCCCGTGGAGAGATTTCCTCAGGGACAGAGCCTGAGCTGGACCTTGGAGAGGGACCCTCCTTCACTGGAGACGTCCAAAGCAAGGCAGGGAGGCTGTGGTGGACAGGGAAGGCCAGGAGAGGGCTCGGCCCAGGTCTCACCTTTAGCCTGTGTGCTCATGGGTGCTTGGGAGCAGTGGGAAGCTGGGAGTGGATCTCAGGGAATTCGGGGAAGTGAGAGGAAAATGCGAGGCATTTTTGAAGAGCAGCTGAGACAGTCATTGAGTGTCTTAATGGTCTTTATGGGTTGACTTTAGAAAGACTTCAGACCTGGGAGGCCCTCAGGTCACTGAGAAGCAAGGTCTCATTGGCACTCATCACATGGGGAGTCCTGGGGACTGTGGGACCCCAATAATAAGTGTAGGCTGTGGGGTGTGGTCCATGGGGTTTAGAGGATGATCTCCAGTGGCTGACCTGCTCTCCTCTCCCACCTCCTTCCCCAGACATCCTTCTATGGCCGCTTCAGGCACTTCTTGGATATCATTGATCCTCGCACACTCTTTGTCACTGAGGTAAGTCCTGGATGTCACTCTCACTAGAGCCCCCCGGCCCCTTTGGAAGATCCATGGGTCACTTGTGTGTATGCTTTATACACATTGTCTCATTCCGTTTGCATCTTACGACATCCCTTCAAGGTAGATATATCGCATCGTTATTATTTCCAACTCTAATAAAGTTATTACCCAGCACATAAATGACATGCTCATTAGAAAAGTTCACATGGCACAGGTGTGTTTAAATGAGAAAGTATCCTTGATGTACTCTCCCTACCCAGCTCCCTCCTGTCGTAGGTAATGTCAGGTTCGTTAAGGTATAGTTTACCTTTTGCATGTGTACCATTCTGCGTTTCAACAAACAGATTCAGTCATGTATCTACCACCACCATGAAGCTGTAGGACGCTCCCAATCACCCTAAAATGTTCGCTCATGCCCGTTTGTAAAGTTGATCTCCCTCGTTCCTGCCAACCTCTGGCAACCACTCGTCTGTTTTCTGTCTGTATTGTTTTCCTGTTTAAAATGCCATATAAATGGAATACTACAGCACGTAGCCTTGTGTGTCTGGCTTCTTTTCCGAAGCGTAATGTTTTCGAGATTCATCCACGTTGCTGTGTGTGTATCAGTGGTTCATGACTTCTTATTGCTGAGTAGTATTCCACTGAGAGGATGTTCCAGAATGTGTGTATCCATCCACTTGTTGATGAACACCTGGGCTGTTTCCAGCTTGGAGCTATTGTAGATAATATACTATGAGCATTCTTTGTGTGGACGTATGTTTTCATTTCTCTTGAGTAAGTAACTAGGAATGGAGCGCTAGTTCATATGGTAAGTGTGGTAAGTGTATGTTTCTCTTCATAGGAAGCTGCCAAACCATTGTTGAGAGTGGCTCTACATTTAACATCCCATCTGCAATGTCCCAGTGGTTCCACATCCTCACCAACATGTGGTATCATCACATTTAAATTTATCGCCAAGTCTATTTTAGCCATCATATGTCTTTATAGCCTTTGTATGTGTGTAGCAATGCATGCACATATAAAAAAGCAAATATTTGTTAAGCCCTTAAGTGTGAGCAGGGCAGTGTGTTAAGCAGTTTACATGCGTTAGCTCATCAGATTAACTCAAAGCATCCCTACGAGGTAGATGTTATTCTAAGTTCCATTTTACAGATGAGGAAACAGACAGAAGTTAAATCTCATGCACATGGTGCTGGCCAGTGGTGGAGCCAGTGTATGAACCCAGGTAAGCTTGTCTCCGGAACCCTTATTCTTAGCCAGTTTGTACCCTGTTCAGGTAATAATCCCAAGATTACTCAGCTGGCAGAAGGCTTGAGCTCCCTCACCGGGGCCCCACCTATCCCGAGGAAGGTCTTGAGCCTTGAGTTGTGCACTTCTCTGCACGTCTTCTCTGTGTTGAGCATTGGATTGCTTCCGCCCTGGAGTTGATCCCTCTGGGAGGTAAAAGCCATCATGGAAAGAAGCACAAGGCCTTCTGGGCACCTGGGCTTAGAACCATCTCCAGTGGGGGATGCGGTCCAGTATCACTAAATATGAGAATTACCCTGTTGTGTGCTTTCCAACAACATGTCAGTGAGAACAAAGGGCTCCAGTATTTTACTGGCTGACTTTACCTGCCCCTCTGGGTCTACCGCCTCGAAAGCACAGGGCTGCTATACTCTGGGCTCTGTCTGGATTCTCCTGAGGAGTAATCGATATGACTACACAACAATTTGGGAAATCACCAAGCTAGAGAAACTACTTACCTAGCCTAGGTGATGTGACTTTCTAGAAAGCTCCAGAATAGCACAAAACCGGATACAATTGTAACATGAATCCCAACAAAAATGCCACCTGCTTGATGGAGAAGGCCGCAGAGGCCAGTGCTTAACTCAAAGGATAGGAGTGCTAATGATGGGTTTGAGACACATTGAGAAATGGTGGAGGATGACAGAAGGTCAGGAGGTACTTCGTGCTCCCCAGATTACCATGAGAAGGCGGGGGCTTTGGGGATAGATGGGCAGCTACAGGGCAGCATGCCAGCTGTGCCAGGGGACCCACATCCTCATTTCTCTCCAGTCCACCCTCTTCTCGTTCCCAGACCATTTCACTTGCCACTCTCCTCCTGGTGCCACATCTTTCTTGCATTTTGAAAGGCCCCAATATTCCTGTACATCACTAAACCATTTTTG
Organism: Panthera pardus; assembly: GCF_024362965.1. NCBI lineage: Eukaryota > Metazoa > Chordata > Mammalia > Carnivora > Felidae > Panthera > Panthera pardus. The sequence continues at coordinate 88,879,793 of NW_026526821.1, read as the reverse complement.
ACCTGTTTCCCCTATCAGCAATTCACTTGTCAAAGCTACCTATTTACTAACTGGAAAATAACCAGTACAACAGTAATTTTGTAATAGTTTTCAAAATTCACCTGTCCTCCTCCCCTCATCAAAGATTCTGAAAGGCTTCCCAGAAAGACCCACACCTCCCTCCCTGCTACATCCCAGTTGGGGACTGTTTTCCAACACTACATGCTGGCCTTTTGGAAAGTTTTTGCCCACAGAAGATCATCTTCTAAGCCCTAAAAACTCTGGAAGGGCCATGAGTGGGGCATCCAGGCCTTCACTGGCTCTAGTCCATGCAGGTTGCTTAGCAAGGCCATCTGCATGGAAGCAATGAGAAATTAGAAGCTGAGAGGAGAGTCTCTTACCTGATGCTCTCCCCCAGGAACTGTGGCACTACCAGAGGGGCCACTCTCCTCTCTGCTGAGCTCAGTCCACAGACCATGGTTCATGCCTACAGAGCACTGTTTCTCTCCCAGGGCTTTTTGCTGGTGTTCTGGCAGGGATTGTGGGGTGGTCCCAGCTGGAAGAGACCTAGACAGGTCTCTTTGCCTGTGAAAGTAATAGGTTTGTGGAGCCATGAGGAGGTGGTTCTGGAAGCTGGAGGTTCTTGAGGTAGAAAGATCCTGGGCAGCGTGAGCCGTCTGGTGACTTGGTTCTTAGAGGCATTAGTCAAGTCGATGGATAGACTCCTCTTGAGAGAGTTTTGCAGCGATTTGTTTGACATTTATAACTGACCAACCTTTAAAAAGATCCCAATTTGGGGCGCCTGGGTGGCTCAGTCGGTTAAGCGGCCGACTTCGGCTCAGGTCATGATCTCACGGTCCGTGAGTTCAAGCCCCGCATCGGGCTCTGTGCTGACAGCTCAGAGCCTGGAGCCTGTTTCAGATTCTGTGTCTCCCTCTCTCTGACCCTCCCTGTTCATGCTCTGTCTCTCCCTGTCTCAAAAATAAATAAAACGTTAAAAAAAAAAAATTTTAAAAAGATCCCAATCCTTATATGTGTGATGAGGCAGAGGACATTTTATTCACCGTAGGAAGAAGGCTGTCTTTGTCATAAGAATGTCTTGAGCAAGGCTTCAGAGGAGGAAGACGTTTGTCTGCTTGACGCAGGGGGAAGAATTGTCCTTTTTGATCGTGGCAAGAGAGGGGAGAGAGAAGGAAGAAGAGGGAGAAACAGTGGAAAGGAGAGCAAGCATCTGGGATGAGCTGAGAGGCCAGTGGCTGGGGCCCTCTTGAGACTGCTCATGCCTCCTGGGTTGTGAAATTTGTTGACATGGTGTACTTTTGTCCGCTCTGCCTGTTCCTGGAAAGTTGTCAGTAAAGTCTGCCTGGTTCATGAAATCTCTGCAGGAGTAGATTATTTGGGAGGATCTTGAGGCTAGGAGTCTCTTGTCAGGGTGCAGTGTGTCCAGGATCAGACCTGAGGAAGCAAACCACCAGGAGTTGGCAGAAGCCCCACTGTTGGCTTTCCACCTAGGTCATGGAATTAGATTTAGACCTCTAAAGGTCTAAAGGTGTACCAGCTGACATCGAACTTACTTTTATTTATGTATTTTTAAGTTTATTTATTTTAAGAGAGACACAGAGAGAGAGAGTGCAAGCAGAGCTGAGGGGGCGGGTAGTGGGGGACAGAGGATCCAAAGTAAGTTCTGTGCTGACAGCAGAGAGCTGGATGCAGGGCTCGAGCCCACAAACCGTGAGATTATGACCTAAGCTGAAATCAGGCACTTAACTGACTGAGCCACCCAGGCGCCCCTGAAGTTACTTTTAATTTTGGACTGAAGATGAAAGGAATTTGCTATTATGAATTAAATAATTATTTAAGGGAATGAATGGTTGACAGATTATCATCCTGAAGGACAGAGAAAACTAACTGCAATAGTGTTAATAACACAGACTCAGGACTAGTTTTGGTGTAGTAATCTGAAACCGGGGTATATTGTAGGATAGAATAGATAAGTAATTATATTGATGTTGGGAACCAGGGTTCTCACTGTGGAAGTAGGAGGATACAAATCTGGAGCAGGGGAAAGGACAAAGAACTACGTGATGTTGCACTGAATTGGAGGTATGGATATGAACTCATGACCCCCCTCCCCCACCACACACACACATTTGTGTTTATAGTTTCCAGTTTCCTGGCTCTTTTCACTGAAAGGGCCTAGAAGCAATGACACCTGGTAACAGTGAACACATTTAGCACTCAGATCTTGGTTTCTAAGTACCAGTACCCACTAATAGAAATCAGGGATTCTTGGAGAGGTGGCGAAATCCACATTTGGGGCAAGAGGAGCTGCTACAGAATGTGGGAGGGTGCTCAAAGAATGGAGTCACAGGAACTAGCTTGAAAGGAAACCCACCAGTCACATTTGGGAGAATTTGAACGTTAAGAAGAATACAATGGGTTATTCACCCTTCAGTTATCCACCCTTCAGTTATAACACACTGAAGAATGATAATAATGGCAATAATAATAAATGCAGGAGTCAATAATAACAACAAGAAGGAGGAGGAGAAATCCATCAGTCCACAGTCCACTAGAAGTGTGGGAGGGGGAAGCTCATCTTCACAGAAGAATGTCAGCTGATAAATGTAGTAGGAAATAGTCATTGTGTAACCCTCAATGAAATAACTGCCTCTGACCAGGATCATTAATGGATGCTGCTCGCATAGAGTAATGAGTTGTAGGCAAACAGGATATCCGGATGTTTTCAAGTAAGTGTCACCCTGAAGATAGTTAGCAAAGGGGAAAAGTTACCTTTACTGTGAAGAGCTTAGAGGACATTGCTTTAACCAGGTGGCCAAACTTAGCATCATTGGCCATGAAAAACTGACATTATATGCCTTCTGATGTGATATGATTCTGGTAGTAATCCCTAAATACTGGAATATATGAAAACCTAAAGAAGAAAATAAAAACAGCCCATAATCCTACCTGCCAGAAATAATCACCATTGACATTTTGGTATATGCATATGTGCAAAATTAGGATGATTTATGTAATATGTGTATATATATCTATCTCTTTATATAGAATAGAGAGAGAATCATATATGATATATATGTTTACATAACATATATGTATACATAATATATACTCTTTTTTCCATGCAGCATATCATGAACATTCTTCCTTGTCATTAAATGTCATTACAAAATATATTTAATAACCATGTGGTTATTCTATAATGCACTTAATAATTTTCTCTATTGTTGACCACTTGGGTGGTTTCAAGTCTTTTGCCATTATAAGTAGTATTGCAGTATATATCCATGTACATAAATCTCCCCATATTTCTCTTTATTTTCTTTGGATAAATTCCTACAAGTGGAATTTCTGAATGGAAGACTTTTTTTTAATGTTAAAAAAAATCTTCATTTATTTTGAGAGAGAGAGAGAGAGAGAGAGAGAGAGAGAGAGAGAGAGAGAGAAGGAGAGCACATGAGCGGGGGAGGGGCAGAGAGAGAGAGACAGAGAGAGAGAGACTGAGAGAAAATCCTAAGCAGGCCCCACACTGCCAGTGCAGAGCAGTGCAGAGCCTGACTCGGGGCTCAGTCTCATGAATCGTGAGATCATGACCTGAGCCGAAATTAGGAGTCGGACGCTTAACTGACTGAGCCTCCCAGGCACCCCTCTGAAAGAAAGACATTTTAAGGCTTTTCATATATATTGCCAGTTTACCCTGTAGATTATACCAAGCTGTGCCAAGATCATATCAGTTTATAGTCTCAATAATAGTGAGGATATCCATTTATATTTTATTTTTTATCAACTACTTTTTAATCATAATATTTCTCTACACTTAAAAAACTTTCAGTATAATTAACATACAGCATTATATTAGTTTCAGGTGTACAATATAGTAATTCAACAATTCTTACTCAGTGCTCATCATAATAAGTGTACCCTTAATCTCTTTGAGGATGCCCATTTATTTAAATGCCTTCTAGACAGCATCTGATATTCTAATTTTAAAGTCTTTAATTGAAGTTTTAATAGTAAATATCCAAATGTCGCTTTTTTTAATTCAATTTTTTATTGATTATTTATAAAAATGTAAGTGTAAACATAAAGCTCGTTTATCCCTCTTTGGGATTTTTACAGAAACTGAAAGAGTGCCAAAATTTATAACATTATCTTCTACCTAAAACAGCTTTGTAAACACAGTTTTCATCCTGTTTATAAGATCTTTGATAGCTTCCCAGTGACAAGTTACTGTTTTGTTTTGTTTGAATCCAAGTTAGTTAACATGTAGTGTAATAATGATTTCAGGAGTAGAATTTAGTGATTCCTCACTTACATATAACACCCAGTGCTCATCCCAACAGGTCTCCTCCTTAGTGCCCTTCACCGCTTTAGCCCTTCCCATCCAACACCCCCTCCAGCAACCTTCAGTTTGTTCTCTGTATTTAAGAGTCTTTTATGGTTTGCCTCCCTCTCTGGTTTTATATTATTTTTAGTCAGTCAGACAAAGACAAATATCATATGATTTCACTCATATGTGGAATTTAAGAAACAAAACAGATGAACATAAGGGAAGGGAACCAAACGTCAGTACCTTTATACACTTTAAGTTCTTGCCTATCTGCATGCATTTTTGGCATACTATTACACTGAACAGTTTTTATTTGCCTTTTTCATTCATTTCCAAGTCTTTATAATTATTTATTTGTATATTTTTAAATGTTTATTTTTGAGGGTGCAAGCAGGGGAAGGGCAGAGAGAGGGGGACGGAGGGTCCAAAGTGGGCTCTGAGATGTCAGTCTGACAGCAGCGAGCCTGATGTGGGCTCAAACACACGAACCGGTGACATCATGACCTGAGCTGAAGTCAGATGCTCAACCAACCAAGTCACCCAAGTGTCTCCACAATTTTTTAAAATCGAGTTTTAAAGTCTAAATAACCGTCCCTGGTTAGACCCTTAGATCTAACAGCATAGGCGGTGCTTTTCCAAGAAAAATAGTCTCAAACCTATCACTTTTCACTTCAGCTACATTTATTTTCTAGAATAAATTCCCAAGAGTAGGCTATCTAGGCTGGAGGCCATGATTGTTTCTAAAGCTCTTTGGGGTAGCTGGATGGGTTTCTTTTCTGAGGGGTTATACTTCCTGTCATGCTGCCAGAATTATATGGGTTTACCTCTCAAGGGCCCCTTGAAGGTGATCAGAGGTCAGCCACAGGGAAAGCAGAACCCCTCCCCATATGTCCCTGGTTTCCCCTTCCCTGGGGCCTCCCTGAGGGTGGCCTGGGGCGGGGAAGCCAAGGACCAATCTCAGCACAGATGTTTAACCCTGGGGGTCCCAGGACTACTGGGAAGGAACAGGAGAGTATAGGAAGGCTGAAGGAAGACAAGAGAAAGGCTTGGGACCCTGTCTGCCTATAAATCATTATCTTCTGCAAGTCCCAGCAATTGGGACCACGGTAAGAATGATTCAAGCAGTCTTTTGGGTGAGGGGAGAATGCGTGGCTCTCTGCCCTGGGCAGGTGCAAGACTGACCCAGGTAAGAACAATCAGACACTGAGCAATCAAGGCATGATGCGACATAAGCTGCTGCCCCCACCTCCTCCCGCTTCCCTACCAGCCATCCCTGCTCCGGTCTCTCATGCACACCCCCCTCTGCCAGTTCATTCTCCCCTGGCCTCGGACGCTGTTTTTCTAATTTTAATTTTAATTTTAATTTTAATTTTAATTTTAATTTTAATTTTAATTTTAATTTTGTTTGTTTATTTATTTATTTATTTATTTCAGTTCTGCAAACTTTGGGACTTCCAAACTCTCCACTTTGCCTGAAACGCCCATGTTTCAATGCTCCAGTTTCTCTGTGTCGGGCTGGGCATGGCTTTGAGTGAGAGTAAGGAAGGACCTTCCTACCCTTGCCTGGGGTGCCCTGCCCCAGTAAGCATCAACTTTGGGGGATGCAGGCATTGCTGTGAACTCACTGGGAGACGACCCTTCTTTCAGTTATTGTTATGAGGACAGGAGGGTCTTCCATGATGATGTCTTTTCTTTTTAATGTTTTCATTTATTTTTGAGAGAGAGAGAGAGCAAGGGAGGGGCAGAGAGAGAGGGTACAGAGGATTTGAAGCAGGCTCTGTGCTGACAGCAGACAGCCTGTTGTAGGGCTCGAACTCACTAACTGTGAGATCATGACCTGAGCAGATGTCGGATGCTTAACGGACTGAGCCACCCAGGTGCCCCTTCCATGCTGATATCTTGTAGAATTGCCCCAGAACTGGGGTTGAGGGATTTGAGGCTCCTAGGTGCCTTCCACCCCTATGTAACCCTGGACATGGAAATACCCTTCCTTTTCTGGCCCCAGTTATTTCAGAGGAGGGAGGTGGCCTAGATGGTTCTATGATAGATATATGCAAAGGGGTATTCTTATCTACATCCTGTGTAAACAGTACAGTCTCTTGTAATTCTGGGATTTTGTCAAACCAGCATCACCATCGAGGGACTTTGGTCTGTGGCTTTGGAACCTGGATTCCTAACCCTGACCATACCTTTCACCTCTCCCCCCAGCAACCTCAGTCACTCATTTTTGGTTAAATCCCTCTGATGTGTGGCCCCGTGTTAAGATGGACAGGGGTGAGTGGGTCCTGTGGATCTGCAAAGTACCTAAAACCAGCCCCCTGGTCCCTGCTGTGCAATCTCTGACAGACAAGGATACATAGATGCTTAAGGGGTCAGGGACCTCAGAGAGATGTAGATCAAATAAATGCACTGACCATTGAGAGGAGAGGGAGAACATTTCTGGAAGATTCATGGAGAAGATGGCTCTGAGCCTGGAAGCATAGTTGGGGATGGTCATAGACTGTTGGGGAGCAAGAGTGTCCTGATAAAGCAAACAGTATGGGCAAGGCCAGGAGGTGGGAACATGCAGGCACCACCCAGACAGTGATGGTCCCTTTACCAGATGTGAGGGTGAAATATTTCTGAGTGCTACTCATATCCTGATCAGGTGCTATCACTGCCACCATGTGTTTAATATATTAAATATTCTTATGATAAATACTTATGTCATTTTTGACATCCTCTCTGTTAGCAAAGCAGGGATTACATGCAGTCTGCATTTAGTTTGAGGGTGGGCTCTGGTGCCCCCCCCCCCCAAAAAAAAAGATTAGGGTTTTTTCCCCCAAGTTTTTTTTTTTTAATTTTTTTTTCAACATTTTTTATTTATTTTTGGGACAGAGAGAGACAGAGCATGAACGGGGGAGGGGCAGAGAGAGAGGGAGACACAGAATCGGAAACAGGCTCCAGGCTCCGAGCCATCAGCCCAGAGCCTGACGCGGGGCTCGAACTCACGGACCGCGAGATCGTGACCTGGCTGAAGTCGGACGCTTAACCGACTGCGCCACCCAGGCGCCCCTCCCCCAAGTTTTTAAAGCTTATTTATTTTGAGAGAAAGAGAGAGAGCATGAGTGGAGGAGGGGCAGAAAACAAGAGAGAGAGAGAGAGAATCCCACACAGTCTCCGTATTGTCAGCAAAACCCAATGTGGGGCCAAACTCATGAACAGCGAAATCATGACCCGAGCCAAAACCAAGAGTCAGATGCCCAACCCACTGAGCCATCCAGGTGCCCCATGGTTTTTTTTGTTTTTTTTTTTTTAATGTTTATTTATTTTTGAGAGAGAGAGAGGACAGAGTAGGAGGGGCAGAAAGAGGGGTCAGGGGATCCGAAGTGGGATCTTCGCTGACAGCAGCGAGCCCGATGTGGGTGGGGCTTGAACTCACAAACTGGAAGATCATGACCTGAGTCGAAGTCGGATGCTCAACCGACTGAGCCACCTAGGCACCCCAAGATTAATTTTGTTTTTGATAACTTATTCCCCAGCTTTCCTTTTTGTGTCCTTTCCTTCCTGGGTCCCTCGGTCCCCATTACTATAGTACGGTCTCCTGCCCTCTCTGGCCACCACTCCATGCTTGCCCTCTTTCTTCCTTCTCCTTCCACTTAGGCCTTGGGGTAGGACCCTTGGAGCCAGGATTCTCCTCTGTTTAAATTCTCTGCCCTGGAGCAGACCTCCCAGGGGCCAGCGTTTCCAGAAGGACCTTCTGGAGACCACACCCCCATCAAATACAAGGAGACAACCTCAAGGTGACACCTTCTGGTAGGTTAGCAACAGGCAGGAAGCCAATGAGGGAGGTTGGGAAGCAACCTGGCCGTCCCTCCCCCTGGCCCAGGGCTCTAGAGAAGGGCCTGCAGCCTTACATCTGCCACTCGATGCCTTTGCATTCAGGGCCTGGCTGCCTGTTTGTTCATGGTTGAAAAGACTTCCTGCAAAGTTCACCATGCCTCGGACCTTCAGCTTTCCCCTTCCCTCAAGTGCCCAGGGCTCTCCCATCAAGCCTCGTGATGCATAGGGGTGAGAGGAGGGTTTAAAGCAGGGAGATACTCCTCCCATCCCTCAAATCTCCCAGATAATGGCCTCCTCTATAGTGAAGAGCCCAGCCCCCAGAACAGGCAGGCCTCAGGGATCTTGTAAGGTCCTCTTTGGCTGTCCCGCAGCAGGGCCTGGAGCCCCAACCCCTCAGCCTCTGACCGAGGGGCCTGTCTGAGGGTTAGTAAGGCCCAGCAACAGAAAAGCATGTTCTAGCTTCCTCCAGTCCTCATTTCTCAGGCTTGTCTTCAGGAACTTGGGATTTAGTTCTCCCTCAACCCATGCCAAGATCAGGGCTCTTTGGAACTTATTCTTGTGGCAGGAGGCCTCCCTTTAATGATGGTGTCAAATGAGATGGAATGTGGCCAGGTTGTTATAGGAACTCAGGAGAATCCCTGGAGTGGGAAAATAATGAGAACACGGGGCCATTCACCATTCAGCGCTGGAAAGTAGAGCATTCATTGTCCCGTGGCAGAGGCTGTGGCGTGGGAGGAAGCTGGCTTGGGGGGGTGGGGAGGGGGGAGAGGGGGGAGAGCTCGCTGCATCACTAGGAGGCTTTCGGGGTGTTGGGGGCACAGAGCAAGGGTCTGACTAAACTCTGGGTACAAAAACTAAACTTCCCACTTTCTAGCTGTGTGACCTTAGGCAAGTTGAAACAGTCAGCATGATCCCATTTTGTTGAAAAACGCTTTAAATCTAGAAGGAAAATCATCCTCACTTTTTTTTTTAAACCATCCTCATTTCTTCAGTAGTTACCTCAGTGCTATGTTTACAAGTGATTTAAGGTGATTTTTTGTGCTTATCCATTTTTTCTGACATTTTCTCTAAACAGCATGGATTAATTGGGGTCCCCTCCAATAAAAACCCTCACAAAGCTATCTCCACTTTGGAAACAGATTCTGGGAAGGGACTCTGGAATTTTGGTATTGATACCCATACATTTGAAAGGGGGAGGGGCTGTACTTTCCAGCAGTCAGGCTGCTCCTAAGAAGTTTCCCTGGCCCCTCAATGCCCTGGGTTAGACCAGTGTTGGCCACAGAAACTTCACACATGCCTGATGGGCCGGGTGGCCTGGCTGGCTTGTCCGGGCTCCCAGTTAGTCCTGCTGGTGGCTGTTCATTTCCCATGCTATGGGACTGCCTGTCAGCTGGCTCAGCAAACACCCCACCTGCCCCACTGGGTGCTCTTCCTGATGCTACATCCTGCCTTTAGACCAAGGTGCTTCTGTGGAGGTCCCTCTGCATTCCTCTGCTCAGGCAGCCTTATTCTTTTATCAACAGGAGAACAGAGGCACCTGGGTGACTCAGGCCCTGAGCCACAGACTCATTTCAGCTCAGGTCATGATCCCAGGGTCGTGAGATCTAGCCCTATGTCAGGCTCTGGGCTGAGCATGGAACCTGCTTAAGATTCTCCCTCTGTCCCCTCCCCTGCTCACACTCCCAAGCAAGCAAGCAAGCAAGCAAGCAAGCAAAATTATAAAAAGGAGAACAGAATAGCTTCACTGGGTTTCTTTGCCCACGCTAGACAACCCTGATGTCTGGGTGCCTCACCTGACCTTGATATAGGCTGCCTTCCATGAATGTTATCTGCTTCTTGTTAATTTTTTGAGGTACGGTATACATATGATAGAATGCACAAATCCTAAATTTATGGCTTAAAGCATTTTGACCTATGTTTATACCCATATAACCACCACTTAGATGAAGACATTGAACATTTCCATTACCTCAAAGGGGTCCCTCGTGCCTTTTCCAAGTCAACACCCTGCCCCCCGCCCCCCAAAAGTAACATGACCTCCACCAGATTGGTTAGATTAGCATTGCCTGTTTTTGAACTTTATACATACTCTTTGGCATCTGACTTCTTTTGCTTTTCATTATGTAAGTCAGCTTTCACAAATCACCCCAAAATGTAGTGGCTTCAAACAACAACACTCAATTCTTTTGCTCACTGATCTTCCATTTGGGCAGGGCTTGCAGGGGATGGTTCATCACTATTCCATGCAGCATCTGCTAGGGCAGATTGATGGGGCTCTGGAAAGTCCATTTCAAGATGGCTTATTTGCATGGTGGGTGAGTTGATGCTGACTGTCATCTGATAGCTCAGCTGCAGCCTTGGGCCAGAGCCTCAGTTCCCATCCAGATGCGTCACTCCAGAAGCTGCTTGGGCTTCCTTATAGTATGATGGCTGAGTTCCAAGAGAATGACCATCTCAAGAGAACGAGGTCAAAGTGCAAGGCATTTTCATGACATAGCCTCAGAGGTCACATAGCCTCACCTCAGCCATACTCTATTTGTGGCGGCAGTCACGAAGGCCTGCCCAGAATCAGCAAGAGGAAACATGGACTCTACCTCTCAATGGGGATGTGGGAATGTTCTAAAAGAGGGTGGGGAGTGGTAGATATTGGAGTGTTCATCTTTGGAAAATACGTTTTGCACTTTATTTCTGTGAGATTCATCCATGTTGTAACATATATTTGTAGTTTGCTTTTTACATTGCTGAGTAATATTCCATTTACCTGTCCAGTCTACTATTGACATTTGGATTGTTTGCAATTTGGAGCTGTTTGAATAGTGCTGCTATGAATATTCTTATATAAATATTTTGGTGGGTAAATGCTGCCTTCAATCACTGTTGCTGTCCCTTTAGCTTTTAAGATCTTACAAATGATACAATTCTATCCTCTTTTTCCCCCCTCCCTCTCTCCATCAGTTACGGTAGCCGTATGTACTTAGTATGTAAATCTCTGCTGGTGTTTTTAGAATGTTGAAAAGAAATTCTATGAGTATTATATAAATACGTTCTCTTTATAAAAACTTTCAATATTGCAATTAAGATTAAATTTCCTTCTGACACCCCTTGCCAAATCTGGATCCTTTCCTCTTACCCCACGGTAACCCCTGTCACTAGTTTGCTAAGTCTCCTTCTAGAGCTTTTTTGATGCATCTACACACATAAGTATTCTCATAGAAAAATATTGTTTTCTGTGTGTGTGTGGGCTTTGTTTGTTTGGTATAATGAATGGCATCATACGGCTCTGCAATTCACTTTCTCACTCAAAAAAATATGTTGGAGATGGAATCACATGCAGATCTACTTTGCTTTTTTAAACTGCCAAATATTGTTCCATAGTATTATTATACCCCTGTCATTTAGCCACATCCCTTTGGAAGGACATTTAAAGTGTATCCTTCTTTATTGTTTGCAAGTGAAAGAGTTGCAGGAGCCTTGGATCTATGCCCCTCAATGTCTGTTTTCTTTCCCCTGCAGAGACGTCTCAGAGAGGCTGTGCAGCTGCTGGAGGACTACAAGCATGGGACCCTGCGCCCAGGGGTCACCAATGAGCAGGTAACTCTACTGGAGGTGGGAGGAGAAGGAAGGGGGCAAAGTCACAATCCTTTCTCTGCATCCGGAACCAACTCTCTTCCCTTCATTATCCACTTCCACTGTTACATAGCCATGTGGACTTCTGGTTTTTTGGAGGAGACACTCAGCTCTCTCTCATACCCTGGGTCTGGGGGGAAGCACAGAGGTGATAAGACAAGAGACGCCCAAAGGCAGTAGTTTCCTGGAGCTGATGTGTACATCTCTTCCCAATTCCACGTTCAGTGACATCACAGAAGTAACTTGAAATCAGCCATGTGGGAGCATTTACCCCATGGAAATTGGCAAATGCTACAAATCAGGACTTTCTTCCCCAAAGAACTAATTTTTAAATATTTACTAGCATACCACTACCCAAAAGTTCAGGTTGAGGATGGGAAAGATGGGGCAGGATAAAGGGGATTAGGCTAGGATGCTATAATTTCGTTTTTTATATATCATGTAGGAATTTGAACTAGAGCTAAGTAAAATGTTATTGGTTGTGTTTGGTTTGAGGAAAGGTAGAGGGATTCAGTGCAGGGCTGCTTTAATGATTATAGAGACTGATGGTTAACATTGCCAAAGTTTTTCTTTTTGTTTATAAACTTTATTTCAAAAACTTAAAAAAATTAATTTCACGCTTTTTTTCCCCCAAAGTAACATGTGTGCATAGTTCAAAAAGTTAAATAGTACTAAAATACCTGGAGGAAAAGTACTATGTTGTCCCATCCCTCTTCTGTTCCCATTCTTTTTCTCCAGAAGCAAATACTTTTAACTATTTCTTCACATAGAAATCTGTATGTCAAACCAGTATGCTTATCTATAGTCTTATTTTTCAACTAGTTCTTTGTATTATCTATTTATAGTAGATGAGGATTCAGCTCTCTTGTTATTTACTTTCATAAAAAACACACTTCTCTCCGCCATCCTCATTACTTTCCCAAAATAGTTATTATGGCTTTGGGGGTTGATGGATATTCAGTATTTACACTATTACAATTATACAAATACCATTTACTGTTTTTTGTTTTCTCTCTTTTGAACTTTGTATTTTACCTGGAGTTAATAATTGCCTTAGTTTTTCACATTGGCATAGTTTTCTTTATACCATCTCTACCTCTTACTACATTCTTTAGCAGCCTTTGATGTTTTCAGTGCCTCCTTTCAATCTGAAGACTCCTGTCCTTCGGTTCCATTTTTTTCCCCTGAAGTTTTCCTTTCTGGTGTCCACCTCTTCCAGCTCCAGGCCTTTCTATTGGTGTATACTTTAGTTTTGGTGGAACACCTCTTTCAGTAGCTTCCTAATATAAGAGTAAATGGGAAGAAAATTTTGAGTCCTTTTATGTCTGAAAATTGTAATTCTTCACTCAGCCTTAATTGACAATTTTGCTGAGGAGAAAATTATAGGTTGACAGACATTTTGAAGACATTACTCTATTGTCTTCTCACTTTCAGGACAGCTGTTGGAAATCTGATACATTTCATCTCTGATTCTTTTCAAGTAACCTGTTTTCCCTTTTTGGAAATGTTTAGGATATTCTCTTTTAAAATTTGTTATTTTGGGTTTCTAGTGACCCTTTTCAATCTGGAGACTCCTGTCTCTCAGTTCTGGGTAATTTTCTTATGCTGTTTCCTTGATAATTTCTTCTTATTTTGGAACTCCTGTTAGCCAAATACTCGACATCTTAAATTGACACTTAAATTTTCTTATATTTTTTTCTCTTCCATTTCATCACTTTGTCCTGTGTGGCTTTGCAAGAAATTTCCTTGAGTTTATTTTCAACATATCTATTGAAATTTTAACTTCAGCTAGTATAATTTTAATTTCCAAGAGCTCTTTGACTGTTACTTTTTAAAAATCTTCTTTTTTTTAATGTTTTTATTTATTTTGAGAGAGAGTACACATGCACACAAGCAGGGGAGGTAAGGAGAGAGAGAGAGACAGAGAGAGACAGAGAGAGAGACAGAGAGAGACAGAGAGAGAGAGAGAGAGAGAGAGAGAGAGAATCCCAAGCAGGCTTCACATTATCAGTGCAGAGCCCAATGCAGGGTTTGATTTCAAGAACCGTGAGATCATGACCTGAGAGAGAGAGAGAGAGAGAGAGAGAGAGAGAGAGAGAGAGAATCCCAAGCAGGCTTCACATTATCAGTGCAGAGCCCAATGCAGGGTTTGATTTCAAGAACCGTGAGATCATGACCTGAACCAAAATAAAGAGTTGGAGGCTTAACCAACTGAACCACCTCAGTACCCCTTAAATTCTTCTTAATAGAATTCTTTTCCTGTGTTGTGAGTACAGTAGCCATCTCACATCTCTGCATTCTGGAAGACAAGTGGGGGAAGGAGGCTGGAGTCCCAATACTCACTTTGCAGACTTTTATTAATTTCCCTGCTTTGAGTCTCACTTACTCCCACCCTCTACTGTGCTGGTGTTCTCAAGTCTGGGATCACTTGGATTTAGTTTCTCCAGAAGGCTGATAAACCTATAGCATCTGGGAAACATAGGTGAGGGTGGTAAGAGTCACCTTGCTGTATGGTGAAGGCCTTGGGATCTTATTGCTTTGAGGACAGACTTTAGACCAACTCCCTGTGTTTAGTCTTATGATTAGCCCTTTTTTCCTGTGGTACCTGGTACCTTCAAGACCTGAACTTTGCTGGTGTTTTGAGAGCAATGGACTGGCTCCCTAAGCATGCCTTCCTCAGGCATTTGGGGGATGGTTTTTTCTTGTCTACTGGATAAGTTACTAAACCTCTAGTTATTTTCCATCCAAAAACATGTTGCTGTCCCTCCTCTGCTGTTGTCTCTCCTTCCATTCTTTTGGTGACCCTATGAGGCACTGCCCTTGCCTTCTAACACCTTTAGGTGTAAAGCCCATGCTGAGGCTCTGGGCTGACCTCAGGACACACTAGTACCTGGCTGGATGTTCCTGGGGTGGGTGGCTCAGCCATCAGCTCTCCCCAACCTAATTCATGTAATATGTATTTATGGAGCACCTGCAGTCCAGTTTTGATGCTGGGGCCTAGGGGAGAGAGCAAGGAAGAAAGTAGACGAAGATCTTGCTTCATGGACCCCCCGAATCTAGGCAATGATTATGAAAAACCACCATACTGTGGGACAGCAGAAGAAGGAGTAACTTGCCCAGACTGTCTGGAAGAGATTCCCACCAGAGATTTGAGGGATGAGAGGGGAATGGCCAAGAGGAGTACTAGGTAAGAGCCATCTGGGTGAGGAAACACATCATGAGTGAAGATAGCAAGCCCCCCACAGCGGAAGTCTGGGAGAATGTGCTTGACTGAGGCCCGCCCACTTGGAAGGAGGGCAAATATGTGAGCTGATGCAGCACCTTGGCCAGATGTCCTTGTGCAGGGCCCCAGGGAGTGGTGGGAGATGGGGCAATGCCTGGCTAGACAGGGTCTATCTTCAGGCATCTGTGCTGCTATCAGCAGGAAGCACAGGCTGTGATCAGATCATCCCTGAGCACAGTGCTTCCCTCTGGCATGGGCACTGAGGAGCCTGGGTGGCCTCACCTGACATCTCCTCTCTAGGCCAAAGTAATCCTCAGACCCTTGCAATTCCTCTTGGACCTGTCAGGGGTGAGTTCAGCCCCCCAACTCTTCACCCTGCATCTGCTCCCAACCCAAGCTCCCTCTGGCTGAGGTTGGCCTCTTGGGACTCCCTCCAGCATCCAGAGGTTGGGGAGTGAGGCCACATTTCTCCTCTTTACTCCCTTCAGTAGCGTAAAGTTGCCTGCCCTATTTGCTGGGCCTCTTTTGTTTTCTGCCCTGAAAGCCCCAGTGTGCCCCCAGAGAGCTGGGAGGAGGGGAGGTGGGGCGGGGGATCCTGGCACTAGCCATGCTTCCCAATTCTGGCTCACGTTAGTGATGCCTGCAGTGTCCATCTGATGGCTGGGTAGCACAGTGCTCTAGGTGTGAGCCTGCTGCTCAGCCCCATTAATAATCATATCAGCCCTCTACTTCCCTTTCCAGTCCTCCTGGCTCTCACAATACTTCCCTCCCTGGGCCTCATCTACAAAGCCATACCTCCTCTGGCCTCCATGGACAAGAACAGAGTGGGTGGATGATGACATATTAGCCCAGGATTTGGGAAAGCCTCAGCATTCTGCAGTTAAGGATGGTCCCCTATTCCTGGTCTAGGCTGGTCCTGCTCACAAGCCATATCTAGGCCCAGGGTGGCTCTGGATCTCAGTCTGGACAGCTGCCTCATCTGCCCCTAGGCTCTGTGCTTGCTCTGACGTCCTTTTGCAGGCGTGTGGATCAGAAGCCTGTGGCTGCCTCCTGATGCCTGCGGGCCTATCCTGATGTCACAGGCAGCGCAGGGTAACCTACTTACCAGCTTGTAAGCCTGGCCTCTTGTTATGATATCTCACCGGTGGGTACATACAAGTGGGTTGCTAGTTTGTTCACACCTGATGGCCTTTGTTTGGTCTTCTGTTGGTGGGTGGCTGATAATTCCTCCAGAGACTGTTGTTAAAAGGTTGCTATTCCAGTGAAAAATTAGTCTTTAGGATAAAATAAAAATAAGTATGTATAAATTACCCTTTGGGCTTGACAAGTAGAAACTTGATGTGCTAGGAGCCCTATTAAGGACTGTAGTTATCAGTTAAACAACAAAGCCATAGGGGTGCCGCGGTGGCTCAGTCAGTTAGGCATCTGACTTTGGCTCAGGTCATGATCTCATGGTTTGTGAGTTCGAGCCCTGCGATGGGCTGTGTGCTGACAGCTCAGAGCCTGGAGTCTGCTTTGGATTCTGTGTCTCCCCCTCTCTCTCTGCCCCTCCCTCACTTGCTCCTATCTCTCTCTCTTTCTCTAAAATGAATAAACATTAAAAAAGTTATTAAAAAAAAAAGCCATAGATGAGAGCAAAGCTATAAGCATAGGCAGCTGGACTAGGTTTCTGGATGTTGACTCTGTTGTGGTGCTTTATACACTGGGGTGTCGCTGCAGTGGTTTGCTGTGGATGGAGATGGGTGAGGTTAAATATGAAAGATGCCCTCTTGGTAATGAGCCGCCACTCACTTTGGCTTACCAAGTGCCAGGCATTGTGCTAAGTATTAGCACTTTACGCACATTTCAGTTAATGTTCACAGGAACCCTATTTGGTAGGTACTTGTATTAATCCCATTTTACAGGTAAGAAAGCCCAAAGGGTAATTTATACATACTTATTTTTATTTTATCCTAAAGACTAATTTTTCACTGGAATAGCAACCTTTTAACAACAGTCTCTGGAGGAATTATCAGCCACCCACCAACAGAAGACCAAACAAAGGCCATCAGGTGTGAACAAACTAGCAATCCACTTGTATGTACAGGTCTCAGAGAGGTTACATTACTTACCTAAGGCCACATAGCCATATGTGGTGGAACAGGGATCTGACGCTGGGCCTGCTAGATCCAGTGCCCATCTTTCACCCATTTCCTGAAGGTGGATTTGGCAGGGAAGGGGATACTCTGTGGAGTGGACTGATGTGTGCAAACATGGCAGGCAGAAGAGCTTGGCATTTGTGAAGGTCTGCAGCCCAGTTATACCTGTGCGGTTCGCACACACAGTGCAGGCCCTGGGCATCTGCTGAGCATCCTGTTTGGAGCAGTTGCTCTGGGAGGTGGACCCGAGGGGGAGATGAGCGCACCCTAGTTCCTGCCCTCATGCAGCCGGCTCCCAGCACAGGTGAGGCGACCACACAGAAGCAGGCGCTAGAGGCCAGGCTGGAGGCAAGACTGTGGCTGAGGCAGGTAGGAGCTCAGCAAGGAGAGAGTCCTGAGAATGCAGGGAGTGAGGAAAGGCCTCACGGAGGGGACACAGTGGTTAGTGTAGAGTGTAGACAGAGACCCACTGTGTTCACAGACAAGAGGGAGAAGTGAAGTGGAGATTGAGAGAGAGAGAGAGAGAGAGAGAGAGAGATGGGGAGGGAGTGTGGAGGAGAGAAAGGAGTGGGGAGAGAAGATGAGACCAGAGAGAGGAAGCTGGAGAGGCATTTGGGAAGTTACTTATTGCAAAAGGTTTTGCAACCCAGGTAGAGATGTGAGATGCATTGTATGGGGCAAGGGGAAGCTACTGGAAGCTCTTGAGCAAGGGAGTAGCCTGAATGTGCACTGTGGTAGCATCAGTCCGAGTGCCAGGGGGAGGGTAAGCGCCCTTAGGGAAACCAGCCTGGAAGCTACTGGAGTGGGCAGGCGTAAGGGAGCAGGCGTAAGGGCTCTGGGAGCCCCTGTGGGCTGCTCTTGCCCATCATTCCACATCCCCCAGGGCCTGGGGACCAGCTCACCTTGTTAATTGCCTACTCTGCACCCAGCGTAACCTACTGGTTGCCCAGAGGCCCCACGAAAGGGTGGATTCTGCCTGCAACCTGCCAAGGAGAAAGGGCAGCTGGTGTAAGAGATCCTGCAAGTCTCCTCCTCTGGCAGTGTGGAAATGGGGTCAGCTGTGTTTGGGCTTTGCTGAAAATAGCGGAGAAAATATGAGAGAGTTAAAAATACTTGCACCCAAAATCTTCTCTGGGTGTCAGCAGGTTTGCCAGAAGGTGGCTGAAGGGAAGGCTTGGCTGATACCTCCCCTTCCTTACCCTAGTCTTCAGGACCCCTAGCCTCTGACTCCTGTTCAGGAGCCCACCCCTCTAGGCTGGCCACGGTTTGTCCCTTACTGTTAGCACAGGACAGGCAAGTGGCCAATCCTAGCTGAAGCATTTGCAGGATGTGCTAGGTGTGGTGCTGGACGCTGTAGGTGCATCTCTGGGCTGGGTCGCTGCGGTGGGGTCCTGGGTGGTCCCCCTATTCTACCTGGGCCCCTCTGTCACAGCATGCAGAGTAATCTGTGAGCACCTACATTATTTCACTTGTTCCTTGGTTCCAGAGTTTCTCAGCCTCAGTGCTATTGGCATCTGGGGCCACGTAATTCTTTGTTGTAGGGGCTGTTCTGTGCACCGTAGGATTTTTAGCAGTATCCCTGGCTTCTACCAACTAGATGCCAGTAGCCCCCCTCCCAAGTCATGACAACCAAACATTGCCAAATGTACCCCAGATGCAAAATCACACCCCCCCCCCTCGCCCCACGGTGAGAACCACTTCTCTACAAATTGTGTTGTGTCCCTGCTTTCCACTCAGAGTAAAAGCCATAGTATTTAGCACAGCCTGCAAAGCCCCCTTCCTTCTGTGATCTTGTCTCCCAGTAGTCTCCCCTTATTCAGTCCACTCCAGTCATGCTGGCCTCCTTTGCTGTCCCTCACACGTGCTGAGCAGGCCCACTTCTGCCTCAGGGCCTTAGCTCTGGCTGTTCTGGCTGCCAGAACAATCTCCCACTAGATATCTGCATGACTTACTCCCTCCTTCAAGTATTTCCTCCCATGTCACCTGAATGTAAATGACCCCAGGGCACCTAGGTGGCTCAGTGTGTTGAGCATCCGACTCTGGATCTCAGCTCAGGTCTTGATCTCCGGATCATGAGTTCAAGCTTCACACTGGGCTCCACGCTGGGCATGGAACCCACTTAAAAAAAAAAAGAAAGAAAGAAAATGACCCTGCACACCTTGTACTGCTGTGCCCTCCATCCCCACTGCATATAAGCTTCATGAAAGCAGAGATTTTCAGTATTTTTTTCATTGATGTGTTCTTAATGCCAGAGCTGTCTGTGGCTGGCACATAGTAGGTGCTCAGTAAATATTTGCTGAATAAATGAATTTGCTTTAATTTTCACAATAACCTTGAAAGTAAGTATTCATATCCCCATATTGCAAAAGAGGACGTGGAAGTGCAAAAAGATTAAGTAAATTGCCTCAAATCACATGGCCAGCAAGCGGGAGATCTGGAGTAAGCCAGGGTTTGATTCCAAGGTGTGTCCTCTTCAAGAAGCTGCACGTATACAGAAGAAGTTACTGCCGCTAAACTACCAGGGGGATGTTTTTCTCCTTTTATGAATCTGTAGGATTGAGGGGGGTACCTTTACCCCACATAGACTTGCATATGTACATATTACCTGGGAGTAACCATGGCAACAAAATTAATGGTAAGGAATAATGGGATTGGCCCAAGTGATAAATTAGGAAGTTTTTTTTGTTTGTTTTATGGAGGCATCCTTTGCTTTACAGAAGGATCCCCTTCGGGCTCTGTTTAATTACCTTCTGGAGGTTGTTTTAAATAGGCTCTGTCTTTGCTGCCTTTAGAGGTTTGGAGAAGCAGCTTGGAAGGAGGCAGAGGGGAAGGGGAGTGAGCCAGACTGGGGGCGGTTGCTCCCTTCATCTGGGTTTTGGGTGCTGGGGTATGCCCTGCTCCACACCCAAAAGGCAAGGCTTTTCCTTCTGAAGCCCACCCTCTGCCCCTTCCCTTGGCCTCTACACAGGGTTCTAATAGGTTCGTATGGCAGCTCAGCTGAGACACTGGCCATTTCTGAAATCAGCAAACTTCTGCATTGTTCCAGCAACCTCTTGCCCAGACTGCTTCCCCCACCCCCGCTCTGTCCTCATTGCCCAAGCTGAGAAATCAAGCAAGGTCCAAAGTCTCACGTCCACATGAGTTCCAAGGGTGCGACTGGGGCTGCACCCTTTTATGTTCCGCCAGAGGCATGGAGTGAGATGGGCTGAGCCCAGAGAAGACAAGTCATGTTAAGGATTTTATAGGTTAAAGGTTGAGGAATTCGCAGGTTAAAGTGTAGCTACTTCACAGGCTGATGACAAGATGCCAGAGGCTCCCCATTTAAAATAAACATTAAAAATTTTTTTTTCACATTTATTTTTTTTGAGAGACAGAGCATGACAGAGTATGAACAGGGAAGGGGCAGAGAGAGAGGGGGGACACAGAATCTGAAGCAGGTTCCAGGCTCTGAGCTGTCGGCACAGAGCCCGATGCGGGGCTCAAACTCACGGACCGTGAGATCATGACCTGAGCTGAAGTCGGACACTTAACCGACTAAGCTATCCAGGTGCCCCTAAAGTAAACATTTTTAAAAAAGGATCTACTGGGTACAGAGTTTCAGTTGGGGAGGATGAAAAGGTTCTGGAGGTGGATGGTGGTGATGTCCGCATAACAATGTGAGTGTGCTTAATGCTACTGACCTGCCACTTAAAAGTGGTTAAAATGGTAAATTTTTAGGTTATGTATATTTTTCCACAATAAAAAAAGATGGAAAATCGCCTAAAAGTCCACTTATAGGGTACGGTTTACAATATATTCATCCAAGGTTTCTGTTAGGAAGAGTGGTGGTGATATGGAAAGATCTCCGAAATATATAGATGCCTAAAGGGAGAGAACAGTGAATGTCAGTGTGCTAACATTTAGAAACAGGTGCATGTGGTGGTTAAGACTGGAGACTTTGGAGCCAGACTGGTTGGGTTCAAATCCCAGTGCTGCTGTAAGACTTTGGGCAAGTCCCATAACCTGTCTGTGCCTCCGTTTGCACATCTATAAAGTGGGGAATGTACTAGTCCCTACCCCAAGGGGCTATTGAGGAGATTACATTAGTTAATATGTACAAAGCCCTCAGAAGGGTGTCAGACTCCTAGCACTTGTTCACTAAATGTGAATGAATGAGTGAGGATGAATGGAGGGACAAATCTGAGTCAGAGGTCGTGAGCTCTGCCTCTGAGACTTTGGAGGTGGTCTGAGCTTTGACTTCCTCACCTGGGCTGTGAGCAGGTTTCTGAGTGTGAGAATCAAATAATTAAAGGGAAGGAAGGTGCTCAGCCCAACGGGGAAGCATGGAATTATGTGTGAGGCTTTGTTATCGCCTCTTATCTGTGGCACTGGCCTGCGTGGTGTGGTAGTGTCATTGCAGGGTGGGGAATATGTCTGTGTGCGCTGGGTCCCTGGCCTTGCCGCTGACGCCCCCGCTCCTGGGTGGGGCAGAGGAGGCAGTCCTTGCACCTGAGGGACATGGCCGTGGCCGTGGGTTACCAAGCACTGGGCTGCGCAGCTGGACTTCTGCGGGAGGAGAGCAACAGGTGCTGGCGAGGGGCATCAGCCACCGGGCTGCAAGGAGGAGGTTCAGGGACCCCAGGATGATGTCAGCTGACTCTCCTCCTCTTCTCGTGCCTCAGGCACGGCAGTCACCCTGGCCACACCAGGCACCGATCTGCTCCAGAGGCTCCTGGAGAGCAGGAGAACATGAGTCGAGAGGCCGGGTAGGCCCGGGGGCCCATCTCCATCCTGCCACCAACCCAGAGGACCCTGGCTGAGTCACTTATTCTCTCTGAGACGAGTTGCTTTGTCTGAAAATAATCTACCTACCTCACAGGCATGTTGTAGGAATAAAGACAATCGAGATGAAGTTACTTTGAAAAATAATTAAGTCCCTTAAAAATAGATTGCTCATTTGAATGACTTCTCCTCTACTTTAGGCATTCATTGAGCATGTTCCAGGGGCTGAGTATTTTAGATATGTACACCTCATTGAGACCTCTGTTTAGTCAGGGTGAGCCAAGCACCGGAACAAACAACCCCAGATTTCAGGGACTTACGCACAAAGGTCTATTTCTCTCTCATGTCAGAGTCCAGTGCTGCTGGGGAACAGGGCACATGCCATTGTCCAGGGCCTGGCCTCCTCTGCCTCGTGGCTTTGCTGCCACCAGCCTCCACTGGATCCTCTGCGGGAGGTTGCGGGGCCAGGCCTGGTGGAGGCGTGGTGAATGTCACTTCCACCCATAGTTCATTAGCCAGCACCCCATCACATAAGCCCACCTGCCTGTGAGGGAAGCTGGAAACACAGGCTTTGCTGTGTGCCCAAAGGGAAATGCAAACTGCTGGGAGCATCCAGCATGGTTCTGCCCTACTCTTACAACAACCCATTTCACTGATGGAGAAACTGAGGCGCATAGGCAGAGTAATCACACAACCAGCAAGTGATTTGAACACAGTTCTAATACCTGTTCTTTGTACTGTCGTTTGATGTCTTAGACCAGTGTTTTCCACCCCAGCTCTTCATCAGAATCGTGGGGAATTTTTTCTTTTCTTTTCTTTTTATAAGAGTTATATAAAGAGATCTTGCACTTTTTTTTTTTCAAATAAAATTTTGGAGCGCCTGGGTGGCTCAGTCAGTTAGGCATCCAACTTCGGCTTGGGTCATAATCTCCTGGTTCATGGGTTTGAGCCCCACGTAGGGTTCTGTGCTAGCGGTGAGGAGCCTGCTTCAGATCCTTTGTCTCCCTCTCTCAAGCTCATGCTCTCTAAGAAATAAACATTTAGAATAGAATAGAATAGATTAGAGTAGAATTTTAATTTAGAATAGCTTTAGGTTTGCTGTGTGCCCAGCACTGTGGGAGATACTGGAGGACAGCAGCAGGCATGCCCCTGCCTCTAAGAAGCTGGACCTAGAAATGGAAGATTCTGATCCTGGGTGAGGAGTATGGGGTGTCAGGAATCTGAGCACAGGGCCTGGGGTTGCACCAGAGCTGGTGCTGGGACTGGAGGCGCACTGTATGAAGGCACTTTCTGAGCAATAGAGGATCTGCCTTTTATCACTTTTTTTTACCTCTTTGCTGTTATGCACTGACTCACCTTCTTTGGCCAACAGTGATTTTGCATTTAGTTTTTCTCTCTTCAGTCCCCTTTTCCCCTAATTATTAAAAAAAAAATCTACCATTTCTAATCTTTGAGGGTCTGGAATAGCAGACAATCAAATATGTTTGAAATGTATCTAAAATAAGGATAATTAGGCTGTCGATTAAGGCTTGAGGGACTCTGCTGTGAGTAAAATGCATAAACTTTAATATATCAATCTTATGCTTCTGTTTCTGCTACCCAGTAGCCTTCTGCAGCTTAATTTATATTCCAGATGACAATGCTGCTATATAAATGAAGCGTAACTGAAGCGTTCTCTTGTAAAACTCAAATCAACTGTTGGCCACCTCCTCCCTCTCACCCCATACCTTCTTGCTCCTTTAAAAATGCCCCGCCTTTGGTTTGCCCATAAATTTTGACTCTGTTTGCTTGATTTCTTTTTGAAAGGTTTATCTTATCACATTTTAACATCTCTCAAATGGGATGAGTCTGTTAATTGATGGAGGTCTTGGCATTATGTTATACTTTTATTTCTTAGTAGGACATGCTAGTGTATCTTAGGATCAGTGATGTCTTAGATTCAATGAAATACAGCATTTGTGTCATTTGAAGGAACTGGCAATTGTTCTGTCCCTCCAGCCTGTCTCCTGTGCTGTGCTGGAGAGACCTCACTGCCCATTTGAAAGCAACTTCTCTTTATAACCTTGTTATAATAACAGCAACAATAGGAAAATAATGCCCACAGCAGTCGGCAGCAATAAAGCCCTTCCTGTGTGTCCAGCGCTGCGTCAGTCACTTTTCCTATTCCTCTTTAACAATGTTGGAGGCAGAGCTATTATCCGCATTCTACAGATGAGGAAATGGAGGTTCAGCGGAAGAAGTGGCAAAGCCAGGCATCCAGGCAGTCTGTCCAGCCTTGAAAAATCTGTGTTATGCTGCCTCTAGTGATTCTGGGAGACAATTAAAGTAACTTCATTGAAATCGGGACTTCATACCTGGCCATACCTTAGAATCAACTAGAGAATTGCTGGAAGAATTTTTCAAGTAATTTTACAACGCAGCCAGAGCAGAGGACCCTTGGTTGAAATGATCTGCATGAGAGACCCGAGCTCTGCTGTTCTGGGCTCCCTGATGCCACAGCCCCAGGGATGCTGCCAGTCCTGGGGGCACAGGACAGCCTGAGGTTCTCAGGCCCTCCGAACTGGATCTCTTGGTTAAAATATGGGGCTTTGAGACTTTAAATTGATTTGTGCTTTGAATTTTTGTCCTTTATTTTCTTTTCCTTTTTCTCTCCCTTCCTTCCTTGCAGCTCTGGAGTGCACAGAAAATCAAGCAGGTAATTCAATTTTGGATTCATTTCCTTCCCTCCTCTCTGCTCTCCTGGACCTTGCCCTGCGCTGTCCTGGGGAATCATGGCTGTGCTGCTCAGCCTTGCCCCTCCCATTTGCCACGTGCTGCCCTGCTGTCCCTTCTTCCCCAACACCCAGGGCCTGAGTTTCTGAATGCCAGAGCTCAGGCCCCTTGCCTTCCCCTGGGCCCCTGAGCTCCTTCCCTGTGGGCTCCTTTACAAAATCCTTCTTACATGCCCACTAAATACTAGGCACAGGGGACAGAGGACCCAGTCCCACTCACCTGCATTCAGCTTTGAGCATTAATCAGGAAAAGTCCTGTTTGCTGCCCGTGTTTTGTTTCTCTTGCCTTGAATGGTGAGAAAGGACTGGCCTTCCAGTCCTCTGGGGGGAGCTCTCCTTTCCCTCCCTCCTCCTCCTCCCCACAGTCACCCTGTGCTCTGTTCCCTGCTCTTGCCAGGCTATTCTACACCCAGATACCAATGAGAAGATCTTCATGCCCTTTAGAATGTCAGGTAAGCCCCTGGGACCCTCCCAAATCTGCCCGGCCTCGGGCGCTTACCACGGTCACAGCTGCAGAAGCATCCAGATGCACCAACCTGAGGAGGGGCAGAACCCGTTACACACACGGCCGGTTTGCACCTCCGTATTCACCTTGGCTCGACCATACACGTCTCTGGCCAGGCCTTAGAATCACCTGTGGGGCTTTAAAAAAAAATGTGCCTGTCTGCCTTTTCTTCCTGAGCAGTTGGGGTGCAGTGGAGGCCTCCACAGGTGAATCTGGGGCTCCTTTTCCTGTTATACACCACCCACCTACGGCGGCAGCCTCAGGGATGATACCTGCTTCCGGCAAGCCCTATCTTCTCTCTCACCTACCTGTGCCTACTGTGCTCTTTCCTTGCAAACCACGCTCCCTTAAAGGCACTTAATCCCCAGGCTAACTCCCTGGTGTCCGATCCTGCTATTAACCTGTACTCCAGAATGCATGAACTGCATTAGCACTACTGTGCACACAGGGAGGGTGGATTCCCATTCTGTGGAGACCAGTGGTAGAGGGGCTGGGGTGGGAAAGTGGACATAAGATCCCTGCCCCCAGGAAGTCCCTGCCCCCAGGAAGTCCCTGCCCCCAGGAAGTCCCTGCCCAGTGGTCACTAGAGGGAAGCTCTGTGTGCATGAGCTTAGTAGCCCAGAAAACACTTGCACACATGGGGCCTGGCCTAATGTGTTTGTCCTACCTATAGTTCCGAGAGGCCACAGGCCCTGTCCAGAGTCACACAGCAGAGGTCAGACTCCCACCAGAGTGTTGATGCCTACTGCGTGGCATTTCTCAGTGCACTGGGGCACTCTTGCAGGGTGGGTGGGAGGGCTGTTGGCTGCTGCCTTGAGAAGTCCTCAGGTGGCTGGAGAAAGAGTCTCTACCAAGAGGTGTTCTCAGCTGAGGCAGTCAGGATCCCCACCCCCAGACAGCCTGACCTCATGTGAGTGAGAGAACAAACAACCACGTGACTTCACCGTGCTGAGGCATTGCGTGCCCACGGACCCTCCTTGCTTGGCTGTGAGGAACTCCCAGGTAGCAAAGGCCTCTGGCCGAGCATCTTGCAGCTACGCCTGTAGGTGCACCGGGACACAGCACGCTCTCACCGGGGGCCTGGATCCTCTTGTAATTCTCCAGTCAAACCTGGGGCCCATCTCCAGAGGAATGCGGGCAGTAGAGTGACGGTTCATGTGCATGCGCAATTCTGCACAGTCAGGATGCGAACCTTTGCTTTAGATAACCCAGATAAGTGTGGTTCTCTGCTGTCCAGCCTGCCAGCTGACTGCCTGCCATAAGCTAGAGGCCAGGGACACAGGGCCGCCCACTGACAGTGGGAGGTGGAGGGCAGCAGACGGGGCCTCCGATAGTCCAGGGAAGCGAGCGGTGAGGAGACAGTGCCTGGGGCCTGCTCTACTGAGGATGTTTAGGCAGGGTAGGAGAGATTTTAAAGAGTACCCCTGGCAGTTAGAGGTGCACATCTCAAGTGTGTGGAGAGTTCCCCTTTCAGAACTGAAGTAAGGCTGTGTGCTAGAAAGGTAAGCTGAGAGAAGAAGGAGGGCATTCTGGGGCCTTTGAAGGCAGCGTGCTGTGTGTAGTGGGCGTGGGCAGGGGACACGGTGCCTCCTGGAGGAAATCATGGAAGGAACACCAACTGTAGCACCAAGTGCATGGTGTTCCCAGCGGTGGGCAGCCCTGCCCTCAGCAGAGGGCTTCAGAGTTTTGGAGGGAGAAGTATCTGGCCAAAGGGGGACAGAGAGAGGGTGGCTGGGGGACATGGGGGAGCCCTCCATCCTGGGGAGGGCTGAGCCGGGAAAAGCTCTGGGGGCTAGAGGTGCCTCCTGCCTCGCTGACCTGACCTCCCTCATCAGGACCATTGACAAGACCAAGTCTAGAGGTCTCTTCTGGTGCCTCTGTTGAGGGGTGGAGTGGGATGGGGGTGGGACTGTAAGACCTGACCCTTTCCTCTCCCCTCTCAGGTTACATTCCTTTTGGGACGCCAATTGTAAGTACTGCCTTCAAAGGGTTTTCTTTTCTAAAAAAGTGTTAATGTATAACTCTATATCATAATAGAGTTATGTGATAGAGTAATATCATAAATATTTGAGATGTTGATTTAAGATTAATTCCTGGAGGGGAATTAGCAGGTAAAGTAGCATGCATGTCTTTTTAAATCTCTTGGTGTGTATTGTCGAACTTCTTTCCGCAAAAGTGTGCCAATGTGCACCTAAGACAGAGCCTCCAAGTACCTTTGTCCCTGCACGTTCCCATCCTGAGTATTGCCACTAGGACGTGCTCCTTACAAAAGACTTTTCCCAAAAAGCTTAGGAAGTCAGAAAATAAGCATGCCTGCTGAAACTTAAAGTTTAAAATTAACTCAGAGGGGTGCTTGGGTGGCTCAGTAGGTTAAGTATCTGACTTTGGCTCAGGTCATGATCTCACAGTTTGTGGGTTTGAGCCTCACATTGGGCTCTGTGCCGACACTCAGAACCTGGGGCCTGCTTTGGATCCTGTGTCTCGCTCTCTCTCGGCCCCTGCCCTGCTCACGCTCTGTCTCTCAAAGATAAATAAATGTTAAAAAAAATTAAAATTAACTCATAAAGGATTCAGTATTCTTTTTGTTTAGTTTTGGAATCAAGGTTAAGTTTGCTCGTTAAAAAAAAAAAATATATATATATATGTGTGTGTGTGTGTGTATATATATATATATATATATATATATATATATATATATAAAACACATGTATAGAAGGGTGCATTCATCATAAATGTACAGTGTGGTACGTTTTCACAAAGCAAGTACATCCAAGTAACCTGCACTAGATTCAGAGCCTAGCAGCATCTCAGGAACCTCTCGTGTACCCCTCAGTCACTACCTCCACAGGGAATCACTTTTCTGACTTCCTTTACTATATTCCAATTTTGCCTATTACTGAATTTTATATAAAGGATATCACCAGGATGTACTTTTTTTGGTCTGTCTTCTTTCCCTCAAAATTATCTGTGGGACTCATCCATACTGTACGGACATCCATATTGACTCACCCATATTGGTGTATGTAGTATTTATTTGTTCTTTTTTCATTGCTTTCTGTGTCATATCGCCTTGTTAGAACTATATCAAAATTTACTTATCCATCCTCCTTATTTTCTGACTTCCTAAGCTTTTTGGGAAAACTCCCCTGTAAGTAGCATGTCCTGGTGACAATACTGGGGTTTGGAGTGAACAACAAACAGTGCTGCTTTGTACAAGTCTTTTAGAGGGTATTTTCCCTCACTTCTCCTGGATTATACCTACAGTGTTAAAGAGATAGCAATGAAATGCAGTGTGTAATCCTAGAGCTGGGATCGGGACCAGGGCAGGGGTATGTGTGAGATGGTATTGTGGTCTCTTGGAAAGTGAACATACATTACATATGATGTGAGTCAGTAACGTACTTGTTGGCATTTCTTCCAAGAGAAATGAAGACATATGTCCCCACAAATTTCTGTACACAAATGTTTATAGTGGCTTTCTTCGTATTAGCCTAAAACTGAAAAAAGGTAAGAATGACCAACAGATAGTATATCTATGAGTGAAAACCTGACTGGGAACAGAGTCATTGCTTAGTCTGGAAGTTTCCTATATATCTCATAGGTCTCATTCCTTCTCTGTGTATTTGTAGAGCCCCCTTCTGTAAAAAAGCGTTTTCCCATCTGCCTTTCCCTTTTAATGTTTTTTAAATTATCAGTAAGTATGGTGGGTGTATTTTTTGTATTTGGTTGATAACAATTTACTTCTGTCATTATTCATTTTCATATGCAGATTGTCCCAAATGTGACCAATAGGAAACCTTTAAAGCAGTTTCTCTGTCCATTTGACAAGTCCTCTTTATCCTCTGATACTTTAGTACTTTTTGGCACAATGTATAGATATTCCAGACTCATCTTGTGGTCTCTGCCCCAGTCCTGGAATCATGCATTTCTACAAACAGCTCTGATTCTCTTCAGAGAAGAATGGTATTTAGAAACCAAGATCTGAATGCTTAGGTGTGCTCACTGTTGCCGGAGCCTCATTGTTTCTAGGCCCTCTTAGCATGCATAGCTAGGAAATACCACTTCTTAAAAATGATGAGTTTATGCCAATACCTTTAATCCCAATCCAACATCTCAGAAGTCTTCCTTCCTCCCATTTCATATTTATATCCCCTCCTCCCTGAATGAGAAGCCAACAAACATGTGTACTCGCTTACCAAATCTTGCACACAAATGAAAGAATTTCAGAATTGCTATATCAGTACTATTCCCCAAAAGTGTATTAAGTGAAGTTCAAGATTTCTTTGAAGTTCTTTTTGTCCTTGGACTCTATCCTCCTGAGGGTGTACAGTCACAGAATTGTGGTCAAAAGTTATTTGAAGTAATGTTTTTCTTCTGTGTGGTTATTTGTTTGATATACAGTTAGGTTTATTTGTTATTGTTGGCATTCAGTTTTAGTTGCTTTTCTGTTCTTATTGATTTTTGTTAATATCTAAAATATCAACATAAGTCAAAGCTATATAAAAAGGCATGATAAACGTTCCACTCCCTGGGGCATCTGGGTGGCTCAGTTGGTTGAGCATCTATTGATTTGGGCTTAGGTGATGATCACAGGGGCGTGGGATTGAGCCCTGCATTGGGCTCTGCACTGAGCACAGAGCCTGCTTGGGATCCTCTTTCTCTCTCCCTCTGCCCCTCTCTCCTGTGTGTGTTCTCTCTCTCTCTAAAATAAAATTTTTAAAAAGTTCCACTTCCCTTTTCACCTATCCTGTGTAGGTAAACAATTTTATCCATCCTATTTCTTTTTCTAAAAATAAGCAGATACAAATATAGGTCCCATTTTTTCTTATACAAAAGGTAGCATTCTATATATACTCTTTTGCACATTGTTTTTTCCACTTAATCACATATTCTAGAAATCACGGCCCATCAGTTTATACAGGTCTTCCTGTTCTGTTTTTTTTTTCTTTTTAACATTTGTTTATTTTTGAGAGAGTGCAAGGAGGGGAGGGGCAGAGAGAGGGGGACAGAGGATCCAAAGGGGGCTCTGCTGACAGCAGCAACAGCAGTGATGTGGGGCTTGAACTCACAAACTGCACGATCATGACCTGAGCTGAAGTCGGACGCTCAACCAACTGAGCCACCCAGGTGCCCCATCATTCTTTTTTTTAAATGGCTATCTAACTGTCTACTTTGTGGAAGTGGCATAATTTATTCAGCTAATTTCCTTCATATGGACATTGAGACTACGTCCACTATATTGCTATGATGAATTATGCCAGAATGGGTAATCTTGTGCATATTGTTTTGATATAGTTAGAGATATATCTTGAGGGTAAATTTCTAACTTCTGTGTAAGGACTAATTCAATAGACATTTCTGGAAACACTAAACAAGAAAAAAGAAGATGCAAATAAATAATATTAGGAATAAAAAGTACAGTAACTGTATATACAATGGAACTTTAAAAGATCAGAATGCATTAAACAATATGGGGTAATAAATCTGAAGACCTGGAAGAAAAGGGCACATTTCTAGGAAAGCACAGCTTCCCAAAGACCACCAAGCAAGAGGAAATATGGAATATGACTAGACTATGAATAACAAGAAATTAAATCAGTTGTTTAAAATATATGCACCAGGGGCGCCTGGGTGGCTCAGTCGGTTAAGCGTCCAACTTCGGCTCAGGTCATGATCTCGCGGTCCGTGGGTTCGAGCCCCGCATTGGGCTCTGTGCTGACATCTCAGAGCCTGGAGCCTGTTTCAGATTCTGTGTCTCCCTCTTTCTCTGACCCTCCCCTGTTCATGCTCTCTCTCTGTCTCAAAAATAAATAAATGTTAAAAAAAATTAAAAAAAAATAAAATATATGCACCAAAGAACGAACAAAACATAACCACTAGACTCCCATGATCTTCCAGATGACTACTCTTTATTTTTATTTTTATTTTTTTAATGTTTATTTATTTTTGAGAGAGAGAGACAGAGCACAAACAGGGGAGGGGCAGAGAGAGGGAGACAGAGAATCTGAAGCAGGCTTCAGGCTCTGAGCTGTCAGCACAGAGCCCGACGCGGGACTTGAACTCACAAACTGTGAGATCATGACCTGAGCCAAAGTTGGACCCTTAACCGACTGAGCCACCCAAGTGCCCCTCTGGATGACTACTCTTAAAACAATAGCCAAACTCAATTTTCATTATACTCAAGAAAGAGGATAAAAAGAAGAAATGTTCCCAGTTCATTCATGAGGCACTTTGAGACCAATACCAAAGAACTAAATGGAAGAAAGAAAAATTGTATGCTAATATCACTTATGAAATTACAAATAGAAGTCCAAATGAAATAACAAATTGAATCCAGCAATGCATTAAGACATGTCATAACCGATTTTTACTAAGAATGATAACATTAGGAATATATTAATAGAGTTCATCACATTAACAAATTAAAGGAGAAATGTGATAATCTCAGTACATTTAGAAAAATGATTTGGTAAAATGAAACATAACTCCATTTATGACTTTTTTTTTTAAAGAGCAGATTAGATTCAGAAGGGAACGTTGTTAATTTATAGAGGGTCTATCCAAAAAAAAAAAAAAAAAAAAAATCCCAACCCCAAAGCAAGCAACATTCTTAAAGACGAAACAGATGAAGGTAAATTCTTAATGTCTGGGACAGGGTAAGAGTATCTGATATCCAACATTTTCCTGGAAGACTAGCAAATACAGTAACACATGACAAAATAAATCAGTAGTAATAGGATTGGAAAGGAAGAAACAAGAACATTCATGAGCATAGGCAAACTATTAGAACTACTATTTTTGAAGATGTCTGGATGTAAGATCAGTATATAAAACATTATTATAGGCCTTTGGACCTATAAAAAACGTCTAGAATATAATGTTTAAAAAAAGGTAGTATTTACAATAGCACTTAAAACTATAAGGTACCATAGCAACATTTTTTTTTTTTTTTGGATAGGAAATAGTAAAACTGCTTTTATTTGAAAACAACATGATTGTGTACATAGAAAATCCTAAGGAATTTTCCAAAAAGTGGCTAGAATTAATAAATAAACTTAACAAGGTAGCAGGCTACAAGGTCAATACACAAAAATCAATTATATTTCTATATACCAGCAGCAAAAAGCCTTATACATCATTTACAATGACATAAAAGATATAAAATCTTCAAGAATAAATGCTTCAGAGGTTATACAAGATTTCTCTGCTGAAAATTACATGCGTTGCTGAGAGAAATGAAGGAAGACCTCAGTAAAGTCAGATATATACCTTGTTTGTGGATTGAGAGTCAATAGTGTTAAAATGTTAATTTTCTCCAAATTGAGCCATAGATTCAACACAATCCCATCAAAATCTCAAGATCTTTGCTGTAGAAATTTACTAGTTAGCCTAAAATTTGTGTGAGAATTACAAAAGACCTAGAATAAGCAAAACAATTTTTTATTTTTTTAATTTTTTAAAAATATAATTTATTGTCAAACTGGCTAACATACAGTGTGTAAAGTGTGCTCTTGGTTTTTGGGGTTGATTCCCATGGTTTATCGCTTATATACAACACCCAGTGCTCATCCCAACAAGTGCCCTCCTCTATGCCCATTACCCATTTTCCCCTCCCCCACCCCCCTATCAACCCTCAGTTTGTTCTCTGTATTTAAGAGCCTCTTATGGTTTGCCTCTCTCCCTCTCTGTTTGTAACTATTTTTTCCCCTTCCCTTTCTCCATGGTCTTCTGCTAAGTTTCTCAAGATCCACATATGAGTGAAAACATATGATATCAGTCTTTCTCTGACTAACTTATTTCACTTAGCATAATACCTTCCAGTTCCAGCTACATTGCTGCAAATGGCATGATTTCATTCTTTCTCACTGCCAAGTAGTATTCCATTGTATATATAAACCACATCTTCTTTAATTTTAAAAAATGTTTATTTATATTTGAGAGAGAGAGAGAGAGACAGAGTGTGAGCAGGGCAGGGGCAGAGAGAGAGGGAGACACAGAATCCAAAGTGGGCTCCAGGCTCTGAGCTGTCAGCACAGAGCCCGATGCAGAGTTTGAACCCATGAGCTGTGAGATCATAACCTGAGCCAAAGTTGGATGCTTAACCGACTGAGCCACCCAGGTGCCCCTGAATGGACATTTTTCTAAAGAAGACATACAGGTAGCTCACAGACACCTGAAAAGATGCTCAACATCATGCATCATCAGGAAAATGCAAATCAAAACCATGAGAGGGGCGTTTGGGTGGCTCAGTCAGTTAAGCATCCAACTTTGGCTCAGGTCATGATCTCACAGCTCGTGGGTTCGAGCCCCTCATTGGGCTCTGTGCTGACAGCTCAGCGCCTGGAGCCTGCTTCAGATTCTGTGTCTCCCTCTCTCTCTGCTCCTCCCCCTCTCAAAAATAAGTAAACATTAAAATTTAAAAAAACATAATGAGATATTACCTTACCCCTGTCAGAATGGCTGAAACCAAAAAGATGAAATAATAAATGTTGGTGAAGATGTGGAGAGAAAGGAACCCTCGTGCACTATTGGTGAGAATGTAAATAGGTGCAGCCACTGTAGAAAACAGCATGAAGGTTCTCAAAAAATTAAAAATAGAAATACCATATGATCCAATGATCCCATTACTGCATATTTACCCAAAGAATATGAAAACACTAATTCAAAAAGATACGTGTACACCTATGTTTATTGCAGCACTATTTACAATAGCCAAGGTATAGAAACAATTCAAGTGTCCATCCTGAATGGATAGGGAAGATGTGGTATATCTATATGTGGGACATTACTCATCCATAACAAGGATGAGATCTTGCCATTTGTGACAACAGGGATAGACCTAGAAAGTATCATGCTAAGTGAAATAAGTTAGACAAAGAAAGACAAATACCATATGATTTCACTTATATGTGGAATCTAAAAAACAACAACAACAAACAAAACAAAAAAACAAATGAGTAACCAAAAAGCAGAAGCAGACCTATAATTACAGAGAACAAACTGTTGTTAAGCCAGAGGGAAGGGGGTGGGGAGGTGGGCAAAATGGGTAAAGGGGACTGGGAGATCAGGCTTCCAGGTATGGTATGAAAAAGTTACGGGAATGAAAGATTTAGCATAGGGAATATAGTCGATGGTACTGTAATAGCGATGCATGGTGACAGAGCTCTCTATTTCTCTCTCTCACATGCACACACAAAGTATCCCTGTTTCAATGAATATTGTCTTGAATTCTACTTCATCTTATATCAGTGTTTCTATTCCTGTTTTGTTTATTTGCTCTGTAAATCATTGCCCACACCTTTATATGAGTGACATTTTGTTTCTGCATTTTTTGTATTGTATGTCTCTTGACAAAATGTAGCTGAGTTTTACTTCTTCACTCAGTTTGAGAAACACTGTCTTTAATTTTAATAATAAACGGAACCCATTCATATTTGTTCTGCTACTGGTTATTGTGACTACTTATCCCAGCCATCAAATAGTTTGTTGTTGGTTTATTAAGCTTTGCTATTGTTTCCACTTCCTTTACTGATTAGTACTAGAGTGACCTTTTCAATGGTCCTTTGGTTTCTTAAGTAGTTTGGAAGGGAAACATCCTACTTTTCTCTAATTACTATTCATCTGTAATATTTTATAGAGTGGTTCTATTATATTTACCCTATATTAATAATAAATTATTCAATTAATAATTGAATAATAAATACGACCTCCTTAACCCTCCCCACATAGGAAGAGACTTTTTTTTAATGTTTATTTTTGAGAGAGAGAGAGAGAGACAGAGTGCAAGCAGTGGAAGGGAAGGGAGAGAGGAAGACACAGAATCTGAAGCAGACTCTAGGCTCCAAGCTGTGAGCATAGAGCCTGTCGTGGGGCTCGAACCCACGAACTGTGAGATCTTGAGCTGAGCCAAAGTTGGATGCTTAACTGACTGAGCCACCCAGGTGCCCTGGAAGAGACTTTTAACATACCATTTTCCTCTATTCTCTGCTTTACCATTTTACCCATACACACCTGCCAAGATTTTGGAGATAATCTGGAATCTCATCAGATTTTTGAATCTTTGCTTAATTAATACCTGTATGAAACTTCACAATTATTTAGGCTTTGTGTGTGTGTGTGTGTGTGTGTGTGTGTGTGTGTGTGTGTGTGTGTGTGCATTCTATGTTTGGCTAGAGCACGTCTGTGAATAATATTCAGAGTGTGTGGGCAATATACTTTTTGAGTCCTTGCATATCTGGAAATGTATTTTTTTTCTCTCTCATACATGAACAATAGTTGGCCTGATTCTCTTTTCCTTTGTAGGTAAACCTCCCCCACTCCCCTTAGGATCCTTTGGTATTTTTTCTTTTTATCTTTGGAGTTCAGAAATATCCTCAGGATTAAAAAAAATCTTCTCTGTATATTTTATAAAATTATACAAGTAATACATGAATATGTTCTTTGGAATTCAAAAATACCACCAAGACTTTTTAAAGAATATTTTTAAAGTTATACAAGTAATACATGAATATGTTCTCTCAGCTCAGAATTCAAACAACGCAAAAAAAGTAGAAATTCCTCTGACAAGTCTCAATCCCAAATCTGCTCCTAGAAGTAACCTCTGTTAGAACTTTGATGTGAATTTTCAGGTTTTTTTCTAGGCATTTGCATATATATGAATCATCATTTAAACGTTCTTTTTTGTTTTGTATTTTTTCCATTAAAAATACAACAGTATACTTATTTGTCTACAATTAGCTTATTACATTTAGTGATTTGGCTACATAAAGATCTGCTTCATCATTCATTCATTCATTTGTTTTTTCCTGCTGAGTAATATTCTCTCCCCCAGTGATGGACTTAGGTTGTTTCTGATTATTTGCTATTAGAAATAACAGTGCTGTGAGGCTCCTGGGTAGTTCAGTCAGTTGAACGTCCAACTCTTGATTTCAGCTCAATTCATGATCCCAGGGTTGTGGGATTGAGCCCTGCATTGGGCTCCATGCTGAGCATGGAGCCTGCTTGAGATTCTCTCTCTCTCTCTCTCTCTCTGTCTCTCTCTCTCTCCCTCTCCCTCTCCCTCTGCCCCCTCCCCTGCTTACCTGCTCTCTCTCTTTCTAAAACAAATAAACAAACAAAAAAGAAATAACAGTACTGTGAAAAATTCTTGTGAAATTCTTCTCACCCAAGTATGAAGATTTCTCAAAGGCCCATTCTAGAAAGTGAATTTGCTGTGTAAATAGGTATACACATTTGCATTTTTGATAGCTATTGCCAAATTTCCCTTCAGGAAGGCTACATTTCACTACACCTTCGTAACATTGGTATTTATATTTTTAGATTTTTTTTTTATGACAACCTGATGGGAGAAAGGTAGCATCTCACTATGGTTTTAGTTTTTGTTTCCCTGAATACCAAAAAGCTTGTGCTTCTTTTCATCTATGTACTTACCATTTATATTTCCTCTTCTGTGAATTACCTGTTCACATCCTTTGTCCATTCTTCCATTGGCTGTATTTTCCAAATTAATTTTAAGAGTTCTTTATATATTGGGTACTAATCCTTTGAATTATATACATTGCAGATCTCTTCCAGCTATTTTCTCTTCATTCTTTGGTGTCTTTGTTGTGGAAAGTTTTAAATATTGACATTTTAAAATATAACAATCTTTCCTTGGATGGGTTTTGAGTTCTGTCCCCCCCCCCCCCCGTCACCTTCATCTCCTTTATTAAAATTACCAGATTTGTGAGGTTCGTGTCTAGGAATCAACTCTTGGATGTATTGATCAATTCTTCTATTTTCATCTTCTAATTTATTCATTTCTGCTTTTGTTTTTATAATATCCTTTTTCCCTCTTTCCCTTGGTTTATTTGTGGTGTTTTAGTTTGGTTTTTTTTTTTTTTTTTTTTTTACTTTTTATCTCAAATACTTTATTTATGCTCATTCTTTCTTTCTAATAAAAATTCTTGGGGCTGTGAATTTGCTTCTGAGTATATCTTAATACCTAGCTGTATCTAATATGTGTTTGTATACAGTGATCCATATTTTTATTTTCTAAATAAGTTTGAAATTTCTGTTTTGACTCTTCTTTAATCAGGTAGTCAGAAGAACACATTTTGAATTGCAAGTGGTTTGTTTTTTACAAATGTGTTCTTTTCTTATTATTTTCTACTGTGTTGTATTTTCAGAGAGAATGATTCTGCCATTGGAGATGTATCGTGGTTTTCTCTGTAGCATACTATACGATTATACCAGTTAGGAATAGGACCATCTGCATATTAAAAATTTCAAAATAACAGTGGCTTAAAGAAAATAATTTATTACTCTCTCATGTCAAAGAAGTTTGGAGGTAAGTGGATCCCCGTAATGCTACCAGGAACCCAGACTTCCATATTTCTGCACCATTCTCAGTGCTGGCTTCTGTCATCAGAATCCCCTCATAGCCCAATACGGTTGTCAGAGTTCTAGCCATCCATATTAAAGAGTCAGAGTTCACATCCATATTAAAGGGAAGAGTAAAAGAATGTACTTCCCAACAGAGTCAGTTCCCTTTATGGAGACTTCTTCAATCTCTCATACAACATTTCTGTTTATATTTCATGCAGAATCTCCCAACTATAGGAATTCTGTTAGTAAGCAAGAAGAGAAGAATGGTTGATATGTAGGCAAAGAAGAATCTGCCATAATAATTTTAATAAATATTCCATCAACACTTGAGAAAGAAAGATGCATCATTTAGCAATATTGTTTCTTTGCAAACCAGAGAAGTTGAATTTGGGGCTCATTTCCCCATAAGAGGCCAACTGGATCCTCACACAATTAATGGGTGCCATCAACTAGGATGAACTAGATAACCCATGGGATACCAGCACTGTCTGTAGTTGACAAGGTGTTATTGAGGACACCCCATTAATTTCCACTCTCTTCTTCCTACCCAAGACAAGTCAGTTATCTCAGGGTCCCTACAGCCTTGGAGGCATCCTGGGAACTTGGGTGCCGTCCACTCTTGTGTTATTCAGGGGTTTACTGCTAAAGCAGATGCTGTGAATGTCCTATGAGGACCAATCCTCTCCCAGCCTGGAACAAGCACCCCTGTGAATAAATGTGTAGTGTATGGGAATACGGTGCCCTGGCTCTGAGATCTGTATGAACACTTGATTGAGGTGAATGGGCAGCGAGAGCTGGGACATCTCCCAGTAGGCCTCAGTGGCAGCCAGAGCCAAAATGGCAATGCTCACCCAGTCCCCACTTCCTAGTCCCAAATATTCATATTCCAGGATTCAGAATAGCTGGCCCAGAGACCAGGTCCTGAAAAGAGCCACTGGATGAGGCACACCTGTAGCCTTCTATCCTGGCACTTTAACGTGCCTAAGAATTCAGAGGGCTCACTTTCTCATTCCCTCCTGGGCCACTGGCTTGCCTTGTATGGAAGGGGCACCACGGCCGTTCCGGCCTTCTACCAGAGCCTGGCTCCCTCTAGCCACATCAGCTTCCCTAAGGCCCCCACCATCACCTGGTAGCACTGAACATCTCAGCAAATGCCTGGTCTGAAGGGGAGTGAAGGTTCCAGTCCACACCTTAGGGAAGCCCCTGGTGTGATAGAATGCGTAAGAAATATATACATGCAGAAGCCACTAAAATGCTTACCAAAATAGAAATGGGGTGCTGGCAAATGTGCTAGGAACCGGGTCCCTGAGTTATGAAGGGAAGGGGTGATTAAGGCTGGCAGATGCCTCAACTGAGATGCTTCTGGAAGCAGCATCCACGCTTCCTGCCTAGGTGAGCATCCCCAGCCCTGACCCCCGTGTTGTTCCCGCCTTGCCTGAGAGTAACCCTGCCCCCACCCTGCTCGCTCTCCAGAGCTCAGGAGAAGCGAGCTGGTTTTCTCCCAGAGGCTGGTGCCAGTTTAGTCAGCAGATTTCACAGATCCACTGGCACCCGTGTAACGTCTTATTTTAAGCTTAACATTTGAAGATGGGAACTTTTCCCCCTTTGGTGTGTGGCAAAGAGATCCCAATTTATACATAAGCATGGTGGCTAAGCCAGGGCACCAAGGCTGTTCCCCAGGCTAGTGCAGTTCATGCTACCTCTTCCTTGGGTACCTTCCCAGAAGAACCCCGCCAACCATGGTTGCTTAGAAGTGGCAGTTCTGTTCCCAGGTTTCCACTAAGAGGTGTGCAGCACTGTCCTTTCCATGTACGTGCGGCTGGGGAGAGGCAGGGCCAGTGTTCCGAACCCTGTCCTATTCTCTCTGCATTTTCCCACCTGCCAGCCTGCACCCTGCACCCTTGGCTACCATAATGTCGCAGATGCCAGCTTTCTCTTGCGGGCCCGAGCTTCTCTCAGGGGCCATTTGTGTCTCCCTCCTCACCTCTGCACTCCCCGTGATGCTGCTGTCCTCCTCTCCCCTCCCCCTGTCGTTCTCAAACCCTCAAAACTCAAGGCTCCAATCTCCCGTATCCAGGTGGGAGACTGAGGGGGCCAGATCTGGAGCATCCGGTCAGTGAGTCCAGTGGCCTTGGGTTACATCCAAACCAGATCTCTGTCTTGGGACATTCAGAGCTTGGATTCTATGCTCTGAACCCTGCACTGCATGTGCGTACACGGACTTAAAAGCCTCAGAGGGTGCAGGTGTGGGTCACTTCACCTCCAGGGGGAGGAGGGGTAGACCACAGAGGGTTCATTTCACGTGAGGATTTGGCTGTGTCCCAGAGCCTTTGCGGTGTCTCCCAACCCTCCTCATCCCAGACTCTGCTTTTTCACACATTTAAATGCCAATCACAATTTCTCCCTGGCCTACCTCCGTTGTAACCCGACAGCAGTCAGTTTGGCCTGGTTCGCACCAGAGGTGTTACTCAGTTAAGCTGGAATTGACCAGTCAGGGACAAACATTCATTGGATACACGATATTCTCTTTAACTGGTTGGGATCCTTTAAATAGCACCCCTCATGCACTGAAGTGTTACTTTTCAGATCGTTAGCCGCATAAATCAGAAGATGGAGACAAAGTAGAAGGAAAAAACAGGCAAATTGTTGAGTACTGGGGCCTGTGGTAGGTCTTTCAAAAATAAAAAGGGACATTTTGGAATTGAGTGAGTCAGTATGGAGGACACAGGTACGATGCCAGAGGACTGTCGCTTTGCCAGTGAGGACTCCCAGGTATGTGAGCAGTGAATGTCGATGGTTTCACCCGTCGGAAGCCTCTGGAAGTTCTTGAGGAAGACAGACTTTAAGCAGACAGATTCTTACCACGGAGAACCAATACTGCCAAGAAGGCAGGCAGGGTGCTGAGGGAGCGAATGACAGGGGACCTAACTCCTCTTGAGGGTCGGGGAAAGCTTCCTGAAGGAAGTGACAACTAGGCTGAAACCTGGAGGATGAGGAGGGATTAGCCGAGTAGAGAAGGGGTGGAGATGACAGGGACAGTGCTGTACCCTGTACTTATCCCCTGACTTGAGTTTCACCACCTCATTGTTTTGACACACACTGTGCTTCCTCTCTGGATTTTCTGTGCTTTTTTCTTTTAAGTTTATTTATTTATTTTGAGAGGGAGAGAGAGAGAGAGAGGGAGAGAGAGAGAGAGAGGAAGGCGAGGAGGGACAGAGAGAGAGGGAGAGAGAGAGAATCCCAAGCAGGTTCTGCACTGTCAGCGCAGAGCCTGATAGAGGGCTTGAACTCATGAGATCATGACCTGAGCTGAAACCAAGAGTCGGATGCTTAACTTCCTGAGCCACCCGGGTGCCCCTGGATTTTCTGTACTTATAAAACATCTTTCTCCTACTGCCTGACTCTGTTTTGCATGGCAGCAGCCTGAAGGAGTGAGGGCTGCTCAGTTCTCTTCTTTCTGAGCATCGTAGGACATTGTGACCAGCGGCCTTGCTCTCCTGTCTTCATCTTCAGCCATTCGCGTCCCACCTCTGGCCAAGCAGATCAGGATATTTGGGGGTGCCCCTCTCCCACATTGAGACCTTATCTCTCTGCAGAGGTTAGAATACTCTGAAGGAGGAAGCCTGGAGTAAAGGTGTGAGCCAGTTGCCATCTGGGTGCCATTGGCCCCATTCCGGATTCTGTCCTGAGATGAGCCTCAGGCACAAACCCCCCATCTTCCTGGCTGGCCAGGCAGCCCCAGAGTTGAGCTATTGGTCACCAGGTGGAGTGATAAGCTGGGCTGCTCAGGAACCAATCTCACTAGTGAAGGCATAATTCAAGGGCATTAATAATGGTATGGAATTCTGAATCAGAAAGGACATCATCTGCAGCCTTCCTATGTGGCAATCCCTGTATTTAAACAGCTATTGCTACCTCCATGCTGTGTGGCAAACATCCGCAGAATTTCTGTGGCGACCATAAGAATTTGTTCTTAGAGGTCCGTGGTTACCTGGGGTCTAGCTGCATTCGACTGTGCTTGACTGAGGCGGTACTACGTGCCATTGCAGGTCTGGGGTCAACCGGGAGTCAGCCAACGCAGACTGTACTTTGCTTCAAACGTCTCTCCTCCTCCTTTGATGAGGCCTCTGAGGCCTGGGCTCCAAACTGGCACACTGCCACTTCCTCCCACATGCTTTTGGCCACAGCAAGACATATATGTCCAAGCCAAGCCACGCCAAGAGCATGGAAATATATTCTTCCCGAGTCAAGGGCATGGATGCAGGGAGGAGTGAAGAATCGGGACCTAAAACTAATCTGCCCCTCTCTCCAAGAGTGTGCTCTCATGCAATGCAGGGTTTTAATACAAGGAGTAAGGAGGAAATGGGTGATGGTGGTCATGGTCACAGTCCATCATAGATCTTTTGCCTGGCCAAGAATTCATGTTCTTAATAATGAATTAGTAATGTTCTTCCAGTGTGTAGTGTGGACCCAGCTTTGTGCTGAGCGCTTTGGGGGACATCAGAGAGAAAAACCCTGATTCTACCTTCAGGAGCTCACTATTGAGGGATGAGGCTTGTGTTCAAGGACAAGATGGGGGCAAGATGAAGCTCGATTGTGTCATGCAGCCTGTGGAGTTCAGAGAAAGGAGAGACCGGCAAAAACTAGAAAAGGATGAGACAGGAGGAGAGGAATGATACGGACACCTTATACCTAGTGAGCACTTGCTGCCCACCAAAACCTGGGCCGAATTCTTTCCATGCCTTGCTCCTTCTCATGGCCATCCAGAGAGGTGCCAGGATGGTGCTCATTTAACAGAAAAAAAAAAATGGAGGCACAAGGGCTCAAGTAACTTGTGTGTGGTCACACAGCTGGTAAATACCAGAGCCAGGATGTGAGTCCAGCTCTTCGTATGACCAGAGCCTGCATGTTAATCACCGGGGCCTATGGCCGGCCACTTGAGGCGAAGGGGAGCAGCGAAAGTAGACAGATGTGAGAAGAAGACAGCTGCCAGGGGGCGGGAGCTGTGGAGGGGACCCCAGCCGTGTTATGAACTATAAATGGGAGCAAAGACTGGATGTGCGATTTGGCCAAGGTCCTGCAGCAAGATAGGGTGGAGGCTGGGCTGGAAATTCTGGCTGCTGGCTCTCCTTCCACTTTCCCTGGTACCAGCCGCTTTCTGGGCTCTCTCCACCCGTCTGCGCGGCCACGCCTGAAGCGCTTCCCTCTTGGAAGAGGTGCAATCCACTGGCATTGAAGCCGGGTGGACTGGCTCCCTCTCTCTATCCATCTCTTTCCTCCTTTCTCCTGCCATGTTCTGGAAAGGGCAGCGTGGGGGAATGTGGGCAGGTTGCACCAGAGATATACATCTGAGAACTGAAGGAACATTTATTTTTAATTTAGACTTAAAAAGAAAAAAGGAAGTTATAAAATATCTGCTCTTGCTCCTGGGACTGTGCAGATGGTGCTGCGTGTTGCCTAATAGGGAATGGGGCTGGCACCCATGTGCTCCTGGCCCCACCAGCCTGACTGTAGGACCTGGGAAGTGGGATCGCTATTCCCCTTGCCTCAGCCTCAGATGGTTCCCGTGGGTCCGTTTGGCCAATACAGCATGGGTTTCCACTGCCTTCTAACCTCACCCTCCCCAGGTCTGCTGATTTTTCTGCCTCTTCTAATGAGACCAGTCTCTCGGCTGTTCTGCTCCTGTGAGTGTGCACACGTGTCCCCTGCGCCACGCACGCACACGCACGCATGGCTCAGCTCCATCCTACCACCTACTTCGGCAGATAGCCACAGCATGCTGACCTCTCCCTTCTTTAGGTCCTGTTCGGATGTTAGAAGTTACCGGCTTGACATGACCAAGTACCTGATTAAACCATCTGGTCATTTTCATGTCCAGATGTTATAAAGGATATTCTCATACATTTTCCTGTTTGGTCTTTGTGCTTACTGTGGTTAGGTGTCATATATTCCTCTCTTCCTGTTTGCTCCATTGGGAGCACCACGGAACATGGTGCATAGAAGGTATTTGAAAATGGGCATGGAGTGTGACTCTTCCTTTGTGCTCAGGCGAATGAGCTAGAAAAGGAACCCCTAAAATCAGAGAGTTGGAGCCCTCAAGCCAAGAGTGAGGAGACCTTTCTGACGTTCTCTCTAGTTTGCTGTGAAGCCTTGGGCAAATCACTGAATTTCTCTGAGCCTCAGTTTCCCCATTTGCAAAATATAGAAAGCAATCTCTATTTTGTCTGCGCCCCAGCGTACTAATAAGAATCATGGTAAGTGACATAGGGGAAATTCCTAGCAAAATCGATCAATCATTCAATTTCTTTAAGAAAGCATGAGGGGTCAGAGGT
Organism: Panthera pardus; assembly: GCF_024362965.1. Lineage (NCBI taxonomy): Eukaryota > Metazoa > Chordata > Mammalia > Carnivora > Felidae > Panthera > Panthera pardus. Next base: position 88,835,918 of record NW_026526821.1, on the reverse strand, counting down.
GCCCAGCATGAATATCAGGCCCATGTTACAGCAGGAGGTTGGGACAGGAGGCTGGTCGGGTTTGGCTAATAAGGTTACAAGCTCACAGGCTACAAGCTGTGTGTGTGTGTGTGTGTGTGTGTGTGTGTGTGTGTGTGTGTTACATAGGCCTGGGTACTATTTCAGTTTCGTTCAGGGCTGTGGTTTGTTCTGGAAAAGACTTGATGTCACACAAAGACAATGCCTGCCACCAGAAAAGACAAGTGAAGGCGAAAGTGAGACAAAAGTTTAGGAATGGGAAGAAGCCAGGAGTGAAGTTTGGGCACAAAATACATGCAGTGATGGTTTGTACACTTGACAAATATGAGCCGTGGAGATCTGGCCTGAGGTTCTTGACAGTCATTGCAGAGAGAGACACAGTTAAATGCTCAACGTCTACAAGACAGATGCAGACCAGATGCTCAGAAGTATAAATTTCTGACCCCAAGGCCAGAAAAATTTCCCCCAGGAGGATTCATAAAGGAGATTCTGTGATGTAATGAGCAGTGAGTGTCCTGGACAATAGGTGTCTGGTAAATACAATGAGTCCCAAGGTGCTGTACCTTATGATGCTCCTGATGGCCCAAGCTCAGTTCAGGGAGTGTAAGGGAGACTGAGGAGGGGAAGGCAACGTGGCCCATAACACACACTTGTTATGTAAACCAACAGATTAGGGGGGATGATATGCTGAGTTCTCAACAGTGAATAACAGCTTTTACTTCTTCTTCTGGCTTTGGGAGGCAGTCAGGCATGCACGTGTGTACACACACACACACACAAACACACACACACACACACACACACACACACACACACACTCACTGGATCACATTGTTTGTTCCCAATTTCAGGCCTCTCTAGGCTCAGCTTCCTCTCTGTGGAAGCTCTCTGGCTCCTGGCTAGAGGCTGACTAGGGTCCCCAGGGATTTTTCTCAGCCAGGCTGGGGAGGGGTGATTCCCTTTACAGGCAATGGGACTATCTCACTTGACTTCATACCTACTACTTGGAACTCAAGAGTAGAATTTTAAACCAAGGTAGGACCTCCAAGCTCAACCTTCACTCTATAGGTAAGAAAGCCAGAGCCCCAAAGGAGCCTGTCCTCTGCTGGAGACACTGTCGGCTGGAGATCACAGAGGCACGGGGCTGAGGTTGAGCTCCAAGCTCTCCTGATTCTCATTCCAGTGCCCTAAGCTGTTGCTGCAGAGAAAAATCAAACTGGGATCTCATTCTGGGGAGAAAAATCTCATAATTCCTCATTGGAGCTATGGAATGGCTTTACATTATATAATTTTATTCAAACTGATATGGGCCAATAAATATAAATGTGTGTGTGTGTTTGCTGTCTTAAAACATTTTAATGTTTAAAACATGATTTACAAATGCTGCTGAGGATGTCTAGAATTTGATTTACTGCATAGTATTGGATGTTTATACTTGCTCCTTACAGAAATTCTTGCCAAAGAGCCATTTTATCTACAGGAATAATAAATAAGTCAATATGTGGATGGTTGTGCACATTTTTCCCATATGCATTGGTACTTGGTAGATGTTATTTTGCTCACAGGCTCTCAAAAGGTAAACTTGAAAGAGACACATGGATCCCTGAAGTCCAAAGTTTGGCCACTTGTCAAGATGAGACCATTAATGTTGACTTAAACCAAAAAAACAAAGTCAGCAAGCCTAGCTCTTAGGTGACATTTGGGCTTTGGGAATAATGAATCCAGACCCATGTAGCGGTACTCAGCCATATGTGTATTTGTTCATTCATTGATTCATTCACTCATTTGACAAGTATTTATTAGACATCTATGTTTCCTTCAGTAGCTTAAACATGGTGTAGATTTTCTTCATGGAGGCTCAGAGATAAAAGATCTAAATTCCCCCCGTTTGTATTTATAAAGTGCTTAAGGCCCTTGAAACGATTTTTCTCATCATATCTTAATCTGCACAAAAATCCTATTGGATGATGAGGGTGTGAAAGAGAGCTGGGTTAGCTGAGTGGAAGGAAAGATGTTCCTTCTGTTTGCTTGTTTTTATTGTCCCCCTGCCGTCAGTTATGGAAATAATACATGCCCAATGCTTAAAAGAATATAGGAATATTCAAGAAGAATGCGAGAAAGTACTGTATAACGTGACCTCCAGAGACATCTACTTGTGGGGCTATAGATTTGTTCATGAAGATACATATATGCGTATGTTTGTGTATATGGTTCTATGTGCGATGTGATGTCTTTTCTTTAACAAGAGTGGGATTGTGCTGTAATATAATTCTGCAACCTGGTCCACTTCCTTCGTGTGCCATCTCACATGGGCAGCAGTTTGTATGTACACATCAGCCACCTCGGTTTGTACAGATCCAGCTTGACTTTTGCTCATGCCTGTGTCATTTTTCCTTGCAAAAGTGTAGGATGGTCCTTTTGCTTTATTCAGTCTTTCCTCTCTTTTTCTCTCATAGGTAGTTGGTCTTCTCTTGCCCAACCAGACACTGGCATCCACTGTCTTCTGGCAGGTAACAGTCCCTGGCAACAGAGGGCCTATGAAAAGGGGCCCCATAAATGCTGGTTATGATTCCCTACCCCAGTGTCTCCCATCCAGGCCCCTGGGGGAAAGCCACCCCATTTCCCCCGCCCTGACCCAGAAGCCACTGGGAGAACCCCGGGACTTCAGATGCTGCTGAGCAGGTCCCAGTGGCCCATGCCTAGGCCATTTTATGTGACTAATTTTTGCACAAGGGGAGAATGGCTTATTTGTGGCCGCCCGCTGCTCCTTGGCTGCTTGTCCAGAGGCCTGTGACCTCGAGGCCCTCAGCAGCATTTTGGTATAAGCCTCACTGAGATCTGTGGGGAAGGTGAACCCACCGCCAACCCCAAGGTAGCAAGGTGGGTAGGGGAATATCATAGACCCTGGTGTCCACTCTTAGAGCCTGGGCTATGGCTCCCTTAAAACAGCTGAAGCTCTGTGTGTGTGTGTCTATGCACAGAGAGCTGGGCAGGAAGAAAACCTGTCTGTCTTCAGGAAAAAATGTCAGAGTCTTCCCTGAATAAAACTCTTAACAGTGCCCGCATCAGGGCACGGCAGGTGGCGCAAGACACCGGGCTGGGATACTTTTGAAAGAGGTTCACGGCTGTCAGTAATTCCAGGGGTTACACGTCTGCTTTCGGCTCAGTAAGGAATATAATAAGGATTAATGTGTCAGAGGCAGTGAGGCCCGTTTGGGGCAGTGAACGCCACGGTTCCGGGAGAGGTGACAGTCTCTGGATGGGGATGAACTGCCGGCATGGGCAGGACCGGTGTCCTGGTTTGGCAGCAACTGAGGGGTGTCCCAGGTTTTCAGCACTGATGCTGGTGCCATCCCAAGCAAACTGGAACAGTCAGTCATGCTAACTTGTGGGATGGACAGAACCACCCGTGAGCTGGACACAGCATCCCATTGTCTTTTTGGAGGCTATGGCCCCGCCGGGGTCCAGGCCTGGCTTCCACGCCTCCCCTGACTTCTCCTCTCCCCCCTTGCCTTCCAGTGGCTGAACCAGAGCCATAACGCTTGTGTCAACTATGCAAACCGGAACGCTACCAAGGTGAGCCGCTCAGAACAGGCTCAGGTGACCCTCAACCTCCCTCCAGGGTGGTGTGCCACCATTGGGGGCTGCTTCCTCTGAGTTGAGCATTGTGCTTCTCCAAGCACCTTATTGAAATGGCCAGCCCTTCAGGAAGGGCCCCACTGGGGAGGGGCTGTTCAACATGAAGTGAAGAAGGCCCATGAAATGGGAATGTGCCTGAAGCAGTGAGAGAGATGAGCTCCGTTGGCGGAATCCTCCTTGGGCAACTCTTATCCCCAGATCTTGGATTAGGATGGCAACAGCCACATGGGGACTGAATTCCCCTAAAGCTTCCTCCAAGCTTGCCTGGAAGCTGCCTTGGTGCCCCCAGACTGTAGGCTGTAAAGCTGAAGGGCTGCTCCTGAGGGGTGAGGGGTCTGAGGGGCCTGTCACCTCCTCCCCAAAGTCCCCTGCGCTCCTGGGACAAGCTCAGGGTGGAGGCCTGTCACCCTTCTCTTGTCCAGGAAGGGGCTGGGCCCCAGCTTCACTGGTAACGCTGTATTTCCTGCACTTCTGTCCAAAGGCAGTAAGAGGGGAGGAGGAGTCTAGGTCCCCTTGGGGGGCCTGTCAGTTTGGGGAGGAGAGGCTGAGGATGTCCTCTAAGCTAGGGGGGTGATGGGGTAGGGTTAGTGGCTGGGCCTTGGTGGTAGGAACTTTGGGGCCTGAAACTCTGAGGACGCTCCCCTCCCCCGTCCAAACCTTCAGTCCACATCTCACGTGTGTGATCCACACGTGTACATCCCTGCTTGGATGGCTCTCACGTGCCTTGAACCAAACATCTCCAAAATAACAGAGCATAGTTAAAGGCAAGTTCCTCAGCTCTTTCTTAATTTTATATGTTGCGACTTGGGTTACATTTTTCCTTAGAAACATTGAGCACCCCTCGCCTATTGGCATGGAAGCCCGGTGGCCTCATGGGTTAAGGCCGGGAGAGCCAGCCAGGCACAGCCAGCCGGGCCGCTGCCATTTTCACCTAGACAGCCCTCCAGCTGCCCTCAGCCCACTTCCAGCATGCATCCTCCCTCCACTGGATATGCTTGCCCCAGACGTACATGACCCACGTTGGCCCTTGCTGTTGTCTACCTCCAGCCAGCAGTGTCTGCCCCTGAGCTCTCTAGAACAGGGCAAAAGTGCAGTGGGCCCCTTTGGCATCTCCCTGGACGTTCCTGCCCTGTATTTCCTGTATGGAGCTGTGCTGAGGGAAGCCTGGCTCCCTTTGGCTTCCAGAGGGATCTTTTCCTTCTCACCTGTTGGCGGGCAGGACTGTCTCTTGCTGGCTGGGGCTGTTTGCAAGGGTGGAGTATGGCAGCTTTGGGCACCCAGTGGGCCTAGAAATCTGTCTCTGCCTTCCAGCCTTCTCCTGCATCCAAGTTCATCCAGGGCTACCTGGGAGCTGTCATCAGCGCCGTCTCCATTGCTGTGAGTAACTCTCTCCCCACTTCTCTGTCCCACTGCTCTGCAGCTGCCCCTCTCCCCTGCAGCTCTGGCCAGACCTGTCTGAGGTCAGGCCCAGGCAAGGATGTGGGAGACAGAGGTTTGTGTGGGTGGGCCACCAGGGCAGGCTTCCTCGGCAGACAAGAGAGTAGATTCTGGTGACACTTTACTAGAGAGACACAAACTTTAACACAGAGTGCTCGAGATTTTGGAAAGCCGGCGGGGAGGTGAGGCGGTGCCCATGAGTGATGCAAAGGGCTGTACATTCCAGCTGAGGACAGGACGTCTGTCCCTAGTAGGGCCCCTTGCCCCAGGACCCTCGTCAGAGGAGCTCACTCTCAGTAATGTGGCTGATGCAGGAAGCAAGGGGCTCAGGAACAGCTGTAAGGCTGGCCCAAAGGCTGGCTCCCCTTTGCTCTCTGCCCGAGCTCCCAGGGCACTATTGTCCTTCTCTGTGGCCTTGGTCATGTGGTTACATGTCCAGTGGATCCTGGAGGCCCTCCACAAGACAGGAATAGTTTCATTTGAATTCCTCAGGACTTTGAGAATAGAGCAGTTATTAAGTAGGGGAGGTTTGTAAACTGGCTGTGTGAGTGTAAGGCTGGATCCCAGATGAGGGCTGAAGGCAGGTGACACAGCAGGGGCCTGGGCCAGAGCCACAGTGGAAGCTCAAGTTCCCAGGACCTTGGCTACACTGGTCCCATCCTTGAGCCCACCCTTGTGCCCCCATCTTACTCTCTAGATCCTGGCTGGGTGGTCTCCTATAGCTGACTCCAGAGGGGGAAAGTCACTTCACAACTTTTGTTATTTTATTCATCACACAATAAATACATGCAACTGGTGAGAAAAAACTTACAAAATGCAAATTCAAAAATTCACGTATAATGAAAGAATTCACATATAATAATCTCTTTGCAAAACCCACTTTCCTTATCTTTCCCATGTCGTTAAGTGTAATAATTGTTCACAACTATGTACTAACCCACTGTACCCTACACCGTCATTCATTCCACTGCTCTGGGAAAGTAGGGATTTGGGATTGTTCTGAGATGGCTTCTTTTACTCTGCTCCCGTGTGGACCACGTCCTCTCCAAATGACCTGTTGGGGAGTGATCCCCACTTCATACCAAGATGGAGCTCCCTCCCCGACTCGTTGCCTTACCCCAAGCCAGGAGCCAGACATTGCCTAATCTATTCAGATGGCTCGCCGAGAGACTGCAAACCCCACCCTGGTGGGGTCCCCAACCCAGCAGAGACTTCATTTGGGGCCATACAAACTGTCAGGCTCTGATTCTGGGGGGCTCCTGGCAAAGGTGATGGCTCTTGTGAGAGAAGGAAAGGGACTCTGTCACCTCCTTCTTGCTCTTCATGACAAGAGGAGCTGATGGCTCTGCCCAATTTAGTCGCTAGAAAATCCCATCTTCCTTCCTTGAGATTTAAGGGTGGAGTGGGGTGGAGCTGAGGGGAGGAAACCACTGAGCAGCCCTGACTGGGAAGGGCTTGAGCCCTATCCTGGTGGGATGTCCTCCTCCTATAGGCTTGGGGCTCCAGGCTCTCAGCATCCCCAGGCCTCACTGTCCCACCCAAGGGCCCTTTGGGCATTCCATCCCTCCCATTTCCTAGGATCTGAGCTAGCCCAGATTGTGGGGTCGGGCCTCTGACGCCCAAGCTGCTGTTCCTGGGGACTGGGGGCCCTCTAGGCTCTCAGAGCCAGGATCTTACCCTCAGGGACCGGAGGCCTCACACTGGGCTGTCACAGCCCCCAGGGGTTGCGCCTGTGTTTGGGACATCCCAGCTCCCTTCCAGAGCCCTCAAAGAGGCTTTTCCTGACCATGCCAACCCAAACTCTTCCCACAGCCCCAAGGCCTAGAAACTTCTGGCCTTCCCACACACTCACTCAGTACACCCCGTGTCCTGTCCTGTCATTGTTCTACTGGCTTACAAGTTAACCAGGGATAGGCCCTGTGTCTTCTCCCCCATGGAGGGGGAGTGAGCACTGCTCCATAAATAATTGTTAATTAGGTTGCTGATTGATTGCCGGCCTCAGGAGGCCCCTCTCCGCCTAGATCCACGAGTCTTAGCCGTGGCAGCGTCCCTCTGCCTGACGTCTTCACACAGTGAGGGTCTAACTCCGGCAGATGGAGCGGAGTTTCTGACTTGGAAAATCTGCAGCTTGCTTGCTTTTCTTTTGTGTGTGTAAATCACAAAACCTCCAAAGAAAGAGGCTTTATTTTATTTTCCTTTCCCTTGTTCTCTGGAACCCTGGGCCCGCGGCCTCATTAACTGATCTCTGCTTCAATTAGTGACAAATCCCCTCCCAGGGAGAACCTGTTAGGAGGAGAAGACCTGCAAACAAGTGTCACGGCCCCAGTGGTTGGCCCAGCTCTGGCATTAATTAAAACGAGTCCCTACAAGCAGGCGGCGTGGATGGGGGTGCTGACAGGCTGAGGGCAAATCCCAGGGACTAAGGACAAGCTGGAGTGGAGGCTAGGCCCTGAGAGTCCAGTCTCCTCCCTGGACCTTTCCTCTCCCTCAGAAGAGCCAGAGCCCTGACCTTGGCCAGCACCCCCCTGAATCAAGGGCCCCCAGTTTGCACGGCCCCCCGAATGAAGTCTCATGCTGGTTACAGGACCACCAGTGCAGGGGTAGCAGCCTTTTGGTGAACTCTCTAAATAGATTTGGCAATGTCTGGCTTCTTGCTCGAGAATAAAAAAGAAATTTTGTCTTAAGTTATTTTTGAAATCTAACAGTTTGCTGTCTTTTAACAAAGGAAGCCTCTGTCAGTCCTCACTGTATTTGAATTTGGGGGTTCATGTTGAGTATTTCTGTGGTCAGCCCCCCTCGGGCCCTGGCTACACAAGAGTGAGACCTACTCACTCCCTTCAGGGGAGTGTATATGGCAGGCAGTTGGTAGGTGCGAGGGGGTCACTCCGATTGGTATGTTGTCCTTCAAGACGAGGAGAGGGAAAGCTGAGGATATTCTGTGGTAGAACCAGAATTCTGATGAAGGTGACCCTTGGGTGTGGTGGTAAGTAGGGAAGAGGCCCCCCAAGTCACACAAGGCCGACTCTTCAGGACAGACCGGAGAGAGCCGAAGGCAAGGTTGAGGGTTCCCGGTAGAGGGCACAGCATGTGGAGAGGCATTCAGGAAAAGGAGACCGTGATGGACTCCGGAAGTGATGGAGATGAGGTGGCAATGAACTGAGGAGTAGCAGAGCCGCTTGTGAAACACTGGGAGCGCCTACTCAGGAGTTAGGGGGCCACGCTGGCAGCGCTGGCTGGACTCAGGGACCTGGGGCGTTGTGGGGAGGGCGGGCAGAGTGGGCTGGAAGAGAAGTCATGGCGGGGCGGTAGGCCCAGCAGATGACCCCCATCATGGACATCAGGCCCTGGTGAGAATGGACCTGTGGCTGGAGAGGAAGGCTCAGGGCTGAAGTCCTCCATGCTGGTCAGGAGCTGTTTGGTACATGAGAGACACTTCGCGCCTGGCTCTCAAACCCCTCACCTTCAGCCACGTCTTAGGTGGCTGAGCTCTTTCCCTCTTGGGGAATTGCTGTTCTCCATTCCCAAAGGGTCTGGGCCCTGAGGGGTTCTTTCTGAACAGGATACAGTGGTTGTCTGTTTACCTTTACTAGATATTGGAGTGCAAGGTGGTGTCCCAGGAGGTTCCTGGGCTGAACCCCTCCCCCTCCCAGTTCCCATTGCCTACTGGGAGCTCCATGTCCCGGTATCAGAGTGGCAAATAATCACAATGGTCGTAATGCCTAACACTTCTGGAATGCCTTCAGTGTGCCAGGTACTGCTTAGGTGCCCTTCTCAGTTGTATTGATGAGGACACTGAAGCACAGAGGTGAAACCAGTGACAGAACCAGGATTCAAACACAGGCTTAATCGTACACTATTCTGCTAATACAAAGACACCATTTTCTTCCTGTTCCCAGTTGTGGCCTAAGGTGGAGGAAAGAGCCAAACAATGTTCTTGGCTTCCAGTTTAAAGGAACTGTAGCCATGCCTCCTGGCAGATAAGTCTGCCCCCATGTACCCTGAGAACAGTGGGGACTGGAAGAAAATTTTTGAAAGGCTCCTTAGGTGTAATGGGGTTAAACCCACTATCCAACTTCATGCTTGGTTCCTGAACCTGTTTTCTGGCCAAAGTCGAGCCAGTGGCGTATATTTGTCCCTGGTCCAGAGGCTCCTTGTTCCGCCTCCTGCAAGAACCAAGTCTGGCTGGTTCTGTGGTGGAAGGCATACTTCAGAGTGTTCTTTGTGGTTGAGGGTGTACCTCAGGGTGTTCCCTGTGGTCCAGGGTGTACCTCAGAGTGTTCTCTGTGGTCCAGGGTGTACCTCAGAGTGTTCTCTGTGATCCAGGGTGTACCTCAGGGTGTTCTCTTGGTCCAGGGTGTACCTCAGGGTGTTCCCTGTGGTCCAGGGGGTACCTCAGGGTGTTCTCTTGGTCCAAGGTGTACCTCAGAGTGTTCCCTGTGATTCAACCTATACCTCAGAGTGTTCTCTGTGGTCAAGAATGCACCTTGAATGTTCCCTATGATCCAGGGTGTACCTTAGGGTGTTCTCTGTAGTTGAGGGTATACTTAAGGATGTTCTCTGTGATCCAGGGTGTACCTCAGGGTGTTCTCTGTGATCCAGGGTGTACTTATAGCTTTGCTGTCTTTCTCTGGGCCTAATGGAGGTAGGAACCATTAGCCTGAGAATCCAAGACCAGAATGTTAACTCACTGCTTTCCTGTGATTGGCTTTCGGGTTGGAGGGCCCATTACATGGACCCTGTAGCAGAATCTGAAGTTTTCCAGAAGCCTGCAGATGGTGATATTGGCAGTGGTGAGTCCAACGTGAATATGGGTTCTGCATCTATTCTATTCTGGGGAGGACAAGTTGTGTCCCTTCCTACGTGTAAGGGGTCTGATGTAACTGGTTTTCTAGCAGGTGGCCAACAGGTCCCTACAGGACACGGTTCAGGGATCAGGATTGGTCTCTGTTGCTGGCAAACAACCCTCTCAGAAGCAGGTGAAGCTGATTGGTCTTTCAGCCTGTGTATGACTCTGTCTCAGTCACCTTGGCCCTTTGCTCCTGAGCCTGTCACCAAGCAAGAGGCTGTCTGGGGTTGCAGGACAGTTGACCTCCAGAGAGGGTCATGGGGTCCGCTTGGTTGCCAAGAGTTTATTCTACAACGAGCGCCCTCTGCTGGGCATTTTTGGCACCTCAAAGATTCTTCGACCTGCCCCGGTCCTTGCTCCACCACCTCCTAACCATCTCGTTACATTATCACCCACCACCCAAGAGTAGATCTGATTTCGGAATCTCGTGCCATCTCTCCTTTCAGGCATGCCCTCTTCTCCATTGTTCTCCAGGGCCCCTTGGATCCCCTTACAGGCGCTATTAGAGTCCACAGCTGGCTACAGACAACCCGGTATTTCATGCCCCTGACGCTCTACTGAGCCTCCTCGTTCCTTATCTGGTTGCTTCCTACTTACCCTTCAGGTCTCAGTCAGGCATCCCCTTTCCCAGAAACCTTCACGGCCTTGGGGCCACCCCTTCCAGGCCCCTCCTCCTGGCAGAGTGACGAGCCGTCTGCTCAGGTGAACTCGGTCCTGTGTGTGCAACGTTTAGCACTGCAGTTGTTTGCTAGCAGTGACTGCACAAGGCAGATCTCCCTTGCGGCTCTTTTTTTCCTGCCTCAGAAATCACTCACATGATTCATTCTAGAATATTTATTAAGCACCTACTCATTTCCCCAGGCAGCAGGAATTCAGTGAGGAGTAAGGGAGACACAGGCCCTGTACCCAGTACTTAGGGCCTACTGGGAGAGATGGATATTTAGTAAAGAGGCCACAGGTAAAAATATTTCTGTGCTATTCAGTTTTAAATAATATACACGTATCACCTTGATTCCCAACCTTTTAAGGAGGAAAATCAATATACACTTTGAGACTGTGATAGGTGCAGGGAAGGAAGAGGTCCGGGTTCTGTGAGAAACTGTAAAAGGGGAGCCCTGAGTGAAGAGGAGGGCTGTCTGACATTTAAGCTGAAAAGGGAGGAGGCCAAGGGAGGGCCGTGCTTGAAGGCCCCGAGGAGAGAGGTGGTGGGGGGAGTGAGGGAGGGAGAGGAGAGAGAGAGTTGGCTCAGGGGAGGAGCAGAGCAAAGGCAGGTGGCTGGAGCCTTGCAAGTGAGGGGGGGCCCTGTGGGTCTCTATCTGCAGTGAGAAGCCACTGAAAGGCTAAAGCGAATTGATACCCATTTTTAGAAGATCGTTCTGGCTGCTGTGTAGGGAGCTGATGGGAGGGAGCAAGAGCAGAAGCAGGGAGCCGAGTTAGGAGGTGGGCAGTTGTCCAAGGAGAAGAGATGGGTGCTTAAGGTAAGCGACAGGAACAGAGAGAAGTGGTTGCATTCAGGATACCCGGGAGACAGGACAGGTAGCCCTGAATGCCGAGTTGCATCTGGGAAGGGAGAGGCTCCTATCCAGGAAGACTTCTGGGTTTGGGGCAGGAGGAGCTGCTAACAGTGGGACAGGACAGGGTGTAGGTGAGGAGGAGCAAGGGAACCTTCATCCTGGGAGTGTGAAAGGGGAGCACCTGAAGCCCCTCCAGATAAAGGCATCCTGCAAGGGGTTGTAGGTTTGTGGAGGACACAGCCTGCTTGCACTGCTCAAGCCCCATCCAGCGTCTCCTCGCTGGCCTCACAGAAAGGAAGCTGCTGGTGGCCTGGGGAGGACCTTGGTGCTTAGGGAGACAGCTATCAGCCGTACAGCTCATGACGTGGGAGATCTTGTGTCACAGAGCCCCTTATCCCACCTTGGGAGATTGTCAGGAAGCCAGTCTTCTCTCTTCTGTTCCTGTCAGCTGCCCGTGGCAAATCCACTGGCCTGGGAGCCAGAGCTTGGAGAGAAGTGGCCAGAGACGGTCCGCTGCTTCCTTAGGTCATTGCTGATGTCCCACGGGGTCTCCTGGGCTCTTGCTCCTCCCAGGACCCCTGTCTGCTGACTACAAGGGGAATTCGTGTGCAAAATCCACACCCTGTTTGTTTTCCTCTCTGCCAAAATGGAGCCCCTGTTTGGTTAATTTCTATTTTGTGGCTTATTTTGAGGCTGTTAAAACAGACCCTGGGGGACCCTCAGCAGTGATTGTTCCATATCTCATTATCTTTCCCAAACCCGATTATTAGCTCAGATTTTTCTGATCGCTAGCTGCTGTTCGTGATGAGTTGTGTGCCATTAATGCCAGCTGGTTCCCTTAAACAGGACCCACCATGCCAGGGAAAATGAGCTGGCATTCAGAGCCACCAGCCACTTGGCTTTTTAATTTTAATGGGCTCCACCAAATGTTTCAGGCCAAAGGGCCCCTGAGGAATCAGAACAGACGGGCTCGCAACCCTGGTCTGCAACCCACCCTGGTTCCTTCCCAGGCTGTGGCCATCCTAGCTGCTGGGACGGTAAGGCCTGAGTTGGGGGCTGTGGCAGGAGCGGGAATAAGTGGCTGCTTGACTCTCCTTTATTTGTACCTTCCTGCTTTCGAGCTCATCATCAGTGGGTGTGCAGGGTGACCTCACCAGCTCCTCGTCTCCCCACTTTGCTGGTCCCCGGCCCCTTCCTTGGCTCAGGCATGCTGGCCATGCTCAGGAATGAGCATGTCGGGAAGACTCCAGTGGGCTTCAGGGAAAGGGCAGGCCAGAAGAGATCTGGAACCCAGGCATTGTTGTTTCTCTTCTTTCCTCCTCCCTACCCCGGACTCCCACCCAGAGTTGGGGGGACAGGCTGAAACACTCTGGACTGTGCCAGTCCTAGCCAGAGGGAAAAACAGCCAGCCAGGGAGGCTTCAGGGCAAGTCTGAGTGTTTGTTACAACCAGTGACCACTATTCCTTGTCCTCCCACTACACTCCAGCCCTGCCTGCCCCCAAGAGGCTGCCAGGAGAATGTCCCAGCTGCCTGCTGGCCTCCTGGAAGACTCCTCCAACACGTCCCACATCTTTCCAAAAGGATGTCGGGGGTGGAGCTGGAGTTTGAACCTAGACCTTCTGTTTGATAGCTGGGATGGGGGTGCAGGCAGGGCTGGATCAAGGGCCCTATCTTTGCTGACAGGAGCTGCCTTCCATTCATCTGGGCCCCGGCCCCAACCGTGGTCTTTTCAGGACAGCTTTTGCTATGCAAACAGCAAGTTTTAAATGGCACATTAGACATTAAAGCATGCCTCATTGAGATGGAAGCTATAGAGAAAGTAAATAGCATAGTTAAGAACAAAGCTTTGGAATTAGCAGACCCCTGGGTTCAAATCCTAGCTTTACCTGCCCCGTAATAGCTGTGTGTCCCTGGGTAAAGTTACTTAACTACTCGGAACTTGTCTGAACTTTTTTGAATCTATAAAAAGGAGCAACATACCTATGTAATTTATTTTTTTAATGTTTATTTATTTTTGAGGGGGGAGGGGCAGAGAGAGAGGGGGACAGAACATCTGAAGCAGACTCTGTGCGGACAGCAGAGAGCCTGATGCAGGGCTCGAACTCACGAAGCACAAGATCATGACCTGAGCTGAGCTGAAGTCAGATGCTTAACTGACTGAGCCACCCAGGTGCCCCATACCTATTTAATTTAGGTATTTCATGCGATGTGCTCAGCACACGGCCTGGCACTTCCCCGTGCCCTTTTCCTCCTCTTCTCCGTCACCGACACCTGTGTCATCCTGTCTCCCTCCAGACTTTCCCACTCTGCACTCTGTAGGAACGTGTTCCCTGGCATTTGGGGGGAGGGGGGCCACAGAAATAGACAGTCACTCACTGCTGAGAGCTGGGGAGACCTGGACTTGGTGAGTTCCATCTGCGTGGCAGGGCAGCCTGGAAGCAGGGGAGCAGGGCCCACTGTAGGCTAGCAGCTCCTTGGCCTGCCCTGCCGTACCAGTGAAGTGTGTCCAAGCTGCCGCCCATCTACCTGCCTCCCAGCCTCCCCTTGAGCAAGTGACAGGGAAAGGACAAGGATGAGACTCTGAAGATCAGCTTGAGGCTTCAAATACAGACCAGATGCCCAAGAGCCCAAGCTGGGTTTGCCCGGGAGCATCCTGGCTCCGTGAGGTCCTGGGCTACCCAGGGGCTGAGAGGTTGGCACTTCCTGTCTTCCCAGGTCACCGTGCCATTCTTGCTTTGACTGCTGCAGTCACCCTGCAGCCCTGGAGGCCTTCCCAAGGCTCTGCATCTTCAACAACTCAGAAGGCTGAGGCCAGAGCCCGGGCTGTGGGGGCAGGGTGGCCTGCTAGTGACCAGGTGTGCCAGAGCTGAGTGCAGGCTCCCCAGGCCCCCTTTGGTCAGGTGTCCTGCGGCAGCCGCCGCTGCGCCTCCTCCCAGGAAAGACCTCCAGGGCAGAGTCTGGTTCTGGCCTCAGTTTGGGGCAGCAGCGGGCTCTATACATCTGCTTCTGGTCTGGCCACATGCGTCTAGCCTTTTCTCTCTCCACGCCTGTGCTTGTGCTGTTTTCCCCACCAAAATTCTCTTTCCTCTGCCCTGCCTAACCCACCTTTCCTCCCTCCAAGAAACCCCTCTTCCAGCCTTTGCTGATCTCCATCCATTCATTTGTTGGTTCATGCATTTATTCCTCAGTCACCAGTTGATTGAGCAAGAGCTACATGCCGTCCACTGTCCTGAATGCTGGGTACACAAACATGAAAAAGGCATGGTCCACCTCCCCCTGTCCAGCTGGGACATCACATCCATGAGCCGTGAACGGAGTGGCAGGAAGGAGGGATCGGAGACATGTGAGGGAGCACCTTCCTGCCTGGGAGAGGCAACGTTCCTACATAGCTTACATTTTTACATAGCTTCATTTGTTTAGATCCCTTTATGCTCTAAGCTCATGCAAAACACTTTGCATACATTCTTTTTTTTTAAGTTTATTTACTTATTTTGAGAGAGAGAGAGACAGTGCGCATGCGTGTATACACGTGTGGAGGAGGGGGCAGAGAGAGGAGAGAGAGAATCCCAAACAGGCTCCATGGTCATCACAGAGCCTGATGACACAGGGCTTGATCCCACAACCGTGAGATCATGACCTGAGCTGAAATCAAGAGTCGGATGCTCAACCCCCTGAGCCACCCAGGAGGTCCTACATAAATTCTTGTAACAGCCCTGGGATGTTGTAGATACTACGGTCCCTTTTTACAGACAAGGAAACCGAGGCAGAAAAAGGTTCAGTGACTCCCACTGTTAGTGAGTCATTGGAGGTGGAGCTCAGAGACGGGCCTTAAAGAGCAGGTGTGGACTGAGTAGAGAAGGAAGGCATTCGGGTCTCAGGGACCAGCATGGGCAAAGGCCCCAAGACCAGAAAGCTCCCATAGCATCTGGGGAGCAGTAAACTGGATTCCCGGAAGGGGAATGTGGGGTGTTGAGGGAGTGGGGAAGCTGCGTGAAGGAAATGGCACCTTTTCACACAGGTCACGGGAGGAGCTGGTTATGGTAGACATGGTGGGACCACGTGTTCTAGAAGAACAGAGGATAGCATGGGGGATGGAATAGAATGGGGAGTGCCCAAGGGGAAGGCGAGGTGGGGGCCCAGTGTCCCAGGCTGGGTGAGGGGGCTGGGATCTACGTGAAGAGGGCAGTGAGCCCAGGGTGTCACCCCCTGCACCCCCATCCTGCTCTCGGCTGCTCTACTTAGTTCCACAGTCACCTGTGGGCAGGTGTGTGGATCTCCTTCTCCTGAGCTCTCGAGGTTAGGCTTGTGCCTGAGCCCATAGCAGGGCCTCAGAAAAGGGGTTCCTAGAGGCTGAGGTGGGAATGAGGGTTCCCACACTTCATTTACTTGCGGATTATGTGTTCTTCTAACAGCAATCTTTCCTTTTTCCCTCCTAAAAGAGGTTGTGTGTGTGTGTGTGTGTGTGTGTGTGTGGTACATGCATGTGTGCACGCGTGTGTGTGTGTGTGTGTAGCTGAGACTTTCCCCTCGCCCTCTTCTTCGTGGGCTGGTTAACTGGAATGACTGGGCAGTGATGCTTTGACTAGTGACCCTGGAGCCCGGCAGCCCCAGATGACATTGAGGATTTGGGGTCTGGGGCACAACTTCAGGGGAAGACAGTGCCGTTCACTCTCTGCTCCTGCCCCAGCCTGCACCCCCTGCCCTAGTTGGCCAGGCCGCTGCAGCATCATGAACTTTCTGTTTTCTCTTTCTAAGGTGGGCCTTAATGTCCTGGTTCAGAAAGCCAACAAGTTCACCCCAGCCACCCGTCTTCTTGTCCAGAGATTTGTGCCATTCCCCGCTGTAGGTAAGACTTGAACCATGCAGAGGTGTGCAGGGGTGTGTGCAGGCGTGTGTGTGTCACACCTGGGTGTGTGGGGCTGCAGGGTTCTTGGGGAACTGGATGCCTTTCCAGACTTCTTCTGACCTTGGGGGTCTCCTGGTGAGGGCAACTAGAGCAAAACATGTGTAGACAGAAGTGAGGGTGACAGGGGCACTGCTGACAAGCTCTGTGACCAGGATTCTGCTTTTAGCTCAGGGATTCTTAACCTGGGGCCCCAGTCTCCCACAGGACCAGTAGATAGAACGCAGGGGATCCTATGAACTTGGCTGGGGAAAATACCTACACTAGCCTCTAGCTGAAATTTAACATTTCCTTCCACTGGGAGTGTAGGCAGCAAACCACAGTAACAAACAAGCAAGAGCTGTGACTTCGTCACCAATAGAAATCACGGATACTTTCACGTCCCGTTACAGTTGTTACAGAGGTTTTAAAATACCGTTCATGTGCCACACTGACTCAAAATTATGATATTGATTCAATCCACTGGTAGGTCTTGTTTTTTAATTCGTTAGTTAAAAAGCACAGCTATGATTGTATCACAATTGAAAAAATATTTGGCAATGTATTCCAATATAATCCCTTTATTTTTTTTAATGTTTATTTCTTTTTTGAGAGAGAGAGAGAGAGAGAAAGAGCATGAGTAGGGGAGGGACAGAGAGAGATGGGGGACAGAGGATCTGAAGCGGGCTCTGCGCCGACAGCAGTGAGTCCCACGTACTCGTATTATTCATATTCAGGTAATTATGGTGCGTGCGTGCGTGTAGAGGGGATTTCGCTGCCTCCAGCTAAGTCTTTGCTGGTCTTGGAGCCGCTGAGCTCACAATAGATGCCCCCAGCCAGCTCATCAAGGCCAGCCTGGCTCTTAAGAATCTCATGCTTTGTTTGGGGAGAGGGCCCCATAGCAGAATGTTTTTAAAAACTAAAAAGAAACAACACTGAAAGAAGCACGAAGCAGTGTGTGATTAGTCATCTAAAGAGAAGTATACGCTTGAACCATGATACCGAGTTCCCCATTTGATGCCAGAGGACAAAGATAGGGGCCGGCCCAGGAGTGGTGTCAGGTCCCGTCACCTCCCAGGTGCCAAGGCTCAGTCTGAAGATCCCGAGTCAGACCCAGGCTCATGGTCCCAATCTCATTATTCACCTCCAGGGTTCAGCTTCCCCATCTGTAAAATGGGGGCACTGATACCTACCTTCCTGCAGCCCAGAGCTGTGGGAGGGCCAAACGAGATTACAGACCAGATTCCATTCGCAGGAAAGTGCTTTGGAGCACCTAAAGAGCCCCGTAAGAAGGTGGGAGATCATTACCTGGCAGCCCCTGCCCCCTCGTTGGCCAGAGGCTAATGAACTCCCAGGACCAACTGCCCGTCTGAGCCTCAGCTGACCCAGATAATTGCTTAGCAACTCCACACTTTTAATGAACTCCCAGCTATTTCTGGCATGGGCCACTAATGGAATAACTCTTTAGATCTGACTTTGTTAAGGGGCCTAATTGAGTGAACAAGGCTGCCGATCTTGCGTTCCTCGCTATTCTGGGCTGGAGGGTCAGGTGTAGCCTCAGAAGGTGGCAGCTCTTAGCTGCACTGGACTGGATCTGGGACTCGGCCGAGATGCAATCTGTCCTTGAGCCAAGCTTCAGACAAGGACCTTGCCAGGGGCCTGTTCCAGCCTTGCTCTGCCAGTCATCTTGCTGGATGACCTTGGGGGTGGTCTTAACCTCTGGGGCTCCTTCAGGAGGAGGGTCCCTGCTTTCAGGTTTGACCCTATCTGTCATGCCCACCTGAGACTTTAGGACCTGTCCCTCTTTGGGCTCCAGCCTGATTCTCCTCCTGTCTTAATCCAAGAGGAGCCTGCGGGTCCAGCCACTGTCAAATTGTCTTGAGATCCCATATATCCCTAGTCAGTTGCACAGGTTGCACACAATGCCGTTTGTAATCCTGATAGTCCTAGTTTGCCAGGATCCAGAGAGCAGCATATCCTTTCTGGCTGCTTCCTCAGGCCTGCTGCCTGAGTCCTAGCTGAGTGCCTGCCTCCCTTCCACCCCTGACCCCTGTCTCTCCTTGTCCACATTGCAGGCTTCCACTTCCCTGGCCCCGATGCCCTCCCAGGCCCATCTGCAAATGGATACCTGCTAACCCCCCAGGTAGATGTTGACACGGTGGTGTGCAAGATGAACAGGCATGCCCCTCACCTGCTTTTGAACCCCTGGTCCTCTCGGGCCATCATACAGACCCTGCACTTGGCCACCCTTCACCTTGTTCTCAGGCTTAGACATCTTCTGTAAGGCTTACTGCATGCAGGCAGGGCCTAGGTCCCTCCAGGCATTCACCTGCTTTCCACGGCGGGCTAGACCAGACTAGGCCAAGCCATCGTTAAGGCCACCAAGAAGCTTGCTCAGGATTTGCTTTACCTTGTAGAGGGTTCTTTGCCCCTTCCGACCCCTGGCCTGATGGGGAGACAGGACTCACAGAGCCATAAGTGCTCACAAGAAGGAGGTTGAGGCAATCGGAAGTGATCAGATTAAGCCCTGGCTGTTGGGATGTGTGTGGGGGCTTGGGGGTGGTGTGTAGAGCAGAAGGGGGTCTTCATGGTGAGGGAGGGCCCTGAAAGGGCCTGTGTGCCCTGTGCTCAGAGGCCATATCCCTACTCCCTCCCTCAGGGAAGGAGGTTCCCAGGAGCCGGTTGCTTCTTCCCGCTGCCCTGCCCAGTGAGTTCTGCCCTGTTCCAGCCTGCAATCTGGAAGGTTGAGAGGATACCTCTCTTCACTGGGCCCTCCATGCTGCCCAAGAGAGAGGACTGAGACTCTGGGCACAGGACACCTCATTCCCCCACCTGATTCCACTGATTTTACCCCTCTCTGGCTTTGGACCAGACCTCACTTCAGCCCCTTCCCACTGGAACATGTGTGACAGACATTGCAGGCCTTCCCTGGGTTTGTAGGGGCTCCACAGCTCTCCACATTTCTCCCAGCATACCTCTGTGGCCTCTCACTCCCCACATTGTCTCTCTGGGAGGACCCAAGGCAGGGCGAGCCATCCCCATTTCCCAGAAGAAAAAATTCAGACTCTCTGAGCTGGCCACCGCCCAGGCCTTGAAGGCCCAGCCCAGGCTACTTCAAGCCCACTTGGATAACCCCTCACCCAAGCAGCCGCGAAACTGAGGCATGTGGTCCAGAGGCGCCCCCCAGGAGCACCCCACCTCCAGGTTCACCCTGGTTTTTTAGCTAGGGTTGTGCGTGTGTACATGCACGCATGTGTGCTGAGTACATGGGAAGCCCTGAGGACACTCACTGAGCCCTTCTCTCCCTCATGGTGGTTTCAGAGCCTTGCTGTGCCCCGGTCCACAGCAGCAATCATGTGGGAAATCTCGGTTTCTATTTATACATGGAGATGTTAGGAAAGACGGTGAGCCCAGGAGCATGTGTGCTGGCATCAGAATCGATTGGGGACTGGTAATTAATTTGTTTAGACCTTAATTAATTCTCCAGTTCTTTCTTATTTGTGGACTGTCACGCTTAATTGTGTTCAGGAGCTTGAGCTCGGAGCAGGCCCTCCATTAATTGATGGGTGCTGTGAGGTGGGAGTTAATGGTTTGGGGAGCTGGGCAAACAGTGTAATTAAAGGTCAGTAGAGGAGGCATTGGAAAAACAACCCCCCCCTCCCAGGTCCACCCACCAGTCTCCATGAGCAGAGTCCATTCCAGGGCAGGCAGACCCCACAAACAGCCTTCTCTTGAGGCCTTAGGCTGGGAGCTGGCAGGAGTGGCCAGTGGGAGGCATGCAAGGTCGCCGATGCCGCGAGGGGGCACTGGTGAGAGGAATGGGCACATTTCATCAGGAATGCGTGGGGCAGGGCCTTTAGCCAGGGGCCGAGAGGTGGGGATCCCCAGGTGCCACCTGGCAAGCAAATCTCCGTACCGGGCTCTGCGTATGTGTGTACAGGAGTCAGGGAAGGAAGCCCTGAAGGTCACCCCACCCCCACCTGCTTGACTGAATCCATACCCAGCAGGGGACAAGACCCCCATGTGGGCTTTGAGCTCCCTCAGGGGAGGCCGGAGCCTCAGCACCTGCCAGCTGACTCCTTGCACGGGCGGGGCGGGGGGAATAACCTTCGCGTATGGGCCAAAATGCCAGCCTCATCATCCCTTTGCCGGGAAACGCCTTCTTCCTGCACTGTCTACAGCAGTCCCCTGCATTAAATGTCACAGCTGATTTCATCACCAGGAAAAAATCTCTGTGTTCACCGGGGAGTCCGTTCCTCAGGATGTCTGGGCAGTGTCTGGGAGGTCTTCTGTTCACATGTCTGCCCTCACCCCACCTCCTTGCTCCCCTTCACCCCCAGGCCACGTGGGTCTTGGTGTCCTTGATTCCTTCTTTACTATTCTTCCCTTGGTGTTCAAGCCTCCCTGCTTGCCTCGTCCGGGAGGTGGCCACGGCAGTGTGCCCGAGCCCAGAGGGTTGGTCCTGACCTCCTCAGTTCCTCATCCCCTGAGGTGCACCTGTGTCAGGTGTGGCTGGGCCTCATGACGTTTGTCCCTTCCATCCAGGTCAGTGATAACGTGGTGTCCGCAGCCCTTCAGCTCCTCTGTCCTTTCCTTGACCTAGTCCCTGCCCATACTCCTTTGGAGCTGTGGTGAATCTTCAACCTCCCGTCTGCCTCTCTCACTGGCCCCAGGCCTTTGCACATGGCCCTGTTTGCCTGGAATCTCCGCTTCCCATTACCTCAGCCCCCATCCTCTGCCTTCTCTTGCCTTCATTTCTCTGCTCAGACACCACCTCCACCAAGAAGCCCTCCCTGGTAGGCCCAATCAGGGCTAGACCACAGCACCCTGTGTGTGCCTGTGTGTGACCTGGAATTGCATGTTTTTTGTTGCTGTTGTTTTTTTTTTCTGAGTCTGCCTCCTTTATCAGACTGTGAGCTCCCCAAGACTCATTCATCCCCAACCCCCAGTCCCGCGCTATGCCTGGCACACAGTGTTCAGTGTGGGTTTGTTCAGTGATCAAATGAGTGCTTATAAAAAGTCTTTGAAATTGGGCACCCATAGTGGAGGCCCACCATAATGACATCGGTGACCACATTCTGTGGCTGCTTGGACATTTATTCTGTTTTTTTTTTTTTTTTTTTCATTTTTAAAATTGTTTTTTGAATGTTCTTTTTTGTTATGTAACGTTTTCACTGTCCTCCACATGTTTAGTTGTCAGGCCTAGGGTGGATGACCAATGGGCCACGTTTCCAGATCATCCGGGGCACGTTCTCCAACCTTTCTGGGTTGGATCTGGAAGGATGAGTGGGCTGGGCTGGGTGCCATAAGCGTGAGCCGCCCTAGAAATGACATGGGCCCCCAGTGTGTATCAGGTTTCAAGAGGACATGAGTAGTTAGCCCGAGGGAAGTCTCCAGTGGTGTGTCCTGGGGCTCTGTCTTCAGTCTTGTCCCCTTCAGTTATAACTGCCTTGGTCATACGTAACTGTGGGTTGCGTTTAAGGAACAGGCACAGCAACTTGGCAGTGACTGTGAATTCATGGGCAAGAGGTGCAGGATCTAAGATTGCTCAAGGTGTGGCCCAGAACAAAGGAGTCTGTTTAGTTCTGGACTCCACACATCAAGAGATGCTCCACACATGATGAGCAGGAGCCCAACAAAAGTAGCAGGATCTTCTGAAAAACTGACAGTCTGTTGTTGCAATGAGCTGCCTGACCCCTCAGTTAGAGAAGTGTCCAAGTAGCAGCCGGGCCCAAAAAGCTGTGAGGGGCTCTCACGTGTGATCAAGTCACCTGTTTCTGGGCAGTTTGCCCAGGACCTGGCATATAGTAGGCACTCAGTGAATGCTTATTGAATGAATGGCTTTCCAGTTCAGAGATTTCATAATTACTGAAATCCAGATAGCAGAGGAATCCAGAGGCAGAGAAGGTGGGAAGCACAAGGCAGGAGAGGGGGGTTATGAATGTGGGAGGAGTAGGGACTGGCTGGGGTGGGCCTGGCCTGTTGAGGAAAGGGAAGGGCAGAGGGCCTTTGGGACCTTGGATGTTAGCTTAGAGTTGGACTTCATCTTATGGTTAACAGGGAACCAACCGCTGAAGAATTTCAAGCTAGGAAGCAGCTGTGATAAAAGGGAGTTTTCCAGACGAATGTGTTAGCAGGAATCTTTTATTAAGAGATCCTGAGCTTGAGAGTCAGCCTACACCTATTTACAGGCTGATTTTTCAATCCCCAAATTCCCAGTCCTGAGTTTGTGACACTTTAGTATGGGTTGTGAACCTCTCCCCAAATTCTCAAGCTATTTAAAAGAAAACTGTGTCATATAGCAATGCTTTTCAGGTGGAATATTGGGGAATATCGTGAAATGAAGCAAATATTAAGGTATCCATCCCTATTTGATAATCATCCCTCCTCTAAAGGCAGGGATGGGGCTGTGTTCTGGTGTGATTCGCATGAGTGTGTGTGTATGTGTGTTTCAGGTCGTGATGTACATACGTGTCCACTAGTAAATACATAGACCGTATCTGGCAGACATGAGAACCTGGCTAGAGTGTTGTCTCTGGGGAGGGTCAAGGGGAAGCTAAGAGTCAAGGGTTGGAAGGAGACTGATTTTGTTATTTACCCTTCTATGAGATTTGAATTGTTCACTGTGTGCACATATAACCCACAAAATAGGAAGGAGACAGAGGAAGTAGTGTGAAGTAGTGTGGGGAAAGCTTTGTCCAATGTCAGTCTGGACCCAAATGGGAGCTCAAGTCTCCTGGCTACCACAGTCACGCTTTTTTTTTTTTTTTTTAAATAAAAATGGTTCTATTATTTTCCTGATAGTATATGATTGCTTTATGAAGTTAAACAACCCTACTTCTCTCTCCAAAGTAACTTTGTGTATATCCCTCCAAATTCAAGTAAGCCTCTAAAGATGCGGCAATCTCTATTTAATCTATAATATAAATATGCATGTATAAATATATATTTAATACAAATGAGATCATACCATGTATACTGTTCTGTAAACTGCATTTTAACCTCAGTAAGTTTTAGACACCTTTGCAGGACAGTCATAAAATCTCAACTTATCCTTTTTACCAACCCTGATAGTACCGCACTGAACAACCTTATACACACATGTGTCTCTGTGCCCGTGACTGGGAGCTTCTCCAGGGCAGAGGTTTTCAAACAGCCACCTGGTGGGGGGGCAGGGGGCAGGGGCTTTTAAAAATGCACAGATCTGGACCCTACTTCAGATTTGGTTTCAGTCATGCAACCAGTGTTGACAGTCACCAATCTAGAAATAGAATGGCCACGTCAGAGGGCGTGCACATACCTAGCTTTGCTAGATATTGCCAAATGAGCATACCGGCTCTTTTCTCCTACCTGCAAGGCTTAAATTTTTGTTTCCCTACATCCTCTTCAACATTTGGTGTTATCAATCTTGAAAATTTTTTGTTCATCTGAAATGGTTCTTTTCTCACTTTAATTTGCATTTTTCCAATTCCCAGGGTGATTGAGAATATTTTCTTGACTGTATTGGGCATTTGGGTTTTCAAATAGAATGGAGAGAAAAGAAGGAGATCCCTATTGCATACCATACACAAAAATAAATTCCGGATAGATTAAGACCTAAATGTGAAAAGTAAAATGTTAAGTCTTCTAGAAAAAAATATAAATGAACACTGGGGAAGGATAGAGTTTCTCAATGACACAAAAAGTATATACCAGAGGGGAAAGGATTGCTTATTTGAGTACATGTTACAGTATATGCCAGAAGACTCCATCTACAAAGTAAGAAAACAAGCCACACACTATTTGTAAGCCATTTAACCAATGAGGATTAGTCTCCAAAACATCCAAAGAACTCCTGCCAGATTGATTTTTCTTTAGATAAA
This sequence comes from Panthera pardus, assembly GCF_024362965.1. Lineage (NCBI taxonomy): Eukaryota > Metazoa > Chordata > Mammalia > Carnivora > Felidae > Panthera > Panthera pardus. The sequence continues at coordinate 88,811,719 of NW_026526821.1, read as the reverse complement.
AAAATCTATCTTTGACTATTAATAAGATTGAGTTCGTGTTCATTGAATTTTTACTATTTCTTTTATGAACTCCTACTCGAATATTTTTGGGGTGATTTCAATGACTATCTTTCTCTTAATAACTGTTAAAGCTCTTTATACATTTTATGAATGGTTTTGCCCCAAAGTACCAGACTCAAACTGGCTGAATTAATAAATGAATGTATTACTGGGGCACCTGGGTGGCTCAGTTAAGCGTCTGACTCTTAATTTCTGCTCAGGTCATGATCTTACAGGTTTCGTGAGTCGAGCCCCACATCGGGCTCTGCACTGACAGTGTGGAGCCTGCTTGGCTCTGTCTCCCTCTCTCCCTCGTGCTGTCTCTGTGTCTCTCAAAATAAATAAGTAAACTTAAAAAAAATTTTTTTTAATTTTAATATTTATTTTTGAGAGAGAGAGACAGAGTGAAAGCAGGGGAGGGGCAGAGAGAGAGGGAGACACAGAATCCGAAGCAGGCTCCAGGCTCTGAGCTGTCAGCACAGAGCCCGACGCGGGGCTCGAACTCGTGAAATGTGAGATCATGACCTGAGCTGAAGTTGGACGCTCAACTAACTGAGCCACCCAGGTGCCCCCCAAAATTTTTTTAAATAAAAAAAAATGAATGTATTACTTCACAAAGGGCGAGTGCCGAGTGAGGCACCCATGGCCCTTCCTTCCACCTCTGTGCTCTGCCGGGGGCTTCATCTGCGGGCTAGCCCCTTTCATGTCCTAAAATGGTAACAGCAACTCCAAGCACCACGTTCAGACCCACCACTGCCCAGAGGACAGGAGGCTCTCCCTGCCGCCGCTTCTTGGATGAGAGGAGACCTTTCCCAGAAGTCCCCTGCAGACATCTGTCATTGGCTAGGGTTGGCCACATGTCCCTTCCTCAATCAGTCACTGGCAAGGGAAGGATTATCACAACTAGTTAAGACTAATCCTCTGGGGGTAGAATAGTTATTGGGCGTCAGTCACCATGACCTTCTATTGATGAGTAGTAGCCTCTCTTTGTCACATAGAATACATTTTCTCAGTTTCCCATTTCTTATAATATGATTCATAGATATTGACTGCCGTATTTCTCAATGCTCAGATGCCTCAGTTATAGGGGCATTAATGTAATAGCCTTTCCGAAGAGGAGAGGACTGTATTTTCTGTTCGTGTGGAGGAATAAACAAGCCTTCACTACACATTCAATCCAAGTCACTTTCTTCGATGTCACAGAGTTTGAGTCTGAGCCTTCCTCATTTTTTCCACTTCTCTTTTGGACATCGGTTGTTAAACACAGGGTCACGCCCACCACTGTTTTTTGTAACCCTGCTTGTTATCTTGACCTTTAAAACCGACAGTATGCTTTGAAAGCATGTAAAAGAATTTGCGAATTTTTTGTCTGCATTTCCTAGTTGGTTTTATACTTGTGGTTTCATTTTTTTCCTTTACTTTAAGGAAAAACTATTCCTGAAGTTAATCAGCTTCTTTAGGAAGTTCCTCACATACAGATACCGAAGTGTGGGAACGGTGAGTAGGTCGCACCGATCCCTGCTGGCTGTCAAATTTTTATGATCCACTTTAGGAAGTTTGGCAATTTCTTTTCACTTTTTAGACAAGTAAAGCATGATTCTATTCTCATTGTAAAAATTCAAATGGTATTTAGAAAAACAGGGTAAAAAAAAAAAAAGTGGAAGTCTTTCAACAACCCCTAATTCCTAAATTTAGGTCCCTTCCCAAGGAAATCACTGTGTGAGGTGTGAACCTTCTAAAACATTACCTGGGGGTTTATGGGCACACAGTGCGTGTGTACCAATTATGGGGTTTTACGTATAGTAAATCATCCTGTACACAACTCGGTAGCATTTTTTCATAGAAGTTTGTTTTGGAGATCTTCCCATGTGAGTTCCCTAATGGTGGACATTTAGGTTGTTTCTAATTATTTGCTCTTACAAACAGTGCTATAATTAACATCCTTGTAAATGTCTCTTTGTGCATATGGGCAAGCATTTCTTTAGGGTAGCTATCTATGGTTTGGCAATTTCTGCTGCCTTTAATTGCATTGCCTGGTATCTGGCAGACGATCTTCTGCATGTACAATAACTTTTCATGTCCGTGCTCCATTATAGTGTAAGTTCTAAAAAGATGTTTTAGGCAACAATTAGGAATCTAAGTTTAAGTTCAAATTCTGTGCAGACTGCTCTGGGTAGCTGAGGTGACACTTGAACGAACCTCCCCACGTGGCAAAGTTCACACATGCACAGGCAGTTGTGGTGGGGAGCAGGTAAGGGTTCCTCTCCCCCACCCCGACGTCCGTTGTAAGGCCTACTGGGATTTTTAAAACATTAAAACATGGGGGAATCCATCTTAGAGCCAAGGAGTTAAGATATGTTGTTTTCCCCAAATGAATAGCCCAGTAGCCCATTGCTTCACCTTCGTGTTTGAATGGTCCTTTCCTGTGAGTTGATAGAACTGCTTTCCTGCAAACTCATTTCCCCTACAGGTGGGTGTGTTTCTGGACTATTAACCCCATTGATCTATGTGTCTGTTCCTGTGCTGGATCAGAGGCACACTCCCCCATAGTCGTCTTTTGGAGAACTTTTTTTGCACATTTGCCTTTCTGTCTACTGCTCTTCTTCCCCATGCTGTCCCTTTTACACAGGGTGCTTCATTAGCTGTTCACAATCTGCATGATTTTGCATCACGATGGGTCTGATGTGAGAACATCTGCAGCAGTCAAGCGCATATTTTCCCCGGGACTTGACACTGAGCTTGCCATCAGCGTGAAGCGATCTCTCCCCCTCTCTCTCCCTCTCTCCTCTCTCTCTCTCTAATCCCATGACATCTCTTAGCATAGCTTCTCCAATGTCAGTTATGCCTGAGTCTTGAATGGTGTCAATCTGAGTTGAAAATGTGCCAGCTTTCTTAACATTATCACTAACAGACTGCTTAATTAACCTGCTGATACTGTCAATAATAGATCTTGCTGGTGTGCTAGAAAGAAGACCCATGGCCTACGGTTTGGTCTCTCTTTCTCTCTCTCTCTCTTTTTCATTTGCTTAGGCTCTCAGTGCTCATGACTTGGGAGCTGGACTTGCCAAGAGTGGGATGGGAGGGACCAGGGAGGCTTGAAAGGAATGCGGCAGAAATGGAAGTTCTGGACGAGATCATGGAAATGAAATCACTGAATTTCATTTGGTGTTCTCATTGCTCAAAGATGAGAATGGCTAGTAACCTGTGTATACAGTGGGTGCTCAATAAATGCACCAACTGAAGATATTACAGGGCGTGTGCCAGTTGAGTAGGCAGTGAGAAGTGTGGGCGTTCTGAGGGAGGAGCCTGGGGGTGCCACCATTTTAGGGTGGCTTTCAGGGTTTTCCCTTTTTTCCCATCCAGGCAGCTTAGATAAGGAGAGAGCTTTATCGTGCCCAAACTGTCCTGGCGGGGCTGTCTGAGGGGAGGGACACTGGGTTTTCACTTCTTTTCCTGCTTTATGTTTCATGCCAAGTGGTTTTGTGTTTGAACCGAAGTCCTGCTCTATCTGCCGTGGCTTCATTTTACATTTGGAAATTGCAGCGAGCAAGCAGATGCCACCATGAGCCTGGAGCTGGTTGACCACCGCCTCCAAATACTCTTGTCTTTGTCTCCTCTGCCTGGGCACACACACAGCACGGGGCTAGAGATGTCTCAGCAGTCCCTGGCTTCCCCTAACCTGGTGGGGGAGTGGGTGCAGAAGCTGACATCTATGTGAGCTCAGCCGGTGCCCAGAGATCCCATAGAGAGGCTGAGCGCAGCACCTCTTCTTATATCTGGGGAAGGCTGGTAAGGGCGGCCGCTTCCGGTTGCAGAGTGAGCCGGTGGCTCCTGACTTCAGGCAGATGCTGCTTGCCTGGACCACATTCCTTTGGCCTTGCCTTTACCGCCGTGGTGGCGGTGGTGTAGTGGTGCCGTGGCAGTGGTGTAAGGGGTTCTCAGAGGGCAGAGATAGATTCCTTTCAGGGCAGAAAACCCCAAGATCCTCTCCAGTGGTTTTGTGGGTCTCCTGGGAACTGAGGAGCCTGGCAGCCCCAGAGGTGTGAGGGGTGCAGAGTATTCCTGCCGCCACTAGAGGGCATGTCACTAACACACAGGCCAGGTGTCCGCTTCCCGAGGCCACTCTGGGGACCCTTCTGGGACCTGAACCCTGGGAGGGTCCAAGGCTGGCAGGAGCTCACCTCTGGAGGTCAGGAGGGGGAGATTCAGAGCCAGGACTATAACTCAAGCCCAGCTGGCCCCAGAGCCAGGCTCCCAACTTCTCCTTTACCTCAGATTCACCTTCCTACTACTGTCAATCTCTGGACGTGTGTGTAAGACAAGGGTTTCCTAACGTCAACACTACTGACATTTTTGCCCGGGTACTTCCGTGCTGTGGAGGCCGTGCGTTGTAGGATGTTTAGCGTACCTCTGGTCAATACCCACTAGATGACAGCACCCCCCAGCCCCAGGTTGCGATAATCAGAAATGTCTCCAAAGCTCGCCAAAGGTCCACAAGATCGCCCCTGGCTGTGTAAGTCAGGTGAGCGTGCATGCTGTGACGACAGGAGGGACCCAGTGCAGAAGAGGTCTGCCCGTGGTTACCACTGTGCCTGAGAGTCGTGTGGAAACACGAGAGCTCCTCAGAGATGGCATATGTGCTGTAAATACATGTTAAAACTGTATTTGGTCTCCTGCTTTTCTTCTCCAAAGACTGCAGAGCCTCTCGGTCTTTCCCTCTGTTTATTCCACCTCCCCACTTTATTGAAACAAGAGACTGAGGCTCAGAGACCCCCAGGGTCTCAAGCCGCCCCTCACCTGCAGAACCCCGTCCCCCAGCTGCAAGCGCCCTCACCGCCAGCTCCCCAGCCTTGGCTCGGGCACCAGGAGCATCTGTGGTCCTCCTCCCACTGCACCTGCCCACTAGGCCCTGCAGCCCTGCAGCTCCCCAAACCCTAGTGCCCCCCCACTGGAGGGAGTGGGGAAGCAGCAGGTGTTGATGCTAATCAGCGTTCACAGCCCAGAACTGCAGTCGCTCCCAGGCTCACACACTCCCCAAAATTAAACACTCATTATACAAAATTAATTGACATTAATTAGCAAAAATTAAAACTTTAAACACAGCAAGGCGCTTTTGGGGGAGGAGTGAAGCAGGCGGCCTCTACATTTGTCACCCCCCACTCCCCACCCGCCCACCACCCTCAAGTCCCCCCAGTTTTATCCCGGAACAGGGTTGGAGGAGGTCAGGCAAGGTCAGCACCACACCAGCCCTGCCCCAGGCCCAGGTCCAGCTCCACGAGTTCCAGGCGAGAGGAGCAGAGGGACACTCCTGGGGCTAGTCACCAGCTGATGGGTGGCCCCCAAATGCTGGTATCTGGTGTCTAACGGAGGAGCCAGGAACCCTCCCCTCAGCCTAGGTCTGTCATGATCTCCTAGCCAAGGGAGGGAACCCAACCATGTGAAGTGAGAAGGTCGGCCTTTAGCTCCCCCTGACCCACCCCTGCCCCCTATCCCCGAACCCACCCATCTCCGGGGCACCCAAAGGATTAGCTCTGTCCCACTTTGCTGTGTGACCTCAGATAAGTCACCCCCCTCCCCTGAGCCTCACTGTTCCGTCCATATGATGAGGGGGCGGCGCTGGGTGAGTGCTGAGGTTCCCGCCTGCTCTGGCACCTGCAGTCAGAGAAGCGGATCTCTGGGAACCCGATTCACTCTGAGGAGCAAAGGGCTGAAGGTAGGGGGCTGCCATTTCGAGAACATGCCCGGAAAGGCAGACCGAGGGGTTGAGTTGCTGGTGATGGAACATCAGGCACTGGTGAGGTGTCTTCAAGCCAGGGAGCCCTCCCAGAGGGGCACTCACTTCGCCTGCTTGCCAGGCCCACCCCCGAGGAAAGGAAAGCAGCTATCCCTTGATAGCTCTGCTCTCTAGCTCCTGAGCACTGCCCCCTTCCTCTTCTCATGTAGGTTATTTTCCACCTTTGCTCACCAGGCCATCAAGGGCTCCCAAATCCCTCAGCAGGCTGATGGGCAGATGGGCAGCAGAACCACACCTTCACTCACCACATTTGAACACAGACTTGGCCCTTAACTCAGGACTGTTGCTGCTTGGGACAGGGAGGCTTGGGTGCATCCCGGTGGCTTTGCCCCACCAGCTAGAATGGCATCCTCCCCTCTTACTCCTGCTCCCCTGCTCCCCTCTCTCTCTCTCCAGCCAGTGCCAACATCTGCAACGTGGTCCTGATGCGGTACGGGGAGCTGGAGGAAGGGATCGATGTCCTGGATGGTGATGGCAACCTCGTGGGCTCCTCCAAGATTGCAGCCAGACATGTGGGTCATCCGGAGGCTCAGGGGGCCAGTGGAGAGGCCAGCGACAGGGAGAGGGTTTTGTTCCTCAGGGGCTTCTGTGCATAGTGCCTTTGCTTTGTCTTCTTGGTCTGCCTTCCTTGTCCCACCCTGCCTCCCTTCTGCATGAGCCCAGGGCCTCCAGGTCTGGCCCCAGCCATGCCGGTCCCTGAACAGTCCTTCTCTCCATCCCCCCTCTCATCACCACTGTAAGACATCCCATCTCTTGTCCCAGCCCCTCAGGACCTGGCTTCTCTGATCTGTTAATTGGAAAGGGCAGAGGAGACCCCCCCCCCCAGAGCTTTCTTTCCCCCACCCTGGGACCTAGAGCCCTGCTCTCTGGGCTTTCAGAGCCTCCTGGGCAAGAAGAGGAAGTATGGGAGCGGGTAGTTCGTGGTTCTGTGCTAATGGGCACTTCTGCAGGTGGCACCTCCCTGGGGACCGAGTGTGGCTGAGGTGGGGCTTTGGGGAAAGAATATCTTGCTGCAAGAAGGCCATCTTTCACCTCTCATTTCATCAGCCTCACCTACTTCAGCAACTGGAATTTTTTAGAAAATTCCAGTCGGCTTGTGTATCTCCCCATGCTTTCCCAGCCTTCATCCTAGTGGTGATTAGTGGCCGGTGTTGCTCTAGCCTGAGTGATGGCATGGAGGGTCTGCTGTGAGTACCTGAGCATTCTCCTCCTCTCCAGCCGCTGTCCCTTATCAGCTTTCCCAATGGGCCCCAAGCCTCACCTCCGTCAGTGAGGCCTTCTCTATAATCCTCTGAGGTGGGAAGAACCCTTTCCTTGTCCCAGCCCTCCCCTCCCCACTGGTCTCAGAGAACATGAGTGCCCATCCAAGGCTTGTGAGGGGCAGAGGGCCTGGGGGTGCCGGTGCCGGCACTGTACCCTCGGGTTCTTGTGCAGGCGCTGGGCCCCCCATCATTCCCACACCTGTTCAGAAGACTGGAGGAACCTTCTCCCAGGCCTTCCAGAGGCTGATCATGACAGACCTAGTTTCCTGGAAGACATTTTCAGCCCTGAACCTATCCATCATTGAAGGGGATTTGGCCTCAGTTTCCTACCCAACCCCATCCTCCCATGCAACCCTAGTGTTTCCCCTGATGTGCCGAGAGGGAGCCGACTACGGTAACTCTCCTCATGATGCAAACAGCAAGGAACCCCTCACCCTTGCTGTCTAGGGGAAGGCTCCCAGGGCTTATGAGCTGTGAGCATTCTTCAGCACTTCTCTGAGGGCCAGGAGCCCAAGCCTTGAAGGAACTCCCCACAGTGACCATCAGAGTGCAGAACTGCCTCTGAGCTGTTGCCTTCACCATGCCCTGCCTCCCCAGGAATCCCAGGGGAGCCCTCAGAGCAAGGACCCAGTTAACCCCATATGGAGACACAGCAGACACTCAGCAGAAGCATTTCCCGCTCGCAAAGCTGACCTCTCGTCACTAAGAAAGGCTCTCATCCAGAGCCAGGAGAGGCAGAATCTTTGAAATTTTTGTCTTTAGGGGGTGTCAAAAAGAAAAAAGAAGTAAATCCCAGAATTTCTGTCCTCCTTCAGCACCGAGAGCCTCACGCGGCTCAGCAGGCCCCAGCTGTTTGCTCTGGTCCTTCCAGCTCCTGCTTTGTTTTTAGAGCATCTCGAGTCCTCCATATGCTTCCTCCCCAGCCCCTGCTCCTGCCACCGAGGCACCTCCCTGGGCACAGGCCCCTTCCTGGGGCCGCTTCTGTGTTGCCACCCCTCCCCCACATGTGGCAGGTGACAGGGATCTGCTCTTTTCAAATGTGTGTGGTGGGAAGATGGGGGTGGCTTTTTTCTGTTGTTTGGAATAAGGCTTTATGAGCAATTCCATGAATTATTCCAGCCAGCCAGATGTGCTTAGCAGCAGTACACACACCTAGAGGCTCCAGGGGAGGGGTTCACCGCCAGGTGGCTCTCCCCCACCCTCTGGGAGCTCTGCTCACCACAGCCTCTGCTTGCCCCTCAGGCCCTGCTCGAGACGGCGCTGACGCGAGTGGTCCTCCCCATGCCCATCCTGGTGCTCCCCCCGATCATCATGTCCATGCTGGAGAAGTGAGTTGGGGCAGCCAGGAGAGAGGGGCCACCGCTGGGGAGGAGGGTGCGAGAGAAGAGGAACCAGCTGGCCCAGGGCAGGGGACAGAAGTGGCTGGCAGCCCACCTTGCCCGTTTGTTCAGACACTCCTGGGCAGTGTTACTGGAATCGTGCCGTGAATGTTCACGGACTTCTATTCTGCAGGACCCTGCGCTAGGTGCTAGGAAGGATGTCCAGATGGACAACACTGGCCCTGTCCTGAGGAGCTGACAGTTCTGGGGTGTGTGTGTGTGTGTGTGTGTGTGTGTGTGTGTGCACACGTGTGTGTGTACATGTGCTCTGTTGGTGCACAGTGCAGGACTGGTTGTGAAAAGAGTCTGAGGATTGTGGTAGGAAGACTAGATTTGGGGGCAGGGCCACCCTATTCAGGCATCCACCCTGAAGCAACTCAATACCTCACTGAGCCTCAGTTTCTCGTTTTTAAAATACAGATAGTACTAACCTCCCTGCCTTCTGCAGAAGCGTGTTCTGAGAACACATATTTGCCATGACAAATCTTATAAAGACATAAGGGAACACAGCAATATGAGCAACGATAGAGTGATCCTATAATTAATGAGCAGGACGTTGAATTGTGAAGACAGACATGCTGCCGGAAGGGCAGGCTGAGGGGACAAAGGGAGGAGCCAGAGCTAACCTTCACGCAGGCTTGGGCAGGCTCTGAGGATGAGTGTGAGTCTGGGAGGATGGCAAGGAGCAGAGAAGGGCTCTAAGTGGGGGCAGCAAGGTGAATACGAGTCTGGAGGTGCAGACCCCGAGCTCGCGCAAGTACGAGGGAGGCAGTGACCACTCCCACTCTCCTGGTGGCCTAGCCTAGGAGGGGGTGCCTCAGGGCATAAAGACAGGCTTGGGGACACCCTACCTGGGGCTCTAGATCAGTTTAGGGACCTTCCTATTCCCACCATTTGAATTGTAATAACAGCTAACATTTATTAAGCGTGTCCTGAGTGCCAGTCCTCTCCCAGCCAGGTCTCTGCCCCGACGCCATCTTCTCAAAGAGTCCCTCCCTGACCGCCCCATCGAGGTAACAGCACCATTACTCCCTTTTCTGTCCATTGCCTTATTTTTATTCATAGCACCTAGAGACATCGCAGACTTTATCTCGTTGTCTATCATCTGTCTGGCCCACTAGAATGCAATCTCCGTGGAGGCGAGTAAACGCGTGTCATTTATTGCCCTGCACAGCATCCAGCACGGTTGCTGGCACGTAGTAGATGCTTAGTGTTTGTTGAATGAATGATCTCATTTAACCATCACAACAGTATGGTGAGGTAAGTGTAACATTTCCTTTTCACAGATGAAGAAAGCAAGGCGAAAAGAGGTTATACCATCTGCCTATAGTTCTCCAATAGGAAACGACAGAGGCAGGAGTGGCCCAGGAGCACAGCCGCAATGCTGGCTCTTCCTCCCACACAGGCTGCCTTGGGTCTTCAGATCACATCGCATAATCCACATGTCTTTGGGTCTTGCCCTGCATGGAGACAGGAGAGGAGCAGATGTGGGGTTCTGGTCTCAGGAAGCCTGTATTTTGATAAAAGAGATGGCCATGACCCGTACACAAGTCAGCTGCAGGTGGGGCTGGGCAGTATGTAAATGGGCCCAAGGTGACCTTGAGGGGGCGGGGGGAGCACTATGGGCCCATCAGCAGGGAAGGCTGGTCCATAGGAGAAGGGCTGCAGCTGACTCTGAGAGCAGGGTAGGACTTCTGTGGAAGGCAGGCTTTCTGGACAAGGTGTGGGTCTTTTGTGCGGGAAATTGAGGAGTCTAACCAGACAGAAGCAAAGTGTGCTTGTTGGGGCCAGCTGATCAGGGGCCCTGTGTCCAGCCAAAGAGATGATCCCTTCCTCACCATGGAAGAGGGGGAGTCGTGGGAGGCAACTGAGCAGGGGTGTGGCGTGTTGAGCACTAGGATTCAAGAAAATCAATCTTGTATGGGAGTTGCAAAAAGAAACAGATCTTGGGAGAGCAATGGCTTTGGTGCCCCTGGCCCTTGTGTATGTAGCTGCCTCGTGAATGGTGACCGCAAGTACACACAAGGAGACCACCAGGCAAATGAGGAAGGCAGGGCTTCAGTCTTCAAAGCTACTGAACCCCAGGCCTGGAATTTTCTGGGGAAACATCTGTGATGCCTTTCTAGTTGGTATCTGAGCTGGGTTTGCAGAAAGTGGAGTGGAGTGGAGTGATGGTTAGTGTCCCATTGGTTTGGGGATTTAAATAGCTTTGGGAAGTTGGGTGGGATTGTTCTGGTTCTGAACCTCCCGGCCTAGGATCTGCGCAGAGGCTGTGTGCCTGGCTCAGCTCAGAGCTGAGCCTGAGTCTGTCAGGGAGGCGGAGACAGGGAGGCCATTTGGTTCTGGCAGCCTTGTGTTTGGTGGGTCCTTTTCTGAAGTTCCTGAGAGGGTCCCTGGGGAGGAGAAAGAGTCCAGCCCAGGATCCCTCAGCAATATCCAGACCCAGTTTGTGCCCTCAAGGACTTACTAACCTCAGATCTGTCGGGTAACCCCAGGACTGTGTGGTAGGAGGGGCCGAGCCGCACAGCAGTGGCAGCTGAGGCTCCTGGTAGGAAAACGGAATCCGGGTTCCTGCTCCAGCACTTTCAGGCCTGGCTAGTGGAGGAGAGAGTCCCTCGGCCGCGGTCTCCCACCCAGGGAATGCTGGCACTGCCCGCTTCACCACCTTGTGGGCTAGGAGCCTTTGCAGGGGCTCCAGCATGCACCCTGCAGCCTTCCACACGCAGGGGTGCTAGCAGAAGGGCCTCTGCCCAGAAGGCTGGTGGGGGAGCCCAGTTGGGTGAGAGAGTCAGGACAGCCAGGGGAAGAAGACAAAAGAACACTTACAAAGCAGCCTACTTGCAAATTAATGGAGTGCAAACTAAGACTGCTCCAAGTGCTGAGGGAGTGTGCGGTGGTGGCGGGGAGGCTGCAGGGAGACAAGCTGTCGCGGGGCGGGTGTAGTGGTGCCATGGCTGGGGCCCGCTGGCTCTGCCTCTGGCCTCAGCCCTGCCTGCTTGGGAGGAGCACTCGGGGACAAGGTCCCCAGGTTTCCTGCTGGCATAAGAGAGGTGGGAGCCCAGCTTGTCCGGGTGTCCCTGTCTCTGAGACCAAAAGGGAGAGAGTCTCAAGTCTGAAGCAGAGGAGCCACCACCCCCAACCCAGAGCACGGAGGGTGTGCACCCCTCCCACACACACACACACCTTCCCCTCACTCTCCACTGCCCCTTCCCTTGGGCTGAGGGCTCACACTCCAGCTCTACCCTCCTGAGGAGGAAGATGGTCTTAGTCCCTGGGCTGGGAGATCCATCCTCCCCATAATCCCACCAACTCAGAGGCAGGTGCAATGGCTCTCTTCCCTCAGCCCTGCATCCCTAGCCCTGGAGTTCGCCTTCCAGCCAGGTGGGGTCCCAGCCGGGTAGGGGTTCAGACTACATCCTCCCCAGTGGTTCCTGAGGCCGCTCCCCAGGCTCCCTCCTTCCCGAGGCTCCGGGTCTTTCCTTTCTCCAGGCATTCGCACACACGCACATCTCTCCATCTGCATATTTCAACTCCCCCAGCTGCCTTTCCGATCCCTCCCTGCCATTTCCCTCTCCTCCACCCCTCCCCAGTCCTGCTGTGTTCACTCTCCCTGCTCAGGGCTGGGACTTCAGGGGTTCCTGTTTGGCTGAAGTCTTGGGGCTGCCTGCTTCCTGAGTCAGGAGCACAGGCTTGGGGCCTTCTGGACCCCTTTTCCAGTGCAGATTTCAGCCAGTCACCCCTGAGAGAGGAGCTGAGGTCACAGCCCCATGGTGAAGGAGGCTGTCCAGTGTCCCCGCCAGGAGTGCCCAGGGATTCAGCCCAGGGCCTGCCCCTCACCTGCCAGGGAGGGAGATTCACTCTTTCTCCCTGTCACCCTCCAGGCCCTTGGTGACCCTCCAGTCTATGCCTCCAGGGACTGAGGTCCCAGTCACTGCCACAGGACAGGAAGGCAGCCCCACCCTCCACAGCCTCTTCAAGGCAAGGGGCCTCCTGTGTAAGTCTGGAGAGTGAGCCCGGGTACCCCACTTCCTTGTCCTGCTGGAGAAGTTGATCTCAGTTAAAAAGATCTCAGAGCCCATTTCAGCCTTATTCCTGGCCCTTCTGTGACTCCCATGGAAGCCAGGAGGCCTTGGGCTGAGTCCATGGAGGATATGAGGCTCACCTGACCTGCTCTTAATCCTATGAAACTGCCCTCTCTCAATTCAGTCTTAATTCAACAGCTGGACAGGTCTTGGGGTCTGGGCAAGTGGGAAGGGCTAGAGGGTAGCCCTAGGGTCCTCCCTCCTTCCTGCACTTAACAAGAACAGTAACAGCAATAATAACACAAAATCACTGAGCACTTACTGTGTCCAGGCCTTTTTATTTGCATAGAATTAACAAATAAGTGGAGCTTTATTTGTGCCTTAGCAGGAACATCCTAGGCCAGGGTTTCTGTTTTAGACCTCATGGAAGGTTGTTTGAAATACAGATTCCCAGGTATGATACCAACTGAATGGAGATCTTATGGGGGTAAGGGGCCCTTGGGGGTCTGCATTGTTTAGCAGTTACCAAGACACCAGAGTTTGAAAACTGTGGCTCCCAATTCTGCTGTCTGCTCGGAGCCAGGAGCTCTTGTCCCAGGAGGGGAAGGTTGGAGGCGGGGGGGGGGGGGTGGGGGGGGGTGGGGAGGGGTGGGGAAGCAGTTGCCTGCCCCCACAATGAAGCCTGCTTCCAGGAGAGCCTCTCACCTGCCTGTGGTCATAGCCAGCCCTGTTCCAGTAGGAGAGGGGCAAGACCCTGATTATATCCTTTTCACACCAGGAGCCAGTCAGTCATGAGGACGCTGACACAGTTACTGAAATCAGATTTAGTGCCCACCCAACATAGTCCAGTCACCCATCCTGCTGACGCAGGGCCCCAAGCCTCCCCAAGTAGAATGCCTGGTGGTCTCCACTAAAGGGCCTGCTGGATTATACAAAATGTGAGGTTCTGATGGGCAGCAAGGAAAGGTATATTGGCCAGTGGGTATGGCCCCCTCTCCGTCTGGAGACCTTGTTTCTATCATGAAGCTGGGGCCCCAGAGCCTGGAGGGAGGGTTTTCGTACACTTCTCCTGCCCAAGAATCCCACCTCCAAAGCTTGTCATGGCAGGGGGCGGGGGGGGGGGGAGGGTGCCAGCTGTGACATGCTGCAATGAGGCTGGCAAAGTGTTCTGCGGGCAGGAGTTGGGGGCAGCACGGGAGCGATAGCACTCTCAGGAAGTCAAGAGTCCAGGCAGCAGCCCCGTCTGCCTCCTGCAGACTTAGCCATGGCCTTGGGCAAGTCATTGCCCTTCTCTGTGGCTCTTGGATAGACGTGGACCAGGTGGTCGCTGGGGTGTGTTCTGTTCCCATAAGCGGAAGAGGATAATCCCCTCCCGGCTGTGTGTATGTGTGTGTGCATGTGCCTGTATCCACATGTGTGTATGTGTATGTGTGCATGTGTGTGTGCTGTTTGTCTCTTTCCCTGGACCTGGCACCTACTCTGGTTTGTTCAATGCTTCGTTATGTGCCGCCTTTGAGGACCGTCTTTCTCTGCTGTGTGTCTCCCCAGGGGCAGGGGCTGACAGCCTCCTCTATTGTCTCCCCCACATGTGGCCTTCTTTGCACAGAGCTGGACGCATGGTGGGATGGGTGCCCCACAAGTACTCATTTATGATGGATGATTGAGAGTTCCCCCAGCAATGTCCTTCAGAGCAGAGCCTGGGGAAAAGGGTGCCGTTGGGGAAGGCCCCAAAGATAGAATTCCACCACGACTATTTAGCTATGGGTTGGCACTGGCCCAGGACCGTGCTGCCTGGCCCTGGGACACTGAGTGGAACCCCGCGTGGTGGGTAGCAGCAGCTCACCCTGTCTTCCAGTCTCATGGAGCTCCCTCCTCTCTCCCCCACAGGACGGCTCTCCTGCAGGCGCGCCCCCGGCTGCTTCTCCCTGTACAAAGCCTTGTGTGCCTGGCAGCCTTCGGCCTGGCCCTACCGCTGGCCATCAGCCTCTTCCCGCAGATGTCAGAGGTCAGTGTGGGGAAGGTCTCGAGGGCAGGACGGGTGGGTACAGTTTTGCCATTTATTAACAAATACTTATTCAGTGCTGACTCCTTGGCCCTGAGCTAGGCACTGGGGTTAGAGCCATAAAGGAGACACATTCAGGCCCTGACCTCTCCCGAGCTGAAGGCCAAGCAGTGAGCATGACAATTAAAAAGGGACTAGCAAATGAAGGGGGAGGACTGTTAGGAGGGAAAAGTCCAGCCGGACATGGGAGGAGACAGTGCGGGGCCCCAAACCCAGCCTAAGAGGGAAGTGGCATTTCATGGGGCCTTGAGGATGAGCTGGAGTTGGCCAGGTGCAAGGGGGAAAAGGGGACATATAGGCTGCGGTCACCTGGGGTGAAGGTTCTGAGAGGAGGCAGCACACAGCGCATTACAGGGGCTGAGGAAAGTCTGCATCACGAGCAGAGGGTGGGCCAGGCAAGGGGGCCCAGGGCAGGTGGAGGTGGGGACTTGGGAGCCAAAGCAGAGAAGGTAGGTGTCATCAGAAGGGCCGTGCAACGCAGGACTGCAGATTCCCAATTGTGAGCCTGGGCTGGAGCTCTGGAGGAGAAGGAGCCATCAGGAGGCAGTGGGCATCCAGCAAGAGATGGTGTCAGCTTGGACCAGGCTGTTGGAAGTGGGCATCGAGAAGTGGGTCCTTTAAGAGGAAGTTAGGTCTATGAAGAACCGCATGTGGTGGGAGGGAAGGGAGCAACGCGGTGTGCGTCTGGCTTGCTGCTTTTGAATGACCAGGCAGACGTGAGCACTATTTAACAAGATAGAGACACGAAGGGAGGTGGTTTGAGGGAAGAGGGCATGTTGAGTTGGATGGACACGTGAGGTTCCAGGATCCTGTGGAATGTGCTAATGGGGGTGCCCGGTGGGAAGTCGGCTCTGGGCCTGGAATCCAGGAGAGAGGCCTGGGCTAGAGGGACGGATGTAAGGCCACCAGCATAAAAACAATGATGGAAGCCAGGGAGTGTGTGGAGAAAAGAGGCCCTGGGGAGGAGTGGCATCCACAGACCAGCAGCCAGTTTGGTAAGTTCAGAGCTAAGTGCGGTTGGAGGGGGGTGGGCCGCCCTCAGGGGCAGGCATTCCTGAGAAGTTGAGCCCCATGAAGTTGAAGTGTCCCTTGGTGTCCCAGACGATGAAGGCAAACCCTCTCCCCAGGAGTGGGCCCAGCTGAGAGGTGAGGAAATAGGGTGGCAGGGCTGACGGCTCTGTCCAGGGGCTTGGCACTAAGGGAAAACAGAAATAGACCTGCAGCTGGAATGAGATGTGGGATCGAGGGAGGCTTTGATTTGCTTATTTTTCCCTTTTTTAAATGAAAGAGATGGGAGCTTGTGTAAATACAAAAGGGAAGGTACCAGGAGAGAAGCAGAGGACCGAGGGAGGGGGAAGATGGGGAGAGCAAAGTCCATGGAGTGGGGGCGGGGCAGAGCACAGACCGGGGATTCAAGGGATTTGCCTTGGCTGCGGAGAGCCTGCTCCCCACTTTAGGAGTGGGGATGGAGAGAGATGCAGTTGGGGATGGTGTTGGGGGGTAGGGAGGTTAAGGAAGTTGTTCTGATAGCTTCTGTGTCCTCCTGACCGAGCAGAGAGGATGGCGAAGGGTGGAGGAGGGGGAGGCCAGAGGTTTGAGGACTATGGAGACATTCGGAGGGAGAATGGGAAAGACAGCTGACCAAGGAAGTTAGAGAATCTGGGTGGGCAGTGCACCAGGTCTGCTGTGAGGATGCAGGTCTGTGGGCGTGGCCAGGGCCTGTGTGTCTAAAGGAGCCGGGGCTGAGAGGGCCACAGGGTTCACTCCGCAGGTTTCATCTGGCTGGCTGATTCGGGGAGTCAGTAAGCCATCAGGAGGAATGGCGGGCCCCGGAATCTTAGCTGGGTGGGTGAAGATGGGCGAGTAAGCTGACCGGGGAAGGCAAGGTTTGACAGAAAGGCAGACCCAAGGGGGTCATAGAATGAATGTGGCATTTGGAGTCACTGAACTCTTGGGCAGATGGAGGCTGTGGCCACAGACTGGCACTTACCAGTTTGCGATGACAGGCCTGATCCTGCTCAGTCCTGAGAGAGGTGGGCGTTGGGGGCAGGTTCCTGGAGGGAAGCCAGAAAGGTAAAACTGAGGGGCCTGGACTGTGGGCCCTGAAGACCCAAGGTCCTAAGTAGGAGGTAGTGAGCCAGCCCCGAGCCCTGAGGTCCCAGGAGGGTGAGGACTAGAGTCACTTCCCCACACTGAGCCCCAGAGATTTAGAAGGAAACCAGAATGGGGTGGGGCTCCTGTCTTGGAGGGCCCAAGGCACACTGGGGTGGGAAGCCCGGTGTGTGATATGTGCCAGGAACGCCCTCATGCCCGCAGGGCCCAGCCTTGCTGTGAGGCCAGGGATACCCCTTCCCCCATGAAAGCTGAAAAGCCGTTACCTGATGTTTGGAGATTCTGAATGGAGCCAAGGGCTCCAGAAGTTCTGAAGGTGGGAGAGAGGGCACTTCTCGGTGGTCTTGGCATCCCCGTCCTGGAAGGGCTGTGCCCAGCACTCGCCAAAGTGACTGCATCTCTCTGTACAGTCAGGCTAAGTCTGCAGTTCTAGGCGAGGGTCAGAGACACTCGTAGGCACCACTGTGTTCAGAAGCTTCGGGTAGGTCTCCTATCTCTGTCGCATGGGGAGCGACCTAGGGCAGAGAAGCCTCACAGGACAGAATCGGGGACTGGCCTGTTGGAAGGATTGCTCAGTTTACCATCCTTCTGGCTCTGCTGGGGAAATGGAGGCCCAGAGCAGCCCAGGGACCAGACCAACGTCACAGAAGTGAGGCGGTGATATGAGAGGAACCCCCAGAGGCCCATTCCCAGGCCATGCTGCATCTACTTGTTCTGTAGGATTTTCTCTCCTCCCTCAGCCACTTTGACTGCACTGAGGTAGTGGAGAGATGGGGGGACCGGGGGCCACCCTACTCTCTGGGGGGAAGAGCCTAGGAGTGGGCCTTTGGCAGGTGTTCCTCTGGGGCAGATGATGGAGAGATGGCTGCAGTCCACCCACCCAAGCCTCTGGCTCTAGCTGCAGGAGGTGGTCTCAGTGAGCAGGTCTGCCCTCACAGAGGCTCTCAGTCAAGCTTCAGGCTCCTCTCTTCCCTCATGTCTGCCTCAAACAGGCATGGAAATGGACCAAAGTCCCTCTCATTGAAACCCAAGCCTTTTTTTTTTTTTCTAGACTGGGAAGAATGTAATCATGGCATGAGAAGTCTGTTCTCTCGAGAAAGGAGGGTAGGGATGTGGTTTTCAGTGCCCCTTCCTCACCTGCATCAAGTCCACTAGGATGTAGGCAAGGCTGGGGGCTTTATGAGCTGTTTTGAGGCCAATCTGCGACCTGTGGCAGCAAGGCCATCAGCCAACTGGCTGAGAGGACCTCATTCCCTCCATCCATCCTTCCAATTAATTCTAATGAGGTACAGCTTCTGCCGTATGGGGATCATGTCTCACATCCCAGAAGCCAGTGGGATTTGCCATAATAAGTCTGGACTTGCTTGGGCTGACCCATCCTTGCCAAGAGTCACCAAGGTTGTCAACAGGAGTAATAGCTGGAACACCAATTAATTAATTAGGGGACTTGGAAATAGAGTTTAGGAACTTGTTTCTAGAATGGTTGGCCTGCAGTGATTGGTGTGGAGTTTCCAACCCACTAACCCCAGAGGTTGAGGAAAGAACTTCAATCCTCCCTTCAATCCCTGGGAGAGAGTTTTGCTGCTCATTTCAAATTAGTATTTCTGCCTATTAAAATGGTGCTAATTTTAAAATTAAAATTGCAAACAATAATAATAGCCACCATTTGCTAAGCATCTACTAGGCCTGTCAGCATGTTGGTAACTGTGCATCCCTTGTATCAAGTCCTCCCAATGCCCTTCAAGTCTGAGGTATTATTGACTCTTAAGGGATGTTACCTAGAGCGTTAGCGTTAGGTGTGCACATCTCTGACTCTGGGAAGAGATTTTGGCTGGAGATGGTACCTTTGGTGCCTGGGGAGAACTGAAGCCAAGGAAGGGGTGAGGTCATTGTGGGAGGAAATAAAGGCATCAGGAAAAGGCAGGGGCAGCCAGGAGCAGAGGGAGGACCCTGATGGAGCACCACCATGGACCCTGAGGACAAGGTCATTTCAAGGAGGAGGGGCTCTCCGCAGAGTGAGCTACTGCAAGGGGACCTGTCAGCTGGGTGTGTAGGCAAAGCAATCTAGGAAGCGAATGATAGTCAAGTTTCTCTGTGTTCAGAGAAGCAAGCTCATGAATGGGAAACCATTCAAGAACAGTAAAGAAAGTGGCACTCCCTGGGTGTTCCATTGATGGGGGTGGGAGCCTGGAGAGGGCCAGTAGGGGGAAGGAATGCACAGGAGGGGATGCATGTAGCCCAGGGCAGAAAGGCACGGCCCTGGGTCCAGTAAGTAGAGCGGCCTGCTTGGTGGCGGAGGGGAGATGGGAGACTAGGACATGACAGTCCTATGAAATAGGAGTCAATATTATTCTGTGTTTACAAAGGAGGAGACTGAGGCATGCCTTGCCCAAGGTCCAAAGGTGGTAATGGTGGCTCCATACTCACGAAAGGATTTTATGTCCCTCCTCAGCCCACATTTATATCTCTATAAAATGAGAAGGCCCAAGTCTGAGTCCCAGATGGCTCCCTGATAATGTATTATTATGAACATTCCAGCACCCTCAGCCAACCCTCCTACCCTTCATGGGGAGTCCCTGTCCATGTTCACAGGGACCGTCTGGAGTAGGTGTTTGTGCCTTTAAACTTTTTTTTTTTTTCTCTGAGAGAGAGAGAGAGAGAGAGAGAGAGAGCCTGAGAAAGCCTGTGCTCAAGAGCAGGGGACAGGCAGAGAGAGAAGAGGGAGAGAATCTTAAGCAGGCCCCACACCCAGTTCAGAGCCCTACACGGGGCTGGATCTCAGGACCATGAGATCATGACCTGAGCTGAAATCCAGAGTTGGATGCTTAAGGCTTAACCAACTGAGCCACTCAGGTGCCACCTCTTGTGCCTTTAATCTCTACCCCAGAACTGGGGGCAGGGGGAGGGTTGTTAGTAGGCCAGCAGGTAGAGCAGGGAACCTCCTTAGGAAGTTGAGTGTGAGAACAGGGGGGTAAGGTCTGGCCTTCCTTCCAGATCCCAGGCCGGTCACTGTGCAGGGAGTGAGTGACCCTGTGACCTGTAGATTAGGGCTGTGAGGCACTGGACAAGACTGTCTCAGTCAGGCTGTGCCCAGGCATGGACCCATCCACACCTAGATTCTGTTTCCCACCCCATAGATGCTGGGTTGCTTTTCCCTTCCTCTTGTAATTATGAGAATCATGTCATAGCCCCCTGGTATCAGACAGCCTCCATTCTGATGGGATGGGCAGAAACCCAGTGAACAACAAATGTCAGGTGGTGGTGTAGTAACATGAAAATAAAGCAGAGGACTGTGCTGGGGCTTTTCCAGAGGCAACTCAAGGTCACATGGATTGTGGGGGCCACCATGGCATGTGGGGCCTGATTTGTGGTGGCCTGTCTGGCCACCCTACAGTCCTCTCTGTAGATTGGGGCTCTGGGTTCCAGCAAATGTGGTCATCTCTGTCCTCCCCCAGACACACACGTGCATAAACACACACACACACACACACACACACACACACACACACACACACACTCTGTGCCTGTGGCCCGGGTCCCTAGAGGAAGATGTCCAGAGTCCAGTCTTCATGCCCACAGCCTTTGCTGCCACAAGAGGCTGGACCAGGGGATGGTGAATGTCCCTCCAACTCTGACAGCCAGCATTCCCCACCTGGGAGAGTTTCCAATCCCATTTAATGAACCTCATGTCTCCTTGGAGCAAGAAGCAGTACCTTGGCCAAGTCCTCTCCCCGTGTCCCTGCCTGTTTCTGTCTCTCTGTCTTTGTGCCTCTTTCTCCCTTCCTCAATTCCTCTCCGGCTTCCGCCACCACCCCCCCAACCCCATTCCCCTCGCTTTTCCCCACTATTCCCTTGGGAGCTCGGGGGCTGGGGAACAGGGCTGCACATACAAGCCGGAGCCATTGTTTGACAATCTGTTTTTGTCTTCATCTTGTTGGCAGGCGGCAGGAGAGGAGCAAAAGGTTAATGAGGCACTGTGCAGCGGGATTACTGCGTGAACGGGCGGGCGGCGGGCGGGCGAGCCAGCCGTGGTAACAGGGAACTAATTAGGAGCAGTTTAACAGGAGGAAAAAGTGAAATCTCCTCTTCACCAACTGTCAATAATTAGCTGATTTGGTGAGGTTGAAATGTGTCCACAGGAAAAGGTGGGGCTTTTCTGTGGATGAGTGAGGCATTGGGGAATAGAGGCCACTAAGAGCTCTGCCCTGTCCATAGGTGGGATTGGGGCTGGCGGTCACCCCACATCCCCCAGGCCCACCCTCCTCCAGAGGCAGAGGCTGGCATCCCTTAGCTTCAACTATCCATATGACCTTGGTCTTAACCTTAAAGACCTCAGTTTCCCCAGCCATAGGGTGGTGGAACTATGTTTCTTCATGGCTCTGCCCATTAGGATTCTGGAAGCGAAACCATTAGACCAGGCCCTTGTTCTGGAGTTTGAAGAGCTGACAGCAGGCCATGCAATCTTGAGTCAGATGCTGACCCCATCTGACCCTCAGGTGTCTTGTCTGCAGCACGAGTGTGCCCTCTGAGAGCCACCTCTGAGGGCCTGGCGTGGCTCAAGAATGCTGCCAAATGGTTAATGGGCAGAGCCTGGCCTTCCTGGGAACTTGCCTTGTGGCCCCTGGACCCTCACTTGACTCTTCTGGCCTCCCAGTAGCAATAGGGACTGGAGTGGGGGCACAGAAAAGATGGGCTATGTGCCTCTGGCTGGCTGCAGGTGAAGGAGAGAACCCTGGGCTCTTCCATAGGGCTAGGGGGCTCTCTAAGTGTGTGTGCATCTCTTTTCCCTGTACCACATGCCAGGTGGGAGGCAAGGAGTCAGGTTCACCAGTAGCGAGCACCTGTTTGCTCTGTTGGCATGCCCTGCAGTTGCTGGTTGGTTGGCCTTTGCTCGTTGGCCTTGCCTGACAGCTCAGCAGAGGACTTCCCACCTTCCCCTGCCCCTCCAGCTTCTGCCAAACACCTTGACTGGAAGAAAAGACATCATCAGAGGCCCTCAAGGCTTCCTGCTCAGAGCCTCCCATGTCAGCCCTGCCAACCCCACCCCCACTCAGCCTACCCTCTCCTTACCTCAGCCTTAGAGGGTCTGGGGCACTAGAAGAAGGCATGTTCTGAAGAAGGCTAAGGCCCTCGTCACATCCTCATACCACTGACAAACCACAAGTCACCCTGGCCCCAGAGGGTGGCTCTTAGAGGCCACATCCATGCTGTAGATGAGGTACCTGAGTGTCAAGTTCAGCCACCCCCTTCTCATTCCCTACCCCCTCCCTGTCTGGGAAGAGAATATGGGTGACCCCACTGGCAGCAGAACCTCTACCACCTCTTTCCCCATCAGCAGCTCTGAGGAAAATGGTAGTTTTCACGAACCAGCTTGGCTGGAAGCTGTGACTTACCAGAAGCAAATATCTACCCCAGCTTGCCTCTCTTTTCCCTTTCTCTTTTTCTTGGGAAAGCATTTGAATGCCCAACCAAGAATGGGGAAGAATTGGGAATGAGCTCAGGTCTATATTCAGGCTGTTCTAGAAATGACCGCTCCTCCAGGAAGTCCTCTCTGATGAGCCACACTAGGATCTGTCTCACCTCACATAGGTAGACTTCGGTGACATGTGTTTCCTGTGTCCCATCTACTACCTCGAGACAATAGTCCTTTCTCCCTCTTTCAACACATAAGGATGTTCCTAGGGCTGAGAAATAGAGCTCTTTATCAACACCTAATACAGAGTGTGGCTCATCTGGGCTTACCCCGGTTCCTGCTTCTCCTGCTTTTGCGGTGCTGTTATGAGGCCAGAGGCAACGTCTAAAGGGCATTGTGGCCCTCCTGAGTCCACAGACATTCACCTTCTCCCAGAGCAGGGGCCTCTTCCCTCTAATCTCAAATCCATCTCCCACTTTCCTTGGAGTTGTTTGTTTGGGGTTTTTCTCGTTTACTGGTTTAATCAGTCTCTACTGAACTCCAAAGCGGGCTATTTTTGCCGTCAGAAATCTGCCGCCTCCCCGCCCGCTGCTTTCTTGGAGTTTGCCCACAGGACCCCCCAGGAGGGACGGATGGGAATGGCAAAGCCACTCAGAGCCCAGGAACGCCAACGCCACCTGTCACGTTGCCTGTTCCCCACACCCCCAGCCCAAACCTGCATGTGCACACAGGCCCACACACAAGCACACACATGAACATGCACACACATGCCCCAGTGACATCCTTCAGCAGGGCCACCTCTCAGCCTGTCCCTCCTGGTTCTTTCTAGGACCTTCTAGAAAGCCTAGCTGAATTCAGGACAGGGAGGGAGGAGGCTTGGTTGTGCAAAGCTTCCGCTGAGAGGATTAAAAGCATCAATATGTGCGAAGCTTAGAACATGCCTGGCCTGTGCACAAACAAGGGCTCAGCCTTGTGAGCCATGAGGAGACACCCGTGAACAAGACTGGGCCTGGGCTCTAGGATAGCCATGGAGTCCTTCCTTCCTTATGCAGCATCACATGGATTTTCCAAGTTTCCAAAGAACTCTCTCACCTGTTTCTTGATATTATCCTCATGTCAGTCCCAGGAAGTAGAAAATCTTCCCACCACACATATGGGGAAACTGAGGCCTTGAAGCTGAGAAGATGGAGGACAGAGAAGGATTCTGAGATTGATCCACCAGGGGGCACCCAGGAACAGTACAAAGCTCCAAAATGGGGAGGGGGTCTGAGCCTCCACTGGGTGCACATTGCACAGGGGAGATGGAAGAGTATAGACGGGATCCCTACACTTGGGGACCTTCAGTTCAGTTTGATTCAACTTCTGCCAAGGACCTACCAGCTTGAACTGGGGTGAGGTGGGGGACTGCTGTGTTCATAGATGATTAGTGAACAAATCGCCTGCAACTGGGGATGTGATGGAGATGGAAATAAATGCAAGGGGCAATGGATTTGGTTTGAGAAGATCAGAGGAGGCTTCCTGGAGGAGGCAGCCTTAGAGGATTAAGATATAGCTAGACTTGGGCCTCAAAGGCTAAACATACAGTGTACTAGAAATGGAGAGCAGCCAGTAGGTGAGAAACCTGGAGAAGGTCCCAGAAGACTTTTAGCATCCAGCCAAGGAATCTGACATTCACTGGGAAAGCAGCGGGAGCCAAAAGCCAGCAACCATAGGCCTGACCCACAGGGTCTAGGCTCAAGCCTCAGCTGCTCTCCAGCGCTGTCCTAACACCTCTGCCCTCTAGGACACTCGGAACAGCTTCACGAAAGATGGGGCCCAGACTCGTGTGCCTAAGCAGGACCCGAGGCCTGCTCAGCCCTGAAGAGAGAGCGTGGGGTGTGCTGCCCCTTACGTGCTAGACCTGAAAGAGGCGTCAGACACACAGGGTCAGTCAGGTGCCGGCCTGGGCATTGGACCCCATGTCAATGTCAGCACCACCTGCAGATGCAGAAGCCCAGAACCCTGGCCAGGAGCAGGAGGCAGCTTTGAGCCATGTCACGGGGTCACACTGAACACCCCGCCCCCCCAGCCCCATGCCTTTGAAAAGGAGGCAGAAAAGCCACCAGAAGAAAGGCAAGGAGGAGGAAGTTCTTTGTAGTAGGTAAAAGCCCCTGAGAATGGGGCACAGGCCAGGGATCCAGTTTCCTGTTTGTGTCTGGGCACCTTAGCTCCAGGTTCAAATATGTAAACTATCCGCTGGCCTGGCTGCAGGTGTGTGTGCTCCCAGGCTGCAGAGGCAGCGGTGGCCCCAAATGCATTCCTGACTCGGGCCCCCCACCCATAATGAGCCGGGAGACAGAGGCAGATAGCTCAGGGTTAACCCTTCCTGCACCACCAAGGAAGACCCAGTCAGGCTGCTCTAGGGGACTCTGGGGCCAGCTGGGCCTTGGGGTGCTCAGGGGGCTGGGGGTTTCTGGACATGATGATTCATGTTTTCTGCCTCCGTCTTTCAATGCAACTAAAAGTTAGGGACTATCTGCTGTGAGGGGCAGCAGGGTCTGGCTGGGTAGGGCACCTGGATGAGGCTCTCTGGGAGCCAGGGTGCAGGTTGTACCTCAGGGTCAGGGAACAGTGGCTGGGCAGCACTCTCTTGGGCAGAGCGGGTGTGTGTCCAGCAGGCCCACGGCCTCCTGGCACCGCCAGTTCTGGGGCTTGTGGGGGACTATCAGACAGCTGATGACTTCAGCTCTCTCACTGGTCCCTGCAGCCCCCACCCTCCAGGGCTCTGGCTCCCCATCCCCTGCTAACTGGCTGTCAGGTACCTGGAGAGGTGTCTACCAGATGAAGAGAGGGAGCCAGGGGCTCTTGCCTGCCCCCTGAGGCCAGCCTGGAACTAGGTCACCCCTCCTCCCTATGGCCACTTCTTGCCCAGCCCCCTTTCTCCTCATCCCATTCTCCTTGTAGGAGGCCCCTCAGAGCTTGTTGAGGTCAGAACCAAGCCCTGCCCTCGGCCCACTACCCTGGGCCATCAAGCCTTTACTGGGTTGGTACTGGTGACCCCTCTTGCTGCACCCATTCCCCTTACCAGGCCTTGGCAACTCCCTCACTCCACAACCCACCCATGAACCTCTGTGGCCAACACGCCATTTGATCTGCTGCTCACATGGCACATAAAGCCAGCTTCTGCTTCTTATCCATCAGCCCCCCCCCACCCTGAGCAGCAGGGGTGCCCCCAAAACAACAGCACAGCCCTTTGTCTCTGTCTCTGGTTGGGGCAGCAGTGGGGCACTCTGTATCTGAATCACATCCATTTACCAGCAGAGCCCTGGATGTGATAGCTGTGGAGGAGACCCAGGACCCCCACACCTCAGAGAGGTGATCTTCAAACGGCACAGGGGTCTTTCCTGTGGGGGCCTCCCGCTGAGCCCAGCGGTAAAGATCCCCAATGGTCCCGACGCCCGTGAGATCCGCCATTGCCCCAGCCCCAGCCAAGGCTAGAGGAGTCTTAACGGACAGCCAGTTGAAGTGGCCCAGGATGGAAGTGAGAGTCTGTGCCCGGGGTCAGCGCTGAGTTGGGGGTAGGAAATCTGGACTCCAGAGGTCACCAAATCCTGTTGTGAAGACTGAAGCCTTTCAGCCCTCATTGGGACCACTCAGAAAGCTGTGCCTGGTATCCATGCTGCCTGGTGCCTTGGCACCCCCTGTCACTGCTTCTGCTCCTTGGGCTGGTCCCTCAAGGCTACCATCATGGGCTTGTTCCCTTCAGCCGCCCCTCAAATTTGCCTGTTCTCCAGGCCTGGCGCCCTCCCCTTCCATCTGTTCTCCTGGGCAAGTTCCCCCACCCTGGGGCCTCCGGCTGTGCTTGCACATCCCAGGTTTGCTCTCCCACCCAGACCCCTGCCCAGAGCTCCCGAACCCATGCGCTGTCTGCCTCCCTGGCCTCTCTGCCTAGGGAACTCAACATGACCAAGCCTGAGCCTGTCACCCTCCCACCCTGACCCGTCCCCCTCCCGCATTCCCTGCCTCTGAGAACGGCGTCACCAGCCACCCCAGCTCCCGAGCTAGAATTAGGAGTCATCCAACGCACAGTCATCCTCGACACCTCCCTCTCACCCCCACATGGGATTGGTCATCAACTCCTATGGGTTTCTCTTCAGAAAGGATTCAGTGCCACCCTCCTCACAGCCCCGCCGGCAGCATCATAGGGCAGGACCTGGCACCTCTCTCTTATTCCCACAGCTGCCCCCTCACTTACCCTCTGATCCGTCCTCCACATCCACCGCCACCAGAGAAACATTTCTAAAATGGAGTCTGGATCATGGCCCACCCCCACTCAGAATCCTCCCGTGGCTCCCCATGGCCCACACTGACACGTTCGTGTGGCCCATAAGGGCCTGCCCGTCCCAGCCCCACCTCCACGTCCTGCCGCATTCCCTACATGCCCAACGTTGCCCACACCAAACGGGCCGTGCTGGCCCGCCAATGCTTTTCCTGCCCTCTCTTATCAAAATCCTCCATTTTATTCCCGGCCTACCTCCTCTGAGAAGTCTTTCTTCCTGATTCCTTTCATCAATACGTGGTAACCCCCACCCCCTCCCCAGTTACCATGGCACCTTGTCTCTCTGGGATCCATGT
Source organism: Panthera pardus (assembly GCF_024362965.1). NCBI lineage: Eukaryota > Metazoa > Chordata > Mammalia > Carnivora > Felidae > Panthera > Panthera pardus. Next base: position 88,785,022 of record NW_026526821.1, on the reverse strand, counting down.
GCTTTCATAGATGACTCCTCCCCTAGACTGTGAGCTACTCAAGGGCATGGATGAGATAGACTGTCCATCTCACCTGTCCATCTCTGTGTGCCCAGCCCTGGTGTATGGAGTTGACAGCCATAAACGTCTGACGTGAGGGCTGGTTAATGTGAAATGAGAGAAAAAGCCCCGAAGGCCACTCTGTCCCCGAGACTCTGCTCCTGAGTACCTCAACCAGCTACCCCTCCCCAGAGCCTTTCCACTGCCCGCATCTCCCCCCTGCATCCCTTCTACCTCCTGCCCTCAGCACGGTGAGGAGCCTGGGGGACCTGAGTCAGGGACAGCCCCCGCAGGGAGGATGAGGCCTTGGTCTGCACCCAGGCCGGCACCCTCCAGGGAGCGGGTCGAGTGGGCCGTGGCCCCGGCCGTGGTCCTCCACCGCGGTGGTGAGCAGCCTCTCCGATTTTAATGCGGGCCTCGGTGCTTCAGTGAAAGCCGGCATGGGAAGTTGCTAATAATGGCACTAAAATAAAATATGCTACATCTGTTATGGGTAGCAGAACAAAATTAGCTGCTCACACCTCTGACATCCAAGATGTCTTAACTTAAAATACTCCTTGGCTTACTTTACATCATTTACTGATTATATTTAAAAGAAATACAATTTTGCAATTACTGTTCTTTCCAGTGTGATATCTGTGCATCATTTTCCTTTTATGTTTATATATTTCTCCTTCATTAGTGCAGTCTGAAGGGTGATTAGGATTCTTCAAACATTTTACAGAGGTTAAACGTTGATTAAGATTTAATTATTACTGTAAATAGCTTGGAATGACATATGGTGCAAAAGCCTGACATATGTGCATTTGAATAAATGAAGTGCTATTTCCCAGGATGCCTCAGTAGCTGTTTAACAGCTTTCCCGAAGGGTTATGTTACACCTCATGGTAAGATTGCTGGGATGTTATATTTTGTTGGTTTTTGCAGCTGAAAGCTAAGAACAGTTTTCCAGTTTTTTAAAAACATTGAATATTTTAAATACCTAAATTGTTTTGCACAAATTTTTGCTAATTTGTCTAACTAGGTTAAACATTTTCAAAAGCATTTAGATTTTTAAGCGTGGGCGCTGTGCATTGTGTCAGTGGCAGCATGGGGACGAGGGGAGCTGGTGAGGTGGAGGGGACACGGAGGCCGGCAGGGGTGGGGAGGGAAGAGGTGGCTTGAGGAGAGGGGGTGGGGAAGAGGCCTGGGCCCTGAGCCTAGCTCTTGTCTCTTTGGCCCTCTTCAGTGGCCAGAGCCTGGGTATGGGGGTACCGTGGACCACAGGGGAAGGGTCCCCCTTCCCCAGAAACTCCACCGTGCCCACTGGCTCTAGTCCACACTGAACTCCCTCCTTCCTGGCCTCTGACATGCCCGGTCTGGCCATGACCGAGTTCTTTGAAGGCAGGGCTGGTCTATGGCACCTTCTGCATACTTCTCAGGGTTGCCCTGTCTTGACATACAGCAGGTACCTGGGACCAGGTTTGGCTGAACTAAGCCACAAAGGCCCGGCACTTCCTTGACTCTGCCTAGGGTGGAGACCACACCGAGGCCCCCCTCACTGAAGTAGCACCTCCCTTTCAGGTTCCCTCAGGCATCCTTCCTGGCTAAGTGTCTGGAGCTGCAGACCAACATCTGGGCTGCTGTAGAGCCTCCAGGGGGACCTTATTTCCCAGTGCCTTCTGCCTCCCTTCTTTCCATTCATTTATTCAACACTTACTGAATACCTCCTGTGCACTGGCAGTGGGCCTTGAGGGTGCAGGGATGAACACGATCGCACGTCACGTTTGCTGCCTTGTGGAGCTTGCAGTCTAAAGTGGAGAGGGGGAAGACGAGTGGATGGTCAACCTCAGAAACAAGTGATACAACTGAGATGCAAAAACTGCCAGAAGCTGTGGGGGGTCCCAGGAAGTGGCCACACCCAGGCTGGAGGAGGGAAGATGTCTAAAACTGAGATGTGGAAGATAAGCCCAAGGAGGAGCCCGGCAAGTGGGGTGGGGAGAGGCGGTGACAGAGGGGCAGTTCAGGCAAAGAACCAGGGTGGGGAAAGCCCCGTATCTGAGGCATGGCAATAAGTAGGCGTGTGCGGTGCCTCCAGCCCCAGGGGCAGGGCGAGGCTAGGCAGGGGCCCAATAGCGCAGGAGTCGAGACTGTTCCCTGAGGACAGGGGGGTCATTGAGCCATTTTATGAGGACGAGAGGGGTGCCCAAACTTGTGGTTGGGAAGGCTCGCACTGTCTGAGGCGGGGGTAGACGGAGACTTGAGGGGAAGGAAGGAAAGAGGAGGTGAGGTGGTGCCAGAGCATCACTGGATGACGGTGTGGGGAGCCGGGTTGGACAGGGGCAGATGGTGACTTCAATCTCGATTTCGATTTTAGGGTTGAGTTCAAGTGCCTGTGAGACATCCATGAAAAGGTCTAGTAGACAGCCCCTGCATGCCCAGGACTCAGGGCAGAAACATGGCCGGAGAACCCGCAGATCTGGGGAGTCCCCGGGAGGGTGGAATCACCCCAGGGCTTGTGCAGGGAAGAGGGCCCAGCCAGACAAAGCCCCCGGTGACCCTGAGAAGTGTCCAGTGGATGTCACAAAGTGCAGGGTGGCAGTGACTTGGGAGAGAAGGATTTTTGTGGATTGTGGTGGGAAGAGAAACCAGATTTGCCGTGGGTTGGAAAGTCAGTGGGAGGTGAAGAGGTGGAGAAGGCCACCTGAGACAGTGCCTTAAAGAAATCTGGTTGTGGGGGAGGAGAGAGACCAGGCGGTAGCTGGAGCGTGACGTGGGGTTAACGGGACAGTTTATCAGATGAGAAGTTCTTGTCAGTGTTGAAACGCTGATGGTCGAGAGTCAGTGGACTGTGAAGGTGGGAGACAGCAGGAGAGTCTGGGAGTGGGCTCCCGGAGTGGGCATGGGGGAGATGGACCCCAGGAGGTTCTGCCTTCTGAGGGGAGGGGTGGCAGGAGGGCAGGTGCGGAGCAGTGTGGACAGGTAGTTCATGGGTTTGATGGGGGGATGCCGAGGGGCTTCTTCTGTTGTCTTCTGCTTTTTCTCTGAAGTAGGAAGAAGGCTCTTCTGCTCAGGAAGAGTGGGGAGCTGAGGGTGGAGTGACTAAGGAGGGCGGAGAAGGTTTAAGGTGGCCCCTGTGGAGAATGAGGGAAGGAGCTGACTGGGCAAAGTGGCTGGGAGGAGGCGGTTTGCTGGTCACTGTGGGGGCCCAGCAAAGTCAGATTCAAGAGCATGGTTTAGTTCCTCTAAACCTGGGCCTCTGCCAGTCAGAGCTGGAAGGACCTTTGGGCTAGAGAGTGGCTGGAGCGACAGCCCCTGGTGTCCGGGTTGGAGTGGGTGGGTGTGAAGACTGAGCTGTAGGGAGTCTGGGGCTTGAGGTCTTCGATGTCTAAAAACAGATAGGGATAGTTAGTGGGGTACTGGAAGGATAGGGACTGTGGAGTCCAAGAAGGTTGAGTTTGGGTTTCAGGAGTGTGGGTGGAGCAGCCCTGGGTGGGGACCAGGTCCAGGGTGGGTGTGGGAGTGGGTGTGGGAGTGGGTGTGTGCCAGGAAGCAGACTGGGCCCTGGGAGATGAGGAAGACACGACTCGGAGGTCAGAGTGTGGGACATTCACCTGCATGGACACACCGTCAGAGGAAGACACAAGACCTAGCCAGGAAGGGATACTGTGGCAGGAGGGCGGTAAAGGAGGATGTGTCAGTAGGCGGCAGTGGGGGAGAACTTTGGGCACCAGGATAGTCTTAATGCTACTCCCAGCCTCCACACTCACCCGTCCCCCCTCACCTTTCTACTTTGTTCTCTCTCCTCAGATCGAGACGTCCCAGTTAGAGCCTGAAATTGCCCGGGCCACGAGTAGTCGGACGGTGGTATACAACAAGGGGCTGTGAGTGGTGGCCGGCCGGCCTGGGGATGGAGTGCTATCCAGGCCGGGGAGCCGGGGGCGGGAAGGAGTCTCCCGGCTGCACCTGCAGGGAGGGGCAAGCTGATCCCACCGGTCCTGGGCCACCTGGGGGAGCACTGGACCCACAGTGGTAGGGAGACTAATCTATTCACATGTTAACATAAGGGTGAGGAATTCTGACACATCTCCTATAAGAAATAATCAAGTGCATTTCTGGGCCTTACGTGGGGTTGTCAAAACTCTACTCAGCACAATTATCTGTGAAGCTGAAAAATTGTAGAGTGCCCACGGGATAGACTTAGGATCCTTTTATACTTTGGGTTTTTTTTTCTTTTGTTTTTTATCTGAATCAAGTCTGAGCCTTGGCTGCAGTGGCCCAGATGGCGGCAGCGGACCAGTGGTGGCAGTAGGAATAGGCCAGGGGGCTGGTTGGGTTGGCAGAAGGGCTGGTAGATTCAAGACATTATGGTGGCCGGGCCCAATGGCTCCCTGAGCTGGGCTGGGCTGGGCTGGGCTGGGGGTAGGGGAGGCAGTCTACACCTCACAGGAGGAAGCAGCTATGACTGAGGTCCTCAGGAGGTGGCCCAGGGAGTCAGAAGCACTGGAAGCCTCTGGAAGATTCTGTGGGCAGTTGACTCTGAGTGTGGCTGGCCTTCATCCATGCTACAACCTGCAGAACCAATCCCTCTGCACGAAGCCCAGTGCCTGGGGCTGGGGTCACCCTTCATGGAATCCCGATCCATTTGAGGCCCCAGCTTCAGGCAAGAAGCCCCAAGAAGGAATGATGTTTGGCTGGAATTGTGGGCCTGCACTTTGACCTCTGCAGGGTGACCCTCCTTCTAGTCACCAGGCTGGAAGCGGGGCTGTGGGGCTGAGGATGGGGCTAGAGCTGGAGCTGGACCGACCTCCATCTGGGGGGCTCTCAGGCCCCAAGGCTTCCTGCCCCATCCCACTGCTTCCCGAGTGGGAGGGTCTTATGCCTGAGTGCAGAGGCAGGTTTCTAGGTACCAATCTGAGAGTCAGCATCAAGCCAGGAACTGCAGGCCCTGGCTGTGGCACCAATGGGCTGTGTGACCTTGGACAAGTCTGCTCCCCTCTCTGAGCCTCTACTCCCCATCCGGAACCAGAGGACTGGATCAGGGCGTTCCCACCGACTCTTCCAGCTAACCTCGTCTTTGCCTGTCCTGCTCAGATGCTGGTCATCCCAGGCACATCCCCAGTGTGGACACTGAACTGGGAAAGGGGCAGGCCCCTTTGGGAATGGCCTCAGGAGCTAGACCTTGACTTTCTGTATGTGAACCCACATCCTGGGAACACTTGATCTTTGCCCCTTTTCAGTTCTGAAGGAGGAGATAGTGTGGGTGGCTGGGCCTAAGTGTGGCTCCACACCCACGTGCCACCTCTCACCCTGCACCAGCCTCCGAGGCCACTTGCTGCTGGCTCCTGTCTCTTCCCATTGGCAAGCCAAGAAAAGGAGAGGCCTGCAGGGGCTCTGCAGAAGACAGCAGGACCCGAGGTGAGGGTGAACAGGGCAAACAAAGAGGAAGCATGGGCCCCATTGTACCCTTCACCTGCCCCCAGCTGGAATGGAGCCCTCAACATGCAGCCGCATGGCCTCCTCACCTCCCTGGTGACTCCACCTGGGGAGAGACCTGGCTGGAGGTGAACACAGGCATGTGCAGGAAAAGACTAGTGCAGGGCAGCAAGGCTGTGGCCATGGGCAGCTCTCACCATCCTCCGTGCAGGGGTGGTTGTGGGAAGGTGGGTCTTCCATAGGCACTGGCACCATGTACCCCCTCAGAACCCCGTGCTGTCTGTGAGGACCTCCCAGCCTGGCCCTGCTATTTCTGCAGAATGCTGCCCTGAGGGCCCCCCACTCTCCTGAGGAGCAGCACCCCCCTACCAGTCAGGAAGGGGTGAACACAGAGCAGGTAGGGAGAACAGAACAGCAGAGAAAAAGGGGCAAGTATTTTTGAGCCAATCCTGCCATGATGTGACCGTGCCAATGACAGGCTGGGTGTTTCTGGGTCCCCTTTTGAAAAGCTCTCTTCAAACTCACCCTACCCCCTCTCATTGGACCTTGTTTGTGTGCACTTTACCTTGAGACCAAAACTGCCCACCCCAGCCCCACTCCCACCCTTTCTGGAGATGTGGTAGAGATGGGGTCTCTCCGGCTCCCTCTCTGGACTGGCTGCCCTGGCCCAGCCCCACCCCAGCCCCACCCCTGTGGCCTTGTCATCTCATAACCTACTTACTTTGTCTCCTGGATGATTTCTGGTCATGCTCCCAAATGCAACTTCAGGTGAGCTAACGGGACTCCTCCTTGGGAAAGGGGTTGGCAAAAGATCTGTATAATACAGCTCAGGGTGATGGTGACAGAGGGTCAGTGGCCGTGCTGATAAGATAAGCCCTGGCTTGGCTGTAGAAAACACCATAAGGGAAACCTTTTGGCCAATATCCATCACCCACTCTGCTGAGGCCAGAGGAAGGGAGGCCTCGTGGGCAGACTGGCTCATGACTGGGGAGGAGGCTGAGCTAGGTCCCACAGCTAGGGTGTGGCTGGTCCGGCTGCGCCAGAATCCAGGCCATACCTACAACTGGTTCTCTAGCCCTGGTGTACTGCCCCACCCCCCACCCCCGCCTTCTTCTAGTCACTTCAAACATTCTCTGAGGCTCGGGGATGCCCTTCTCCCATTCCGGAGAATAATCTGATGGTGCAGGGGCCAAAAGCCCAAGATGTCTAGACGGCTGCTGGGTCAAGGTGGCTGATAGCCCCCTTTCTACTTCCTGATTGTGAGCTGGCTTGTTTTCTGTCCTGAGCCCCTGGCCTGGGAGAAGAGTGGGGTCCTCAGAGCAGAAGGGCCAGAGGACAGGGGCATCAAGTGCTCTTCCAGCCCTGGGCCGGGTGTGAGTGAGGCACAAGCACATATGCCTTGGCCACACCAAGGGGACTTTGCAGTGTCTTTTTAACCTTCTCAGAAAATTTCTCAATCTCTGTGATTTATGTAATACTAATGAGCTGTGGGCAATAAATGATGGATTTAAAGCATCAGGGCTTGGCTTTGTGGGTTGTGGGTGGGAGCAATAGGGGTACAGAAACACAGTGGGGACAGGCCAGGGCTGCCTGAGGATTTTGTGGGAAGCCCCCCGAGGAAGGTGCAGACCCCAGGCTCCAGGAGGGGTCAGGCCATCTGGGAGGCACAGAGGGAAGGGGAAAGGAAAGGATGGAAGAGCATGTGAGGGCAGGAAGTTGGACAGAGGGCATGGGTTGAACTTTACAGAAGGAACCCCCCCCCCCCTTTACAGAAAAGTTGCTGAGCACTCACTAAGACCCCACTGCGAGGCACTTGAGTAGATAGGGATGTTGGTAGATCTCATACTGTTGCTATCTGGGGGACACAGAGGGGAGTGCAGGTGGGAGGGTCATTCTGGACTGCCTGGGAGCCCAGAGAGTTTTCATAGGGAGGAAAGATGTGAGCCAAGTACAAAGGTACCAATATCCACAGTGTGTGCGGCACTAGCCCCAGGAATTCTGCCCCTTCCTAACTTCCCCACAGTCCCTCGGGGCCAGGCCTCAGCCACCTCCCAATAGTTCTGGCCCCTCTTCCTCTAGGAAGCCCCCAGAATCCCTGGGGAAGTGAGGCCTGAACTCTTTTCCTGGACCTCTAAGCATCTTCCACCCCTGCAGGGAGAAGCTGATAGCCCCCCATGGCAGGGGGACCATGTTGTAGAGGTGAGGTCCATGGCTGGGGTCACGTCAACCCAGGTGCCAGCCCGAGCTTGGCCCCAGCATGAGTGTTTGACTTCTAGCCAGTCACTTCCTTTATTCACCCATTAATTTGGTCAGGTGTTTATGGAGCATCTTCTCCAACAGAGCCTTGGTGTCTTTAGCTATAAAATGTCAAGAACAAGCATCACTCACTGGGCTGGTGTAAGGATTGGAGAGACCAGGTGAGGAATGCACCCCGACTCTTCACTTTTGCCTGCCACATGTCAAGAGAACTGCTGCCTCCCCTTACCTGTGCACTGGGCCCCTCTAGGAGGCTTGGGGAGGGGGGGCAGGAAAGGGATGGGGGCGGGGTCTGTTCTCAAAGTGATACTTCTAGGTCACGGGGCTTCTGGTCTCTGGGGAATTTCTTCGCTAACAGCCCCACTGGCCACAGCCCCCATCCGGGCGGAAATCCTTGACTCTCAGGACAGACACAAATCCCTCCTGGGAGCTGTTTGTTGTTTTTAGCTGGTTTGGGGGCTCAGCTCCTGCCCAGCCCGGAGATCATTAACACTCCAGGAATGTGGCCTCCCTGGCCCCATCCCCACCCGCTGGCCCCTAGGGCCTCCCTCCTCCCACTCAGGCCATGATTAGAAGGAAAGTCAGAATGCTAGGGGATGAGGACAGTGATGAGTGACTCTTTCTCAAGGCCCTGGGGTACCTGGGATAATTTGCAGAATGGAGCTCCCTCAGTCTTCCAGAGCTGCTGCTGCTCCTGCCATCTCACCATACCCCTGCCGCTGATTAGCTCCTCAAACAGAAAAGTGTCAGCCACTCCCGAAAGGCCTAACCCCCATGTGCCCTTGCTTCCCTGCAGTACCAGGAGTCTCCTGGGCAGTGGCTGAAAAATGTTCATTCACTTCTCACGTCCCACTCTGAGGTAGCCGCTGGCAACCTGATCTAAGCTCAGAGCCTGACTCCTTCCTGACAAGGACATCTTCTCAACCAGAGCAAGAATCTGGGGCCCCACCTCACCCCAGTTCCCTGGGCCTTGTGGAAGGGTAAAGGGAAGGAAGGAGAAAGAGAAGGAAGACAAATGAGTGACAGAGGCACCAGGTGCCCCATGCAAATTCAGCGAGGAAATGAGGGAAGGAGGCTGCCCTCAGCCCCCTGGCCCCCCCGAGCCAGTTCTCCTCTCCGCACGGAAGCATGGCAGAGCGAAGGGCAGTACAACAGGGCCCTCACTCAGTCCAGGGGTGAACCGCACGAAGCTCAGCGTTAGGGAATGGGGTGGGGCAAGACAAGATGCTGGAAATAGAAGTGGGCCAGCTGCTGCAGGGCAAGGGGCAGCTGGGAGCCACTGGAGGCTTTAAGTAGGGAAGTGGATTCATCTGGCAACAGAATGGAGTGTATCGTAGACACAGGCAAGACTGCTGGCGAGACCAGGGGAGAGTCAAGGTGAGGGAAGACGGAGCCTAGACCAGGGGGTGGGAAGGTGATGGAGAGAATGAAGAGATTCAGGATTGCTCAGCTCTCGGTGATTGGTGGTGGAGAGGGTGGCCGAGAGAAGTCAGAGATGGCCCCAGGTTCCTGGCTTAGGCAGCCGAGGACATGGATGGTGGTGCCATTTCTCAGTTAAGGAACAGAAGGAAGAACAAATCTGCAGGCATTCTGCTTTACAAGTTATTAGAGGTCCCTGTGAGGTACTCAAGTCGAGGTGTTGGGACAACTGGATGTGCTTGTCGGGAGCTCAGGAAGCAGGTGGAGACTAGATACGTAGCTTGGCGTGTTAGCCACTTACTGAGCACCTGGAGCTAAAGGGACCGTGGCAACCACCCAGGGGAGGATGTGGGGTGAGAACAGGAAGACCTGGGAGAGAACCTCCAGGAACCCCCACCTCTGAGGCCTGGCCCAAGACAGAGACTGCTAAAAAGCTCAGCCGTAAGAAGGGTGTTATGGACTGAACTGTGTCCCCCCAAATTCAAATGTTGAAGCCCCGATCCCCCATACCTCAGAATGCGACTGTATTCAGAGGTAGGGTCTTTAAGGAGGTTATTAAAGTAAAACGAGCTCAGCTGGGTGGGTCCTAATGCAATACGACTGGTGACCCTATAAGAAGAGGAAGTTTGGACACAGACGAACACAAAGCCAGCCATCTTCAAGCCAAGAACAGAGGCTTCAGAAGAAACCAACCCACTTTGAGCTGGTACTCTGAGCTTAGACATCCAGCCTCCAGAACTGTAAGAAAATGTACTTCTGTTGTGTAAACTGCCTGAGCACACTAACGCCAGGGGTAAGAGGAAGATGAGGAGAGCGTGGCACCCCAGAGGACAAGAGATGAGAATGCTTCCAGTAGGAGAGGCTGTGCACATACTGAATAGGTGCTGGGAGGTGAAGGAAGACGAAGACCAAGCACGTCCTTTGGAAGGACCTGGAGAGAATAGTCTCAGTGGAGTGTGGTCAGGTCAAAAGCCAGATCTCCATGGGCTGAGAAGTGAGTATGTCTCCGACTGGCTGCCAGTATACAATTAACTTGTAAAACAAAGGATTTCCAAGAGACTGGGTTGTGAGCTGGGCATTGAGACACGACAGTGGCTGCAGCATAATGTGGGGACGAAGGGAAGGCTTCCGAAGGCACACTGGGGCTTGCGGACGTTAATGGGTGAGAGGGGAGGAGCCTAGGGAGACAGGCAAGAGGAGTGAGGTCTCCGGAGGGGGGCGGGCCGGGAGGAGAGAAGGGTCTCAGGGGTAACAGGAAGCAGGTGGAGAGGATGGGTTGGATGCAGGTAGTGTGGATCTGAGGGAGGGAGGTTGAAGGGTGAGAGACTAGCTTGCCTGGCCCCTCCAGGTATACTTTGCACCATTCTCTATCCGCTCTCTGTCTGGGAGGCCTACTCGTATGGACTTGCCATTGGGCAAGTTTGGGAGTCTCCAGCGGGAAACTGAGGATTCGAGGAGGGTGACACTGGGGGGTGGATTCCGCGGGCCTCCCCTGCATCATTGGGCCTCCCACTCACGAAGGCTGCGGCTCCTATCTGGGGCTATCTCCATCCATCTGTCCTCTTGAGTTCTGGTAACTGCTCCTGCCCCTGCCTCTTCGGGCCCCAGGGCTGTGGGCCATCGTCATTGGCCTTGTGGCGCTACAACATCTCTTGTCAGGTGTCTAAAACTCGTGAATTGTTCCTTTATCCAACTCTCCTCAGACTGCGCTATTTGAAGGGACTCTTTCTTCCTGGCCCCTGGTTGATATGAAGGTGTTCCCTTGCAGTGCTTCTCATTTCTTTCTGGAGATGGAAATAAGGTCCTCTGTTGAGGGTAAGCAGAAGAGGTTTGGGCAGAAGGGTGACTGTTTGAGACATCCCCTGTGGAGAATGGGAGTGGATTTATCAACAGGAGTGAGGCCTCAGCTGAGGCTGGGACCTTGGACTTCAAGGGGTGCCGTCCAGCACACTCGTGGGATGTCCTCACAGACGCGGCTGCAAGGGCAGGTGGGGAAACAGGTTCAGGCAAGTGTGCAGGTGCCAGGCAGGTGCAACAAGGAGCAGTGGGGCCAGGGGATGTCAGAGAGACAACAGAGGGGCCCGTGGCCAGGAGCGCGTTATGAGGCCAAAGCATGGACATAGGCGACGACTGAACGATGTGAGCGGCAAGAACGTGTGGTTTGATAGGGAAGGACCTCTGAATGTGCGGTTTGAAAGAAGGGGTCACGTGACTGTGGCCTCTCATAAGCCCTGAGAGTAAGCGGTGATGAGGGGAGTAGGAAATGAGGGCCTGGGGTGCTGGGTGGGTTGTTCATGGAGACCCCCAGGTCTCGGGGAGACAGGAAGACCATGAGCTGGTAACCACAGTCTGACAACTGAGGGGGTACGACTGGGACAGGCAGCAACCCCGCCCACGTGCACAGCCGCACGCCCACACACACCCACACAGTCACACTCGCGCACACACGCCCACAGCCCTCCCAGACACTCCCAGACACCCTCACATGCACTCACCCTCACACACACCCCAGACAGCAGATGGGGCGCTCGGGTAATTGGTTAAACCTGTTCCCGATGTCTGGCTCCGCATTGGCAGCGCCTGTCTGACAGGAAAGCTGGCTGGGCCTGCACCACTCAGCCTGCTGGCCTCCCCGCCCCTCCCCCTACGGGGCTGCCCGAGAGCAGGGGCTCCAGGAGAGGCCTGTGGGGGGTGGGGTGGGGGTGCCGCCTGGCTCCCTCCTGGGCAGAACCCAGTTGACGAGGTGAGGGTTCCACGTAGTCCCGCGGGAAGCAGTCACAGCACCCATGAGGAGGAGCTGGTGACAACCAAGTGCAGAGATGCTGAGAGCACCAGCCATGCTGCTGCGGAGCCGTGGGGACTAATCTTGGAAAGTCCCGCGGACCGGCGGAGTGTAAAGATCATTCCCCGAAGCTGAGGCGCGTGGCTTGGGCGACAAGAGCGAAGAACCTGCGTTCCCGCTACTTAAGTCACATACAACATGGGGTTCTTACGGGCGTCATCAGTACCTCAGCCCATCTGACTCTGCAGGGCCTGGGAGGCCAGCCCAGCTGAGGCCATGTGACATAGCCAGGCTCTCTCGCGGAAAGCCTGGCCAAGCAGCCCCTGTCCACCTGTCCTCACCCCTGCAGGGCCCTGATCTCCAAGAGGAAGGAGCAGTCGAGGGAGGGCCGGGAGCATCATTCCTCGGCTTCTTCTCCCCTTCCCGGCTGCATCTGTGTCTCTTCGAGAGAAACTTTGGTTTGTTCCCTGGAGAGGGCCCAAAAACTCCCAAATTAGCAAACCTGGCAAGCCGGCAGCTCAGAAAATAGTTCATCCTGATTCCATGTTTTTCAGGCTCACAGAAGCCTTTATTAATGAAGTCACAACACCAATATTTACCGTCTGCAGGGAGAGGCACAACACGGGGGGGTGGGTGGGAGTGCAGTGGGGACTCCCGGCCCGCCCCTTGCAGGCCTGGCCTAGGAAGATTGGCAGGTTTCCTTGGGTCCTTTCCAGCCCTTTATCTGGATGACAGGGGCTGCTCTGCTGTGATCCTCGTGTACCTCCTCCCCCACCAAGTGACAGAATCTTGAGAGGAACAGCTCGCCCATTCCCCTGCCCCCACCGGTGCCAAAAGGATGCCTCCCCTTCTCACCCTCACCCCACCTGGGTGGACATGCTCCCCAGAGGTTATCCACCTGCTTGGCAGTGAGAGTGTCCACCCCAAGGTGAGGACTTTCAAGATGCCAGGAATGTGTTCCTGGCTGATGGGGTGCAGAGGGGCACTGAGATGGGAGAAAGCCCTTTGGTTTCTAGCATTGACTGGACCCAAGTGAGATGCTGACAGGCTCAGCAAAAGGACCTTCCGTGCTTGGATCCCTGCATGGGCCCCAGGCAGCAAGTCTTCAACATTGACTTCAACATTAATCAAGCCCCCAACACATTCCAGGAGCCTAGAGAAGCATAAGTAAAGGCACAGCACAGGCAAAACCCATGGCTCACTGGGGGACAGGGGTGACATGGATGAGACTGAAGCCAAGGGCACCAGGAGCGAGGTAGGAGAGGTCAAGCCTGGGAAGGAAGTGGGGCAGGGGAGGGGGCTTAGGAAGGGTGTGACACAGTCCTGTCTGGGCTCAAGGAAGAGAACCCTAGCCACAGCATGGAGGTCCTCCTTTGAAGCGGCCTCATCCTTGGCAATCCACATAAACCTCATTATGTCTGCCATCCCTTCCCTCTCCTCCCAACCCCCCAGGAGCCATGTACACTGCTTCCCAAGGTAGAAGAAACCTTGGCCGTTTGTCAAGGTGGGCAAGCCTGGAAGAGAACAGGTGGGGAGATGAGTCAGCTGTGAATGTGTTGGGTTCAAGGTGCCAAGGGGGCTGGAGTGCAACAGACTCGAGCAGCCGGCTAGGTGGCTCTGCAGCTTGGCAGAGGTTGGCTGGAGAGAGTCCAGGGAGCCAGGAGAAGTCCCAGACATGGATGCGAAGCCCCAGGCAGAGGGCACAATCAAGAGGCAGGTGGAGCAAGGAATGACCCTGCAGAGGACAGGGGCGATGAGGCACGGATGAGACTGGGGAGGGCTTGGAGAGACGGGAGGTAAAAGTGTCAGAGGTACTGGAATAAGGCAGGGAGGGGTATGGGAATCAAGGAGGGAATGGCCAGAAGATCAGGGCGTAGATGAGGCCAGACAGGAGGCAGCTGAGTTTGGCCCCAAGGGGTGGCAGTGACTGGTGATGGCATCAGCATCGGGTTAGAAAGCTCACGGGAGGTGAAGAAGTGGAGACAGGTCTGGACGTTGTAAGAGAAAGGTGTCAGGAATACAGGTCTTGCTTTTAAGGATGAAGGGCACGTTGATGTGTGACAGTAGGAAAGGCAAGTCGATGAGCGGAAGAGCAGGTGAACTACAGAGCTCTATTGGGTCCTTCCTTGCTGTTTCCTGGCTGGAGGCCCTGTGTCCGTGGGGACCGGTTACAGGCTCAGCCTTATGCCCCATCTCGGAAGTTTTCATCTACACAGAGGAGTTCTCCGGGGACGGGTGCGCATCCTGGTGAAGCTAGGACCCGGGGCTAGCATGGTCAACTTCTGTGAATGGTGCCCCCGCCCCTCAGCTCCCAAGTCTCCCTTTTTCCTCGAGTGTCTCCTCAATTGGAGGAGCCACCAGTCTCTCAGCATGCAGAAGTAGGCATGTTCTCTCTCTCCAACAACCCACATGGGCCTGTTTCCCACCGCTCAACAAACTTGGAAACTCCCAAGCATAGCCTCCCTTAAGACACAGAGTGGTCCTTCCCTATGTCTGGCCTCCATTTCTCTTGCTGTACAGTTGGGAGCTAGAGACCAGGGTAGAGACCACCAAGGCACTGCACAAGCTTGCTCTGCTGGTCCCCACTGGTCCCCAGAACCGGAATCCGCCACCCAGGCTCGCAGGCTCTGGGGTTGGAGCTGGATGCCCATGTCATTAAGAGAGAGACTTTTATTATTCCCATAGGGAAGGGAGATACAAGGGGATCACTAAGAACTACAGCGGGTGCCTGGAAAATAAATTAAAACAGAAACGCATCAAAACAAACAGGAGATAAGAGAAATGGAGAATGGCTGGGAGGCTGCAGTGGCTGGCGGCCCGCCCAGGCAGGCAGGCTCTCCGAGGAGAAGGTTGAGCAGTCCCAGGCCTCAGCCAGCCCATTTCTTGTCCCTCTGGCAGTGGTAGCCCCAGGCTCCAAGCCCTGTGAGGCCGTGACTCGAGGCCTCCCCGAAGCCTGGCGGGGGGAGCGGCCAGAGTCCAGCTGGGCCCACCCGGGGGCCTGGCCAGCAGCGAGCAGACGCTCTGCCCTCATGGATCCGTGGCTGCCCCCCCCTAGTCATTGGAGGTGACATCGATGTCCTCCCCGTTGGCCTGCTTCGTGGCGATGCGCCACCGGTTGATGTGGTGGGAGCCCTTCTTCTTCTGCTCAGACTCAGGCCCCTCTTCCTCCAGCTTCTGCCGCTTGTACTTTGTCCTCCGATTCTGGAACCACACCTTCACCTGGGCCAGGGAGGGAGGGGCAGAGGTAAGAAACACCCAGGAGGCCCCCAGAACAGGTACTGGGGCCTCAGCACCCAGGCTGAGCTGGGAGCCAGTTGGGGAAACCGAGACCAGGGTCCTCTCCTCTGGCCAGGTGCCACCTGCTGGGTCCAGAAGACTACTCTTCCAGATGCGAATGAGGTGGGGCAGGGAGAGGATACAGTGGGCCACGAGGAGCCATTTTCCCATCCCTCTATCACAGAGGGAAGGGAGCAATCAGGGAGCTGCCGAGCATCCTGTAGCCACAGCATGGCAGAAGGGAGGAACCCAGGCTCTGGAGCCCAGCAGACCTGGGTCCCTACCCATTTCTAGAGAAGAGAGAATAATTGCTCCTTCACGAGGCAGAGATGAAGAGTAAGTGGGAGAATATATGAAAAGCCATCACATGAGTCCTGATGAGCTCCCTGTGGGCCTGATATGGGCCCCACCTCCCAGGGCCACCCTATGCTCTTTGCAGCACAAAGAGGCAGAGCGGACATGACTACGTGACCAGGAGATGATGTCCACACCAAGAGCAGTGCTCACAACAGCCAGAGCATTCCTGGGGTCACGGACCCCGCCACTCAAAAGGCTCTGGTTCACACACCATCTAGGTCAGTCTCTCCAGGGGACCCTGTGAGCAACGTCAGGTGGAGTTACCCCCATCCCACATCAGAAGTAGAGCTGGACAGGTGGGAAGTCTGGTCCCTCAGGTGGCAACTCCTCAGGGTAGTCTGAAATCCACCAATGAGGCCTCATCCTCCTTAGACATAGCAGTGTCTGCAGCCCCACCTGGGGCAGGGCTCTAAACTTCCTGCCCCCAAAGCCTTGGCCTCTGTAGCCTATCCAAATATGGGAACAGGTCACATGGGAGAAATCACAGGGGACAGAAGCGAGCTCCTCTTTAAACAGAGGGTCCCCCACTTCTGTGTCAGGCATTGAGAGTCCTGACAAGGGGAGGGTTCAAACAGTGGACAACTATCTTCTGTGATGGGTTGGGGGGTGCTTAGAGGGAGGAGCAGGTCTGCAATGCAAAGCCTCTGTGAAGAGGCTTAGTCCCATCTCTAATCACCCCTCATTTCTCCCACCTCCCCCAGCATGTGATCAGTGTCCAGGATACAGCCTTTAACATCTTCGTGGGCGTGATCTAGGAGGGTTGTCCCAGCTTCCTGACTAGTCTTAGTGCGTGGGGACTGTGGAGAAAGTCTCACTCAGTCTGTCAACTCCTCCTGACCATACAGTTCTTTACTTGGCCTTACAGAGCCAGGCCAGCACCCCCATCCTCAGAGCTGGTAAAGGTGAGTCTGGGTGCTGATCCTTTGCTAAGTTCCTTCCCTTCTCTGGGCTTAAGTCCCTCATCCATAGGAGAGATATTTTCGGGGGCCCCTGCGGCTCCAGGGCACCTCCTGGGCAGAGACGGCAGGGTTACAAGGCATGGATGGTTTCCTGAAAATGACAGCTCATTTAAAAAGCAAGCAGGTGCTGTCACCTGCAGCTGGGTGATCTGTGGTGTCCATGACAGTGGTGACTGGTAAGTCATGTGTGTGGAATGATGGTGAGCACCTTGGTTTTGGCAGCAGCAGTTACTGCTGAGGGGAGATCCTGGAACCCTGGGTGGGGCCAGGAGCAGTCCTCAGAAGACTACCCAGTCCAACCCCTAGTCCCTGAGAATGGCTGAGAAGCACAGGTCTTAGCCATAAAGCCAGGCAGTGGCAGCCAAAAGCAAGCAGGCCTGGCATCTGGGCGTAGGGAGCAGTTTCCTGCCCAGGACATTCTACCTTCATGCTTCCCAGACACTACCCCCTATCCCCTTCGTGGAACTCACCCAGTCCAAGGCTTCCCCTAAGAGCACACCCTTCCCAGGGTCTGCCCTACCCCTTGATTTTAGAGCATTGGTTGGGGGTGGAGGCAGCCAGCCAGAGACAGGAAGAGATGAGGTGCCTGGCCTGGTGGATGGTGTAAGAGGAGGATCTTCTTCCCTCATTTCTAGCGTAAGGTGCAAACCTGTCGCCTGCATGTCTCACCACAGGTAGACAAGGGAGAATGGTAGATGCTCTGGGTGCAAGACTTCTAGATTCCATAATCACCTTTCCTTGGGTACCAGGCTGGCTAGGCCCTGGGTGGTTCTGCGTGACAGAACTGCGTGGCAGCCAGCCTGGTCCCCACCCCCTATCGTGGAGCCCACTGACACTACACCAGCCAGTAGGTGGGTGAGCTCCTGTGGCAGGCATTTGTGTGTGACTCAGGCCTGGATGCGGGGTTGGGGCAGCATTCCTGAGAGCCCAAGGGGCTGGCCAAGGGTTAAGTGTGCCCAGCCTAGCGATGGGGCAATCCGGGGAAGCCCTGGGCAACACCAGGACCTAGGGCCCTTCCTGCACCTTCTCCCTCCCACACAACTCCCAAGTCTCCTTCCAGGAAGGATGGATGGACCCAGCCTGCTACCCTCGCCTCACAACACTGGCCCAAAGAAGGAAAGTTTCCAGTGGTGGAACCCCAGGTGCAGGATATGTTTTCAGGCAAGGGCCAGCTTCCTGGCACACCCAAATGAAAGGTGATTCGGAATATTTTCTCCATGAAAACGACTGGGGTCAAGGAGGCAGATTTTTAGAAACAGGGATGCAAACTCTCTCCCTAGGCAGACCGGCTATCTTCTGAACAGCCTTAGGCTGAGTGACCAGATGCTGTTTACAAAGACTGTAATAACAGGGGGATGCTTCTGACTTCATAATATCAGTGAAAACGGCAGGATGCAGTTTGGGCACAGTGTGATCACAACCATGGAAAATAAAATCTATGCATGGGGAAAAAAAGACTAGAAGGAAATGTACCTAAAGTGAGGGTGACATTTCTTTCTTCTTTCCACTTTTCTGACTTCTCTTTAATGCATTACTGATAACAGTTAATAGTTATTTTTTACTTAGAAAAAGAAAAAGAACTGGGATCTGAGTGTAGTATGAGACAAGAGTGACATCCCATCACCTCTCTAACCCAGCCTCTGGGGTCACCCCAGAGCCCTTTCCCTAGAGGACAGAGGCCCTAGAAAGGCTACCAGCTCTGGGGGAGCTGTGCCTATTCTGCACCTGCCTCCCTGGAACATCTGCACATGAGCCCTCAAAGACACAGTTGGGATGTTGGCTAAAGGAATCCTTCCCCCATTTCTGAGTCTCCTGGGTTTGCAGAGAGGTTCCCTGTGGTCTCCAAAGTCCCCATCCCATTGAATGTCTCTTTTTCAGGTAAGCCGGATCATTCCAAGATTCTCCACTTTTGCCTGAGTTACCCACCTGGGGTACTCTTCCTTAGCCTTCAAATTCCTGCTCAGATGTTCCTAGGCTGGGCCTGCCCTTTGCCCATCTGTACTTCCTTAGTACTTTTCCCTGTCGCAGCAACAGTGACCCCAGCAGTGGGTTAATTTATTTGCTTGAACCTCTGTCTCCTCATCAGGCTGTGAGAACCTGGAGAATCAAAGCAGTGTATAAGTCTACTCTAGAGTCCCAGTGGGCATGTTCCAGTCTGTTCAGCAAGCTGGGCAGAGGTGAAGTGACCTGCACTCTGCTCTTGGCAAGAGGTGCCTAGGTCAGAACTGGAAAGCTGAAGAAAATCAATGGTGGAGGGAATTGAGATCTAATCAGAAAATGGGTTTGGGAAGTGCAATTGCTGGAAAGATGGGTTTAGTTCAGCGGACACTTCTACAAGAGGGTCAACTTTTTTATTTTAATTTTTTAAAAGATTTTTAAAAGTTTTATTTAAGTAATCTCTACACTGAACCCCAAGATCTAGAATTGCATGCTCTACCGACTGAGCCAGCCAGCCTCCCCCAAGAGGGTCAATTCTTAATTCTCCATGTTGTGAATTGGATTAACCACTTCTAGGGAGAATCTGGGCGAGGGAGAAAGACCTATTGTTGGGGGGCACAAGGGTCAGCATGAGTCAAATAGGACGAAGAAAGTGCTGTGGATAAATGAAGGAATGCATGCATGCATTAATGTATTAAAGGACTGATTGATGTATGTATGCATTGATGAATGAAGGTGTGTATGTATTAACGAACAGATGAATGGACAAAGGAACTAACGCACAAGCCAACTACAGCTCCAGCCAATTGTTTCAGACTTTACTTTTGAATAACCTATTTGAATGAACCAGACTTGGACCCTTCTTTTCTACTAGTCCCCAACTTTAGTCCCTCCCAAATGGAAGAGTCTGTGGCTCCTGCCTGCATACTTTCAGACAAATACTTGTCCTCAAGGAGTTTGAACACCCTATCAAGATAATAGCCTTTTCCACTGGGGATCCATTTCCTATTATTTGATCATATGAGCTACTCTCACTCACAGTGTCAAGCCCAATGTCATGAAGCTCAGCCCTCACCCCACCAAACTGAGGCCACCTCTGACTCCCCATCAACCATAGCCCTAACTCTTCCTAAGCCTTCTTGTTTCCTCCTCTGTCCAACCATCCTGGATGCTTGCCCTCACTCTCAGAGAGACATCACAGATTCATCTGCCTCCGCAGGACCAGGCCCTGGAGAACCACTCCAGTCTGCCTTACCTCCCCTGCCCTGTCCTGCCTCCCACTGGACTCCTGGAACATGAATGATGCAGAAATTCTTGGAGAAGAGCCAAGACTTGAAGAAGGGATGAGTCCATCTCAGAACCAACAATAAGCTAGCAACAAAGGCCTCTTGACCTTTCCCTAAAATTCAAGTCATTTGGATATTTCCTTCTCATCCGTCCCCCCCAAAACAGAGCTTTTCAGAGCAGGAAGGGGCCCCAGGAAGTCTCCTTACCATGCTCCTGGGGGAAAAACCCATAGGCGGGTAACTATACACTCCTTCCTTCTAAGACCTCCCCACCTGTTCTTGGGCCCCAAGATGGTGGCCAGACTTGTCAGCTCCCACTCCATCTTAACTCACCCACTTCAAACCCTCCCCTTCCTTCCCACCAACCTAGAATCCTATGCATCCCACTGAGCCTTCTGGGCCTAGGTCTCCTGGGAGCCTTCCACCCATACAGGTCTCCCCTTACCTTCCTCAGTCACGGTGTGACTTCAAGAGGACTCCGGTCACTCACCCTGTGCATATCCCATAAGTGTGCACACTTTACATTTTGCTCCCACCACCAAATGAGGAATCTCCAAGGCTAAAGACTCCATTTCTACACTCCTTTCCCTCATAGCTCAAGTGAACTCAAAGCCGGAAAAGGTGAAGAAACACCCGCTGAACTGGTCAAAGCAGACAGGGCAGCTGGAAACACGGACCAATTGATCAGCCTGGAGCAAACAAATGCTTTCTCTCATTCCCCATAAAACTAACGTGTCACCCCACACATGCACATAAGCACCCGAGCTGCTATCCGTGCCATGTGTATATATGATATCACCTGACCTTTGGGCATCATCTCACTGCTCATCTGTGCTCCACACTGTGGCACATACATGTTACACACACACACACACACACTCACTTGCCCTCACAGCTCTGATCTGACCCAAATCCGGGTCTGTACCACCAGACTGAAGCTTAAATGGGCCTCATTCAGTCATCGAGGTCAGACGCTGAGGCTGCGCCACAGCAGTGAGGAGCAAGTAATTAGAGCCAGAGGGGAGAACTAGCCCTTTTCCCAGGACCACTCCCTCCACTTCCTGGATTGATCCACTGCCATCCCAGTACAAACACCCTCTCTCAACCAAACACACAAACCTGCCCCCAACAAAGAAGCCCAGGTTTCCCACCTGCCAACACTCCATACTAAAGCTTTGAGCATGCATACACCCCTGAGCTCTGGCTGGGTTAAGACCCACACGTTGATTTCCTTAACTCTCCCAGAAGTTTTATCCGTGAACTGGTGGACAAAATGAGATCATGTAGATTAAAATGCAAGGGAAAGATAGAAAACAGAGGGACAGGAAGGGATCAGTGACTGCAGAAAGCAAGGGAAATGACTGATAAAGTTAACACATGGATATGAGTACAATCAAGAGAAATTCACCTATTCATTCGATACATGTTTATGAAGCCTCTATGCCTTGCTGGTCTTTGAGCTGGACCCTACGGTATAGAGAGAAACAAGAAGGCTTGACCTCTGGCTCCCAGAGCTGGCCTGTTATTCATCAGAATCACCCAGAGAGCTGTTTTAAAAACATTTCCTGGATCCCATCCTGGAACTCCTAAGAGAATCTCCTCAATGGGGCCTGGGAATCTGTATTTTAAGACTTCTTGGTGCAATGGATCTAGCCAGTCCACAGAGTGACGTTTGGACATGATAGATAATTAAACCACAGCAAAGTCCTAGGTGTATTATGATATATGGGAGATGTACTGTGAGCTCTGAGAACTTGCAGGAAGCATTATATAGAAACACAGAGAAGTAGAATATGGATGAGCCAGAAACTCAGGGCTGGAAAGAACCACGGAGTTGATTTCATTAAATCTTACAGATACAGCAGACTGAGGCCCAGAATGAAGACAAAGGCAGAGCTGATGACATGACAGGTAAGCACCAGCAGATATTTGAACATGCATCTGCGAGTAGCTAACTAGATCTGCAGAGATGGAAGCTTGAGATGGATGGTATAGATACACAGAAGATAGAACAGATGATAAGGAAATAATCAACAGTTGGGTAAATGAGAGCTATTATTAGGAAGATTATAATTAATAGAAAATATAAATTAACTAGCTATGGAGAGGCAGTTTAATGAGAGCAGACAGAAGTGCGTGGCTAGATATAAAACAGCTATCTGTGATGGATTGGAGAGCCCTGAGAGACAAATGTAGGTACTGACAGTAGAAATAGATGGCAGGGAACTGATGAGAGAGACTGTCGCTTGACAAACAGCTGATAGCTGGAAATGACAGGTAAGTTTGCCTGATAAATACTGAAAGATGGACAATTAATTAAATATATGGCATAAGTCCAAATAATAAGTACCAGAGGGACAGAAAGCTCTGCTGATGAAGGAGACTGGATGGGGCAGAAGAAACACTGGACTGAGTCAGGAAACCCAGGTTTGGGGCTCACTGTAACACTAACCTGATACACTACTTTAAACAAAGGGAAGGGAAGGACTGGGGATGAGAATTAATATTATTTGAGTTCATATTAGGTGACTTTAATCTTTAAACAATCTATCTTCTGGATGAGAACATCACAGCTCAGAGAAGTTGAGTAACTCACCCAGGGTCACACAGATAATGAAATCCAAACTGCCTGCCTAGGGAGCTCTGCCCAGTTGGTGTCTCTTTCCCAGAGTCCTCACCTGAATAGATGAGCCTCTCTAAGGAGGTTTCTCAGGCTCAAACCTCCCATAGTTCTATTGTGGTTTCTTGTTCCATATGCTAAAACCAGCTCACTTATAGATAGAATATGAGTAGACATAAGAGTTTTGATAGTGATGCTGGGTATATTAGTCTATCTGGGTTTTGTTTTAAATGTGTTTGGAACATAATGAAAATGAAAGAAACAATCATTACATTTACTAACTGGCATTGTTAGGAGCAAATAGGCAGCTAGACTTGGTGTGAAAGAAAGTTAATTAAAAATCCTCTCACTGAGCTAAAAAATTGAAAGTTTAAAAACAATGACATTATTTCAACAAGTGTTAATCTGTGGGTGGGAGGATTATAAACCAGTTTGTTTTCTTACACTTATGCAATTAAAATTTAATAACTAATACTTTTTAAATGATGTTAACTATAAACACCATTCTTAAATTGACACCTTGTTTTAGACAATAATTTTAAAACACTCCCAGGAGGGAACGGGGGTATTATTTTTTTAACTTGTTTTTTTTAACATCTTTCTTTAAAACATTTTAAAAATTAACTCTATCATAAGCTTTATCCCTGCTGTTAGAACAGCCCAGCTAGCAAATCTGAAAAAGCGCGGGTCCTGCAGTGGAGTCCAGAGTAATGCATTGATTAAATGGGGGCATCAGACAGATAAGACAATAGATGCCAAAATGGGACGCGAGGACCAGCGGGTGATGTCCGCCAGGGGAACTGGGGAGGCAGTTAGGGTCTGAGCCCCCTTCCTATCTTCACTGCTCCTCTGAGACCCGAGGCTGCCCCCTCAAGATCCGGGACCAGGGTGGTGTATCCGGGATACTGGCGGTGGTGTAGTAGGGGCCAGACCAGCAGGAAAGGGGAGAGGAGGCTAAAAAGCGGGCAAGCATACCTCTCTCATTTGCAGATCTGGGAGCTGTCAGGGACATAAGGGAGTAAGGTCTCCCGAGGCCCATTCAGACCCTGAAATCCGCCTCCAGGGCACCAGCCAGCCCCTCCAGCAAGTCTTACTCCCAGGGACCAAGAGCTTAGGCGGTGCTTCCAGGCAGCATTTATTTATGGCGAAGTCTTTACACATAACAAACCCAAGTCTGCCTCCCTATAACTCCAATCTAGTTCTTAAAATTTTTCTTTTCTTAATTATCCATTACAAAAACACTCCTGTAATGTCACCCAGTTCAAAACCCCTCCAACACCATGGAGTTTGTTCCTTTCCCCAGCTCAACGGCCCTTCCAGTGTTTGAACACAGTCCCTGACTCCCAGACTCTACTTTCGCACCATCCCCTGTCTGCGCGCCCAAACGTTTACCAGTTTTGAGAGCCCTGTCTGCGCAGAGATCAGTGCCACCCTGGGACCCCAAGCAGGGTCGGGCCCCTTCCTGGCTAATCTCCTCTGCTTCTGATGTTTACAGCCTGAGGACACGTGGGCTTTCTCCACACACCCCATCCGCCTTCGCCAGCTCTGCCCATGAAAAGCCCAAGCAGCAAAGCCAGTGTGGGAAAGGTCTGGCCATCCCACAAAACTGCGAGCACCCCCCGGAAGAGTGGCGGGAGAAGGGCTGCAGTAACCACAGGACTGAGACGGCTCCAGTGGACTCAGGGGCAGCTCAGGAGTGACTGGGGCGTGGGGCTCCACGCCCTGCCTCCTCCTGATAAACTGGCACCTCCTATGGGCTTGCTGAGCAGACTGGGGAAGTGGTTTGATTCCAACCTCCTGGTGGTACTTAGTGCTTGACAGAAGTCCTGCGGCCTCCGCGAGGCTAAGCGCAGCGGGAGGGAAGGGTCTCTAAAGACTGGTTTAGCTGGAGGGCCGCGGGGTAGAGGCGGTGGTGGCTTTTGGAACTGGGTGGGACAGAGCTCCGGAGAAGGCGGGGATGAGAGTCGGGCTCCTCCTGCACCTGCCCGTCCTCCCCCCCCCCCCCCCACCTGGGCTGACCGGCCGAGCGCGGAGGCCCGCGGGGTGGTTATTACCTGCGTCTCGGAGAGGCTGAGGCTGCCGGCCAGCTGCTTCCGCTCGGCGCCCACCACGTAGTGGTTCTTCTCGAAGGCGCGCTCCAGCCGCAGGAGCTGCGAGGGCGAGAAGGCCGTGCGGATCCGCTTGGGCTTGCGAGCGAAGGGGCCGTGCAGAAGCAGCCCGTCCTGGGGCACGTCGCTCGCTGCGGCCGCGCCGCCGACGGCAACACAGCAGGTACAGACAGAGAGAAGGGGCGCCGTGAGCCGCAGCCGGGCCGCCGCCGGGCCGCCCGCGGGAGCCGGCCAACCCCGGCCCTCTGGCCCGGCTAGCAAACGCCCTCGGCGCTTCTCTACCCTCTGCAATCCTTGACTCCCCGCCCCCACTTCTCCCTTTCCCTCTCGCCGCCCCTTCCTAAAGTCCAATCCCCTGTCCTCCCCCGACACCTAGGGGGGAGAGTTAGGGTCAGAGTGCTACCCTGTCATTTGCGGGAGGGGTGGAATAGCAGAGCTGCGGATCACTCCGTTGGGCCAGGAGGAGGGCCCAGGCCTAGTGAGGCGCCGGCCGGTCCAAATCCACAGCGCCTGGAGCAGCGGAAGAGGCCATGGGGTGGGAAAAGTCCCTTAGCTCTCTTTGTCCACTTTGCCCTGTCCTATTTCCCTCAAAAAGGCCAAGAGTAGAGACAGGGCTGGATGTCAGGAAAGTGACACCCTCATGCCAAACACATTTTCAAGAACTAGAAGGTAGGTACCCAAGGCACTCTCTTTTCACACCTGTTTAAACCAGCCTTGCAGCTAAATGATTAGGCTGCTAGCCCTTTGAAAATTCTTGCCAACAGGCTCAGGCTCTACCTTGCAAGTGGTAAAAATAGGCCAGCAGCTAGGTCAACGTCCAAGCAATTCCTGAAGGTCTAAGGTCAGGCTTCTTCCTCCCCCTTCCCCACCTCTTTCCCCCAGGCCTTCTGGTAAAGCCCACTCCCCACAGGAGACTCCTACTGCTCTCCGTGGGAAAAGGCCTTGCTTCATCCCTGAATAGTCCCGTGCTGAAGAAACACGTGTATAAATATCTAGATGTCATCTTTCTCTCTAATATATATAGATATAGATATATTGGTTTCTGCATGGGCGTGTGTAAATATATGCTCCAGCCTCCCTACTGTCTTTTTCTCCCATCTACCATACAGGATTTTCAAAGAGTGTGATTGTCCCTTGGCAAATGTTGGCCATCATGGGAACTCAGCTCCTACCTGCAGGAGGAGGGGCTGACACTGGGTTCAATGAGGCCGGGTGGTTAGGTCAGGAACTACAGAAGCCAAAATAAGCTTCCACCCACAGCTTCAGTCTCAATAAACCCCCCACTAGGCCTTCACACAATCTCTGGCTTGGTTGCACATGCTAACAGGCTTGAAACAGGCCCTTACATCACCCATGGATCTCATGCAGTGGCACATAACAGTCCCCCTGACCCACTGACAATGCAGAGCCCTAGATGGAATGTTTTCACACAGTTAGCTGTTGAGATTTGACTGATCCAATTAATTTCTTCAGAAATGGCCACTGGTTTTACCCAATTTGACCTGTTGTTTTGTTTAAGATAATTGTTTGGATCTCCGTTGAGATCTCCCATCTCTGGAAACACTTCTATAAGTGAAGTAAGGTCATATAATTGAGATGTTGTTGCTAAAACTCTCCAGGTAACTGTTCATGTCCCTCTGCTGGCGGATACTGATTGGCATTACTTTCTTTGGAGGCCTTGGGTCCTTGGGGTTTGGACACCTACACAGGTGAACTTTATTGCTGAGGTTTTCTGTGGAACAAGATTGCTAGAGGGGAGATAAAGTCCCCTGACAATCACTTATCCATTTCAAGTGGCTGGATCTGTGCAGCTACAAAAGGGAGTGGGATCACATCACAGGGGGGATGGAGGGGGACAGCCTGCCCAGTGGGCCCTTCAAGGTGGCAGCAGGCCGAGGGCTGTTAGGCCTGACTGAAGGCAGTTTAACTGGTAGTGGTGGAGGGGACAGATGATCAGGGGAGATGGTCTGGAAGAGAGGAATAATGAGGAGAGAAAGGAGGAGACTGATCCAAGTAGAAATAAGAATTAAAGTCTTAAGTGGGTACCAGTGTGATTAGGCCAGGGAAAGGTGGGAGAGGTGAGTGGGAAGCAAATACTTCTTGTTGATATTAAGTTGCTTCAAAACACAGCATTGTTCTGACCCTGGGGGAAGTCCCAACAGTGGTTTTTCCTCTGGACAAGTGAGCTGGAGAGGGAAAAGGCCTTGATCATCCCAGAGTTCACAGGGTTTGGCCTCAGCAGCTCAACTGACCCAGGCTAGTGAAAAGTGAGGCGGCAGCCTGGAGAGACCCTGTAGGTGGGAGCGAATGGGGTGCAGGGGTGCCTAGGGCAGTCTGTGGCTGAGAAAGCAGAACTACAGTCTGCCTCAGTGTGTGTGACTTGATGGCTGTTTTGTAATTCTGGGAGTGTGTGTGGGTCACTTGTGCGGTGAAGTTCTCTTTCTTTGTCTTTATAAACCCAAAGTGGAAGATGGAAGCAACAAGCTTCTCTCTCCTGACATACGCATGTCCCTTTGCCTCAAGTCTGGCTATTTTAGGAAAAGCTGGGTTGCTTGGTTTATTGTAATGTTCTGTTGGGGGCAGATAGCATATGTATAGTATTCTGTATGTGCAGAAGCACAGGGGTCCTTCTGACCCAACCTCGAAGAAGCAAGGGGCAGGAAAATTACTCAAGATGCTGAAAAGTGATGACAGATTGGATTTCAAAAGAAGCCAGGCCTTTCCCTATAAGAAAGAGGTGGTTTAGTGCAAAACTAACCATCCTGAGAAACTGATCAATAGCTCTATGTTTCTGTAAGGACAGTGATGCCTTAGGTGCCTATGTGCCTGGTACCCTCTCATTATGGGTAGGGGGCCTCAACAGTCCCTACCACAGCTTCAGTTCCCCCTAACTGGACCACAAGAACAGAACAAGCTTGGGGCTGGGGTGCAGTGTGGCCTGTTTCCATGCAGTAGTTCTGGCCTGTGGGAGTGGGCTGTCAGTTTCAGACAAGGATAGGTGGAAAAGTGGAGAGGGGCTGAGTTAGCCTTCCCTGGAGCCAGGAGGAACTGAACCCCAGCCCACTTTGCTCCGGCCTCTCACTTCAGGCCCCTCCAAGGCAATGACTGGCAATAGAGACTCCCAGGAGTGAGGTGGCTGAAGGTGGGAGCTAGGGATCCGAAGTGCCCAGGCAGACGCTGCACTCTCTTCGGGAGAGGCCCGGGCCGGCCCGGGGTTCTGGGTGGCTGGCTGGGCGGAGGAGCCCGGGGCAACAAGAAGGAGAGGCCGGCCAAACTGCGGAGATAACCTCATTCCCCCTCCTCCTGCCGGAACAAAGGCGCCCTTTGATGCACCGGCCCATTGCAAACGCCGGTCCCAGTGGGTTGGGGCTTCCCAGGCCCCCTCCTGACGCTGTTCTTGGCCTGGAAAGTTCCTGAGTCCGGGTAATAACACCGAAGTGCGGCCAACTCCGCGTCTCCGCCGGCTCCTCCCCTTTAGGCCTCGAAGGCCACCGGCTTCAGGATCCTGACGCCTGATCCAGACATCCCGCGTGGGCTCTGTCTCTTCCACCTCCTGGCTCTGCCGGAAAAGCTGCTTGCCTGCGCGCGGGCCCGTGCTGCCCGAGAGCGCTGCGCACCGAGCGCAGACATGTTCCTTTTCGTTCGTGTAGGGTTTCGTTTCTTGCATTAAAACGGGGCTGAAATGAGCATCGCAGAGACCCGGTTCTCTAGAAAACGCGGCGCCGGAGGGCCTGGGACGGCTCTGCCCGCAGCCCCAAGGCCCCGTTGGGACCGCAAGGCTCACAGCCGCCGGGGCGCGCACCGGGCTGCAGCGATGAAGACCGGACCCAAAGCCGAAACGTGTCAGCGTCCGAAAAGTCCTTCAGTGTCCAACGGATTTCCGAGTTCAAAAATTCGGCCACGCATGGCTCCATCTCCGCGTCCAGACACGGTTCTTGAGAGAAAAATCCAACCGTTTTTGCAACTCGACAACGTGCCCGCCGGGACTGATGGCTCAGGGAGCGGCGGCAATTTCTGAGAAGGTTTTTCGGAGAATTCATCTGGCCTCGCTTGGCTGGGAATGCTCAGAGCTGGATCAGTCGCGAGGTGCCCCCGGCCCTCAGCGCCCCGCGCCCGCGGGGACGAGGCTAGAGGCGGGAAAGGCAGAGCGGAGGGCGTGGGGCCCCGGGTCCGAAGCCAAGGGCACAGCTGTAGAGACCATCGGATGAACAGAGACCACAGGGCTTAGGATTGGTTCTGCCCTCTCCTCTGAGTCCCTGTCTCTGCACCATCCTTCTAACCACGGGCCCCTTGTGCCCCGTTCCGACGGTTCAGAAGCAGCCGCGTCTCTCAGATCGGCCCATGGGTGCCAGGTTTTGAGACCCAGGCCAGGCCCCACGGAGTACCGAAGTGGTTTGCTCAGTTTTGAATAAAACTTCATTTATAGCAGTAAACAATGATTGTAATTGACAAGTTTCATGCCCAAAGCGGCTGACACCATAGGTTGTTTTTTTTTTTTTTTTTTTTTTTTTTTTTTTTTTTTTTTTTTGCCCCCAAGATGATTTGGGCAAATCTTTGAAATCCCAGGGGGACAAGTCTGCCCACAAAAATTCTTGTTCAAGTAATTACATTCTTTTATTTTGTGGGATCTGCTGGGTCAATATCTACTGGTCAGATGGGACTAAGCAAATTGACAAAGCAGGACCGGGAAAGCCGCTCTCGGTGAAACAGTGAAGCATCTATAGTCAAAGCTTCAAAAGATCATTTTTCTTCTGTTACCTAAATAATGGTACCAAGCATCTGGTTTACTTTGGGTAGACCGCGGTTTATCGTCAGATTAGGTTGGTAGCTGAAGCTCTAGCCATATCCTTTTCATTTGTTTCACTAAAAGCCGGGTTACCTAGCTCTGAGTCATAGAACCTCACAAGGCTGAGGTCCAGTCCCGTCCACACTAACAAAATAAAACTGGAAACTAAAGCAATTACTTCACAAATTAAGGCCATTCTTTAAAAAAAAAAAAAAAAAGACAAGAAAAGAGAAACAAACTTTAACAAATTCAAGGAAGAAAACGAACTCCAACAAATGCAACTCTATTTCCTTCGGAAAAGTCAGATAATTGAAACGTGTGTGTGCGTGTGTAAGGCCAGTGGGGTATCTTCATTAGCAAACCCACTGCCCAGTGCAGAGATGGGAGAACAGCCTGCCTATGACCTTAAAAGCCCTCTGCCCCCGCCCCCTGCCTGGGAGGACTGCCGTCGGTCCCCCAGCAGCCGGGCGGGCTCCCAGAGTCCGCGCAGGGCAGACGAAGCCGGTTGCTGTTGCAAACCTTCCCGACCCTGCGTCTGAGAGGCACTTGTAACTTGGAGAAGTCGGGTCGAGGTTGCTGAGAAACACCCCAAGACAGTGGAACACTCCACACTGAACATTAACTCTCCAGTTTGCCCTCCCTGCTGCCCCTTCTTTCCACAGACCCGGGACACTCGGGTAGACTTTGCCCTGCTCCGACGCGCCAGCGAGGGCGGATATCTGGGAGTTGGTGGTGGATGTGTAAGCGAAGTATGGTGTCAGGTCCAGCTGGGGCGGAGGGAGAACCGTGAGCGCTGCGCTCACTGGACTGCGACTGGCTCGGCCGGGAGAGATTCTGGCAGGCCGCGGGGAGGATCAGGAGAGGCTCCAAGGATGCGCCCGGGCTTGGCGTCCGGACCGGCATCGTTTCTGGGAAAGCCTGGAGGTCCCAACCTGGCTCTCTGGAAGGGAACCCAACACCGCGGTAGCGCGAATGGATCCGCCGCAGCTCTTCCACATTCGGGGATCGGCCTCTGCCGACCCACAGCCTTCTTTCAACAACTTCTGAACAGCCCCGCGCGCCCCCGAGCCTCCCCCGCGCAACCGCAGCGTGGGCGCTGGCCGGCCGCCTAAGCGGGCACAGCATGGGCACTCACCCTGGAAGCGGTGGCCGAAGAAGCGGTTCCGCAGGACCCAGGGGTAGAAGTGCAGAGGGTCCCGGTGCTGGGCGCCGAAGAAGGAGTGCGGGGGCTGCAGCGGGGAGGCGCCCAGCTGGTGCGCCGGGTGCACGGTCAGCGCGGGGTGGTTCATGGCCTCGGGGAACACAAGCTCGGGCCCACCGTAGAGCGAGCGGCCGGCGCCCGCGGCGGCGGCGGCGGCGGCGGCAGCGGGGAAGCCGCTCACGAAGGCCGCCTCGGCCGCGCCGGGGTGAGGGTAATTGAGCGCCGTGGGCCGGAGTGGCTCCTCCGAGGCGGCCGCCGCCAGGGGATGGGAGCCGGCGCCCCCGCCGCCAGTGCCCCCGCCGGTGCCGCCGTCCTTGGCTACCAAGGACTCGATGGTAAAGCCGCGTTTGGCTGTGGGCTGGAACATGGTCGCGGTCGCCAGAGCCGAGCGAGGCAGCTGGGCTCTGGGGAGCGCTCCGCGTCCTGGCGCCGCCGCCGTGCGGGGTGTGCACCCAGCCAGGCACATGCACACACACCAGCACCCCTCACCTCCCCCGCCCGCCCGCCCGCGCTCAGACCCGGCCGGCGAGCCAGGCGCGGTGAGGCGAGGGGCGTGCGAGCGAGCGAACGCGGAGTCGGGCCACGGCGCGCAGCTAGGCGCGCCGGCCTCTGGGGCCGAGCGGGCAGCTCCCGGCGCAGGCACTGGCGCGGGTTCCGTGCGAGGCTACGAGCTGCCTCTACGGCCTGGGGGCTGAGCCCGGCCCCCTCCCTCCCGAGTCCAGCCAGGACCGACCCCCGCCCCTGGTCCTCCCAGCACTGCCCAGCTCAGCCTCGGCCGCTGCTCTGCGAGGCGCGAGTTAGCCGGCACCTGCCCCGCGCTCGCCCATTGGCCGCCGCTCACCTGCCCCAAGGTGGGGGGCGGGGCGGGGCGGGGCGAGGGACGGCGGGTGGGGAAGGAGCCAGCAGTCGGAGGCAAAAAGCGGACTGGAGCCTTTGCTGGGCGATCTAGGCCTCCCCCCCACCCCTCATCCGCCCCTTGCCACAAGCTTCTCCTCGCGTCTCTGCCCTTTAGCTGAGTCTGGCGACCGCTCCAACCACCTCAGCCCACGCGAGAGCCGAAGAAGGCGTCCGAGGGGCCTTGGGGCTTGGGAAAATCTCCAGCCCCACTTCCCGATGTGTAACTCAGTTGAACCCCCTCCAATTCATCCTGGGATGTCGTTTCAGTTCTCAGGCAACTTGGATCCGAGTGGAGGGTGGGTGGGTTTTGCCCAACAAATAGGTTCTCCGAGAACAAGCTCCCTGGCCTCCGGGACCCTCCCGCTCACCCACCATCTGTCTCTTGGGACGCGGGTCTGAAAGCCGCGCCCTCGTTCGTGAGGTTTCGCGTTTTCTGAGTGTTATGGGAGACGGCTCCAGAAAGGGGACGCCCAGTTCTTTTCACCCAGGGGCCAGGCCGGGGACAGCGCGAGAGGAGCCACCGGAGTGGTCACTTTGCAGACCTCAAGCAGCAAATCCGTGTTCGGAAGCACCTCCTTGGCCCAGCCACAGCCACCGCGGTCTGCTCGCACCGGGACGGCGGGCCTCAGCAGAGGACGATCTGCTTTTCTCGCCTTCTCTGGTCGTGGGGCTCAGGTGCAGGCGGGCCAGGCCAGGGCCTCGAGCCTTAACTTGAAGCTCGCCGAGCAGTCGACCCTGTCTCCAAGAATGCATCCCAGCCGTCCCGGGAACGCAGCGGCTGCCAGGCCTCCCCTGACCCTCACCTTCCACCTGCGACCGCGGAGCAGCGGACGACTCTGCTCCGTCAGGTTTCCATTTCTTGCAATAATTCCCTGGGGGTGAGAGGGTGAAGAGAACCAGTACTCAGCAAACTTTTTCACCCGGGCCTTCCAGGCCGCAGGAAACACCGCACGGAGGCCTAGGAGGGCGCTGGGCGGTGGTGGGGAGGCTGGGACCCGGACCCTGCCAGCGCACTGCAAGGAGGGGACCGCAGCGCGTTTCGCTTCCTCGCCGTCGCCGGGGTCTGTCGGGGCGACCCGGCTGTGGCCGGGTGCGCAGATCCGGCCTAGGCCTTGCCGGCGCCCTGAGGCCAGGGGTTCCGCGTGCCGTGTGACTCTGCAGGGACTCCAGGCCGGGTCTTGGGAGTGGCCCGCCTGAGCGCCGGGAGCCCCGGTCCGGGAGAGCGCTTCGGGCGCCCCTGTCGCCACAAAGCGGGTTAAAGTCTATTTTCCACTCGACTGCGCCGAAAAGCCCCCGCGCGCCGACGCCGTTCCGGCCCCCTTGGGCGAGGTGGGGAGGGGGCGGCGAGAGGGGGGAGGTGAGGCGAGGCGACCGCACCCTGCAGCCCTTCGCGTCCCGGGCAGCCCCGGGCCGAGCGCGGCGGAGCCTCATCAGAAATGCCTGCGGAAGGAATCCTTAACGAATCCGTGGCGAGCGCCAGTGCCTCTTTTGCGACCTCTCCGGATCTTTTTGGCTCTGTACAGGTCTCTCTGTCTCTCTCCCGTTTATGTCTCAGGCTGTCTATCCCCCTCCCTGTCTCGCTGCTCCACCCTCCACCCCGACTTTTCATTTATTTCTTCCCCCTCCTCCTTTGCCCCAGCTTCAGTCCTGGAAAAGGGGAAGCTCAGCCGGGCCGAGCGGCGACCTGAGCAGGCCACACCACTGAGGGGCCAAGTGTGCGGAGCTGGGCAAGGGCACGGAACGAAGGGATTTTCGCTTTAGATAGAAGGAGATGACTGGGTATTTTGTTGGAGCAAGATCCCCGCGGGGACGCGGGTTCAGTTGGATAAGCATTGCCTGGGCCTGTGCTCTGCGGCGACAGGGGGCTGCCACGGAGAAGACAGGAGCCGGAGCAAGTTTAACCCTGCTGCTGGCCTTGCGCCCCTGGCCAGAGACGAACCCCATCTGTCCAACCGCAGGCCCTCGCCTCCTACCCCACCGTGAGGCTGGATATTGGCCGCGAACTCGCTACACTGGGCAGGTAGAGGAGCTTGGAATCTACCGGGCCATTTCTAGACTTGGCATCTATTTTCATCTGCATGGTTCTGAGGATACCTGTTGTTATTAACTTGATAGGCCTTATAATAACACCTTCCCTTGTGGACCTGGTGCTTGCGAAGTCCTTTGACATCTAGCTGTCTGTCATGAACCCCATATTTCGGATGAAGAAACAGACTGCACAGGACCAGTGACTTGAGTCTGGTCGCAGTCTCCATTGAGCTGGGACAGGTCAGTGATCTGGCTCGGGTTTCACTCCCATTCCGTCCCCACCCTGCTGCTGCAGCTAACTCCCAAGACAGGCGTTCTCTGGGTTAGGGATGGGTTGCTGGTGTGCTGGGTGTGCTGGATGATGGCACTTCTACCTTCACCCTCCCTCCCGTTTCCCTGTTCCAAGCCTCCTTTCTCTGGCTTTCCTCTCTGGTAACTCTCTAATTTCCCTCCATCTTTCCCCTCCCTGTGTGGATATTTATCCCTAACCTGGTTTCCTCTATTTCTGCTCCTCTTAGGGCCTCTTCCTCTACTGTCGCTTTTTCTGCAGTAGGTGAAGAGAAGAACTTGTCACCCTCAGGGGGTCTCTAAGCTTGCCTCTGTGTTCTGGATCTAGTAACAACGCTCTCCACCTGGCCCCTGTCTCTTGCTGTGCCTTCTCACCTGCCCAGTCTCTGCCAAGTTCTCCCACCCGCAGCTGATCATGTACATAAATGCCTCCTCTCTCCACCAGTGGACAGCAGTCCACCTTAAACCAAACCTCCTGCCCCCTCTCCCACCTCTGTTCCCCAGCCCTTCCCTTCCACCTGCCTGTCCTCCCTCCCCAGTTGCTGAGTTCTGTCCAAAGACTGATCGGTGCCTTCCTCAGGCCAGAGGGCCCTACCATCCCATATGTCTGCTTACCTTTCATTCCACACCTGCCTGCCCAGCCCCTTGGACCACCCATCCTACCTCTGGGCCCTCATCAATTTGTCTCCTCCTTCCTTCCATCTCTGGAACAACCTGGGCTCAGATTCTGACTTTTCCACTTACTGATGGTGAGAACTGGGGCCAATAATCTTGCTTCTTCAGTTTGCACATCTGCACAATGGGAAGCACTATATGGGACCTCTGTGAGGATAAATGAGATTAGTATGTGGTGCACAGGACCAACGTGTGACTCCAGACAGCCCCTCAGTAGATGTTACTATCTCTGCCCTTGGCCATGCAGGAAGCTTGGGAACTCAGATCCTCACTCTCTCATCTTTCTCGTCCAGTCACCTGGTCTTATAGTCAAGTATTTTTCAAGTCTATATCCCATCCATTTTTTGCTGCTTTGCTGGGTAACTCATTCTTCACCACTCAGTTCAACTCCCCCCAGGGAAGCACCGCCTCCACTCTGTCCTGGCATTCACCTGCAGGAGGGAGTTACCAGGGTCTGCCCCCCACCTCCCAGGCTACACTCCCACCTCCACCCTCAGCTGGGAAGCGATGGTGTCCATCACAGCACCCCCAGCACAGGCCAGGCAGTGTTTATCCAACAGAGCCCTCACTCTTGTGGAGTACTTGGTCTAACAACATCCCCAGCCATTTCTCTTTTACCTTTCATTCTCCTCCCTCCTCTTTAGCTTAGTTTGCCTTTGGGTCTCCCTGTCCCACAAAAAGCCTTCCGTCCTCTAGTTTCTGCTAACTTTTCTTCACCACCAAACTTTTTGAGTAAGTTTTAGTCTCTCTGCATCTGCCTCAGTTCCCTTCGACTCAATAAGCCTTTGCAACCTGGCTTCCACCCCCATCCCATTAGGGAAATGGCTTGCAAAGCTCCCAAACTTTTACCACGGTGTTGTGACAATAGCAACATATGCTTACGGAGGCAATAAGAATCCTAACAACCTTAAGGAGTTTTTGTGATGTTGAACGAGTTATAATCCCCACCCAATGGGCTTACATCAGTGTTCCTAGCACATAGTAAGCACTTGATAAACGTTAGCTGTTAATTTTATACAGCTTTGCTGTCTAATACGGAAGCCATGTGGCCGTCGGGTGCTTAAAATGTGGATGGTCCAAATTGAAATATTCTGTAAATGTAAAATACATACCAGGTTTGGAAGGCTGAGTGTTTTGAAAAATCTAAGATATCATTAATATTTTCTGTGTTGGTTTCATGTTATAATGATAACACTGACACACTGGGGTTAAAGAAAATATATTATTATTTTATCTGTTTCTTTTTACTTTTTAAATGTAGTTACTAGGATGTTTAAAATTACATTTGTGGCTCCCATTATATTTCTATTGGACAGAGTTGTTATAGTAGATATAGGTAATCCAAAGGAGGGAGGGAGGGTAAATGGGTGTGCAGAAAGGGAAAACAGAGATCTTATAATTATCATATCCTACCACCTAGAAAAAACCATCATGAAATTCTTGCAGTATATTCTTCCATATTTCTCTATATATTGCCTTCCTTTAAAAGGTGGGGAATGGGGGTGGGAGAAACATACGCAGTTTTGTAACTTGCTTCTTTATAACCAACTACAATCCTCTTTGTACCCATTAAATATTCCCCCATTGTTTGTGCTGTTGACAAATTTTCAGGATTTTAAACAAAATAGTGACCAACAGCCTCATAGCTCTATCTTATTGCATCTCTAGGAGTATTCCTTTTCTATATAAATTTCTAGAAGTATAATTTCCAGATATGTGGTATTAACTCTTCTGATCCATATTGCCAATTTAGCCTCTGGTAATGTACCCATTTGTTCCCCCATGTGCAGAGTTTAAGGGTTTCCCTTCATTCTCTGAAATGATCATCAGGGTTCCTTATTTCCAAATTCCTGTCTTTTTTAGTTGTAATTGGCTGTGGGCTTTTCAGCATTTGACTTTTGGAAACTCTCTCATCTCTTCATTTTCCTAACAAGGTACGTGTCTGGATCTGCTGTCTCTGATCTGTTCGTCCATGGGCTCCCCTTTCTTTTCCTAACTGTGGGTGTTCACTAGGCACCATTGTCTCTTCCTTCCTTCCTTCCTTCCTTCCTTCCTTCCTTCCTTCCTTCCTTCCTTCCTTCCTTCATCTATCTATCTATCTATCTATCTATCTATCTATCTAATCATCCATCATCTATCTTTATTCT
This sequence comes from Panthera pardus, assembly GCF_024362965.1. Classification (NCBI taxonomy): domain Eukaryota; kingdom Metazoa; phylum Chordata; class Mammalia; order Carnivora; family Felidae; genus Panthera; species Panthera pardus. Next base: position 88,748,545 of record NW_026526821.1, on the reverse strand, counting down.
ACCTTTACTCCCACTGTTGCGACCAATACCTTGGTGCAATCCCTTTACGGATTTGTAACACCAACTCTTTATTTTTTCCCAGATCAAATTGCTAATTTTCAGTGCTTGTGAGGTAACCTTCCTGGGGGTCCTTAGACATTCACTGTACCCCAAAACTGAGCTCAACATCCCCCACACCAAATCTGTCTCTCCCTGGCTCAGCCTCTTCTAATAACAGACCTCCAGAACACCTAATCTCAGTAGCTAGGAGGCATCTGTGAAATCTTCTTCTCTGCCACCACCCTGTACATCCACTCAGTATTTGCATCCATTCCTTTCTTCCCATTCCCCCTGCTACCGTTCTACTTCAGGCTTTTGGTACCTTTCTCTGGTGATTCTCTTACAATAACTATTTGTGGTCTCTCCTCTCTGCAATTCATCTGACTCAAGGCTGCCAGATTTCTAGGACACAACTCCATGTAAAAATGTTTTCACACAACTGTGGGACCCACGGAAGTCTCTTTATCTCTGTGACTCAGTTTTTCATCTGTAATCTGGAGATAATAATAGTACCTGGAGAGTTGTTGAGAGAACTAAAATGAGGCAGTTCGTGTATACCGCTTAGCGCATAGGCTAAGAACCCAATAAGCACTAACTGTTAGTGTCACCATTTCTAATAAAGTTCAAGCTTTTATCTTGGCATTCAAGGCCCTCCATGAGCACATGCCTACCATTCTAACCTCCTGGCCTCTGCTCACCCATGGGTAGCCCCAACTGTAGCAATATTGCCACCGCTGTGCATCCAGGGACTCCTTGCTCTCTGTGCCTCTTGTGCATGCCCTACACATTTCCCCCTCCAAACCTTGCTCAAAAACATTACAGCATGTGTCAGTCCAACCTCTGAGAGTTAGGAAATTGGCAAAAGTGCCTGAAGTAAGGGGCGCCTGGGTGGCTCAGTCGCTTAAGCGCCTGACTCTTGATTTCGGCTCGGGTCATGACCTCACAGTTCGTGGGTTTGAAGCCCATGTTGGGCTCTGCACTGACAGTACGGAGTCTGCTTGGGAGTCTCTCTCTCCCTCTCTGTCTGCCTGTCCCCCACTCATGTTCTCTCTCTCTCTTAAATAAATAAACATTAAAAAAGTACATGAAGTCAACTATATAGGGTGCTAACTTTGTGAGAATTTCATTTATTTTCTTTGCTGCTGTGTTCCCAACACCAGCACATTTGCCTGGCGATAGGTGCTCATCAAAGATTTGTTGACTGACATATGAATTCGAAAAACATAATTTAAGATTAAATTTATTCTGCAACAGTACAATGATGTAAAATTTCATCACAACAGAGCACAAAAAAGAACCAGTTCATGCCCTGTGAGGTTTTGCCATGAAAGGGGAGTTAGATCTAGGCCTCACCTTGGAAGATTTCTCCTGCAGAGCCTCTGATTAATGGGAAAGGAAACCCAGACACTTTGAAGTTGAAAGCTGTCCAGTAATTGGCTAACGTCTTGAGTGGGGAGAACTATAAATGAAAACCTTCCACTGTCTCTCTATATGGTAAGATGTGTGAACTGGAGCAAATATCTCTTTCCTCTGGATCAATGGATGCCTTGTTCTTGCAAAGATGAACCAAAGACTTAATTCTTAAATGGAGCAATTAAGGAGCCCATGGCTCAGTGTCTCGGTGTTTTGCATAACAATATAAATATCTTCTCTATAATGAGATGTTATCTTTGCAGATTACTATTAATTCAAGGAAATGTTTCTTTTCAACATATGGGTCTAGGCTGCTCTGTCCCTGAAAATTCAGGCTCTTTCTTGACAGTGTGGATGTGTTCTTATTCAAATAGTTCTCCATAGAAGTGGAAAACGAAGTGGGGGGGGGGGCGCCTCTATCCTCACTTCCCACTGGTCAAAGGGTCTTGACCAGAATTGCCAAAGCCACCCTGAGCTATTTATTCTGCTGAATGCCCACTTACTCCTGTCAGATGGTTATGTAGTAGTGGATTGTCCTAGTGGGGCTCCAGGCAAGGCCTGGAAGTTCTGGAATGGACATGATGACTCAACAGGCATCTTGCAAGGCAGCAAAAGGGGCTAGACTGGAGGCACTTAGAGAGCAGGTGAGAGTTGGGCTGGAGCTGGGAGACAGTCCCCCTTCCCCCAAACCAGGGAGGCTGGACTCTGAGAGGAGGAAGCTAGATCCTGCTATTACACGGATGGGGCTACCAACCAGCAAATAACTGAGTCATGCAATGAAAACTAAGCTCAATGACAGAACACTTTGGCAGGCCCATCCCGACTTGACTTGGTGTTCTGCCAGTATGCTCACCTTCCCACTTCCCTAATTGTCCATTCACACAAGTTTGTTCATATCTGGATCTGCACAGCTTTGCAATGTTGTACATACATTTCTTCCTTTTCTTCGGTTGTTCAACCATGTGGCCGGGTCATTGGTGGATTCTTTCTTTGTAAGTTCAATCATTCAATATGATGTCATATTTGTTTCTAATAATATGGTAGACTAGATGTCCAGAGACCCAGTACAGAATGCCTAAGAATCCTTTTATCATACTTTGATTTTGTATTATAAACATTTCCAAGCATACTTAAAAGCACACAAAATAGTATGATGAACACCCATATGCCCTGTAACCCAGATTTTATAATTATTAACATTTTTCCATTTTGCTTTATCTCTTTCCTTCAGAAGTTGTTTTTTTGTTTTTGTTTTGTGGTTTGTTTTTTGTTTTTTATTTTATTTTATTTTTTTAAGAGAGAGTGTGAGGGAGTGGGGCAGAGGGGGGAAGAGAGAGAGAATCCCAAGCAGGCTCCATGCTCAGTGTAGAGCCCGATGCAGGATTTAGTCCTACAACCCTGGGATCATAACCTGAGCTGAAATCAAGAGTCAGACGCTCAGCTGACTGAGCCACCCAGACACCCTGTCCTTCTAAAGCATTTTAAAGTAAACTACAGCCATCCTAATATTTTACCTCTAAATATCTCACTATGAATCTCTATGGAGAATTCCTTTTTAAAAAAAGGACTTTTTACTATGTGAAATTTCAAACATGCTTTGTAGAGAATGGTATAATGAATCTCCACATGTTTATCACTCAACTTCAATTATCAATCTTTTGCCAGTCTGAAAAACATCTGTTTGAATGATGGCAGAGCTGGCACAAAAATAAGGAAAAATCCTCAAATGCCCAGAAATTATAGAAAGCTTGAATTGAGCCAAGGAAGTGGATTCTGAAGCTGGAGTCTGTGTTGGAACAAACCCTGATTCAGTGGTGGCACAGGGCTTGGGTTCTAAAGGGCCACAAGTGAGAGGGCCAGGGCACAAAGTTTGAGACAGGAAGTCAGATCAGAGACCCCTGAAAAGTGACATCTTTACTGAGTGAATGAGAAAAAACTCCACCCCCACAAAGGGAGGTGGTGGACACACGTGCCTGGCTTAGCTTTGGCTCTGTGTGGAAAGGAAAAAAAAGAAAACATATTTTCTTAAGAGTTCCTAACCATAGCCTCACTTTACTTGGATTTAGGGCCAGAAATTTTAGGAGGCCCTAAAAGATTCCAAGCTGAGAATTTAGTATCCACTGGCAGAGGCAAATAAGTATATTTATCCTCCTTTTTTAGAGGAATGTACTTGAAAGCCAAACTTCAAATACTCCCCCAGACGAAGTTCCAAGGAAGATGAACTCACAATCAAAAATCACAAAATACACGGGGATATAAACTACCGTGAGAATTAGAAGAAACTACAAACTGCAGAATCAGACCTGCAGAGACAGCATATATTAGGATTATCAGGCGTAGACTATGAAATACTTATGTTTAGTGTGTTTTAAAACTAAAAAACAGTATTAAAAAGAAACTAAAAAGTACCTAGCATGGGTGTGGAAAATGGTACAACTTTGGAAAATTATTTGGCACTTTTAAATAAAGTTAAAATATACCCATGCAGCCATTCTACTCCTGGGTATACACCTAAGAGAAATGAGCGCGTATGTTCACACAAAGACTGTATTCATAATCACCAAACCTTGAAAGCCACCCAGGTGCCCCTAAAAAAGAATGGAATTTTGCAATATGTTACAAAATGGATGGACCTTGAGGACATTGTGCTAAACAAACCAATCCCCAAAAGACAAATGCTGTATGATTCCACTTATGTGATGTCCTTAGAATAGTCAAAATCCTAAAGACAGAAAACAGAATGGTGGTTGCCAGGGGCTGTGGGGAAGGAGGGAATGGGGACTTACTGGTTAGTGGATATAGAGTTTTAGCTTTGCAAAAAGAAAAGAATTCTAGAGACGGATGGATAATGGTGATGGTTGCTTGACAATACAAATGTACTTAATCCCACTGAAATGTACATTTGAAACCCATCAAAAGGCATCTGGGTGGCTCAGTCAGTTAAGCCTCTAACTCTTGATTTTGGCTTAGGTCATGATTTCACAGTTGGTGAGATCAAGCCCAGTGACTGGCTCTGCACTGATAGTGCAGGGCCTGCTTGGGATTCTCTTTCTCCCTCTGTCTCTCTCTCTGTCCCTCCAACCCACCCCATCTTTCTCTCTCTCAAAAATAAGTAAAGGGGCACCTGGGTGGCTCAGTTGGTTAAGCATCCGACTTCGGCTCAGGTCATGATCTCATGGCCTGTGAGTTCAAGCCCCATGTCAGGCTCTCTGTGCTGACAGCTCAGAGCCTGGAGGCTGCTTTGGATTCTGTGTCTCCCTCTCTCTCTGCCCCTCCCCGCCCATGCTCTGGCGCGCGCCCGCGCGTGCACACACGCTCGCGTTCTCTCTCTCTCTCTCAAAAATAAATAAACATTAAAAGGAGCTTATATTAAAACCTAAAAAAAAAAGTACACAAATACTTAAAAAATCATTAAGATGGTAAATTTTCTGTTACGTGTATTTTACCACAATAAAAAGTAAGTTGAAAAGCAAAGACATATATACATAAATAAATAAACAAAACACTGACGAAAGCAAGTAGTGTGTGTCTCTTAAAATCTATTTGGCAAAATAAAAACAGCAACACCTCCTCTCCCAAATATAAACGTTGACTGTTTATAAAAACACTAAATAAAACACCAAATAAAACACTAAGCTTCCTGTATAATTTGTAGGACTAAATATTGAACAATAGTAGCACATAGATAGGGCAGACTGGTGACCAAGTTAAAGCACATTTGGATTACATAATTTTCTGAAGGAAGGCAAAGATAGTGATTCACTTTAGAGTTTGGAAATTAAGTAGGCCTGGTAAGATGTCTAGGGTCACCACTAAAGGAATAGAAACAGAGTATCACTTCAAAGTTAGTAAAAGAGGAAAAAATAGAATTTTTAAAAATCTAGGATGAAAGGTGATTGAGTAACAATAAAACAGTTTCTTAATAAAAACTGTGGTCAGTGGACAGGTTTTCAGCCCGTGGTATGTAGTCTCTAACGGCAGTGCATCACTAGGCAGAAAGAGCCCTGCTTTGGGACATTAATCTGGTTAGAAAGTAGCTGAGAAAACATGGAAAGTGTCATAACAAGAAGTGTTAGAGAATCTGTCATTGGCATTCTCCTCCTGGAGATGGAACACAATCACTGAGCAATTCTAAATAAATACTTAAGCCACAGGAATTTAAAAACTGATGTCAAAACAAAAGTTTGAGTTTCTGTTTTTCACAAAAATTTCTGAGAGTGTCCATCAATTATGATGCCAATAGTATTGTGAGGAGTAATCAAGTATTTCACCATCAAGAGTTAATCAGGGTTGATAGGTTGATACAGAGAGTAACACATTTCAAAGCCAAGATTCGGTACATGGTTTGAAATTTATGAAGGAAAGCAATAGGCCTTGTTGATCCAAAACTATCCTCAAAGTACGAAAACTTCAAGGGAATTAAAATATTCTTTTAAAACCTTTACAATCGGATTGTTGATGGATGGAACAGAGCATGATAAAAGATATTCTGTTGCCCATTCTGCTTGTTCCACTAACAAAAAATTCAGGAATGAAAGATCAATTAAAATGTGGAAAAAAAATTACTGGAAAATTTCAGAAAACCAGAAAAAGTGGGAAATGCATTTGTATTGGTGTAGTTTTGTCATAAATATCTACTTTTCAGTGTCATTGTCTTTTGTAAACTATTGCCTGATTACCCGAATCCTGAGGAGGAAGGTAGAATTATCCGAAGTTGAAAACGTTTTATTTCTGGAAAAACTGTGTCTACCAAGGGTATAGGGAATCTCATTTGTGAGTGAGGGTAAATATTTTGAGTTGGAAATCAAAGAGAAATACAAAGAGAACTTACAACTAACTTAAATTGGTTTCTACAAATAATGCAAACTTTCCGTGAACGTTGGGCAAGTTCCTCAACTTTCGGTGCCAGTTTCCTTTTCTGAAAAATGGGAATAAATCATAGAACCTGCCGTCTAGTCAGTTGAGAGGACTCAACGAGTATATGAACGTAAAGCGCTTTGAATTGTGCCTGGAACATAGTAATCATTTAGAATTATTAATAAAATAATAAAGATGGACATTGTTCTCATAAACTACTCATGAGGTACAATAAGGCAACTTATGGTGTGAGGATGCCAACTTCTTAGTCTGTACGAGGTTCCTGCAGAAAATGTCCCAAACCGTCTTCATTAAGCAGACATTCATGGGCACCGTGGGTATAGTTAAGATCACTGGGAAGCTCCTACACTGAATTATTATGAAAGCTGTTTTGAATAAAATTGCATTGCTATGTCTACACAGGAGCTTGACATAAGTGAAAGATGTAATGTTGTTGCTACAACGTTTACAGAGGATGAGCCAAGAGCTTTATACACACATTGTCATGCACGTCTTGGGGATTTAATGGTGTTGGGATTGTCGGGATATGAAAGAGTTCTGCAGTGATCTTAGTCTGTCAATTCTTTGTATGACACTATTCATGCATCTCTGGAAAGCTGGCAAATTTTCAAAACATTTGTAAACGGAGTGAAGTCATAACCTACAGGAAGCTCCAAGGTTGTTGGAAACACATTGGCTTGTTTGTTGTGATCGAGAGACTTCTGCAGATTGTTCAAACGTGAGGAGTTGTTTCAAGCTATTCTTGAAATGTGCCGGTGGCTGGTCCAGTGAGGTCTTGGCTGACTTTGGTTTCCAAATTTGAATTCACCTTTTGTTTACAGATTTTAATAAATTTTAATTTTTTTAGTGTTTATTTTTGAGAGAGAGAGAGAGAGACAGAGAGACAGAGCGTGGCAGGGTGGGGGAGGGGGACAGAGAGAGAGGGAGATGCAGAATCTGGAGCAGCCTCAGGCTCCGAGCCGTCAGCACAGATCCCGACACGGGGCTCGAACTCAAACCTGCGATATTGTGACCTGAGCTGAAGTCAGACGCTTAACCTACTAAGCCACCCAGTCGCCCCAAGTTTACAAATTTTGGCTAATTTTAAACAATGGGCCAAGCATTTTTTTTCCCCTAAAGAGCTTCTAATTGAAGCTACAGATGTTTTTCTCTTTGCCATCAAAGTTAGAAGCAAAATTTCATGGCTTATCATCTGAGAGAAGCGGTAAGTATTTCAAAGCCATTTGGGACAGAACAGAGAAATGATGCCAAAAAGTAAACCCCAAAGGTTTCAAAGTAGAAAAAAAATTGTTTGGAGGGGGAAAAAAAGTTCACGGTAACTCAGATAGTATATTTCCCCTACTACGTCAGATAAACAATTTATAATAAATGTTTCTCTCCAATAAATTGCAGCCATATTACTAAATTTGTGTTTTCAAAAGCCAATAATAGCAGAATGAAACAAGTTTCAGAAACACTGTTTTGCGGAACAGTACATTCAATGAAGAAACAGCTAAACATGTACAGGAACTTTCAGTGCACTTGCCTGCTGGGCCTGCGTGGCCATCCTACTGACCATAGCTGATAGGACTGAGGTGGTCACCATGAGTTTGCTGATGACCTTGATTTGGGCTGGGCTCAAACAATGAGATTCTCTCTCAGGCATTTGAACTAAGTGACCCAGAGAGAAACGACACTTGGCAGTGGACAGAGGGGCAGAGAGCATAGCAAAGCAGGGAGGTGGCAACAATGCCTGGAACCCCGAGCCATCCTGGCGTCCACCCAAAGGTCTATCGTACTTAGAGTGAGGAGCACAGCCAGTATCATGTCTGTCTCCCCCTGAGCAGCTCTTAAGTCCTTGAGAGCAGTCATTATGTTCCTTGTTTCACGTTTCCCAACAGGGCATGGTCACCGAGTTCCTTGCGAAATGGGTTAATTAGGATAAAAGGACAGTTAGGAAATCCGGCCAGATGAAGGATGTAATGAGTGTGGAAGGTAGTGCAAGAGAAGACCGTCAGCCTCTTACCGGACCCTCAGAAGGTGGCCAGAGTGTAGTTGGTATCAGCTGCTGGGGAGAGGCCTGGAGGAAGACCATGAGAAAGCCCTGAGAAGTTTCGGGAGCTTGATGTTGAGGACAGGGCCTGATAATGTAGACACCCATCCTCAGGAGGGCAGCTCATGTGAGCCCCAAATCCACAGCCAGAGCGCCTCAAAGACATCTGTCGTCTGGCCTCATTCAGTCCTCTCTAATATACCCAGTTAGTTTGTGTCCCCGTCCCACACACCGTGCCCATTCTCCCCCTGGTGTTCTTGCTTACGAGACTTCCGCCACCTAGCATGACTTCTTCCTCCCCACCAGTGCCAACCCTGCACAACCTTCAAGGCTTGTTCCGGTCTCCCTTCTTCCAGGCAGTCCTCCCCATCTTCCTTCCCCTAAAGATGGCCCTTTGGAGTCTTTGGACCACCACTTGCATTCATGCATTGCATTCTTGCATTCATGCACCACTTGCAGAACCCTTGCATTCATGTAACTCGGGAAAGGCATGGAGCAGGAGCCTAGGACTCTCTGGGACTATGGCACGAAAAGAACAAGGCAGCCGCTGCCCTGGGTTCCCGCACCAGAAATTCAGGCCCCCCTCACTTCCTTTTTGCCTCATTCCATGGCCCCAAAGAGAAAGGAGAGTCAGAAGGGGTTCCCTTCACCCACTCCTTGTCTGGTTTCCCAGTACTCCTCTGACGCTCAGGGAGCCTCTGGTTTCAGCTGTCCTCTCTCCCGCCTCCGCAAAGGCACAGAGACGCTTCTCCCACAAAGCCGCGCACCCACTCACCCCCACCTCGTCGAGGGAGACCCCATCTCTGCCCCTCGCTGCAGCAGCATCCTGGCCCACCAGCCCAGCACCTGGTAGCCAACTCTCCTTTAATGAGCACATTAGTGCTCAGGGGTAGTGAGCCCAGGATTCTCCGTAAGCCCCTCGTTATCCTAATGAGCCGCCTGGCAGCGCTTCTGGAGATCCTCTTCTTTCTCCAGAGATCAGACTTTGTCCCCTCCGTTGCACCAGTGGATTTGCTTTGCCCTTCCCACCCTGATGTCACCTGCAGCTCAGGCCTCAGTCTTGCTGCTCCCATTCCCTGTTTCCTGGGAGCCTGGCTCCAGGCCCTGACCTGATGTCCTCAGTGCCCACACTGTGATTGGCAGTTCAGACGTGAATAACAAAAAAGGCCGGAGCCTCATGCTAAGCCAGGCTTTCTCTTGCTGCGCTGGAAGCCCCATCTCACTTCCTTCAGTGCAATTTGCTTTACTTCCAGAAGGCTTCCCTGACTACTCTAAATCTAAATCATCTGGCTCTGCCAATTCTCTCCAGAGAAGTCTGAAGCTGACAAATGATTCTATAACATGTGTTCACCTTTTGAATCTCTAGAAGACCTTTATAAATATACAGAATGGCGTGATTATACGGCGTACTTTTCCAATATTCAACAGATATTTACCGAGCACTTACTAGGCGTCAAGAATCGTACTTGGTGCTGAGGACAAAGCAGTGAGCGAGACAAACATGGTTGCCCCTATCATGGAGCTTAGCATGGGGCATGTTGGGTGGAGCAGGACAAGCAAGCAGACATCGATGGTATAGTGTGAACGGTGTTGTGTGGGTGGCAGGAGGTGTTTTGGGAGCCCATGGCGGGAGCACAGTATCAAAGATGCCAACCTTCTCTTGTTCTACGCAAACCCCCATCTTAGGAAACTCTGGCCCAAACAGACATATTTTGTACTGTGTGAACCTTCTGCCCAGTGCCCCACCACTCCACGGTTTATCAGATCAAGGATGGAAATGCAATGCACGGGGGCCAGTCCACGTCCTGGCCGGTGACCTAGAAAGGGGCTCACCCTCAGAAATGTAAATAAGAGAGGCAGAGGGAAGTTGCAATTAAACGTGGGCCTAGGCCCTGGGCACAGGGTGCGTGCACGCTGAAGTCACAAGGGTACAAAGAAGTGTGCCGGGAGACAGAGGAAGGGAGCTGACCAGCAGAGACATGTGGTGGGCCCTTGAGGGGAAGGCTGGGGGCTCCCTTTCCCACTCACCAGGTACCTCGACAGTGACCCACACAACCCCCAAACAAAGGAGACCCAATGAGGCCCTGGAGCCAGGCTTGAGCAAGGAATGGGACAGGCCAAGAGAGGCTGCCAGGGATGTGAGGATAAGGAAGATTTAGCTACCCAGGAAAGGAGAAGGAGGGTGTTTCCTGCAGGTAAGGACATTTGTCATGGTGTGAGATCTCCAGGGGACATAGGCCATATAACTGCACTCACTACAGCATGAGTAAGACAGTAGAAATTTAATAGGAATTTTAAATTTAATTTTATTTTTAACTTTTTTCATTTTATTTATTTTAGAGAGAGAGAGAAAGTGCACAAGCAGGGGAGAGGGGCAGAGGGAGAGACAATCCCAAGCAGGCTCCGCTCTCAGCGAGGAGCCCCATGCAGAGCTTGATTCCATGACTCTGGGATCATGACCTGAGCCGAACGAAATCAAGAGTGGGACACTCAACCGACTGACTACCCAGGTACCCCCAAATTTAATAGAAATTTAAAAGAGTAGAACGACATTTGCTTGGAGCAGACTAAATACATCTATCCTTCCTTCCTTGCTTCCTTCCTTCCTTCCTTCCATCCTTCCTTCCTTCTCTGTCTTTCTTATTACCAAGGTAATGTGCATTCACTAGGGAACAATTTCAAAATACAGAAAGGGAAAAAGAGCAAAAAAAAAAAAACCCCTTCTCAAAATCATACTACTCAGATATCATTGTTTAAAAATCATACTGTTATTAATAATAGCTAATATTTGTTGAGCTCTTTCTAGTCACAACACACTGTTCTAAGACTTTCCGTGCATAATTTGATCCTCTCGACCCTGTGAGATGGGTACTCTTTTTTACTTGACCTAGCAGATGAGGAAACTGAGACACAGTTTAAGCAGGTGGCAGAATTGCAACTTGAATCCAGGTAGGTGATAACTCAAGCAATAACCAGTGTCAAAATTTATGTGTATAATATTTATGGTCTTTTTAAGAAGATCATAAAGTAACATGGACTCCTTTTTTCTTCTTTCTACAAATAGATTTTGGGAAAATTTCAAGTAACACATAGTCATAGTTTATACACTTAAAATTGTTCAAGTAATACATTTGTGCTAGAGAAAGTAAAAAGTACAAATGATTTTAAAGAGAAACACAAAAATCATTTGTAATCCTACCACCCAAAAGACCAGTGTTTACATTTAGGAGTCTATCCTCCATTCCTGGAGTGAATTTAGGATTAGGAACATAGCTACAGCTCTTAAATCGGGCAACATCATCCAGGGAGTGTTTTAATGAGCTGGGAAACCATACGAGCATTCGGCAGTTGGGTGCACACTGGAGGATGTGAGTTACGTTTGAAACCTTGAAGAACGCTTCTGTCTGATGCGAGCAAGTATGTTCCAGATGGTTGCGTTTAACGTTGCACAGAGTCTTTATAAACACCCTGGTTGCAGCGGAATGAGAATGGGGCCAGGGGTCAACAGAGCTGGCCTGTCCTCCTGAGTTGCATGGGTTGGGGGTCATTTCCTGTCTAGCCTCAGTTTCCTCATCTGTACAATGAGCTGCTACAATTCTAGGAAAGAGTGATTGCCAGCTGAGCCTCTCTTCTGGGTCATGTGCTGCATTTTAGACGATTCCTGACATAGTTCCCACCCAGCTCTGGCACGAAAGATGGGAGGGCTGGTATTATGAAAGGGGCTGGGGTCAGGGAACACCAAAGGCTTAGGGACGCCCCGACAAGGGTGTGAGCTCTATTTTCCTGGAGGGCTGGGCCAGCCAAGCCGATTAGGGGCCCGGAGCAGCTGTGGGCCGAGGGAGGCCGGGAGGCCGCTGGGAGTGAGGGGATTCAAACAGCTCTTTCCCACCCTCTCCCCCAGCAGCCTGCTCTGTGTAAAACTCCCAGACTCCAATCAAACCCCTTCTCTTTTCTCCTTTCATTCACCTGCCCATCTTCTCTCCTCTTCTCTCCTTTTCTATCCAAACTCATAATTAATCGCTCAAGGCAAAAGTAATGAATGTTAATTGGCCATCTGTAGGAAGACTAATTAAAATCTACCACGCTGGGGTTTCAAACATACCTATAGCAACGGAGTGAATCGGGAATGAGGCGAGGAGGGACTGAGGTAACAGCTGAAAGACTGCAAAACACCACTGGGCTTAGGTGTGAGGGAGCGAAGCCAGCGCAGGGGAGGGGCGCGAAGCCAGCGAGGGAGGGAGAAGGAGAGAGACTTGCAGATTCACCCCTACCACTTGGGGACCTGGCCTCTTGTGGCTCTTCTGTTTTGTATTTAACAAGCACATTTACACATTTTCTTCTCACTGGACGTGGCTTAAGGGGTGGCTGGAGTTTGTCAACACACAATTGTTGTCCCTCAGCCACAGGCCCGAACACACCCTTTTATCCAGGACCGCCTACACCATGTCAGAATCACCCCCAGATACGCGCACACATCCCCGTGCCAGTGAAATCTCGCTCTCGAGAGGTAAGGTAATGCCCTTACCACTCGCGTATGTACCCATGCGCACCCACGGATAAACTGAGAGCAACCCAGGGACACAACGTGTGGTTACCCACAACCACACATAATCACATGTATGCGCACCATGGTGCGCATACATGCTTTCGACATACAAACCCACCGTTTATTCAGCTATAAATGGGGACGTGCACTCACGGTAGTTTACAGGTACATTCACATTCATCCCATTCATCACATTCGTCATAGGTATGTGCATTCAGTCACACACACAAACCCACATTGGCGTGTACACACTGTTATCTGGCAATTTTTACATCAAAACACTTACATAAAGGTACACACACAATTATGCAAACCCCCCTCCATGCATAAGCAAAGCCAAATGCTCCAGCACCTGTATGACTAATATTAACACCAAGGTGACAAACAGTCACACGCACACGTGGCTGGGGCCCAGAGCAGGCCCATGTGTGGTTCATATACATCCATATATGTGCACACAGACTCTGGCCCCAGGAGAGAACACACTCCCCATAATGGCCTCTTGCCTTCCTGAAAAAACAGGGTTGGAGCCACACATACAAGGGTTTAGACCTCATCTCTTCTCTCAGAACCCCCTGCTTGAGCGACATGAACACCCACAGCCTACCTAGAACTTCTGTCCAAACTTTGGGCAGAAAGGATGGTGGATCTGAGGAAAGAGGGGACTATGGGCCCAGGGGTCAGGGTGGGCTTAGATGGGGCAGGTCAACCGTACGTCTTCTAGTCTGTGGGATGAGTGGCAGGGCTGTGTACTCTCTATATATTCAAAGTGTCAGTTCTGTGTGGCTGAGAAGGCCCCCCTGACTGGGCATGGCACTGTGGTAGGCCCAGGGGCTACGCCCTCCGGCCATGGGCCCTGTTTTCTCAGACTCAGAGTAAAAAGGCTGCCCTCCCTTCTGGATCGTTTCTGGGGCCTCTTCCTCAGTGCTGTAAAATGCCTTTGTGATAAGCTTGGATTAAAGCAGGGCAGAGTGCAAATACAAAAAAGAACTTCCTGGCTCATAAGGAGTGGGGGACAAAAACCTGGAAAGTGTCCCCAGAGAGAAAGAGCACATGGTTCTACCCAAGGATCGTCACAAGAAACGGTTAAGTATCCCTGCGTCCCTGGGCCTTGTGCCAACACTCTCTGCTCCTGGAGGCTCCGGGTCAGAGGTTCTCAGGCCGGAGTCAGTGCTCAAGGCGCATCCTTGGGTCTGGCACGGAAAACAGCTGGGAAAAGAGCAGGCCAGAGGAGGGCAATGTCCTCGGTGTCCCCAGAGGAACCTGTGTGCTGGGTATATCCCTGGAAGTCAGGAATCAGCCAACAGAAGGAATTCCTGGTTAAAACAAGCAGGCTGAAAAGAATCCCTGAAGTCCCAGGAGTGACTGGTGCACATGAAGCCAGGCGCTCATCTCTGCCCCTCTAGGATCCAGAGGGCTCGGCTACTTGACATGCCCACTTGACAAATGAGGAGACCCAGCTTCTTCGATGTCCCAGGACCTCATGGCTGGGAGTGGCCAAGGCCGGCCACAGAAGCCAAGTCCAGTGGGCTATCTCCTAAAGCTGGGCAGCCCCTGGGCCTCTGCCTGTGCAGGATGGGAAGGAAGCACAGCCTGCTTCCTAGGGTATGGACCTTCTGGAGAGCCTCTTGGGGATCTCCCTCTGCCAGGCTAAGGGCTTAGAATTCTGTGGGAGAAACAGGCACGCACATGCTCTCTCTCTCTCTCTCTCTCTCTCTCTCTCTCCCGCTCTCTCTCTCTCTCTCTCTCACACACACACACACATGCACACACACCCCTGTGACAGCTTCTACATTTGGAGCTGACAGATGTGCAAGGTAACAGCTCGGCACTGCCTGTGCAGCTGAGGCCCCAGCGTTGAATGTGGGATTATTTCCAGTAAGGCTCAGGGTGGCTTCGTGAGCACACGCCCAAGCGTGTGTGAGTGCGTGTATGCGTGTGTGTGAGTGTGTGACTTCTCTCAAACTCTCTCCCTCCATCTGAATCTGCCTTTACTATATTTTCAAATCTTTCTGTCTGTCTTCCTCCCTGTGTTGTTCCCTCTTCCTCTCACTGTCCTGCTCGCCCTACCTCAGTCTCGCTGTGCCTTGTGTCTGTTTTTGTGTCTTGGCCTGGATGCTCCAGTGAGGAGAGGAGACTTGCCTCCTCTCAACGTCTTCACTTTGCTTCCTGTCCTACCCAGGCTGGCCACAAGGATGGACTCTTAAAGCCCATTTTGTCCCAGATGATGTCCCTGCACTGTGCACAGGGCTCCTGCCCAGGGGAACGGGGTGGGCAGATCTGGGGCTATCCTGGGCCCAAGAAAACGGCCTCTCAACCTTGGTCTTCAGGCATGGCCTTCTTTTCCTCATGAGCCAGCTCATCCTGACACTCATCATTTATATGCAAATTAATATTTTAACCACTAATAGTGCAGACCCCTTTTGCCTCCCAAAATACTGCAAAATTTTCTCCCTTTCTGTATTCCCACCCCCCATCACAGACTGAACCTAGCCATGGCTCTGTGCTAACCCTAAATCTGGACTCACAGTGACCCTGACCCTGGCCATATCCTTAATTCTGACTTCAGACTAGCCCCCACCCTAACCCTGACTCTGTCCCCTAAACTTCCCTTTTCTGAGCAGCTGCCTTCTTTGATCTCTGCCAAATACCACCTGGGTTTGCAAGGTTTACAGCTCACTTTTTAAATTAATGAATCAATTATTTTTCACAGCTCACTCTCCAATGTTTTAGTGCATGTGGGGACGCACCTAGATCCAGTGAATTGGAATCTGGGGTGAAGGAAGGGTAATGGGAAAGTGATTTTTTTAATATATTTTTTTAAGTTTATTTATCTTGAGAGAGAGCGTGCACATGCCAACGGGAGGGGGCAGAAAGACAGGGAGAGAGAGAATCCCAAGCAGGGTCTGTGCTGTCAGACTCAAACTCATGAACTGTGAGATCATGACCTGAGAGCCAAAATCAAGAGTCAGATGCTTAACTGACTGAGCCACCCAGGCACCCAGAAAGTGATTTTTTTTTTTTTTAACTGCCCAGGTGATTCTGACACAGGCCAGTCCCACCCACTTCCATAATATACACTTTGGGCTTTCCTTTAGGGGTTCCAGGGAGGAATTCAAGGTGGGTTTGAACCCCCATGTAGGGATACCTGGGCTGACGGGAGTTTGTCTGCAGAGACCTAACTCCCAGGCACCATCATCACACCTGAGCTACTTCAAATGCTTCACTATACACCTGGCAGCGAGCCACTCCAGCATTCACTGGCTCGCTTGCTCGCTCTCTTTACTCATTCGTTCATTCATTCATTCCTCTCTCAACAGGGCTTCAGTGGGTTAGGTCTGAGTAAGGTCTGTGGAATATATACAGCCTTTTGAGCCTTGGGCCTTGGATCCCTGGGGTCAAGCTGGTGTTTAGAAGGGCAGGGTGGGGACAGGAAAGCCTCTGAAGAAATGGGACCAAGAACTGAACCAGAGTATGGGCCAGATAGACTCCTGCAGCTCCAAGAGGAGGCACCAGGTCTGGGAATGGGAGCCAGGGTCCTCTCTTCCCTTGCCCCTGGGTGGGGGATGGGGGACATGGGCCAGTGGGCTAAGAGACCACTAGGCAGCTTCCAGGTTAATTAGCTGAGGACTTGCGCTGAGCCTCTGGGGTCACCTGGGGGGTGGGCCTGAGAAGTGGATCCCCTCAAAGAAAAAAAGGAACTTCTTTCTCCCTCCCTTTCTCCCCCCTCCTTTCCCCCAACCTCTGCCTGAAAATAAAAGTCCAGAACTCTCCCAGTTCACAGTAAGGGCCCTTAGGGCTGAGGGAGAGTACATGATGGATGAAATGGGAGACAAAAGGCAAGGTAAGGGAGTCTTGCTAGGAAATAACAATAATTCCAGGGTGAGAGTGAGGAGGTGGGCTATACATTAGAAGTCTGAGGGAACATCCAGCCCTCAACCCTGCCTCTCAGCCTGTAGGCAGAAAAGCTCAGGGCTAGGGTAGAGGAGCAAGGATGACTCCTGGGCCACCCTTGAACCCTCCCCCAGGCGGCCCCAGAGGCTCAGAGTGCACCCTCAGCTACCTTCCTTGCCCACTGCCTAGTGGCCGCTCCTTTAAACACCAGAGGAGAGACGCTGTGGGAGCTGGAGAGGTGTCACCCCGTGACGTGTCCACTCCAGGGGCTGGAAGTGCTCTTCACCCACCTCTCTGTCACCACACAGAACCTCGATGGTGACAGAGCAAGCTGGGCACCCCGGGACACAGGGCCATGTACATGAGTGAGAATTACTGCAAACGCATGTTGGCATAAGAGGCCACGTTCGTGGGGAGATACTGTGGGTGAAGGAGGCCATACGCAGTATCCCAGGGCCATCTCCCTGAAGTGAGACGTGGGCAGATGTTAGGATGGAGCATGTCCCCAGGGAGTAGTTCTGAGTGGGGAGGGAGGGAGCAGCCAGGTCCTTCCAGGCTTGGCTGACAATGGACTCAGGCACCCGTTTGCACTGTATTCAGGGGATGAAGAACATGAATTGGGGGCTGGGGAGGATGCTCCTGAACAGCCTAGTCCCAGCTGGTCACATTCATGGACAGAGGTGCTGGATGTCCTTTGGGTGGGCCTGGAATATTCCCCTCCCCTGCCCCTCACAGGCCAGCTGCTGGCCTCCAGCTCAGGGTATTAAACACAAAACCAAAATCTGCCCAGCTCGTTCACACCAGAGACAAAGGGAAATCTTGTTTGGTTTTTGGCTAATCTGAGGCCCTGCTCAACCCTGCAGCTGGACTCTGGGCATGTGCAGACATGTATTGTGTGTGTGCTTGCATGTGCTCGTGCGTGTGGTGGCCAACGCCAGGCCATGCACTCTGGGAACACAGATGGCTGCCCCCCACTCCGAGGCTGGCAAGACAGTCTCCCTCCCCCAGCGGTGGGAGAACTGGGGAGGCTGAGTCCGGGTCAAGGAGCAAGGTCTGGGAAATCCCTGTAGTCGGAGCCCGTGAGGACTCAAGGAGGACTTAGGCCTGCCAGGGAGAGTGACCCCAGCTCCCTGGGGAGCCCTGAGAGTTCTCAATCCTAGAGTGCAGGGAGAAAGAGAGATGGGGGTTGTTTCCAAGGCTCTTAAATCCCTGGGCTCAAAGAGGACAAGTATCAGGCATGGGAGAGCCTCGCCACCTCGTGGGGACATGTGGTACTCCTCACTAAGTCCTGGCCAACCAGCCTGGTGGGAAGAGAGGGAAACAATCCCGATGGGGCAACTACACTAGGGTTGTGCTGGCGCTGACGGGTCTCACAGCCCCACAGGGGCAAGGGGCCAGGTGAGGAGATCACCCAACCCTCACCAGACAGAAGGGGCAGCCCAGGCTGGCCTGGCCCCACCTGCAGGAAGGAATCTTAGAGCTCATCTGTTCTAAGGAAAGAGAAACTCAGAGGGAGGAGGGCCCTGTGCAGGACCCATCTCTGTTACAGTGGGAAGTGAGACCAAGGGTTCCTGACTTCAAGTGTCATGCATTTTCCCATAGGTCTTGTGAGTCCAGAACAAGTGGTCCAGACTGAAGTCCAGCCCCACTGAGGTCCAAAACAGTGAGTTCTTGCTGTAGGTCAGCAAGGGGGATGGCATGTGGGCTCCAAGTGGGGCTCCAGATTGATCCGGACCTTGAGATTAAAAGGCAATACATACTATCCAAATCTATGGGTACCTACTGCGATGCTAGCACTGTGATGACCATTTACAAACATTAGGTCATTCAGTGCTCACAATGACCCTTTGAGGGAGGTACCATTTTTCAGATTAGGAAACCAAAACACAAGAGAAACAATTTGTCCTGGATTACCAGCTGGTAAAAGGCAAAACAGGGATATGAATGCAGTGCTTTTGACTCCAGTGAAGGCAAATGTTCTGCTGGGCAGAGAAAGAGCATGAGTCACTAGATCCCTCCTAGGGAAACTAGCAGGGCATTGCCAGCTCCAGCCCAGAGCCTGGGCTCCAGAGATGAGCTACTCAGGGTTCTCCTGGAGGAACTGCCTCAGTGCGCCCTCTGCTGTGCATGAAAAGGAACAAAGAGAGCTCCCTCCTACACCATCAAGTCGCAGGGCTGAGTCCTGGAGTTGGCTGGCAGGGACCATGGGCTCTCCTCCTAAATATGGGCCAGGGGCGAGGGGCTGGTTGGCTGGCTGTAGACTGCCACCACTGTGGAGCTCCCAGCTGCACATCCTATATCCACCGACTGGCAGAAGGATGGGTTTGGTCACACACCTAATTTCTTAGGGTTCCCCTCTCTTCAAATATTGCCCACCTCCTCCAAAGGCATGTTGGTGCCAAGCCCACCCCACTGAAGATTGGGACCATGGGCCAGATGGACTCTACCAGGAGGAGCCATGACAGCACCCTGAGGAGATGGGATCCATTCAGAAAACTGTCATGTAGGCAAAGAGTAGAATTGGGAATCCAAGAGGGCCAGGGAAGCTGGGAGTCAGGCCCTGAACCCTAAATACTCTTTGAATAGGCCCAAGATGAGGAAAGGGTAGTAAAGACTGGGTCGATATAGGTAAAAGCATGATGGAGGAACAGGCATCTGGGCATGTCCATCTCCGAACCGAGCTTGCCACTGGGTAGTGCTCAGTGACAAGAGGCAGACGCTCCCAAGACAATGCCCCTGGATATAAGGGCAACTCCCCAAGTTTGGGTTAATTGCTTTAGGGAACACCCCTGAGCCCAGCAAACCAGGAGTCAGTCATGGGCCCTGTGTCAGAGAAGGCAGGCATTAATAAAGGACAATCCACATTTTATCTGTATCTGCTTTTTACACGTACATAAACTCTCAGAAGCCTCTTCCCTCCATCTGGGGGACAGATGGCAGGTTCTGGAGGGAGGAGGCATGAGAATGAAGACATGAAGTTCAACACAAGGTCCTGCTACCATGAGCACAGAGCATCCTTGTGTGCCAAACTTGCACCATCCTCCCTCCCCTGCAGGCTGGGAATCTAACATGGACCCTCCTATTTGACATTAGCTCAGCCATGGACTGGCCATGAGACCCAACTCTTTCTCTTCAAGGCTTTGGCTTCTTGTGCTGCTTTTCCCACCCCTAAAATTCTATTCCTGGGGAGAGAGAACACCAGTAACCCTAACTTCTCTCCCCCAAGCTTCCCCTAACTCAGGGCAGTCAACACACTCCTGAGAACTAGGACTCAGGCCACCCAAGGCCCTCATGCTGGCTGGCTCTGGGGGCAAGACAGTAGACATGAGTGCTTATCTGGGTAAGGCAGGATTGGCAGTACCACTGTGGCAGGATGTGGGGGAGGCATAGGGCTCCTGGGTGTGCCTGAAAGAGGGGGAAGAAAGCCTCAGGGAGCCAAGGGCATTGGCTTATTTATCGTAGAAGTCAACGTGGGCTCCAGACTTGAATGTGTCCTTTTGCAGCAAGCTTAGCAGTTTCTGGGCTGACACCGTACAATCCACAAGCTCCCCTTTTGTCTTCAGCTCCTGCAGCCTTTTTCGCAAGTCTGGGTCCATCGAGGTCTCCCGGGCCAACTGCTGCATGTCTGTGTCCAGCGGACCTAGGGCATGAAGTGCAGGAGCTGAGGTGACATGGCTGAGGCAGGGGCCCCTGCTGTGTGTATGGAGAGTGGTGGAGTCAGGTCTGGCCACAGGCAATACCTCATCCTGGCTGACAAGGGTGGTTAGTGTCACCAAAGGGGGTCACCAAAAGGGTCAGGGTCATTCTGTCACTATTGAGTTCCAGACTCACAAATTCCAATGCCCAGTGAACATGGTATCTCCAGACCACTATGTCTACCAGCAAGCTTATCACCTCCTGTCCAACCAGCACCTCCTCCTGCCTTTTTCATTTCTATTAATGAAGTACTCTTCTCTCAAGCTCAAAACCTCCATCCCTGTCTCCTCCCTCCCCACTCTGTTCCCACAGCCAACAAGTCAGCAAACAGGACCGATCTGCCCCTATATACGCTGATAATCAGACCCTTTATACTCCCCTGGTTCTCTCCCTGTTCCAACTCCTCTGTAGCCCTCTGCTAAATGCCATGTGAGACAGGTAGCATCTTCCCTGTTTCACATAAGGAAATGTGGTACAGGCCTGAAATTCAAACCCTAATTGTTCTCAAACTCTAGTCTCTCAGACTTTCTGCCCACCCCCCCTGCCCCCCTGCCCCCTCCACCCAGTCCAGGCGACTCCCAACTCCCAACTCTACTCCCTATTCTGGCTAGCTCTCACCTCTCACTTGCTGGGAGTCTGTATTTCCCTTAAGGAGTGATGGTTAATGATTCAGGGACAATATACTCTGTGGATTCTTTCTTGGAGGGGATGGACTAGGCCCTTTGCCCACCCCTGAGGGGAACCACCCAGCCAGTTCTGGGTGACAGGGATGGTGGTAATGCCCCTCCTACCTGGGGCATAGCTCAGCACCCTCACACTAGGCTCCTCTGTGGCTAGGACCTGGAACATCATGTCTCGGGCTGCCTTCCCGGCACAGTATAGTCCCCAGCCCTTAAAGGGCTGCAGAGCACAGATGGACGAGATGTTAACCACAGTCCTGATGAGGCCAGGACTGTCTGGAAAGGCCTTCAAGATGCTGGAAGTCAGGCAGAGCATGGAGGTCAAGTTCAGAGCCCAGTAGTTGTTCACTTCAGCTGGGTCGGCCAGGTCCACAAGGCCTTTGGACACGTCCCCGAGAGTGCCTGAAAACCAGACCATAGGAATCACTCTGTGCAGATGGGTCTTTCTCTTTCCTCAGCCTTCTCCAAGTTCCTCCAGACACCCCCCTCCCATCCAAACCTAGAGGAATCTCCCTAGTGCTTCTGAAGACTTCTCCCTCTTTCCGGCTCTGCAGACACACCTGGGGTTGTTCACTCATCCCAAGCTGGAAACTGAAAGGGTGCATGCCCCACTCTGGGCCTGGAGGTAGAACTCAGGCGGCCATTTGGAAAAACTGGTAATTTACTTCTGCTGGAAGACCTCATGCCCTGACTCAGGCCTCCGCCAGAGGGCGCGGAACAAGGAAAAGATCAGGAATGTTCTACAGGCATTTTGGAAAATTTGCCCTGAAACGGGAAGGGGTGGGGAGGGTAAGCCTGAACCGCACCGATGGTACCGAGTCTTCCTCCATACCTTGCTGAAACAACCAGGATTTTTAGACATCTTATCTGATTCCTAACAGTCACCTTTAAAGTTCCCTGCGGTTCGGGAAAGTGAGAAGGAGCGAGAAGAGGCAGGGGCATTAAGCACTATTGCTAGGGCTCCCCTGGGGAGTCCGCCCCTGCCGGCGGGCGTCTTACCCGCATTGTTGATGAGCAGCACCCGTTGCAACCCCTCGGGCCTGGGAAGCTCGCGCACGGCGCCGAGCAGCTGCTGCAAACTGTCTTTGACGCCCAGGTCGGCGGACACCCGCACCACGCGCAGGCCCGGCCGCTCCGCAGCCAGCTCGGCCTCCAGCTGCCGCAGGGCCTCGTCGTTGCGGGCGCTCAGGACCATCAGAGAGCCGGGCGACAACAGCCGGGCCAGGAGCGGGGCCAAGGCGCGGCCGAAGCCACGGGAGGCCCCGGTCACCACGCACACGGCGCGTCCCAGGCCGCCCTCCTTGCCACCGACACCCTCCATGCCTCCGAACTGCGACAGCTCTCGCCAGACCCGAGACTGGCGGGGGGCGGGGCGGGGCGGGGCGGCCGCGGTAGGAGTAGGCGGAGGTCCGGCCGCAGGGGGGCGGGAACCGAAGGCTTCGGCTGCGATTGCTGGGCAACACTTTCCATGGCCGCTTGCGCGGTCCCAGGGTGTGGGAAGAGGTCAAAACGAAAGGGCCGGGAAGCACGGCCCCCGCGGGGAATCCTAGTCCAGTTCTGGGCGTGGCATCATTCTCCCACCACCACCTAGTTCCCACCCCCTCACTGCCTCGCGTTCATTTCCCCTCAGGGACGCATCCGCCTTCCAAGTTCACGTCGCGCCTTTTTGCGCAAGGGACTTCCTCCAGGCCAGGCCATCCTGCTCTGGGCCAGCAGAAGCCGAGTGAAGTGCATGCCAGTTTGGACTCTGGGAACTCACCGCTCTCGGGTTAACGGAACCTACCTCTGGGGGCACCACAGTGCTTCTCGGAGTATTGTAAAAACCTCTTCTCGGGGCGCCTGGGTGGCGCAGTCGGTTAAGCGTCCGACTTCAGCCAGGTCACGATCTCGCGGTCCGTGAGTTCGAGCCCCGCGTCAGGCTCTGGGCTGATGGCTCGGAGCCTGGAGCCTGTTTCCGATTCTGTGTCTCCCTCTCTCTCTGCCCCTCCCCCGTTCATGCTCTGTCTCTCTCTGTCCCAAAAATAAATAAAAAACGTTGAAAAAAAAAAAAAACCCTCTTCTCCCTTCCTAGACCCAACAACTCTGTGCACCAGCCAGTTTCCCGTCCTCTGAGATGTCTGACTCCTCCTGGTCTTACAGGTCTGTTACACCGATTTCTGCACCCACTCATGTTTCACTTTTCCTAATAGTCAATTGCACCTACTCCCAGCTTCGGAGAGAGGACAGCACTTACCTCCATTTTGACTTCAAACTTTCTAACTGATTAAATTTTTTTCTAGCTTATCTTTTAACTCAGGCAAAAGACCTAAAACCTATTCCTCTCAGGCAATAGGGACTGCCCAGCTGCCAGCCACACCCCATGTGATTGACCTCAAGACAATGGTTGGTTTGAAGGTCACAGCCTATCTGCATGCACCCACAGACCTTTGTCCCACGTTTTCCTTATATAAGTCTTGAAGTATTTTTGGTACTTTGGAGAGTCTTCGAGGGGTTAGTCTGCTGTCTTCCCAAGTGTTGGCCTCACTGAAATAAATTTATTTCTGGTTTGACCACCACCCGTTTCTCTGCCTTTGGATTTTGTCAGCAGCAAATGGCCAAACCTGGTTTGGGACCCCTGCAGCGAGGTGCTCTTGCACCCCTGTGCCTCAGCTACACTTCAAGTTTACACAATCACCTAAATGTGTACTTCGAGACCCATACTTCAGAATACCCGCTTTCTGATTTTTTTCAAGGAGAGAGGGAAGATGAGAAGGTTGGGAGACAGCTACAAATCTCCTTAACAAGACTTGAGAGTTTGGCAAGAGTGGTAAGCAACCTCTGATAATTCAGCCCAAGCCTTCACAGGGCTGTTCTCTCTCTGATGATAGACAGCAAGGCTCCTGGAAAAACAAATTTTGCTTCCTTGTGTTGTGTGGGCTATATCATGCCAACACTAAAACAATTTGGGGGGAAGGTTTCTACTGGTCACCATGGGTGCCTTTACGACAATCTTTTTGTAAAACATGCAGTTCAGGGGCACCTGGGTGGCTCAGTCCATTAAGTGTCTGACTCTTGATTTCAGCTCCTGATCTCATGGCTCCTGAGATCCAGCCCTGAGTTGGGCTCTGTGCTGGCAGCTCAGGGATTCTCTCTCTCTCTCCCTCACTCTCTGTCCCAACCCCATCCCTCAAAATGAGTAAATAAACCTGAAAAAATTTTTTTAAAAATGTGCAGTTCAGGGGCTCCTGGGTGGCTCAATCGGTTGAGCGTCTGACTTCAGCTCAAGTCATGATCTCATGGTTTGTGGGTTCAAGCTCCAGGTCAGGCTCTATGCTGACAGCTCAGAGCATGGAGCCTGCCTTGGATTCTGTGTCTCCCTTTTTCTCTGCCCTTCCCCACGCTCGTGCTCTGTCTCTCAAAAGCAAATAAAACAGTTAAAAAAAGTGCAGTTCAAACTGTATGTCACTATGGAACATACTCTAACAACAAATGAAACTTCAAAGAAACCTTAAACATCATTTAGTATATTTCTTGTTAAAATGCACAGTATTATTTTGAAACTGATGTAAATTAGGACCAAAAAAAGTAACTATGCTAATGTTGTTAGGAGCGAAGATTTCCAGTGTTAAAGAGACCAGGTATAAATTGAAGGAAGTTAAGGGAAAATCTGTAAACTTCAATTTGAATTAGAATCCAGAAAATTGTAGAATCTATTGCAATTACTTTTACTCTTATACAATAACACTAAAACCATGTTTTTCTCTTCTGGGTATGTTGGTTCTCCAGTACCTATGATTAACCTTTTTAAGAGTTCTTCCTGCAGTAATGGCAGAGATTAGAGTATGCTCTGTGAAAAGTAATAAAAGGAAATCTCCTTTAGAATGCAGTTGGGAAGCCCTCAAGGTGAGCTCTCATGCCCTATGACTTGACAATTACAGACCCAGGGGAAGAGGAGGACCTTGCACATGGCCACGCCTATCCCAGCAAGAAGGAAGGCCTTTCTCCTCCCCTGGCAACAGCCCAGCCAATGAGAGACTGCAACAATGCAGCCAATGAAAAGCCACTATACTTTGAACTCCCAGTTTTCACCAATGGACTTTCTGTTTATAACAGCAGAGCTTCCCCTTTCCTCTATAAAGGAACGTTCCTCGTTGAAGGGAGTTACCTATAGTTTCTTGGGAGGGTGTGTGCTGTGGCTTGCGATTCTCTGCTATCCCCCAATAAATCCATTTTTGCTGTTAAAATAGCTGGTAGTTTTGTTTTGTAAGGTTAACTTACTTGGTGATCAGAAGTGGGATGCGAAGAAGACCCCCAGCAACTCGGAGGCTGGTGAACAAACCCGACAGCACGCACAGAGCCAATTGGGCTCACTGCTTTCTCGCTGACCCTGGAGTTTGCGGTAAGTTTCCTCCTGGATTTGGGGCTCTGCGCTTTGTTTTTGCACTCTCCAGGCTTTATTAGGATCTGTTTTATGCCCTTGTTGTTTGTTTTGTTTTTACTTTGAAAGTGCTCCTTTGGCCTTTGGTCGGACTTCTTTTGGGGACTGGATTGTTCTATTGGAACTGTGACGGTCTTTACTCTGATTCCTTCTGGAACCAAGCTGCTACTGATGAAACTGTGCTGTTTAGGAGTTTTTCCCTTTGCACCAGAGAAAAACCTAGTAATGGGATTGCAGTCATCAAAATGCTCTGAGAGTGCTGCTCCCTTCCTTGCCCTTAGTGGGACTCTGACTGGTTTTGTGTTTAATAAACTATGGTCCTTCTGCATGCACATTTATAAACTAAGTGGATTGACTTAACCAAAAGTAATTTAGAGCACCGGTGCCTGGGTGGCTCAGTCGGTTAAGCGCTGAGCCTGCTTGGGATTCTCTGTCCCTCTCTCTATGCCCCTCCCCCGCTCTCTCTCAAAGATAAATAAACTAAAAAAGAAAACAAAAACAAAAACACCACCAATGGCCATTATGGGGAACTTTTGATCTCTCCGAACTTAATTTACTCAAAGTTTTAGAAAGCTATGGGTACTTAATAGAAAAAAACAAAGACAAAACAAAACTGGGATGCCGGTTTTAAATGGTACTGATAGACAGTTTGTTAGACATGTATTGGAGGCAAGGATGGTGATAAATAGGGTACACATTAGAAGCCTGGGGACATAACATCCTGACTTTGTGGCTCCCAAGACCCTTCAACATCCTGGCCTTGTGGCCACCAAGACACCAAATAACAGATCAAGAGCCACAGGTGCAGAACATGCCCTCTCCTCTTCAGCCTCTGCCCCAGAGTAACCTATAGTGTCATTGTCATGTATTTACATTGTGATTTTAACCCTGCCCCTGTGAGAGGAGATGGACAGGACAGTTCCAGCAAGAACCTTGTAGGGCCCAAAACTCGTCCTCCTAATTGGCAGGAGGAGTCCCTTAGATGGTTGGAAACGACCTCAGTTAGAGACTGACCTAGCTATGACCCATAACCTATGCAAACATAAAAAGAAAAGACACCCCTAATCCTGGTGCAGTTGCTACCTCTGGGTCTGCTCACTGTCCCTTCTTTTTTTAATTTTTTTTTTTTTAACGTTTATTTATTTATTTTTGAGAGAGAGAGAGACAGAGCATGAACGGGGGAGGGTCAGAGAGAGAGGGAGACACAGAATCTGAAACAGGCTCCAGACTCTGAGCAGTCAGCACAGAGCCTGACGCGGGGCTCGAACTCACAGACCGTGAGATCATGACCTGAGCCGAAGTCGGACGCTTAACCGACTGAGCCACCCAGGCACCCCTGCTCACTGTCCCTTCTTGACAGTGTTCTGTCCTTAGTAAACTACTTTGTGCTTGCTACCTTCCTTCAGGCTGTCACTGAGTGTGGATCCTCAAATAAATCTTTCGTGGGGAATACAAGCATTGAGGCCTCCATTCACACAATGCAGACTCTCCCACGGGTAACAATACCTTGAGACTTACAGATATTTTCAGACCTAGCCTCTTCTAAACCTAGCTGCTTCCAGAAGGACCTGTTTGGTAACAGTCCACAGGGACGGAGTGGTTTACCTGGACTGGGAGAGAGCCTGGAAAATTCTTTTCTGAGGAAGATGATTATCTGCCTCCTCCCCCTCCCCACCCCCCCTGCTCCACCAATCTTATTTCAAGCAATATTTCAGCAGTTTGTGAATAATATTTAAATGGGAAATACCACCCATAGAATTCCTTTAGTAATAGCACAGTGGTCCTGGGTGGCTCAGTCAGTTAAGTCTCTGACTTCGTCTCAGGTCGTGATCTTACAGTTTGTGAGTTCAAGCCCCATAATGGGCTCTGTGCTGACAGCTTAGAGCCTGGAACCTGCTTCAGATTCTGTGTATCCCTCTCTGTCTACCCCTCCTGCACTAGCATCCTGTCTCTGTCTCTCTCTCTCGAAAATAAAAACATTAAAAAAAATTTTTTTTTAAATAGTGCAACGGTTCCCAAATTTGTTTGCACATTGGTCACCAGGGAACTACAAAAACACTGATGCCTGTGTCTCATAGGCCTGGACTTAGGAATTTTTTAATAAAATTTTTGTTCAGTTTACTTAAACTAAAAAAAAAAAAAAAAAAAAGAAAACAATTCACCCATTTCTCCCACCCTCCATCTCTTACAATCACCATCTGTTCTCTGTATCTACACGTTTGTTTTTGTTTCTAGTTTTTGTTTTTGTTTTTTTAGATTTCACATGTAAGAGAGATCATACTGTATTTATTTTCTGTCTGACTTATTTCACTTAGCATAATGTCCTTGAGGTCCATCCATGTTGTTTCACATGGCAAGATTTCATTCTTTTTTAATGGTTGAATATTTATCCATTCATTCATCTGTGGATGTTTAGGTTGTTACCATATCTTGGCTATTGTAAATAATGTTGCAGTGAACAGGGGGGTACATGTATCTTTTCAAGTTAGTGTCTTTGTTTTCTTTAGATAAATACCCAGAAATCGAATTGTTGGACCATATGGTGGTTCTATTTTTAATTTTTTTAGGAACCCCTGTACTGTTTTCCATAGTGCCTACACCAGTTTACATTCCCATTAACAGTGCACAGGTTTTCTTTTTTCCACATCCTCTTCTTATTAACACTTGTTATTTCTTGTCTTTTGAGTTTAGCAATTCTAACGGGTGTGAGATGATAACTCATTGTGGTTTTGATTTGCATTTCCCTGATGATTAATGATACAGAGCATCTTTTCTTGTACCTGTTGGCCATCTATATGTCTTCTTTAGAAAAATGTCTATTCAGATTCCCTGCCCATCTTTTAATCAGATTGTTTTGTTGTTGTTTTTTGGGTGTTTTTGCTGTTGGGTTATGAGTGCTTCAGATATTTTGGATATTCACCCCTTATCAGCTATATGATTTGCAACTATTTTCTCTCATTCAGTAGGTTGAGTTTTCATTTTGTGGATGATATCCTTTGCTGTGTAGAAACTTTCAGTTTGATGTAGTTCTATCTATTTTATTTTTTGTTTTTCATATGCTTTTTAAAGTTTTTATTTTAATTCTAGTTAGTTAACATACAGTGTCATATTAGTTTCGGTGTACAATATAGTGATTCAACACTTTCATACATCACCAGGTGCTTGTCACAAGTGCAGTCCATGATCCCCATCACCTATTTCAGCCAGCCCCCCACTCCCCTCCTCTCTGGTAACCATCAGTTTGTCTTCTATAATTTAGAGTCTGTTTCTTGATTTGTCTCTCTCTCTCTCTCTCTCTCTTTTCTTCTCTTTGCTCATTTGTTTCTTAAATTTCACATATGAGTGAAATCATATGTTATTTGTCTTTCTCTGACTTATTTGGCTTAGCATCATACTCTCTAGCTCCATCCATGTTCTTGCAAATGGAAAGAGTCATTCCATTGTGTATATATACCACATCTTCTTTATCCATTCATCAATCAATGGACATTTGGGCTGCTTTCATATGTTGGCTATTGTGATAATGCTGTTATAAACGTAGGGGTGCATATATCCCTTTGAATTAGTGTTTTTGTATCCTTTGGGTAAATACCCAGTAGTGAGACTCCTGGATCACCGGGTAATTCAATTTTTTACTTTTTGAGGAACTTCTGTGCCATTTTCCACAGTGGCTGCACGAGTTTGCATCCCTATGAACAGTGAACGGCATCCTTTTTCTTCACATCCTCAACAACACCTGTTGTTTCTTGTGTTGTTGAATTTAGCCATTCTTACTGGTGTGAGCTGATAGCTCATTGTGGTTTTGATTTGCATCTCCCTCATGATGAATGATGTTGAGCATCTTTTCATGTGTCTGTTGGCCATCTATATGTCCTCTTTAGAGAAATATCTGTTCACGTCTTCTGTCCAGTTTTTAATTGGATTATTTGTTTTTTGGGTGTTGAGTTTTAGAAGTTCTTTGTAGATTTTGGACGCTAATCCTTTATCAGATATGTCATTTGCAAGTATCTTCTCCCATTCTGTAGGCTGCCTTTTAGTTTTGTTGATTGTTTCCTTTGCTGTGTAGAAGCTTTTTAGTTTGATGTAATCCTATTTTTGCTTTTGTTTTCCCCTTGCCTCAGGAGACATCTAGAAAAAAGTTGCTATGGCCTTTGTCAAAGAGGTTACTACCTGTGTTCTCTTCTAGGATTTTTATGGTTCCAAGTCTCATATTAGGTCTTTCATCCATTTTGAATTTTTTCTCTGTATGGTGTAAGAAAGTGGTCCACTTTTATTCTTTTGCACATTGCTGTCCAGTTTTCCTAACACCATTTGTTGAAGAGACTGTCTTTTTCACATTGGATATTCTTTCCTGCTTTGTTGAAGATTAATTGACCATATAGTTGTGGGTGTAATCCTACTTGGATTGGTTTTTTTGTTTGTTTGTTTGTTTGTTTTTGCTTTTGAAAGAGGGACCTGGTTAAATACACTGTGGTACATCTACATCAATGTATAATATGCAGCCATAAAAGTGAATGAAAATGTCTGTGCACACTGATGTGAAAAATTGAATGAAAAAGGCAAGGTGAAGAACAGAAAAAGAGTATATACTGTGTTACTTTTTTCACAGTAAAAAGGGGGAATAAAATATATGTACTTAGGTTATACATATTAAGTACTGTAATCCCTGATTAATTATAAAACTAGTTAACTACAGAGGATGGTGAGGGGAAGATAATCTACACATAGTGTACCTTTTGGTAGCATTTTACATTTTTAAAGCCATGTCAATGTATTATCT
The DNA here is from genome assembly GCF_024362965.1 of Panthera pardus. NCBI lineage: Eukaryota > Metazoa > Chordata > Mammalia > Carnivora > Felidae > Panthera > Panthera pardus. The sequence continues at coordinate 88,718,170 of NW_026526821.1, read as the reverse complement.
ATTCAAAAATAAATAAAATAGGCTCTTAAAGGAATATGTAAATGTACCAGGACAAATAGAGAAAGATTATATCAGAATTTTAATCTTTGTCGACTTGCTTGGCATTTTAACCTTCATAACATTAAACGAACTAATATTTAAGAATTATATTTAATTTTTGCTATTTAATTTTATTTATATTTGAGTCTTTCAGCAAAAAGTCCCCTTTGGGAATTCTTCCCATCTTGCAAGGATGACATGCAAGGAGAACATCAAGTTCGCCACCCTAAAATTTCACAAACGAAATCTCTAAATTTACGTAAAGAACATCCATGCTGAAACAACTTTGACCCAGATGTAACAAAGAGTATAGACTATGAATAAAACAAGAAAGTTTCAGAGAAATATGAGACCTCCTAAACTCATTCTGTTGTTACTAATCAAATTGCAAAACAACAGTCTTTATAAAAATATTTCAAGAATATAGTTAGTTCCTTCTACTTTTGAGACAAAAAATTTAAAGAGAAAGCTTGACAAAATTACTGCTATAGACTGACAACTATTTTTAGTGGTAGAAGATGAGGGATTTTTGACATTTGATGAAGATATAAATTTCCTTCTATAAAATATGTTACTAGAAACAGTTTTTATAATTAAAGTCTGCTGTGTATATAAAGGTTAATGATATTATTAAATGTGCTACTTCTGTATGCTGTACCTCAGACACTTGAATATGCACAAGCAAGCATACTTTTTTTAAAAATAAGAGCATCGTACATTAAAAAAAGGGGGAGGGTTGCCTGGGTGGCTCAATTGATTAAGCGTCTGACTTCGGCTCAGGTCATTATGATTTCACAATCTGTGAGTTCGAGCCCTGCATCAGTCTCGGTGTTAACAGCTCAGAGGCTGGAGCCTACTTTAGATTCTGTGTCTCCCTCTCTCTGCTCCTCCACCACTCATTCTCTCTTTCTCTGTCTCTCTCTCTCTCTTTCTCTCTCTCTCTTTCAATCTCAAAAATAAATAAACATTAAAAAAATAAGCAATCTCTATCAAAATAACACAAGCATTCTTCACAGAGCTAGAACAAACAATCCTAAAATTTGTATGGAACCAGAAAAGACCCTGAATAGCCAAAGCTATCTTGAAAAAGAAAACCAAAGCTGGAGACATCACAATCCCAGACTTCAAGCAGTACTATGAAGCTGTAATCATCAAGACAGTATGGTACTGGCACAAAAACAGACACTCAGATCAATGGAACAGAATAGAGAACCCAGAAATGGACCCACAAATGTATGGCCAACTAATCTTTGACAAAGCAGGAAAGAATATCCAATGGAATAAAGACAGTCTCTTCAGCAAATGGTGCTGGGAAAACTGGACAGCGACATGCAGCAAAATGAACCTGGACCACTTTCTTATACCATACATGAAAACAAACTCAAAATGCATGAAAGTCCTAAATGTAAATGCCATCAAAATCCTCGAGGAGAAAGCAGGCAAAAACCTCTTTGACCTCAGCCGCAGCAACTTCTTACTCAACGTGTCTCTGGAGGCAAGGGAAACAAAAGCAAAAATGAACTATTGGGGGGTGCCTGGGTGGCTTAGTAGGTTAAGCGTCCGATTTCGGCTCAGGTCAAGATCTCACGGTTTGTGGGTTCGAGCCCCATGTCGGGCTCTGTGCTGACACTTAGAGCCTCGAACCTGCTTCAGATTCTGTGTCTTCCTCTCTCTCTACCCCTGCCCTGCTTGCACTCGGTCTCTCTCTCAATAAATAAACATTAAAAAAAAAGAACTATTGGGACCTCATCAAAATAAAAAGCTTCTGCATGGCAAAGGAAATAGTCAGCAAAGCTAAAAGGCAACTGACAAAATGGGAGAAGATATTTGCAAATGACATATCAGATAAAGGGTTAGTATCCAAAACCCATAAATAATTTATCAAATTCAACACCCAAAACACAAATAATCCAGTGAAGACATGGGCAAAATACATGAATAGATACTTCTCCAAAGAAGACATCCAGATGGCCAACTGACACATGAAAAAATGCTCAACATCACTCATCATCAGGGAAATACAAATCAAAACCACTATGAGACAACCACCTCACACCTGTCAGCATGGCTACCATTAACAACTCGGGCAACTACAGATGTTGGTGAGGATGCAGAGAGAGGATCTCTTTTGCACTGCTGGTGAGAATGCAAACTGGTGCAGCCACTCTGGAAAGCAGTACAGAGGTTCCTCAAAAAATTAAAAATAGAACTACCCTTCAACTCAGCAACTACACTACTAGGTATCTCTCCAAGGGATACAGGTGTACTGTTTCAAAGGGACACATGCACCCCAATGTTTATAGCAGCACTACTGACAATAGCCAAGTATGGAAGGAACCCAAATGTCCATCGACAGATGAATGGATGAAGAAGAAGTGGTATATATATATATATATATATATATATATATATATATATATATATACATACAATTGGAGTATTACTTGACAATCAAAAAGAATGAAATCTTGCCATTTGCAATTAAGTGGATGGAACTAGAGGGTATTATGCTAAGCAAAATTAGTCAGAGAAAGACAAATATCATATGACTTCACTCGTATGAGGAATTTAAGATACAAAACAGATGAATATAAGGAAAGGGAAACAAAAATAATATAAAAACAGGGAGGGGGACAAAACGTAAGAAACAAATATACAGAACAGAGGGTTGCTGGAGGGGTTGTGGGAGGGGGGGATGGGCTATAAATGGGTAAGGGGCATTAAGGAGTCTAATCCTGAAATCATTGTCGCACTATAGGCTAACTAACTTGAATGTAAATTAAAAAATAGTTAAAAACAAATAATTAAAATATGAAAAAATAAATATTGAAAAAATTTAAAAAAAAAGAGCATCGAGGATAGTTGGCAATAAACAGAGTAGACCTTTTGCATATTCCAACCAAAGTAAACTATGTGGTATACAAGATACTTTGGAATTGCTTTATCCTGTACTTCCACAAGATGTTCAAACAAGGTAAAATAGCAGATTTTAACATTAAGGAAGCTGTTCGACCAAAAGAAAGCCTTGACATTTTACTTTGCAGATAACAATAGCAGCAAAGCAGGACTTTCTAACAACTCATAGTAGTTTGAAGATAAAGGAGTTTATTTGCTGGAAACTTCTCAAGAGGAGTGCCTGACTGGCTCAGTTGGTAGAGCATACAACTCTTGATCTTGGGGTTGTGAGTTCAAGCCCCATGTTGCTTAAAAATAAAATATAAAAAAAAAAAATAAAAGAGACTGCTGAATTAGTAATCAACTGAGTCGTCATGTCCATAGGTGATACTTGCTGTTGGAGTGCAAATTTATAGATAAAAAAGTGCAGGGAGGAGGCTAGAATAATAAACGATGTGATGATGGATTAACATTGCAGTCATCAGTATGAACTCATTTAGCTAAATATAGATCCAATGGGATAAAGAGACAAGTGTATATACATATATATATATATATATATATTTTTTTTTTTTTTTCTTTTAGTTTAAAGAGTGAGCCTGTGGGGGAGGGGGGCAGAGGGAGGGAGAGAGAGAATCTTTTTTTTTTTTTAATTCAAGTTATTTAACCCAGTGATTCATTACTGCATAGTGCTCATCCCAACAAGTACCTTCCTTAATGACCATCACACATTAGCACATCTCCCACCCACCTCCCCTCCAGCAACCCTCTGTCTGTTCTCTGTATTTAAGAGTCTCTTATGGTTTGCCTCTCTTTCTGTTTTTGTCTTATTTTTCCTTCCCTTACCCTATGTTCATCTGTTTTGTTTCTTAAATTCCACATATGAGTGAAATCATATGATGTTTGTCTTTCTCTGACTCACTTATTTTGCTCAGCATAATACACTCTAGTTACATCCATGTTGTTGCAAATGGCAAGATTTCATTCTTTTTGACCACTGAGTAATATTCATTCCATTGTGTATACATACGACGTCATCTTTATCCATTCATCAGTCGGTGGACATTTGGGCTCTTTCCATAATTTGGCTATTGTTGATAGTGCTGCTATAAGTATTGGGGTGCCTGTGCCCCTTTGAATCAGCATTTTTGTATCCTTTGGATGAAAACCTAGTAGTGCAATTGCTGAGTTGAAGGGTGGTTCTATTTTTACTTTTTTGAGGAACCTCCGTACTGTTTTCCAGAATAGCTGTACCAATTTGCGTTCCCACCGACAATGTGAAAGTGTTCCCTTTTTTCTGCATCCTTGCCAACATCTGTTGTTTCCTGAGTTGTTCATTTTAGCCATTCTGACAGGTGTGAGGTGGTATCTTGTGGTTTTGATTTGAATTTCTCTGATTGATGAGTGATGTTGTGCATCTTTTCATGTCTGTTAGCCATCTGGATGTCTTCGGAAAAGTGTCTATTCATGTTTTCTGCTCATTTCTTCACTGGATTATTTTTTGGGTGTTGAGTTTGATAAGTTCTTTATAGATTTTGAATACTAACCCTTTATCCAGTTGTCATTTGCAAATATCTTCTGCCATCCCATCGGTTGCCTTTTAGTTTTGTTGATTGTTCTTTTGCTGTATAGAAGCTTTTTTATCTTGATGAGATCCCAACAGTTCATTTTTGCTTTTTTGTTTCCCTTGCCTCCAGAAACATGTCTAGTAAGAAGTTGCTGCAGCTGAGGTCAAAGAGGTTGCTTCCTGTGTTCTCCTCTAGGAATTTGATGGTTTCCTGCCTCACGTTTAGGTCTTTCATCCATTTTGAATATACTTTTGTGTGTGGTGTAAGAAAGTGGTCCAGTTTCATTCTTCTACATGTCGCTGTCCAGTTTTCCCAGCACCATTTGCTGAAGTGATGGTCTTTTTTCCACTGGATCTTCTTTCCTGTTTTGTCGAAGATAGGTGGCCATACATTTGAGGGTCCATCTCTGGGTTCTCTATTCTGTTCCATCAATTTATGTGTCTGTCTGTTTTTGTGCCATTATCCTATTGTCTTGATGATTACAGCTATGTACTACAGCTTGAAGTCTGGGATTGTGATGCCTCCAGCTTTGGTTTTCTTTTTCAACATTACTTTGGCTATTTGGGGTCTTTTGTGGTTCCATACATTTTTTAGAATTGTTTGTTCTAGGTCTGTAAAGAATGCTGGTGTTATTTTGATAGGGATTGCATTGAATGTGTAGATTTCTTTGGATATTATAGACATTTTAACAATATTTGTTCTTCCAATCCATGCTTTTCCATTTCTTTGTGTCTTTAATTTCTTTCATAAGCTTTCTTTAGTTTTCAGCAAACAATCCTTTACCTCTTTGATTAGGTTTATTCCTAGGTATCTTATGGTTTTTGGTGCAATTGTAAATGGGATCAATTCCTTGATTTCTCTTTCTGCTGCTTATTATTAGTGTATAGAAATGCAGCTGATTTCTGTATGTTGATTTTATATCCTCTGACTTTGCTAAATTCATGTATCAGTTCTAGAAGGTTTTTGGTGGAGTCATTCATGTTTTCCAGCAGAGCATCATGTCGTCTGTTAAGAGTGAAAGTTTGACTTCTTCCTTGCCAATTTGGATGTCTTTTATTTCTTTGTTGTTTGATTGTGGAGGCTAGGACTTCTAGCACTATGTTGAACAGCAATGGTAAGAGTGGACATCCCTGTTTTATATGTGACCTTAGGGGGAAAGCTCTAAGTTTTTCCCTATTGAGGATGATATTAGCTGTGGGTCTTTCATATATGGCCTTTATGATGTTGAGGTGTGTTGCAGACTTTGAGTCTGGAGTTCTCTCTTGTCCAGCAAGAGAGTGGATGCGGAATTGAATACAAGAGAGGCTAATGTCCGGGAGGAGACAAGACCCCTGAACAGGGGTTTTGTCTCCATATTTATTGAGCTCTCAAGGTTTAAAAAATTTTTTTTTTGCTTATTTATTTTTGAGAGAGAGAGAGAGAGAATGAGCAGAGGAGGGGCAGAGAAAGAGGGAGACACAGAATCTGACGCAGGTTCCAGGCTCTGAGCTGTCAGCACAGAGCCCGATGTGGGGCTCGAACTCACGGACTGCAAGATCATGACCTGAACTGAAGTCGGACACTTAACTTCCTGAGCCACCCAGGTGCCCCTCTCAAGGTTTTACATATGTGGTGAACGTTCAGAAGACAACAGTAAAATAGTGACCATTAATTTGTGTGTGTAAGAAGCAAAGGGTTTGGTGGGCAAGTGGCATTAGAAGTTGAGATTAAAGAACAATGATATATTGGAGCCAGATGTGGGAAGGACAGTGTTTCTCTGTGGGTGATACAGCCAAGTAGCTGTTATCTCCAAAGTTTAAGATTGCTGGAGCATGCTGCCTTAAGGTTAACAAGGCACTTTTCATTAACTAACCTTGGGCACTTTCACCCCATAGTGGCTTTCCACCTCCAACTGTCCTGGGACACTTTCATCCTGTGGAGGCATCTTCCCACCCTAAGCCTTGTTTTACTTAGTGACTAACTAACCTTGGGCGCTTTCACCTGATGGTGGCTTTCCGCCTCTATGTTTTGTCTTACTTAATGACTGGCCTTGAGAGCTTTCATCCTGTGGCAGCTTTCCGCCCTAAGCCTTGTTAACCCATTGGTGTAAGCATACAGAATTCTTAAACTTATTTCCCACAGAGGTGTGTTCCTTTTATACCTACTTTCTTGAGGGTTTTTATCAAGAAATGTTGCTGCATTTTGTCAAATGCTTTTTCTGCATCTATTGAGGGGATCATGTGGTTCTTATCCTTTTACTGATGTGGTGTATCACATTGATTGATTTGCAAATATTGAACCAGCCCTGCAGCCCAGGAATAAATCCCAGTTGATCATAGTGAATAATTATTTTAATATATTGTGAATTCAATTTGCTAGTATCTTGTTGAGAATTTTTGCATCCAGCTTCATCAGGGATATTGGCCTGTAATGCTCCTCCTTAGTGGGGTTTTTGGTTTTGGAATGAAGGTAATGCCGGCTTCATAGAATGAGTTTGGAAGCTTTCCTCCCATTTCTATTTTTTGGAACAGTTTGAGAAGAATAAGTATTAACTCTTCCTTAAATGTCTGATAGAATTCCCCTGGGAAGCTCTCTGGCCCAGGACTCTTGTTTTTGGGGAGATTTTGATAACTGATTCAATTTCTTTGCTGGTTTTGGGTCTGTTCAGATTTTCTGTTTCTTCCTGTTTCAATTTTGGTTGTGCATGAGTTTCTAGGAATTTGTCAACTTCTTCCAGATTGCCCAGTTTGTTGGCATATAATTTTTCATGGTATTCTATTTTAATTGTATTTTTATGGTGTTGGTTGTGATCACTCACTCTTCCTTCATTTGTGATTTTACCTTTTTGGGTCTTCTCTCTTTTCTTTTTGATAAGTCTGGCTAGGGGGTTATCAATTTTGTTTATTCTTCCAAAGAGCCAGCATTTTTGTTTTAATCTGTTCTACTGTGGGTTTTTTGTTTGTTTGTATATTTCTTTCTTCTGCTCTAATCTTTATTATTTCCCTTCTTCTGCTGGCTTGAGGCTTTATTTGCTGGTTCTATTCTAGCTCCTTTAGGTGTAGGGTTAGGTTGTGTATTTGGGACCTTTCTTGATTCTTGAGATAGGCCTGCATTACAGTGTATTTTCCTCTTAGGACTGTCTTTGCTGCATCCCAAAGGGTTTGGACTGTTGTGTTTTTATTTTCATTTGCTTCCATGTGTTTTTTTTATTTCTTCTTTAATTTCATGGTTAACCCATTCATTCCTTACTAGGATGTTCTTTAGCCTCCATGTATTTGAGGGCTTTCCAAAGTTTTTCTTGTGGTTGATTTCAAGTTTCATAGTGTTGTAATCTAAAAATATGCATGGTATGAGCTTGATCTTTTTGTATCCGTTGAAGGCTGATTTGTGACCCAATATGTGATCTATTCTAGAGAATGGTCCATGTGTACTTGAGAGGAATGTGTATTCTGCTGCTTTAGGACATAATGTTCTGAATATATCTGTTAAGTCCTTCTGGTCCAGTGTGTCATTCAAAGCCATTGTTTCCATGGGGTGTCTGGGTGGCTCAGTCAGTTAGGCATCAGACTGCAGCTCAGGTCGTGATCTCATGGCTTGTGGGTTTGAGCCCCACATTGGGCTCTATGCTGACAGCTTAGAGCTTGGAGCCTGCTTCCGATTCTGTGTCTCCCTTTCTCTCTGTCCCTCCCCTGCTCACACTCTGTCTCTCTAAAAAATAAATAAACATTAAAAAATTAAAAACGACAGCAACAAAAACCCAAAGCCATCATTTCCTTGTTGATTTTCTGCTTAGATGATCTGTCCATTGTTGTAAGTAGGGTATTAAAGTCCCCTACTATTATGGTATTATTATCAATTAGTTTCTTTATGTTTATTATTAATTGGTTTATATATTTGGGTGCTTCTAAATTGGGGGCATAAATATTTATATTGTTAGATCTTGATGGATAGACCCCTTAATTGTGAGATGATGCTTTTCTTCATCCCATGTTAGTCTTTATTTATTTATTTATTTTTTTAATGTTTATTTATTTAGAGAGAGAGAGCATGTGTGTGAGTGGGGGTGGGGCAGAGAGAGCGAGAATCCCAAGCAGGCTCCATGCCATCAGCACAGAGCCTGACGCAGGGCTTGAACTCACGAACTGTGAGATCATTACCTGAGCCAAAACTAAGAGTTGGACGCTTAACTGACTGAGCCACCTAGGAGTCCTAGGCTTTGTTTTCAAATCCAGTTTGTCTGATATAAGCGTGGCTATTCCGGCTTTGTTTGCCAATGGCAACCCATTGGCATGATAGATGGTTCTCCATCCCCTCACTTTCAATCTGCAGGTGTCTTTAGGTCTAAAATGAATCTCTTGTAGGCAGCATATAGATGGATCTTATTTTTTTATCCATTCTGATACCTTGTGTCTTTTTCAGAGTGATTTTTGAAAGATATGAATTTAGTGCCATTGTGTTACCTGTAGAGTTGGTGTTTCTGGTGATGTTCTCTGGTCCTTTCTAGTCTGTTGCTTTGGTCTTTTTTTTTTTTTTTTTTTCCTCCACTCAGTGTCCCCCTTAAAATTTCTTTCAGGGCGAGTTTAGTGATCACCAACTCCTTTCGTTCTTGTTTGTCTGGGAAACTCTTTATCTCTCCTATTCTGAATGACAGCCCTGCTGGATAAAGATTGCTTGGCTGCATATTTTGGCCATTCAGCACAGTGAATATTTCCTGCCACTCCTTTCTGGCCTGCTAGGTTTCAGTGGACAGGTCTGCTGCTAACCTTATGTGTCTACCCTTGTAGGTTATGGATCTTTTGTCCCTAGCTCCTTTCAGAATTCTCTCTTTATCTTTGTATTTTCCAAGCTTCCCTATGATATGTCATGGTGTTGACCTGTTTTTTCATTTCTCGGGAGTTCTCTGTGCCTCTTGGGCTTGAATGCCTGTTTTCTGCCCCAGATTAAGGAAGTTCTCAGCTATAATTTGTTCAAATAAATCTTCTGCCCCTTTTTCCAGCTCTTCTTTTGGGACTCCTATGATATGGATATTGTTTTGCTTTATGGAATCACTAAGTTCTCTAATTTCCCCCTTGTGATCTAATAATTTCCTTTTCCTCTTTTTTTCGGTTCCATTATTTTCCATAATTTTATCTTCTGTATCACCTAGTCTCTCCTCTGCTTCTTCAATCCTTATTGTGACTGTGTCCACTCAGTTTTGCCTCTCAGTTACAGTATTTTTTATTTCAGTCTGATTAGTTTTTAGGTCTTTGACCTCTGTAGCAAGGGTTTCTGTGGTGTCCTCTATGCTTTTTTCAAGCCCGGGTAGTAGTCTTATGACTGTTATTCTAAATTCTTGTTCAGATATGTTGCTTATGTCTGTTTTGAGCAAGTCCCTGGCTGTGATTTCCTCTTGACCTTTCTTTTTTTTTTTTTTTTTTTAATGTTTATTTATTTTTGAGAGAGAAGGAGACACAGAGTGTGAGTGGGAGAGAGGCAGAGAGAGAGGGAGACACAGAATCCGCAGCAGGCTCCAGGCTCTGAGTTGTCAGCACAGAGCCGGATGCGGGCCTCGAACTCAAACTGAGAGGTCATGACCTGAGCCGAAGTCAGATGCTCAATCCACTGAGCCACCCAGGTGCCCCTTGACCTTTCTTTTAGGGACAGTTCCTTCATCTTGTCATTTTGGCTAAGTTTCTGTCTTTTGTGTGTTTAAAAAAATTTTTTTTACGTTTATGAATTTTTGAGAGACAGAAAGAAACAGAGTGTGAGTGGGATAGGGGCAGAGAGAGAGGGAGACACAGAACCTAAAGCAGGCTCCAGGCTCTGAGCTGTGAGCACAGAGCCCCATGCAGGTCTTGAACTCCCGAGCCATGAGATCGTGACCTGAGCCGAAGTCAGATGCTTAACTGACTGAGCCACCCAGGCATCCTCCTTTTGTGTGTTTTAAATGCTTGTTATGTTTCCTGAACCTGAGATTAGTGCTGTATTTAAAAGGGGTCATACACTGTCCAGGGCCTGGCACTTCAGAAAGTGTTTCTGGTGTATGCTGTGTGCACTCTGCTGTTGCATCTTGGCCGCTCTTTGTTGCTAGTTAGTCCTCTGCAGAGCTCCTCCTTGCTTCCAGTGGGGAGTGTTTGGACCTTTAACTAGGTGTGCTTTGATTTGTTTGTTGAAATAAGCCTGGAAAAAAATGGGCAGTGGGGGAAAGCCTGATCCCCCAAAAAAGAGAAAAGGAAAAGGAACAACAACAAAAAACAGAGAATCAAAAAATTGTAAGTCTGATTCCAAAGAAAAAGAAAGGAAAAAAAAAAAAAGAAAGGAAAAGGATAAAAAAATCTGATCCAAAAAAAAAGAGAAAAGGAAATTAAAAAAAAAAAAAAAAGAAAGAAAGAAACTATGAGCCTGATTCCAAAAGAAAAAAAAAGAAGAAAGAAAAAAAAGAAAAAAAAAGCAGGTCTGCCCCTATTTTCACCAGAACTGCAGGTGACGTTTTGAAGCACTTGATTTTCAGTACCCTTGGTGCATGTGGGGTGCTGTCTGTCCTGGAGGAGAGGCTCCCTGTGTTGGCTCAGAGTCAGTCTTACCCCAGTAAATAAGCATTTTCCAGGTACACAGGGGTGGGGTTTGGTGTAAGCGGGTCCTGCCTCCATTGGGGCTGCTGTGTTGCTCTCTGAAGTCCCCCTGTGTTGGTGTCGGGGAGGGGGAAATGGCACCACTCCAATCTCCCAACTCTGGACTGGGGATCTCACACCCTTTGCTGTTCAGGAAGCCCTCACAGAATATTGAGGGTAGTCAGTCCACAGTGTACCACAACTCTCACGCGTTTTTTTCTTTGGCACGTGGCTGGTATTCAAAACCCAAAGTCTTAAAGGACCGGGCAGGGAAAGAGAGAGAATCTTAAGCAGGCTCCACATTCAGCACAAAGCCCAATGCGGGGCTCGATCCTATGACCCTGGGATCATGACCTGAGCTGAAATCAAGAGTCAGACACTCAACCAACTGAGCCACACAGGAGCCCCAAGAGGCAAATAATCATACACAGTGTGTACATACAGATATATTTCCAAGCTCTGCCCTCTGAGAGGGTCAAGAAGCAAACACCCCAGTAGCAATGAGCATACGCAGTGCCCAGATCTTGGTTTCTCATACCATTATCTAACAAAAGAGCCAGAGCGTCTTGGAAAAATGGCTGATTCTAAAATCAGGTGTGAGAAATAGCCTGGAGCGTCCTGTAGTGCCTGAAAGTTTAAAAAAAAAAAAAAAGTACTTAAAAAATGAAAATACCTAAAATGATAGGAATATGTCAGAAAGACATGGGAGGCAACTGAAGGTGATCCCAGCAGCCAAAGCAGGACAAATTGAGCAATAAAACCAAATAGTATTGGATTATAACCTATAGTATAAAATAATTATCCATGAGTCCACATGCTATAAATAAATAAAAGAATAAATGGAGAATAGACAAATCTCCCACACAGATTCCAGATAATTTATGTAGATACCTGAAAGGAGTGTTTATGCTCCATTGTATGCTTTACCTCAAGTTGGGGGAGCATAACTCCCCACCGCTTATGTGTGGACTGTGCATAGCGAATTCTTTCAAATTGTATCGTATGTAAAGGCGTAAGAAAGTGGAGAAACATGACAAAAACTACCTCAGCCTGGAAATCAAGATCAACATCAACAGTGATGAATCATGTTGATACCATGTACCCTTGATGTGATGTGATAGGAATGTCAGTTTACTCTGTGGTCTTCCTCTCCAAAACCCATAATCCCATTATAATCATGAGAAATCACAATGGAATACTCCTCAGCAATGAAAATCAGGAACAAAGTGCTAATCCATGCTACAGCATAGGTGAACTTCATGAAAGTAGCCAGACACAAATAACTATGTTTTGTATGATTTTGTTTGTATAAAATTTCTAGAAAGACCAAAATAATAGAGCAAATCAATTAGGCATAGGCATGAGGGAACTATTTAGGGGTGATAGAAGTGTTCTAAAATGATCATCGTGTTTATGCTCTTAAATTTAAGTTTTTGATCTATTTTTTTTTTTAATTTTTTTTTTTAACGTTTATTTATTTTTGAGACAGAGAGAGACAGAGCATGAACGGGGGAGGGTCAGAGAGAGGGAGACACAGCATCTGAAACAGGCTCCAGGCTCTGAGCAGTCAGCACAGAGCCCGACGCGGGGCTCGAACTCACGGACCGCGAGATCATGACCTGAGCCGAAGTCGGCCGCTTTACCGACTGAGCCACCCAGGCGCCCCTTAAGTTTTTGATCTATTTTAAATTAATTTGTGTATGGTATGAGGTAACAGTCCAACTTGTTTTGTTTTGTTTTTGCCTGTGGATATCCTATTTTCTTAAAAATACTTTGTTGAGCAAATTGGCCTTTTCCTTATTGTCAAAAATTTATTGACCAGGGATGTGAAGATTTATTTCTGGGCTTTTGATTTTATTTCATTGGTCTATATGTCTATCCTAATGCCAGTACTACACTGTTTTAGTGACTGTAGCTTTGTAGTAAGTTTTTGAAATTGGGAATTGTGAGTCCTTTAACTTTGTTCTTTTTTTCTCCAAGATTGTTTTGACTATTCAGGGCCCTTTGAAATTTCATGTGAATTTTAGGATGAGCTTTAACATTTCTGGAAAAAAAAAAAAAAGACCAAAAAATTGCCATTGGGATTTTGATAGGGATTGCATTGAATTTGTATATTTCCAATCCATGAACATGGGATATTTTTACATTTACTTAGGTCTTCTTGAATTTCTTTTAGCAATGTTTTATAGTTTTTAGTATATAAGTCTTGTGACTCCTTAGATGACTTTATTCCTGAACATTTTTTCCTTTTTGATGATATTTTATTTTATTATTTTAAAGTTTATTTATTTTTGAGAGAGACAGAGACAACATGCGTGGGAGAGGGGCAGAGAGAGAGGGAGACACAGAATCCCAAGCAGGCTCTGCACTGCCATCACAGAGCCCAATGTGGGGCCCAAACTCATGAATCGTGAGATCATGACCTGAGCAGAAACCAAAAGCCCCAGGCACCCCATTTTTGATGATATTTTAAATGGAACTGTTTTCTTAATTTTCTTTTTGGACTGTTCATTGCTAGTAAATTGAAATGCAACTGGTTTTTATGTGTTGATTTTGTATCCTGCAACTTTGCTGAAGTCAGTTATTAGTTATAACATTTGTGGGTGACTGTGTGTGTGTGTGTGTGTGTGTGTGGAGAGAGAGAGAGAAAGGATGTTTCGTATCCACAAATAGACAATACCTATTTTCTAATGACCTAAAGAACATTTATAAAAATTCATCATGCACATAATGATCTGTATAAATCTCCAAAATTCTCTTAACATAATGTAACAAAATGAAACATAAAGCAATAAAATAATTTTCTAAAAAAACCACAGGAAATTCTTAAACCACATTTTTAAATAGCTCAGTTCAAAGAAGAAATATAAATCCATGCATGAAATAATACCAGTGAGAACATGACTTTAGACACCAATTGAACTCTGCTCAGGAGAAAATTTATATTACTAAATGTTTTTTATAGAAAGCAAAAAAGACAAAAATGAACCAAGTGTTCACCTTATATATGTTAGGGATCTTTGCAAAAACCAGAAATTAATTCAGACAAAATAAAACAGAAAAAAAATTTTTTTTTTATTCAATTCACAGCCCTGATAGAGAAATCCGAAAAACTGGTCCAAAGAGGATAGAAGCCCCAGGTGGCTCTCAGGTTGCTTTCCGAACCAGGTAACAGAAAGAAATGAATCAGCTACAGGATGAATCAGCTACAGCTGTTTTGAGTCTTATCATTTTGCTTAAGATTTAGTTGCCATGGAGAGAGTATAAAATTAGCCTAGGTCAGGTTTCGTGTCTGTTTTTTAATCTAGAAAAGTGTAGAACCACCATATTCACTGATGGCTTCACCAAACCCATAGCCCATAAGGAAGGATTAGTTCCACAGGAAAAACTGGGGTAGTTTATCAGAAGGGACGATGGATACAGAGTGGTGAAAACAAGCTGTCCATTACATACCTTTAGAAGCTAGATTTTTGCGAGGCTGTTGACCATAGCATTTATCTACAGTACCAAAAATTATGAGTGCTCAATATTAACTGAGTGGTTAAATAAAACATAGCACATTTAAGATGGCCTATGATGCAGCCATTGCAAATTTGTTTTGGATCAATATTTAAAGATTGAGAAATTTGCTACAGAAATATTGAATATAAACTGTGTAGAGCCTGTGAATTAAATTTATTTTATTTTATTTATTTATTAAAAAAATTTTTTTAATGTTTATTTATTTTTGAGACAGGGAGAGACAGAGCATGAACAGGGGAGGGTCAGAGAGAGGGAGACACAGAATCTGAAGCAGGCTCCAGGCTTTGAGCTGTCAGCACAGAGCCCGGCGCGGGGCTAGAACTCACGTAGACTGCGAGATCATGACCTGAGCCGAAGTCAGCCGCTTAACCGACTGAGCCACCCAGGTGCCCCTAAATTTAGTTTAAAAAGTTTTATTTATGCATATAAACAACACCTGAAAAGAATGCATAAAGATGTGATGTGTATGTATGTATACCTACATCCTAGTATCTGAATTTGTAATATGACCTTATTTGGAAAGGAGATTTTTGTGGATGTAAAAGTAATTAAATTAATGATCTTGTGATGAGATCATCCTGGATTATCCTCATAGGTCCTAAATCCAACAACCGGTGTCCTTATAAGAGGCAGAAGAGAAGATGCAAACTATAGAGAAGGCCATGGCCATGTGAAAACAGAGATAAAAGAAGCCACAAGCCAAGGAATGTCTAAAGCCATCAGAAGCTGCAAGGGGTAAGAAATGAATCTCTCCTAGAGCCTTTGAAGGGAATATAGCCCTCCCGACACCTTAATTTCAGACTTTTTCTCACCATAACTACGAGGAAATAAATCTCTGTTGTTTTAAGCCATCCAGTTTGTGGTAATTTGTTACAGCGGCCCTAGGAAACTAGTAATCTCTGTACGCTTAGATAGATGGAAAGATAGAAAAAATATATAAAATTTATTTTCCCAAAATGTCTATATTTTTCCACAACAAAGAGTATTGTTTTAAAATGTGACTGTAGAGGCACCTGGGTGGCTCAGTCGGTTAAGCTTCCAACTCTGACTCAGGTCACGATCTCATAGTCAGTGGGTTCCAGCCCCGTATCAGGCTCTGTGCTGACATAAAAAAAGAAAGAAAGAAAAAAAAAGCATTAGAATGTGAACATAACGAAGGCTAGTACATTTAATGTCAGACAAAACAAAATTTAAGCAAAAAAGTTAAATGTGCCTATATTCTCACCGGCAATTCTGCAGGAGAATGCTGGTCACCGTGATTCAGGGAACCCCCTCCAGCTGTGTCTCCTGTTGGCTACTCTGAATGCCTGGCTCACATGGGGTCTTTCTACTTCAGGCACAGGTGTCCCCTTCTCCTCCAATCTGAAAGTTTGCTTTATTTCACTTTTACAAAAGACCCACATCAGCACCGACTTTTGCTAGTGGAAGGAAATCTGAAGCGGATTTTCGCCTTTAGGAACTGGTCATTGTTGTTTTCCTTTATGCCATTTCCGTTTAGGAAAGGGATTATGGGAACATTCTGCTTTGAGAAAACAGGGAATCTATTCCCGTCTCCCACCTCCTTCTCTTTGCTTTGGTGTCCTGGTTCAGAAGGTGTCAGGAGGGTGGTTTGGAATTGGGTCTCTTTCCCTCCTCTGCTGCCGCCTAGGTTCCTGCCCTGTCTGACCACAGCATTCAGCGTGCTGGGTCCCCCACGTGTCAGGGAAGGGGGCATGAGACATTTACAGAGAGGGGTTATTACCGCCTTTCAAGTGCTCATAAC
Source organism: Panthera pardus (assembly GCF_024362965.1). NCBI lineage: Eukaryota > Metazoa > Chordata > Mammalia > Carnivora > Felidae > Panthera > Panthera pardus. Next base: position 88,701,815 of record NW_026526821.1, on the reverse strand, counting down.
CCATGTGGAGGGATAATGAGTAAAACCTGACAGAAACCCACCTGCACCATCCTGTGAATTTCACTGTCTTCCTGGTGACTATTTTCTATTCTCTAAGGGCTGAGGTGGGAATTAAAGTTATTATTTCTTGTTGGTAGGGTGGGGATAGAGGGACGGCAGGGCAGTGAAAACACAGCCTAACTTATTTTTGGAAACCGCAGAGCAGAAGCTGTTGTCTTGGTATTCTAGTTGCCCAGTATACCCAGATTACCCAACAAAGCAGGTGCCATCTAATCAGGCGGATTCTAGAAAGAGTAGCTCATTGGGGAGTCACCGCAGCGTGGAGGATCACCAGCAACAGCACCAGGACCCTAGGCAGGGGTAACGCCCGGGCTGTCCAACCACCACCAGATGGCACCAAAGCGCAGCCGAGACCTGGAGATTCGCGTCCTGCCGCCTCAGATAGGAGAAGTTGGGGATGCCGGAGAATCAGATGCTGCGTGGGTGTCTTGAGAAGGGCCACGGTCCTTTGTCCCCTCCCTTGCCCCCAGGGTCAGAGCTCCCCTGAAAGGATATCCCTCCCCTAGTTAGGGATGTGAGGTCCCAAAGTGGAGATTCTCTGGGAGGACAGGCAGGCACCTGGGGAGGTGTCAAGATGGTATCGGGACCAGAGGACCTGAGGACCTGAGTATGGGAGGTTTCACAAACGTGGCTGGGAGGGGGCCAGCAGAGTGGAAGTGGCCATGAGGTCTCGGCCAGTAGGGCGTGTGCCCAAACCGGGAAGTGAGGGAGACAGGCCACAAATCTATGTTCTGCATAGCCGTGGCAGGTGACAGGCCTGGGAGGAGAAGACCATCTATCTCAAGGGATGTCACAGCGGGCAGGAAATGGCCTCAAAACATTCGGATGACCTTCCTGGAAGGCAACAAGGGTTCCCCTTACTTAGATGTGGGAAGGAGAAATCCCTAATTGATGGAAAATCCTGAAAAAACAGGAATGCCAGAGTTTGCCTGGAAGTGGCTAATATTTGTGGGTGGTTGGTGGGTTTTATTTTTTTAATGGCCGTTAGGAATAATAGGCCTCAAAAAAGAGGACAAGTTTTGTAACAGAAAAATAAAGTTACATTTTGTTTTACCAAAGCTAGATCATGGCTTGTGAAATGCACATCAGCTACAAATATTCATAGAAATTGCACATAAGAAACCTTAATAAATTCCATAAAGCAGAAATTATACTTAACTATATTCTGTAGCCACATTGTAACCAATAAATATTTAACACACACACACACACACACACACACACAAAGAAAACCCAGCCACTTGGAAATCATAAGAGGGGGAAAAATGATTCTAAACAGCACTAGAGTCATACAGAAATGAAAATTACAATACCAGAATCTTTAGAAAAAGAATAAGCAAGAAAACACAACATATCAACACTAAGGTATATGGACAAAGCTTTGTTTTCAGATATAAACTCATAGCTTTAAATGCTTCTGTTAGCCAAGACAAAGAGAATTTAATCAACTGAATACGTCACTTAGAATTTTAGAAAAGCAACAGATTCTTAAGAAAGGAGTAAAGAAATAACTGTGGAGGTAAATTAATTAGAAAAAAGAAGAGAAAAAAAGTTCTTTTTTAAAAACTAATAGACAAATGCAAAATGTACGTCTTTTACTTACTTGTTCTTCGGAAAGTACTTAGCCATCTGTCGGAGCAGAGGGCCCTTCCCTCCTTCCAGTTTGACCACTGTGCCCCTCTAAGGAGAGTCACAATACACCATCCCTCATAGGTCAGAGCCCACTCCCATAAGATCTGACACAACCTTCAAAATCTTGAAGTTCCTACACCTGCATAACTGGGACAAGATTGGGATGTTCTTGAGGATGACAGCAGGTTGGTATGAGTCATTGACCAGTTGGAAAGGGCTTACACTTATGTGTGTTTGTGTGTGTGTGTGTGTGTGTGTGTGTGTGTGTGTGTGCAAGTGTAAGGGCGTACATGGTGTGTGGGTGTGTACAAGTATGATGTACAAGTGTGGGTGTGTGCGCACAAGTGTGGTATGTACATGTGTGGGGTATGGGTATACAGGTGCAGGAGCATGTTTTATTTAAGAAAAAAATTTTTTTTTAATTAAAAAAAAATTTTTTTTAAATGTTTTTATTTATTTTTGAGACAGGGAGAGACAGAGCATGAACAGGGGAGGGTCAGAGAGAGGGAGACACAGAATCTGAAGCAGGCTCCAGGCTCTGAGCCGTCAGCCCAGAGCCCGACGCGGGGCTCAAACTCACGGACCGTGAGATCATGACCTGAGCCAGAGTCGGACGTTTAACCAACTGAGCCACCCAGGTGCCCCAAGAAAATTTTTTTAAATGTTTACTTAATTTTGAGAGAGACAGAGTGTGAGCAGGGGAGGGGCAGAAAGAGAAGGAGAATCTGAAGCAAGCTCGAGGCTCTGAGCTGTCAGCACAGAGCCCGATGTGGGGCCTGAGGTCACGAACGGCGAGATCAAGACCTGGGCGAAAGTTGGATGTTTAACTGACTGAGCGACCCAGGCACCCCGGTTGCTTTCTCTCAATCCTAGAATTATTCTGAATTGTTGAAACCAGATGGTCTCCAAGCATCCAATCCCAACACAGAAGTCCATTTTTTATGTGTTCTACAACCACTGGTGGGCATGTATTATGAAACAAGGATTTCAGTGGGTTCAAATTATGTACCCAAAACCAAAAAAGGAACTACCGGAAAGGAACTATTTTGATTTTCTTGTCCACCTATATCAATCATCTGTAATAACAGCACCATATACCAGGGACTCAGTGCCAAACAATCATTATCTCAGTTAACATTTCATTGTGTAGGAAGTGCTATTATTATTCCCAACAGATAGGGCTCACACAGGGTTAAAGTGATTTGCCCTGCATCACACAGCTATTCTAATGCTGATCCTCAGTGAGGTTTGGATGGCTCCCAAGATGCTACTTTTATCATTATTCTATAAAAAGTATTGTAAGTATTTTTATCAGTATTTTGAAAGTATTTTAAGGTTTTTTTTTCTCTGATGCTTTGAAAATTATTTTTTCTCCATTCTTGTTGTATGCATTTAAAAAATAATATGTATGTCTGCCTTGGTCTTTTTCAGCCCTAGATATGACCCCAACCAGGATTCCCAGTGTAACCAGAGCATGGGACACCATGTTGTGGTATGACCTCTGTGAGATGGCCACAGAATCTGAAGGTTTTTCACTTGCATAAAGTCCAGACCCCTTCTTGCCCTGTAAGAATCTGCCCAGGTGGGAAGACCTCCTTGTTCTCATAACCCTTTGGTCTCTAGTCTGGCTTCAGAATCTACTCTTCATCATTCTGCTGTCCTGCTTCTCACAAATGAGCAAATATGGCACCGACTTGCATTAAAACACCGCTGTTGCTGGTACATAGTGAATTTTCTGTACTTGAGTCCTATTCAAGATACAACACATAAAACAACTACCTTATGGTGTTAAAGAAATTTAGTTTTTTTTTTTTTTTTTTTTTAATTTTTTTTCAACGTTTTTAATTTATTTTTGGGACAGAGAGAGACAGAGCATGAATGGGGGAGGGGCAGAGAGAGAGGGAGACACAGAATCGGAAACAGGCTCCAGGCTCCGAGCCATCAGCCCAGAGCCTGACGCGGGGCTCGAACTCACTGACCGCGAGATCGTGACCTGGCTGAAGTCAGACGCTTAACCGACTGCGCCACCCAGGCGCCCCTAGAAATTTAGTTATTTTGAGGGGGCACCTAGATGACTCAGTTGGTTAAGCATCCAACTCTTGAGTTAGGCTCAGGTCATGATCTCCTGGTTGTGAGATCAAGCCCCATATTGGGCTTCTCACAGGGCATGGAGTCTGCTTAAGCTTCTCTCTCTCTCTCTCTCTCTCTCTCTCTCTCTTTCTCTTTCTCTGTGTGTGTATGTTTCTCTCTCCCTCTCCTGTTGTCCCTCCCCTGCTCTCTCTCTCTCAAGAAAGAAGGAAAGAAAGAAAGAAAGAATGAAAGAAAGAAATTTGGTTATTTTTTCACAAAGTGGTTTTTTTGGGGGAGGGCACAAGAGAGCAACGGGCAGAGAGAGGAGAGGGGGAGGGAGAGAAGTGGGGCTCACCCAAAGCAGGACTTGAACTCAGGAACTATGAGATCATGACCTGAGCCAAAGCCAGGTGCTTAACCAACTGAGTCATCCAGGCACCCAGTGTTTGTTTTAATTTGTTAATACTGTAAGGTGTTCCTGATTTGCCACTTCATCCCTTTTCCCCCCAAATTTTGTCATCTAATCGTGTTTTTTTTAAGGTAGTCTTTTTCTTTTTTAATGTTTGTTTATTTTTGAGAGAGAGAGCACAAGCAGGGGAGGGACGGGGCGGGGGGGGGCAGGATTTGAAGCGGGCTCCATGCTGACAGCAGCGAGCCAGATATGGGGCTTGAACTCATGAACCATGAGATTGTGACCTGAGTGGAAGTTAGACGCTTAACTGACTGAGCCACCCAGGTGCCCCTTGGCATCTAATCTTAAGTAAAATCCGTGGCCTCCCTACACCTTACAAAATCTGAGCATTGGGAAAGCATCCCAAGCGGGCGAAGACTAAAATTCCTAAAACTGCCTTGGCGTCACTAAGGTTTGGTAGACCTGGCTCTATCTGCCTGCAATTATCATTGGTTTCTCTGAGCTCTGGCATAAGTTTGCAGTGGTTTTTGCCTTTCCTCTTCGTTCTGTGTTTTATGGGTGCTTTCCTGGGAAGTTGAGAGAAGCTGTGTTGAGGACGGTTAGCCAGAACAGCCTTTGAAAACACCGTTGGGCTGAATCTCTGACAGTCCCGTGGAACAGCCAGATGCTGAATTTGAAGGTTCCTGGAGTGGCGCTGGGGCCAGTGGAAACCTCGCTTCTCCTTCCGTCCCTCGCCTCCAGGCTCCCTTATCCCTTCTTCGGGAAGGCAAGTGAAGCCTGGCTAGATACAAGTGTCTGTGGCCCTGGAAAAGACTCTCCTGATGGCCCCAGGAGGATAAAAGCCAGAAGGATTATCTAGACTCAGTCAAAAAAAATTCTGCCCTCTTCTCTGAGTTCAGTCATGGCTGAGGGTGAGTCTCCTTGTGGCTCTTCCTCCTCCATGATGCTCTTATTGACCAGGGCTCCTCGGGGTCTGTGCTCCTGACCATGGTGTGTCACCACAGCTGGGTGAAGCCCCCACCTCACAAATGTCTTTGTTGTCACTGCAGCTACTCTCTCATGAGGTCTCAGACAGACATTTGGGAGCATTGGCCCTTGCAGTGTGAGTGAGGCAGAGAGGGTGTGACCTGCCTCAGCACCCGGAGACCCCACTCTGAAGGCTGGGGGCCACCACTGTGGCAGCTTCTCCCACCACCATCATCTCCCCATTGCCAGGTGTCCCAGCCCCTGACAAGCCTTTAGGGTTTTCTTCCTCTGTATTTCGCAGTTGAGGGAAATGACACCAAAGAGTTGCATTCATTTAACAGACCCCTTATGTCTGAAGGAGGAAGAGGAATAGGAATGAAGAGATGGGGATTTGGAGGGAGGAGGACGCAGGCCAAGGAGCTAGGGTGAAGGGCAGCATAGATGGCTGCAGTTTGGGTAGTGATGGGGTAGTGGCACAAGGTAAGGGAAGGAGTTGAGGGTCTTTATCATGATGGCAATGTAGAGCCATTCAAGGGTTTGAAAGATTAGTGACATAATGTGATTTGTATTCTAAAAAAAATCTGTACAATGACTTGGAACAGGACAAGCACATCAGGAGGATATGGCTCTGATCTGAGTGAGGCAATGGTAGCATGGGTGTGGAGAGAAGATCTATTGAGAATCTGGGAGCAAGGAATGAAAGATGAGTTTACGACTCAAGGGTAAGGTCACACTCACCCTTCCATGCCCATGCGTGCCTACATTCACACTTGTACTTCACCTTCCCCTGTCACTTGGTGCTTTGCAGAATGCATGGATACCAGCAGATGCCCACATCCCTGCAGTTCTTTCTCTGTCAGTATCCTTGGAGGGGAAGTTTTCTCTGTCAGTCATCTTAGAAGGAGAACTTGGACACGGTGGCTTTGGATTAGGAGGTAAACATCGGACAGGAGATCTGAGAAGAGTGAAATCCCAAGGCGCAGGTCATAGGAGCTCAACAAATCTGTGACTTCATCTCACCAGGCCCTCTCTGAGAAACTCTGGAGAAAGGGTAGCCAGCCAGTCCTCTGTAGACCTAACTCCCTGGGTCCTGGTCCCTGGAGAAGCTGCACCAGAGTGCCATGGTGACAGCGGTCACATGAGAGATGTAGGCCCCCACCTCTGCACCCCGAGGACTCCCTGTACCACAGGTGGAAGGAGGTTTGGGAGCAGGACCCCTGGGCTTTCATGCAGGGCCTCTTAATTGTCTTGGGGACAGACACAGCTGAGGGATGGTGTTTCTGATTTCAGCCCTCCACAAAGGGCTCGTCTAGCCCAGCCTAGGGGGGGAATCTTAGGGGGAGCGGGTACAAGACCAAAGGGGAGGAAACACCAGAAGCCACAGAGGAAGGAGCAGGTGCTGAGAGAGAGAAATGCTGCTGGCCTCCAGGCAACAATCAAAATTAAGGAAATGCTCAAATAAATGACAGGATGGGGGCATCTGGAAAGAACACAGGAACCAACCTGGGGGAGCCCTCAGTGGCCAAAGCTGGAACAATCTGAGCAATACAATAAATAATGTAGTGTTGGGTTGTTACCCAAAACATAAAAATTGATGTTTGAATAAGTAAGTAAATGGGGAGAGGGGATCCTCCTTTCCCAAAAATTTCATTTATCTTATGTAGATATTCCTCCTGGGGGGTGGAGCTTCTTTGTTCCCTTTCCACACATGAGAATGAACTTAACTTAGTGACTGAACTCCAAAGAACAGAGTTTGGAAAGGCAAAAATAGTAATACTAGGGACGCCTGGGTGGCTCAGTCGGCTAAGTGTCTGACTTGGGCTCAGGTCATGATCTCACAGCTCTCTGCTTTCAGTGTGGAACCTGCTTCAGTTCCGTTTATCTCCCTCTCTTTCCGTCCTTCCCCAGCTCATGCTTTCTCTCTGTCTCAAAAACAAAAAATACAAAAAATAGTAATATTACCATGGAGAAACTGTGTACCTTAGCCGTATGATCAAGGTAAACATCACCAGTGATGTGTAGATTTACGTGCCACCTGCTATGACGCAAAGAGAAGCCACTTCACCTCTGTGGTATTCTTTCCAGAGGCTCAGAGCTCTAGTCTAGTCATGAGAAAAATGTCAGTCAAACTGAAATTGAGTGGTATCCTATGAAATACCTGACCAGTATTGCTCAAGGTATTCACATAAGGAAAGCCTGAAAAACTGTCACAGACTGGGGAAGACTCAGGGACAGGATGACTAAATGCAGTGTGATTCCCTGGATTGGATCCTGGAGGAGAAAGAGGACATTAACAGAAAAATCCAGTGAAATCCAGAGTTTATTTAGCAGAAATGTCCCAATATTTGTCTCTCAGTTTTGACAATGTATCATATATTGACCTACATAAAAAGGTAAACTGAGGTGAGCTCAAATTACGAGAAACTGGGTTTATTCGGAACGAGTGGAGGAATTGCCTTTCAGGAAATGCATGCTATAGCAAGCTACAGGCGTGTCTTCTGAGAGTTTGGGCAGACTGACTTATGGGTGAGGGGTGCAAAGAGAAGGCAGTCCAGCCAGAGTCCAAGCAGTAAGTTCGTTGGCTTGAGGATGGGGAGATGATCTTTGTGGATGTTCATTGGTCAGGACATAAGTCTCAGTCTTCTGTAAATTGGGCATTTACGGGAAAACAGTCTTTCAGTTCCTAAGTTCCATTCTTCTTTTTTTTTTTAAATTTTTAAGGTTTATTCATTTTTCAGAGACAGAGAGACAGAGCATGAGTGGGGGAGGGGCAGAGAGAGAAGGAGACACAGAATCTGAAACAGGCTCCTGGCTCTGAGCTGTCAGCACAGAGCCTGATGGAGGGCCCGAACTCACAGAAGGCTTGATCGTGACCTGAGTGGAAGTTGGACGCTCAACCGACTGAGCCACCCATGCGCCCCCCTAAGTTCCATTCTTCTGAGGGTGCACACATGAGATTCGCCAATTCATATCCTCCAGTTCCATTTTAGATTGGAACCCTATCACACATGTAATGTAACATGATAACATCAGGGGAGACCGAGACTGGGTGAGGGGTGTACAGGAGCTCTCTATACTATTTTCACAATTTTTCTCGAAATCTAAAATTATTCCAAATAACAAGCTTATTAAAAATATGTATCTAGGAGATTATTGATTCAATACCAGGCAAGCTTTCTCATTTGTTCTTATGGCAGCATCGTGTTTCACTGTATGGATTTATCACTTAGGTGTATCTCATTTTACTGCACTTCCCTTTCTTGTGCTTCACAGATACTGTTTTTCTACAAATTAAAGGTTTGTGGCAACCCTCTGTTGAGCAAGTATATTGACACCATTTTTCCAACAGTAATTGTCCACTTCATGTCTCTATGTCACATTTTGGTAATTCTCATGATAGTTCAAACTTTTTCATTGTTACATTTGTTATATGGTATGCGGTCAGAGATTACAACTCACTGAAAGCTCAGATAATGGTTTGCATTTTTTAGCCAATAAAGTATTTTTAAAATTTTTGTTTATTTTTTTAGAGAGAGAGAGAGAGACAAAGTGTGAGTGGGGGAGGAGCAGAGAGAGAGGGTGACACAGAGTCTGAAGTAGACTCCAGGCTCCCAGCTGACAGCCCAGAGCTGGATGCAGGGCTCAAAATCACAAACCACGAGACCATGACCTGAGCTGAAGTCAGACGTTCAACCGACTGAGCCACCCAGGCACCCCAGCAATAAAGTATTTTTATTTATTTATTTATTTATTTATTTATTTATTTATTTATTTATTATGAAATTTATTGTCAAATTGGTTTCCATACAACACCCACTGCTCATTCCAACAGGTGCCCTCCTCAATACCCATCACCCACCCTCCCCTCCCTCCCACCCCCCATCAACCCTCAGTTCTCAGTTTTTAAGAGTCTCTTATGCTTTGGCTCTCTCCCACTCTAACCTCTTTTTTTTTTTTTCCTTCCCCTCTCCCATGGTCTTCTGTTAGGTTTCTCAGGATCCACATAAGAGTGAAAACATATGGTATTTGTCTTTCTCTGTATGACTTATTTCACTTACATAACACTCTCCAGTTCCATCCACATTGCTACAAAAGGCCATATTTCATTCTTTCTCATTGCCACATAGTATTCCGTTGTGTATATAAACCACAATTTCTTTATCCATTCATCAGGTGATGGACATTTAGGCTCTTTCCATAATTTGGCTATTGTTGAAAGCACTGCTATAAACATTGGGTACAAGTGCCCCTATGCATCAGCACTCCTGTATCCCTTGGGTAAATTCCCAGTAGTGCTCTTGCTGGGTCATAGAGTAGATCTATTTTTAATTTTTTGAGGGACCTCCACACTGTTTTCCAGAGCGGCTGCACCACTTTGCATTCCCACCAAGAGTGCAAGAGGGTTCCCGTTTCTCCACATCCTCTCCAGGATCTATAGTCTCCTGATTTGTTCATTTTAGCCACTCTGACTGGTGTGAGGTGATATCTCAGTGTGGTTTTGATTTGTATTTCCCTGATGAGGGGCAATGTTGAGCATCTTTTCATGTACCTGTTGGCCATCTGGATGTCTTCTTTAGAGAAGTGTCTATTCATGTTTTCTGCCCATTTCTTCACTGGATTATTTGTTCTTTTGGTGTGGAGTTTGATGAGTTCTTTATAGATTTTGGATACTAGCCCTTTGTCCAATATGCCATTTGCAAATATCTTTTCCCATTCCGTTGGTTGCCCTTTAGTTTTGTTGATTGTTTCCTTTGCAGTGCAGAAGCTTTTTATCTTGATGAGGTCCCAATCGTTCATTTTTGCTTTTAATTCCCTTGCCTTTGGAGATGTGTCAAGTAAGAAATTGCTGCGGCTAAGGTCAGAGAGGTTTTTTCCTGCTTTCTCCTCTAGGGTTTTGATGGTTTCCTGTCGTGAATGGTATAAGACAGTGGTAGCGATAAAGTATTTTTAAATTAAGATATAAACCTTGTTCTTTTTGACACGATTCTGTTGCACACTAATAGACTACAGTGTAAGTGAGACAACTTTTATGTGTACTGGGAAACAAAAAAAAATTCATTTGACTTGCTTTATTGCAATATTTGCTTTATTGCGGTGGTCTGGAACTGAACCTACAATATCTCCAAGGTATGCCTTTAATTTATTAACCATTTCTCTACTGATGGACATTTCCAGTCTTTTTGCTATTACAAACAGTGGTACATGGATGGTACCATTTACACATATGTGGGAATATCTGTAGAATAAACTTCTACTAGTGCATCTGTTGGATTACAAAATACTGGCACTTATTTTGATCAATAGTGCCAAATTGCCTTCCCTAGAGGTTGAACTAATTTATACTTATACCAGCGATGTAGGAAATGACTCTTTCCCCATTACCCTTCCAACTTTGGTTCTAATCAAACCAGTTATAGAGCCAATGCACCCCTCCTTGGGTTTGATTAAATTGTTAGAGAGCTCGCAGAACTAAGGAAACCAGTTTGCTTCTTAGGTTACCAGTTTATACAAAGGGTATCAAAGGTGCAAATGAACAGCCAGATAAAGAGGTATATCAGGGTTTGTCCAGGAGGGATCTGACCCCAGGAGCTTACATCCTTGTGTGTTTCAGGGTGCACCACCCTCCTGGCACAGGTTGCATTCTGGTTCACTAACCTGGAAGCTCTCCAAACCCCAAAGTTCAGGGATTTTTTTGGAGCCTCATTATGTAGGTGTGGCTGATTAAATCATTGACCGCTGGTAATTGAACTCAATCTCTAGCCCCTCTTCTCTCCCTAAAGGTTGAGGGTGGAGTTTAAATTTACAAAGCAGTTTGGTTTCCCTGGCAACCAGCTTCCTTCCTTAGGTTGCCTAAGGGCTTTTCAATAGTAACCTTATTAACATAAACTGTGTGGTTGAAAGAGCTTGTTATGAATAACAAGACACCCATTTCACCTTTCCCACTCAGGTACTGAGGACAAAAGACCAAATATTATAACAAAAGATGATCCCATTGCTCTAATCCCTTAGGAAATTCCAAGGGTTTTGGGAGCTCTGAGCCAGGAACCATGGGTGAAGACAAAAATATATACTTATTATAAATTACAATATCATAGTTTATAATAATATGTGGTAGGCAGAATAGTGGCCCCCAAGGAATTCTGTGTTCTGATTCCTAGAATCTATGAACGTGTTACCTTACATGACAAAAGGGACTTTACAGATGTTAAGGATCTTGCATTGGCAGTTTGTCCAGAATGTTCTAGGTGGGCCCAATGTGAGGTGACTTACAAGGGCCTTGATAAGTGAAAGAGGGATGCAGGAAAGTCTGGGTCAGAGAAGGAGTTGTAATGACAAAAGCAGAGGTCAGAGTGACAGGATTGGTGGTTTTGAAAGGAATGCAATTAGCAGATAGAAGCTGTGCAAGGGGAGGAAGTGGATTCTCCCCTAGATCCTTGAGAAGGAACACAGTCCAGCTGACGCGTTGATTTTATCCCAGTGAGACCCATTTCAGACTTCCAACCTACAGAACTATAAGAGGGATACATTTGTGTTGTTTCAGGGCACTGTGTTTGCGGAAATTTGTGACAGGAGCAATAGGGAACCAATACATGGTAGTGGTGGTGTAATTTTTATATTTTAGAAAGATGGCTCCATCACCTCTCCACCGCTTCAGAACACTTTCGTCTCTACCCTACTTCCTGTTGCAATGGGTGAATATCCCAGCCTCTGTCAACAGCCAGTGGTAACTCCCCAAAAGACCATCAGTTAAGTTCGTTTATCTCGTTAAGCTTGGTTTGTTAGACTCACTGCAATAAGGGAGAATTCCACTTGCTGGAATCTTAGTGGTGTCTCCAAATAGAGACACGAGGACAGGATATATATAGTTTTAGGGCCAGGGCTGGGTGATTTTAAGGTGGGTCTTGAAAGGAGGAGAGCTGGTTAGGATCGAGCACGTGTATAACCATTTTGGAATGGTGGGCATGAGGTGAAGTCATTAGGTGAAGGTCTGAAGGAGTCTTGATGAACAAGTCATTTTAGTGGGGTCACAGCCTCATCTCCCAGGAACGGATATCTCCCGGAGCCACCAACTAAGTTATTGTTACTGGATTTCAGTATTGTTTAATACAAGGACAGGACAGTATGCCCTGTCCCTGTATTGTTAAATACACGAACTGGGACTTAGGCTGGCATCAACTCTCACCAGAAACTCCACTAGTGGTCTGGACCTCATTCCTTCTCTTTACTCAAGGACTTTGTCCTACAACTTTGTCTCTCTCTTTAGCATGGTCATTTCTCTCTCTGCTAGATCATTCCATCTTGAGAACTAAACTAAACTAAAAATCTCCCCCTAGGCCCCTTTGACATCTGTCCCATCTGTTTCCCCTTACAGAAAAACTTCTTGAGAGAGTTGTCCGTGGTCATTGTGATCACCTCTTTACCTTCTGTTCCAGCCACTCTCTCTCCTCTGCCCCATACAACCCCACCACATTAGTCTTCCTTAGGCTCCCAGAACATTTCAAACATGTTTCTGGGGTGCCCGGGTGGCTCAGTCAGTTAAGCATCCAACTCTTGATTTTGGCTCGGGTTATGATCTCACGATTTCGTGAAACTGAGTCCGTGTTGGGCTCTGCACTGACAGCTGACAGGGTGGAGCCTGCTTGGGATTCATTCTCATTCTCTCTCTCTCTCTCTCTCTCTCTCTCTCTCTCTCTCTCTCTCTCTCTCTCTCTCTGCCCCTCTCCTGCTTGCACTGGCCTCCCTCTCAAAATAAATAAATAAACTTTAAAATAATCACCACCACCACAACAAACTGTGTTTCTGCCTGAGGGCTTTGCACTATCTGTACCCTTTGTCTGACCGGCTTCCCCCTCACCCACCATCTTCACCTGGCTGGCTGCTTGTCAGTCAGAGCTCGGGTTAAATGTCATTTCCTCAGAGACACCTTCTCTGACCATCAATCTACACATTATGTGTGCAGGCGCTATTAGGCCACTCTGCTTTAAAAAAAAATTTTATGTATTTTTATGGTGGCAAGATATATACATAACAACATTTACCATCTCAATAATCTTAAGTGTATAATTCAGTGGCATTAAGTACGTTCACATGGTTGGATAACCATCGCCACCAACCATCTCCAGAACTTCTTCATCTTCCCAAATTTAGACTGCGTATCCATGAAACAACAACTCTCACCCCCCTCTGCACCTCCAGCCCCTGCCAACCATGATTTAATTTTGGACTCTATGAATTGACCTCTTTTAGGTACCTCATGAAAGTGGAATCACACGATATTTGTCATTTTGTATCTAGCTTATTTTAGTTAGCATGACGTCTTCAAGGTTCAACCATGTTGTGGCAGGTGTCAGCATTCCATTCCTGGGGCCCCTGGCTGGCTCAGTCGGTGGAGCATGTGACTCTTGATCTTGGGGTTGTAGATTCGAGCCCCCTGTTGGGGATAGAGATTACTTAAAAATAAAATCTTAAAAAAATTCCATTCCTTTTTAAGGTTGACTCATATTCATGTATATATATATATATATATATATATATATATATATATATATACACACACATATATATATATATAAATATATAACATATTATATGTATACATACACAGAAAAGAATGGACACTTGGGTAGTGTCCATCGTTTGGCTATTGTGAATAATGCTATTGTGAATATTAGGGTACAAGCATCTGTTCCAGTCCCTGGTTCCAGTTCTTTTGGATATATACCCAGAAGTGGAATTGCCAGATCATATGGTAATTCTGTGCTTAACTATTTGAGGAACTGCCATGCTTGTTTCTACAGTAGTGACACCATTTTATATTCACACCAATACTCATAAATGTTCCAATTTCTCCACATCCACACCAACCTTCGTTATTTCCTCTTTTTTTTTTTTAAATAAATAATCTTCCTAATGGGTGTGAAGTGGTATATCACTCCATTTTAATTCGATAAATAGCCCCTGTAAGTAGCTGAGATTTTACATACGCATGTGACACACACACACACACACACACACACACACACACACACACACACATATTTTTCTTCTTCCCCACCTATGCTGTAAGCTCTGTAAGAACAAGGATTTTTGTCTCTCTCGTTTACCACTGTGTCTCTAGCATCTGAAAGTACTTCGCAAGCAATAACAACAGTAATGACAAGAGCCACAACAAATGCCAGAGCCAACATTGATGCAGCACTTACTATGTGCCAGGCACTGTTTTATGACAATATAATCATGCTGTAAGAGAGGTGTTCTTATCATCCCGATTTACAGGGAGTTGAGGCACAGGGTATTTTCCCCAGGTTACACAGTTAGGGTCACTGTAGTTGCTCAAAAAATGATTTTGGAATGGAAGTGCAAAGGGAATGAATGATGGGGAAGGAGGATTTTAGGGAAATGAGTTGGTGAACTATTGCAGGAGTCCTGGCAGAAGATGTTAAACCTTGCCTTCTGATGGTAGCGGTGGTGCTAGACAAAGGGTGGGGGAATCCAAGTCACCGCGGATGTAGAACCATTGATAAGACTGTGGTGTAAATGTGTATTCAGGAAGGTCTCTAGTGTGCACAGGATGAGTTTGTCTAAGACGGGCACATGGGTTGTGAGAGGGAGGTTAAGACAGACTTGTGGAGATGAAGGAAAAACTAACCCCAGACACCCCTGATCACACCATACACATTTGGACTTGGTTTTTTTCAGCGTAGCACTTGATTGTATTCTGTCTTTGTGAAGTTGCCTGTTTGCTGTAGAGAATAAGGTCTTGAGCTTTTACACGGGCTCTTACTCTGCTGATTTCCTTCTCTCATTCCAAGGAGGCAGTTTGGCTTTGGATACCATGGTCTCAGAGCCATCTACATGGCAAGACACAAATGAAAGTAGTCAGAGGAAAGTCTGAGTTCCTCAGTGGCTTCATCCTAGGCTATCGGGAGAGGGAGCATGCTAGTGTCTGATGGGAGAAGGCTAAAGTGGAGAGGGTAGAAGGGAGGGCAGAGTTTTTCAAGATTAGCGAAGTGACTTAGGGGTTCCCAAGCATGTGGCCTGTCCCCTTGGGGTGCCCCGTGGGGGTAGTGAGACAGGACAAAAGGATGGCCATCTAGTATACCCCAGACACCAGGGTTACTAACCCCACAAGGCTTACTTAGGGGAAGGGTGGTTTGGAGACTGTAGAGCAACTTCATAGGACCCCCGGGGCGGGGACAATGAACATGTCAGTTGAGGAGCCCCTCTGAATGTTCTGTTCCAGACAATACCCTGGGCCTCTGTACAAGCCTGAATTGAGACTGAATTTCTGCCAACCAGAGAGTTGAGGCAGATTCAGTTTGATTGAAGGGGATTATAGTAATGCACCAATTCTTGCGTGCCCAGTTTATAAAGCAAAATTTCGACCTGCTTTGTGTGTAATAGTTGGCTTCTCTAGATGAGACGAGACACTCTCCAAATGCAGGGATCACTTTTTATCATTCATTTGGTCAATAAAGATTTGTTAAGGACCTACTGTATGCCAGGCACTGATCTAGATACTAGGTATACATTAAGCAGATCAGACATGGTCCTGCAGCCTTGGATTTACAGCGGGGGAGGAATGAATGAATGAATGAATGAATGAATAAATAAATAAATAAAAACAAGTATATAATTAGAAGTGGGGATGAGTGCTATGAAGCAAAGGAATGGGGTCTTCATCTTGGCAGCCGAGATTCTAACTTGGGAGCTAGCCCCTAAGCCAGTGCTGTTACCGCAGAGGAACTCAGTGCACTAACTCAGCCCCCACCCGCAGCTCCGCTACAGAAGCAACACCTTGACCATGCCCTGAGGTCCCTGGCTTGATTGCTGCTTCTTTAGTGGCCAGACCTGTCAGATCTTTTCAATGTGGACTTTCAATACTTCAAACACCATGCTCAAGTTGTCAGGCACATCAGTGCCATTGTTTGTTACTGGCTCTGAGGAGGTGACTAACCTAAGACCTACTAACTCCCCACTCATCCTGCGGATGGCAACAGATATGTAAATTGTGAAGCCTGAATGGTCCAGATTTGGGTGTGTTTGAGGGGCCGTGAGATGGCTGGTGCAGCTGGAGGGCGCAAACACAGGAAGAGCGGTGCAGGATGGAGCTGGGTGGCGGGGGTGGGGAGTCAGGAGGAAGGTGCACAGGACCATGGGTTAAGTTTGGGTTTTGTTCTAAGTGCAGTGGGAACGGTGTGAGGATTTGAAGCTGAGGAATAGCTGTCTCATTTGTGTTTTCTTTTTTTTTATTCTTCTTTATTTTTTATTTTTTTTAATATGAATTTATTGTCAACTTGGTTTCCATACACCACCTCATTTGTGTTTTCAACCATATCTCATCATGCCAGGTATTTGGGTTAATGACTATTTGGTTGGTTGATGATTACTTGCCAAAATGAATTAAACTAGGGGTTGGTGGGTGGAGGGGAGAAGCCCTCTGTGGAGATGGCTTCCTTATGGCTAACAAAGACTGACAAGTTAAAAACCCAAAAGTTCAGGGTTGGAAGGCCTTACAAGTTTCCAACTACTTAAAAAAATTTTTTTTAATGTTTCTTTTTAAGAGAGAGAGACAGAGAGAGCATGAGCGGGGAGGGGCAGAGAGAGAGGGAGACACAGAATCCGAAGCAGGCTCCAGGCTCTGTGCTGTCAACACAGACCTGGATGCGGGGCCTGAACTCATGAACTGTGAGATCATGACCTGAGCCAAAGCTGGACGCTTAACCCACTGAGCCACCCAGGCGCCCCTCCAACTGCTTTAAAGTAGAGCAGCCCCGTGACAGTCGGGTCCTGGAAAAGTTGACAAGTTGTCCTAATTTACTCTTGCTTTGCTTCTCCCTTCTCCAGTCTGACAAGATCATTGGGGAAGTTTTTTTTTTTTTTTTTTAATTCCCTGTGTTTCCTGTGTTATGTTGGTGTGTCAGAGATTCCAGGCAGTGTATGTGTAGAGCAAAGTAGTGAGTGAAGCTTACCATTTTCAGGGACAGGCAGATTACGGTGAGAGGAAGAAAAGCTGCTCACACATGAAATGAGACCTTTGGGCAAAGGAAAAGACCCCCCAAAATCATGATGACAGAAGTTGTCTCAGGCAGGAGCATGTGGACGAGGTCGCAGTTCCTTACTAAGCCCTATGGAAACATGGGTGATGTCAGTATGATTGTGACCTCAAGGGTCTGGCAGAGCAGGAGGGTGACATCACTGCCCAGGGGACCCAGTGAGCTCAGACTCCAGGGAGGCCTCCTCACAGCCCCTAAAGAGGCGGGAGCAGCAAACATGATGATGAAGAGAGCCCTAGGGGCTGAGCTGCTTTCATCGGCTGTTCAATTATTGTTCTTTTCCTTCACCCTCCTGCCGGCATAGAATTGTACCTCAGGACTGTGCAGAGAGACAGAAAGAAGGAGCACTGAGGCTCTGTACCCAAGACATGGTAGATCGTGTGGGGTGAGCTATCAGCTGGGGCAAGCCCCTGTCCCCAAGGAGCTCATGGTACAGGTGGACAGACAGACTTGAAAACCAGTAAAACAGGGGTGCCTGGGTGACTCAGTTGGTTGGGCGTCCAACTTCGGCTCAGGTCATGATCTCGCGGTCTGTGAGTTCGAGCCCTGCGTCGGGCTCTGTGCTGACAGCTCAGAGCCTGGAGCCTGTTTCAGATTCTGTGTCTCCCTCTCTCTCTGACCTTCCCCTGTTCATGCTCTGTCTCTCTCTGTCTCAAAAATGAATAAACGTTAAAAAAAAAAACAAAAACCAGTAAAAACAGTAGAAAAAGTGTATGAGCTTTGAGGTTAGGCCTGACTCCTAACCTCAGTCTGTCACTTAGTTATTTACCATCTGACCTGGGTACGTTATTTAACCACACTGGGCCTCCGTTTCTCATCATTAAAATGGAGATGGCAGGGGCGCCTGGGTGACTCAGTCGGTTGAGCGTCTGGCTTCGGCTCAGGTCATGATCTCACGGTTCGTGAGTTTGAGCCCCGTCTCGGGCTCTGTGCTGACAGCATAGAGCTTGGGCCTACTTCGAATTCTGTGTCTCCCTCTGTCTCTGCTCCTGCCCCGCTCGTGCTCTGTCTCTCTTTCTCCTTCAAAAAGAAATAAAAAAACATTAAAATGGAGACGGCAAGTTTTGTCTCACAGCAGGATGACTGTGAGGAGTGAATGAGAGAAATCATATCATGTTCCTAGAACCTAGCAAGTGTTTTTTTTTTTAAAGTTTATTTAGTTATTTTGAGAGAGAGAGAGAGAGAGAGGCAGAGAGAGGGAGACAGAATTCCAAGCAGGCTCCGTGCTGTCAGCTCAGAGCCCAGTGTGGGGCTCGAACCCACAACCTGTGAGATCATGACCTGAGCCGAGATCAAGAGCCAGATGCTTAACCAACTGAGCCACCCAGGCACCCCCCCCCCCCCCCCCCCCCCGGAATCTGGCAGGTATTTAATAAATGGTAGCTGTTAGTATTGCCACTGCTTCAGATCACACAGTATGACAGAAACAATGTGGGGTCATGTATTCATACAGTTGACTCGGGAACAACATGAGTTTGAACTGTGCAGGTCCACTTATATGCGGATGTTTTTCAGTACATTTATTAGAAACGGTTTGCTGATTTGTGACAATCTGAAAAAAAACTCTCAGACAAACCGTGTAACGGTTGATTTGCATTTCCCTGAAGGTAGCTCTGTGAAGAGGTCTTCAAGGTGATTTGGAGGGGGGCTGAGAAATTATACGATTCATTATACTGATGTGGATGCAGATGCAGAGAGACTTTGAGTGATTTGAGTAAGGTCACTCATAAACTCGTGGCAGTGGAGGGTATGGGTGAGATGGCATGGCCAAGTGGTCAGGAAATGGGTCTTGGAATCAGGTGCACTTAAGTATGAATACCAGTTTCAGCATTTACTAGCTGTGAGACTTGAGGTATTACCTAATCTCTCAGCTTTCTCATCTGTAAAATGGGATACATGATATCTACTGCAAAGGATTACTGTAAGAATTTAATGATGTATGTGAAGTGATTACTTTGTGTGTTGAGACTGGTGCACAGAAAGTGCTGAATACATTTTTAACTACCAGTGCTGGAACTGAATTAAAGGCCCCCCGAGTCTTAGTTGAGTGCTTTTCTGGTCATTCCATGCTGACCTGACATTCTCTCTATTTAGCAGGCATTCAGATTAGGCAGCCTGTCTTCACTGGAGCTTTTGTACACCCCTCACTCCAGACACCCTTGCTGGTAACAGATCTCTGGATTCAGTGGGGCCTCAAAAAAGCTGCTGACAGTAGCAGAAGCTAGTTTAATCACTACTATACATATCCGGTCTGCATACCAGTCTTCTTCCTGTGATGGACAAAAAGTTTTTTGCTGAGCGAGATGCTAAAATGCTGAAGGGACCGTCTGTCATGTATTTTAAGGGATCTTTAGAAATATGAAAGGCTCCATACTTTCCCTGCCCCTCCTACATCTGTCTGGGGTTGTTTAAGCATGAGTAATTAAATAAAATGAGGACAGCCAGAGATTATCTAGAAACAGACAGGTTTGGCAACTTGCTCATTTCTTGGCAAACACCAGGACTTGTAACTCATTCTCCTCACTATTTGTTTATTTTTAAAATGTGTTTTCAGTTAATAACTACCATTTTTACTGAAAAAAAGCAATATATGCACAAAGGAAAGAATTCCAAGAGTGCATACATAATTAAAAATGATCTTTCTCTTACTTCAGCCCCCTTCCTTCCCATCCCTCTCCTGGCTACCACTACTGTTAACAGTTTCTTGGGTATCTTTTCAGGGATATTCTATGTCATATTTCATGTATATATGTAAGCATATATATAAATATTTATTCTTCTCAAAAAATAGAAAACATATTCTCTATACTGTTTCATGCTTTGCTTTTTCCCGACATGCTTTGCTCAACCCGACAATTTGGAGATAGTTTCGTATCTATACAGAATACAGAGTGTTTTCTTTTTCTCTCTAATGATTGCATCATAAATAATTCATGGCATATGGCTGGAGCAGAAATGATTTATTTTTATTTATTTATTATTTTTATTTATTTTTTATGTCATATAATAGTTAAGTTTTCTTTATGTTTTAATAAGTTATTTAAATTCAACTTAGTTAACATGCAGTGTAGTATTGGTTTCAGTAGAAATGATTCATGACCTGCATATAACACCCAGTGCTCATCCCAACAAGTGGCTTCCATAATGCCCATCACCAATTTAACCCATCCCCTCAACCACCTCCCCTCCAGCAACCCTCAGTTTGTTCTCTGTATTTAAGAGGCTCTTATGGTTTACTTCCCTCTCTGTTTTATCTTATTTTACCTTCCCTTCCCCTATGTTCATGTGTTTTGTTTCTTAAATTCCACATAGGAGTGAAATCATATGATACTTGTCCTTCTCTAATACACTTAGCTTAGCATAATACACTCTAGCTCCATCCACATCGTTGCAAATGGCAAGACTTCATTCTTTTTGATTGCCAAGTAATATTCCATTGTGTGTATGTGTGTGTATCTTCTTTATCCTTCATCAGTCAATGGACATTTGAGCTCTTTCCATAATTTGGCTATTGTTGAAAGCACTGCTATAAACATTGGGTGCATGTGTGGAGCAGAAATGATTTGGCCTCCACTTCCAGTTTGGTTCTTGCATGCCTTTTTTTTGTTGCTGATGGCAAACAATTCTCCCAGTCACTTTGCTCCGAACTGTGGAGTGATACCCAAGGTCCTCCATCCCCATATCTAGTAAATCATGACAGTTCTACTTTTTTCCATTTATTCTCTTTCATTCTCATTGCCACCTCCCTGGATTAGGCCTTAAAATTCTTACAGCATTCAGCTATCTCCAAATTTTCTTTTCTTTTTTTTAATTTTATTTTTTATTTTTTAAAATTTATATCCAAATTTGTTAGCATATAGTGCAACAATGATTTCAGGAGTAGATTCCTTAGTGGCCCTTACCCGTTTAGCCCATCCCCCCTCCCACAACCCTTCCAGCAACCCTGTGTTTGTTCTCCATATTTGAGTCTTTTCTGTTTTGTCCCCCTCCCTGTTTTTATATTATTTTTGTTTCCCTTCCCTTGTGTTCATCTGTTTTGTTTCTTAAAGTCCTCATATGAGTGAAGTCATATGATTTTTGTCTTTCTCTGACTAATTTCACTTAGCATAATACCCTCCAGTTCTATCCACGTAGTTGCACATGGCAAGATTTCATTTTTTTTTGATTGCAGAGTAATACTCCATTGTATATATGTGCCACATCATCTTTATCCATTCATCCATCGGTGGACATTTGGGCTCTTTCCATATTTTGGCTGTTGTTAATAGTGCTGCTATAAACATTGGGGTGCAAGTGTCCCTTCGAAACAGCACACCTGTATCCCTTGGATAAATGCCTAGTAGTGTAATTGCTGGGTCGTAGGGTAGTTCTATTTTTATTTTTTTGAGGAACCTCCATACTGTTTTCCAGAGGGGCTGCACCAGCTTGCATTCCCATTTTTTTTAATTTTATTTTTTATTTTTTAAAATTTATCTTTTTTTAAGTTTATTTGATTTGAGAGAGCGAGAAAGAGAAAGAGAGAGAAGGGGAGGGGGAGAGAATCCCAAGCAGGCTCTGTGCTGTCAGCTCAGAGCCTAACACCAGGCTGGATCCCACCAGCCATGAGATCATGACCTGAGCCCAAATCAGGAGTCCGGCGCTTAACTGACTGAGTCGCCCAGGTGCCCCTCCAAGTTTTGTCTCTGCTCATGTTGCACAATTGCTCTTGATCACATTTCCTAACGTCAAGGTTCTGATCGTGTCACTCTTCTTTAAAACCTCGGGTGGATTCTCATTCATTGTCTTACGTAAAAACTGAAGCAGTGATCAATAAATACGATTTTAAAATTCTAACCTGGGTAACTTATTGAATGCAAATCCCTGGATCAGGATGTTCAGAGGGTTTACACCTTTAGTCTGTATTAAAAAAAAAAAAAAAAAAAAAAAAAAAAGGTTAAAAGTGTTCCAGATGCAGTTGGTTGTTTGACCAGGTGTAACCATCAGAGTAAGGTACACAATTTCTCAGCCCAGTATTTCTCTTCAGGGTGCATTTGCAACCCCATGTTTTACTACTGCTTCTCTACACACCAGTGCATATGAAGTTTTTCTTGGCTTTCTGGGCACTCCTAACACCTTCTAGTCACAACTTTTAAACTACCAGACCCAACCTTTCTATGAATCCTTCATAGCCAGAAGTAGCCCTGAACTCGATTTACACGAGTAAGCTTAACTGGCTTACAGCCACATTCTATCTTATCTTAGTTTGGGGATTCTCCAACCCCCCTCCCACCCCCTTTTAAAGCTTGTAAGATCGCTGCCTGCGGAAACCCATTTTGTCTTTTATTATTTGAGTGTCCAGAGCCTTGTGCACTTTGTAGCAAGGGCCTTAAAGAAGAAGCTGTAGAATCAGTGTCATTTCCTAACTTGATCACCATTGCACATGCGGTATCTTTAACTGTTCCTGGCTTATAGTGGAGCTTTCAACACGTATTTGTGGATTCAAAGAATAAATGAGCGGGGCTCAGGCGATCGTTGCCTAGTGAACTACAAGTCCCAGCGGGCATTGCGTGGGACGTCGGCGGACGCGGTGATGCAAGGGGGCGTGCCGAGCCCGAGGGAGGGGTCGTCCTGCGGGTAGCCGGAGGCCGGGGAGGTTCTGGAGCCTAGGGTGAGAGAGGGAACGAAAGGTGAGCGGGGCTGAAGGAGGGGACGCACTGCCTGGCGCCCCCAATCTATGGAGAGGGGTAAGATGGCGGAGGCGGAGAGCCTGGAGACAGCGGCAGAGCACGAGCGGATCCTGCGAGAGATCGAGAGCACCGACACGGCCTGCATCGGGCCCACCCTCAGGTACCCCCCGGGGACCGGGGCCACCGACGGGCGGGTACGGCTGGACGGGGGCCAGGCTCCTTCGGGGCTGTGTGCCTGGCCGGCCGCCCGCAGGGCCAGCGCCAGCCCCCCGTTTCGGGGATCCCGGCGAGCGACCTCCACCCTGGGCAAGGCGGGTCTGCCTCCACAGCCCGGACATGGGGTCCCTACTCGACCGCCGACGCCCACAGCCCAGTTACTCCGGAGGCTCCTCTTGCCTTCCTCCAGGCTGGGGCAGCCTTGGTTTTGCCTCCGAGGCCGGCCCTGAGCTGGGCGACTAGAGCGCGCCCGGCAGATGGTGGCTTTTAGCAGATCTTCCCCCTGGGGACATCACCCTTCCTCTCCGACTCAGACCCCATCCTGTCCTAGACATAAGTCCTGCTCTACGGACAAAACAAATTCAGTCACAGTCTGATGATGGGAAATTACACTCTTGGCTCCATAAAATCACAACCACTTCTCAGAAATGAGTTTCTGAAAATCTTAGGCCTGGAAGGAAGTTTCCCTCAACCCGCGCCCCTCTCTGGGTAGCGGGTACTTGTTGAACCCTGTTAGTAAGACGACCTGTTCCAAAGGTGCAGCCTCAAGGTAGTCTCATCGCTGAGAAAAAGTTGTCACCCCTTCTGCCCACCCCCCCATACCATTACTTTGCCCTCTCACCCCCATTCTATTTGTAAATGTCAAAACAAACTCCACCTACCTCAGCTTAGTGTATTTAACAAAACTTGGGTACCACTTACTATGTACAGTGCAAGAAATTGTATTCAGCAATTTACAAGTGAAACTTATTTAAACTGCAGAACAATCCTATTAGGTACTGTTATTATCCTCATTTTACAGGTGAGGCACAGAAAGGTTAAGTGACTTGCTCATGGTCACAGAGAAAATAAAGTAGGGGAGTAGTGATTCCTACTCAGGCTCTCTGGATCCAGGGTCTGCATTCTTAACCTTTTTTGTTATGTCTCAATTGGTGATTATCGTATACTATACTTCCTGTTAATTATTCACCAGATCCAATTTCCAACCACCTTTTCCCTTTCCCCTCAGTTTACTAGTGCCCTGGAACTTACTCATTTTCATCCTTCCTGTTGTACCTCCTGATCTTCATGCAGTCAGTAGACAGATAATTCTACCCACCTTGCACAGTCTTGGGGCACTACTTCTCCCTTCAAAGGAGTTATTACTCACTGCTTGTTGTTTTTTTGTTTTGTTTTGTTTTGTTTTGTTTTCATAGGGAGAGTTGTCTCATGAAAGAGTGTTTGAAGGAGGGGCAGGCTGGAGACTCTACTCCTTATCTCCACCTGCACATCTTTCTTCTCCAGGGCACAATGGTAGCCTACTTCTCTCTGTGCCATCTCTGGTCATGACCATCTTTAGTAGTTTGCCTTTGTCCTTCATTGCATTGGGATCATGACCATCATACTGCTTTCTTTTCCCATTTTCTTGAGCTCTTAAGGGTGAATGATCCTTATTTCATTATCTTTACTTTTATAAAAACTGCAGACTGCTTATCAGTATTCTAAGTGTGTTACTATCGATTATTAATATTTGGTTTTTATAACACAAAATGTTACTGGAGTTACTGAGGATGCTGTTTCAGTATTTAACTAAGATATTTGGCTACTGAGCCAAGCAAAGTTCCCACTGGAGCATCTGGGATTGCTAGAGTTTTAAAGAAGGGTTCTTTATCAGAACACCATTAATATTGTCTTGAGTTGGTTGTGGTTTTCAATTGCTGTCCTTGGTTTATATGATAAGTGACTTTAATTTAGTATTGTCAGTATAGTTTGTTGTGATTTATTATGTTAATTCTCCACTGAATCATAATGCATATTTGTTCAGCCAAATTTTGGCCTGTAACTTTCTAGTGTATTGATTCAGGATATATGCATTAGGATTAAAATACATTACCTTTTCTCCCTAAAATTCGCTTTATTATTATTACTGAATTATTTTTCCACTGGAAAGTGGGGTTTTGTGGGGGTAGGTGGATGAAGGGATCTTTTGCCCAAAGGGGACATGGTTTAAAAAAAAAAAAGGGTTTGAGGGGCTCCTGGATGGCTCAGTTGGTTGGGCATCCGACTCCGGCTTAAGTCATGATCTCGTGGTTGGTGGGTTCGAGCCCCGGATCAGGCTCTGTACTGATGGCTCAGAGCCTAGAGACTGCTTCAGAGTCTGTGTCTCCTTCTTTCTCTGCTCCCCCCCTGCTCACGCTCTTTCTCTCTTTCTCTCAAAAATAAATAAAACATTAAAAAAAAAAGGGGGGGCGTTTGAGAGTTAAGGCACTAGCCTACCAGTTTTAGTTGCTTTTCCGGACTCCCTGGATCATTAGTAGGGGCTCTTCATTTTTGGCCTCATCCTGTCTTTGGCAGATAACCCTAAATCTTACTATCATCCGCAAACATTCAATCACTTGACATTCTGTAAATCAAGTACTAATACCCACTGTCTTTGTCTTTAGTCTACATTGTTCCTGTCCATATTCATAGAGGATGATCTCATTTTTTTCCCCTTATCCCATTTACAGGCAGCAGCATGCACAGACTTGATGTTTCAGAGCCCATGCCTTACCCTGGATGCACCTCCATCATTATTACCTCCTTTCCTTTTCCATCGCAGTCATTAAATATATTTAAGGCAGTAGGCTCTCTTCCTGAACTCTACCCTCAACTGTTAATCTCATATGCCTCTTCCCCTCATCGTAGTCCTTTCTATTTCTTACATCTTTTGAAGTAGTATTTCTAAAGCACCAGATTCTTAGCTGTTCCTGAATTAGGTTTTGTAACTGAAGAGGAACTAAGGAACAGACAATAACAGTGAATTGGTAGCAGATATAAGATAATAAGGTATAAGATTATAGCCATCCCTACAGTTCCTGCTCTTCACAAAAATCCATTTAGCTACATTGCTTAACCAGACTCTTTCCTTTGCCAACTATTACTTGTGAATCATGACTTACTTTCTTTCCCTTCTGTGATACCAAATTATTCTTCCAATCCTACTCCTTTTGGTTTGCGAAGCCAGAGTAGCTTGACTTTTTCATTTTATATTTATCCTTATTTTAATCTTGAACAGTGAATGCAATGGTAGTCAGTTTCCATATACCATAAGGGAGAGTGCCTCTCCTTTTTCATTGTATTCTGAAAGGCCCAAGCATATCTGCACATATAGAGGCTGTTGCCCAGCAAATTCTTTTGGGAAAGCAGCCATCTCTTTCTTCTCTGTCTTTATCTTAAAAATTATTTCGTTAGCTGCAAGTCCTAATTTGCAGATGAGGAAAGAGGCCCATAAGATATTAGGGCCTGTCTTGCTTTTAAAATGATATTGATTCCTGCTCTGTACTGCTAATGCTAAAATATTGATCAGAAATCACTCAAGAACAGTAGCTCCACATTTTCATATTTCAAATCCCATCTCTATATTTCTAGTCTTCTTTCATATCACTTCATATAATATCACTTTCATATAACATTCAGGAGAAGTCATTTTCTAATTTTGCTCTTTGGATACCAGCAATTAACATTCAGTCTTTTTTTTTTTTTTTTAAAGTAGGCTTCATGGCCAGCGACCCTGAGATCAAGACTAGAGCTCAGATCAAGTTGATGCTTAACTGACTGAGCCACTCAGGGCCCCAACATTCAGTCTTAACTGCTATTTAAGATTTTGTTTTTAAGCTTTTAAATTTAGCAGTGAAGTATACTGCCTGTAAAAATACAGCTCTATGGAGATATAATTAATATTCCAAACAGTTCACCCATTTAAAATATACATTTCACTGGTTTTAGCATATTCACAGAACTGTATAAACATTACCACAATTTAGTTTTAGAACATTTTCATCACTTTTTTTCTTTCTTTTTCTTTTTTTTTTTTTTTTGGTGACATAGCAAGTTTTCAGGGCACATCCATGTGGTAGCTTGTATTGGTACTTCATTTCTGTTTATTGCTGAGTAGTATTCAGCAATACTGAATTGTATTATATGGATATACCACATTTTATTTATTCAGTTGATTGTCATTTAGGTTTCCTTTGGGGGCTGTTAGAACAATGCTTCTATGAACATAAGCGTACTAATTTTTGTGTGGACATATGTTTTTATTTCTCTTGGGCATATACCTAGGAGTAGAATTTCTGGGTCATATGATGCTCCATGTTTAACATTTTGAGGAACTGCCAAGCTGTTTTCCAAAATGACAGCACCATTTTACATTCCCACCAGCAATTCATGAGGGTTCCAGTTTCTCCACATTCTTGTCGGCACTTGTTATGATTTTTTTTTTTTTTTTTTTTAATGCTAGGATCCTAGTGGGTTTGAAGCTGCAATTCACTGTAGTTTTGATTTGCATTTCCCTAATGGCTAATCTTTTCATGTGCTTATTAGTCATTTGTTTGTATCTTCTTTGGAGAAAAGTCTATTCAGATCCTTTACTCATACTCAGTTTTTAATTGGTTTGTCTTTCTATTGTTGAATTGTAGGAGTTCTTTTATATTCTAGATATAAATAAATCTCTTACCAGATATATGATTTGCAAATATTTTCTTACATTCTGTGAGTTGTCTTTTCATTTTCTTGATGGTATCATTTGCTGCACAGAAGTTAAATTTTTATGTAGTCCAGGGGCGCATGGGTAGCTTAGTTGGTTAAGCATCTGACTCTTGATTTTGGCTCAGGTCATGATCTCACGGTTTGGGGTTTGAGCCCTGCGTCAGACTCCATGCTGATAGTGTGGTGCCTGCTTGAGATTCTTTCTCTTTCCCTCTTTTTCTGCCCCTCTCTCCCTCACGCTCTCTCTCTGAAAATAAATAAATAAGCTTAAAAAATTACTTTGTAGTCCAGTGTATCTATTTTTTATTTTTTTCTTGTGCTTTCCTTCTAGACTGTTGCTTTATATACTTTGTTAGAAATCTATACTATTGGTCTAGGAACAATTTTTTTTTTTTTTAATCTTGCTTATTTAACTAAGTTGTAAATTCGGTTCTTACAGGAAACAAATTGGGTGATGTTTTCAAAAACTGTTTCGCTTAAAGTCATTTGATAATTAAATATGGGGACCTGTTTTCCTCATTTGCTACCTCTGTGCCTTTGGCCACATGGCTTTGTTTTCCATTGTCTGCCCTCCCCCATTATCTAAGTTGTACAAAAGCCAGCTAATCATAATCTTTGGTTCATGATGTGTTATCATTATTGGCACATGCGTGGACCTCTGTAAGCAGTTAATTATTTTTATAAGCAACTGACCACCCAAGTGGGCACATTTTTCTCTTCTGTTAAAATGGAGATGATACCATGTACATTGCAGGGACAGTATTAAAAAAAAATGAGATAAAGCATTTTTCACGGTACCTGCCATGTAGTAGTCACTCATATAATATGAGTCATCTTCTGCCTGTTACCTTTGAGTTTGCTTTGTGGCCTTAAGTCTATTTTGGGAGTTATGTTAGTTTAGTGGCTGCTGGTCTTTTTTTTTTTTTTTTTTTTTTTTTTTGCTTGCACTCACCTATTTGAGGGATATAATATTCATCAATAATCAATCAGACCTATCAAAATAATTATTTTGGGATGGAGTGGAGAATGGAGGAAAAGACAGGAAACAAAGTTATAAGAGCCCCTCAGGTGATTCTGATATACTCCCTCCTTGACAATGAGGAGAAAGAAATTATCTCTCATTGCTGATTGCTTATTTTTTAATAATAGCTCCCTTTTAAAAGTAATATTTTTATATTTCAATTATAAATGTAATGTGATTTTTATTTCTTATTTTTTAAAAATGTAATATGATTTTTTTTTTCCAAAGTGTATTTTTGACAGGGAGAGAGAGACAGAGCATGAGTGGGGGAGGGCAGAGAGAGGGAGACAGAATCCGAGGCGGGCTCCAGGCTCTGAGTTGTCAGCACAGAACCCCATGCGGGTCTTGAACCCACAGACCGCGAGATCACGGCCTGAGCCGAAGTCGGACGCTCAACCGACTGAGCCACCCAGGCGCCCCAAAATGTAATATGATTTTTAAAAATAAGAAACAGACAGTAAAAACTTACTCCTACCACCCTGTCTAAACTCTTAGATTTGCATATTTCTTTTTGGCTTTTTCCATATATATTTTATTACATTAGGTATTAGAAGAGTACCATCATGTTTTATCTTGGTTTTCCAGTTAATAGGTTATATACAGTTTCGTGCATGGTTATACATTATATAGCTGTATTGTTTTAGTGGCTTTATTCATGAATTTACTCATTCAACAAATATTAATTGAGCAACATTTATGCACTGGATGTTCTTACCACCTCTGGGGTACAGCAGAGAACAAATCCAATGAGTTCCTGCCCTTATGGACCTTACATTCTAGTGGAGCACTCACAAGAATAAACAAACAAACAGATGCATAAAGTAATGCTATTTAGTGATTAGTGTTTCACATGATGGGGTATTGTTTTCAATTAGGTGTTTAGAAAAGGTTACTGTGGCAAAGCTTTGAACAGAATGAAGGAGCAAGCCATGTGGCTCTCCAGGAGAAGTCTTTTCCAGATGGAGGGCACAGTTGCGTGAAAGCTCTCAGGAGAAGCGTAATGGGGGGAGGTGATGGTAGGAGGTTAGTCAGGGTCCAGATCATGTAGACTAAGAGGTATAGGAGAGTTTTGAGCGGCAGAGTGACATGCTCTGAATTAGGTTAAACAAGGAACATTCTGGATGCTGTGTGGAGATGGAGTAAGAGAGGAAACAGAAATCAGTCAAGGGGTATTTGCAGTAATAACAGGCAGGAGGTGGCTGTGGCATGCAATAAGGTGTTGGGGAGAAGGTGATGAGAAGTAGGTGGATTTAAAATATATCTTGAAAGTAGAGCCAAAATGTTGGATTAATTTTGGGTGTTAAAGAAGAGAAGAATTAAGGATGATTCCAAGGCTCTTGCTTAAGTAACTGGGTGAATGGTGGTTGCCATTTATTGATACAGGGACTAGAAGGAGAGGAACTTTATTTTTCTTCATAGCACTTAAACTACTGCCTGACACATAGGCTTCTCCACTAGAATTTGTTTTCCTGGAGGGGAGAGATTTTCTTTCTTTTGTTTGCTGCTGTATCCTGGGAATCTAAAAGGGTGCCTGGCATATAGTTGGTGCTCAATAAATATTTATTGAAAGAATAGGATACAAGAATTGTACCACAAACTGTTAATTATCTGGGGCTGATGAACTGGTTTGTGGATTAACTGTCTTAAAAAACGTGTCTAGCCTTTTGAGAGAAAACAAAACTGCTGAAAATCTGGAAAACTTCAATTTATGAGATGTATTTATTTTTTGGAAGTACATATAATTAAAATTTTTAAAAGTGTTACTTATTTTTGAGAGAGAGAGATTAGGATTAGAATTATACATATGGGAGAAAGGGGATGGGTGGCATTAAATAAATTTCATTACCATACGGAATAGGAGAATGAGTTTTTGTGGTTTCATAAAGAGAAGTTAGGTTTTATTTTAATAATGTCATTGAATCGTTAAGCAAATTAGAAAAATGAAAAACTAAAAAAGCCCTCTTGTAGCTGATAAGACAATAGTGATTTGGTTCAGTTAGCAATGGACTCTGTGTCTGATTTTATTTGGGCTAAATAAACAAAAATTTTCATTGAAGTTCTTCCAGGGGAAGGTTATTCTGATGTGTTATCTGATTAATTAGATTCAAACTACACAACATTAGTAATCAGAGAGAGAATATAAATGGGAGGATAGTCTTTGTCAGCCATTCCTTTGTTGAATACCAAGAGTTTATTAGTTGTCAGATCTCATATATAATGCTGATGGAACTGATCTCCTGGAGATACAACTTTGGAGATAAAATACAAATAGATGAATTATCCTTATTTGTCCGGGCTTGAAATATTTTATTCAAAAAATGGAAAGAAAAGGATAAGAATCATGGACCTAATAAATATATCTTTTCTCCCATTCCCTCTGTTTCCTTATTTTACTAGTTTGTTGTTTATCCTTTTCATGTTTGTTTTTTTTTGAGAGAGAGAGAGAGAGAGAGAGAGAGAGAGAGAGACAGTGAGACTGTATCTGAAGCAGGCTCCAGGCTCTGAGCCTAAGTCAAACGCTCAAGCGACTGAGCCACCTAGGCGCCCCACTTTCATTGTGTTTTTAATGCAAAACTAAGCATTTATAATTTTATTTTTCCCCCTTTTATGCAATAAGTAGTGTGCTATATATACAGTTCTGCAGCTTGTTTTTTTACTCTTCAGATGGTGTATCCATACCCATATGCAGAGATTTTCCTGATTTTTTTTTGTTACAGCTACATAGTATTCCATCATGTGAATATACTGTGGTTTATTCAGCCAGTCTCCTATTTCTGTTTAGTTGGGTTATTTCTAGTCTTTTGCTAGGCAAAATAATGCAGCAATCATTAACCTTGAACATTGGTCATTTCTTACTGTACTTTTCATACTTTATCTGTAGGGTAAATTCTCAGAAGAATGATCATTGGGTAGACTGATGAGTATGTATGTAATTTGGTAGGTATTATATACCTTTTAGAGGTTGGATCATTTTGTTCTCCCTCTAGCATTCTATGATATTACTCATTTCTCCATAGTTTTTTCAACAAAGTGTGCATTCGACTTGATTTTTCGCCAATGTAATAAATGATAAATGGTATTTCTGTGTAGTTATCATTTGTAGTTTATTGTGAGGCTGAACATCTCTTCATATGTTTAAAAGGCTTTTTGTATATCTTTGTGTGTGTGTGTGTGTGTGTGTGTGTGTGTATTGTCTGTCTCCTTTGCTTATTTTTCTATAAAGTTGGCATTTTTCTTTGACTTAAGAGCATCAGTAAAGAACCTTTCATTGTTATGCTTTGCTTAAATACAGCAGGAGTATACAAAATGCAATGAGTTTTGGTTACTAAAAGAAACCATTGTTTTTTAAGGAGTGAAAGCTTCAAACTTGCCTTTTCATTATTTTAAGTCATAAAGGTATATGAATAAGCAGACATTTTGAAAGAGTAAAAAAAATCTTCTATCAGGAGACTGATAATTTGAAATCAGAAGATTTTGGGGGAAATGCAGTAACATTATTAGATAAGGCCGCTTTATATACAAATAAAATTCTTAGCAAATCAGAAGTTGTCAATGTTTTAATAAATTATTTACCTTAAAGTATGATGCATCTCTTCACATGTTTACATAATTTCCAGCATCAACACAACTAGTGTATGAATTTATTGCAAAAAGTAATTGATAAGGGCAATTATTTAGTATGGTTTTGGAAGCAGTTTAGAAATTTAGATGACATCTATGACAGTTTTAATTTGGAACATAATATATATGAATATTAATTAGGTCATTGAAGGAAGCAAAGATTTTCTGATTCTTTATGTCATTGAAGTTGGTAATTTGTAACATTTGCCAATGATACAGCAATTGTTTTAATCATGTGCCTTAGCGAAGCTTTCTGATGAAGGCAACTTGAATAAATAAAATCAGTGACTGGCTGATCTATGAAATGTGTGAATCGGGATTGAGATGCTGAGCAATGATGACAATGTAAATTTGCTTGGAGGAAATAGCAGAAAAGGCAGGGGTGGGATGGAAAGACTTAGTAAAAATAAAAACTGAGTTCATGCAGAGCTGAGCTTAAACACTTGAGACCTGAGGTGATTAATAGGTTATTTCTTAGAGATTCGTGCTATGGCTGTGGGAAAGAAGAGTAAAGGCATTTTTGTGATGCAGTAGTATTTGCTGAAGTATTTGGAAAACAAATATGACAGTTTGCTTGAAGTCTGACCATATTGCATGGACTTTGTTCCAGTCTTCAAGTGAAGGAGAATTCAGTGACAACATTAATGAAATATTTTAATACTTTGACTATTAAAAAAAAAAAAGATTTGTGGTGTGTATCTATAAATTTATATTATATTTTACATTTCTAGATGTCTGCAGAATGGTAAATGCTTTCCCTTAAATTGTAGGTAACTTAATACTATTTCTGTCACATCTGACTAGTCATCTTTTATTCTGGTTAATTGACAATTGACTATTCTTTCTCTCTCCTTTTTTCTGATTCTCTCCTTGTTCTAGAAAGGAATTAGACAGTTTCTAAAAATGTACGTGATTTACAAAGTACATATAATAGATGTGGTGAGGAAATTGGGGTAAGACAAAAACAAAGGTAGGAAGAAGATTATGAAGTCAAGAGTGAGAGCAATTAAAAGATTCCTATTTGGGGGCGCCTGGGTGGCTCAGTCGGTTAAGCATCCGACTTTGGCTCAGGACATGATCTCATAGTCCATGAGTTTGAGCCCCGCATCAGGCTCTGTGCTGACAGCTCAGAGCCTGGAGCCTGTTTCAGATTCTGTGTCTCCCTCTGTCTCTGCCCCTCCCCTGCTCATGCTGTCTCTTTCTGTCTCTGAAAAATAAATAAACATTAAAAAAAAAAAAAGATTCCTATTTGAAGGCCTATACATTTTGTAAAGGAGGTAGGCCATCAGTTTGGCTCTGGGCTTTCCAGCAACTAGTGCAAAAAAGAGACATGCACTGTTATTTGAGTTATGGTGTTGTAAAATTAAAAAGTAGTTACTTAAGGAGAAGCACAGCTATTCTTGGTTCTGAGTAAGACCAGAGAACTGTTTCTCCCATATGTCCTCACAAAGAAGGCCCTGTATAATGTAACTTTAATATCCATATAGTAAATGCAGCAATATGTGACAGGCTGTTTCTTATATTGTCCTTTAGTGAAAGCATATGGCATAACCAAAATACAATTTAGTAAAGGCAGATCTGCAGGGAGCCAAAAGAATTCAGTTCTCTGCTGGTCTTGGCTTAATAAAGGCACAGAGTTTTAATATCTATAGTGGAAGTTGAAAGTGCATTATTCAGCCCCCCACTTTTATTTTTTGATCATTGATCACTTTCAGAAAGTTATGAGCTCTATCTCCCTTTCCTTAGTAAGATGCATATGTATCCAGTCTCCATGATTTCTGATATGGAAGAGTATATGCATTGCAAGTATGTTGGTTAATTCTTCATAAATACTATTTTTAATAGTCAAGTTTTTGATAATTAAAGAGTATCAGTAAGTACAAAGTTATATATTTTTTTTTGCCCATTTTTCTGAATAATCACTTGCCTATATTAAGTACAGAGCTATATATGCTTTAGAAGTAAATGAACAAGGGGTGCCTGGGTGGCTCAGTCGGTTAAGGATCTGACTCTTGATCTCAGCTCAGGTCTTGAACTCAGGGTTGTGAGTTCAAGCCCTGCATTGGGCTCCATGCTGGGCATGAGGCCTACTTAAAACAAACAAACAAACAAACAAACAAACCAACAAATAAATAAATGTAAATAAAGCAGCTGGAGGTTGGATCAGTACCTTTTTATAAAAGTTGAAGAGGCTGACGTAAGCCCCCTTATTCCTACAGAAGAAGTAGAGTGAGAGTATCCTATGATAGGGCTAAGATTCTTCCTTAGAAATAATTTAGGATGTTTTCTAGCACTGAAATAAATGCTGTTAAATCCACAATGATTTTTTAAATGCTACTTTTAAAAAAATTAATGATTTTAATTAAAAAATATTTTTTTAATGTTTGTTTATTTTTGAGAGACAGAGTGTGAGTGGGTGAGGGGCATAGAGAGAGGAAGACACAGAATTTGAAGCAGACTCCAGGCTCTGAGCTGTCAGCACATAGCCCGACATGGGGCTTGAATTCACGAGCCTTGAGTTCATGACCTGAGCTGAAGTCAGACACTTAACTGACTGAGCCACCCAGACGCCCCTTAAGTTTATTTATTTTGAGAGAGAGAGAGGGAGAGCGTGTGCATGCACGCACAGATGAGAGCGGAGGAAGGGCAGAGAGAGAGGGAGAGAGACACAATCCCAAGCAGCCTCTGCACTGTCAGTGTGGAGCCTGATGCAGGGCGCAATCCCACGACTCTGGGATCATGACTGAGCTGAAATCGAGAGTCGGACACTTAACTGACTGAGCCACCCAGGCGCCCTAAGTCCATGATGATTTTATTTAGAACAATCTTAAATTTGATGTTAAAAAATAACCAACCTGCCTTGGCTATTTAAAAAATTACCAGTGAATAAAGTAACCATAGATGTTTGCCTTAAGCTATATAATTTGGAATATACTGTCTGGAAAATGTATGCATTATTAAGGAGGCTATTTACCTAGAATGTATGGAACCTACCATTCTAGATTTATAAATTAAAAAAAATTGAGATATGTAACTCCAAGAGCACAATGATCGATAAAAAAGACATTTAAGCATGTAGTATGTATTTGTATAACTGTAATTTAGAACTTTAAAACATGCATTACCCAGCGAAATATCCAAGTTAATAAGAATTCTCACAGTGCAACCAACTAGATTACCTTAATGTGATTTTTGATGATACATGTGGCTTCGAACTCTGTTAAAATACCTGCCTGCTGTTCAGTCTTGAAGATAATCACGTTAACATATACCTTGCACTGTAGTGAAATTACCTTCGTCACTACTGTGGTTTGATAATCAGATTGATCCATAGATAAAAACAAAAGTAAAGTAAAAACAATGACAATAATGAAAAATTTTTTTAGAGCAGTTCTATCATTTTTTATTTAGATGCTTCCAGTGTTTAGTATGCTAGATAAATGTTCTGTTGTATGTTAGATAAATGATCAAGACCATTTGCCAAAAATGATGATTTGGATTAAAATACAGGCTCTTTTGCTATATTTGTTTTTGATTAAAAAGCTGCGGAGTAGCACAGGCTTTTAATTTGATTGTGCTTTTATATACTGGAACCTGACAAACTCTGTGATGAAAGCACATCTTTTGGCACCATGATGTTGTCTAGTGGGGCACTGACATCTTGTGTGCGCAAGCCAGGTGTCTTTGCTTCCATTGTTCTCAATCTCTGTTTTCGAAACTTGCTTCCTTATGTTTTTCTCTTTGCTAATTGTACTTTTGTTTCTTTCCTCATATTTGTGCTTGCTTTTTTGTTTTTGTACCGCCCTTCTATTTCCTGTAATTTAGAACTTTGAAAACACACATTATTCAGCGCAACATCTAAGCAGGCAAGAATCGTCACAGTGCAACTAACTTTCATTTACTGGAATAGCTCTAGTGCCAATAAACAATAGAACTCTAAAGGGATTGATATGAAATGTGATCTTATCAAGCAAAATGAATAAATAAAAACAGCAGATACTGAGCTTGACTGAGTCTACGTTATGAAACACTTTTAGTATGGAGTTTGATTTTGGGAAGGACATAACATTAAAACAAAAAAAAAAAAAGGAAAGAAAGAAATAGGGAGCTAGCTAAGCAATTTGTTTTTGATGAGGTAAAAGAATTTCTTGACATGTAAAAGGAAGAAGGGTACAATGAAGGTCTTTTGGCATTAGAGTAGCAAAAGTAAGAGGAAAATGAAATGAGAAGAACTCTTGAAATCTAAAGAAAAATAGGTTATTAGAAGCATTTTATTTTATTTATTTTTAGTGTTTATTTATATTTGAGAGAGAGAGAGAGAGAGCCAGAGCCAGAGTGTGAGTGGGGGTGGGTCAGAGAGAGACAGGGAGACACAGAATCCCAAGCAGGCTCCAGGCTGTGAGTGCAGAGCCCAACGTGGGGCTTGAACTGAAGAACTGCAAGATAATGACCTGAGCCAAAGTCGGATGCTTAACTGACTGAGCCACCCAGGTGCCCCTATTAGAAGCATTTTAAATGGTAGATGTGGATGTGACTATATACATTATTAGCTTTTTTAAAAATTAAACTTTTTATTTTGAGATAATGTAGATTCACATGTAGTCATTAGAAATAATACACAGATCCCTTGTACCTTTACCCAGTTTCCTGCAGTGGTAACATCTGGCAAAACTGTAGTACACTAACTATATCATGACCAAGATGTTGATATTGTGTCTTCAAGGTCAAGTTTTAGAATACTTCCATCACTATAGAGCCCTCATATTGCCTTTTTTACAGACACAACCACTTTCTGTCTCCATCCCCTCTTTAGCCCCGGACAATCACTAATCTGTCCTCCATTTTTATAATTTTGTCATTTCAAGAATGCTATATAAATGAAATCATATAGTATATAACTTTTTGGAACTGGTGCTTCTCACTCAGCATTAATTCCCTGGAGATTCATCCAAGCTGGTGTATCTGTAGTGTGTTCTTTTTTATTGCTGAGGGGTATTCCATAGTATAGCTGTCCCACAGTTTGTTTAGTCATTCACCCAGTGAAGAAGATCTGGGTGGTTTCTAGTTTTTGACTATTAAAAGTAAAGCTGTTACAAACAATTGTGTAAAGGTTTTTTGTGTGCACATAGGTTTTCATTTCTCTTGGGTATATACCTAGCTCTGGAATTGCTGGAGCATGTGGTCACTCTATGTTTAACTTTTTGAAGAACTGTGAAACTTGATTTTCCAAAGTGCCTGCACCATTTTACATTCCCACTAGCAGTGTGTGAGGATTTGAGTGTCTTTAGATCCTAGCTTGCATTTGGTATTGTCACTGCTTTATTTTAGCTATTCTGATAATGTGTATAGTAATATCTCATTGTGCTTTTAATTTGCATTTCCCTAATTGCTAATTATGTTGAACACCTTTTCATATGCCTGTTTGCCATGTGTATATCCACTTTGTTGAACTGCCTCTTCATTTCTTTCGCCCATCTTTGAATTAGGTATTTTTTTTAATTTTTTATTTTTTTATTATTTACAAAACTTTTAAGTGTTTATTCATTGTTGAGAGACAGAGGGAGACAGCGTGAGTGGGGGAGGGGCAGAGAGACAGGGAGACACAGAATCTGAAGCAGGCTCCAGGCTCTGAGCTGTCAGCACAGAGCCTGACGGGGGGCCCGAACTCACAGAAGGCTTGATCATGACCTGAACCGAAAGTTGGACGTTTAACCGCCTGAGCCACCCAGGCGCCCCTAGGTATTTGTTTTAATGTTGAGTTTTGAGAATTCTTGAGATACTAGTCTTTTGTTGGATATGTGGTTTGCAGGCAGTTTATTCCACTCTGTAGCTTGTCTTATCACCCTCTTAATAGGGTCTATTGCAGATCAGAAGTTTTTAATTTTGATGTAGTCTAATTTATACATTTTTCCTTGTATGGATCATGCTTTTGGTGTCAATTATAACCACTCTTTGCATAGCCCTAGATCTGTTTGTTTTTTCCTCTAAAAGTTTAATAGTTTTACTAAAATGTACAGTCTGTGATCCATTTTGAGTTAATTTTTGTAATTTTGTAATTTTTTGTATAAGGAGTGAGATTTACCTCAAAGATTTTTGTTTTTATTTTTGCCTATGGATGTCCAGTTGCTCTAGTATCATTTATTGAAAGGGTAGAACTATTTGTTGAAAAGGCTGTTTTTCCCCTACCAGGCTGCTTTTGCACCTTTGTCAAAAATTTCTCAGGTATATTGGTATGGGTCTTTTTCTAGGTTCTCTTTTTTTGTGTTGATCTTTGTGTCCGTCCCTCTGCCAATATCACAGTCTTGATTACTGTCTTGATATTGGATAGACTGATTCCTCCCACCTTAATCTTCTTGATTTTCAAAAGTTTTAACTAATTTAGTTCCTTTGTTTTTCCCTGTGAAATTTAGAGTAATCTTGTCTATATCTACAAAAATATCTTGCTGAGATTTTGATAGGAATTGCATTAAACTTGTATGTCCCTTTATAGAGAATTGACATCTTTACATCACGAGTCTTCCACAAGCATGGAAATGTCTCTCAATGTATTTAGCTTTCTTTTGACTTCTTCACATCAGCTTTATGTAGTGATTAACATTCAAAATGAATATATGTTTTGTTAGATTTACACCTAAGTATTTTTTTTAAGTGATTGTAAATGGTATTATCTTTAAAATGTTGGTCGGTGTGTTCATTGCTAGTATATAGACATCGAATTATTTTTTATATGTTTATCTTGTATCTTTGTGACTTTGCTAAACTCACTTACTAGTGTAGGAGTTTTTTTGTAGATTCCTGGAGTTTTCTATGTAGATAGTAGTGTCATCTGCAAATAGGGACAGTTTTAGTTGTTCTTTTTTCAATCTGTGTATACCTTCTCTTTCATTTTCTTTCACTGGCTAGAACTTCTAGAACTGTGCTGTATCAGATTGGCGAAAGTGGACATCTTTGCCTTTTTCCTGATGTTAGAGAGAAAGGATTCAAGTTTTCCCTCACTGAATATAACATTTTAAGGTTTTTGCCGATGCTTTTTTATCAAGCTGAGAAAGTTCCCTTCTATTCCTATTTTCTGAGAATTTTATCATGAGTGTTCAATTTTGTCCAGTGCTTTCACTGCATTCATTATATGTTCATGTGATTTTTATTCTTTACCTTAGTGGATTATATTGACTAATTTTTGAATATTGAATGAGCCTGCCTCCCTGAAATAAACTTAGTCATTGTGTATATTTCTTTTTATATACTGCTGAATTCTGTTTGTTGGTACAGATCTTCCTTTACTTATGATGGGGTTAAATCCTGATAAACCCATCATAATTTGAAAATATCTTAAGTTGAAAATGCATTTAATACACCTGACCTACCTAACATCATAGCTTCGGCTAGCCTACCTTAAACATGCTCAGAAAACTTTAGCCTACAGTTGGGCAATATCAGTTAACACACAATTTGTTTTATAATAAAGTGTTGAATATCTCATGTAGCTTTTTGAATATTGTACTGAATATGAGAAACAATGGTTGTGTGGGTGCAGAGTGGTTGTAAGTGTATTGGTTTTTTATCAGTGTGACTGGATGGCTGACCGAGAACTGTAGCTCACTGCTTCTGCCCGGCATCCGTGGATGAGTACCGTACTGCACATCACTGGCCTGGGAAAAGATCAAAATTCAAAATCTAAAGTATGGTTTCTACTGAATGCGTATTGTTTGGCACCATTGTAAATTTGAAAAATTGTAATTCAAACCATAGTAAATTGGGAACTGTCTGTATTTCTTCGGGATTTTTGTGTTTATGAAGGCTATCGGTTTGTCGGTCTATCTGTCTATCTATCTATCTCTTCTGGTTTTGATGATAGGGTAATACTAGCTTCATAAAATTAATTGGGAAGTGTTTCTCCCTCCTCTTCTATTTTCTGGGAGAGACTTTAGAATTGGTGTTAATTCTGCTTTAAACATTTTGTAGAATTCTCCAGTGAAACCATCGAGGCCTGGAGACTTCTATTTCGGGATATTTTTAATTAAAAATTCATTTTTCTTCATAGTTCTAGGGCTGTATAAATTACTATTTTGTATTGAGTGAATTGTGATAGTGTGTCATTTTCTAGGAATTGTTTATTTTGTCTGAGTTGTTAAATTTATGTTAAAAGAGTTCTATTATTATTTATTTCTAACATTTTAATTTTATTTTTTGAGAGACAGAGACAGAACGCTAGTTGGGGAGGGGCAGAGAGAGAGGGATGCACAGAATCTGAAGCAGGCTCTAGACTCTGAGCTGTCAGCACAGAACCTGATGTGGGGCTTGAACCCATGAACTGTGGATCATTACCTGAGCTGAAGTCAGATGCTTAACTGACTGAGCCACCCAGGCACTCCAAAAGGGTTCTCTTTTATTATCCTTTTGATGCTGTAAGGCCTGTAGCAATGTCTCTGGTTTCTTTCCTCATACTGGTAATTTGTATCTCTTTTTTCTTCTTTGTTACATATTTGTCAATTTTATTTATCTTTTCAAAGAACCAGATTTTTTTCATTGATTTTTTTTTTCTATTTTTCTGTTTTTAACTTTATTGATATCTACCTTTGTTTTTATTATTTCTTTCCTGGTGCTTGTCTTTTTTTTTTTTTTTTTTTTTAATGTTTATGTGTTTATTTTTGAAAGGGAGAGAACACGAAGGGGAGAGGGACACAGAATCCAAAGCAGGCTCCATGCTGTCAGCACAGAGCCCGATGCGGGGCTTGAACTCACCAACCCTGATGTCATGATTCTAGCTGAAATCAAGAGTCAGATGCTTAATTGACTGAACCATGCAGGCGCCCATCCTTCCTGCTGCTTGTCTTATATTTATTTTTGTTCTTTAGGTTCTTGAGGCATAGGAGCTGTGAATTTCCCTCTCAGCATTACCTGTGTCCTGTAAATTTTGATATATTGTATTTTCATTTTCATTCAGGTTAGCATATTTTTCTTTTTTTTTTTTAAGTTTATTTTTTGAGAGAGTGGGCGAGGGGCAGAGAAAGAGGGAGAGAGTGAATCCCAGGCAGGCTCTACACTATCAGCATGTAGCCCGATGTGGGTCTCGAACACATGAACCCTGAGATCATGACATGAGATGAAGTTGGACACTGAACCAACTGAGCTACGCAGGTGCCCCAGTTTAGTGTGTTTTTCAATTACTCTTTAGACTTCCTGTTTGACCTATGAATTATTTAGAAGCGTGTTGTTTTCTTTCTAAGGGTTTGAACATTT
Source organism: Panthera pardus (assembly GCF_024362965.1). Taxonomy (NCBI): domain Eukaryota; kingdom Metazoa; phylum Chordata; class Mammalia; order Carnivora; family Felidae; genus Panthera; species Panthera pardus. The sequence continues at coordinate 88,660,346 of NW_026526821.1, read as the reverse complement.
CTTGTTATCTCATTATTGATTTCTAGGTTGATTCCATTTTGGATGGAGAACATGCTATGTTTGATTTCAGTTCTTTTGAATTTGTTGAGTTTGTTTTATGGCCCACAGTATGGTTTTTCTTGGTATATATTCTGTGTATACTTTAAGAGAATGTGCATTCTGCTGCTGTTAGAGTGTTTTACAAATGTTGATTAGATCCCATTGGTTGGTGGTGTTGTTATGTTGTATATCTTTGGTGATCATCTGTTTCTGTCAGTTGTTGAGAGTGATGTTGAAGTCTCTAAGTATAATTGTGGAATTGTCTATTTCTCCTTTGAAATATGTCATTTTTTCCCTCACATATTTAGCAGTTCTGTTGTATGGCACATACACATTTAGGATTGCTATATCTTCTTAGTGGATTGAGCATTTCATTATATAATGGTCTTCCCTTCCCTGATAATTTTCTTTGCTATGAAGTCTACTTTATCTAATGATAATTTAGTTAAAATTAATGTTTGTTTTTATTTAAATCAGAGTCTTTTTAAAGAAAAATTTTTTAAGTTTTTATTTATTTTCGAGAGAGAGAGAGAGCGCTGTGCGCGCATGCTCATGCGCGGCAAGGGGGGGGCAGGGGGGGGAGAGAGAGAGAGAGAGAGAGAGAGAGAGAGAGAGAGACACACAGAAACTGAAGCAGGCTCTAGGCTCTGAGCTGTCAGCACAGAGCCTGACGTGGTGCTTGAATCCACGAACCGTGAGATCATGACCTGAGCTGAAAATAGATGCTTAACTTGACTGAGCCACCCAGGTGCCCCAATATTTGGATGATATATTATTTTCCGTCCTTTAACTTTTAACCTGCTTCTATCATTATATTTGAAGTGAATTTCTTATTGATAGTGTATAGTTGTGTTATGTTTTTTAATTCACTCTATCAGTCTCTGTCTGGCATATTTGGAACATTTACATTTTATGTATTACTGATATGGTAAGGCTTTAATGTTTTGTTGTTTTCTGTTTATTCTCTCCTTTTTTGTTTCTGTTTTTCATGTCTTCCTTTGAGTTACTTGAATATTTTTATAGAATTCCATTTTGATTTATCAGTAGTGTTTTTGAGTGTACCTTTTTGTAGTTTTGTAGTTTTTTTTTGGTGGCTTCTCTAGGTGATGACATTATTGATTCGTAACTTATCACAATTTACTAGTGACATTGTGTTACTAGTTTAAGTGAAGTATAGAAATCTTACCTCCCTTTTATGTCCCTTTGTCTTTCTTTATTTATACTTCTCTTAAACATTTCCTCTGTAAACATTTAGACCCATCAGTTTTTAAATTTGCTTCAAGCAGGAAACCTAATTTAGAAAACTTAACAGAAGTAAAGCCTATTGTTTTTACTCATATTTTTGTTTACTGTTTCATATTTTCTTTACTGATGTTCCAAGATTTTTTTTTTTTTTTTAATCATTTCCTTTCTGTTTAGAGCATTTCCTATAGACATTCTTTTGCAGTAGGCCTGCTGGCAACAAATTCTCTTTACATGAGAATGGCTTAGCTTTCCTTCACAAGAGAATGTCTTGATTTCCCCTTTAGAATATCCTGAAGGATATATCTGCTGGGTGTAGGTTACTAGTTTGACAGTTCTTTTATTTCAGCAAGTGTTGTGTGTTTTTTCTGGCCTCCATGGTTTCTGATGAGAATGTGCTATCATTTAAGTTGTGTTTCCTCTATAGGAAAGGTATCATTTTTCTATGGCTAATTACAATATTTTTTCTTGATCTTCAGTTTTAAGGAGTTTAATTATGATGTGTTTAAACTGGCATGGGTTTCTTTGGGTTTATTCTGTTTGGGATTCACTGACCTTCTTGAGTCTGTTGGTTTATGTCCCTTGCCAATTTGGACTGTTCAGTCATTATTTCTTCAAGTACTTTATTGCCCCACTTTCTTTCTATTCTCCTTCTGGGACTCTGGTGACACAGATGTTAGATCTTTTGTTACAGTCCAACAGCCCCTGAGGTTCTGTTCATTTCTTTCAGTTCCCCCCCCCCCCCACATGTTGTTCAGATAATATAATTTCTACTGTTCTGTGTTTTGGTTCACTGATTCTTTCCTCTGTTCCATCCACTCTGCTCTTGAGCCCATCCACTGAGTTGGTTTTTTCTTTTTCTTTTTTATTTATGTTGTATTTTTCAGTTCTAAACTCCCCATTTGGTATTATTATTATTATTATTATTATTATTATTATTATTTTTTTTTTTTGCTGAGGCTCTCAATCTTTGTGTTTCAAGTGTGTTCCTAATTGTTTTTTGAAACATTTTTATCATGACTGCTTTAAAATTTTTGTCAGATAATTATAACATCACTGTCAGCTCGGTTGGCATCTACTGACTGCCCTTTTTCATTAGTTTGACAACTTCCTGGTTCTTGGTATAAAGAATGATTTTTCATTGAAACCTGTACATTTTCATATTATGTTATGAGATTCAGGCTCTCATTTAAAAAATTTTTTTTTTAATGTTTATTTATTTTTGAGACAGAGAGAGATAGAGCATGAACGGGGGAGGGTCAGAGACAGAGGGAGACACAGAATCAGAAGCAGGGTCCAGGCTCTGAGCCATCAGCCCAGAGCCCGACGCGGGGCTTGAACTCACGGACCGTGAGATCGTGACCTGAGCTGAAGTTGGACGCCTAACCGACTGAGCCACCCAGGCTCTCCTTCAGGCTCTCATTTAAACCTACTCTTTCATCTGGCTTTCTTTGATACTACCCTGGCATGAGAATGTGTGGATTACTGCTTCACTACTGCTAGGTGGGGGTGGATGTCCATGTTTCCCACTTGGCCTCTGTTGACACCTGAGAGGTGCTGCTAATAACTTGCAGATGGGAGTTCTGGCTCCATACATGGTCTGTGCTGACACCATGGTGTGGGAGAGAGGGTTGTAAACATTTGGTGGTGAAGAAAGCCCCAGCTCCTTTCTTGGCCTTCTCTGACACCCTGACTGGAGTGTTGAGTGCTTTCTTAATCACCTTGCAAAGGTGCAAGCCTAGACTGCCTCTCTGCCTGTGTTGGTGTGAGTGTGGCCATAGTTCTTTTCTGTGGTGTTTGTCTGGAATAGAACAGTGACTGTGAACATTTTCTGTCTTTGTAGGCTACCCCTTTTGGCTAGAGAGAGCAGGCTTTAGTTGAGACTTTTTTGTTTGTTTGTTTGCACTTGTTTGTGTTTCTGGATTGCTGCTCTCTTTAGTTTGAAGTCTGGGTTATGAGGCCAAAAAGAAAACGTAGGAAATTTACCCTTGTGTTGTTCCTTTGGTCCTGAAGTTCCAAGCCAATCTGCCTTTTTCTTTCCATCTCTCAGATTTTTTAAAAAATGCATTATTTGTTCTTTTCTTTTCTTTTCTTTTCTCTTATTTCATTTTATTTTAGAGAGAGCGTGTGAGCAGGGGAGAGGGGCAGAGGGAGAGAGAGAGAATCTTAGGTAGACTCCACATTTAGCGTGGATCAATGTGGAGCTTGATCCCATGACCCTGGGATCATGACCTGAGTCCAAATCAAGAGTTGGAGGCTCAACTGAGTAAACCACCCTGGCACCCCCATCTTTCAAATTAAAAAAAAATTTTTTTAATGTTTATTTATTTTTTATTTTTTTTTAAATTTATTTTTTTTAACGTTTATTTATTTTGAGACAGAGAGAGACAGAGCATGAACGGGGGAGGGGCAGAGAGAGAGGGAGACACAGAATCGGAAGCAGGCTCCAGGCTCTGAGCCATCAGCCCAGAGCCTGACGCGGGGCTCGAACTCACGGACTCACAGACCGTGAGATCGTGACCTGAGCTGAAGTTGGACGCTTAACCGACTGAGCCACCCAGGCGCCCTAATGTTTATTTTTGAGAGAGAGAGAGAGAGAGAGAGCAAGCTGGAGAGGGGCAGAGAGAGAGGGAGACAGAGAATCTGAAGCAGGCTCCAGGCTCTGAGCTGTCAGCACAGAGCCTGATGCAGGGCTCTAACTCACGAACTGTGAGATCACCACCTGAGCCAAAGTTGGATGCTTAACCGACTGAGCCACCCAGGCGCCCCTTAAATGTTTGTTTTATATATAATATTTGGAGTTTTTACTTATGCTTAGTAGGAGGAGTAGGAAAAACTACATTTGCTCCATCTTCTAGGAAGTGGAATTCCATTGTGTGTTTATAAATTTTATTTTATTTTTTAATTTTTAAAGTTTATTTATTTATTTTGAGAGAGAAAGAAAATGCCTGAGAATGTGCAGGAGGGGTGGGGGGGGGGTGGACAGAGAATCCCAAGTAGGCCTTGCAGTGCCAAGACAGAGCCTGATGAGGGGCTCGAACTACAACCTTGAGATCATGACCTGAGCTGAAATCAAGAGTAGGACACTTAACCAACGGAGCCACCCATGTGCCCCTTGTCTTTAAATTTTCAAATTACTTTTCTTTTTATAAGTATCGTGTATATTTATTAGTAAAAATAAAGTCAAGCAGTGTAGAAGAGTGAAGATGTAAAGATGACATAAATACACCAGGAAAAAAATCTGTTTCTGGGAAATAACCATCATTAACTTTAGGTGATCATCATTCCAGATCAACATCATTTCACACAAACATACAAACAGGAGGGGGAATATAAGAAAATAATTTTCATAAAAAGTGGTTATATTATGTTATTTCTAATAAAAAGTATTAAATGTAATCTTAATTGAAGAAGAAACTTATGCAGTTACTGAATTTCAGGTAAATGCTTTTTTTTTCATCACAAATGATGTTCATTTTTAAACATCTTTTCAATGTAAGGTAAAAAGGCAGTTTCTGTATTTGTAATGAAAAAACTCACATTCTAGGGGCACATTTCGGCTCAGGTTGTGATCTCGCAGTTTGTGGGATTGAGCCCCGTGTGGGGCTCTGTGCTGACAGTGTGGAGCCTGCTTGGGATTCTCTCTCCCCTTCTCTCTCTGCCCCTCCCCTGCTCGTGCATGCTCTTTCTCTCTCTCTCTCTCAAATAAATAAATAGACGTTTCATAAAAACCCTCACCTTTGGGGCGCCTGGGTGGCTCACCTGGTTAAGCATCTTGATTTTGGCTCAGGTCACGATCCTGGGGTGGTGGGATTGAGGCTCATGTCCAGCTCCACGATGAACATGAAGCCTTCTTGAGATTCTTTCTCTCCTTCTGCCCCTCTCTCCTGCTTGTGTGTTCTCTCTCTAAAATTAAACCAAACAAAACAAAATAACACAACTCATGTTCAATTTTAGGCAATATAAATTGATTTCCCACTGTGGAAGCAAAGGAAAATTAGATATAATTCACATACCATATAATCCACCCACTTAAAGTGTACAATTCTATGGCTTTTAGTATATTCTCAGGCTACATCATTTCTCCAGAGCAAGTTCCTCTGTTACCTTGCCTAGGGTTAAGTATTTGGCTGCTGGAATGAATATCCATTCGTGGGTGCATGTGTAAGGGTTTGACTATTATGTATTTAATCTTCAACTAATCTGTGTTCAGTGCTTCCATTATTCTTGGCATTCTGAATCCTAACCTTCTCCGTGGTTATAGCTGGTCCTTGGACTCCTTTTGGATTTCATTCCTTTGGCAAATACTCTAGGCACTTTTCTGTACTACTCTATTTCATCCTTACTGCTGTTATCAGCTTTCATCTTCCAGAAATTTGTTCCTATTTCTTGTTAGCTGTAGGCTCTTTTATGTTCTTCTTGGAGTAATGCAGTTTATTATGCCTTTTCCTTTTATGGGGTCTCAAGAGGGAGGAAGATAAATGTACATGGTTGTCTCATTACATTGTAATGGAAGTCTGGAAGCCAGACTGCCTTGTTTACACTGTAGGGTGAAGCCAGTATACATGAAATAGTTGATATTCAATAGATTTTTTTTTTTTTTTTTTAAATTTTTTTTTTTTTCAACGTTTTTTATTTATTTTTGGGACAGAGAGAGAGACAGAGCATGAACGGGGGAGGGGCAGAGAGAGAGGGAGACACAGAATCGGAAACAGGCTCCAGGCTCCGAGCCATCAGCCCGGAGCCTGACGCGGGGCTCGAACTCACGGACCGCGAGATCGTGACCTGGCTGAAGTCGGTCGCTTAACCGACTGCGCCACCCAGGCGCCCCTCAATAGATTTTTTTTTTAAGTGAAGGAAAAGTAAAGACTTTTCCGTAGCTACTAACTGCACTGTCCCATCTCCCATGCCCTATTTTTTCAATACTATTCATACAGTGGGAAGTCTTATGTGACTCTAACTTTCTCCTCATTTTCTTCTCACATATTTTTTTTCTTGGTCTCTCTCCCCTCTGCTTTTTTTTTACCCGGCCAGTCATTTCTCACCTGGACTGCCGCAGTTTTCTCTATCCATGACCCTTCTTAGCAGCAGTCTTGTAGACTTATTCATATATGTGTCCCAGTTTGCATTTTTTTCTTTCATATTTTGTAAAAAGTATGTTGATTTACATGATTTGTCTTTAAACTTTATTATTTTCTATTTTATGTGAAATTATTTTATGTCATACTTGTTAATCTGTGACAATCCCTAACAGATTCATTTAGCATTTCCTTTTGTTAAGTAAGTAATCTTTATGTACCAGGTACTTTATTTTTAAACTGTAATGGCTTTTAAATATTTCACAGTTTTTTTTGTTTATTGTAAAAAAAAAAAAAAAAACAATTTCAAAGTATATGAGTAAAATTCCCTCTCTTCCCTGTTTCAAATTTACCTCTTCAAAGCATTATTAGTAGTTTGTTGTGTAATTTTCTAGGCTTTTTTCCTGTGCTTATATAAGTATGTTTATATATGTACTCACATACAGTTTTATGGTTTTCTTTTTAAATGGGTATTACCGTATACATATATATACACACATAAATATATATAAACAGTCTTATATATATAATACATATACACAGTCTTATAGTTTTCTTCTTAAATATATTACATGGGTATTACAGTATATATTTTGATACGCATGTGTTTTTTCCTACTTAACAATATATAAGTAGTCATATCTTTATAAGTGGAAACTTCTAACTCTACTTCATTCTTTGTAATGACTGCAGAGTATTCTGTTATATGGAATTACATGCTCCTCTGTTGACAGACATTTAGATGGTCTCCTTTTCCCTACCAACACTGTTCTTACAAACAATTCTGTATTCTGATAAATATTTTTTTACATAATGATTGATACTGGTATTTCTGTAGGGTAGATACTTAAATGTGGGATTCCTGAGAATCTTTGTAAATTTAACATTTCGGTAAGTAGAGGGCCGCCAGGGTGTTTCAGTCGGTTGAATGTCCGACTCCTTGTTTAGACTCAGGTCATGATCTCATGGTTTGTGAGTTCGAGCCCAGCGTTGGGCTCTGTGCTGACAGTGTGGAGCTTGCTTGGGATTCTCTGTCTTCCTCTCTCTCTGTCCATCCCCTACTCATCCTCTCTTTCTCTTTCTCACAATAAATAAACATTAAAAAACCAAACAAACTTGGGGGGGGGGGAACCAATTAATTCCCATCCCATTCTTTTTTCTCTCCAAGTTAGTTTCCTGTGGAAAATTTAAAGCACGAAAATGGAGAAAATAGCATAATAAACCCCTATGTTCCCATCTTACAGTCTCTTTTTTTTTTTTTTGAGAGAGAGAGCACAAAAGGGGGAGGAGCAGAGAGAGGTGGGGAGAGAGAGAATCCCAAGCAGGCTCCCCACTGTCAGTGCAGAGCGCAACGTGGGGCTTGAACTCACGAACTGTGAAATCATGACCTGAGCCGAAATCAAGAGTTGGATGCTTAACCAACTGAGCCACCTGGGCGCCCCCCTTCTTACAGTCTTAGCGGTTATCAACACATAACAAATCTTATTTCATCTAATTCTCTTACTGCCTACCCATTTCTCCCCTTGCCTACCTTGGCTAATTTTGAAGGAAGTACTAAATATCATATCATTTCATCCATAAACACTTCAGTATTACCCATATTACTTCTGGAAAATTTTGCTTTGACTTATGGATTTTTGCTTCGTACATAGGCTCCCAGGAACTTAGTGAGTGAATCAAGCACTGTCTGTAGTTGGTTTGGAATTATTCATTTTGGCAATAATTAGGTAGTAAGAACAGTTTTCTAAGGTCACACCTAAAACCGTGTAATCAGCACATAGGTTATATAGCTTCTCTTTCCATTCTGTGTGGGGATGGTGAGAGGGAGGGAAAGAGGAGGGGAAGAAGGGCATACATTCACTCAACCAAAATAGTTATCAAATCCTCAGAGTGTAAGGGTGAAAGAACAACAACAAAAATTCTTGTTTGTCTCACTGAAAATGATCATCTGATTTTTCGGAAGACTGCCTACAGTTCCCAACTGCTATGCCAAATTTAAAGAATAGGCTATAAGTATCAGGAAAGGGCTTTTTTTTCTTTCTTTTTTTTAGGTTATAAAATGTTTACCCAGAGTCTTAAGCTGAATAATGGTCAATAAAAGCCTCATGCAATTGATACTTTTTCTAATGATTTATTATTTTTTTTAATGTTTATTTTTGAGAGAGAGAGAGAGAGAGAGAGAGAGAGAGAGAGAGAGAGAGAGAGGGAGGGGATTAGGAGAGGGAGACACAGAACCTGAAGCAGGCTTCAGACTCCGAGCTGTCAGCAAAGAGCCTGATGTGGGGTTTGAACTCAGGAACTGTGAGATCATGACCTGAGCTGAAGTCGGATCCTTAACCGACTGAGTCACCCAGGCGCCCCTCTAATGATTTCTTATGATCAATGTTAAAATAGCTATGCCTTAAGTTTGCCAGGTCCTTATATAATGCTGACTGGAGAAGCCCAAGACAGCATTTATTGAGGATGCTGACCTATAATTGTAATGGATTATTTAATAAGGTACTAAGTTTTTTATTGAGGACGAGCAAAATGTTGTCCTTTAAGATAATGACTCAGGCTCTTCTCCAATCAGAAAACACCATTCATGTGGAGTATGTAAATTGGCAAAGTGGTTTTTGAATAGCTCTGGAGGAAAAAATCTTTCTAAGGGCTTTATTAACTTGAACTTTTAAGTCAGTTGTATAGTATGGAAACCTGTGACCAGAACTTAGAAAGTGACCTCTTTTCAATATACAAAGTTCTGGGAGTGTATAAAGCTGGGAAAACAGTCTCCCAAAGGTATACCAGCTTTAAACTGTCATTGTCTCAATTATCAACTTTGGACAGCATGGCCCAGAATTTGCCCTTGTTAACCAGACTTACTAAAAAAAAGTCAGAAGCTTATAATAAATTAATTCTACACACACACACACACACACACACACACACACACACCAAAAACTCAGGTGTCCTTTTTGGGTTTTATTTCCCATGTCACTAAACAAAGTTGGTCATGAGTTTTATTTTTGGATCCCGGCAGTCTTTGACAAACTAGGAGGACAAACAAGTCCCATGTAACTTAGAATCAGTTCTAAATTACAATAGTTCATTGATAGGAGAAGCAGAGAGAAATTTCTCAAGTTACTTGAAGCAGAGTTGTAAAGGTTTCATTTCACAACAAGAAGTTACTAGAAAGACTTTGAAATTCCTCGATCCTCCTACTTGTTTCCCTGTTTACTAGTGTACTAGAGCCAATCATACGTGGAGATTGCCTCTAGAATAGCTCTTTTCTTCTTCGTCATCATCGTCATCGTCTTCATCTTCGCCTTCATTTTCTTCTTTTTAGAACAGCTCTTTTAGGAGGTAAATGAAGGAGAAATGATTATCTGTTCCAGAAGCGAAGAGGGGCTGCAAATCTAGGTTGCTGTATACCTGAGCAGATTTATTTCTGGTGCTCCCATTTTGCACCATTAGGTTCTGTTCATCAAATACAAATTAAAAAAAAATTTTTTTTTAACATTTATTCATTTTTGAAAGGCAGAGGGACACAGAGCGCGAACGGGGGCGGGGCAGAAAGAGAGGGAGACACAGAAATAGAAGCAGGCTCCAGGCTCTGAGCTATCAGCACAGAGGCCGACGCGGGGCTTGAACTCACCGACCGTGAGATCATGATCTGAGCTGAAGTTGGCCACTTAACTGACTGAGCCACCCAGGTGCCCCTCAAATACAAATTTTTAAAGAATTTTTCATTCAGATCAGTATGTTGTCAGTAAAATGATTATTTGCTAGTAATCAAACCACTCATTTCTCCATGGCTCTAGGATGGGCTGCACCAGACCCCTGTGTAGTGTTCTTGTCCATAGAGGTACAACACACAAAATAGACAGCCAAACCTTTTGAAAACAAGTAAATAAAGATTAAACTGACTTGGAAGCAAATGAAGAGAATGAGTCCAGCAAAATTCTCAAACTAGTTTTGGAAGCAAATGAAGAGAATGAGTCCAGAAAAATTCTCAAACTAGTTTTGTTTTCCTATATACTAGAATTGGTAGTCAAAGCAGCTTCATCCTGTTGATGGAAAGCCAGGGGTCAGAGAACAACCTGCTATTCTTTATCTACTTGAAGTTGGAACCCCAGAGCTAGATAGAGCTTTATCATTAACTACTCGGAAAGAGTAAGTTATAAGTTATGTACGTAGCTGGGAGGTTCCGGTCAGCCTAACCTCTATGAATTTGTATAGTCTGATGTCTTTTTAAAGACTTCTAATTCACTATGGAGGTTCAGGTATGGTCTAAATTAGGTTTTAATTCTTAAGAATGGTTGCTTTGTACAGTTGTGCCGGTTGTATAGTGCATAGCTGGGCTACATTTAAGGTGGTGCCAGTTACAGCATAGATAGGGTAGATTTACATATTTATTAGGGACAGTTTTCCAGTAGATGGCAGGTAGGTATCTTATAGAAGGGACAGATGCAATATGGACAAGTGTAGACCCTACAAGACTGTAAATAAGAACTCTTTTTAAAGTTGTATGTATAGATGCAATGATTTTAAGTCCACTATCCATATATTTACCCCATTTCCTCTATGTATTATTTCTCTCACATTTTCCTTACTTTAATAGTGACAGGTTTTTTTCTTTTTATCGAGAAATGAGCTCTTGAGTGGATTTGCTTTGAAAGTGTTTTAGATTTTTATTTTTGGTGTGTTAGTTCACAATTTAGCAACTCTGAGGCCTTAGTATGGATGTTCCTACCAAGTTGAGATGACCTAATACTTGGACCCAGTTAATAGCTCCATTGTATGTTGAATAAACCTCACATCTTTGCCAGAGTTTTGGGTATTACTCAGTTGTGATTCTATCAGTATGTGGTCAGCTGGGATTCCAAGTTTGTTTGTTATTTCTCAGAGTTTCCAGAAGGTTGCCCTGAGTAGCACCGGGCTTTTGATAGTATTCACCATGTGGTGCTTTTGTTTCTAAAGTTGGGTTTGGGAGTCTTGTTATTTGTTCTTTTTGCATCAAGATTAGTCACAGTTGCTGTTTTACTTCTGACATTTCAAATAGTTTTTGAGGTCTGTATCCTCAAAGATTATCAGCAAGCAAACTCTCCTGGTAGGGACATCACCTACATTTGTTTGGATTTATGTGGCACACAATACCAAAAAGAGTTGAAATTAGCCTGTGAGGTCACTAGGTTTTATGTTCATCTAAAACAGTGGTTCTCAACCTGGAACGTAGATCAGAGTCACCTGGATGACTTAATACAGACTCGGGTAGGTCTAAGTTTCTGATTCAGTAGGTCTGGAGTGGGGCCTGAGAATTTGCATTTCTAACTAATTTCAGTTGACATTGATACTGCTGGTTTGGGTACCACACTTTGAGAACCACTGCCCTAAGATAAACTTGCCTTACTCTTCTCTAAATTTATAGGTTCAGGTCTTTGAGAAAACTGTCAGAGTCTTAGAATTCTTTTTTTCCTAAGATGAGAAGGTATTATTTTTCCTGACTTTGAAAATAATATATGTATAGGGTAAAAAATTCAAAACATAAAGCAAAGCTTAAAGATAAAAGTAAACGTTACTTAAAATCCCATTGTCAATACAGTAAGCCAGTTTTGGTGAACTTCATTCCAGATGTTTTGATATGCATTTACATAAATTTATAATCTCATCCCAAACGATTTCGTTTATACTTGATATTTTGTAATTATACTTGTAATTTTGTAATGATTTGTACTTCTAAAATTCAACAATATACAACAGAGATATATATCAAATTAGTATTCTGTTATATTGCACAATTTATTCAGCCAATGATAATGGTAAATATTTAGATGGTTTCCAATTTTCTAGCAGTCACAAGCTCTTATACTATATCTTTTGTACATATGTCTAATCATTTTATTGTGAATTCCAAGAAATGGTATTGCTAGGTCAAAGGAGACGTACATTTAAAATTTTGATAAATAGGGGCGCCTGGGTGGCTCAGTCGGTTAAGCGTCCGACTTTGGCTCAGGTCATGATCTCTCAGTTCGTGAATTCAAGCCCTGCGTCAGGCTCTGTGCTGATGGCTCACAGCCTGGAGCCTGTTTCAGATTCTGTGTCTCCCTCTCTCTCTGACCCTCCCCCGTTCATACTCTGTCTCTCTCTGTCTCAAAAATAAATAAACGTTAAAAAAAAAATAAAAAAAAATAAATAAAATTTTGATAAATATTGCCAGATTGCCTCCAGAAAGGGAATGTTAAGTAACACTTCCACTAACAGTGCCAAAACTTTGTCTGTAAACTGAAGTGATTTTTAAGATAGCAAATTTCTTTTATCTTCTTATGTTAGAAATGTTAGAAAATGTTTTATCTAAGATGGACACATCAAAATTCTGTTAGTTCTGGGATAGAAACTTGTTAGCTCTATCTCCTCAAATTTCATCATGGTTCTGATAAGATTGTTTAGATTGGTAAGCCTCAAAACACTTTCTCAGACACATCTTTATATTCATGATGCTGAAAGGACTTCAAAAGACAACCCTGTCATTTGTCTTTCATTTAAGCTTTGTGGAAAGTGTCTGAAAAGGGCCTATCACAGGATAGAAACAGTCAACATGGTGCTTTAGGATTTAGGAATCATCTGGTGACCAGTGAAGCAACTACACATATCCTGAAACTTTAGGGTGTAAAAGGAAACCTTTAAAATAAGAGTCAAACAATCTTTTCAGTCATGTAAATTTTTTGTTTGTTTTTTGCTAGTTGTCTGTTTTTTTTTTTGACAATGTATTTATATCAGTAAACAGAACACTCATCCTCTTAAAGTGTATTTATTTATAAATTATAAATGCAAGTACTAAAATATTATATTATCAAACACACACAGGAAAATAGAAATTTAAAAGGGTAAGAGTAGGATATTGATAGTAAAGATGCTAATTTTCTTTCTGTACCTCAGAAACTGCCATTCTTGCAAGGTTTCTTTCTTTTTTTTTTTTTTAATATTTTTTTAACGTTTATTTATTATTGAGAGACAGAGAGACAGAGCATGAGTAGGGGAGGGGCAGAGAGAGGAGGCACAGAATCTGAACAGGCTTCAGGCTCCGAGCTGTTAGTACAGAGCCCGACGCAGAGCTCGAACTCAGAAACCACGAGATCATGACTGAGCCGAAGTTGGACGCTCTACCGACTGAGCCACCCAGGCACCCCTCAAGGTTTATTTCTTAAGCATCATCTTCTATAGAGGCATATACCTGAACTGAACTTTTATACTGTGTGTAGTGTAGACGCAGTATATCCCAAACACCGTTTTGATAGTTTGTTCCTGAGCCTTATAATGTACGTTATGTGTATCAGCTTCGGAAAAACTAAAGTTCGTTGTAATCACCGCAGTGGAGAATAAGAAGGAAGAAGGTATTATTCGTTCCTTTAGGTGGTTGGTAAAATTGTACATAATGTCATTGATAGAGCATGTGTTACTTTGACTTTAGATTCAGTTCTGTTTGGAACCATACTGCAGGGGCACCTGCAAAGCTTAAAGATAAAAGTAAACAGTACTTAAAATCCCATTGTCAATACAGTAAACCAGTTTTGGTGAACTTCATTTCAGATGTTTTTATATGCATTTATATAAATTTATAATCTCATCCAAAATGGTTTCATTTATACCTGATATTTTGTAACCTACTTCTAAAATTCAGCAATATACAATAGACACAGATATATATCAAATTAGTATTCCATTATATAGATTGCGGTTAAGTGTCTGACTTTGGCTCGGGTCATGATCTCATGGTTCATGAGTTTGAGCCCCGTATTGGGCTTTCTGTTGTCAGTACACAGCCTGCTTCAGATCCTCCTCTCTCTCTGCCCCTCTCTCTCTGCTCCCACCCTCTCTCTCAAAAATAAGTAAACATTAAAAAAAAAAAAAGGTATAGTGGAAATCATTTTGTCTCATTTGTCTTTATTACCTAAATTTTAGTAGTGGTTAAGAGCCCAATCCCAGACTCTGGGGTTAGACTACTTGGATTCAGTTTCTGGCTCTGTTACCTATTCACTGTGTGATCTTTGGTGAGTTACTTTCCCTTTCTGTGCCTTACTTGCCTCATCTGCAGAATGGGGCTCATAAGAGCATCCGTCTTATGGGGCTCTTGTGAGAAATGATCTATGTTGTAGTCAATGCTTTTACTAAATGTTTGCTATTATTAGTACTGTTCATTATTATGAAGTTAATGTCAAAGTAATATAAAAAGGAAAATTTAAATTAAATTAGAACTTAACAAGTGTAAAATTCTCTTATACATCTACCAACAGATACTTTGATATTTTATGACAAGCAGAATGGCATATCTTTCTGGAGTCCTACTGCTTGGGTTTGAATACTGGCTTTATAGTCACCTTGGTGAAGTCAACTTAGATTTGCCTTGGGTTACTCATCATTTAAATGAGTGATAATAACAGTACATATCCCATTAAATTGTTATGAAAATTAAATGGATTATTACATGTATAGTGCTTAGAAAAATGCCTGGGTGTTATGAGTGATCAATAAAAACTGTTTATTCTTTACAGATACTCAAAAATAAAATTCTAAATTTTACTTTTCAAATACATTTCATAAATTTTTTTCATGTTCTTATTTGGCTATATTAATAATTTTTTAAATTTAAGTTTATTTATTTATTTATTTTAAATCTTTATTTATTTTTGAGAGAGAGACACACACAGAGTGTGACTGGGGGAGGAACAGAGAGAGGGAGACACAGAATCCAAAGCAGGCTTCAGGCTCTTAGCTGTCAACACAGAGCCCAATGCGGGGCTCGAACTCACAAACCATGAGATCATGACCTAAGCCAAAGTCGGACGCTTAACCGACTGAGCCACCCAGGTGCCCCTAATGCCCTAAGTTTATTTATTTTTGACACAGAGTGTGAGCATGAGCTGGGGAGGTGCAGAGAGAGGGAGACACAGAATCTGAAGCAGGCTCCAGGCTCCAAGCTGTCAGCACAGAGCCTGATGCGGGGCTCGAACTCACGAACCGTGAGATCATGACGTTGTCCGAAGTCGGACGCTTAACCGACTGAGCCACCCAGGCGTCCCAATATATTAATAATTTTTTAACGTCTATGTAATGTTCTATTGTGTTGAGATACTGTAAACCCTAAATTATAATTATCTCACTTCTCTGTTAGAAATAAGATGTTTTAGGGGCACCTGGGTGGCTCAGTGGGTTAAGCGTCCGACTTCAGCCCAGGTCATGATCTCATGGTTTGTGAGTTCAAGCCCGCATCAGGCTCTGTGCTGACAGCTCGGAGCCTGGAGCCTGCTTCAGATTTTGTGTCTCCCTCTCTCTCTGCTCCTCCTTGCTCATGCTCTGTCTCTCTCTCTCTCCTTCAAAAATAAATAAAAACATTAAAAAAAAAAGATGTTTTGTTTGTCCTTTTTTTTTTTGTCCCATTTCTTCAAAAAGAAAAGTTTATTCTTTTTGTAAACATTTCAAAAATGCAATTTCTTTTGCATACATTTTGAAATTAAAATACAATTTTAAACTTTAATTTAGAGCACATTTTAAACAATATTTAACTTTAGGCCAAATGACCACATAAATTATACCTGGCAATAAATCTATTGCTATTATTATCTCATACAGCTGTCAGCTTTTTCTTTTTCTTGTTTACCCAGTTGCTTTTGTGTTACTGTGCTGTTCGTGAACTTTGTAAGTACACGTACATGCTATAGACTCGTCATCTACATGTTTTCATGAGGATCATCATGAATCCTTATGATCATGTTGCTTTGGCCTGTGTTCTCTATTTTTTGTGGCCCAGCATTTGAAACTTAAAAATATATGTGATGGGAACTATTTTATTTGGTTACTATTTGCTGAAATACTGGGATTTGTTGTGGTTTATGGGAACCCTTGAGACCAAATATGTTAAAATGGCAAAGTGAGAAAATCTAAACTCTGCGATCATTGTATATATACTTCTTTAAATGTTAGAACCTGTTTTGGTAGATCATAAATGTGTAGTATTTAGCAGATTGGGGCTCCAGGTAGTGCATTTTGATTAGTGGTTATAAATATCTAGTATGTCACTATTTTAAGTCAACATGTTACAGGTCTTTAAAAAAAATGTATTCAATTTTTTATAATTTTTCAATTTGAATTTGGGTAAGGTTAATATAAGTTTGTGATAAAGCTGAAGAATTGTAAAAATCAGATGTAATTATTTTTCTTTCCTCCATAGAGTTACAAAAAATAGATTTTCACCTTTTTTTTTTTTATTTTTTAAATTTTTTTTTTTTTTTTAACGTTTATTTATTTTTGAGACAGAGAGAGACAGAGCATGAAGGGGGTAGGGTCAGAGAGAGAGGGAGACACAGAATCGGAAGCAGGCTCCAGGCTCTGAGCTGTCAGCACAGAGCCCGACGCGGGGCTCGAACTCACGGACCGTGAGATCATGACCTGAGCCGAAGTCGGACGCTTAACCGACTGAGCCACCCAGGCGCCCCTAGATTTTCACCTTTTGTGTTTATCTCATAACAAGTAAATGTTTGGGATAGAAAATGGCTAAATTTACTTTTACTGTCTCTAGAGATGTTCTTTTTCATTTAATTGTTTGGTTTATAAACATTTCTTAAATATCTACTCTGTGAATTACTGTATTAGTCCCAAGGGAATATAAAGGTAAAATTGGGAGAATATAGTTCATTGAGAATTTCTTTGGCAATATACTCAGATGCTTAAATTGAAAAACCATGCCTGTTTGACTAATTTCTCCATAATATCAGATGTTTTATGGGAAGTGAAATTAGTTGTATCATTCTTTTTTGTGAGTAGTTTTTTTCTCTTAGGGGTGGGGGTAGGGATGAAACAAAATTCTCCATATACTGATATAATTAAACAATTTTTTTTTTAATGTTTATTTTTGAGAGAGAGAGAGAGAGAGAGGAGGGGCAGAGAGGGAGAGAGGTACGGAATCTGAGGCAGTCTCCAAGCTCTGAGCTGTCCACATAGAGCCTGACGCAAGGCTTGAACTCATGAACGGTGAGATCATGACCTGAGCCAAAGTCGGACGCTCACCGACTGAGCCACCCAGGCACCCTTCCATATACTGATATAATTATTGAAGCTGTATGATAGGTACACAGTAGGAGATTCAGTTTCTCTAGAACTTAAATGAAATACTATTTTGGCAGATATTTTGATCCAGTTTAGTATTTCTAGAAAACATACAGGTCTAATTTGTGGTAATTTCTTTCTTTTTGATTTAGCATTTGATTCAGTTTGTGTTTCAATAAAATTAATATTTAGTCTAGATTCACTGCATACCAAAGTGGGAAAATCAATTACTAAGAACCAATGTAGAAATAATGTATTACTTATAATTAAGCATGTTTTCCTTAAAAAAATTTTTTTTTCAATGTTTATTTATTTTTGAGAGAAAGAGACAGAGTGTGAGTGGCAAAGGGGCAGAGAGAGAGGGAGACACAGAATCCAAAGTAGGCTCCAGGCTCCGAGCTGGCAGCACAGAGCCTGACATGGGGCTCGAACTCATGAGCCATGAGATCATGACCTGAGCTGAAGTCAGGAATTTGACTGAGCTACCAAGGCGCCCCACATGTTTTCTTTTTAAGACACAGAATATATTAAGATTTTTCTGCTGTTTTCTAGGTAACCAGTTTTCCATTGTGGAAAATTTTAAACATGCACAAAAGTAGAGAGACTAGTATAATAAATCCCCACCAAGTCTTTACCATCTATTTAGCTAATAAAAGAAGGGTGAAGAGGGTCTGGCTTAATTTTGCTAGACTGCAAATGTTCAGGGAGGAATTAATGCAGGCCATCAACTTGATGACCTTATTGATTCATACATAAGTGGTAGGAGGACTGTCTAGAGACATTTTAAAACTTAATAAAGGCAAAGGTGGACTGTAGTATCCTTGAAGCTCATTTCAAACTCTGCATTTCATATAAGAGTGTAAATGGAGGCCCAGAGAGGTGAAGTGAATTGCTTGAGATTATAAAATTTAATGGGAGAGTTTGGATTTAAGCTAGATTCTCTAACCCAAATGTGGTGGCTTTTCTCCTTTGTTGGTAAAGTATATTGTTTTGGCTGTACTTTGTATGGCTTTGAGTTTATGATAATTTTTCCTATGATGCTGTATTGGACTGATTCCCTGAGAGAGTCCTTAAATTGTTGTTTTTTTTACTTAGTCTCTTCCCTCTGATCCACCTTCAGCTTAGTTGCTCCTCCTCTTAGAAAAGATCTAGATACTAGGGGCACCTGGGGGTGGCTCATTTAGTTGAGTGTCCGACTCTTGATTTTGGCTCAGGTCATGATCCCAGGGTCCTGGGATTGAGCCCTGCATTGGGCTCTGTGCTGAGCATGGAACCTACTTACCAGTCTCTCTCTCCCTCTGCCCCTCTCCCCCACTTGCATTCTCTGTCTCTCTCTTAAAAAAAAAAAAAAAAAAAGAAAGAAAGCAAGAAACAAAGAAAGAGAAAAAATCCAAATTCTAGGCCATTTCATCCTTATCCTGCTTTTGTATTCTTCTATATAGAGGCTTCTTAGCTTTTTGTTAGCTTCCCGCCCCCCCCCCCCCCCAATATTGGACTGAAAAGTAGAAATTCTTCTTTATGTCTAGCTAGAGTATCTTCCATTTCTGAGGAGCCACTGAAAAAAGGGACATTTTTGTCAGGACCAGGCAGAGGTATAACAAGAAACAGAGACGTAATTTATAAATAGCTCTTCCCTTGTCCCTTCAGAACACCACCCTTGCTGAGTAAGAGTACCGGACTAATGCTCCTTGGGTAGTGTCAGAAATGATGATCCAAAAAAAAAGATGGAGAGGTCAGTGGTGCCATTGGCCTCAGGCATCATGATCCCAGTTTTGGGATTTCTGGGGGGAGCTATTCCTTTGACTCTCACTTCACTCCTCCTGTTCCTTCTATCTAAAGTCTCCTCGGGGCGCCTGGGTAGCTTGGTTGGTTAAGCGTCCGACTTCGGCTCAGGTCATGATCTCACAGTCCGTGAGTTCGAGCCCCGCGTCGGGCTCTGTGCTGACAGCTCAGAGCCTGGAGCCTGTTTCGGATTCTGTGTCTTCCTCTCTCTCTGCCCCTCCCCTGTTCATGCTCTGTCTCTCTCTGTCTCAAAAATAAATAAAAACGTTAAAAAAAAAATTAAAAAAAATAAAGATAAAAAATAAAAAATAATAAAAAAAAAATAAAAAAAAATAAAGTCTCTTCCCTCCATTAGAAGTCTTCCCAGAAATTTAATTTATCTACTCTGTACCTCCCCTCTTGAGAAGTATGGTAGCCTGAGGTGTATTTGCACAGAATTAATTATACTCTTTGGTAAGTTTACTTTGCAAAATAACCTTATTCCCTCTTGGCAAATTATTTCCTCTTTTATGGGTGCTCTCCTCTTGTGGTCTAAGTGAAATTGCTTCTGGTTGCAAATTGAGTTAGTTGTCTCCTGTGTCAGTAGAGACCAGTGAGGATGCCTGGGAGATCTCTTCCTTCAAATCTTTTTTTTTTTTTTTTTTTAACTTATTTATTTGGAGAACCTGGGTGGCTCAGTTGGTTGAGTGTCCGACTTTGGCTCAGGTCATTATCTCACAGTTCAGGAGTTCGAGCCCCACATGGGCTCGCTGCTGTCAGTGCAGAACCTGCTTTGGATCCTCTGTCCCCCTCTCTCTGTTCCTCCCCTGCTCATGCGCTCTCTCTCTCAAAAATAAACAAAAAACATGGGGCGCCTGGGTGGCGCAGTCGGTTAAGCGTCCTACTTCAGCCAGGTCACGATCTCGCGGTCCGTGAGTTCGAGCCCCGTGTCAGGCTCTGGGCTGATGGCTCGGAGCCTGGAGCCTGTTTCCGATTCTGTGTCTCCCTCTCTCTCTGCCCCTCCCCCGTTCATGCTCTGTCTCTCTCTGTCCCAAAAATAAATTAAAAAAAACAAAAAAAACCCAAACAAACAAAAAACATAAAAAAAAAAAAAAGACTTAAAGTTTATTTATTTTCAGAGAGAGAGAGAGAGAGAGAGAGAGAGAGAGAGAGAGAGAGAGAGACACAGCCTGTGCAAGTGAGGGCAGAGAGAGGGAGACAGAGAATCCCAAACAGGCTCTGCACTGTCAGCAGAGCCTGATGTGGAGCTCAAGCTCATGAACTCTGAGATCATGACCTGAGCCGAAATCAAGAGTCTGATGCTTAACCGACTGAGGGATGCATGAACCTCTGTTCTTTCCCACTTTCAAAACTCTTGTGATTGCATTGGGTCCATCTAGATAATCCAGATTAATCACCCTATCTCACAGCTGAGTAGCAACTTTAATTCCACCTTTAATTAAAGTACAGCTTTAATTGCACTTTGCCATATAACCTAATATATTAATAAATTCTGGGGATTAGCACATGGGCATCTTTGGTCAGGTCATTGTTCTGCCTACCACAGGAAAGGGTAGTTTTTATGCCATTCCACTGTTTAAAAACTTGGTTAGCTTATTGCTTACAAAAAGGGATTCTTATTTTTGGGGGTCGGGGAGTGGGACCAGAATCCAAATGCAATGAAATGTATGATTTCTTTCACCACAATAAAGGTCACACAGAAATTCTGTAGTAGTTTTGGGAGGGCCTCTTCTTCTCCTTCTCCTTCTCTTTTTTCTTTTCCTCCTTCTTCTTCTTCCTCCTTTTTTTTTTTTTTTTTTTTTTTAATTTTATTTAAGTAGTGTCTATACCCAGTATGGGGCTCGAACACACAACCCTGAGATCAAGAGTCTTCTGCTTCCCCAACTGAGCCAGCCAGGTGCCCCTTGGCAGGGCTTCTTAAGGCCTATCTTTTAAGGCCTTTCAGTCTAGCCCTAGCTTAGCCTCTAGCTCTCCTCTTTCCCTGGCCCTGTCTCCCAACCCCAGTAATCTGGTTTTCTAGCTGAATGTTTCTCCAATCTGGCTTTACCTCAGAAACATCTGTGAGATGGTATAAAATTATGTAATTAAGACTGCTCCTTTCCAACCAGGATTGAGAACCTCTGATGTAGCCACACTGGACTGTTACTCCTAGAGATTTTCATCTCTCTCCTCCTCCCCTCAC
Source organism: Panthera pardus (assembly GCF_024362965.1). Taxonomy (NCBI): domain Eukaryota; kingdom Metazoa; phylum Chordata; class Mammalia; order Carnivora; family Felidae; genus Panthera; species Panthera pardus. The sequence goes on along the minus strand of NW_026526821.1, from coordinate 88,638,944 downwards.
CTCCACTGTGTAAATTTCTTCAAGGTCCATGTGAGATGGCATCTCTTCTGTGATGTTTTCCTGACTCACTTCCTATTAGAACTTCTCTGTTACTTCTTTTCTACTTATATCTCACACTTTTTATGTTTCTTTTATAGCAATTAGTTTATAATATTTAGTTGTCCACATTTGTTTCCTGAACAGGTTATGAATTCCTTATTTCTAGCACCTACTGCAGTAAATGAGTCATGGTAGGTACTCAGTGTTCCTTTTGGTCATTTATCAAATAGCAGTTACTGAAGTTATTCATATACTTATGATTAGACCATAAACTGTCAGCACTTTCTCTAGGGAGTAAACAAAGGAAGTAGAAATTTATAAAGTGGTAGGAATGCATTAAAGTGTTTTTGATTATTAGTGGAGTTTATATGAATAAACTTTCTTTTCTGGTTTGTTGCTCCACATCTCCCTAAAATGTCTGGGTGATAGTCATCAAATTTCAAGATTATCTTTATGATTATATTTAGGACATTGACTTTGGAGAGCTCTGGAGGGACGGTCACTTCCAAACTAGTTAGTTATCTATCATTCCAGAGCAGTTGATACTGAGTTAGGTTAGGTGGTCCATGTGACTGCAAGTTTGGAGAGTCATGTCATATATAAGATGCCATAGACAGAGCAACAGTGGTTTCAAATATGGGCTCCAAATCAAAAGTCAAATGGCAGGTTATCTGTGTTTGATCAAGATTGAGCTGCTTCTAACAAGGACAGCTCTCTGTAGCATGTGATTTGATATGGTTACTGAGTTTACTGAGGAACAACATGGCAGTGGTTCGTGGGAGGGCAGTTAGTTGCTCATGATTTGAGTTCACCTCTCATCCCTAATACCGAGGAAGTCTTTACCAGTGGACACCTCCCTTTTGGAATGGGGTTTCAGGCAGCTCTTGCTGGCTCCAGTGGAGGGATCGAGCCCGAGTTTTAGTTTCCCCAGCACCTTCTTCACTTCTATTTTATCAATATGTCTTATGTACTGTCTATATAAGTAGACAATATGCCCATGTGATGTTTGTAATTATAGGTACAGATTATTCTGGCATCTTCTTATATACCTTATTCTTTCTAGTTCAAAGTTTAGCTTCTCAGTGCTAAAAGAGGCTCATCTTCCAGTTGAATTATCTTCTTTTAATAGTTTTTTTTCTTAAGCTCTACCTAGCAGCTTCTTCTTATATCTCATTTTCCTGTTTGCAAAGATTGTCTTTTCAACCATTTTCCACCTGACAGCCATACCCACTCTCCAAGGCTTACGTCATTTGTCATCTCTTTTTTCTTGACTCCTACAGGTGGCTAAGTAATTCATTTTCTTCACTTCTGAAGAACATTGTTCATACCTCTATTATAGAACTTATCACATTGTTCTTACTTGTCAATTTTCCTTCCCCTCAAGACTAAACATTTTGCCTTCCTGTGAGTTTTGTATTTAGAACCAGTGCTTTGTAGTAATAATTTGGGATGGGCGAAGGTCGGTCTTTATTTGCAAAAAATTACTGTATTATAAATGCAACCTGTTTTTAGGCAGATTGGTTTTAGGAAAGAGTCTATATCGAGGTCACGGGGCTGAATTCTTTAGATACTATATGCCTCTTAACCATTTGGAAAGTTTTTGTGTACCTTTTGTGTAGGTCTGTGTCTGTCTGACCTAGATCACTGCCCTAAAGAAATTCTTGTGCATTTACATTAGGTTACATATAAAGGAAATGGTCACAGTAACTGATATTCATAATAGCTAAAACATGGACACAATTCAGATGTCCAAAAATAATAGAATTGATAAATAAATCATTGTATGTTCATATGGTAGAATATTATACAATAATGAAAATGGATGTTAACTATACTGGAATTAAAAAACTGAATAAAAAAATGTATTAACCATAGGTAAGATAGAACAACATGGATTCATCTTTTGTTCATATACTATTGAAAGAAACAGGGGAGGTAAGAATACAGTTCTATATTTCCTTTGTATAATATTCAAGAATAGTGAAAACTAAGCAGTATTGTTTATAGATGCATACATACATTGTAAAATATAAAGAAGAGCAAGGAAATGTTATCATAAACTCAGGTTCATGGTGACCTCTGGGGGAAGGAATGAGGTAGTGACTGGGGAGGGATGCTATGTAGGGCAAAAGTAATAATGATTGTGGTAACCAAGTGATTTGGGGCCAATTATCTAACCTCTTACCTTCACTGTCTTTGGCTATCAACTCAAATAATCACCTTATAAAAGTGGTAAGGATTAAATGAAATAAACTATATAAAGCAGTTAGCTCAGTGTAGCTCAGTGTTTGGCTAATAGTAGACAGTAAAAACTAAATGATAATGTTTTCTTATTATATTGTGTCTCTCACTGATTTGAAGTAGATGCTGTTGGCTTTTGGCAGGGAGGATAAAATTCAAAAGAACTGGATAAAATTCAAATAAGAAAATATAGAAATAATGATAAAGACAAGGAAGCTGTATTTGGATGCTATCACTACTTTGTGTATATACCTTGCTAGTTGGGCATACTAGTTTGTTTAATCTTCAAAATGACCCTGAGACCAGATTCAATTATAAAAGAGTTAACCCATGTGTCATTATTACCATCTTACAATAGGTCAGTTAATTTTTTTCAGTGTTCTATAGCTAATAAATGGTAGAGCTGAGATTTGAATCAAGATTTTTTTTCATTGTGCTGTTACTAATGACTAAATATGACTTGAAAGTTACCATAAAATAGCATTGCACATGTAAATACTCTTAGAAGTATTTAGTCAAGTTACACCCTGGGAAAGTTCTACTGAAGACCATTAGCTTATATTCATTTCCAGGGAGGGACTCCCATTTTCCATGGCTATGCAATGGAAGCTAATTGGTTAAACTAATTTAGTTTATTCCAGGCCCCAGGATTTAAAAAAAATATTTTTTTAACGTTTTATTTATTTTTGAGGGGGGGGGGAAGGGGCAGAGAGAGAGAGAGAGAGAGAGAGTGGGGGAGGGGCAGAGAGAGAGGGAGACACAGAATCTGAAGCAGGCTCCAGGCTCTGAGCTGTCAGCACAGAGCCTGACATGGGGCTTGAACCCACAAACAGTGAGATCATGACCTGAGACAAAGTCAGGCGCTTAAGACTGAGCCACCCAGGCACCCCTAGGCCTCCCAGATTAATTCTAATTTTATAGGGTCTAATCTGAAAGGCTGAAGCTGGGATTTGGGAAATCATTTGGAATCTAAATTTCAGTGAATTTAAGATTGCAAGCAAAAATTTACAGGGTTGTTTGTTGTAATACATTGCATGTTGATTTATTGTGTGCTTACTGCCTTTGACGTTTACTGTGAAGCTTGGTTAGATTTACAGTATACTCCATACTCCAAGGCTTAAAAAGGTGACTTCATGAAGGATTGCTTATCCACTAGGTGTTGAAGATATATATATATATCCTTTGGGTATTGGCTCCTTCCCAGCTGTATTTGTTCTCTCATCATTATTATTTAATAAACATTTATGTAGCCCTTGGTTTTAAGTTTATTTTTAATAGGCCTATTTTCGGTTCAGAAAGTACGGTTAGTGCTGCTTTCAGTTTAAGCATAAGATAAAATTAAATGGCTTTTAAATATCACCCAGAGAGGTTGTAGTGGTATCGAGATGTATATTCTCAGCTCCAGATTGCTTGTTAGTGCTAATAGTAATCCTCTAGTCTAATTTGCTAGACGCTTATTTTTTCTACTGAGCAATTTTGGATTAAAATGGACTGCTTTTGTCTTGCCTCCTACATCACTTAAGAAAGGAGCTATGAACAGTTTGTTCACTATATTTAGCTTTAAAATTTTAGGAAGCCAGAGTAAGCTGAAAGCGTAGCTTTTTGTGGGACTGCTTTAGGTCCCAGAAACTATGTGAGTGACCTTTTAATAAGCTAATCACTGAGCCTTTGAAAAGGCCCCGTTTTTACATTATTATTATTTTTAAAATTTACTTTATATTATTATATATATTTTAAATGTCCACTTATTTATTTTGAGAGCGAGTGAGCACACATGAACAGGGGAAGGACAGAGAGAGAGGGAGAGAGAATCCCAAGTACGCTCTGTGCTGTCATCACAGAGCCTGACACGGAGCTCAGTCCCACAAACTGTGAGATCATGACCTAAGCCAGAATCAAGAGTTGGACGCTTAACTGATTGAACCAATCAGGTACCCCATATTATTTTATTTTATTTTATTTTATTTTATTTTATTTTATTTTATTTTATTTTATTCTCAGTATTTAATTTTGAGAGAGAGAGAGAGAGAGGGAGAGTGACTGAGCGTGAATGGGGGAGGGACAGAGACAGAGGGAGACACAGATTCAGAGGCAGGCTCCAGGGTCTGAGTTGTCAGCACAGAGCCTGGCACGGGGCTCGAACTCACGAACCACGAGATCATGACGTGAGCTGAAGTTGGACGTTTAACCAAGTGAGCCACCCAGGCACCCCTATTTTATATCCTATATAATTATTTTCATTTTTTATTTTATTTTATACTATTATGTTTATTATTATATATTATGCTTATAAATTATAAGTATTTATTTTATATTACATTTTTACATTATTGTTACGTTATTACATATTAAAGAGCATATTGTATGTTAGGCCCCCCTACAGTTGAAGTACTGATGGGATACTAAATATACAGTTCTTTTCTTATTTCTATTTCGGTAGGGAAAAAAAAACCTCTTTTTTGCTACTTAGATTGTAGGAACTTGTTGCCTAAACTCCTTTAACTCCATTTTGTTTTTCTTAGATTTATTTGATTGTGCTCAATATTTGCCTTCTTGGGTTTAAAATTTAAAAAAAACTATCTCAGTAAAGGTTTCTAATGCTCCCTTGGAATGGAGCTGTTATTCATTGAGAATACACTCATCGGGAATACACTCAACAGACCAATCCATTTCAGTTGACCATGTTAGAGAGCAAGGAGATTATGGCTATAATTTATGGCTAATGCCTTTTCCAAATTAGCCCGGTGCCATTCCTCTGAGCGTGGCAGCCCTAAGGGAGTCTGTGAACATCTAGGTAGTTTGGTGTAAGACCTGGTAAAATTTATAAAGAGAGGACAAAATCAGACTTTGCTTTCTATTAATTAGGTGGTGTAAACAGTAATTATTTTTACTGGCCTCTAGGAATGTTAGTATGTGAGTGTGTCAAGTTCTGTCACCCAATCCTTTGCTGACCCAACTTTTTATTAAGCAAAATTCCGGATTTACAGAAAAAGGGAAAGAAGAACCACCTAGGGTCAATAATTAATTATATACATTTGCCATATTTACTTTATATACATTTTCCCATTTAAGTATCAAATTGGCTTTTTAATATTTTTTTAAAATTTATTTTTGAGACAGAGAGAGACAGAGCATGAGCAGGGGAGGGGCAGAGAGAGAGGGAGACACAGAATCCGAAGCAGGCTCCAGGCTCTGAGCTGTCAGCACAGCTCAGAACTCACAGACTGTGAGGTCATGACCTGAGCTGAAGTCGGATGGTTAACCGACTGAGCCACCCAGGCACCCCACAAATTGGCTTTTTATTATATAGTTGAAAGAAAATTAGGTTTGGTGTCATCAGTTAATACTGATTTTCACATTTTGACTTCTGAGTCATAAAATGAAGCTGTTTGCTTTCTGATATTAATGTTAGTTAATCATACAAACATTAAACATGCAGTCACACCCACCTTTTAGGAACTTGGGAGGCATAGCTAAAATGAAGAATTAGGACACTGATATTAATTCCTATTTAGCTCAGAAGACGCTGAGTTGTTGTCAAGAACCGCAGTGGCTCCAAGTTGTTCCCCAACAAGCTAATCACACACCCATCCTAGTCTCTCTTCTAAACTTTTCCATCCTATATTATCTGGCAGTGGGGATGATGTAGGAAGAAAAAGGTTGGAAAGAAACTAGCATTTATTAAATTTTCTTTTAACATTTATTTTTGAGAGAGACACAGCGCAAGCAGGGGAGGGGAAGAGAGAGAGTCAGCCCAGAGCCTGATGCTGGGCTTGAACTCACAAAGCGTGATTTCATGACCTGAGCTGAAATTGGACACTTAACCGACTAAGCCACCCAGGCGCCCCAAGAAACTAGCATTTATTGATGGGAACTAGATGAATTACATGTTATCTCATATACTACTACTACTAATAATGTTATAGGGGCGCCAGAGTGGCTCAGTTGGTTAAGCATGCGACTCTTGATTTCAACTCAGGTCATGATCTCATGGTTCATGGGATCGAGCCCCTCATCAGGCTCTGTGCTGACAGGTGAAGCCTGCTTTGGATCTTCTGTCCACCTTTCTGCCCCTTCCCCCCCACCCCTCTTTTTCTCTCTCAAAAATAAATAAACGTTAAAAAAATTCTAAAAAACCCAAGTCTGTTATTTTCAGGTCACTGTGAGGACAGTACATTGGGTGCATTTGAATTAGAGATCTCAGGTGAAAAATGGTTCTTTTAACAATTTATGGTTGGGTAAACTAAGTCTCACATGATTGGCAATCTGGGTGCGACTTGTCAATACTGCTTCTTAGAGGAGAGTTGATAAAGCACTTAGTTCCTTTGGAATTTCAGGGGGCTTGATAGTGCTAAGTGATAGTTAGGTTTTGTGCTTTTGCTCATCCTGGTAAAGAAACAGTGGAAAATTACAAGGTAAACCAGTCTAAACACAGCTGAATTTCACCACATCAGCATTCTCAGGAGGGATTGGTGCCAAACATGGCACCACACCCAGAATCAGTCAGGCACAGGCCATAAAAGGGCCTAAATAAGGAATTCAGTGGAGAGGTTGTGACTCATCTCAGGATCCTGGAGAAAAAGCTGATACGAAGATCTAAGGAGGAAACTAAGCAATGAATGGGGTCATCATTTCCTCAGGATTCTGCCAGTAGTAACACTGGGAATATGGGGGATTTTTTTATATTCTTGAAGGATACATGCTGTTAAGAATCTTCAATTCTAGAACATTCCCAGTTGAAATGTTGACGCATGGTAGTTTGCTAGGCACATGCACTGGTTAAATGACTAGAATTCACTTTCAACCCAGTACCTATATTTGTACCAGGTATTATTTTTGATAATATGAGCAGTTAAGATTTACTGAATACCTACTTTGTGCCAGGCCCTATTCTAAGGAGTTTTATGCATATTAACTCATTTTATATTCACAGCAACCTTATGAGGTAGATGAGGAAACAAGCACAGAGAGGTTGAATAATGCTGAGGTCATGGTTAGGCAAAGGAACTAGAACTTGAAACTAGGGAGTCTGAATCTAGTGTCTCCACTCTTGACTGCTATGTTGTATCAAAACCATTATGCTATATTAGGAAAATACTGTAAGGTTGGTATTATCTGATCCCTTTTGTAATTTTTTTTTTTTTTTTTTTTTTTTTTTTTTTTTTAAGTAGGCTTCACACCCAGTGTAGAGCCCATTGTGGGGCTTGAATTTACGACCCTGAGATTGAGACCTGAGCTGAGATTAAAGAGTTGGATGCTTGGGATGCCTTTGTGGCTCAGTCAGTTAAGTGTCCAGCTTTTGATCTCAGCTCAGGTCTTGATCTCAGGTGGTGAGTTTAAGCCCCACATGTGCTTCACGCTGGGCCTGAAGCCTACTTAAAGAAAAAAGAAAAATAGAGTCCGACACTTAACTGATTGAGCCACCCAGGCACCCCTATAAACTATTTTTTTAACATCGTGCTTCAACACGAAACAGGTGAATATCAAGTATCAGAAAACTCTTTTAGTTACGTCTCCTTTCTCTAGCTCAGATGACTTGATGGGTCTTCTTTTTATTTTTATTTATTTTTATTTTTTTTTTTCCCAATGGAATAAGATCTTTATTTTATTATTTTTTTTCTGCTAGAAATAAAGGTGGTGTTTTATTTTATTTTATTTTTTTTTAATATATGAAATTTATTGTCAAATTGGTTTCCATACAACACCCATTGCTCATCCCAAAAGGTGCCCTTCTCAATACCTGATGGGTCTTCTTTTTAGTCTTTTGAATTTGTAGTGCCGTGTGACAGAAATTAGACTGGTACTGTCTTTCTGGGTCTTAAGTAGAACCTTTTTGAAGTTTGTGTTAGAGTTAAAAGTAAATTATAATCTCTAACTTTCCTTAAAACTATCTCTTACAGAGAATGTGAAAAAAGAGAAACCTGAAGATTGAGGCATATAGGCTTTTTAAAGATCTTCTGAGATGAATTCACACTGGTTGAAAGTCTCACTTTCTAATAATATGCAATATATTTTAGGTTGTCAGATAGTTTTGATTTAGAGGTCTTTGTGAGGTTTCTTTCTGGACCAAATTCCTTCTCTAGTCTCTATAGCTGTTTTCTCTAGCATTTTAATAAAGACTTAACTCAGTGTTGGTGTTGTCCTTACTTCCACCTGTCATTGGCCTAATTCAGGCCCTTATGTTTTGCTTGGACGATAGTTTCCTTAATGGTGTCTCCATTTCATTCTTTCCGATTTTTTCAACAACTCTATATTCAACAAGGTCTACTGTGTGTGAGATGCTGTGCTCTGCACTAAGGGTGTCAACAGTAAACAAGACAGACATGGTGTTGCCCTAGCAAAGTGTATAGTCAGCATGTCTGTCCATTTCCCACACCACTGCCATAAACTTTTTATGAAATCCACATCACATCTTTGCCTGCTGTAGACTCTTCATAGTCAAGTTATAGCATACCTTACCCATTCAAGGGAAACCATCTTCGATTTCCAATGAAGCCATCTTCGATTTCTTCTTAGCAGCAGAAGCAATTTTTTTAATACTGGTTTCCCTAATACTTTATAAAATCTTCATCAGAGTATTCATTATATTGTATTATAGTTGATTGTATTAGGCTCCTCTGATTGTGAGTTTCTTGAAATTAGGGATAATATTTTATTCATGATTATTTTATCTTCAGTCTAATACAGGGTCTGGGATGTAAGTGCTCCATAAATGATTGAATTATGGTATAATCTTAGTACTTGCTGTCGTATCATGTATGTATATTTTGTTTCCCCAACTACCAGGTCTTATAATTTCCTTTGTATTCCTTCTGACGTGCAGGCTGGTGCAAAGGAGATAATATATCTTTATTTTATTTTTTAGTTTATTATATTTAATGTTTATTTATTTTTGAAAGAGAGAGATAGTCAGAACAAGAGCAGGGGAGGGGTAGAGAGAGAGGGAGACACAGAATCCGAAGCAGGCTCCAGGCTCTGAGCTGTCAGCACGGAGCCTGACACGGGGCTCAAACTCACGAACTATAAGATCATGACCTGAGCTGAAGTCAGATGCTCAACTGACTGAGCCATCCAGGCACCCCCCATAATATATCTTTAGATAAATATTTACTGATTATTATTGTTTTTTCAGTATCTTCTGCATGCTAGCTCTTTTGTTTAGAAAAGCATTTCTTGGTCTCTGGTTTTGCAAAATGTCTGTATTTAAAAAAACCAGTATTTTCTTTAAAGGGCCTTATTTAATTTCATGCCTATCCTAAGCAATTATTTATCTTATTGATACGGTGATTGATAAGATGGATCTTGCTTCTGTTTGGCTGCTAGAATACTTAGAGCCAAATTTGTGGCTTACCTTCAAAAAAGGTGATTTCTTGATATGCAGCTTATGTAGCCTCTTCACTTTGTAGTGATTGCTCTTCTATACTTATTTAATGTTTCATCATTTGTATCTTTATATGCCGCTCTGTTAAAATTTTTTTTTTTTTTTTAATTTTTTTTTTTCAACGTTTTTTATTTATTTTTGGGACAGAGAGAGACAGAGCATGAACAGGGGAGGGGCAGAGAGAGAGGGAGACACAGAATCGGAAACAGGCTCCAGGCTCCGAGCCATCAGCCCAGAGCCCGACACGGGGCTCGAACTCACGGACCGCGAGATCGTGACCTGGCTGAAGTCGGACGCTTAACCAACTGCGCCACCCAGGCGCCCCTGTTAAAATTTTTTAAAATGTTTTTATTTATTTTTGAGAGAGAGTCGTGGGGGGGAGGGACAGAGAGAGAGGGAAACACAGAATCTGAAGCAGTCTCCAGGCTCTGAGCTGTCAGCACAGAGCCCAGTGCAGGGCTTGAACTTGGGAACCACCAGATCATGATCTGAGCTGAAGTCGGACACTTAACCAACTGAACCACCCAGGCTCCCCTTTATATGCTACTTTAAATCCTTAAACTAACAAATGACTGAGAAACCAGCAGTACTTTCACTGAACACCTTCTTAAGGCACAGTACTAAGTTCTGTGGGATACACAGAGATAAATAATACAAAATATCTGTCCCAAGATGATTGAATTTGTAGTGTAGAAAACACTAACTTAGACAAGAGGGCTTTGGGAGCTGATGAGAGACATGGGCTTTGGAGACTCAGAGAACACTTCTGTAGAAGGTGACTTTATCTATACCTACCTACCTACCTCTCTAGAGAACATGGGAGAGGGGTAGAGAGAGAGAATCCTTAATAGGCTCTGCATTGTCAGCCCAGAGCCCGATGCGGAGCTCTAACTCATGGATCATGAGATCATGATCTGAGCTGAAATCAAGAGTATCTCAGGCGCCCCTGAGGAAGGTGACATTTGAACTGAATCTTGAGAGACAGCTAGGATGTGGATTTGTAGAGAAAGGAAGGATTGGGCATTCTAGTAGTTGGAAACAATAAATGACCAACAAAATATACTTTGTGATATTCATTAGGATTACCCATTCAATATTTCTCTCTCTCCTCCCAGGCACTTGTCATGATTACTTGTCCTTGCCCCTTTGAAGTTAGGTATGTCCATGTGAATTGCTTTGACCAATGATATGTGAGCTAAAGTGGCATGAGTCATTTCAAAGTAGAAGTTTTAAAGAGTCCATGCATTCACTATACTTTTTTTCCTCTGCCACAGTGACCTGCGGTGATCTGATTGGCATGTGGGCCAAAGATGATCTGTTGCCTGTATTTGTAAATAAAGTTTTATTGGAACATAGCCTAGTCATTTCTTTCTTTTTTGGAAAGATTTTATTTTATTTTTATTAAAGACATATTTTTCTAATGTTTATTTATTAGTGAGAGACAGAGAGACAGAGCATGAGCATGGGAGGGGCAGAGACAGGAGGAGATACAGAATCCGAAGCAGGCTCCAGGCTCTGAGCTGTCAGCACAGAGCCTGATGTAGGGCTCGAACTCACAGACTGCGAGATCATAACCTGAGCCAAAGTCGGACGCCCAACCGACTGAGCCACCCAGGCACCCCTGAAAGATTTTATTTTTTAAAGTAATCTCTTTACCCAGCGTGGGGCTTGAACTCACAACCCCAAGTTCAAGAGTCACATGCTCTTCCAACTGAGCCAGCCAAGTGCCCCTGCCATAGTCATTTCTTTATGTATTGTTTGTTGCTGCTCTTGCACTATAACGGTTAAGTTGAATAGTCGTGACAGAAACCATATGTCCCACAAAGCTGAGAATATTTTCTATCTGGCCATTTACAAAAAACTCTTGCCGACAAGTGCTCCAGATGTTGGCTGCTTCTTAGCATCAGGACATTGTAGAGTACAGCCTCCTTTCGACCCACAGTAGATATACACCGTCAGCAAGAAATAAAATTTTGTTGTTGTAAGCCACTATATTTTGGGGTTGTTTGTTACGGTAGCATAATCCTGTCCATCCTGACAGTCAGGCTGTTTATAGGAAAAGAAGTTTTTTCTTGGAGAGGAAGAAACCTGTTGAAGAGGAGTGGTTTGAAGAAAATATGGATAGGAATGGTCATGTAATATTGTGAAAGTAGTAGACTGTTAGGCTCAGGTGTTTAGATTTTATTTAGAATTCTCAGTATAGAATCAGGATTTGGGATTTTTTTCCAAGGGACAGAAGAAGAGTATGGCAGGAACTTAATGATAAAAAGATTAACCTGCTGAATAGTTATAGAGGGGTCGGGAGCAGTGGTTGAGTCAGGAATTTGATCTCTATAAAATAAAGCAAAAGTCCCTGAAAATCTGACAGGAATTTCACTTGAGGTTTTGTGTGTTCTTTTTAAAGTTTTTAAATGTTTTTATTTATTTTTGAGACAGAGAGAGACAGAGCATGAGCAGGGGAGGGGCAGAGAGACAGGGAGACACAGAATTCAAAGCAGGCTCCAGGCTCTGAGCTGTCAGCACAGAGCCTGATGCGGGGCTTGAACTCAGGGACTGTGAAATCATGACCTGAGCTGAAGTCGGACGCTCAACCGACTGAGCCACCCAGGCGCCCGTGTTTTTTTTTTTTTTGTTTTTTTTTTTTTTTTTAATTGAAAAAGTTGCAGTGACTTAGATTCTTATCCTGTTTAAAGCTTAGTAGCAACCTCAGATTTTTGGCAATTTGAGCAGTTACACAGGTGAGGAAAATCATTGTCAAGGGAGTTGTGATAGCTGAGGGCCAGTTTCTTCCTTCTTTCCTTCTTTCTTTGATTTCCTCTTTAAAAAAAGTTTTTTTTTTTATTTTAAAGTTTATATATTTATTTTAAGAGAGACAGAGACAGCACAAGTTGGGGAGGGGCAGAGAGAGAGGGAGACACAAAAATCTGAAGCAGGCTCCAGGCTCCCAGCTGTTAGCAAAGAGCCTGATGCGGGGCTCGAACCCACGAACCATGAGATTGTGACCTCAGCTGAAACCAAGAGTTGGACGCTTAAAGACTGAGCCACCTAGGTACTCCTCATTTCCTCTTTTTTAAATGAAGCAAATAACGTCAATTATTCAGTGAAATTTGGTGTCAGATGGCTTAAGGTAGTTTAAAGCGAAAAACAGTCAGAATTAGGCTTAACTCCATCCCATTGCTTAATCTGGTATATATATGTGGAAGGAAAGTTTTGTCAGTTTGCCAACTAAGAGTATACAGCTGCTCCTTAAGGTTAAAATATAGTATTTTAGCATACGGAATCCTTCAGTTTTCCTAAAGCAGCTTCATCATACATATGCTGTACTGAAGATATACAGAAGGAAAAAACATAGAATAACAACAAAAAATGCTACAGAAAATCCCTGTATAATCAGGTTATTTTGTAATGTGGTGGAAGAACTATGTTCTTTCAATCCTGCTTTGCTCTAGTGAAATAAATGATTTTTTTACTTGTTTTGATTATACTGGAGTAGGGGCATTTGGGAATTTAGGAAATTCAGTATATTGCCGGCATGTTTTTGTTGTTTATTAAGCTATTATTCTTTTTCTCTTAGAGTTTATATTCTAATAATACAACATGTTACATATAGACCACTTAAAAATAAATAGTTTAAAAATATTTTCTGCTTTTCTTCTGATTATGAAAATAATACGTGTTTACATTGATTGGGACTCTGGTTGTAAGTGACAGAAACTCAGCGTGAATTAACTTCGGCAAAACCATGAGCAAGCATTTGAAGACAAGGTGAAGCTGGGGTCAGGTTTAAGACTGTGACACGGGGCTCTTGTGCTGACCTGTTGGCAACGTGTTTTACATTATTAACAGCTTTTTTTCTAGGTAGTTGAAATACACACACATGTATATGTAAATATGCAATAAGATTTTTTGTGTATATGTAACATGTATATTTATAACATTATATAATGTTACGTATATTTTATGTAGGGACAGCAAACTATAATATGTACATTATATATTTGTGTATATACACACATACATGCACACATTTTTTATGGGGAGAAAGAAATAGATGAGTGTGGGATTCTGTGTCAGTGTACTTACACCTTTAATTACAGCTCTGTGACTTGGCAAACATCTGTGGCTTAGTTTCTTTGTATGTAAAATGAAGGTAATACTGTTACACTGTATCATGGGATGGTTTCAGGTTAATTAAGGTAATACATAAAAAGTGTTTAGGATAATGTAATAAACATCATTATTTTTATTTTAAAGATCTTATTTTTTTTTAAGTAATCTCTACACCCAACATGGGGCTCCAATTTACAATCCTGAGATCAAGAGTTACGTGCTGTACTGGCTGAGCCAGCCAGGCACCCCTGAATATTTTTATTATAAATACTGTTATGTTTGTATTATACTATTTATGGACATATATACTGTATGTATTTATATTTCATTAATATCTGTACAGGTGTCATGGATTTTGTATCCTGCTTTTTTCACTAACTTGTTTTTTGTAATGTTTTGAACTTCAACACTTTCTAGAAACCTCACAAACTTAAACTTTGGAGTTTTTTGGTGATCTTCACTTTCTTCTGAAACATGGCATTTTGGGAAAAACATTGAGTATGATAGCTGTTAACTCAAAGGTGTGATGTGTTCTGAAGGAACATGAGATGACTAAAGGCAAATCTTAGTCATGGTTTACAGTTCTTGGCCTGAATGTTTTGGTTAGTACACTTAGTATATCCCTTTCCTGAACTGAAAAGATGACTAGCATAAACAGGCTAAAGATTAACCAGAGACTATCAATATAAAAAAATGATAGTTTTTTCATTTTTAGTATGTTGATTCCTATTAAGGCACTAAAAGGTTGATTCTGTTTCTACCGTAGACAGTACATTATTGTAGAAAGAACGTCTGCAGACTAGTGTTTGGATACTAGTTTTCTGAACCTGTAAAATAGAGACGACAATGCTACCACTATTATGCTGTTTATCTAAAAATTATCACATCATCTTGATGGATTGGCCATTTTACCATTATGTAATGTCTTCTTTCTTTTGCAACTGTTTTTATCTTCAGGTTTATTTTGTCTAAATTTAACTTTTTTGGTTTGTCCTGTGAATCTTTTGGTTACTCTTTGCGTGGAATATCTTTTTCTATCCATTAGTTTTCAACCTATTTGTGTCTTTGGATCTAAGATGAGTCTCTTTCTTTTTAAAAAAATGTTTACTTATTTATTTTAAGAAAGAGAGAGTATGTGTGCAAGTGGGGGAGGGGCAGAGAGAGAGAGAGGGAGAGAGAGAGAGAGAGAGAGAGAGAGAGAGAGAGAATCCAAAGCAGGCTCTGCTATTAGCACAGAACCTGATGCAGGGGTCGATCCCACCAACTGTGTAATCAGAGCCTGAGCTGAAATCAAGAGTCGGATGATTAACCAACTGAGACACCCTGGTGTCCCTAAAATGAGTCTCTTAAAGACAGTATATACTTGGATCATGTTTATTCTGTTTTGTTTGTTTTTGTTTCATTTTAAATCCATTTCATCAATCTCTGCCATTTAATTTAAAAGACAAATCTGTTTTCATTTATTGTAATTATTGATATGGAAGGATTTACTTTTGCCATTTTCCTGTTTGTTTTATATATCTTATATTTTTTCTGTTCCTAAATTTCTCCATTATGTATTTTTTATATTTATATCTATTTAAATAAATAAATGTATATTAATATTATATTATCATATTTATATTTTATATATTTATATTATTATATTGTATTTATATAAATATTTCTATAAAATAAATATTTATTATATTAGGTATTTTCTAGTTTTAATACTTTGGTTTCATTCTCTTTTCTTTTACTATATATTTTACGCTTATTTTCTTAGTGGTTGTCCTTGGGGATTACAATTAACATCTTAATTTATGGCATTCTACCAATTTGAATTCAACAGTATACAAAAACTTTGCTCCTACAGAATTCCCTCTTGTCTTTCTGTTGTCATAAATTATATCTTTATACATTGTGTGCCCACCAGAACAGATTAGAGTTATTGTTTTGTACAGTTGTTTAAAAAAATGTTTATTTATTTATTCTGAGGGGGTGAGGGGCAGAAAGAGAAGGAGAGAGAAAATCCCAAGCAGGCTCCGTGCTGTCAGTGCAAAGCCCGAACTGTGAGATTATGACCTCAGCCAAAATCAAGAGTTGGACACTCAACTGACTGAGCCATCCTGGTGCCCCTGTACAGTTGTTTTTAAATCAGATAGGAAAAATGAGGAGTTATAGGCCAAGAGTACATTAATACTGACTATTATATTTACCTGTGTAGTTAACCTTTATTGATGTTATTTCCTCATGTGGATTTGAGTTACTGTGTTTTCATTTCAGCCTGAAGAATTCTCTTTAGTTTTCTTATAAGGCAATTTATTAATGATGGACTCTTTCCAGTTTTTATTTAGGCAAGAATGTCTTAATTTCTCCTCAATTTTGAAGGATAGTTTTGCCAGATAATTAATTCTTGGTTAACAGTTTTGTCTCTTAGCGCTTTAATATGTCATCTCATTACCTTCTGGACTCCATGGTTTCTGATGAAAAATCAGCTGCTAATCTTACTGAGACTTCTCGGTACATGACAAATCATTTTTCTTGCTACTTTCAAGATTCTGTCTTTTAAAGTTTTATTATAATGTGCGTTAGTATGGATCTCTTTTAAGTTTTCCATACTTGGAGTTTGTTGATCTTCTTAGATGTGTATATTCATGTCTTTCATCAAGTTTTGGAAATTTGTGTCCATTATTTCTTTCAAATATTTTTTCCGTTCCTTTTTCTCTCTCTGCCTAGGACTTTCATAATGTGTATGTTGGTACACATTTTTCATTTTTCTTTTTTCTTTCTGCTCCTCAGAATGTTTTTGCTTTCTGTTCCTCAGACTGGATAATTTCAATTGATCTGTCACCAAGTTAGTTGATTATTTCTTTGTTTACTTAAATCTCCTAGTAAACCCATCTCATAAATTTTTTATTTTAGTTATTGCATCTTTCAACTCCAGAATTCCCATTTTATTTTATTTTTTTGTAATTTTTATCTCTTTATTGACATTCTTTATTTGGTGAGACATTATTCTCATAGTTTCCTTTAAGTCTTGTCTTTCCTTTAAGTCTTTTTCCTGTTTCCTTTTTTTTTCCCCATGTATGGTCCATACTTTATTATTTCCTTGCATGCCTCATAATTTTTTTGTTGAAAACCAGACATTTTGAATATCATAACCCTTTCCAGGGTTTGTTGTTGCTGCTTGTTGTAGTTGTTTGTTTGTTTAGTGAATTTTCTGAACTAATTTTGTTGTCTGTATTACTTGTTGGGTGTGGCCATGGAAGCATATGTTCCTTTAACTTAGTGGTAAGCTAATCATTTGATGGAGATTTTTTCAAACACTGGGATTCAGCTGTTTTTTTCTTGATTAATCATTCCCTTGGTTTCAGCAAGCTTTTGATTAGTATCAAGAGTTCTGAGAGAATTGATTTTGACCATTCTTGCCAATTTATTCATTATTTTTATGGACTTTGGATGGACTTTTGGTTTCCCACCCTGACATTTTTGCCTCTGACTTTTGAGGAATCACATTAATTTCTTCACTCAGTAAATATTTATTGAGTCCCTGCTATGTTCCAGACACTGCTGGACATACTTACATGCGGCATTCAGAATACTGAGCTTCCTGGGAAGGCCTGAAGGCAAGAGGGGTTGGAAGCTAACATTCACTGGTGCTGGTGAACACTATTGTATAGTATTTGATTTTTGTTTTTATTCACAATTCCTAATGATCAGAGGAGTTGAGCATCTTTTATGTATGTTGACCAGTTTTACTTCTTCTGCTATCAGTTGGAAACTCATAAACTTTGTCCATTTTATTTTCTGTTGGGTTGTTTGCTTTTATTTACTGATATTGTAGGACTCTTTATATATCATGTATGTTAAGCTTTTGTTACATGTTTTATAAATACATTTTCTCATTTTGTTTTTTGACCTAATTTATGTTGCAAGTGTTTTTTTAATTTTTTGTTTTTAATTCATTTTTTTATTAAAAAATGTTTTTAAATGTTTATTTATTTTTGAGAGACAGAGAGAAACAGAGTGTGAGTGGGAGAGGAGCAGAGAGGGAGACCCAGAATCTGAAGCAGGCTCCAAGCTCAGAGCTGTCAGCATAGAACCTGACGTGGGGCTTGAACTCACAGACTGCAAGATCATGACCTGAGCTGAAGTCGGACACGTGACTTTTTTTTTTTAAGTAATCTCACACCCAATGTGGGGCTTGAACTCACAACCCTGAGATAAAGAGTTGTATGCTCCTCTGATTGAGCCAGCTAGGTGCCCCTATATTGCAAGTTTTTATAGAGAACTTGAACATATTATTGTAGTAAAATCTACCAGTCTTTTCCTTTGTGGCTTCTGAGTTTTATGTTAAATTATAAAAACAATATTCAGATTTTCTTTAGGTATACTGATTTTTTAATTGATATTTCTGTTGAGATCATTGTAGGTTCACATACAGTTGTAAGACATAACAGAGATATCCTAGGTACTCTTTATCCAATTTCCTGCCAGTAGTAACATTCTGTAAAATAGTAGTACAACATTAAAATTAAGATACTGACGTGATACAGTCTGCCAGTGTTAGTCATATTTCTATGTCTAACTTGTAGTCATCTATGTATGTGTATTTAGTTTTGTACAATTTTATTTCATGTAAGTTGGTGTATTTCCCAACACAATCAATATACTGAACAGTTTCATCACCATAAGGATCCCTTGCATTACCCTTTTATTATCATTTTCACCTCCCTGCTGCCCCACCTCATAATTACTAACTACTGATCTCTCTCCATTTTTGAAATTTTGTAATTTCAAAATTGTTGTATAAATGGGATCATACAGTATGTATTAGTTACCTTTTGGGATTAGACTTTTCTTTTCACTCAGGGTAATTCTCTGGAGATTCATCCAAGTAGTTCTGTGTATTAATAACTTAATCTTTTGTGTTGCTGAATAGTATTCCATGATACGAATGTAGCACAATTTAACCACTTGTTGGAAGTCATCTAGCCTGTTTCCAGTTTCTTAGCTGTGGCTGTGGTATAATATGAAATCTATATTAGGTCTTTTTCTCTGGTTCCTGGCTCACAGCTCCTAAAACTCTTGGCATTGCTTGAGTGATAGCATCTTTTGTTATTCCTAACATATATCCCTTTCAGCCATACCTCAGCTTATGCTAACGAAGTGACTCTTGGGGGACGCTTAGGTGGCTTTAGAATGGGGTCTAGTCAGCAGAAAGACCTCTTTGATTAGAGGGTTAGAACTTTTAGCCCCATACCCCAGCCTCTGGGGAGGAGAAAGAGGCTGGAGATGGAATCCAGTCACCGATGACCACTGATTTAATCAATCATAAAATTCCCTAAAGAATGGGATTTGGAAAGATTCTAAGGTGATGAACACATCAAAGAGCTTGGGAAGGTGATGTGCCTGGAGAGAGCATGGAAGCTACCCATACCCCTTTTTCCCATGTCAGCTTTATAGATCTCTTCCATTGGCTCTTCCTGATTTGTATCCTTTATAATAAACCAGTAGTGGTAAGTGCTTTCCTGAGTTCTGTGAGTTGTTCTTGTGACTTATTGAACCTGACCTGGAAGAGGGGCATAGGAACCCCTGAATTTGTAGTTGATCAAGCATAATCTGAGTGGCTTGGGTACCCTGTTTGTGGCTGGTGTCTGAAGTGGGGGCATTCTTCTGGAACTAAGCCCTTAACTTGTGGGGTCTGACATTAACTCCAGTAGTAAGTGTCAGAATTGGTGTCAGAGAATCAGACAATTGGTGTTGGTAAAGACGGCACATATTTGATATCAAGAAGAGAAAGAACCTTTCACTTATTATTATGGATAAAGCTGCTATGAACGTTTGCATACAAATTTTTGTATTTTTTGGTCAACATAGGTGGTCATTTTTCTGGAATAAACACCCAGGAGTGCGGTTGTTGAATTTTATGATAAGCGTATGTTTAGTTTTTTAAGAAACTGCCAAACTATTTTTCTGAATGGCTGTACTGTTCTGTGCCTTCCCACCAATAATGCATGAGAGATCCAGTTTCTCTGCATCCTCACCAGCATTTTGGTGTTGTCGCCTCTTTTTATTTCAGCAATTCTGATGTACAGTGATACTGTAATATTGTTTACTGTGATTAAAGTCCATTTTTTAGTTTACTTATTTTTAAGTTTATTTATTTTTGAGAGAGAGAGAGAGAGAGAGAGTACGTGTGAATGGGGGACAGGCAGATAGAGAGGAAGAGAGCGAGAATCAGAGAGCCCAATGCAGGACTTGATCTCACAAACCCAATCTCATGAACCCATGAGATCATAACCTGAGGCAAAATCAAGAATCGGGTGCTTAACTGACTGAGCCTCCCAGGTGCCCCAAGTCCATCTTTATTGCTGTGTTGTATAGAATGACCGATTTATTATTTGCACTATTTGTGTGGGATTTACTATTGTTCCAAGTTTATGTTTTCGTAGATGTGGCCTGTTGCCCTTCTAAAGGTTGACAGTACTTAGAAACTTATGAGACTGGATGGTGATACTGATTAGCGTGAGTTTTTGAGGGTGTATAATGAAATATGTCAACATTTGAAAGACTTAACAAAACCAAGTGAACCAGTATTTTTCAGATGACCAACGCCCTAGGATACAAAATCATATGGGTACAAGATTCATTCATTCAAAGTGTAAGACAAATGGATTTTATTCTGAAACTCATAAAGTTTTGAGGTTGTAACATAAATTTGTATATATGTATATATATAAAAATACATGGAAAAGCTTTAAAAATACATTGTCGTTTTTCCAACTGCATGTGTATGAGGGTTTTCCTCCTATCCTTCAGCCAAAACTCTGCACTGCAGTAGATTGAATGTAGGAGTGGTTATGGAATCCAGATGTGTTCTGTTAAGCCAGCCATTAAAGAGATTTGCATGACTGTAAAACAAGCTGTTCTATTTTTTGTTTTAGAATGTATAACTATTTTTCATAAAATACATTCTTTAACATTTTTTTAAAAATGTATTTCTGAGAGACAGAGACAAAGCATGAGCAGTGGATGGGCAGATAGAGGGAGACACAGAATCTGAAGCAGGCTTCAGGCTCTGAGCTGTCAGACACAGAGCCCGATGAGGGGCTTGAACCCACGAACCATGAGATCTGACGTTTAACCAACTGAGCCACCCAGGCGCCCCAACATAAAATATATTCTTTAACATGTTTAATGGGTTGTTAATTTTAAATGAATTTTTTACTTTCTCAGTTTTAATTTCTAATGATAATATGTATGTATATTCATATGTTCATATGAATTCATATGAAAAGTTCTTTAGAGTCCTCAATTGTTAATAATGTAAAGGGCTTCTGTATCTAAAAAGTCTGAGAGCTGCTAGTTTAGATGAAAGGAGATTGAAGAGGCACGACAACTGAAGGGAATAGATGATCCTGGATGGGACACCCTCCAGAAAGAAATGAAAATGCTCTAACGAATATTATTGGGACGGTTGACAAAATTGGGATGTGGACTATGACTTAGCTTATAATTGTATCAATGTAAATTTCTTGAATTTGCTAACTGTGCTGTCGTTAGGTAAGAGAAGAAATACACACTGCGGTTTTAAGGGCTCAGTGTATGAACATATGCTCAAATGGTTTAGGAAAATAAAAATGTATATATACATACAAGGAATGATAAAACAAATGTGGCAAACTTACACATTGGTGAATTCTGCGTAAAGGCTATTACAGGAGTTCTCAGTATTACTCATGCAGTGTGAAATTATTTAAAAATTAAAACTAAAAAATAATGAAGGAATATAATGAAGCTTTAGAAGCAGATTTTACAGGTTAATCGGTAAGTCTTTTATTGTGTTAGTGAATGAAATGTTTCCAGCAGTTGGTACTCTAGCTATGTAAGTACTTTGCCAGTTTCACCACTTTTCCGGGGACACTCCTTGTGCTCTGCTGCCCCCTAGTGACTTTTATGTTCATCAGCAATTTACTCTGCAAGTACCACCACTTGGAAATTTAGAGCTCTGTAGTCCTTCAACAATAACTTAGTATTAAGTAAAAGAGGTGTTTTGGGGGGGGGGGGCATGGAGGAAGTTACTACTGTAAGCCATATCTCATAGTGTCTTTTTTCTTTGAATTAAAAAAATTGTATTTTTGATCTTGTGGTTCCTTTGTATTGAATTTGTAGTTCAAAAATCCAAAGGCCCTGAAAACATTTGTTGTCCAAGCTTGTCTAAATTCATCCGGCAACAAAACCTGACAAGCATTGACCTGAGGTAGTGATAGCCTTTTTTTTTTTTTGAATTTTTTTTTTAACGTTTATTTATTATTGAAAGACAGAGAGTCAGAGCGTGAGCAGGGGAGGGGCAGAGGGAGAGGGAGACACAGAATCTGAAGCAGGCTCCAGGCTCTGAGCTGTCAGCAAAGAGCCTGACGCGGGCTCGAACTCGCAAACCGTGAGATCATGACCTGAGCTGAAGTTGGATGCTAAATTAACTGACTGAGCCACCCAGGCGCCCCAGTGATAGTCTTTATATTTACTGTTGTATAAATATTCCTACATTTTGCTGCAGAAATACTAATGTGATAGATGAGGGGAATGCTTCTTAAGACCTCACTGGGGATGTTAGGAAATGTACGAAATATGCACCCTACTTGCTTTTTAAAATCTGGAAAATTCTGAATTCTGAAACATTTCTGTTTTAGGGATTTTTAGGTTAAGGATTGGAGGTGTGTACCTGATTTGCTTAGCTTTGACTCCCAGTTATTAGGTATGAAGCAGTCTTCTAGATTATGCTGCTTTCTATTTTTTCTTTTCTCTTTTTAGTTGTGTAATTTTTACATACTATATTTATATACTATGTTTTGTGACTTTAACCTGATCTTGTTTCTTGTCTTAGAGTTGCAGTTAAATATGCTCTGCCCTGTTATGGAAAGACTAGAGCCCTGCCAGTCTTTCTGGTTGAAGTTTCTCCTGTCGTTTAGTTTGGTTGGAGTTCTTCCTCTAGTAGTTGCCTTAAGAAGGACTTAGGTGAACACATTTTTCAGTTAACTGTATATTCAGAATGGCTGCTCTGTAGACTTTATACCGAAAAGAGAGCTTCTTTGAACTTAAAAATCTTGGATTTTCTTTTCATGATAGTTGACTTTTTCTTTTCCTGTTCATTGGCTCTTCTTTTAATCTTTAGGAATTACTCTAAGGATTACAATATGCATCTTTGACTCATAGATCGTAGTATAAATTATTACATGTGTCACTTCCATGACAGTGCTAGGATCATTGAACACTTGATTTTCATTTATCCTCTCCTACCTCTTAAGCTATTGCTGTCATGAATTTTAATTTTGCATGTCATTTAGTGCCCATAAGACATTATCCTTATTATTTTTTAGAGTCAGCATTCATTACTGTTTACCCTTTTGGGTTAATTTTCATTTCCTCCACCATTCTGTGCTTCTTTCTGAGATTGCTTTGTTTTTGCATGACGAACTCTCTGCAGCATTTGTTTGTTTGTTTATTTATTATTTATTCATTTATTTAAATGTTTATTCATTAAAATTTTTTTAATGTTTATCTTTTTTTGAGAGAGAGAGAGAGAGAGAGAGAGAGAGCACACGCGGGGGAGGGGTAGAGAAAGAGGGAGTCAGATTCGAAGCAGGCTCCAGGCTCTGAGCTGTCAGCGCAGAGCCCGATGCGGGGCTCGAATTCATGAAACACAAAATCATGACCTGAACCAAAGTTGGATGCCCAACCAACTGACCATTCCTGTTCATTCATTTTTGAGAGAGAGAGAGAGAGAGAGAGAGAGAGAGTGAGCATGAGCACGGGAGGGCAGAGAGAGAGGGGGCAGAGGATGACAGCAGCGAACCTGCTGCGGGGAACTGTGAGATTATGACCTGAGCTGAAGTTGGACGCCCAGCCAGCTGAGTCACCCAGGCGCCCCTGCAGCATTTCTTTTAATGCAAGTCTACTACTGACCTGTTCTCTTAACCATTTGCAACTATATAGATTATTGGCATTAAGTATATTCACATTGTTGTACAGCCATGGCCATCATCCATCTCCAGAACCTTCTTAATGTTCCCAAACTGTACCTATTAAACAATGACTCCCCATTCTCCCCTTTCCCCTGCCCCTGGCAGCCACCATTCTACTTTCTGTGTCTCTGAATCTGACTATTCTAGGTATTTTCATGTAAGTGGAATCATATAGTATTTGTTCTTTTATGACTGGTGTCTTTCACTTAGTGTAACGTCTTCAGGGTTCATTCATGTTGTAATATGTGCCAGAATTTCCTTCCTTTTTAAGGCTGAATAATATTTTATCTTAGGTGTACCTCCTTTTGTTTATCCATTCATCTGTCAGCGAACACTTGGGTTGCTTCTTCCTTTTGGCTTTTGTGAATAATGCTACTATGAACATAGATGTAGAAATATTTCTTTGAGTCCCTGCTTTCAGTTGTTTTGGGTGTATACCTACAGGTGGAATTGCTGGATCACATGGTAACTTTATTTTTAATTTTTTGAGGAACTGCCAAGCTATCATTCAGTTGTTGTTTGACATATCTTTTCTGTTTAATGTTACTGTTGTTCCTTTAATATTTTCTCCTTTCTTTTCGGTTTTCTGTAGTTTTACTCTGATGTATTTAGGTATAGTTTTCTTTGTATTCACCCTGCTCGGGGTTTGCTGGGCTTGAAACTGTGGATTGATGTCTTTTATTAGTTTTGGCTAAGAAATAGTTGACCATGGTGTCTTTAGATGTTGTTTCTACCCTGTTACGGAAAGACTAAACCCCTTTCATGGGAGTCACAAATTCAAAACGATTTTCGTAATACCACTAACTTCTACTCACATTTCTGCAGGACAATATATAGTATAGTATCCTAGAGACTACATGATATATGAAAACATCACTGTTTCAAAGGCTAATGTGATACATGCTTATGTTTTCTTATGCTTAAATTCTTTTGTTAGTTTAATTTTTAATGTGACAAATGTTGATAAATATAACCATATATACAGAAGCACTTGGGGACCTTAGTATTTTTTAAAAGCATGAAGATATCTTAAGGTGAAAAAGTTTGAGAACTGCTGGGGTGGGCCTTTGGACTGTGTGCTGTATGCTTCGTATTTCGAATAGTCTTCTATATTTTACATCTTTTTGTTTTCCTTTTCATGCTTCAGTCTAGACATTTTCTATTGATTTATCATCACTAATCCTCTCTTGCTGATAAACCATCTATGCAGTTCTTAACTTTAAAAATCATATTTTTTGCTTCTGATTTTTTTCCCTCCATTTTAAAATAATATAGATTTAAAAAAAATTTTTAAAAATATTTATTTATTTTTGAGACAGAGAAAGACAGAGCATGAACGGGGGAGGGTCAGAGAGAGGGAGACACAGAGTCTGAAGCAGGCTCCAGGCTCCGAGCTGTCAGCACAGAGCCCGACGCAGGGCTCAAACTCACGGACTGTGAGATCATGACCTGAGCCGAAGTCGGATGCTTAACCAACTGAGCCACCCAGGCTCAGCCCAGCCACCCAGCCCCTAAAATAATATAGATTTTAAGGCTCTGGTGAAATTTTCTGTCTCTCATCAATATTGTTAATCTTTCCTCCCTTTTTTTCTTGTCTTACTAATCATAACCGTTTTAAAGTCCTTTCATGATAATGTCAACGTCTGGATCATCTATGGATCTTGACCTTCAGTCATGTGATCCTCTCCTTTAGCCTGCCTGGTAATTTTGGCCTAATGGGGATAAAAATTGTGGAGGTTCTGGATGACCTATCTTCTCTAAGAAGAGGTTAACGCCTCCACCCTCTTTTTTGTAAGGCAGATAGAGTGGCAGTGATCTTTGTCCCGTCAGAGCTTGCTAGATTCAGGGTTCAGCGCTGGCGAGGCTGTGGCTGTCGGTGGTGCACTGCTGCCTTATGGTATCCTATCACAAAGATGTGTAGCCTTGGAGTGATGATTAGGGCCCCTTCTTTCAGGTGGACACTGAATTCTAATCTTTATTTCCTCTATATCTCAAAACTTCTTAACACCCTGTTCTGCATCTTAGAGGCGTTTTGCTTGTCTTCTTAGCCTCTTGTCCATTGTAGCTTAAGAATCCAGCAAGTTGTGTTGAGGGAAGGAGAGAGCAGTATTCTGTTTCCTTCCCATTTTTCCTCTCCAGGATCTTTACTTCTTAAGTCTCTAATTTATGTCACTTCAGCTCCACAAAACTGTCAAAAACTGATTTCTCTTCCTCTTAGTCATGGCCTTCTGCTCAGTTTCTTTACTGGAAACTTAGCTTTACTTGTGCACAGATTTAGCAAATGCCTCGAGGGGAAAAAGTGACTAAAGAATGTTGGCTCAGCTCTTCTCATTTTTCCCCTGGCCTCCAGCATCTTGTTCCTTTAATTTCTGATTGCCTTAGTGGTACAAGTATATGGAGAAGAGAGGGAGAGAAGTGATATGGAATGAGGTAAGTCTGATCTAATTATAGCAGGACATAGATGATATATGAAACTGATAAAAAGAAAGCAGCAATATTATCATATTTCTTACAGATATGGGCTTACCTCCAGAAATTAAAACCAGAAACATTTAAAAACAGTTTAAAGCGATTTTTTTTTCTGGAAAATTAGAATAGAAATCCAAGAAGCTTAAAGATCTTCAAGCAGGATAAACGTAAGCAACAAAATTACACCAAGGCACTTCACAAAGGAATGACAACAATAGCTCAAAAGATGGGAAGGAGGAAAATGGAGGTATACTCAATTAGTTAAAAAGAAGCAGGGAAAGGAAGCCATTCACATTAATATCATTACATATTTGATTAAATTTGAACCTATTATCTTGCTATTTAGTTTTCATTTGCCCCATTTTTTGGGTCCCTTTTTCCTTACTTTCTTTAACTGAGTGAGATTAACTTAATATTTAGCATTCTGGTGTATTCCATCGTAGGCTTTTTAGATATACCTTTTTTTTAAGTTATTGCTGTAAGGATTGTGATATGCATCTTTAAATTATCACAGTTGCTGTGGCCTCAATGTTTTGTGTCCCTTCAAAACTTGTATGTTAATATCGTAACCCCCAAAGTGAGCCTTTGGAAGGTAGTTAGGACAGGAAGGTGGAGCCCTCATGAATGGGATTTGTACCCTTATAAGAAGAAACATGAGAGCTTGTTCTTTCTCTCTGCTGTTTACAGTGTGAGGATACAATGAGAAGATGGCTGTCTGGTAAACCAGGAAGCGAGCCCTTACTCAACACTGGATTTGCCAGTGTTTTGATCTTGGGCTTCTTAGTTTGCTGAACTGTGAGAAATAAATGTTTGTTTTTTAAGCCATCCAGTCTATGATAATTTATTATAGTAGCCTAAACTGATTAAGACAGCAGTCTATCTTCAAATGATATCATCCCTATTCTTGTGTAACATAAGAGCCTGGGTGGTTCAGTCGGTTAAGTGTCTGACTCTTGATTTCACCTCAGGTCATGATCTTGCAGTTTGTGAGTTCGAGCCCCACATCGGGGTTCTGTGCTGATGGCATGGAGCCTGCTTGGGATTCTCTCTTTCCTTTCTCTCTCTGCACCTACCATGCTCACACTCTCTCTCAAAACTTAAAAAAAAAAAAAAAAAAGATCCTTTCAACAGTATATTTTCATTTCCCCCAATGACCTTAAGTTATTGCTAACATATTTTTATGTCTATATATGTTACAAATTCTACAATTTGTAGTTAATTATTTTTGGTTTAACATTGTTATAGTTTAAGGAAGTTTAAATAATAAAAACTTTTATGTTTACTATTTCCTGTGCTCTTTATTCCTTTGTGTAGATCCCTATTTTGACCTGATTTCACTTCCTTTCTGCCTAAATAACTTCCTCTAATGTTTCTTGTAGTGCAGGTTTGATGGTAACAAATTCTCTAAGATTTTGTTTGAAAAAAAAAAATCTTTATTTGTCCTTAGGTTTTGAAGAATGTGTTTGCTGCATAGAGAATTCAAGGTCTACAATTTGTCCTTTGGTACTTTAAGGATATCTTTCCATTGTCTTCTTGCTTATATAATTTGGATGACAAGTCTGTAGTCATTTTATTTTATTTCTTTGCATCTATTGTGTCCTGTTTTCCTCCTCTGCTTTTAAAGCTCCCCTAGCCCCCTTATTCCTGGTCTTCTGCAAATTCAAGAAACTTTTTCTAACTAATCCAATTCCACACCAAACAGTATTTTACATTACTATAATGCAAAGTATACAGAGTTAAAGTATACAGATTTAAGTGTATAGATTTAAACATTATATTAATTTCTGTACAGGTTTATAATTGCCTTTCATTGTCTTCCATTCTGTCTTTCCTTACTAATTACAGTATTAGCTCCCTCAAAGGTAAACATTCTTGTCTTTTTCCTTTTAGTAAATGCTCAGTAAATATTTGTTAAATGAGCCCATGCTGGAAAAATGTCTAACCCACCTAGAATGGCAAGTTTTCTTAAATTTCTGAGAAAACAGTTTCTGTTTAGCCTGCTGTGGTCATTTTATTTTATTATTTAATTTCATTTAATAGTCAGATTTCTCCTGCCTTTTAAGACTTTATTTTTTGTAGTTTAGTGTATTGTGAACATTTTAAATAATTGCCCCCATTTTTCCTCATGAAGTAAATAATCAAGTTACTCTGTAGACTGGAGAACTGGGATGTGATATGAATAGTGATATTCATAGCTTTGGGAGAGTGACCTAAACACAACTCTTTGTTAGTAAGTAGCCTTTGTTTATTTAGTGATGTTTGGATCATTATTTTGTTGACTTCAGAGTTAACTTGTGTAGGGTAGCAGATTTTTAAAGAAATTATAGGACGCAGACCAGATTGATTGACAATAGATGATACATAACCGATAATAGATGCATGGTGAAAATATGCACTAGACCTCAGGGAGATGTCTAACAAATTTTAATTATAGGGTCATTTCTGATAGGAAGGCAGTTTACTTTCCCCACAGTTCCACATTATAATTCCTAATTCCTTGTATTGAACCAATCATGTAGTTTTAATATTCTCTCTTTTCAGAAACCTGTCTCTTAACATGTTAAGCTAGTCTTTATTTTATCATTTGAGTTGTGGTATCATTCGTTCTGTTAAATTTTATTTTTAGGGCCATTTTTCCAAATAAATCTATACAGATCAAGGTTGTTTTAGATTTTGTTTTTTTTTTCTTTTGGAGTATTAAAAACAAAATCATTTAAGTATCATTTATGATAGTTGAACATATATTTGATTTCATGGTCTAGGTGTAAAGTAAAATCATTGACCAGAGCGGACAGGACACTAAGATGACTCAGTGTAGAGTTAATGACAGGTGAGATCTTAATCAAAGACCATGACCATCACTCAACTAACACTGTTTTGGAAAACAAAGGGCCATATGGCAAGGCTACTTGTGATATGCCAGGGCATTGTTTTGAGAGTATGAACCAGATCATTGATTCTGGATGCTAACATTTGAAAATGATTTCTTGGTGGAGAATATGTAACTTTGGAATTAAGTATTCTCTTAGAATTTCTTTTCAAGGGAAGACACATATGAGAGAAAGGGTAAACAAAATATTTTGTTTATAATTTGCTGTAAAGATGATTTATTACAGTTTAATATTAAACAGCTCAGAAGGCCTAAAATTTATCTCACTTGGTGTTCTAGTTGGTGTTTCTCTCTGACACATGGTGTGAATCAACTGTCCTTCCAACTTGAAAGAGCAGAGAGCTCTCTGACGCAACTCCTTTGTTCTGGGGAATTGTTTCCACTGTGCCTTCAAAAGGGAGGGACATTAAAAGCTTTGGCTCATGACAGTTCTCTCCAAGTTGGACACAGTGGGGGGCTGAATGTTAGTTAAAGGAAGTGGGGTTGGAGACTTCTTCTATAACCTGGACTTATTTATTTTTTTTTTTTTTAAGACTGAACATTAACTTTTTCAAGCTTTCTATTTGACTTTATGAGATTGATGGTCTCTTCTTTCCCCTTAAAATGGAACCAGAAAATCACACAGTTTTATATGTTGGTGTTTTCCAGGGTTCTCTTGTCTTAGATTGTAGCGTTGCTTAGGTTTTTGCCTTCTCCATAGTAGAGTTTTCTTTTGTGAAAATACTCATGTGCCTACATGACAAAGGGAAACATGGAAATGGAAAGTTGAATGACAAAATTATTGTCTCAAAAGATCTCAGTAGACTGGAAAAATAGATTGTAATTGTGATAGGTAGTAAGTTAGAGATTGGGATATCAACTGAGTGAGTATAGCAGTATATAAAAGCAAATTAAAAGATTTTATGTGAGTTTAAGCTCAATATATGGCATGATATGACGGCCAAAACTGTTAAAGCATTATTGTAAGACTGTTTTAATAGAAGCTGAGTAAAAAAGTTAAAGGAGATGTGTCTTTTTTTCCCCTCTAGCTTGACCATGCTTGATTTTAAAATTGCTAATATTTATAGCATGCGTTCTGTGTGTCAGTCATTGTTTTGATGGTTTACGGATATTATGCCGTTTAATCTTCACACAATAACTGTATGAATTGGTTGCTATTATTATCTGCATATTACAGATGTGGAAACTTAAGTATAGAGAAGTTTAATAATTTGCCCAAGGTCACATAGTTAATAAGTAGCAGAACCAAACTTGAATCCAGGAAGCCTGGCTTTGAAGTCTGTGCTCTTGACCACTGTCCTATACTGCCTGTTTTATTATACTTTAAGAAGAATGTTGACTACTGGAACGTGTCCAGAGGGTAAAAACCTGAATTGAAAGGCTGTTTATATGTGGAATAGTTGAATAATTTGAGATTGTTTAGTCTGGAGAAAGGAAGCGGGGGAGCAAGGACTTGTTCTCAGTGGTCCTTTGAGGGCAAAAATAAGATAGATGGTGAAAATTATAGGAAGGCATATTTTATTTTTGTATAAGAACTTTGCAACAGCCATTGAAATGGGATCAGTTGCTTCATAATGAGCTTTCTTTTACTACAGATGTTTCCACAAAAGCTGGACAAGTATGTGATAGAGATACCTAGAAAAAATTGAACTAGTGTCCGTGAGTTTGGGTCGGATCATGTCTGAAGTTCCTTTTTTCTGTACATTTTTTTATATTAAAGAAAAATCTTTAAAATGAGTTAGGCTGTAATATTCTTAAACAAATGCTTCTTTGAAACACACACACACACACACACACACACACACACACACACACGCAGTATTGATTCCTAATGGAAGCATGGCACTTATGGTGGAGAGGAAGGGTGTGTCCTGATGTATTTTTGTCTAAAACATGAAGGTTTTTTTGTAAATAGCATGATGATATTAGTAGGGAGTTCTTTGTATGTCTTGTTAGTGGAATAGGAAACAACAGAAGATGGCCTACTTTTCCAATTTACAAACCAAATTACTTAGTAGTAGAACAAGGTTCCATAATAACCATTGAGGTTCCTCTGTTCCCTTCCCATTTGAAAGCCCATGAAAGAACATTAATTGGTGCACTTCATAGTTGCAATGAAAGGGCCCTAGGAAACTGTCAACATCAGTTTTCAAATTGAGAATTTCAGGATATCATATATATTTATGTTTTAAATACATTTTGAGATTATGATCAATAAGAAGAGAAGGTTCGAATGTAGAAAAGATAGTGAATTAAAAAAATTCTTACCAGTGGGTGATTCCTTCTTGGGTTTGTAGGAGATAGATTGTGAGAAGAAATTCTCATTCTATTTTTTACATTTATTCGATTTTTAGATAATTAATAAACATTAGACTCCAAGTAACCCTGACGTGGTTGTTTTTGTGTGGTTTTTATTTCAGTTAACATTTTATTGAGCATTTATCTATTGTGAACCAGCTACTATTTTAGACTTTTAAAAATGCATTTCCTTTTTTTAATGATAGAAACAATACATGTTTACTTAAAGAAAATGTAAAGTTACAGAAAAGTAGCAAGAAAAAAGTCACAATTGCATTATCCAAACATTTGTATTATTTTGGTGTATTTTTCCACTACCTCCCTCTTGCCCTCATCCTATGTCTCATCTCCTCTTTGTACCCCTTCATCCTTTTCCTTTCATCTTACCCTTTATGTCATTGTAGCAACCTGGGAAAGGTAAATGTTTCTGTGTACTGACAGTGTCAGAAAGGTTGCTTCATGTGTGAAATGATAGTGATTACTCCAGTAGGATTATTTTTGAGCAATAAGTAAGGTAGTGTATATAAAATGTTCAACAGAGACCTTGGTATATATATTTTTTTATTTATTTCTTTTTAGTTCGTTTTTTAAGGTTATTTATTTTCAGAGAGAGAGAGGGAGGGAGAGAATCCCAAGCAGGCTCCATGCTGTCAGCGTAGAGCCTGACGTAGGTCTCGATCCCACAAATCATGAGATCATGACCCGAGCCAAAATCAAGAGTTGGATGCTTAACTGACGAGCCACCCAGGCACCCTGGTATATATATATTTTTAAAAAGCTTACTTTTACTATTATAATTTTGAGCTGGATTTACTCTTTAATGTTGTGGGTGATATTGGCATAGTAAAATTTTCTAGATTCAGTTGCTGGGTGGTCAAATGACTGGCCTGTAATTTTCTGTGCTTTTCTTAGGAGTTGGTACTGTAGGTAACTTCCCCCTTCTGTTCTTGAGCCATCATTACAAACTCAGATGTGTACCTCAGACATTTTTCAGAACCACGATCAGGTGTAAATCGACTTAGCTGTCCCCCATGATGCGTGGTGGGATTTATCTGCATACTCGTATGATAATTGTTTAATAGAACACTTAATCCAGGTTGAAATGATGAAAAATTGCTAAATAACAGGACATTTAACATCGCTCTTTGTTCAGCTCTTCATGACTGTACATTACAGTGTCTAGTCTTTGTATGAGACTGATGGTTATCATTATGATACAGAGTTCTTGACTACTTTTATGTTCTCCCAAATACAAATCTTTAACAGACTGTACCCCCCTCTCCCCCTTATAAAAAAGGACTTTGCCAACAAATTTTTTTCTCTCCTTTGAGAGTTAACTTGGTAATTTCGAGCATATAACCATGATGTTTGGGAGTTATCTAACTGTTTCCATTGTTGTAGCCTGATTGTCCATGGTTTAATCATCAGTAGTTAAGAAGGAAAGCAAAAAATGGCTCCAGGCTGCACAGTACCATAAAAAATTTCCACCTGGAAGCAATTTTTTCTAAAAGCCCTTAGGGACTGCTGTCACCCTCCCCCCCTTCTGTTGGCAAAAAAAGGGCCAGAAACACCAGTTCCCTTCAGAGTCAGGTCTTGTTGCTGTTTAATCATCTTTCTCCTAGCTTCCAGAGAAGGTTAGAGGAGAGCTGGGGAAATAACAAATTATTCCCAGACACTTCTCTTCTCCTACAATAGATTTCCTTGAACTTTCTAAGTTCCTTTTTTCTTCCCCCGATTCCTTCTTTTTCTATTTTGCATTTTAGCTGAAGTACAAACTATTTGTGCTGCTAGAACTTGAACTTACTTTTTTTTTAAGTAAAAATGTTTATTATTAACTCTAGGCTTGTCTTTGGAGAAAGTTTAAATGTTGAAACATATTTCAGGCACTGCTTTAGACCCTTTGTCACTCTATAATGCCTTCTCTGTGGGATACAGGCGTTGTTCCAGGAGTAAACCCTCAAGGAACGCAAGGTCCTATAGGGAAGATAGACATATAAATAAACCATCATGGTGTAGAGTGCTCAGTGTAGTACTCTCTCAAAAATATGAACAAATAAACATTTCGGAACAGAAAAGTATTGATTCAGCTTTCCATCAGTAAATGTTATTAGTGGCGGTGCCCATTCATTTCTAGAATAATACTAAGCATTTGTTGAAGAACTTTAAGGCAAAGCAAGATGATAGTACTTCTCAAACCACACATGGTTTCATAGGTTCAAGGCCAGTTTAAATTTACAGTGTCAAAATAAGGGCGTAAATGGGGTGTTAAATGAGGATGCTGTGGCTATTATCCTGTATCAATTGATTATCAATGATAGGGCTAGGTGCTTCAACAGATTTTGTTTCTTCATTAAAAAAAAACCAAAACATTTTTTAATGTTTGTTTATTTTTGGGAGGGGGAGGGGCAGAGAGAGAGAGGTAGACACAGAGGCTCCAGGCTCTGAGCTGTCAGCACAGAGCCCGAAATGGGGCTCGAACTCACGGGCTGTGAGATCATGATCTGAGTCAAAGTCAGATGCTTAACCGACTGAGCCACCCAGGTGCCCCATTTCTTCATTTTTATAAATATTTATTTATTTATTATTTATTTGATTTATTTTTACAATTTATATCCAAGTTAGTGAGCATATAGTGCAATAATGATTTCAGGAGTAGATTCCTCAATGCCCCTTACCCATTTAGCGCATCCCCCCTCCCACAACCCCTCCAGCAACCCTCTGTTGGTTCTCCATATTTAAGAATCTCTTATGTTTTGTCCTCCTCCCTGTTTTTATATTAGTTTTTGCTTTCCTTCCCTTCTGGTCATCTGTTTTGTATCTTAAAGTCCTCATATGATGAAGACAATATAAATAGATTTTTAAATGTATTCCTTAATAAACTGGATTATTACATCCTGCAATGGATTTTTATTATAGAAGAAGTTGACTTCTTGTGGGAAAAGATGCCTAATGTCGGCATATCAGTAAGTAGGAGAAAAGTAAAACCTTCAGTATGAATCTTCAAAGAATGAACTCACAATTCTGTTTGGTGTAAATGCCTCCTGACGGTGCAGGCTTAAATTTTCTCTGGTTTTATGAAAAGTTAGTTAGGTTCTACCTCGTTGGGAAGGAGGGAATCTTCTATGCCAGGTTATGGTAGTTGTAGTAAGGAAGGAGGTTTTATAGAAGTGAGTTTTGAGCTGAAGCTTGAAGGATGAGTAGGAGTTTGCCAGGTAAAGTGATGATAAGATTCTGGGCAGAGCGACTGCCGAGTACACTCAAGGAACTTCGAGTGGAGTTGTAGAGAGAATGTGGAGAGTGTTCAGAGATAAGTCTCCACCTGGAGAGGGCTTATATATTATGTTACAGACTTGGACTTGATTTTGAGGCAGGTCTTAATTCTAAAAGGGAGTGAGTGTGTTTCATGATCACATGTCATTTAAAGAAGATTACTGCGAAAGAAGTATCAAAGATTGTTAGGGAAACAAGGAGGGAGGTCAAACGGTTGTTAAGAGAGATAATGAGGACATGAGCCGGGGCAGTAGCAGTGGGGGATAGGGAGGAAGAAAAGCATGGAAGTGATATTATGGAATCAGAATTAGTCTTGGTGATTGAGTAGTTGGAAGGAGGCGTGAGGTGGGGTGAGGAGTCCAGGTTAACTTACGGATTTCTAGTTTGGGTGGGTGGTGGTATCTTCAATTAGAGATGGTGACTGTAGGAGGGAATTGGAGGTTTGGGTGCAAGCTAATGATTTCAACTTTTGACACGTGCAGTTTAAGATGTTTTTGAGGATGAATGGTGGTTGGATATTCGGGTTTACAGGATTTGACAGAGGTATGCCCTGGTGTTATTGCTTTGGGAGTCAAAGGTGTTTAATAGTGAAAACTGAAGTATTTATGATATCTCTGAGTGAGTTTGTGTGAGAGTGAGAGGAGATGAAGCCCAAGCAGGTGTTGAGGTCCAGAAGCAAGAAGAATTAGTGGAGACTGAAAAGGGAAATGTCATGGAGGCCCTGAGAGTAGATCTTTAAGAGAGAGGGAGGGGCATGTGGCTGGCCCAGTCAGTAGAGCGTGTGACTGTTGATCTCAGGATTGTAGGTTTGAGCCCTTTGTTGGGTGTAGAGATTACTTAAAAATAAAATCTTCAAAAAAAAAAAAATAAGGGAGAGGGAATGGTTAGCGGTGGCACATACAAAAGAGGAGTCAAGTAAATGATGAACTGAAGAATGAATATTTTATTTGACAGGCTTTTTTTTTTTTTTTGATTTTAGCAAGAATCGGTTCATTAGGGTGATGTGGGTAAGAAAGAAGTTACACTGGGTTGAAGAGCAAGTCCAGTTTGAGGAAATGGAGGCAGTGGGTATAGATTGCTCTTTTAAGAATCTTAGCTATGAGAGGAGAAAGAGTAAGAGAAAGGATGCCAGAAGGCAAATTATCAGAACAGAAATTTTAATTTAACAGTATTTGTTTAAAAAAGAGTAAAAAGGGGGCTATGCTGTTGTTGTTGTTTTTAAGTAGGCTCCATGCCCAGCGCAGAGCCCAGTGTGGGGCTTGAACTCATGGCCTTGAAATCAAGATCTGAACTGAGACTGAAAGTCCAATGCCTAACCAGCTGAGCCACTCAGGTGCCATGGGGCTATGTTGGTTTAAGAGGGGGGAATGTTTTAGAGAAAGAAGTCCATAGGGATGAAACATTTGAAAGTACAGAAATAAAAAGAAGTATTGATGGGACATTCCTGGAGTGGAGGAGAAATGAGAGTTTTTAGAACAGAATTAGTCTTAGATTGAGGTGTGATATCTATTCCATTGAGATAGGAAGGTACACGTTTAAGGGTAGATAGAGATATAGATTATCCTTAACAGTGTGGCTGTCACGGTAGCAGTTACGGCGGTCTCTGTTTCCTTAATTTCATTAGTTTATTTTCCAATAGGCTGTTGTTGATTTGACAGATATTTTGTGACAATTTCCCCTTCTCCACTTTGCCGTGCTATTTAACCAATACCAGGTTTTTAGTAAGCTCTTTAGCTAGGTGCTAGTTAACATTTCTCCACCCTGTTTTTATCTCTCTGAAAATACCATCAAAAAAGCCATCATGTGTGGGGTCCCCTTTCTGCCTTGAAGGAGATCTCCATCACAACATTCTTTTGGTGGCATGGACTATTTTGGTGAAGCCAGTTGTATACCTTGGTATCTGTAGGGTAGAAGAAGATTTAAATGTGTTTGATCTCCTGTGGCAGTGCAAGGACATTTGGGTATAGTCTTCAGTTTAGACTTCCTTAACTAGTATGTGCTTCCCCTGTCCTTGATGATAATATACAGTGATCTACTTTCACCTTTATATACTCTGAGCATCCACATTACCATAGTAAAGGTCTGAATTAAAGTGATAGATGAACTGAAGAAGAGGAAGGAACTTTAAACTCCACTTGACCTTCTGCAGTTTCTCTTTCAACATCATGCTCAAATCTGTTTTTCCACTTTATTTTTAACTTTTGGAATAAACAAAAATACTAATGATGCTTTTATGGAGCTTAATGAGAAGAAAATGTTTCAAGACTAAAAACCATGACACAAGTTAAAAAAAAATATATGAAAAAGAAAAGACCAGAATAAATTCTGGATTTTTTTCTTGGATTAATCAAAACAAAAAGAAAAATGTTCAGTCTTTGTGTCTTGAAGTTCTCCTTGGTTCTGAAAACATTTCAACAGCTAAACTTTGTTTGATGTGATATTATTCAACTGTCTTTGAGATAATCAGAAACCCACATCTTACAGTCAACTAATCTTTGGCAAAGCAGGAAACGATATCCAATGGAAAAAAGATGGTCTCTTCAACAAATGGTATTGGGAAGACTGGACAGCAATATGCAGAAGAATGAAACTGGGCCACTTTCTTACACCATACACAAAAATAAGTTCAAAATGGATGAAAGACCTAAATGTGAGACAGGAAACAATCAAAATCCTGGGAGAACACAGGCAGCAACTTCTTTGACCTCGGCCATAGCAACTTCTTACTAGACACATCTCCAGAAGCAAGGGGAACAAAGCAAAAATGAACTATTGAGACTTCATCAGAATAAAAACCTTCTGCATAGTGAAGGAAATAACAAAGCTAGAAGACAACCTTCGAAATGGGAGAAGATATTTGCAAATGGCATATCTGTTGAAGGGTTAGTTAGTATCCAAAATCTATAAAGAACTTATCAAACTCAACACTCCAAAATAAACAATTCAGTTTAGAAATGGGCAGAAGACATGAACAGACATTTCTCCAAAGAAGATATCCAGATGGCTAATAGACACATGAAAAGATGCTCAACATTGCTCATCATCAGGGAAATACAAATCAAACCCATGATGAGACACCACCTTACTCACCTGTCAAAATGGCTAAAATTAAAAACATAGGAAAAAACACATGTTGGTGAGGATGTGGAGAAAGGGGAACCCTCCTACATTTTTGATGGGAGTGCAAATTGGTGTAGCCACTGTGGGAGACAGTATGGAGGTTCCTCAAGAAGTTAAAAATAGAACTAGCCTATGACCCAGCAATTGCACTTCTAGGTATTTATCCAAAGGATACAAAAATACTGATTCAGAGGGGCACATGCACCTGATGTGTATTGCAGGATTCTCAACAATAGCCAAATTATGGGAAGAGCCCAAATGTCCATTGACTGATAAATGGATAAAGAAGATGTGGTGTGTACACACACACACACACACACACACACACACACACACACACACACACACACACTGAAATATTACTCAGCCATCAAAAAGAATGAAATCTTACCATTTGCAATAACATGGATGGAGCTAGAGTGTATTATGCCAAGCAAAGTAAGTTAATGAGGGAAAGACAAATACCATATGATTTCATTCATATGTGGAATTTAAGAAACAACAGATGAACATAGGGGAACGGGGAAAAAAAGAGAGGGAAGCAAACCATAGGAAACTTTATTTTTATTTATATTTTTCAAGGTTTATTTATTTATTTTTGATGGGGGCAGAGAGAGAGATTGAAAGAGAGAGAGAGAGAGAGAGAGAGAGAGAGAGAGAGAATCCCAAGCAGACTCTCCACTGTCAGTGCGAAGCCTGGGGGGGCCCTGAACCCACAAACTGCGAGATCATGCCCTGAGCCGAAATCAAGAGTCGGACGCTTAAGTGAGCCACCCAGGTGCCCCCAAACTTTTTTTTTAGAGAGAACATGAGCAGGGGAGGGGGAGAAAGGGAAAGAGAGAATCTTAAGCAGGCTCCATGCTCAGTGTGGAGCCCAACACAGGTCTCAATTCCATGACCCTGGGATCGTGACCTGAGCTGAAATCAAGAGTCAGATGCTCAATCGACTGAGCCACCAAGGCACCCCAAGAGACTCTTAAATATATAGACCAAACTGAGGGGTGATGGAGGGAGGTGGGCTGGGGAATGGCTAAATGGGTGGTGGGTACTAAGGAGGGCACTTGTAATGAGTACTGGATATTATGTGTAGGTGATGAATCATTCTGCACGTGAAACCAATTTTACCATTTATGTTAACTAACTAGAATTTAAATAAAAACTTGAAATAATAATAAAAAAAGAAACCTACATCTTAGTCTCCTACCATTCCTTCCATTTCTCCATCTTTAGCATACATGGAGGCTCTCCTCCGGGCCAGGCTTGGTGCTAGAAGCTGGAGATAAAATGGGCAAGACACAATCTCTGCCCACAGGAAATTAATGTTCTAGTAAGAACTAGTAAGAGAAATTGACAAGTGAATGGGCAGTCAGAATATAGTTTAATAAATTCTGTGATGGCATTCATAACAAAGGAGGAACACAGAGTCTCTGGAACTAGAGAAAGTTTCCTAGAAAAATTAAGGTGCAAGCTGAGATTTGAGGAGTGAATGGGAGTTAACTCTTAACTGGAAGAAAATGGGGAAAGCAGTCTAGCAGTCCTGGGAACCGGATTCCTTAGCATTGTGTAGACTTTGATTCACTGTTGGCTTTTTCTTTGATTTACCTACTACCTTTTGAAGACTGAACAATGTTGTGCATTTAGGATACTTTCCTTTGCAAGTAATAGAATATTGAGGGAAAGTGGAAATAAGCAATTTCCTAAAAATTGGAAATTGCCCTTAAAATAGGAAATTTATTAACTCATGTACTCTGAAGTTGGGAAATAGGACTGTTTCAGCATTGGTTCATCATCAAGGACCCAGGTGTTTTTCATGCTTTCCCCCTTGCCATCCTCAGATTGTTGGGGCTGTCTCCTCTCACCTTGGGATGTTTGCTGCATCCCCACACATTGTATTGGACAGTGTCTGAAGTAGGAAAAGCAGTTTCTTTTCCTGTATCCTTCAGGAAAGAAAACGTCTTCTTGGATCTTCACTTTGAGACTTTTCTTTATTTCTCATTGGTGCGAGTTGTGTCACCTATTAACTGGTCGCTGACATGGGGAATGGAATAACCATGATTGGTTGACGGATTAGTTTGTACTTACCTCTTGGAGTAGGATGGGAAGGTGAAACACCAGAACAAATTGGGGCTCTTCCAACAGGAAGAAGAATGGAATAGCTTTTGTGTAGGCACAACTAATAGGCAACGGACTCATCCTGAAGTAGAAGTGTAAGAGAGAGAGAGAGAGCGCGTGCGCATGCATGTGTGTCTTTTTTTTTTTTTTTTAATGTTGATCCATTTTTGAGAGGGAGAGACAGTGCAAGCGGAGGAGGGGCAGCAGAAGGGGGAGACACAGAATCCGAAGCAGGCTCTGGGCTCTGAGCTGTCAGCACAGAGCCTGTCGCTGGGTTTGAACCCACTAACCGCTAGATCATGACCTGAGCTGAAGTCGGTCGCTTAACTGGCCAAACCACCCACGCGCCCTGTGTCTTTGTTTTTAAACCCCTGAAGCATTGTGTCCAGCATGAGCTTTTCCTAATTGTGTTTTCTTTGGGAGTCAGTTCCAGATGTATCAGTAACAAGCAATGCAATTTTCATTATGGCATTTTTACTTTCCTTAGCCTCAGTTTCCTCCATTGTACAATAATAGCTTTGTATTCCGTCTCTAAGACCTCTTTCAACTCTGAAATTTTAGGGGTTCATGGAACCATTTTACTTTCTTTGCTGGACAGACCAATGTACTACAGAGGACACTTCCTAGCTGTGTGAATTTGGCAAGTTGCTTCATCTCCTTGGGTTCAGGTTCTTCATTTATAAAATGGGAATTATGTCTAATTTATAAGGAGCAAAGGATTTAAATGAGATAACATATGCTCATAACATTATTTTCCTCTTTGGACAAACAGATTAGAGCTGATACAGGCTGTAGCAAATGATATAATCCTGTAATGATTTGCTACAGAGGAATGATAAGTATTTGCTGAATAGAATTCCTGAAGTGCCATTTTAGCAGTTAAAATCTGTCTCTTAAAATGCCCATGAAATCTAGGTGGGATGTTTGAAAGTATGCATCAGATATAGCCACTAGGATAAAACATGTTACTCTTTGCAAAAACCTATGTGTGTGTGCACGTGTGTTTGTGTGTATGTGTTTATGTGGTTGTTTTTTGTGTATTGGGTACTTTTTTTGGTGAAATTAGACTCTACAAGGCAGCATTTATGTGGTTGACTCAAAATTTAGGCTATAAAAACTTGTCAATTCCTAAGCATTTCTTGTTTCTCTTTTACTAGGTACTAGAATATTCTTTGGCTTATGACAAATAATGCAGTGGTGCAGTTTGTTTATTTCATAGTCTTATTTAACTGTGGCACACCTGTGGCACCGATACGTTAAAAGCATATAGCTTTTCTGTAAATCCTGCTTTATATTAGAAATGGAAATTTAAATATTAGAGTGCTTTATATAAAGTATCATTTAATAACTAGTTATAAGTCATTGGCCAGGAGGTATTATAGAATACAGGTTTTAGATTTTTAAGCAGTCTCTCTTACTTGGACACAACAAGTCAAAAGTTTCAAGGAATATTAGAAATGGGTCATCACTAGATGGCAGTCTTTCTCTAGTTTAAGTCATTTATTTGGGGTTGGGGGGGTGGGGAAGCTACTCTTTGTTCAAGTGCACTGTTGACTGCAAATATTAGGTTAACTTTCGTAGGTCTATAATCTTTCTAGAATA
The DNA here is from genome assembly GCF_024362965.1 of Panthera pardus. Classification (NCBI taxonomy): domain Eukaryota; kingdom Metazoa; phylum Chordata; class Mammalia; order Carnivora; family Felidae; genus Panthera; species Panthera pardus. The sequence goes on along the minus strand of NW_026526821.1, from coordinate 88,597,405 downwards.
TAAGACTTGTTTATTTTTGCTTTTAACATTTTATATCTGATAGATAATGTTGGTTAGTACTGAGTAAGGCTCAGATACACTTGAAATGCTGGTAGAAATTGAACTGTTAAGTAGTGATCTATAATTGCCTTTTCCTGTGCTGGGCAGTTTGAAGCAAAACCTTTAAATCAGTGATTTTTAACCTCTTTGTTAACCAGATGGAAGCTATGGATCAGTTTCCCCCCAAATTACATATATGTGCTTCTCCCTATACACACATAAAGTCTGGAAAATGTGGATTTCTTGAAACATACCCATTGAACACAAGTTTATTAAATATAGTTCAACACCCCTGTTTTAAATATGTGGGTTTTATGTTTATTCTAACTTTTTAAACTCTCAAGATACTCAAGGGATCCACTGTAAACCTTTGATGTTATTCAACATTATTATAATTAAAGAGAATAGTAGAATCATAAAGGCTGTAAAATAGGAGAAATAGGTAGGGGCTAAGTGATAAGGATGTAGAAAATTCATTGAATTGTTTTGAACCTGTTAACACTATTCTGGAAAATGTATGATCTTTACATTTTATTGACTCAACTTGAAAGTGGAAGTTAATTGTAGAAAGTAGGCTGATACTTCAGAGAATTTGTAATTGATTGCCTTCTATTTCCTAAATGAGAAAGCTGAGGGTCAGAGAAATTAACTGAGTTGGCTGCTTAGTTGCATTGCTAAAACCAAGGCTACACAGTCAGGCAACGAAAATCTACCTTTCTTTCTTTGATTTATATTATTTTATAGGAAGTTCAGGGAACTAGGGAGGCATTATTGACATGTTATGAATTTCTTAATTTGGGGATTTTCTTCTCCTTGAGTTGTCTTTTGTGATATTAATATAGATACTGGAAAGGAAAAAAAGAAGAGATTGTACATAGTAGAAGGAAGTAGATGTGCTACTTAACAGTATTACTAGGTCAAGCTATAACTGAATTTGAAACCAAAGAGTTGTCTAATATTGAATACTTTCTGCTCATGTCATTTAGACTGATACATTTTTACTGGTTATTGCTTTTCTATGAGTGGCAAGGAATATTAGTATCTTCACATGGTAACCTTTCTTTTCTTTCCCTTTGGAAGGAGAAATTTATGTTTATTTGAAGTTAGTTGAAATGTCAATGGTAGATTATGTCTTGTGTTCATATTTCAAATAGCTCCTTCAGGCAAGTGGTTATTCTATATTGTGTCTTTTTTTTAATGTTTATTTATTTTTGAAGGAGAGAGAGACAGAGTGTGAGTGGGGGAGGGGCAGAGAGAGAGGGAGACACAGAATCCAAAACAGGCTGTCAGCACCGAGCCTGATACGGGGCTCGAACTCACAGACTGCGGGATCATGAACTGAGCCAAAGTTGGACGCTCAGCCAACTGAGCCACCCAGGTGCCCCTCTATATTGTGTCTTAATTGTCAGCATGGGGATTGTTTATAATTTATTTGAAGATCTCTCCTCTTTATTTCAAAAGAAGGAGAATGAATATAGATTGCTCTGGGTTTTCTGCAGTAAGTGTTTAGAATTTTTAGTGGAAGCCAAACTTGTATATGTATTATCTGTAGTTACTGCTGAGTTTTGGGCAATGGAACTGATCTGCTGAGGAGAGTATGCAAGATGAGGGTCATGATCTGGCACCCACAAATGATTCTAGAATGTGAAAATGTTGGTAATGAACACATGTGTATTTGTTAAACAAATGTCAGATGTCGAAGAGGTTTTAGAGATAGTATTACTCATTCATTTAGTCAACAATGAATGAATGTTTACTCATTGCCTACCACCTATTTGGCACTGTTTGTAGAGGTACAGTGGTGAATATGGCAGACAAAGTTCTTGCCCTGGAGCTTATAATCTAATTGGGATGGGTTTGGGGGGAGAGATAGACAACAAACCATGGATGATGAGAATGAGAGAGTTGTTTGAAGATTCAGAGAATGAGCATTACTAACATGAGAACAGCAAAAACAAAATTCTTCAGGGAAGAAAAGCCTTAAAAACAACAAAAAAGGCCATTGTAGCTGGAACATAGGGGATGGAGGGAAGCTAGGGGTGGGAACTAGAGAGGAATGAGGTTGGAGAGATAATCAGAGTCTAGATTGTGTAGGATCTTACAGGTTGTGGTAAGGATTTAAGATTTTTATTCCTTTGGTAAAGAGAAGCCATTTTCTTTTTTCTTTTCTACAATTAACCTCCACTTTCAAGTTAAATCAATAAAATGTAAAGATCATACATTTTCCAGACTAGTGTTAACAGGTTCAAAACAATTTAATGAATTTTCCAAATTTTTATTTCTTTGGTAAAGCAGAAGGATAACATATGAATTACTGCTTTATAAAGATCATTTTAACTGCTGTGTGGAGGGTGTCTGAATACAAGCAGGCAGATGGGGAGATGGGGAGATGGAGACTTTTGGGAGGCTATTAGTAGTGTGCCAATGATATAGATTTGGACTAGAATTTTAGTGGAAATAATGGGATGCAGTCCACTAGTAAGATGTTTTGGAGGTTGGATTGTTAGGACTTCTTGATCAATTGGATAGGGTGCGTGATAGAAAGAGGTGGATTGGGAGTAATTCCTGCGTTTGGATTTTGGATTTGGGTAACTGGAGAGTGCTATTAGTTGTGGTGAGGTGGGTGAATGGTGGGAAGGTTTGGGGGAGGAACAGGTTGGAGAGTGGAGATAGTTTGGTGATGGATGATTTTTAAATTTGAGATGGTTTTTAAAAGTCCAGTTGTGATTGTTAAATGGTAGCCGGGTATTTGAGTCTAGTGCTCAGTGCAGTGGTCTGAATTACAGGTGTGGATTAGGAAGTCATTATTATGTACAGGGTATTTTAAAGCCATGGCATGGGATGACATTGCTTGGTAAAAGAGCATAGGTAGAAAAGATAAGTTGTTTTAGAATATTTAGAAAAAGAATAGAGAGGAGGAGTCCAGAAAGGAGATTGAGAAGGCATGTTAGTGAAAGGATAAAAAAACCACACTATTGTGGTATCATGGAATTCTAGAGAAAAGATTGTTTCAAGAAGGGTGAGTGTATCACGTTACAGCAAATGCTGCTATTAAGTGGAGCATGATGAATGCTGACTATTGGGAGGTGAGGAAGGGGAAAGGAGTTTTACTGGAAGGGGAGCAGAGAAATAAAAGATGGAGAGAAGTGTATAGGTAAGGACAGTTTCTTAAGGTCCTGTTTATATACCCATGAGAATGGTTTAGTAGAGTGGGGAAATGTATGGTGTAAGGGATGGATAAAAGGAAATAATTAAAGGTATAAAGTTCTTGATCAACAAAGATTGACAGATAAGAGCTGGAAACAGTTTTTCCTTTGTCACGGGAAAGTGGACAGAGTAAGAGGTAAGAAGGTTCGTTCATTTTAGTGGGAAAAAGAGAAATATTTCTCTCTTTTTCCTGTGAAGTGTGTGGTCAAGTCAGCAGCTGAGAGTGAGGGGGTGGACATTTGAAGAGAGGGGAAAGTAAGTTTCTTAAACATAGTTATTTTGGAGAATACAAAGTGATGTTGTGGTGGTGATGGTGGTAGGGGGGAATAGTTTTAGGAGTATTATCTGGCAGCATGTATTGAGTGCCCAGTTTAGATTTGGGATTATATTGCTAACCTGAGTACCCAGCTCAGCTGTGTTTTTCTCCGGCGGCATCAGCTTCTTGGGTATAGTCGTGGAGTAATTGAATATTTGGCTTTACTCAAAATTGAGTTTTTCTAGGTAAGTTTCAGAAAGAAAGGTGCAAAGGAATTGCAATTCAGTTCTTTCACTTTATGATGATAATTCTGTGATGAATACTGTCACATTTAAATATTTTTCAATGAATAGGAAGCAGAATTTCTATTTTCCTTAAAAAACTGCTCATCTAGAATTGGGTCAATATTAATATAATTGGATTACTCTGTGGTTAATGTACCTTCAGTATGAAATTTCCACATAAATTTGCTTCTGGGTTTATAATTCTGTTTCTGTTTCTTAGAAGTAAATCTGGTGTAATCTTCATACAATTTTTTTTTTTAAAGGTCTGTCTATGATGGTGAAGAACATGGACGATTCATGGAGAAGCTTGAAACTCGCATCCGTAATCATGACCGAGAAATTGAGAAAATGTGCAACTTTCATTACCAGGGCTTTGTGGACTCTATAACTGAACTGTTGAAAGTGAGAGGAGAAGCCCAGAAACTCAAAGTAAGGAGACTCTAAGAGAGACTAACTTTCTGTCCTGTGCTGGGGTTTTGATTAGCGCTAAAGGAGTAGGGAGTACATTACAGGGTCCATGTTTGTAGTCAAGATACCAAGAAAAGGAATTTGTACTGAAATGTAGATAATTGGGACTATTTTAGCTAATAAGAATACAGTTAATACAGAATAATAATACAGAATAAAGTTAAACTTTATTTTGGATAACCATATGTGGGTGAGAACCAGCAACAGAATCAGTAACTGTTTCTTTCAAATAGAAACCCAGTTGACTCTTCGTGTTATCCATCTACTTCCTTGCTAGGTAAAAGCATCACTGTAGGATGAGAGGCTTGTAGAGCGTGGCTGCAGAAGTCTTTGCAGCATGGCAACCAAGGTCACAGGGAAAAAAAAGTCAGTGGTAGCTGTGGTGTATCTTTTACCAAAGTGTGGGAGTTCATTCTTGATATGACAGATTCAAATATAGGAAGGAGATCAGCCATATTGGTCAGGTCCCTTATCTTGGATAAATGATTTTGCTTATTGATCTTAAATCTAACCACTTCACTAAACTCTTACATTATTTCTAATAATCTGTGTGTGGATTTCTTTTGAATTTTCTGTGTAACACTCATATGCTCTGTAAGTAATAACAGCTTTATTTCATTCTTTCCAGTCCTTATGTTTCTAATTTCCCTTCCTTCCTTCCTTCCTTCCTTCCTTCCTTCCTTCCTTCCTCTCTTTTCTTTCTCTTTTTCTTTTCTTTTCTCTTTTCTTTTTTCTTTTCTTTCTTTCTTTTCCTTCCTCCCTTTTCTTTCTTTCTTTCTTTCTTTCTTTCTTTCTTTCTTTCTTTCTTTCTTTCTTTCTTTCTTTCTCTTTCTTTCTTTCTTTCTTTCTTTCTTTCTTTCTTTCTTTCTTTCTTTCTTTCTTTCTCTTCTTTCCTCCCCTCCCCTCCCCTCTCAACTCCTCCCTTCTCTTTCCTTCCTTCTTTCCTCTTGCCTTCTTCCTTTCCTTCCTTCCTTCCCTTCCCCTTCCCTTTCCCTCTCCTTTTCTTCCCCTCCCCTCTCCTTTTTCTCTTCTCCCCTGTTCTTCCTCTCCCCTCCCCTTCCTTCCCTCATTCCCTTCTTCTTTTTCTTCTTCTTCTTCTCCTCTTCCTCCTCCTCTTTCCCTTATTGGAATTTGGATTAAGATCCCAAAAAGATGAACTTGATAGTGAGTGTGAAATTCCTATAAAACAATACATTGGTAAGAAAAGCAAAGAAGCAACTTTATTGAGGGGAAAAATGGGCTATTTAAAGCTACAGTGATTTATCAGCTAATTTGACTGTAAAACCTAACCTGCTTGAAGCTGTCAAACTTTTAAATGTTTCATTTAATGTAAAATTTTGTATTTTGCTGCAGGATTATTAATGTGTTTGATGGTGGGATCTTGTCCTAGTACCCATTGGGTAGAGGTTTTATGTAATGTACAATATGTACCATATTATCTTTATAAAAATCTCCAAATTTCTGGAGTCCAAAACACAGTGGGTCCCAAGGTTTCAAGTAAGAGCTTATGGAGCTGTACAACAGCTATCCAACCTTCTTAAGAAGTGTATTATTTCCAACACAATTAAATCTCTTTTGTAGCCTTCTCAGTTGCTCTCTTTACTCTCCCCTCCAAAAGTAACAGCTCTTCTGGTTTGTTTTTTGTTGTTGTTGTTACTGTGCTTAATGCGTAACTATTTTAGTTCAAATTAAGTTTGATCTGTTTTTCATTCAATATATCAACATTAATTTCAGATGAACAAAACAGTTAAATAGAAAAGACAAAACCATGAAGAAACTAGTAGAAAGTACAGATGAATATTTATGTGATTTGGGGACTGAGGAGTACATTTCTAAACAAAATTCGTAGAGCCAGAAAGAAAATATTTGATAGAAATGGCAACATTAAAGTGAAAGAATCTTTTCTACAAATAAGTTAAAAATATAAATAATAAATAAAAGCTATTTAAAAATACATTTGCCAAAAAAAGAAAAAAATACATTTGCTAAGTGATTAATATCCTTAACATAGAAAAAGTCTTTATAAGTTAAAAGGAAAAATATGAACAGTCTAATAAACTGAGAAATAGACATTAATATATGGTTCATATAAGAAATATAAAGGAACTCTACAATTTAGAAAATTAAAGGAATGCTGACTTAAACAATAAAATGTCACCTAATTAAATGAAAAGATGAAAAAAAGTGCTATTTAAGAGTAGAGATATGATACCAGTCAAACAGGGAATGCCTGGTTGGAGTATAGATTGTTACCCTCTTCAAGGAGAGCAATTTTATTTATGAATACTTAAAACTCCACGTAGTTTTTTTTTTTTTTTGTTTTGTTTTTGTTTTTGTTTTTTTTAAGATAGAGAGTGTGAGTGGGAGAGGGGCAGAGAGGGAGAGAGAAAGAGAGAGAGAGAATATCCCAAGCAGGCTTGTACCATCAGCACAGAGCCTGATGCAGGGCTAGAACTCAGTAACTGTGAGATCATGACCTGAGCCTAAATCAAGAGTCAGACACTTAACTGACTGAGCTACCCAGGAACCCCAAACTCCACATAGTTTTAAAGACTTATTCTAAGGCTATAGGTGTATGTATAAGGATGTTCATATGATTTCTTTTTCATGTGTAAAACTTAATTTAATTTAATGTTTTTAATGTTTATTTTTGAGAGAGGGAGACAGAGTGTGAAAGGGGAGGGCTGGGGAGCAGATAAAGAGGGAGACACAGCATCCAAAGGAGGCTCCAGGCTCTGAGCTGTCAGCACAGAGCCTGTCGCGGTGTTTGCATCCACGAATCACAGGATCATGACCTGAGCCGGAGTTGGACTCTTAACCGACTGAGCCACCTACACCCCCTAAATTTAATTTAACTTAATTATTTTTCCCCTGCCCTGCCCTCTAATGTGTAAAACTTAAAGTCATTAAATGTCCTTAAAGTCATTTAGTAGAAGATTAGTAAAATAAATCTTGGTACGTTCATTTAAAAGAATAATAAACTACAGTGTATTTTAGAAAAATATCGTACATAAGAAGGTATTACAAACGTTTACTTAATGTAGTAAGCAATTAAAAAGTATGAACAATTTGACTATATTTGTCTTTTTTAAAGAATTTTTTTAAGTTTATTTATTTATTTTGAGAGAAAGAGAACGAAAATGCACTGGGGAGGGGCAGAGACAAAGGGAGACAGAGAATCCCAAGTAGGCTCCATGCTGTCAGCTCAGAGCCTGATGTGGGACTCAAACTCACAAACCACGAGATCATGACCTTAGGAAGTTGGACATTTAACCAACTGAGCCACCTTGGCGCCCCAATTTGATTACATTTAAAATAAAAAGTTACAATGAAGTTTTGAAAACTGAAATGGACAATCGAGGCTTCAGATGAACAGAAATATCTGCAATGTCTAAAAACAAAGATATGAGGCTCTTGCCAGGAGCCGTGTGTGCTATTTGTCCTCACTCAGCCATCCCAACTTTCCATTCTCACCTCAGGCTGTTCTTTTCTGTGTTTCTTGTATGTGTATATTCCAAACTTCTCCTCTGCTCTCCGGGCCCCTTGTCTGTGAGGGACAGCATAAAGCTCTGCCTCTGGTCACTGAAGTAGCTATGGGGCAGAATACTTTCCTTGGCAGGACCACTGAATATTGCCCATAATGTTCACCAATTGCTGGTGTCACTGGCCACTTGGTACTCATCTTCCCTTCCTCTTTCTTCCTCCAAATTGTTCCAGGTTGCAAATTCCTTCAGATTACTCAAGATGCCCCTGAGAGAAAGCATGACTGCCAGCTCAGGGTGTTTGACTGCTTCAGGCTCCACTCATTTCCTCTGAAACCTGAGGCTATTAAAGTCTAGCGGCACACCCGGGAGGTTTTGCTCTCGGAGGGATCCATTCAACCTGGCTTAAGAACCTATGAAAATTTGAGATTCTTGAACTCTAGAAAAAATGTTTAGAAAATGGACAAGGTTAAATGTTAACTATTGTCAGTATTATTTTAACATAACAATGAAGAGAAACTACACTTTCTAGAATACCCACTATTTCTTTTGATTCATAGTATATATATTATCTCTCTCTATGTTTATGTTTTCTACATGGAGTAGCATCCTGGATCATCAGGATACTTTCTTCTCTCTCTCTCTCTTTTTTTTTAAATAGACTCCATGCCCAGCATGGAGCCCAACGCAGGGCTCAAACTCAAGACCCTGAGATCAAGAGTTGGACGCCTAACTGACTGAGCCACCCAGGCACCCCGTTTCCTTTCATTTTTATGTTATAATAGTATTGAAATAGTAATTATTTTATTAGAAGTGTTGGTTAGGCTCCTCTGCATGTGTTTAAAATTTTTTTTCTAATGCTTTTATTTTATTTTTGAGAGAGAGACAGAGTGTGAGTTGGGGGAGAGGCAGAGAGAGAAGGAGATACAGAATCTGAAGCAGGCTCCAGGCTCTGAGCTGTCAGCAGAGAGCCTGATGTGGGGGCTGAAACTCATGGAGTATGAGATCATGCCCTGAGCTGAAGTCGGACACCCAACCGACTGAGCCACCCAGGCACCCCACCTCTGAATGTGTTTTAGAACTATCATTTGCATGAGATCAGTTTAGGGTGCCATAATCAGTATTGTTAATAAAAATTGAAATGAAATAGAACAGAACAGAATAGAAAATAATAGCATGTATTACATGGAATTTTGCTTCAAGCATGCATGTGTGCGTGCGTGCGTGTGTGTGTATGTGTGTGTGTGCGTGTTTGCATGTATTCCTTAAACTTGTGTACGGGTTGCAGTGTAAAAGGTTCTTGCAAAGAGTTTGAGGTTAAAAAAAGTTTTAGAAGTTGTGTCTTTATAAGGTAAATAGAGACCATGATTTTGAATTTAGGAGATTCATGGAAGGTGGAATTTCATGAGATATCTAGGATTAAAAAACAAATTACTCTTGAATAACTACTGTGAAGGGGGGGGGGATAGCAGTACAATTCAAGGCATCCCACCCCATTTTTATTCACATAGCTTGAAAGCTTTTTCTTATATTAAGCTGATATTTTTCCTATGTTCTAGTAACATCCATTTATTAGTTTGAGTAATAAGCACTATTTTTAGGGCAGCATCTTTCTTCTGATTGCCCTTCAGATACTTTAGCACCTTTATTGTGATAGCTTTTCAGATATTTGTTGGATAGCTGTTATTTAGGTATAGTGTATAGTGTCCAGGTATAGTATATAGTATCTCTCAATGAATATTTTACCCATTTTTGGGCTAAAATACCCTTTATTTTTCATGTGTGTAGCTTTGAGTTCTTCTCCAAACATACTCCCAATCTAACCGTGTTTCAGTTGTCAGTGGCCTTGCTAAAACATGGCATCTTAATGTAATTCTTATCATGTGGTCTTAGAGTCTTACCATCTTACTGATTCCAGACGAAGGATCAGCAAACTGTGTCTTGCAGGCCAAATCCAGCTTGTCTCCTATTTTTGTAAATAAAGTTTTATTGGAATGTAGCAATGCCCATTCATCTACGTTTTGTTTATGGCTGCATTTTTGCTATAGTGGCTGAGAGGAATAGTTACAACAGAGATTATCTGCCTAGCCCTTTGCAAAAATAGCTTCTTGACCCCCGTAATTTAGACAATTTAGAAGCATTTAGAAGCATTTTAGAAGCATTTAGACAATGCTTCTATTAGTGTTGTCTTAGCTCTGCATTTGGGACAGCTACATTCTTAATTCTTAATTCATGTTGAGCTAATAGTCCAGTAAAGCCAAGTGTTTCACATGTGGTACTATTAAATAGTAAAGAGGGAGTTTGAGGGTTTCTTCTTTTTCTGTTACTTCATAAAGACTTTCTGGAGAAGGTTGGGTTTTATTTTGTCTGTGAAAAAAGGAGGTGCTTGTGGTAATCTGCTCTGAAAATGATACTCCAGGTGTAGTATGTAGTGTAGGGAAAAGTTTTCACATGTGTGTTCCTGAAAAACTAGTTTCTTAAGATGATCCTCTGTAAAAGGGTGTTATGTTAAATAAATGTGGAAAACATTCTGTATGATATCCCCCTTATTGGGCATTCATGGTACATGCAGAATATTAAAGGTTTCAAGAAGTCCTAAATAAAGTAACCTGTTTAGTGGAATTTCCCACTGAATTTTAGTGGGATATGTGGTGTGTGTGTATGTATATGTGTGTGTGTATCTATCTGTGCACTGTGTGCACCTCTGGGTGCATGTGAAGAGTGCCTATTAACATTTCTTGGTGTTCTAAGGGACATAATAGGAAACACTCAGCTAAGGGAATGTCTTAAAAGTGTAAGGAGTGGCCGTTATTGGTGGAAGGGGGGTAGAAAGCCTCCATTAAAGAAAGCTTTAGAAGTTAATATTGCTCATGTTTGTTGTTGTTGTTGCTTAGAGAGAGAGAGAGAGTGAGAGAAGGGCAGAGGGAGAGGGAGAGAGAGAATCTCAAGCAGGCTCCATGCTGGGCATGGAGCTTGATCTCATGACCATGAGATCATGACCTGAGCCAAAATCAAGAATTGGCTGCTCAACTGACTGAGCCACCCAGGTGCCCCTGCTCATGTTTTGATAATATCCGACATGGTGAGGAAGTTACTATTCTGTATACTTAATTTTTTTTATATCAGTCGAATCTCCAAAAGTGGATGTCAAAAAACGTGGTGCCGGTTCCTTTAAATTATGAACTCTAGATAAATTTTAAGGTCTGTTTACATAGTTTTGACTATCTGATGGATTGATTAATTTTGAAAAAAAATGGGAATACGGAGGTGTTAGGAACTATTTTGAATTAATGATCCAAAAGAGGCCTCTGGGTGGCTCAGTCGGTTAAGTGTTCAACTTCAGATCTGCCCATGGTCTTGCAGTTCACGAGTTCAAGCCCCACGTCAGGCTTTGTGCTGACAGCACAGAGCCTAGAGCCTGCTTCAGAGTCTGTGTCTCCCTCTCTTTCTGCCTCTCCCCCAGTCGTGTTCTGTCTCTCTCTCTCTCTGTCAAAAATAACAGCACAGTTAAAAAATTTTCAAAAAGAATTAAGATAAAATGTTTTCTAAAATTAGGATAATAGGGGCATCTGGGTGGCTCAGTTGGTTAAGCGTTCAATTCGTGATTTTGGCTCAGGTCATGAGCTTATGGTTTGTGAGACTGAGCCCCGTGTTGGGCTCTGCACTGACAGCACAGAGCCTGCTTGAGATTTTCTCTCTCCCTCTCTCTCTCTGCCCCTCCCCTGCTTGTGCTCTCTCTCTTTCTCAAAATAAATGAACTTAAAAGAAAAAAAAGAATAAAAAAAATAAAATTAGGATAATAAACGGAAAATTTGACCTGAGTTAAAAGTTCAGTTTACACCCAAGTTTTCCAGGAATACATTGGTGAAGTGAGGAATATCTATGGGAAAATTTGTTCTTTGTACATATAGTAGAGATGCTAAGGTTCTCTGGGTAATTTTTTCTATTTTCTGTTTTCTCTCTTTTCTTTCCAAAACTCAGGTGTGATCTTTGGTTGTTATAGTGTCTTAGTTTGGAATATTCTAAGCTGAACATGTCAGCCAGTAAATTTGTTTTCTTTGATTTTTAAAAATACCATGCAGTAGAAAACATTGAGTAGAAAAGTTGATAGAATTTAGACCCAAGAGAATGCCATCAAACCAAAACGTGTTGGGATCCTGAAAGTATCTGAATAACTGTTTTTAGTCTTTTCATTTAAAATGTTGATCTTGGGGTGCCTGGGTGGCTCAGTCGGTTGAGCGTCCGACTTCGGCTCAAGTCATGACCTCATGGTCCGTGAGTTCGAGCCCCATGTCGGGCTCTGTGCTGTCAGCTCAGAGCCTGGAGCCTGCTTCAGATTCTGTGTCTCCCTCTCTCTCTGTCCCTCCCCCACTCATACTCTGTCTATCAAAAAATGAGTAAACATTAAAAAATTTAAAAAAAAATGTTGATCTTACCCAACAATTGTCTAAATGCTTGTTTTTTTATGAGTTTAAATTGTCTTCTCTCCACAGAATCAAGTGACGGATACTAATAGAAAACTGCAACATGAGGGAAAGGAAGTAAGGCCGGTTTACCTTTTGAACAAATCTTCTGTTTCCTGTCATTCTCTTGTGATGACTGCATTCTTGATGGCTTAGAAGACCAAGAGCAGTGTGTTGGAGGAACTTGGACGTTATCATTGCTTCTCCTAATGTTTTTCTGAATTAAATGAATATAGCCGCTAGAAAGTGTAATGAGAAAGGATGTAGCTTTTCTAGTATATGTGCTGCCAAAGTGAGCACAAGGATGTAGCTTTTCGTAGCTGTGGTTTTAAATCACTTGAGTGGCCACTGCTGTTCTCTCTGTTTGGAATGCTTTTTCCCCAATATTCTACTTCAGACTTTGCTCAGATGTTCCCTTCTTAATGATGCCTTTTATTTGAAATTGCAGACTCGCTCTCACTCCTGCATTCTTTTTAGTTTTACTTTTCGTGCTTTATTTTTCTCCACTGCACCTATCGTGCTCTACTATTACATATTTTTAGTGGTATGTTTGTTTTCTGTCTGTCTCCTTCCATTAGAAATTAAGCTCCGTGAAGTCGGGAATTTTTGTTTGTTTTATTCATTGCCATATTCCCTCTGCCTGCCTAAACAGTGACTGGCACAAGGTGGGTGCTCCATAAATACTTGTTAAAAAGTGAATCAGTGATTCCGTTAATTGATATAATTGCCATTTAAGCCATCACAGTTTACAAGATTATTTTACATCCTTTTTCTCACTTGATTCCCATGACAGGCCTATGATAAATCAGGACAGGTATTATCGCCATTTTATTGGTGAGGAAACTAAAACAGATGATTTGCTAAAATTTGCATAGCAATTATTTTCTGACTTGCAGACCATCACTGTTCTTTGTGTCATGTACTTTTATTACCGACTAGTACTTACTTTTAATAATTTTTAAGACTAGCTTTTGATTGTTTTATCAATGACTTAATCAGGGCTGTTCTCTCTCTCTCTCTCTCTCTCTCTCTCTCTCTCTTTTTGTATGGTATTACCTAAGCAGATAATGTTTTTTAGGTATAGGTTCGGGATGAGTACCACAAAAAGCCATGTAGATTACTGTTTTTTGAAAGTTTGTCTCACATATTTAAAATTACACAGAGAATGCAGTTTCTTCTAGTTGTAGTGTGGTATGACTTCAAATGGGAAGGAAAAGTGAGTTACTCTTCCCTAAACTGGAACTCTTGGAAAAGCCATAACCTCTAAGCATGTGGTTTATTTGTTAAAATAGAGATTTAGTTGAAGATTATGTTTAAAACCCAACTGAAGCAATATAGGGAGGACTGTTTCCCTCAAGGAGCCTCGCACTGATGAGAGAAACATAGGATCTTCTCAGAAGATTTGATGAAACCAAGCATAATGAAGGGTCTGAGTAAGGCTTGGAGAAAATCTGCAAGTTTTTTCTTTTCTTCTGGATAGCCCCTGGATTTTAGGATTCCACTTTAGCTGGCCTTTTCCAGTATAGTATGTATCTTGGGGAGAAAATGGGAAACCACGCAGGAATGTTTTACTAGTTGAGAAAGGCAGTTTCTTAGTTCACTTGGCAGGTCTTTCTATGAAACTGTCTGGGATTTTCTGATGAATTGAACACAGGGTGGAAAAATGTGACTGAAAGCTTTTTATTTACAGCTACTGGCATAATTCAGTTTTTTTTCCTCTTGCCAAGCTGGTAATAGCAATGGAAGAGCTGAAGCAGTGTCGACTACAACAGAGAAATATTTCAGCCACTGTTGATAAATTAATGCTGTGTCTTCCAGGTGAGGAGCTGGAAATGGACTAGGATTCTTGATGTAATTCCTTTAGCTTTAATAAGTTTTTCACTTGCTCTGAATAATACTTATATGCTCTTTTCCCCCTTTTCTTTCAAGTCCTAGAGATGTATAGCAAACTGAGGGACCAGATGAAAACTAAAAGGTAAGATTTTTTTATTGAATATTTTTTATTATCTAAAATTTCTGTTAATTAGGATAGTTTTAAGGTCCATATTTAGCCTAACCTTTCAAGAAATAATTAAGTCCGTATAACATCCTCTCTAGCCTTTTGTATATCTGTTGATTCATCCTGAGACTTACTTACATACACTGCTGGTATGCTGATGTATTTTGCCATATATCATGTTTAATAAGAAAAACACTACTCATAGTTTGGTTTTTAGAAGACCTGGTCTTTCAGGGGTAAAACACGTAACTTTTAGTGGTAGTTTATTGGAGAAACATGCTTTGGTTTAGTATTGTAGTAGAAAAATGATTACTGGTTCTGGTGCAGGGGTGACTTAGGGTTCTTCACTGAAACAGAATCAGTAGAGAGAGAGAGAGAGAGAGAGGGAGGAAGTCTATGTGTAGAGTGAGGGAGGGAGGGAGGTATTGACTGATTGATTTTAGGGAGCTGGTTCACATGATTATGGAGGCTGTTGTTTTCTTCTGGTTTTATTCCAGAGGAATGTCTATAGTGACTCTTCCGCTCTTCTTCCCAAGCTAGAGTAAGCATCCCCACCCTCCCTACCGTGGAGTGTGCTGCAGTATGAGGGGGTATGTGAAGCTGTCTGATAAACAGGACACATCTTTCTGGAATGTTGATTTTTACCTAGGTTTCAAGGGAAAAAGTATAGAATTAAAATGTGATATTGAAATAACAATAGAAATATTGTTAATAAAACCATTAAATCCTCAAGAATTTTAAAGCCTAAAAAGCATGAAGCATCAAAGTGTTTTGAATTTCTTAGACACCCATCTTTTTCCCAGGAGGATGTGTTCACATATGAGAATGTAGGTAAGATAATAGGAGAAGTTCTGTTCAGTGAGATATGAAAGTAGTGTTATTTTTCTGATAACCTCTTAGTAACGTTCTAAAATTACAGAAGATTACAGAGAATAAAAAAAAAAAAACACTGTGTGCCAGCTTCTCTGAATTAACAGATATTAATAATTTTCCAGTTTTGATTTATATATATATAAATACACATAGACGTATATAGACATATCTGGACAGAGAGAGGTAAAGATAGACATTTTTTACAATTACAGATAAGATTTATGTCCCTTTCCTTAACCCTATTCCTTTCACTACTCCCCTGAGGAAACCAGTATCATAAATTTGGTGTCTTTCTAGTCCATGTTTTTAACGTCTACAAATCATATATTGTATTATTTTGTGTTTTTAAAAACATGTACATGAATGGTTCTCAGTCGGTTTTTTTTGAGATTCATTCATTCATTCATTCATTCATTCATTCAACAAAAATGAATGGAGTACTTACTATATGCTAGGCATTGTTCTTGGGGATACAGCTCTGAAGAAAACAGACAAAAATATCTGCTGTTATGGGGCTTCCACACTAATGGAGAATTTATTTATGTATATAGATCTAGTTCACTTACTTTAATCCTTCATAATAGTCCATTATGTAAATAATTCACATTTCCCCTCTCATTTCCAGTAGTTGTTATAAGTGCTGTGCACCAATACTTCCAGCTCAGTCTTCTTCTGGCGCCATAGTAGGATTATGTTTCCTGGGCTCCATTGGGCTGTGTGACTGATAAGATGTGAGCAGAAGTGGTGAATGTTACTTTTGGGCTTAGCAGTTACTTTCTAGCACAAGGCCCTTCCAGAGGTCTGTTTTCCTTTGGGTGTGACCAATGGTAACTTTCAAGATGTTGGTTGAATCCCTTAGTAACTGCAGTGAACAGAACTTCTCTGCCAACCTGGCATGGGTGTATAGTATGAGTAAGTTATAAATCTTTGCTTTAAGACACTGAGATTTTTGGGATTGTTGTTGCTACAAGATAGCTGTCCTCACATACTGTGAAGGACATTTGATGTGTCTCCAGTTGTTTGCTATGCAGACGGTGGTTCAATAAATATTCTTGTTTGTGTCTCTTTGTTCACACATTCAGGGTTTCTTGAGAACTATGTTCTTCACATGTTGCTATATATACAAATCACATGGGGATTTGTTAAATGTAGATTCTTAATTCAGTAGGTCTGAGGCCATTCTGGAGATTAGGCATCTTCTACCAAGCTCCCAGGTAGTACCAGTTCTGCTGGTATATGGTTTATACCTAGAAAGAGATCGGCTGGATCAAAAAAAGGATTTTCATGTATTTGTTCTTACTAGGTATTATTCTCCAAAGTGATTTATCAATTTAGACTCCCACTGTCATTTTTTGGGGGAGGTCTGTTACTCCACCTTTAGGTAACATCTGTATTGTGAGACTTTGTGGTTTTTGCCAGTCTGATGATTATGAAATGATAGACCATTATTCTGCGTTTTCATTTTTTTGATTACTAGTGAGATTGGTTTTTGGACATTTGGATTTTCTTTCATTATTTTGCCCATTTTTCTCTCAGGTTTGTTCTTGTTGTTTTTTCATTTATTAGAATTCATTAATATGCTTTGGATACCTTTTCCTCTTACTAGGAATATCCTGCAAATATTTTCTTTCAATGCATGGCTTGTCTAATAACTTCGTAAAGTTAGTGCTTTTTGTTGTTATAGTAGTTGTAAATTTTGTTATTATCATTTATTTTGTGGTCTTTAAAAAATTTTATTTTTAAACATTCTCAAGTACAGTATAAATTAACTGTGTTTTTTCTTGAATCAGTTTTAAGTTGCTAATGTGACACCCTCCCCAAATACTTTAGTGTGATTTCCGAGCAATAAAGACACTCTTCTGTGCAGCCACAGTGCAACAGAGAATAGAAATTAACATTGATATTTTAGTAGCATCTAATCCTCATACCCAATTCAGATTTTGGTAATTATCTCAGTCATGTTCTTTACAGCAAAAGAATCCAGTTTAAAACGTGTGTTGCATTTAATGGTCATGTCTCTTTATTCTTCAGCCTGGAACTGTCCTCAGTCTTTCCTTGACTTCCATGACTTTGCCACTTTTGAATATTACAGGCCAATTTTTATGTAGAATGCTCCTCAGTTTGGAGTTGTCTGATGCTTTCTCATGGTTAGATTCACGTTTTATGTCTTTGGCTGGAATATCACAAAGTGGGTGCTGCGTTCTCATTGCATCTTACAGGTGGCACATAAATTTTATTTGTCCTATCAGTGATGATGTCCACTTTGATTACTTGATTAAGATGGTGTCTTTCAGACATTTGCATTGTAAAGTTGCTCTTTTTTACATTTGCAATTAAAAATTTTGTGGGGAGGTATTTTATAGTTATATAAATTAATCATTTGTCATCAGATTTTCACTTTAATTTTTTTTATGTCAGTATGGACTCACAGTTTCTTATTTTATTTGATGAGTCATGATTTATTAGTATGATTTGTTTTGTTCAAATTATCCTGAATGGCACCAGTGGTGCTTCTGTGTCTGGCTTCTATGTCCTTTTAATATGTCCTCTTAATTTTTTGAGGACTTTGTTACGAAGGAGGTATTTTTCAGGTTCATCTTATACTCTGCCTGTTGCAGCCCTGGAGTCAGTCAACTCTCCGAGTAACTATGGTTCTTTTGGTAGAGAATGTTATGTAGAAGCCAGGATATATGTGCTTGGTGTACTCGTTAGTGAGTAACCTGGTTTTCATTGCTTTTAATACATTTACTTACTGAATCATTTCCTTGTATGAAACTAATCACGTATCATCGCTGTCACTGCAACTCTTTACCTTCTCAACACTGCACACTGAGTTGCCCTCCTCTATGGTATCCTCCGTACTCCACTTGGGCTGTAATACTGTAAGTCCTGGCTGAATGCCCTTGTCATCTCTCCTGGGCTCTGACACTCCATGCCAGGCTGCCTTCGTATATGGACATCCTCCACACTCCACTAGGTCCCTTGCACACCATGCTGGTCCATCTCAAAATTGTTCAGGATATTCCCTTATAATTTTAACATGTGTGGGCTCTGTAGTAATGCTTTCTCTTTTGTTACTTAGTTGATAATTTGTGTCTTTTCTCTCTCGGTCTCTTTGATTCTTCTAGCTACAAGTTTATCTGTTGCACTAATGTTTTTTCTGAAAAGCATCTTTAGGTTTTACTGTTATTTACTGATTTCTGCTATTATTTTTAGTATTTTCTTTCTCCTACTTACTTGAGGTTTAATTCCCTCTTTTCTAGCTTTATAAGGTAGATTTTGGTTATTTTCTAATGTAGCCATTTAAAGCTGTACATTTTTCTCTTAGCAGTGCATTAACTGCTCTTACCTGTTTTATGATGATGTATTTTTCCCCCTTTTATCTCAAATGTTTTAATTCCTTTGTGATTTTAGAAATTTAATCTCATTATTTAGAAATGAATTGGTTAATTTCCAAGTAGTAGATTTTTCAGGTTTAAAAAAATTGATTTGTAATTTTAGTTCACTGTGTTCATGAATGTAAGATGTATGATTTCAACTTTTTAAATGTTTGGTGAAACTTGTTTTAATGGCCCAGCATATGGTCCGTTTTGGTGAAAATTTCATGTATACCTCAAAATTATGTATATTCTGTTGTTGAATAGGGCATTCTTTAACCGTTATTTAGATACCCTTGATTAACAGTGTTGTTCAGGTTTTCTACATCCTAGTGATTTTGTATTTGTCAATTGCTGACAGTAATGTTGAGATTGTCTGTTATGATTGTGGATTTGCAAATTTCTTTTTTCTGTTCTTTCAGTTCTTGCTGTTATATTTTGAAGCTTTCTTGTTGGGTGCATATACATTTAGCATTGTTATATCTTCGTTATATCTTCTTGATGAGATGACCAGTTTATTATTATGAAGGTTCCTCTTTATCCCTGGTAATATTCTTTTTTTTTTTTTTTTTTTTTTTAAATATATGTTGGGGTGCCTGGGTGGCTCTGTCAGGTGAGCGGCCAACTCTTGATTTTGGCTCAGGTCATGATCCCAGAGTTGTGGGATTGAGCCGTGCAGCGGGGCCCGTTCTGAGTGTGGAGCCTGCTTGAGATTCTTTCTCTCTCCGACTCATGCTCGCTCTCTCTCTCTCTCTCTCAAATAAATAAAACAAACAAACAAAAAAATGTTGTTTCGTATTAACATAGCCACTACTGCTTTTTGTTTAGTCTTTACATGGTCTATTTTTTAATATCCTTTTTATTTAAAATATTTTAACAGCTTTTTTTGAGATATAGTTTCTACATTATTAATTCATCCATTTAAAATGTATAATTCAGTGGTTTTTATTGTATTCACAGAGTTGTGCAGCTATCACTACAATCAATTTTAGAATGCTTTTATTCTTTTCAAAAGAAACTCTGAGTCCCTTAGTTGTTACTACCCTCCCCCCAACCCCGAACACACACACAAAACTTGCCAGCTACTGGGAACTACTAATTTACTTTCTGTCTCTATAGATTTGCCTATTCTGGACATTTACTATAAATGGAATTCTACAATATGTGGTTCTTTGTGATTGGCTTCTTTTGTTTAACATAATATTGTCAAAACTCATCCATGTTATGCCATATTTCAGTATTTTGTTTCTTCTTATTGCTGAATAATATTCCATTGTATAGATATACCACATTTTATTTATCCATTCATCAGTTGATGAACATTTGGGTTGTTTCTACTTTTTGGCTTTTATGAATAATACTGCTATGAATTTTTGTTTCAAGTTTTTGTGTGGACATATGTTTTCATTTCTCTTGGCTGTATACCTAGGAATGGCATTGCTGGATCCTGTGGTAACTCTATGTTTAACCATTTGAGGAACTGTCAGACTGTTTTCCTAATCAGTTATGCCATTTTGCCTTCCACTAGCAGCATATGAAGATTTCAATTTCTGCAAATTCAGTATGTTGGTATTTATTATTGTCTGTCTTTTTGATTATGGCCATCTTGGTGAGTGTGACATAATATCTTATTGTTACCCTTTGTTTTTGAAAAATTTTTTTGAAGGGCATAGAATTCTAGGTGTAAAGATTCATTAGTTAAGATGGCATTTCTTTGTCTTCTTGTTTATGTGGTTTCTGAAGGAAAGGTATGTGAGCAGTCTTTGTCACTCTGTACTTAATGTGTCTTTCCTTAAGCTGTCTTAAAACTTTTATCTGTGTCATTTTTTCTTAGCAATTTGATTTTGATTCACTTTGGTGTCCATATGTGTGTATGTGTGCATTTATGTGAATTTATCCTCCTTGTGGTTTGTCTAGCTTTTTGGATTGTAGGTTTATAATTTTCTTAAAATCTGGAAAATGTTCAGATACTGTTTTTCCAAACATTTTTTTCTGTCCTTTTCCCATCCTCATTCTAGGACTTCAGTTACATCTGTGTTAGACAACTTTGAATAATCCCGTAGATGACTTGAAGATCTATCTTTTCCCCAGTATTTTTTCTCTCTTTGCCTCATATGCGACAGATTTTATTGCTGTGTTCAAGTGCACTGATCTCTCTCTTTTGTATTGTCTAATCTTCTTTTAATCCTATCCAGTGATATTTTCATTTCAGATAATATGTGTTTCATCTTTAGGAGTTCCATTGTTTTTTTTTTTTATGTTTTATTTCTCATTTTTGTGTCTTTCATTAATTACATGTATATTGCTCTGATATCTCTTTTCATGTACTTCTTTGCTAGTTCTGTCACTTCTGGCATTTTGGATCTCTTTCTGCAGACTGATTTTGTTTTTCCTAGTTGTAGATCAATTTGTTGGTTCTTACCATATCTAATAATTTTTGATTGGATAACGAACGTTATATTATGTTGCTGAGTGTCTGGAGTTTTGAGAGCCTTTTTTCCCCTTAGAGAGTGTTGCTCTTTGTTTTGGCAAATAGTTGAGTTGTTTGCAGATCTATTTGATCTCCTCAAACCCATTTTTAAAGTTTATTTTTTTATTTTTGAGAGCGAAAGAGAAAGAGTGCGTGAGCGTGCACATGGACGGGGAGGGGCAGGGAGAGAGGGAGGGAGAGAATCCCAAGCAGACTCTGCGCCAGGAGTGTGGAACCTGATGCGGGGCTTGAACCCATGAACTGTGAGATCATGACCTGAGAGGAAACCAAGAGTCTGATGCTTAAGCCACTGAGCCACCCAGGCATGCCCCCTCTGCCCCCTCTTTTTAATCTTTGGAGCTGCACCTTCGTTTCACGGGTAGTTCAGAGCAGTATTCATGTACTCTGAATAACTCAGGAATTCCTAGGGATTCTACACCAAGGTTCCCCTGCATTGTCTGAGCTCTTTGAAGTGTTTATCATACATCTTCCTGGTGTCTTTCTGTCTCTCCCTCCCTCCCCTCTTTCCCTTCCCTGCCTACCTTTCCTTCCTTCCCTTGTTTTTGCCTGTCTGTGTGGAATCCCACTTTTTCTATGACTGACTTAGTACTCGGCAAAGACTTAAGGGAACCCCTGTGTTGATTCTGTAGATTCTGCAGTCTTTTTTTTCTGCATTGCTCCCTCTCCCTCTTTTTGTTTGGATTTCTGCTGTACAACCTAAAGTTGTGTCAGCTTTTCTGAACTTCTGTCTCTGACTCTAACTCTGCTAAGCTGCTGGGCTCTGTTTAGGTTTTCTTTGTGTCCGTGATGTAGAAATCACATTCAGGTAGATAATCTGCATAATTATTAAACTTACCTTTTTTGTCTCCCTTTTATCAGACGCCACTGAATGTCCACTATCTGAAAACAGATTTTATATGTTAGCCAGTATTCTGCTTTTTAAGATTGGGAGTTCGTGACTGTTCCTTGTTACTCCTTCATGGCTGGAAGCCTAGTTGTTGTTTTTGTTTTTGTTTTTGTTTTTGTTTTAAGCTCTAAATACTGATAATACTTCTAGGTTTTATGCTTCCTAAGGAAAGATATCTGACCATCTTTCTACTTGTTAATACGGTGAAAGGATTAAATATTTGTTAATGGTGCTTTTTGATTAGGAAAGGCACTAATATTTCCTGTGGTGAGAGCTTTCATTTCATATTCTTATCATACTCTGAATTTATAAAAATTTCTCATGGATAGTTGTGATCTGCTTTAAAAGATCACTTATTAGGATTTTAAAAATCATTATTGTGAAAGAGTTCTGTACGATGGCAAGAAAGGACCAAAATTTAATTTGCCTAGAATTAACATTCCTCTTCTCACAATAGCATTCAACTATGTCTAAATTATTCTGACCTTAGTTATCCAATTTACCGGATTATTTAAATGTCTTTCCCTTCCTTCTTCTTTTATATTCCCTGCTTCTGTTTCATTTACTTTCTTTCTGCTCACATTTCTATTAGGGAGCCTAATGAGAGGGAGACAAGGAAAACTAGCACACATGCAAATGAAACTTAGGAATTTGACTTTTGATTCCTTTTTAATAATGTTTAGAGGTTGTCAAAAGTAATGTCAAAATCTGGTTTTAGATTTCCATGGCAGCTGGCAATAGAAATTTTTTCTTTTGGTGTCTGCTATACAGGTGTTTAATTGGCTATCATTCTTTAACCTGTCACAGATATTGAAATACACTAGAAATTTGAATAATCTTATTGGACTGTTATATTTGGAGCATGAATATGCTAGGGGAAGGACGATGGGGAAATAAGATGACATTCTTTGTTGCCAGGAATCACTGGGTTTTGTACTAATTAGCCTTGAAAAACGTGGAGTTATTTGACAGACCAGATGTTTTCAGCACGCAGCCATGTGTCTCATCAGTGAATGTGCCTGTGTCCGCAGGCAACACTGTTAGATTTTTCTCATTCTATAAACAATGTTCCAAAATATAACTAAACCCCAAAGTGTGTTTATCTTTTTGGCTTAATTTCTGGCTTTCTATCCTTTCTAAGGTTTCTCTCTAGAGGAATTGCATTTTATTGCACATAGCTCTTCATACCTAATTGTAGTATAAACACCATTCTGTTTACGCTAAGCCATGTGAATTTTACTGTTTTTGAGTCTGTAAAATTGTAATAAATAAAAGCAACCATTTCACATTAACTCTATTTGTACTTTTATTTCTAAATGTAGGGGAAATAAATCTTTCTACCCTCTATTTATTTGTACTAAGATTTTGATTTTTGGAACATGTGAGGGAAAAACAATAAAAAAATCAGTAAAACCAGTCTCTCGTCCTTAGTGTTTATGGTACTAAGTACATTGGAGTGAGAAGAACTTAAGTATCTACCATGAAATTCATTCTTAAAATCTGAAACAGAGCTATCAGTTCTTTTATTTATAAGATCAGAACTGAGTTTTCCTATACTAAATATATCATGGGAAGTATGGAAATTAGGAAATGAAAAATATGAGGAAAATTGTCACCCATAATGTTGCTATCCAAAGGAAAAAAAATCCTGGCTTAACATTTTCGTGTATATCTTTCTAGACATTTTCTGTGTACTTATGTATGTGGGTATGAGTGTAGTTAGTAATACATAGCTCATACATGTACATATATTCATAATTATACATGTATACATATTTACAATTTTGTAAACATTATGATTATACCTGTAAGTTTTATTTTTGCCATAACTTTTACTCAACAATACTGTAAACATTTTGCTTTTAGTCTTTGACTACATTGATATATCATGATGTGTTTAGCCAACTCATTGTTATTAGACACCTAGATTAGCTTTTTATTGGCTAATATAAATGGCTACAATTCAGGAGGCTTATATATCTTTGTAAACCTAATATTTCTTTTTGGAAATGCAACTGGTTAGAATGCTTGTCATGGTAAAATTCTTCCCTGAAAACTTGTTTCATTAATACAAATTTGTTTACCAGCAGGTAGTAAATTCTCATTTATTGAAACCTCTGATAATAATACCCATATCTTTTGAGAAATCTTTGGGAGTTTGAATGACAAAACTATGTTTTTGATTTGTATTTTTTTACATATCTGTTCAATTCTACACCCCCCCCCCCCCCCCCCCGCCCCGGCCAATATATTGGCCTTTTCAATGTTTGTGACTTTTCTTTGCTCATTGCTTTTTGTTCATTGCTTTAAAAAAAAAACCTTAAGTTTTTCTGTTGTCAATAATCTTTACCAAGTTTTTGTTTCTTCGTTATTCTTATTTTTTTTAATGTATGACTTATTTTGATTTTACTTTGTCAACCTTATTAATTTTAGTTTTATTTGTTCTCTTATGCTTATGGAAGCTTTCCTACCTATCAGATAAATATTACTTTCTTTACTGTTGCATTACCAGCAATATTTACTTCTACCTAACCAGCAATATTTCTTTTCTTAAAATCTATTGTATCTGATATAAATATAGTCACTACAGCACTTTTATGATTACTTTTCCCATGGTATATTTTATTCCATCTTTTACTTTAATAACCTACTTTTATCTCTGAATCTAAACTGTGTTTCTTGTAGAGGACATATAGTTGGATCATTCTTTTTAAATCCTGTCTGACAATTTGCCTTTTTTTTTTTTAAGTTTATTTATTTATTACTTAAGAGAGACAGAGATAGCATGAGTTGGGAAGGGGCAGAGAGAGAGAGGGAGAGAGAGGGAATCCCAAGCAAGCTCCACTCTGCCAGCACGGAGAGCTCCGACATGGAGCTCAAATCCATGAAACCCCAAGATCATGACCTGAGCCGAAACCGAGTTGGATGCTCAGCTGACTGAGCCACCCAGGCGCCTCCTGTCTGACAATATACCTTTTGACTGAAGTGTTTATTAGTCCATTTAGATTTAATGTAGTTATTGATGCGGTTGAGTTTTACTTTTTGTTTTCAGTTTTTCATGTCTTTTTGTTCTTACCCTTTTCTCTCTTTTTCTTGTATGAAATATTTTATAGTATACTATTTTAATTCCTCTGTTGATTTTTTAATGATACATTTTTTGTGTTATTTTCTTAGAGGTTGCTCTGTGGATTATAATCTGTATCTTCATGTATCATAGCCTACTTTGACTTTAGGTCAATGCTGATGTAGTTTTGGTAGAATATATAGTAGTGGTTTTGCTTCAACTTAGCTCCATTTCTTTCCTCTTTTTGTGTGCTGTTATTGTCGTATCTATATTACGTCTCTATATTTTATAAACCCAATGATACAGTATTATAATCATTGCTTTTAAATTTTTTCCCTTAATGAAATTAAAATGAGAAAAGAAAAAATATATTATTTAGTCTTTTGTATTTCACATATATTTACTATTTCCTATGCTCTTCATTTATTTCTGTGAATTAAAGTTAATTTCTGTTGCCATTTCTTTTATGGCTTCCGTTAGTATTTTTTCTAAGGCAGATCAAGGAATTCTCTGTCTTTATTTTGGAATGTATTTCATTTTTATTGTTAAAAGATAGTCATCAACTAAGGATTAGTCCAAGGTTTTCACTCAAACAAACTTACGCCAATAAGATTTTTACCCTTTGTCAGTGGATTTGTGTGTAAGCAACAGAATACATCAAAATTTCAGGCAGTTTTCAAATCAGCTTGAGCTTTTAGTTTCTGCCAGGCTTTCTACGTGTGTGCCTGCTGCCTCCTTGTCAGCCAGGGTTGTGTGGAGTGCTTAGGCTCTTTTGGGTGTCTTTCTGCATGTGTGCACAGCCTCAATCAGCTAGGATATACTAAGAGCTATCAGGCCCTTTCATGGGTCTCTTATTTACATACGTATGTTAAATTTCTGGTTAGTCTTCCAATCTGCCCTTTATCCCAACCCAGACCAACTTCAGGCCAGGAGAGCTGGATCCTTCTTTCCTTCCTTCCTCCCTCCCTCCCTCCCTCCTTCCTTCCTTCCTTCCTTCCTTCCTTCCTTCCTTCCTTCCTTCCTCCTTTCCTTCCTTCCATTTATCCATCCATCCATCTGGAGTTTGCTACTTTTCCTAATAATGCCACTCCTTATAAAGGCAGGGAAGCTGCTGGTTTTTATGACAAACCAATATAACCAATGGGAGGGAGGGGGAATGGGGAGTGGGTGGAGTTGGAGGGTTGATGGAGGAAGCCCCAGGAGAGAGCACCACAAAGTTCCATTGTTCAACAGTTTTCATGAAAAAACACTTTTCAGTTTGTTCTTCTTTGGTCGATTTCCAGAGCCCTGAAAAGATTTGATGATATTTGTTTTTTTGGGTAGAAGATTTTCTGAGTTCTTCCCTGTACCATAGTTGGAAGTTTAAACTTAGGTACTTTATTTTATAGGATGATTGTTTTGGCATTGATATGATCATCTTGTATTTTCATTTATTTTTTGTATAATTTCATTGGTAGATTTTCTAAGTTTTCTATTTTCTTGGGGTAAAATCTTTTTTGATTGGAATTTATTGAGTCCTTTAGTGCATATATTAATTTTTAATAATTTGACACTTTCCCATTGATGTTTTTATTGAAACTTAATACTGTATTTGTCTTAATGTGCAATCAAAACTAATTGAGCCCAGAAATTTTACCTGAGGAATATATCTGTGGCCCTAAAGAAGACTGAGTTGAGCTAAAGGTGATACAATTCCTTTTATAGGCATTATCCTGCACTGAAAACTCTGGAACATCTAGAGCATACCTATCTGCCTCAAGTAAGCCACTATCGATTCTGCAAGGTGATGGTGGACAACATCCCCAAGCTTCGAGAAGAAATTAAGGATGTTTCTATGTCTGATCTCAAAGACTTTTTGGAGAGTATCCGCAAACATTCAGACAAAATCGGAGAGACTGCCATGAAGCAAGTAGGTCTTGCGTTTATGATAGGTTGGCCAATGACTTTGCTAGTGTTCAGTTAAATACAGGTTTCTCTTTGTAAGTGTCTTAACTATTTCTTGTCATTTTAGGGAAGTCCTTCCTCTTTATGGGGACATATGATTAAAAATGTGTTTTATTTTTTTAACAGAGCAGTGAATTATTTGCTAGTTTATTGTTTCGCTCTGTGGATGTTCAGTAAATATGGATTGATTGTGATGGTTTATATTGGGACTTTGAAGAGGTCTTTCTGTTTTTTGAATATTTTCCTTCACTTTGGATATGATTTGAAGCCCAAGATTTTTAAAAGGTCTCTTTCTCGGTAATGAGCTAAATTGTGCTGCAGGTATCTTTGGTTGATTACTTACTATGTAAACAAGGTATTGTGTTGTTTATAAATATTTCTGTAATTGTTATTTCTGATATCAGTGGGTATCAATGAAACAATGCCTTTTGGGAAATGCTGTGAATTATGATCACAGAAAGAGATTTCTTTATAGCTTATAAATTAACAAACATATTAGAATTTTCAGGTTTTTTCTTTCTTTTTTTATTTTTTTTTATTGCAGTATCTTCATCTCCAAGTCATGAAAGGCACCAAGAAACATCTTTTCTTTTGTCATTTCTCTTTTCTTTTCTTTTCTTTTCTTTTGTCATTGTGAATAAAAGAGCAGTAATGATTTTCAGTGTTACTTGCTCTTCTGAAATTTAAATCACATGGATTTTATTGAAATATCTCAGTATACCTTATGATGTAGCTTACAACGATAAACAGAAGATTCGATTGTTTATGGAAAGTGTTGTTTGGTTCTACAAACAACTATGTTCTTGAATAAGTCATATATAGTTCTTATCATTCTGGGAGGAAAGAGGGAGCAGGTTATATTTTTGATCTCAACAAGTCTTGGTAATTTTTCAGATGTCTGATTTTGCAAAAGAGGTTTGCCTGTTGGAAATTCTTTTCCTAAGGCAACGCTGATATTCTTTACCCTTTCTTTTAAATTTTTCAATGCTACACTTTCTAATGTGGAAAGTTTAAAACTAGTTGATGATGATAAGCCTGATGGGAATAATACATCATGTCATTTTTTTAGTGGTGAAGAAACAAAATTAAGCATTGAAAATATATCTGTGTTGCTGGGTGTATTTTTTGAGTACGGGAATGAAGGTATTCTGCAAGACAAGTCTCTGTTGTGTTTGACAGATTTTTTTCTAAACTTTCAAAATATAGGAGAGTATAGTACAAAGTCTCTGTGGAAGCATTCTTTAAAAAAATATTTTTTTAATGCTTATTTATTTTTGAGACAGAGACACACAGAGTGCGAGCAGCGGAGGGGCAGAGAGAGAGGGAGATACAGAATCTGAAGCAGGCTCTGGGCTCTGAGCTGTCAGCATAGAGCCCGATGCAGGGCTCAAACTCAAGAACTGTGAGATCATGACCTGAGCTGAAGTCAGACACTTAACTGACTGAGCCACCCAGGCACCCCAGAAGCATTCTTTTTTAAACTTGCCTTTTCTTTTAGCCCTCTGCTTGAGAAATTAACTTCAATTCCTTTTTGGTGAAAGACACAATGTTATTATTTCATTTAATATAGATTATCTTGTCTCACCTCTTAATTATCTAAAGAAATTAAGGCCCAGGGCAGGGAAGTGTCTTGCTAAAGTTCAGACAGCTTGTAAAGGTCAGATCCTGTAGTAGAATTTAGGTTACACTGAGGCAAAATTTGTCTACTGTGGCACTCAGTCTGTGTAAACTATTAGCTATTTGGTATATCTGTGCCATATAAAGAAATGGTGAAGAAAACTGTTGTAGATTCAGGACTTTTAATTAACTGATGACCCTTAATACTTCCTATAAAATTTATATCAAATATAGCTCTTACTGCATGCATGGCTATCCTATGCTATGTTAGTTAAGATCTTTGAATAAAAATATCTTAACACATTTTAAAATCTGTAGTACCTAAAAAGTAAGGAAAGTAGGAAAGAGAGAAATTACCACATACTTTGTACATAGTAGTTGTTCAATAAATATTTATTTGAATTCGTGGATGTTGGAAAAGAGGGAAAGGATGTGGTTTATTTTTCATTTATGTCAAGCCCAAAATGGTGTTTCTGACTTGTGATGGTTTTCTTCGCGTTGGTTATTTGGGGCATCTTTTCATCATGTGGCTCTGCTATTTTTAATGTGGCTTTGAAGATTGGTACAGAAGGGCCAGGGAATTTTGCACGTAGGATAATTTTTAAGGGCTAGTCATGGATGCAACATATTATTACTTCTACTCACATTACATTGGCCAGAACCTAATTACTTGGCTTTACCGACCTGCAAAGGAGGCTGAGAAAATATACTCTCACTCTATCATTAAGAGGAGAAAGATACGTGTTTGGTGAATAGTAGCTAGTTTCTGACACAGTCTACCCTTTGGTCATCAAATAACTCTTCAGTCTTCCTCTTGTCCATAGAATACACTTAACCCTTCCCAAGGAGGGTATTCTAGTATCCCATCTAGTTAGTACATCCATTTCAAAGTCTAGTATATTTCAGGGATGCTCACAACTCTTCATCAGATCCAGATATGTCTCCAGATCCAGATGGGCTGCTGACCAGGAAATCAGATGACAAGCTGTCTACACCTGTGTTCTCTCCCACCTCCAATGAAGAGGCTAGAATAGAATAACTACAACAAAAACTTACATATAGAAAAGGGAATAATGGGAGACACACAGTATTCCCTGCTTCTTACGCAAATCATGTAATCTTTTTGGGCCATCATTGGGAAATCTTTCTCGCTTGGTAATAGTGGATCTTTTTTGCTTAGACATTAACACTCTGAGAGGAATTCCTTTGCCTGTTCTTCTGGGCTCCTAGTTGCACTCTGTTTTTTCTTTGTTTTTTTCTTTTTCAAAAAGAAGCAAGTGCTGTGGAATATACCTTTCTTAGACCATCTCTCTGTCTCATTCTCTCTTCTTTCTCTCTCTATTTCTAGATATATCCACATTAATATCTATAAGTGTGTATATATTTATGCATATACCCCCTATATAGTTATAGGTATAAGTGTGTGTGTGTGTGTGTGTGTGTGTGTGTGTGTGTGTGTGTGTGTTTATCTTTGACTGCCTGCTTTCTGCTTCTTCAGGTGTAGGGACCCAAAGGGTTGTTTTAAGGCTCTAAACAGTTAAAAGTTTATTTAGTCCAGATTTGTGGGCATTATAGTTACCTCAAAACTTAGTAAGCCTCTGATCTGTTTCTTTCCTATAGGTTCTCTGTGGACACCAGACCCGGTGCTCTTTTCTAACTATAATTTTGAGGAATGATTTTTTTCTTTGCCCCTATTGGGAAGGTAGTGGAGTTGGGGGAGCATAGGCTTTGCCTTATGCCTTTCTTGCTTTAATGTCCCTACTTTGAGGCTATATGAAATAATGAGTAAGAGAACCATACCTGAATCTGATTTTGCTTTGGAATTGGGTCACTTTGTTCAACTCGAAGTATTCTTTGGATGTTATTACTCAGCCCTTTACCATTCTTTTTCTGTTGGGATTCTATATGTGTTCAGCTTTCTAACTCTCTGAGGCCCAAGTGTCTGGACTTCTTCTGTTTCCTATAATTTTATTTGCAAACCAGCAGACTCTTTTTGTGCTCATCTCTTTTATGTAATACCTTGCTAAAAGCAGAAAGTAAATGCCGATGTATGTTATAACTCTGACTCTCCGTTGACTTATCAGGCTGCAGGCCTAATAGGCATGTGGTGTGCCTTCTCATTTATTTTAGGTTCCAGTTTTACTGGTTGTTTTGCCACAGTATTACAGGGTTCTCCAGTCTTTCAACTTGTTAAAGAGATATTTTTGCTGCCTGTTGCCTGACCTCTAAATCAATGCCATTTATTTTAGTTTTGTTGTTGTTGTCGTTGTTAAGGCAAAACCATTCTTTCAATACTAGTTTCTGTTTTCCTTAAAAAATTCTGCTTGTTGTAATAGCTAAGCTCTGAAATCTCACCGTAGAAGTTTCATTTTTTGCTCACTGGAAGTCTGAAGTGGATCCTCCTTGTAGCGTAGCTCTTCTTCAGGTGACCATCAAGGGATCCAGGACTTTTCTTAACTTGTGGCTCTATCACTTCAACACATGTCTTCTAACATTGTTTCAGAAGGAAAAAGAGTAAATAAGGCCTGGGGGATTTTTATGGACCAGGCTTATAAGTGATACAAATCGCGTTGCCAATATTACATTGGCTATAGCTTGCACGCTGCACGTGAGGCTTGGAAATCTAGTCTGTCTGTGTGACCAGGTGGAACAAGAAATAGGTTTGGTGAATAGCTAGCTAGCCTCTGATACAATCTGCTACCATATAGGTTTGAAAAAAAACCGTATCTTCCATTCTCTTGCCTTTTTTCTTTGCTATTTCATCTCTTTGACCTTCCCCCTGCTTTGCATATGTTTGCCTTCCGATTTACTAATTCAGTTTTTAGTAAATTCATTTTCATCATTGTCAATGATGCTATTTAGGACTTTGTCATCATTATTATTTTCAGTTTAGCAACCACAGGTTTGGCTATAGAAATTTGTTCTTTTCCTTTAAAAATTTTTTTTCTAAGTAGGTTTCTTTGGAACCATATGACAAAATAGGTTTGAAAGTCTTACTTAATACTGGTTACTGGTTTGAGCTCTTCTAGAAATTAGGCAGATGATTGTGCTTTTTCATGGTCGACATCTCCCTTTGCCTTCTACCCACCATATCCTGAGTTGCTGCATTGATCTCTGGGTGGACTCTGTCCTTGGTACTGTGAAATGATGGAGGCAGCTGGTAGATTGGTTTCTTTTCGGGATATACCAGCAAAAGCAAAGTACCTGAAGGCTCCACCCTGATTAAACTTTAATGACCAAATTAGGCTCCAAACTTTTATCTGTTATTATAATCTCAAACTGTTGTCCAATTTTCTCAAAAGATACGTTGCAAAAAATACTTTTTGAGGCTGATCTGAAGGATATGTGGTTTATCCATTCCTCTGTATTCAAAGTGTTATATTGTCTCTAGATAAAGCTTTATCATTAGGAAGCTTTTGCTTTGATTGCATGTGGTAGGCAGAATTCCAAGATGGCCCCTAGATTCCTGCTCCCTTGGTACATGCGTCCTGTAAAATCCTCCTCCTTGATTATGTGGCCTGATCTAACCAGGCAAACTCCTTTAAAAGAGGGAGTGGAGATCAGATATAGAAGTTAGAGAGATTTAAAGCTGCAGCAGATGTGCTACTGTTGGTCTTGAAGAAGTAAATTGCTGTGTTTTGGAGGGGCCAGGTGGCATGGAACTGTAGGCAGCTTGAGGTGCTGAGAGCTATTGCTAACAGCTGGCAAGGAAATGGGGTCCAGAATCCTACAACCACACGGAACTGAATTCTGCCTATAATATAAATCAGTTTAGAAGAGGACCCTGAGTTCCAGATGAGACCATAGCTCTGACTGACGCCATGATTTCAGCCTGGTGAGATCCTGAGCAGAAGACCCAGCAAATGCTGAACTTCTAACCCATGGAGACTGAGATAACTGTGTGGTTTTAAGCTGCTAAGTTTATAGGAATTTATTACAGGAGTCGAAAATTAATATACTCCATTATTTTGGTCTTGAGTAGAATTACTTTTTTACTAACCTGTACATTTTTATTTTGCTTTGGAGCTAGGAAAGAGTGGTATAATCTAGTTTAAAATGGTGTCTAGCTAAAAGTCTCTGAGTTTTTCATCTGTCTTCCCACGTACCTAAAAAGCTGCAGAAAAGTAAGAAAATGTGAAAGTATGACAATTAGAAGTTCAACCATTTAGTAGAATCTGAGGAGGAATTTAAAAATTGTCCATTCTGCTATTTATTACCTTGTTGAATTTTAAGTTAAGTAGTCATGTTTTATTTTCAAAAAATCTTCAATATTCATTCATTTCCTATATATATATATATATATATATATATATATATATATATATATATATTTATTTATTTATTTAACGTGGTATTGGATTAAAATTGGAATTTTAAGTTAAGTAGTCATGTTTTTATTTTCAAAAAATCTTCAAAATTCATTCATTTCCTATATATATATATATATATATATATATATATACACATTTCATATATATATATATATACACATTTCATATATATATATATATACACATTTCATATATATATATATATATATACACATTTCATATATATATATATATATATATATATATATATATATATATAACATGGTATTGGATTGATAGCATTTAGTGGACCCACCTGTGGCTTCTGCCATGGGAAATAGAGCCATCTGTAAAGTATGTAGAAAAACCCTACCTTTTATCCTGTCTTATTTTTTAAGTTGATTTTCTTCCTGTACGCTTCCAAAATACTCTACATATCTTATTTTAGAACTTCATTTTGGCTTGAAGTGATTTTATAAAAAATGTCTAAAGGCTTCTTTTTTGTTAATTGTCTGCTGTTTTCTAGTTTTCCTCTTGAAATTGATTTCTGTAATTCACTTGTTATGGAACTGATTTGTACAGGAGGGAAGTTCTGTATTTCTTATTTTGATTAGTTTGCCTTAGGCCTTGTGAGGCGAAGTAACATTTGTAATATAAACATTCTTGGCTAGGTTGATTTCTATGTGAAGCTGTTTAACAAAGGGAGGGATTTATTTACTTTTAAAATTCTAACTTGGCTTTGCCAAATTATATGGGTTGTATAACTGCTGCTTAGAAGAGGAACTGGTTGCCCATAAAAGAAATTGAAGGCTCCTAAGCAGTCTTCCTTTAGTAACTGGTTTTAAAGAAACTGCTCCTTGGGTGAGGTTAGTTGTCTCCATGGTTCTTTCAACCCTTGACTTTCTTTGGTTAAGTCTCGACTAGAGCAAAATGTGCTCTTTTATTTATTGTGTAGAACATCCTTTGACTTAGATCTGGCTCCATACTATGAACTGAGCTAACACAGGCCGTGTGATGACTGCCAAGGAAAAGCAGTAGTGCCCTTGAAACCTCTTTTGTGCTGGATTCTATGCAAAACTCCAACAGCATGTGACTTTTAGAGTCAGAGAATCTGGTGCTCAGTTGGTCTGGTATTCTTGGATTCACTTCATATTCTCTTTTCTTCTTGATTTCAGTATTTATATATTTGTACTGGTTTTTACTCCTTGGTCTTCAATGGTGTGGATGGCCTGGGGGTGGGGTAGGGGAATATGAGAGCTGTTTTATAGGGATTATTGAAATAAGCAGCAATCCGAATGGCAATCAGAGTATGGTAGATAGTCTGATAGCAGGGATTGAGTTTACTATTAGGTAATATGATAGTTAACGGAATAGACTTTGGAGTTTGGGTTAGACTCCTAGACTTGCCATTTGGTAGCTATATTACAATGAGTAGGTTGCTAAGCATCCCTGTCAGTCTGCACAATTCTATAAAGTTGGAATTTCTAATTTTCTTTTAAAGATGTGAAAAATTTTGGGAAATCAGGTATCTTAGCTCAGTCCCAGGGATATAATAAATGCTAAATTAAAAAAAAAAAAAGAGAACTATTCTAGGTGAATAGTGACTACGAATAGACTCTTAACAGTTTGGAGGTGAAGATAATTAGAGGTTAAACTTGATGTGTTGAAATACTTTTTTTTCCTTCCTAAAATTAAATTTCCAGTGGCAGTTTTTGGCCTTGAATTAGATCTTGTTTTTAGACAGCTTTTTTCTCCTTGCCTTAAAAAAATTTATTTGTTATATATACTTCTGAAACATTTTGAACCTGATTTCAGTTAAAAATCATGTATATATTAGACGACTATGAAGTATAGAAGATCAGTATCCTTGTACTGGTGTTGAGTTGGGATGAGAGAGGAAAGATTATTTTTTACATCTGATTTGAAGACAGTATCACAGTTTGGTTTTGAACTTTCTGTTTTAACAGAAAAAGGGAAACTATGGCATATATATATGTGTGCATCTATAATAAACATAATATTTATTTGCTTTGACCAAGCAAAGCATATCAGCTTATTAGGAGAAATTTTTCTTTTATTAAACTTAAGAGAAAATTACCATATGGATTCTCAGTACAGGTTATGGTTTTGTGGTGTGCTCATCCTAAAATAAAACAGTGCTTAGAGAATCTAGAGGAGGAACAGTTATTATGATACTTATATCATTGCTCACAAATATATATACCTATAGATTGTGTGTGTGTGTGTGTGTGTGTGTGTGTGTGTATACGCACACACACACATTTCATTAATTTTAAGATTAATTTTTTTTTGAGAATATTTCTTTTACTGAACCTTGGCTTTTGAGCAATAATAAAACATAGTATCATAAAAATAAACTAACAAGTAGAACGGAATACAAGTATAGAAATTGACCCAAATATAAGAATTTCATGAGTGACAAAGGTGGTCTCATGCAAGAAGCATAAACACACACCAATGAGCATCACACTATACAGGTGTAAAGTAAGTATTCCCTCAGTAAACCTTATAGGCAGAAAAGTCAGCACAGTGCGTGGGAACATCATTCTACTGTCATTTTCTGGAGGGGGCTGATGGGTTCAGCTTTGCTGTACAAACAGCAGGATGTGCCTCAGGAGAGGGACCCTGCCCTAGATCAGTTATAGGGAAGCTGGGAGGAAGCAGAAGACAGTCAATACATATTAGGTGGATCCTTGCTGGTCAGAGAAATGTCTTGGTAAGGAGAATTGTCATATCAATGCCACTTATATCAGTTAAAGAGACCTAGTATTCTTCAGAAGAGCTAAGTCAGTTTTACTGAACTAGCTTGTTGCTAAGCTAGGAGAATGGTGAAGGTGGAGAGCCACAAGGGCCCTCCAAGGTGACATCTCATAGCAGTGGGGAACTCCATTAATGTGATTGCTGCTTTACTTATCTGTCTTCCCAACGAGTCTGTGGTCTGTATAAGGACAGAGGTACGGTTTTATTTTTATAGCCCCAGTACCTTACTAGCATAGTACTTAGAGATTGTAGATAGTTAATAAATAGTTAATCAATTAATGTCTATTGTGTTATTTAATTAAATTTAATATACCTACACCTTAACATTTTTCAGGAAAAGACATATTTAAAAACAATGTTCTAAGGTATATGTTCTTAGTCTCCAATTACATTCTTAAGTACGTGAAAATATCTGTAATTGCTTTTTGAATGGGTTTTGACCTTTTCTGTAAGTACTATGGAGGTACTAAGAGGTTATCAAATTGACTTCTTGTTAAAAATGGTGAATTCAACATATACACTTATATTTTCTATCTCTTCAAACTTGTAAAAACAATAGCCAAGGTTTTTTTTTTGTTTTTGTTTTGTTTTGTTTTTACAGCATGAGCTCTCAAACGTAAAGACTATAGGAGGGTTAGATGATAGCAACATAATTTGGAAGCTGGAATGTAGGAAGGTGTGTTGTGTGTGATAATTGTCCTAGCATATCCAAGAAAATTCAGTCCTAAGCCAGTAGTAGAAAAAGCTTGGGACAATCCAATTTTTAGCGTTTTGCAGAACCCCCATGTCTAAGAAATTGCTAGCATTAGGTTCCTTTGGGAAAAGAGGGGTAAACTGATGTTCAGACAGAGGGATTGGTTGACTATTTCAAAAGCAGTTAGACAACCTGATTCCTTCCCCAGCTTTTTCCACCAGGTGACTGCCCTATCCCAGCTCTAGCAGAAGACCAGAGGACATAGACACAAGCTGGGGGTATAAAAATAGTGAAAGTTTGTATACTGAGTATTGAGATTCAACTTGCATTTTATAGCCCTCTTCTCTGATTTGGTCTCTAGGGCTCTAATAGCCAGGTTTATACCCTTCAGGTATGAGATTGGAAAGTACTGTGAATAATATGATTAGTGCCAAAGAACTGTCCTAAAGGTATGTCCACTCGGTAGTCCCCATCCAAATCATTTTGAAATCCACAGTTGACTAGACTCATGCACATGCATAGACGTTAGCTTTTAGTTTCCCAACTTGAAATATGAGCAGATCACTAAGGATCAGCAGACATTTGAGAAAATCCTCTAACATAACAGTTAGAGGTCAGAACAAGCACATATAAAGAAGCAACTTGGAGAAGATACTATGCAAGAACAGGAAAACGTAAAAGGCAAAACAATCAATAGAGCTAGAAGGATAAGAGAAAAAATTTTATATGTAAAAGCAAGATCAGAAAGCTACACAAAAGGAGAAATTCAGAGAACAAAAAGAATGTTCAGCAATTAAAAATATGATAGCAAAAAAAAAAAAATGAAAGGAGGGTTGTGAAAATAAAGTGGAAAAAATCCCCCAAAGAGAAGAGTAAAGGGAAAAAGAGATGGAACATGGGAAATAGAAAAGATCTAAGAATATTAGGGGGTCAGTCTAGGATATCTGGCATTTGAGTACTAGGTGTTCTAGAAAAAGAAAGCAGAGAAAATGAAGGGAAGGAATTCATGGAAATAATAATGGGAAAATTTCCCAAAATTCTAAGACATGAACTTCAGATTAAAAGACCAATCAAATGCCTAACAAAAGGGATCAAAATAGTCTTAGATCCAGGCATGTTGTGTGATATCAGAGGTCAGAGGTCAAATAGAAAATCCTAAATGTTTCTAGAGATAAAAAACAAGATTCAGTGTCAGAATGATTTTGGTTTATAGCAATACTGGAACGTAGACTGAAACAGAGCAATATCTTTAAAGTTCTAAGGGAAAATGATTACCCATCCATATTTCCCTATCTAGCTACAATATCAAGCAAGTGTAAGGATAGGATAAAGATGTTTGCAGTAATGAAAGTCCTCAAAAATTTGCTTCCTATGACCACTCCTCCCCGCCCCCCCAAAAAAGGAAAGATATGGATGTTGAGGGCATAGATAACCCAAGAGAGGAGAGGGACAAATGGAGTTTCTAAGATGATGATTAAAAGGGAGGGAGTTGGGGAGTGGGGAAGCAGGCAGAAAGTACAACCAGCACAGTCTGGAGTGTTTTAGAAAGTTTAAAAGAGGTATTCTGAGAAGGTGAAAGTGGCAGAATATTGGATGTATTTGTACACACCGAGAGGAAATTCAGATAGTTGGGGAGAATTTGGGAATAAAGTAATGCTAAGTACTTAAAGAACTTAAGCAAACTTAAAAATAAGAAAACTTAACTCCAGAAAACCAAAATTGTGTAAGAAAGGAAAAGTGATCATAGTATCTGACATGGCTTGGCCGTGGATTGCATTTATATAATTTATCTAATGAATCTATTAGATTCATTAGATAAATTATAATTTATCTAATGAATCTAATAGATTCATTAGATAAATTAACTTTTAGCACTTATAACTATATAAATATAGTGATCTATATCTATAGTTATCTATATCTATAAATTATATAAATTAGAGGATTTGTCCTCTGTTTTGGAGGAGTAGGTGAATGGACACTGCAGGCAGATATGTGGTGGTGGTGTGTTATGTATGTGAAAGAGACCTAAATCCTCATCTTCCATGATGGAATGTCAATAGATAATGCTTAAAACTAACTAACACATAGCGAAAGGTAGAAGCAGCTGAAGGGTTCATTGACAGATGAATGGATAAACAAAATGTGGTACATACATATAATGGAACATTATTCAGTCTTAAAAAACAAGAGAATTTTGACACATGCTACAACATGGATGAACCTTGAAGACATTATGCTAAGTGAAATAAGCCAGGCTCAAAAGGACAAATAACGTGTGGTTCCACTTTTTTTTTTTTTAAGTAGGCTTCCCGTGCAGTGTGGAGCCCAATGTAGGGCTTGCACTCATGACCCTGAGATCAAGACCTGAGCTGAGATCAAGAGTTGGACGCTTAATGGACTGAACCACTCAGGGGCCCCTGTATGATTCCACTTTTATGAGGTTCCTGAAGTAGTCAAATTTATAAAGACAAATAATAGAATGATGGTTTCCAGGGGCTGAGGTAGAGGAGATGATGGATTAGTGTTGAATGGCTACACAGTTTCAGTTGGGGAAGATGAAGAAGTTCTGAAGATGGATGGTGGTGATGGTTGTACACTAGGAAGGTACCTAATGTCACAGGACTTTACACTTAAAAATGGTTAACATATGAACTGCAAGCTGTATTACAAAGCTGTGATCATCAAGACAATATGGTACTGGCACCAAAACAGACACTCAGATCAATGGAACAGAATAGAGAACCCAGAAATGAACCCACAAACATATGGCCAACTAATCTTTGACAAAGCAGGAAATATCCAATGGAATAAAGACAGTCTTTTCAGCAAATGGTGCTGGGAAAACTGGACAGTGATATGCAGCAAAATGAACCTGGACCATTTTCTGACACCTTACACAAAAATAAACTCAAAACGGATGAAAGACAGGAAGCCATCAAAATCCTCAAGGAGAAAGCAGGCAAAAACCTCTTTGACCTTGGCCACAGCAACTTCTTACTCAACACGTCTCCAGAGGCAAGGGAAATAAAAGCAAAAATGAACTATTGGGACCTCATCAAAATAAAAAGCTTCTACACAGTGAAGGAAACAGTCAGCAAAACTAAAAGGCAACTGATAGAATGGGAGAAGATATTTGCAAATGACATATCAGATAAAGGGTTAGTATCCAAAATCTATAAAGAACTTCTCAAACTCAACCCCCAAAAAACAAATAATCCAGTGAAGAAAATGGGCAAAAGACATGAATAGACACTTCTTCAAAGAAGACATCCAGATGGCCAACCGACACATGAAAAAATGCTCAACATCAGTCATCATCAGGGAAATACAAATCAAAACCACGATGAGACAACCACCTCACCCCTGTCAGAATGGCTAACATTAACAACTCAGGCAATGACAGATGTTGGTGAAGATGCAGAGAAAGAGGATCTCTTTTGCACTTCTGGTAGGAATGCAAACTGGTGCGGCCAGTTTGGAAAACTGGAAAACTGTATGGGGGTTCCTCAAAAAATTAAAAATAGAACTACCCTACGACCTAGAAATTGCACTACTAGGTATTTATCCAAGGGATACAGGTATGTTGTTTCGAAGGGACATATGCACCCCAATGTTTATAGCAGCACTATCAACAATAGCCAACGTATGGAAAGAGCCCAAATGTCCATCGATGGATGAATGGATAAAGAAGATGTGGTATATATATACAATGGAGTATTACTCGACGATCAGAAAGAACGAAATCTTGCCATTTGCAACTATGTGGATAGAACTAGAGGGTATTATGCTAAGCAAAATTAGTCAGAGAAAGACAAATGTCATATGATTTCACTCATATGAGGACTTTAAGGTACAAAACAGATGAACATAAGGGAAGGGAAACAAAAATAATATAAAAACAGGGAGGGTGACAAAACATAAGAGACTCTTAAATATGAAGAACAAACAGAGGGTTGCTGGAGGGGTTATGGGAGGGGGGATGGGCCAAATGGGTAAGGGGCACTAAGGAATCTACTCCTGAAATAATTGTGTCACTATATGCTAACTAACTTGGATGTAAATTAAAAAAACTAAACTAAAAAAAAAAAAAAGTGACAGGTGGGAGATCAAATAAAAATAAAAATGGTTAATATGGAAAATTGTATGTTATGTAAATTTTACCACAATTTAAACAATCAGAAAAAAAACAGGCTGTAGCACACATAAGCATGCTATATAAAGGTAAAGAGGGTAAAGTAAATAAACATCAAAAGAGTCGTTGAGTCTGGGGAGCAGATTTAGGGGGAAAGAGGAAAGGAGGAAACTTGCTTTTCATAACAAACCCTATAGAATGATTTGACTGTGTACAACTTAATTATGTATAGCCTTGTGTGTATAACTTAGATATTGAACAAAAAAAAGAAATACGAGTCATCAGATTTGGAATACATGTAGACAGGATTTGTTGGTGGACTGGATATGAGGTGGGAAAGTTTCAACTTTCAGGGTAGAGAGAAAGAGTTCCCCTTATTTAAGGGATTACTTATCTTTATGATTATTGATTTTCTTTTCTGCTTTATGTGGGGTAATTGAGGAGTCTTTGTTTTTCAGGTTTCTTGTTAGCTGTGGCAAGATGGGATCATAATTATGTGTTAGATGTAAGTTAAATTAAGGTCCATTTGGTTCTCTGTTATATTGTGTGCCTTACTAAAGAAGAGAGCAGATTAAATAATATAATGGGCAACAAAGCAAATTTTTTTTTAATTTTTTTTTTTTAATGTTTATTTATTTTTGAGACAGAGAGAGACAGAGCATGAACAGGGGAGGGTCAGAGAGAGACGGAGACACAGAATCTGAAGCAGGCTCCAGGCTCTGAGCTGTCAGCGCAGAGCCCGACGCGGGGCTCGAACTCATGGACGTGAGATCATGACCTGAGCCGAAGTCAGACGCTTAACCGACTGAGCCACCCAGGCGCCCCGCAAATGTTTTTTTATAAATATAAAAATCTTGAAGGTGATGATAAAGGTTGAAAATTTGTGATAATCAGAATGATCTCTTTCCCTTGCCTTGAATTCTTAAGATAAATATTTATCCCTGTTGAGAAGAGAATGTGTGTTCTTCAACACTTTCTTTTGGTTGAAAAATATCACACTCCCCGCCCCTGCCACTACTGCAGGCCCACAAACTCATTTCGTTTGTCCTTGGGCATGTGTTCTGATGAGTGAGTGGTGCCTGTGTAGCCTCAGGAGAAATGAGGAAGAGTGAATTAGAAGAACAGTGAAGGAAAATAGTGCTGATAGGCTGGCCTTCATATAATTAATTGGCTTGGCCTCAGAATCTTGTGGGAGAGAGCCACTGGCCTCATTATTACTTCATTGGGAAACTAAACTTTCTGTTGAATTTAAAATAAAGGAACATGACCCACACTGTGAAGTTTTTCTTGGGTGGTTTGTACAATAACTGAACTTCATCCTATTGTAACACTCCTGGGATTTCCTACTCCCCCAAATATCATGAATAAATGTACCACACTAATGTGGAAGTGCAGTTCAGTTCATTGAACTAACTTTTGGCTTGAACCTGAGATCAGTACTGTAGATCTGTGTTATGGGGTAGAAATGAATTGAAATTATTAACAAGTAAGATGCTATCTGGTTATGTTTTATAATGTAATTTACCTTCTGACATATGCGAGAATATAAAAGAGGTTATTTACAATGTAAATACAATATATAAATATACAGCCTAATTGCTATTCGACATTACTACAGAGGAGCCTGAGACCAACCACCTTATTATCAGATAAAGTTTAGATTTGGTCAGGGACAGCCTCTGTTTGCCTTTCTAAGAGATGACTGGAAGCAAGATGTATTTCTCTTCTCATCATTGGAATGGACTATTAAAGCTTATGTTTAAAGGTAGTGATCTCACATTACAGGTCTGAATGAGCTAGTATTCTTGTGCTATATCTGTTTATGAAGTTACTATCTTACTTTGCTTGTGTATGAATGGTGTTTTTTCAAGTCAGATATAAAAACACCATGATTGAAATCTAGAATAATGGGGTGCCTGCGTGGCTCAGTCGGTTAAGTGTCTCTTAGTGTCAACTCAGATTGTGATCTCATGGTTTGTGATATAGTTCTTGGGTTCAAGCTCCATATTGGGCTCTTCTCTGACAGCGTGGCTGGAGCCTGCTTTGGATTCTCTCTCCCTCTCTCTGTGCCCCTCCCTTGCTCTCTCTTGCATGCACTCTCTTGCTCTCAGAATAAATAAACTTAAAAAAAAAAGAAATACAGAATAAATACTTAAAATATAGAATAAATATTTAACCTTACCTGGTTAGGTGCCCTGTCTCCTTTTTTTCTGTTCTTTTCTCCCTTCTCCTTCCTCACTTCCCTTTCTTTTTCCTCTCTAGTTCTAGAAATCCTGCTTGCAGGACCTAACTATTTAGGTTCTTCCTGTGCAGGCCTACATGCTGACAACCCCAACAGAGAATCTTTTATGTTTTAAAAATCATCCATGATATAAGATTTAAAATCATACACACACACACACACACACACACACACACACACACACATATATATTTAGCTGTGTAGATAATGTTTCTAGGTCTAAAGAAGAATTCCAAGTATAATGTTTTTAGAGTGTTTAAATTCAAGGATAAGGACTAATTAGTTCTGGTTATTCCCAGATCGCAGATTTTCCTGATATTCTGCTATATCTTCACTACTAATTCTGATTAGATTAGATACATTCTAATATCTGATGCCAATACAGTGAAAAGTATACAAAGCAAACAAGGACAGCAAAGATATGTTTTAAAATGGTTGTAGGGCACCTGGGTGGCTCAGTCGGTTGAGTATCCGACTTTGGCTCAGGTCACGATCTCACGGTCGGTGAGTTCGAGCCCTGCGTCGGGCTCTGGGCTGATGGCTCAGAGCCTGGAGCCTGCTTCCGATTCTGTGTCTCCCTCTCTCTCTGCTTTGTCTCCCCT
This sequence comes from Panthera pardus, assembly GCF_024362965.1. Classification (NCBI taxonomy): domain Eukaryota; kingdom Metazoa; phylum Chordata; class Mammalia; order Carnivora; family Felidae; genus Panthera; species Panthera pardus. The sequence continues at coordinate 88,554,191 of NW_026526821.1, read as the reverse complement.
GTTCATGCTTTGTCTCTCTCTGTCTCAAAAATAAATAAACGTTAAAAAAAAAAAAAAAAAATAAAATGGTTGTAAATCTTGGGGCGCCTGGGTGGCCCAGTTGGTTGAGCATCTGACTTCGATTCAGGTCATGATTTCACGGCTTGTGGGTGAAAGCCCCTGTGTTGGGCTCTGCACTGACAGCTCAGAGCCTGGAGCCTGCTTCGGATTCTACGTCTCCCTCTCTCTCTGCACCTCCCCCACTCGCCCTCTGTGTGTCTCTCTCTCAAAAATAAATAAACGTTAAAAAATTTTTTCAAAAAATGGTTGTAAATCTTGGCCATTTTTTACTTAAATGTGAATAAATTCTTGGACCCTGCTGGCAGATAGTAATTTATTCTATCTTAATTCCATGTTAAACTTGGTGAGTACTTTCTCACATTTAGTTTTTCTCCACCCTATGTTTAGATCTGTTTAATATAATTCTATAAAATAGATTTCATAGAGCATGATAGATATATTTTGTCATTTCATTTATCTTTCCTTAATACTTTCATTGGACTAGCAGGGATCATTATACCTAAGAAAATAGGTTTCTTATGTAAGTGACTATAGAAATCACTGTAACATTATATAAATAGAAGAATTATGCATTATAAAATATAATGCAGGGAATTAACACCAACCAAAGCTACTCTTACTTTAAAAAGATTGCATTTGAGGGGTGCCTGGGTGGCTCAGTTGGTTAAGCAGCCGACTTCAGCTCAGGTCATGATCTCACTCTTTGTGGGTTCAAGCCCTGCATCAGGCTCTGTGCTGACAGCTCAGAGCCTGGAGCCTGCTTGGGATTCTGTGTCTCCCTCTCTCTCTCTGCCATTCCCCTGCTCATGCTCTCTCTCTCTCTCTCTCTCTCAAAAATAAATGAAACATTAAAAAAATGTAAAAAAATATTGTGTTTGGTTACAGTGGTTATAAAAACACTTTGAGATAGTGGTCTGAGAATGTAGACCCTTTAGTAGATTTAGGTTTAGGAGAAAGGAGACGGCTTCCATTGCTGACACTCTCAAGGACAATAGGCATTTACTTTTATGAATTTGACTAGCACTATTGAAGACCAGGAGAGGTGATGCCCTTATCTTCGTCATGCAGTTTTACTGATAATACAGCCTACAGAATATCAATCAACCGTCTTTATAATAGTTTTTAGAGAAAGTAAGCTCATATCTATTCCTGATCAAGTCTTTCTTGTAGAAAAACTTTTGTAGTATCTTCAGTATTAAAGGCATAGGTTGGAGTTGGAAAAGCTGGGTTAAAACTTGGATCTGTCACTTGCAACATGACTGAGCAAAAAGTCTTAGATTCTTCTTTTATTAATAAGGGTCAAGTAAGATGATGTATATAAAGTACTTAGCACTGTTTCCAACACCTAGCACGTTCTTAATAAACATGGCATTTTGGGATATTTGTGTTTTGAGAGCTATGTAATTTTATCAGATAATTGAAGTCTTCACTTGGGTGTAGCTTAGGTATTGATAGCCTGATACCAACTGGGTCTCCACCTCTCCATCTTCTCATTCAATGATTGCAACACCTTTTTTTCTATGTGTGTTTTTACTTTTTTATTTTATTCTTATTTTTAAAAAAATGTTTATTTATTTTGAGAGAGAAAGAAAGAAAGAGAAAGAGAGAATCCCAAGCAGGCTCCATGCTATCAGTGCAGAGCCCAAAGCAGGGGGGCTGGTTTCCATGAACTGTGAGATCATGATGTGAGCTGAAATCAAGAGTTGGACGCTTTACTGATTGAGCCACCCACTCATTGCGCTTCCATGAGTGTCTTTAAACAAACTGATCTGGGAGAGCATGAGCCACTACTTTTGGAGGGGAAATTTTCTTTTAACCTTAAGAGGTTTTCCTTATTATTTTCAGGCTTCAGTATTAATAAATGCAGGGTTTTATTTGCTTTTGTTTTTTACTATATTTGTAATGATCACTTTAATGTCATTGAGAAACCAAATGCTACTCTGTTTAAATAAGCGATTCAGGCCACTAAAATTAGTGAGGCTTAAATGGATCTTTATTTTGTTGTTGGCAGTTGTCTTAGATTTTCTACAGTCTCCTCAAATAACTTCACTATGCATCTGGTGATTATATTTCTTAGTTACGAGATTGACCTGTACACTGAGCTCAAAATATTTTATCTCCTTCTGTGTTGATATTCTTGGTATGAATAGGTCAGTTTACTGGTGCACTATACTTTCTTTTCAGTATCCCTAGATACTGTGCAGAGCACTGTGCAGAGTGCAGTGGAGCCAAGTCTGAGGTTTGGATCTAGAGCCTTTCCTAAATCCCCATGGTGTGCCCTTTGACCTGGCCCTGGAGAAACCCAGTTGAGAATTCCTGGGATTGTTGTGTTCTCAGCAAATGCTTTATTCTTGTCCTCTGCCAGATGTTTTCTTTACTGAGCACAAAAACTCCATCAAAATAATGCTAAGGGAACTGATATGTGAGGGAAAAAAAAGAAAGGAAGAAAAAGAAATATTCAAACAGCCAGTCCAGATGAATAGACCTAAGGATGTTCTAGAACAAGAGGAATCTAGCTTAGTTATATAATCTTACATCCTTCTAGATCTCCCTAAAACTCCAAAAAGTTTTAGCAGGTATGCTAAAGTAGTTCAAAAAGTTTTAAAATGTATATACAGTAATTTTTTGTGTGTACATGAATTTTTAAAACATGCATAGATTCATGTAACTCCATCACAGACAGGGTACAGAACATTTCTATCACCTCCAGATTCTCCTGGGCTGCCCCTTTGTAGTTAAACCTTCTCTACCTGTAACCTCTGGCCATTGATCATGAAACGTATCAAAAGTGTAAGATAGGAAGCACATTGAACAAGTAATGAGGACTATCAGAAACTATAATTAATTATTGCTGTGCTCCTCACTGACCGGAAATGTGGCATTTCACTTATTGCCTTTTGTTTCAGATCTCAGTAGCGTAATAAACCTCAAACCAAAACAGAGAAAAGTTAATTTTCTCAATTAAATAGTGACAGATGTTCACCTAAGTTATTGCTTTTTCTAGGCAAGTGCAATTGTAAGCATTAGAGGCTCTGTGACCTTCGAACCTGATTTTATAGGGATGGCTTCTTTCTGTCTTCATTGGAAGGTGAATAGATAAACAACAGCACCAAGATGGCCAGGGAAAGTAACACCTGGATGGACTAGGAAGTATGAGAAGTGGTCAGATCATTAGAGTTGAATTTTTCACTCCTAGACTCTTTGTTCTTTGTGAGACACTAGTGAACAACACAATGAGCAAGAGTTTAACCCTGTGAGTTGAAAGTTTTCCATTGGCTACCTTTTGTTTTGAAAGCTTGCAAAAAAAAAAAAAAAAAAAAAAGTTGTTGACAAATCCAGGCTACTTTACCTTCCTGACATACTTTTCTAATTGCACATCTATAGCAAATTTAGAACAGCTTTCAATTATTAGTTGCGTGTGTGCATGTGGAGGAGAAAATTCTCTGCAGATTAGGACATTTGTCTGGCAGGGTGGCGGGGGAAAGAAAAGACTTTGCCAGGTTGTGGTGCCTCCTTGCACGTGTGTGTGTTTGCTTAAAACTCAGAAGTCAGCCAACATTTGAGGCCTCTGAGTGTGGTTAGCCATTAAAAGAGAACAGTGATAATGGATGTTTATATAAATTTATAAGTATTTAGAAATTTCTAAAAATTGAAAAAATATTGTTTTAGAAATCAGAGTAGCCTTCCAGGGGAGATGATTTGCACTGTTTACCAATGAGATGTTAATGAGATTGGGAGAGAAGCAGGGAATTTAAGAGCCTTTCTTTCTACAGCCTTGCACTGCCAGTGCCGAAGGCGTGTTCTGTCCTGAGCACACCACCTTGGGGAGAGTGGGCTGTAAACCACAGGGGGCCACCTGCAGAATACTAGGCAATAAAAGGGATCTGAGGCCGGTGTTTGGAGGAGGGGGGACCTGGAACAATGGCAGAGTTCCGGAAGTGGAACTAAGAGGAGAGTCATTTACTGGCATTTTTCGAGGGCGTATGTCTGATCTGGTTTCATCTTTTTGTCCCCAAAGAACCTAGCACACTGCTTTGTACGTACCAGGCATTAGGCAAATTCTTCTTATATCATACCTACATATACTTTTCTTTCCCGTTGGCAGAGCACTTTTGCAGTTAAGGACAGGGAATTTACATGGATATTATAATAAAAGTTTTAATATTTTCCTGCTCTTCTTAGGCTATTACTTTCGTGACAACACCTATGAGTATTCTATTCAGCATTGATATCTCAAGGTACAATTTCTCTTTGAAATCCTAGGTGAAGTGTTTTTGCTTAGATACCATTTTATCTGGACTCTCCTCCAGTGAGTCTTTTTCCCTTCTATATACCAGTGAAATTTTTTTTATTGTAGTAAAATATGCTTAACATAAAATTTACCTTTTTCATCATTTTAAAATGTACAGTTTAAATACTAAATACATCACACTGTCGTGCAATTGTCACCACCATCCATCTCCAGAACTTTTTCATCTTTCAAAAATGAAACCCTGTAACCAGTGAATTTTAAGCTTGTAATTTGTGCTCCAGTACTGATTGAGCAAATACAGTCTTTAAAAAAAATTTGTTTGAAATGTTTATTTATTTATTTTGAGAGAAAGAGATCGGGGAAGGGGCAGAGAGAGGGAGGGAGAGAGAGAATCCCAGGCAGGCTCCACACTCAGTGTGGAGCCCGATGCAAGACTCGACCTCATGGCCATGAATGAGATCATGACCTGAGCCGAAATCAAGAGTCTGATGCTTAAACCTACTGAGCCATCCAGGCGCCCTGCAAATACTCTTTCGTATATATGTTGAGGAACTCATGATTGCTTTATAGAGAAGAAAAAAAGGCAAAGAACAAAACTGGAAATCACACAACAGCCTTTTAAAAAGGTTGTAATTCTCAAATTTTATAGATAGGTTTTTCTGTTCTTCAGTTTCCTTAAAGAATTTGTTCAGAAGCAACAATTGGGAGTAGCCCTTTCTCTCTTAAAGTCTTTCCAGTCTGCGCGTGTGTATATTTCCATGGTCTTTGAATCTCACAAGATAAATAAAAATATATCTACCTTAAGTTTTATGCTTAGTGCCGTTACTGGATAGCTTGAACCATGGTGGTCTTAATCTACTTTTGAGGGCTATACTGTCCTTGAATATGGTAATTTTATCCTGGTGTCAGACAATTTAAGGATAAGGAAAGGAGCTGCTTCTTTTTTTTTTTTTTTCAGTACTATCATCTTATTTTTTTATTTAGGTTGAAGTCTGTTATTAATTTGTACCTTTCTTTTATTTCTAAACAAACCATTTAAGAAAACAAGCAAATGCCAAAAAATAGTATAGCCTATTTCTCAACAGAATTACTTTAGCTCATCTTAGTCAGCTAAACATGTGGTCTTCCTGCTGCCCTGATGAAGAGGCCATGGCCTAACTGGGCGTGTGTTCTATTTGCCTTTTTTGGGAGGTCTTTAAGCAGAGTTGGTCTTTTAACATTGGAGAAGAGAGATATCAATAGTGATAGTTCATACATATTTTAGGGACATAAACTGTTTGAGAAACTAATGAAAGTCATGAATGCTGTTTTTAGAAAAATTGTCATGCGAATACGAATTTTTAAATAAAATTTCAAGGGATTTAGGCACTCTCTGACATGTATTCAATTATATATCCCTTGTGGGAGCCATCTGTATTATTAAGGTACAGTATCAGTGTCAGATTCAGTAATACATTCAACAATGCTTCTTTTCTAGTTTAATTATGATTTGTGAAGATTACATAGTGTAAAGGGTTGACTAGAGTTTTGGCTGTCCCAGAATTTAATTTTATATCATTAGTAAAAATGGATGCCATATTCACTAACACATTGACAAGTAGGTTCAAGGTATTGGTAAACTTTTCTGAGTAGCCCGGTTTACATAAGATAGCTGTCAGAGAATAAGTTGACCTATATTGTATCTTGCAGCGTAAGATGGATAAGATTTTATTTCCAGATTGTGGTTTGGCTATGACTTCTCATGTGCTTTTGTCTCTCTCTCTGTACTCTCTCTTTTTTTCCCCCATCCTTATTTCTCTTGTGCAGGTAGTACAGAAGAAATAGAGAAGGGCAAAATAACAATGAAAAAATGTTCTAGTTTTGACTTGAAATAGCTAGAGATAGCATAAGATAGTAAACTTAAAATTGGTATTCATTTATTTTTTATTTATTTTTTTTATTTGAGAGAGAGAGAGCGTGCCTGTGTACGCCGGAGGGTCAGAGGGAGAGAGAGAATCTTAAGTAGACTCCACACTGAATGCTCAGTCCAGTGTGGGACTCGATCCCATGACACTGGGATCATGACCTGAGCCGAAATTAAGAGTCAGACACTCACATGACTGAGCCACCCAGGTGCCCCGAAATTGGTATTCATCTAAATATTTGGTATGACACAAAAAGGTGAAGACTTCATCTTTTTCTTCACAGAGTCGATAACTCTTTTCTTTGTGGGTGACCTTGCCTTTTAACCAACATCACAGAGAAACTGAAGACTGTCAGGCAAAAACTCCCTTGGCTTTCAGCACTCTTTTTCCTGAACTATCTGTATGTCCATCATTCTTTATTGCTTCAACTCCAGTCTCAGAAAACAGGCTGTGCCTCTTGTTTAAGGCTATTTCTTCCATTTCTACTCAGTCTCCTTTCTTTGTTTTGTCTTTGTTCTGTCTTTTGTTCTGTTATTCCCTCTTCTCCTCTTGTTTTCAGGCTTTCGTTTTCAGTGACTGTTTCCACTTTGCACTTGACGTGCTCAAGTCTCCCTTTCATTGGCCATATCACCATAGATCCTCTTCCCATCACCAAACCATCCAGTGCTTTTCATCCACATTTCCTCTGTCATTGAATGATGTCACTGTGCATCCAAGATAGAAATCTGCCATGCTAGGAAACTTGGAACTTGTGTTGTGATCTCAATGTAGTGAATAGTATAACAAATAAAATATTGTGGGATGGGGAGGAGTGTAGGTACTGTAAGGTATAGGCATTGTATTAGTAAAAACAAAATATTAGAAGTATGGAGATCCTTACTTCCTGGGATATTTGGAATTTGTAATGTCTGGAAATAGAGGTAGACTAGGTAGTCTGATGAGGCTGTTAATGTCAACTTTACTAAATGAACTAGTGTACTGCAGCTCACTAGAGATTGTCAAAAAATTTTGGCACCTTTGCTTCAAAAGAAACTGAACTTGGGGTGCCTGGGTGGCTCAGTGGGTTAAGCATCCAACTTCAGCTCAGGTCATGATCTCGTGGCTGGTGGGTTCATGTCCTGTGTGTCGGGCTCTGTGCTGACAACTCAGAGCCTGGAGCCTGCTTCGGATTCTGTGTCTTCCTCTCTCTCGACCCCTCCCCCGCTTGCGTTCTCTCTCTCTCTCTCTCTCTCTCTCTCTCTCTCTCTTTCTCTCTAAGATAAATAAACATTAAAAAAATTAAAATAAAAATGAAAATGAACTTTTATACCTATATCTGTCTATTTGTATTTATAAATTATGTATGTGTATTTCTTTCGTTAACTCAGTGGTTCTAAACTTTTGGGATTATGGACTGCATTTAGAAAGCCATTTTTGTGTATAAATCTTCCAATATGTTTATATTATTTATTTAAAATGATAGACATATGTACTACTCTCACTAGCTACTATCTTAGAGCAGGAGATATATTTGGGGAAAGGTCCATTGTTAATAATGCATTTATATCTTATTTTCAAACAGTCTTCTAGATAATTTCAATTTGGGGGGGCTTTTTTTCTTTCAGATATACTTTGATCATCCTTATATTTACCACACGATGTATTTGACACAGGGCTTTTAACAGGCATATCAATTATCTATTGCAGTTTAACAAACCACCCAAAACTTAATGGCATTGAAACAATGCTGCCATGATTTCTTATGTTTCCATGGGTCAGCATTTGAGGCTAGGCATAGCTAGAGAGTTTGTCTGCTGGCCTCACCTGGCATCACTCATGTGGCTGGCAGTTGGTGCCAGCTGTTGTCTCGGTTCTCTGCATGGACTCTTATCCTCTAGTAGGCTGAACTGTGCTTCCTTATAGCATGGTGGTCTTAGGGTTTACACAGAGAGAGAGCTGAAGCTGCTAGGCCTCTTAGGACCCAGACTCCAGAGTTTGACAATGTTTGTCGCATTCTTTTAGCCAGAGAAAGTCACAGAGCCAGTCCAGATTCAAGAAGGTGGAGAAATGGTCTCCATCTCTTGATAGGAGAAGCAACAGGGCCACATTGCTAAGGGGCATGCTCACAAGGAGGCATGATTCATTGGAGACCAATACTGTAATGGTCTTACCATAGTAGGATGAAGACACGTATTAATTAACCCTGCTATTTTCTTGTCATTTGCATGTACGGCATTATTTTTTTTTTTAAGTTTATTTATTTATTTTGAGAGAGAAAGAGCATGCATACAGGAAGGGCAGGGAGAGAGAGAGAAACTCTCCTTAACTGCCAGCATGGAGACCCATGCTGGGCTGGGACTCATAAACCATGGGATTGTGACCTGGGCTGAAATCAAGAGTTGGACACTTAACTGTCTCAGCCATCTAGGCACCACTGTACTAGCATTATTATTATTGTTATTATTATTATTATTTTAAAACTACAGTTTCTTTCCAGGAATATGTTAAGACCATTTGTCCATTTTCTACAAGTTTAACAAAAACTAGAGATAGAATCTAATTTTAATTAAGCACATGTAATCCACAACATATCACAAAAAACTGAAAGAGAATCAACAAATGAGAGCATTACTATCAACCACTCTGCATTGTCTTTCTTCACTGCAGTGTGTTCTGAATTCCATATATGATATGTGACCGTCTGACGTATAGAGAGTGAGGATGTCGGTGTCATTTCTTAAATCAAATGTTAGTGAAGCTTAGTTATTTTCCTGTTTGTTTGTTTGTTTGTTTTTAAAGATGAAAAGAAGTGTAAGTACTGATGGATTGTGATGCATAGCCTTGGGGGTAGACCTCCTCTACTTTGGAGACCATTGTGTGGAACAGTTATGCGCCACACATCTGTGGCACCGGTAGGCCCATTAGTGTCAACGCTGACAGAAGTCAGTGATTCAGCGTGGCGCTCTTATCCCTATACTAGCTAAGCCTTAGAGTCCTTCTCAAGTGACCTCGGCCAGCCTTCACAAATAGATCATAGATGGCACAGGAGATAAAATGTGTTTGTTATTCTGGTTTTAAGACATTAAGTGTACTTGTGGAAGAGGTAGAAGGTTCATATATTTCACAGTTGGCATTTTTGGAAAGATCTCATCAGTGGTGTGTGTGTGGGTATTTAGGGTTTGTATGAGGGAGCTGTAGGGAGTTGGGGAGATTATGGCCTTCCATCTCGGCTTTAGTAGTTTTTTTAATTTTTTTTTTTTTTCAACGTTTTTTTAAATTTATTTTTGGGACAGAGAGAGACAGAGCATGAACGGGGGAGGGGCAGAGAGAGAGGGAGACACAGAATCGGAAACAGGCTCCAGGCTCCGAGCCATCAGCCCAGAGCCTGACGCGGGGCTCGAACTCACAGACCGCGAGATCGTGACCTGGCTGAAGTCGGACGCTTAACCGACTGCGCCACCCAGGCGCCCCTTTAGTAGTTTTTTTAAATCATCAATGACAACTTTCTTTTGGTTTACATATTCAAAGGAAAACAATATTTTCATATGGTTTTAACTTGTTTTTAGGTGGGAGATGAAAACAAGTGTTTTTTTTTTATTTTAATTTTTTTAGAGAGAGAGGGCACAAGTTGAGCGAGGGGCAGAGAGAGGGAGAGAGAGAGACAGACAGACAGAAGCGGGGCTCACCTGAAGTGGGACACAAGCTCACCCGATGTGGGACTCAAACTTACAAACCATGAAATCATGACCTGAGCTGAAGTCACATGCTTAATGACTGAGCCACTCAGGTGCCCGGAAAACAGGTGTTTCTTTGCAGTGTATAAGGTTTGTTGTAATCCTCTTGTCTACAAAAGTCAGTTCATGATTGCAGTTTCCTGATGTATATGTGTTTACTTATATGAGCCCTTTCTTTAGTTTTTGATATATGCTTGTCTTGTTGTACTGTTGGAACATTGGGCTTTTACTAAGGGGTTTACTACTTGAAAAGCCTTGGTAAAATTCTGGTGTGCTCACTACTACTACTCCTCTGATAGCTGTGTTCTTCTGTGCCCTGAAGAATGCTTCTTCCATGCAGCCAGCAGGATTAGCACATAGCCGAGCCGAACCCCAAAGCATTCAGCCTTTTTTCCTGCTCTGACCCTATAACCTCTCCTTTGGTTGGCAGTGTGCTGGTGTTGACAGTTCTCCTGGTTCAGCCAAAGGTGAAAGATAATTGCTTGTGGAGTAGCGGCTGGGATTGTATGTGTTTTTGTAGCGAGCACCCCCACCCCCATCCTCAGGCAAAGCTTTGGATCTGGTGCACATTTCAAAGCATGTGTTAAACTTTATGTGATGCTGATTAAAATGGAGGGCTCCGGGGTGAATTGGCAGAGCCCCACAACTGCATCTGCCAAATGACATACAGAGAAATGTCTTGCTACAAATGGAAGGGCTGAATTCTATCTCAGCAATATGCAAGCCTGCAAAAGGAAAGGTGACTCTGGGCATCTGTACGTACACAGCCTGTGGAGCATCCAGGATTCTTTAGCAACTCCTTTGTTCCTCTGGCATTTTAACGGGAAAGAAAGCCTGTTCATTTTCCTTTTTCTTTAAACAACAACAACAGCAAAACCCATATGGAAATAATAGTTTGCATCCCACTGTCCTTCAGTGTGCCATTCCCGCTGAACATTTATTAAAAACCTAACTTGGACCGAAGACACAGAGGTGGAAGACTTATCTACCTTCTGAAGCTAGATTTATGGGTCATTGGGATGAGATCTGTGAAGCTCATTCTTGATGGAAATGTGCTTTTACAAAGCGGATACGTTTGTATCCTGAGCTTTTTAGGTTCAAGGTTTCTTGATTTCTAGATTTCTCTCTAAAAAGATGTATTTTTATCATAAGCATAGATCACCTCTTCCTCAAAGACAGCATAGACCACATTAGTATCTCAGGTCACATTTCCTTAGACATCTTGCCCTGCTTTTACGATAGGGTTAGGATAGATCATCCGTCAGTTCTCTAAAGGAATTTAGACATTTTTAAAGGCAATGTAAGGACTGTAGAGAAGTAGGAAGTATAAGCGGTTCGCATGTTATGGCAGGGGGAAGCAGGAGAAAGGTTGAAGAAGTTGGTGGAAAGAGGAGGGTGAGTAGAGAAAGATGAGCTAGCTTTTTAATCATGGGTAAACCAGAGGGAACAGATAAAAGTAATTACAAAATGTACAGTGGATATGAAATATTAATAAAAAGCGGCCACTATTATATTGATTTATGGATTTAAATAACCTCACCATACATTGATGTATTTCATCACGCTCATTCCATGTTGAAGAGAATGAAGAATTGTTTGATCTTTTACAGTATTCTTTTGTTTTTCAAAATGGCCCAAAGGGCGGCTTTGGGGACTCACTACAGGACTTTGTTATTACCTAGATTATACTTCCCCACTTGAGGTGGGGAAGGCATAGAAACTTCACAGGCAAAGAAAAGCACTATGTACAGCAGATCCTGGATTGGGAAAAACAAATACATTTTACTGTTCAGAACTTGCTTTTATTAACTCTATGTTTAAAAAAAAAAAAAAAAAAGCAAACTTTAGACATATGGATATATTCAGTTTTCCAGGTGAGACCATCAGATCTGTTCTGCTTTCAAGTGTTCTCTATGATTTTATCATATTTCTTTGTTAAGTCAGATTTCTTCCTCTCCTCCCCCTACTTCTCCATCTTTACCCTTTTGAAATGAGGGTGGAGAATGTGCTGGGAACAGAAAGAGAAAATGCTGCCTGTTTGCCTACCATTTGGGAGTTTTTATTAAATTTCGCGGAGTTCCTTCCTTGCCCTCTGGTATTAAAGCTCCAGTGTTCCAGTCATGAAGATTCTTATTTCTAAAGAGTATTTTTGACTATAAATTTCTGTTAAGAGTGGTTTGGGATGAGAGGTTGATCATCTGTTTTTCTTTCTTCTAGAGTCCTGGTTGGGTCAAAATAGGATTTGCCCTGAGGATATTAGTATTGACTTCATGCAAAAGAAGTTTGAAACCTAAGATTCCACTTAGTTTCCTCTCCTGGGCTTTTGTAGAATAGTTTGCACAGAGAGGAAAATGCAAATGGAAGGTTGTCAGCCCCTGAATCTTAGTGAATGCCACTTACTTCCCAGGACCATCTTAGAGTTTCAAATGGGTCATTTACTGAATGGAAGCTTCACCTTATGCAAAGCAATCTTAATTGGTAAAGAATACTGTGACAAAAGAAGAGGATGATTCTCCCCCCTTCTTTGTGTAGTGAAAGTTGTAAAAGAGAGGGAAGAATAATAGAAAAGGACTTTGGAAGTGGGCAGTGATCATGTCGCATTCTCCCTATATAACACTTCGCCTTACTAATTTATTTAGTGTGTGAAAGATTATCCTTGTTGAGTAATATCTCAACATTTGAATACAGGTGTTTAAAAATGTCAAGATTAATGTCTTGATGTTTTATACTTCATTTATTATTTCAGTCAGCAAATGCCTGTTGAGTGTATTAAACCTAAGTCAGTATAGTATATGTCAGTGCTATTTGCTATGGAGAGAAATCAAGCAGGGGGTGGGGAGTTTTAGGTGTTTATTTGAGGTTGGGTAAGGTGTCTAATCCTTGGGTGTTCTATGGCTAGATACTTACAAATTAATTATATTTTCAAGGTTTGTTGTCTTCTCACATCAGCTGAGTCTCATCATTTTGTTAGACCTTAGGGTATCTTTGGGTGGCAGCGCTTCATGCTTCTGCCTCCTCAGTAGCCCAGATTCTGACTATAAACAACTATTTATTAGGTAAATGGGCATAGAATTTTGTATCTGTCCCTGTTTTTTTTTTTAAAGGTTTTGTTTATTTTTGAGAGAGAGAGAGAGAGAGAGAGAGAGAGAGCGAGCAAGCACAAGCCGGAGAGGGGCAGAGAGAGAAGGGGACAGAGGATCCGAGGCAGGCTCTGCGCTGACAGCCTGACGTGGGGTGCGAACTCACAAACTGTGAGATCGTGACCTGAGCCGAAGTCAGATGCTTAAACCTCTGAGCCACCCAGGCGCCCCTTGTCCCCATTTTTTATAGTAGTTCTAGTGCAGAGCCAAGTACAATAGCAGATCCCCAGATAATAGTGTCTGATTTTTTCTTTTAAAGAAGCATTTGAAACTTCAAGATTAAAGAAGGTTTTATGCATTATAAATTTATATATTAAATCAAAAACAGATTTGGATGCTTTTCCTGTTTTTGTTGCAGTCGACAGCTTTGATGAGCTAACTTTAGCCAACCTGTCAGCCAGGTTGGTAGCACATTTGTGTTCTACTATTTCAGGGCTGGAAGGGTTCAGATTCTTCAGTCTTTTAGTTGACACTTGTAATTTTACTTATTTTACTCTATAATAGGGTTTTTGAGATGGATTTGTTGAACCCCTTGAAGTGTTTTCACATTTTGTCCCTGTGTATATGTGTGTGCACTTTGTCTTGGCTCACGGCTTTCATGGCCTCTCATGGTAGTTTCTGTGTCAGTCTGGGTTCAGTCAGGGGAGCAGAACCCCTAGCAGAGTGCTTACCCACTTCCCATAGTAGCGTTTGGCCACTCTCTTCAGCAGGGCTGTCGTCTTGGTGTCTGATGCTGGAGTTTGAAGTTGAATCGGAAGGTAGTCAGGAAGGGAAAGTGGATCTAGAATCAGGGAGAGCAAAGATGAGCCGGAACCCAGGAGGATGGACTGAAGCTTTTGGTACTTGCTGCCTCTGATGGCGATGATGTGAGTAAGCTGCAGGAGAAACTGGCGCCCTGCATCTTGGAGCTGAATACACACCTGGCCCAGGAGCAGCTGAAGGAGGTTCCAGGGGAAACTGGAATAACTGCAGGGCCGGCCACCGCCCCATGCCAACAAGCTTCACTAGAAGATACGTGCCACAAGTGTGAGCTGCAAAACAGCTGATGCTTCCTTGCCACTCTCTAAATCTTGCACGGGAATGTCTTTTCTGCCTCCCCTAACTGTGCGGGGATGGTAGGATGGTGGGAAATGTAGTTTGACCTAGGCAAGCTGACACATTACAACTATGTGTCTATGATTCCAGGATGATTAAGAACCATTACTCCATAGCAGGGGTTGGAACTGTAACCTGTGGGTAGACCACCTGTTTTTGTAAGTAATGTTTAACTGGAACACAGCCATACTAGTTTGTTTTCCTTTTGTCTACTTCTGTGCTGCGAAGGCAAAGTTCACTAGTTGTAATAGGCACTCTATGGCCTACAAAGCCTGAACGATTTACTGTTTGGCCCTTTTAGAGCAAGTTTACTGACCCTTAATCTGCAGGAGCTAAGAGAGTCTTTGGATCCCCAAAGATTCCTATCTAGAAACACTTTTCAGAAGCTCTAGAACATTGTGTTTATCCTTAGGAAGCCTTGCTAGTTTATGTTTTCTTCAAGCATTCCTGTTAAATTTTTGTTTTTCTTTTCCTATGTATTTTATTAAAAAGTTTTTTGTAATGTTTATTTTTGAGAGAGAAAGAGAGAGTGCATGCACGCGCATGAGTTGGGAAGGGCAGAGTGAGAGAGAGACACAGAATCCGAAGCAGGATCCAGGGTCTGAGCTGTTAGCATATAGCCTGACATGGGGCTCGAACCCATGAACTGTGAGATTGTGAGCCATCCAGGCTTTTCCTATATATTTTAAAGTTTTCTGAAATATTAACCTAAAATAGAGTAAAAGTTATTTATAATATGTTATAGATTGACCTTTTTAGAACTCCATAAATTTCATTGCCCATTTAGCTTGGCTTTTCCTATAAGCTTTATAGCTAAGTATGTTGTGGGTTAATTTTTTTCTTTTAAATTTGGTTCCTCAGTTTATTGTTTTGTTTTTTTTAAAGTTTATTTATTTATTTTGAGAGAGGGAGGGACAGAGCGAGAGAGGGAAAGAATCCCAAGCAGGTTCCGCACTGTCAGTACAGAGCCCGATGCTGGGCTCTAACCCACGAACTGTGAGGTTATGACCTGAGCCGAAATCAAGGGTCAGATGCTCAAACGACTGAGCCACCCAGGCACCCCCCCTCAGTTTATTGTTAAACTTAAAGTGGATGTATTAGTTTCCTAGGGCTGCTGTACATAGTACCACAAATAAGGTAGCTTAAAAAAACAACGGACATTCATTCTTTTGTGGTCCTGGAGGCTAGAAGTCTGAAATCAAGGTGTAGGCAGGATTGATAGCTTCTGGGGGCCCAGAGAGAATCTATTTCACGCCTTTCTCCTAGCTTCTGGTAGTTGCCAACAGTCCTTGGTGTTCCTGGCCTGTGGCAGCATAACTCCAATTTCTGCCTCCTTCATCACATGATATTCTCCCTGTGTATCTGTGTCCCCTCTCCTTTTCTTATAAGGACACCAGTCATATTGGATTAAAGCTCACACTGGTGATCTCATCCTAAGTTGATAATGTCTGCAAAGACACGATTTCCAAATAAGATTACATTTACAGTTCTGGAAGTCAGAACTTTCAGGTATCTTTTTCTGATTATGGGGGGGACACAATTTAACTCACTACAGTAGAATTTAAATTTAA
Organism: Panthera pardus; assembly: GCF_024362965.1. Classification (NCBI taxonomy): domain Eukaryota; kingdom Metazoa; phylum Chordata; class Mammalia; order Carnivora; family Felidae; genus Panthera; species Panthera pardus. The sequence goes on along the minus strand of NW_026526821.1, from coordinate 88,538,456 downwards.
GTTGACTGAGTGCCTGGCATGCCCTTCTTATCAACTTTCTCTGCATTGTCATACCACAAGGAAAATGAGAAATGAGCTCTAAATGCCCCAGAAATCTTTAACATAAAAAAAATCTGTACTTTATAAAAAACGAATTAAAACTAAGTAGGTAAAATAGTCTCTATATTCAGAAACTCAGACTAATACTGTATGCACAGAGTTGCCAGCCTGATTAGGAAGACTGATCTGTGGCTGGTTATTAGTGTTTGTCAACAGGTTGTGCCTAACTGCAGTCAACAAGTCAATAGTAGTGACATTTTTTTTTTTAATGTGACCATTAAGTACAAGGAATTATATTAGATACTGCTAAAGGATTCAAAAGAAAAAATTCCTTGAGAACATTTTCAGGAAAGGTGAATTGACATGTTGTCATCTGATACTATAACTATTGAAGCAACTTGGGGATAAAGGAATAATTAGGTTAGTTTAATTTAGAAAATAAGACTGTCCTCTTTATTTCTTGTTCCATGGAAATGAGATAATTGGAATATGCCTACCCATGGGGATATGAAGAAAACCATCAGTCACTTGTTAATTATAATGTTGCTCTCCTTGGTTATCCTGTACTCAGGTGGTGCTTAAATGATGAAATGATGACTGATTACATGAAGCATCTGTTTAGAGGTTTTGGAGTTATTGTTGACATTTTTTGTGAAGTAGGTCAGTGTTTTTTCCTCTCTACCTTATAGGCTAGAAAAGTAAGTGCTGTGAGAAAAAACAACTTCTTTGGGCAGGCTGGGCATGGAAACTTGATGATAAACTTGTTGAAACTGAAGGTTTAATTCCGGGACTTACTACCTCTGCTCTTCTGCTGTGAAGAATTCAAACTCATGTAGCAGAATGTCTTGGTAGAGTCAAGGCTGGAATGAAGTTCAGTAGTACTCCAGTGGATGTGTCTTACAGATGTTTTGGGCAGTCTCCTTAATTGTCCCAGGAATCTCAGGGACACTTAAGCAGCACCTAGCCGTGTCCTTCATTTGTCTGCTACATCATGGACACAGGGGAAAGAAGGTAAACCCTGTGCACATTTATAAATACCTAAAAGCTGAGGTGAGGCGATCTGATTGCAAGGGCAGGCAGTGGAACCTCTAGGGGAAATTAACATGCAAGTGAGGATCCTTTGCTACAGGACCAGAGTACTAGGAAGGAACATTGATCCATCCATTCTCACCTGGTCTTTTCCTCTAACCTCACTCGAGTGCCAAGCAATTGAATGCTTTAGGATAGGAAACTTTAACATGGTATTAAGATCATTAGGAATTCCAATCCTTCTACTGTGGAGTACCCACCTTTAAACAGAGTAGGTATTAAAAAAGCAGGCATTTCTCTAAAGAAGAGAAAAACTCATACAAAATGGACTGTAAGTGAGACTACGATGAATGGAAAATGAAGTCCAGTCATTTTGATAAATGAAGTTTTTGCGCCAATGTGTTTGGAGACATTGACTAGCCTAACTGGGTATTCAGACTGATGGGCCTAGGGGACATTCAGGATGCATTTACCTTTCAGAGATTGATGTCACAGCCAGGTATAACTTTTAGTTTTGGTAACTTAATCATGAAATAAAGCAATGCACCTTTCTGGCCAGCTGCTCTGGACTAAAATTCTTAGAGCTGGGAATTGGCATAATTAATATGAATGTGAATGTGAGCAGGCAGTGTATTTTGAAAGTTGAAAATGGGAACCATGAGTTCAGCTTTTTTTTTTTTTTTTTTACCTCAATTTATGTTTGGACCTAATGCATCACTTCAATGCTTTGGAGTCATTTTCTCATTGGTGAAATAGGGGGTGGTTAGAGTTTATCTCCAATAGAGAGTGATGAGGTTAGTGCCATTAACCAAAATGATGTACAGCTTTGGCTAGTAAAAGATAGGAAAGCAAAGGATTCAAGAGTGAACCTATGAAACTGTTTTCTTACATTGGGTAGGATAGTGATAAATGAGCTCAGTTATCATGATGGACATTAGTAGATGCTGTTGGTACTCTGTTTATATCCCTTCAGCTCTTATCATTTCAGTGTATGCTGACCAAACCTCCAGTTGCCAGCATCTGCATTTTTTTGCCTAAGGGCTTTCTTTGGATGCCAGAAATGGGGAATTAATGCCGCTTTCTGCCCATCCTCCTGTCCTAGTGGCTCTCAATCAATAACTGATGGAAGCAGGTTCGTAAATATCAGCTCCTTTGCCCATCAGGTGGGTGGGTGGTGGAGAATACTTCTGAGGTAAGCGTTCTATACTATTTCCGAGATCCCGCATGGAATTTTTAGTTGGCCTAACTTACTTGATAACTTGCTTGATGCTCCTTAATGACTTCATTCTTTTTATTGTTTCACTTCCTCATGTCCCTACAAGTCCTTCTTGGGGTCCTCTCCCACATAAATTCCTTAGACTCACATCCTTTTCTCAGGTTCTCCTTCTAGGGGAACTGAAAATAAGAAAGTAGTCAATAGCAATGAAAAGTCTGGGTGGCTCAGTTGGTTGAACATCTCTGACTCTTGATTTCGGCTCAGGTCATGATCCCAGTGTCATGGGATTGAGCTCCACGTGGGCATGGAGGCTGTTTAAGATTCTTCCTCCTTCTCTCTCTTTCTTTCTCTCTCTCTCTCTCCCTCCCCCTCCCTCACTCCCTCTGCCCCTCTCCTCTGCTTATGCTGTCTCTAAGATGAAAGAAAGAAAAAAAGAAAGAGAAAGAAAAGTCTGGACTCTATTTCTATACATACTCAGCAATAAATGTGAGTTTTTAGTGGATCCAAGATGAAGCACACATACATAGCCACTTAACTCCAGCTTCTGTTAAATTTATTCCCCATCCCCTTCTCTCACCTGTAGGATGATTTGGATGGATGATTTCCTTGGGGAGAAATGTCCTTTGTCAGTATCTTTTGGTGATTTTTTTTTTTTTTTTTCTGGGATGATCAAATTACTTACTCCAAGTAGGAACTTCTGGAATCCTTCTTGCCTGTCCTCATTTTAAGGAGTCTAAGTGGGAAAAAGAGATTGGTGATCTCATTGGTACACTCTCATTACTTAATTCCTCATTTTCAGGATGATTCTTATCTTCTCACTAGTGACACTTCTCCTCAAGTTGAGACCTTCTGTTTTATGTTTTCTGTAAAATAAATTCATAGCCTTTTGCTGTGGTGAGGGAAGGATAGTGCTTATTAGAAAGGAGAATCCGAGGTCTGATTGTTTTGTAAGCAGACTCTCAGCTAAGCCCTTCAGTCTGCGTTTTCTACCTTCCCTTCCAGTTGCCTCGTTCTGCCAGTGTGATGCAGGTGAGGCTGCTACTTGGCTTTTCCTACTCCTTGCTTTGTCTGGTTACCAACTGGGCCCTCTGCTTTCCCGTTTCCATCATTTTGTTGCTATTGGTTCTTTTGTAGTCTTTAATTTTGTGGGTTTATGCCTTTTTTAAAAAGGCCGTTTGGTTTTTATTTAAGTGGAGCTTTAAGGAGGGAGTTCAGCTCAGTGCACATGCTCAGTCTGCCATCTTTAACTTGAAATCATGTGAGTTAGTTTTCACCAAAGAAAACATAATAATAAAAGAAGCTTGGCTATCGTGTTCTGACTTCCCATCTCTCTTCCCTGGTCTAACTGGCATTTAACCTAATTTTCCCGCCTTCCCGTTTCCACCTGGCATTTGTCTACTCACATTGTTCAGTGGCGCAGCATTATCATCAGAACAGAATCTAAATGTCCCAGTTGGTCATTTGAATCTTGCTAGTTTGGCTCAAACCTACTTTTCCAGTGTCATCTCCAAAGCAGTCTTCTCCAAGACCCTTGTCAGATTAGTCTACCCAGTCATCCAGACACACCCTGTATGGTCTTTTTTTTCACATAAAAAAAAAAAAAAAAAAAAAATGGCGGCTGTACAGCCAGAGGTATTGAATAAAATGGTAGGTTGTGCATAGTGTCCTAATAAGTTAACAATTTATGTATTTTTGAGCATCTGCAAAAAAAACATTTCAATTATTTCTTTTCAGAGTATTCATAAAATACTGTTGAGTAAGAGAAACATAAAAGTGAAAGTTGAACTTAACAGTCAAAGAAGATCTTAACGATTTTAGTGTGCATGGGTATGTATTCTCAATTTGTGTCAGATATTTGTGCTGAATGTCATCATGTGGGAGTATAAGTACTATTTATGTGTCTTGTGCAGGACCTCTTCTTTTATATTGGGAAGAAATAAGAACATAGCTTATTTATTATTGCTTATTTGAGAAGTTCGGAGTCTTTGAACATAAATAATTAAGGAAGTTTGGTTAATTTTATTGATGGGTAAATAAAGAATTCACATTCTTGCCTATGGTGACACCAAAGTTTCAAAGCAGAACACTAATCCTTCATTTCTGAAGCCTGGACTTTTCCAGATACTACTCCTTGACAAAAAAATCTGTGTCTTCTATATAACTTGTTTTGCTTTAAGGAAATATGTATTGAAAATAGTAATTTTTCTCTAAGAGATTATCTTTCACCTACCACCCACAGCATTGACTGGTTTATTCTATCTTAAACTGTATTAACTCAGTGAATTTTGTGTATGGCATCTTTGTTAAATTACAGAATTCTGTGGGTGGTTTTCTATCATGACTCTTTTGCCTCTTAAACTTAGAAGGAGTGCACCTACCTACGGAAATGCACTTTCCAAAACCCCAGACTTCATGTGTGATGGAACTTAAAAGAAAAACCCTTGGCTGAGCTTGAATGCTGAGAACCAGCTAAGTGGTTTTCTCTGTCTGGAGAAAATTGGAAAAAGGGAATTATTAAGCCCAGCAAATGTAGTTGTTGATGGAAATGCTGACAGACTGGTTCTGCTTGGTGCCACTGTTGTGAAAAGTCAATCAATATTAAATATATTATAAGAGCTGCTGCTTATGTACAAGTTGTGTCTGGTAGACCTTGTCACAGATAAATAAACCCCTTCAAAAAATGTTAAGTGATTTCCATAAAAAACATTTATTTTGTTCTCCTTCTTAAGCCAAATTCTTGTTGTTTATGGCTTCCTGTGCCCAACAGTTCCTGATTTTCTGAAAAAGCAAAACATGTCCTGTGTGGATTAAGCTGCTGAAATGCCTTTCAGGCATTGTTTATGAGTCTGCACTCTTTATTTTCAGAGAGAAAGCGAATACTTTAATGTCTTCCATATTCCATAAATCTGTCCCATGCTACGATTCAAAGCTGTGTGTGTTTTTGTTAGAAGGTACTTCTGGTTGTACTTAGGGAAGAAAAGCTGCCTAAGAATGTTAGTGAGTATTTGGGTGGTGGTGGCAGACTCCCCTAAAGGGGATTTGTCCTGGTTGAAAATGCTGTTGGTGTTTTAGCTCAAGAAAGTAGTCACCAAAGGTGCTGTTTGTTATAGTTAGGAGTAGTCTAGTTGCTCTTTCGATCGCTTTGTACCAGTGAGTTTCCTGTTTGGCTCATCCTTTGGGACCAGTTTTCCCTCCAGGCAAGCTTGTTGATTTACCACTTCTGACTCCCCTGCTAAGTAGCACACCGAGTGTGCCTGCCTAGTGGTCTCAGTAGAGGGAGACTGGACTTTGCTTGACACAAAATGAGGTTGTCTATCTCTGGAGACTGAGCAAAAAATAACTTCAGTTGGAGATCAGAGATTACTTTTTTTCTATTTGATGTTTTATTTTGAAAAATTGCACACATTACAGAAAAGTTAACACCAGTGTTTACTCACCACCTAGATTCTACAGTTAACATTCTATGATACTCGCTTTATTGTATTTCTCTCCATCTGTCATCCATCAACCCATCACATCCTTTTTATGCTTTTCAAAGTAAGTTTGAAACATCAGTACACTTCATCTCTAAATACTTTAGCATGCATGACATTAGTTAGAGTTTAATATTGGATTATTTTTTCTTTTGAGGTAAAGTTCAAGTATGATGATATGTACAAATCCAAGTGAGTTTTTATCAAATGTATACACCTGTTTGACTTAAACACATGTCAAGATGTAGAACACTACCGTCACCGCAGAAATTCTGTCTTGCTCCTTTCCACTCAGTCTGGTACCTTCCCTCCCCAGAGGCAACCATTTTTTTCTACTGTAAATTAGTTTTGCCTGTTATAGAACTTCATATAAATTGAATCATATGGTAAGGCTTCTTTTACTCAGCACAGTGATTTTGGGATGCATCTATGTTGTTACATGTTTCAGTAGCTCATTCCTTTTCATTGCTGAATTTTGTTCTCTTACATGAATTGAACAGAGTTTGTTTATTCATTCTTCTATTGATGGACACTTGAGACATTTCACTTTTCATCTACTATGAGTAAAACCACTGTAAACATCCTTGTATAAGTCTTTTTATGGACGTCTGTTTCATTTCTCTTAGGTAAATATACCTGGAGTAGAATTCAGGGTCAGAATTTTATGAAATACTGCCCAACCTTTTTGTAAAGTGGTCATACCATTTGATAGTCCTGCTATTAATATATGAAAGTTGCAATTGCTCTACCTCCTTGCCAACATTAGTTGTTCTCAGTCTTTTTAATTTTAGTCATTTTGGTGGGCAGGTAATGGTGTCTCATTATGGTCAACGTTAATTTTTGGCTTAGTGTGGGAAATGAAGAGTAAGAGGTGGAAGGGACATCAAAACAAGTAGTAGTAGCCCAGATAGTGAATTTTCTGTTTTGTTGGATGTAGATGAAGTGAGTGAAGAAAACACAAAGAAAAATAAGACAGAGAGGTGGAGTGAGAAGACAAGTGATGAGGGGGCTATGCCCTGAGGGATTCCAGGGCTGAAGTCACATCAGATATTTGGCAAGGAGAAGAATAGTAGTTGGCATAGAGAGTTAAATTTAGTTGACTTTTTTCCAGCATGAAAACATTTTTATTATTGTGGTATCTATGGGAGGCATTAATAGTCATTATTTAAACATTTCATGTACTATATAAAGGTGTATATAAATAGGCATGTGAGCATTATTTAAAGATCCCAAAGCTCACAGATAATCTTTTGATGAAAAGATTTTAGATTTTTATCTGTGGATAAATGAAAGTCATTTGTGTATATATGCATGTGAGCATTACATATTTGCAAAAATGGTCTTGAGCCATACATATAAACCATAGCCTTTTCGTTCATATCAAAGACATAGTTAATGTCCCAGAGTATAAATATACCAAATCATTTTTAGTAGTGTATTATATAAATAACATATTTTAGCCATTCCTCTATCTCTGGATATTAGGTTGTTTGTAATATTTTTTGAGTCCTTTTTGTGTGTAAAGCTCTATGCTAGGCACTGGGGTCATTCAAAGATGAAAAAGATGGAGTTCTGCCTTGTAGGAACTCATAATCCAGTGAAACTGAATCAGATGCTGAAAGCTTTCAAAGTTAAGTATTTTTCTTTGCAGAATGTGCAGAGCGTGTGGTAGTTTGTGCAAAAACTCTGTCGGACTTCTAGGACTCTTTTGCTGGTCCCTCCTTTGTCAGTATACCCGGGCAGCGAGATTTGCCAAATTTTGATAGAGTTTTGTATTCTAAGAAGTATGGTAAACTAGTTGCACTTGGGAATAGAAACCTGTTCCTGCGGTTTTCAGATGCCGTTCCACAGAACCCTAGAACTGCATGAGAACTTTATGGGGGCTTCATTGGAGGAATCATTTTCATAGGGCTATGTCTCTTCCAGTGTTTACAATGGGATTCGAAGATCTACTTTATAAAACAATGCCATGGAATAGATTCATAGTCTTTCTATTTCATATGCAATCAAGATAGAATTCTTCCTTATAGTTTCCCCCTTAGTTACATTTAGAAAATCAGAGGCAAATCATTTCATAGATTAATAGATGGTTACTTTTTCACCAATGACTTGAATCTTTTTAGATTATCAAATGAGTGAATGGTTGGTGTTCTCCTGTGCTTTCTCCTCATCTCTTATGGTTACCCAGTGGTTTGTTTGCATTCTAGCTCCTCGTCTCTCCGTTTCAGAGTTACTGTAGAACATCCTCTAGAATTACTTCCAAGAAGCTTCTTACTGAGTTTTCTTACTTACCGACAGGATAGTAAATGAGGTGGAGAATATAATATAAAGAGGAACACAATAAAATATGTCTGGGAGTTTGTACACTTTTTATCTTACTACTGTCTGAATTTTATCTGACTTAAATTGTGATCTTCAACCCTGGGGATCTTGTTTCTTGGATGGAATAAATAATAAGTCAGTCTATCCATTTGTGGAAAGAGCTGAAGGTTGGAGCCATTGTGTTTCTTACCCAGCTGGGAAGGATACTGTTTTCAAGTGTTATTTCCATTGTGTTTAATACGGCTCAGGGGCCTGTTTCCAGCACCTTTTTTATTTGGCCATGTGTTTTGCCCAGCTCATGGTGTGAAAGGGAACTCTGGTCAGGACTTTAGCTACAGGAATTAACCAGGCACTGTGACTAGCAAGATTAAAAGCCTTCTCAGACAGATTGCATTAGTTCTTTTTTTCAGCTGCTCTGGTTAGAAATAACTTTATGAACTGAAATTAGGCCGTTCTATTTCATGGGTAGTGGAGAAAAGGACTAGAAGAGTTTTTATTTTATATGGAATGTATGGCTGCTCTTGCAGCGAACATATTTTCAGTTATTAATATTGTGTTTAACAACTTAATGCCACAATATTGTCGTGACTGGTGTCTGTTAGGAAATCCATGAACATGTGTTCAGGGGAATCCCCTTTCTTACCAAACTGTAGTGCCATCTATTTTTTCTAAACTCTGGAGGCATGGAGCTAGTTTTTCATGATTGAAACTTGCATGGCAGACATCTTACACACTTAGTTAGATCTATAGATTTGACTTATGCATAACCCCTCTGCCTTTGACAAATGCTTTTATTTGCTACTGAATAGATTATTCTATGTGTACACATGTATTGGAACTTCTTGTCAAGACATTCTTGTTGAGATTCATTCACTCAACAGTAGTTGAAAGCCTATGTTATGTCAGGTTTTGTCCTTGGAATTCAAAGAATTATAAGATCTAGTACTTGCCTTTAAGAGGCTCAGAACCTAATAAGCACTATAGCCTAATCAGTAATTACAGTATGATCCTGTGGTAGAAGGGTGCATATAGGGTTTTATGTGCTCAAAGAGGCATCTACATCATACTAAAATAAGTTTTGAGGGTGAATATGAGTTGGCTAGATGAATGAGGGTGAAACCCTGTGCTAGGCAGAGAGAATATTCTGTTTTGGGGGTTGAAGGTTTGTATTCAGAGAACTACTGTAGTTCATTGAGGCCTGAGTGAAGGAATATTTCTAGAAATGCATTGACAGATGAGAACAAAGAGGAATGCTAAAAGCAAATCATGATGGATTTTATATAGTAAATTAAAGGAATTGGAATTTTAATTCTTATAGCTAATATTAAGGTGTTAAGGAAGGCATTGACTTTTCAGAGTTGTATATGTAAAAAACCCCCTTGATCGGGGCACCTAGTTGGTTCAGTAGGTAGAGCATGTGACTCTTGATCTAGGAATTGTGAGTTCAAGTCCACGTTGGGCATGGAGACTACTAAAAAAATGAAATAAAAAATAACCCCCCACTGACAGCAAACAGAATATGTTAAAGGATGACCAGCCTGGAAACAGGGTGCTGACACAGAAAATCAATAAACTCAAAGCTAAAGATGAAAAACCATGGCTTTTTTCACTGTTCATTTCTCTCCTTTTTTCTCTGTAATGGCTTGGTCTAAGACCGTTGGGATGAAAGGGAGAGGGAATAGGGATGGTATTTGGAAAGGATCAACAGTAATGACTAAGATTTGAGTGCTTATTTGTCAGCTACTGGTCTAATAAACCCTTTACATGAATTATCATTTTTTTTTTTTCTTTATAACATCTTGGGGCTGTACTGTATTATTCCTATTTCACAAATGAGGAGACAGAGGCAGAGAGACATCACAGAACTTACTTGCCCAAGGCCAAATGGCTAATTAGTGCCAGAGCCAGGGTTTGAACCTAGGCAGCCATGCTGCAGAGCACATGATCAAAAAAATTTTTTGAAGTCATTTCAGATTTAAGAAAAAGTTGCAGAAGTGGTACAAACCAGTCCACATACATACACTTTATCCAGATTGCCCAGGTGTTAACATTGTACCATATTGGCTTCATCCTTCTCTGTGTACATCTAATTGCTTATACCTATTATTAATTTTTTCAATTGATTTTAGGGTTAGCTGCAGATATAATGCCCCCTTTAAAAAAATACATTCTCTTATATAATCACATTATCAAACTCAGGAAATGAATGTTCATATTATCCAATTTATAAACCTTGTTCATATTTTCTAAAAAAAAAAAAAAAAAAAAAAAAATTGTTCTGGTCCAGGATCCAATCCCAGATCACTGTTTGGATTTTGTGCTCTTAATTTCCATTCTGTGCAGGCTTCCTGTGGGCTGGTCCTGTGGCAGGCTACCAGAATCATTGTCTTCACCTAAACATTGGTTATATTTTATTTTATTTTTTTGAAATCTGTTGCTATGTCTGTCAGTTTCAATGATTTAATAATTTCAAAGTTTCTTTTTTCTCTCTTTTTCAGGAATTTTTATCCAATTATAAATGTACACTTTTTTCTGTTACTTCCTCCCAATTCATTTTATAATACCATCAGTGGAGTCCCAGAAAATCACCAGTTTTTAATATTAGAAAAGTGTTACCCTTTCTCCCAAACTTCTTTCTTCTCTCATTGAAAATACACTTCCAAAAACATAATCTGGTCAGATTGCAACTAAGAGACCCACATTTCCTTTGTTTACCTTAAAGGAATTTTTTAAAATGTTTATTTATTTTTGAGAGAGAGAGAGGCAGAGAGAAAGGGAGACACAGAATCTGAAGCAGGCTCCAGGCTCTGAGCTGTCAGCATAGAGCCCGATGGACAAGAGGCTTGAACTCAGGAACCTGGAGATCATGACCTGCGGCGAAGTTGGACGCTTAACTGACTGAGCCATCCAGGGCCCCCAAGGAATTTTTTTTTTTAAACTGGAGTTCTTAATTGTGGCCCATGATCTCTATATAGGTCCAAGAGGTCCATTAACCCTCTGAAATTAAATGCAATATGATGTGTATTTACATACATTTCTGGAGAGAGAGTCCATACCTTTCGTTAGGGTTTCAAGATTGATAGCACAGAATAATTTTAGGAATTACGCTGTTAGTTTGTTAACTTCTAGAGGAGAGGGAATGTATCTTGAAACATTTTTTTGTGTGCCTTCGAAAATCCTGGTAGGCAATAAAACAGTAAGTCCAAGCAAATTTTAATCAAATGCACTTATTGAAAATTTCCATTGCACACCAATCTGTTGTAGGCACATGTTAAGTATACCCATGTTCCTAATTTAAATAGACTCCTATCGTGTATGTTTTAGCTGTTAGTCTGCTTCAGTTCCTTAATAAGCACCCCTTTCTCCTCCCCACTGCCATCTCCTTCAGGGAACCAATGCCAGTCCAACCACGCTGTTTCACTACTGGGCAGTGAAATCAGATCATACCCAGTGGTAGCAGCACATATAGCCATTGAAACAGAAATTGGTAGTCATGTTACAAATGTTCAGCAAGCCACACATTTCATGACCAGCTTTGCAAAAAAAGTTGAAAGTGTGAACAGCTGTTGGTGCATTGCATTTGCATTTCTGAAATTTCAAGTGAAGATAAAACATTAGCAGCTGTGATAGATTCCTGCATTTGACCTAGTGCCTTAGGGTATGCAATACATCGATGTTGTCAGGCTGTCAGGGTCCTGGTGAGAACTGTCGGGAGTGGAAGAATCTGAGATGAAAATAAGTTTGTTATTCTTGTAGGTTTTGTTCTTTTTTTTTTTTTTTTAAATCTAGATAGTTTCTACTGGAATCCATTAATTCCCGTAGTCACTAGAAGAGCTTTTGATATAGGAATTCCAGTGGTTGATTGTGCTCAGACTATGCATGCTTTAAAAAGTATTAAAGTGGTTATCTCTGTCATGGATTGCCCATCTTTTTATTTTGTCTATTCTGAATTGTATGCCTTTATGAGATTTTAATTCTGCCTTTGAATGTGTTTGGGTTTCCTCCTCTGTCTTCACTTAAGGCACTGTTGAACTCTTTTATGAAATCCAAATGCTTGAGAGCAGAATTAAACTTTGTTGATGAAATTATTTTAAGCCCACTTCTCATAATGTTTATTAATAAATTATATTTTCTCTCTCCTCTAGGAGTTAAGAAGTAAACTGTCAAGGAATATCTCTGTTTGACTTTTGGGCCCACTGAAGCTCAGCTATAATGCTTTGGAGAGGGTCCAGATAAAAGTATTAAATAGGATTAAAAGTGTGAAGAGTAGACTTGGAGGTGTTGAGTGCCTGAAGCTGTAGAAGAAAGCACTGGGGAGGGGCTGGAAAGGATCAGACTGTGGCATTTTGAGCAACTATTTCTTTTAAGTTTGAATGTACTTAGTTATTCTTTTTTACTGTGCACTCACTCCCCCCACACTATCCAACCGCAGGAAGGAAGGTGTAGGATTTACGTCTGACAGCTGAGAATCAGGATAGAGATTAGGGTTTGAATAGATTCTGAAACACTGAAAAATATTCCAAGAGTTAGCTGATAGATTTTTGGTCTGCTGATCTTAATAAGAAAGGTAAATTAATGTTTTGTCTGGAATGCTTTTATTTTGGAAGACCCTTGAAGACCTTTTAGTCCAAGGTTCTATATATTTCAACATTCTGGTATTAAGCCTTAGTGGAACTTATTATAAGAGTAATAAGTCATTTGAGCTTTTTTTGTTCACGGCTTAGTGAGGTGCGGAGTATCACTGTGCTGTGTCATAAGGTGGGTTAACCCAGAACTTCTTGTTTTTGGGGTTGTTTTTGTTTTTTGTATCACTTCCTTCCTTGTTTGGGAACCAAAATAGTTATGAGTCAGTTGTGGTATCTTCTTTAATTGCCCAGGGGGCAAGAAGATATTGTGGTCTGAGTCATTTCTCAAGAATACAATTGACATCTGATTAGATAGGCACTAATTTTTCTTGCCTTCTTTTAGTTACGGGTATTGCCTCAATTTTGGAAATAGCGTTTGGTGGTTCCCCCTCCACTCTCAACTGCTAGACCCGTTAATCTTATTGAAGACTTTGGATTTTATATGCAGTCTGTGCAGGTAGCCAGATGCCATATGCTGTTAATTTCTGATTCCATGAAGGCCAGATCATACAGCTGGAAATGATTGAAAGGAAAAGCATGTTCTTTTGTTTAACAAGACAAAGCCTATTGTGTACTCTGCTTCTGATGCTTAAAAGATGTATTTTTTTTTCTTACTGCATAGTATGTAGGGCTAAAAGTTTTGAACTCTTCACTTCAGAAATTACTTTTCCAGACAAAAGAGCAAAACAATGTTTGTTTAAATTGTTCTCTGGAACATGACTGATAGTGTTTACAACATTTCTATGACATTTTGATCCAGTGGGGAGTACTTGGAGAGGTATTTAAAGTGCTTTTCACTAAATCAGATGCTCTGTAGTGTTTGAACCTTTTAAAAAAATCATTTGAAAGGTTGAGTTGAGAGACAGAAAATGGCCAGGGCATTCTCTAAAGACTAAGAATGACTTATCGTAAGCGAACCTGATTTTTTTCTCCCTCAAAAATTGAAAAACTACTTTCTAACCAAAATAAGATGCATACACATTGGTTCAGAGCTTTGTCTATTCATGTCAGCTCTTTCATAAGGGCTGTTCTCCAGAGTCTACCTTCTATTCAATGAAGGTAGTCATTGAGGGGCTGTGTATGTGTATTTTATTTGTGCATGTTCTTTTTTTTTTTTAAATTCTGTGGAGGAAGCTATGGCTTGATTTGGGTACAGTGGACACATTAATAGAACATAGAGGAAAACACCATATAATAGAGTAATCATCGAAGAATTTGTGTTTTGTGTATTGTTTTTCTAATCCTGATGTTAGGCATGTGAATTTAAGGCATTTAGCTGCATGAAACTGCCTGAGGGAATCTTATGAGCCATAAAGATTCCTCAATATAAGTATTCAAGTAATTGGTCCAGTTTGCAGGGTCAGTTACTTGCAGAGAATCCCATCTTTTAATGGTAGATTTTTAAAGGAGATTCTGTTTAATGACATCAGACTAATAGAATATTTTAAATGTTATCTTTAAACTGATAGATCTTGTTCACCTTTTATGTCTGTTTTGAAAATAAGCTATGGAAAAGTTGCATTGTAGAATTCCAGATATGAAAGTCAGTACAAAGTTAAAAGAACCAGTTGGTGATATGCCCTGACCACGTAGCATGTATCAATGCCTCTCCTCTCCTCTAGATTGTACTCTGTTGGGTGCAGACCTTTATAATGGTGGAGCAAGATAATTTTAGTTGTGCTTGTGTTGAGTGGTATGTAAAATACATGTCATCCTGATTTTGTAGAAGGGATATGCAACTGAGGTGGATGTTAACCTAAAGATAGGAAAACAGTATATTTAAGAAGCATTCACGTATCATTATTAAACAAATTTATGTTGTGCGCTGAGCAACTTAACACTGTTAATTGATACGCTTTCTTCTCTAGGCCTTTGTAAGCTAAAATAGCTAAACATTGTTTATTGTTTTCCAGTCAGTTGCTCCACCTTTTAAAAGTATATGAATTGGGGCACCTGATTAGCTCAATCAGTTGAACATATGACTCTTGATTTTGGCTCAGATCATGCTCCCAGGGTCATGGGATTGAGCTTCAGGCTCCGCACTGAGTATGGAGCCTGGTTAAGATTCTCTCTCTCTGTCCCTTTGCCCCTCTCCCCACCTTGCGTGATCTCTTTTTCTCTAAAGTAAAAAAAAAAAAAAAAAAAGTAAAATAAAAAAATAAAGGGTATATGAATCATTATATTGGATAGATATAAGTAGTTGAAATAGATGTATCTTGTATTATGTGTACAAAAGTGTGAAAAGTAAGTGAAGAACATTGAAAGTTGAGATAGCACTGGTTCCAAGACCATTAATTAAAAAAATACTTGGTATGAGAGATGGAACTCTGGATTTGAAAGAATACTGAAAACTAGGGAGCTTGGTCATCTGTAAAAGATGGGACTTTCTTTAAAATTTTTTTAAAATGTTTGTTTATTTTTGACAGAGAGAGAGAGAGAGAGAGAGAGACAGAGCATGAGTGGGGGAGGGGCAGGGAGAAAGGGAGACACAGAATCCAATGCAGGCTCCAGGCTCTGAGCTGCCAGCACAGAGCCCAACGCGGAGCTCGAACTCACAGACTGTGAGATCATGACCTGAGCTGGAGTTGGACGCTCAACCAACTGAGCCACCCAGGCACCCCGAGATGGGACTTTCTTAATCATACAGTGAGACCTGAAAGAAATCTCAGAAGGGTGATGTCATTGAAGGGAGGTTGAGAGTATGGTTGATTGGCAGGGGCAAAAAGGATCAAACTGAGGACATAGGGAAGTGGGATATCTAGGGCTTCCCAGTATATGTCACCAAAATAAAGAAATCATAGATTCATACAATTAAAATGTTAAAGGAAATATTTAAAGTCATATAATCTAACCTTTCTGCCAATGCAAAATCCTTCTTCAGTAGTACCTGTAACTGAAGGGAGGTTTTAAATGTTAAAAAAACCCTTTTGGTCTCAGTCAGTAAATATTTATTGAGTTCCTACTATGCATCAGACAGTGTACTATTAACGCTGTGGATACAGGTGTGAAGGAAATAGTCTTTCTGCTCATGGGTTTTACTGTCTAGTTGGGGGTTGATGGTAGAGAAAGAATAATCTTAAGAGATTTAAAAACTAAATACATACTTACAGTTGTGGTAAGAATTCTTTTCTTTCCAGTGACAGAAACCCAAGTCTAATTACCTTCTCCAAAAAAGGAGGGAATTTACTGGTGCTCATAAATGAAAGTTCCAAGAATGGATTCACAGACGCATCTAATGTGCTAATTATTCTGCTTTTCTTTGTGATGATTTCAGTCTTTTTTTAAAATGTTTATTTATTTTTGAGAGAGAGGGAGAGAGAGAGAGAGAGGCAGAGAGAGAGGGAGACACAGAATCTGAAGCAGGCTCCAGGCTCCAAGCTGTCAGACCTGATGCGGGGCTCAAACCCATGAACTGTGAGATCATGACCTGAATCAAAGCCGGATGCTTAACTGACTGAGCCACCCAGGCGCCCCTGTGATGATTTCATTCTAAAGGAGACTTTTTCTACAGGGTGGCAAAAATGGCCACTAGCGACTCTAGGCTTACATAATATTAAACATTAACCATGTATTTCTCCAGATAACATCAACAAAAGCTCAGGAAATGATTCAATTTGGGTCATAGGCTCAACCCTGAACTAAGACCAGAAGAATGAGATACTTTGGCTAACCCGGCTTGTATGGTCATTCCCAAGGCAGAGCATGTTATTGACAGTCACTGTCATTCATTCCGTAGATACCAATACCCTGCACTCCAGACCAGTTGAATGTGAATCACTGAGGATGAGGCTCGAGTATTGGTATATTTTAAAAGCTTCCCAAGTGATTCCAGTGTATATCCAGACTTGATGAATATTGATGTAGGCCTTGGGAGTTAGTGTAGAGACTTATTTTTGAGTGAAAGGGAAGCCATTGGAGCATTTTGAATAGATCAAAAGAGTAGATCACTTTTTTGACCCTATGGATACATTACTTCTTATTGTTGTGTGAAATATGGACCAGAAGGGTGAAAGTGGAGTAAGAAGATCAGGTAGGAGGCAATTTTAGTGATAGAGGTATGAGAGGACTGAGTATAGCTTAGACCAGACTGTAGTGGTGGTGATGTTGACAAGGATTATACACTGAAGTTCATAAATGTTGAGTATAGAACCAATAGGTGGATTAGTGGGTTGTAGGATAGGAGAGATCAAGAATGTCTTTGAAGGCTTTTGGTTCAAATAGCTCAAAGAATTGAATTGCTTTTCACCAAGATGGAGAAGAATGTGGGTGGAGTAGGTTTTGGTGAGGGAGAAGGGGCTACGAGAGGGAATCAAGCCAAGAAACAGACTTTTAACTATAGAGAACAAACTGATGGTTGCCAGAGGGGAGGAGGGTGGGGATGGGTTAAATAAGTGATGGAGATTAAGGTGGTCACTTGTGATGAGCACAGGCTGTTGTATGTAAGTGAAGAATCCCCAAGTTCTACACCTGAAACTAGTATTACACCGTATGTTAGCTAATTGAAATTTAAATACAAACTTGAAAAAAATAAACATATATGTAGAAGCATAAAAAAAGAAATACATAATTATTTTATATATGGAATTTTTGTGTTTATTCACGGAGAGATCTATAAACAACATGTTATACAAATCTTGAGCAGTTCTTTTACAAACATGCCCAAGATTCATAATATTTTACAAAACCAAAATACAACAGACATAAACATATTAAGAATAGCATTCAGTAACCAAGTAGGGGAAACAGAAGAGAGAGGTGTTCTCAGTTCTTCCATAGAGAGGAAAGTTTTCAGTATGACCAGAAAATAAAGATTGTTGGGCAAGTAGTAGGATCTTGTTACAGAGGGCCTTGAGTGCCATTTTCCTGTCAACCCTAATAAATGCTTATGGACAGCAGAAGGGCAAGACCAGGTTTGTGTTTTAGAAAGGCTTACCGGTAAGCAGTGTGATGACCAGATTAAACAAAAAGAGATCTGACTGAGAGACTATTGCAGAATTTCAGGGGAAAGATGAAATACTTTAATGTAGTGGTGCAACCCAGTCTGACCCAACACTGCCATTTTATAAGGAATGTTTTGTAATGCCCCCCTTATAGTCCTGAAATAAAATTCATGGATAATATAATCTATGTATATATAAAATTCAGAAGCTAATATAATACCTTAATTGTAGTAACAAGGAGAAGTAAAATAAATTTATAATAAAATATTATCATGACATAAAACTTATATTATAAGATGTTGACTTCTATAGTATTGTTATTACAACCCATTCAGGTGTGCATGAGTGAATCAGAAGCAGACACTGTTTAAGACCAGTGCTGTATAACATAATGCCTGTAAATGTGGGCCCAGAAAATAGAACTGAGCCTATATCTTTTTAAAAAGTTTGTTAAGCAGCTTTCCCCAGTGGGGCTTCTACCAGACATCTCCTGATTTGGTCTCTTCTGACACT